>NC_143046.1:45865000-48265000 GCF_057628025.1 Oncorhynchus mykiss
TTGAAACTGGAGCAGCAGCACAGTCAGGTGGACTGGGGACAGCAAGGAGTCATCATGTCAGGTATTCCTGGGGCATGGTCCTAGGGCTCAGGTCAGTTGAAACTGGAGCAGCAGCACAGCCAGGTGGACTGGGGACAGCAAGGAGTCATCATGTCAGGTAGTCCTGGGGCATGGTCCTAGGGCTCAGGTCCTCCGAGAGAGAGAAAGAGAGAAGGAGAGAATTAGAGAACGCACACCTAGATTCACACAGGACACCGAATAGGACAGGAGAAGTACTCCAGATATAACAAACTGACCCTAGCCCCCCGACACATAAACTACTACTGCAGCATAAATACTGGAGGCTGAGACAGGAGGGGTCAGGAGACACTGTGGCCCACTCCGAGGACACCCCCGGACAGGGCCAAACAGGAAGGATATAACCCCAACCACTTTGCCAAAGCACAGCCCCCACACCACTAGAGGGATATCTTCAACCACCAACTTACCATCCTGGGACAAGGCTGAGTATAGCCCACAAAGACCTCCGCCACGGCACAACCCAAGGGGGGGGGGGGGGGGCGCCAACCCAGACAGGATGACCACATCAGTGACTCAACCCACTCAGGTGACGCACCCCCTCCAGGGACGGCATGAGAGAGCCCCAGTAGCCAGTGACCCAGCCCCTGTAATAGGGTTAGAGGCAGAGAATCCCAGTGGAAAGAGGGGAACCGGCCAGGCAGAGACAGCAAGGGCGGTTCGTTGCTCCAGAGCCTTTCCGTTCACCCTCCCACTCCTGGGCCAGACTACACTCAATCATATGACCCACTGAAGAGATGAGTCTTCAGTAGAGACTTAAAGGTTGAGACCGAGTTTGCGTCTCTGACATGGGTAGGCAGACCGTTCCATAAAAATGGAGCTCTATAGGAGAAAGCCCTGCCTCCAGCTGTTTGCTTAGAAATTCTAGGGACAATTAGGAGGCCTGCGTCTTGTGACCGTAGCGTATGTGTAGGTATGTACGGCAGGACCAAATCAGAGAGATAGGTAGGAGCAAGCCCATGTAATGCTTTGTAGGTTAGCAGTAAAAGCTTGAATCAGCCCTTGCTTTGACAGGAAGCCAATGAAGTGAGGCTAGCACTGGAGTAATATGATCAAATTTTTTGGTTCTAGTCAGGATTCTAGCAGCCGTATTTAGCACTAACTGAAGTTTATTTAGTGCTTTATCCGGGTAGCCGGAAAGTAGAGCATTGCAGTAGTCTAACCTAGAAGTGACAAAAGCATGGATACATTTTTCTGCATCATTTTTGGACAGAAAGTTTCTGATTTTTGCAATGTTACGTAGATGGAAAAAAGCTGTCCTTGAAATGGTCTTGATATGTTCGTCAAAAGAGAGATCAGGGTCCAGAGTAACGCCGAGGTCCTTCACAGTTTTATTTGAGACGACTGTACAACCATTAAGATTAATTGTCAGATTCAACAGAAGATCTCTTTGTTTCTTGGGACTTAGCATCTCTGTTTTGTCTGAGTTTAAAAGTAGAAAGTTTGCAGCCATCCACTTCCTTATGTCTGAAACACATTCTTCTAGCAAGGGCAATTTTGGGGCTTCACCATGTTTAATTGAAATGTACAGCTGTGTGTCATCCGCATAGCAGTGAAAGTTAACATTATGTTTTCGAATAACATCCCCAAGAGGTAAAATATATAGTGAAAACAATAGTGGTCCTAAAACGGAACCTTGAGGAACACCGAAATTTACAGTTGATTCTGAGCAATCGAGCGACTTTCTCGGCCGCCGCGACCTTCAACGTATCAAAGGTCAGTTCGTATTGCACCGTAACATCAACCACCAAAGCATTACCATTTTTCACACACACCAGGTCTGGGCGCCGCAGTGCCCCGGCATGGGTCCTGCAGCACATTTCCCTGGTGACGCTCCATCCGGCGCTTTCGGCTTCATTTGTTAACAATTCGCACAGTTTGTGATGCCGCGCAATGCGACTATCCTTCACTGCAGGACACTGTCCGAGAATATGCGAGCAGGATTCAGTCCCCGATAGACAGTGACGACAAGCTTTTGGTAAATCCCTATTCAACGCCTCGCGAGTCGGGTATACATTCGCCCTTAACTGGAGACCTGCAATATAGTGGCGCTGTCTGAATCCCCACGTTTCCGGATTTGCCAACCAGTGATTGCTGTTTCTGTCTCTGCCAAAGACTTGCACCCCAACTCCTTGTGATGTTAGGTTCTGCCATTTCAGGAACTCTTCCTGCCTCCAACTGGGTGAGGCTGGGCTTTTTGGCTTCATCGTGCCAGTGGGTTCTGTACCCTGTCCAGCCCCTCCCATCACCCCTTCGAGGGGTGGCAGACTCGCCTCTTTCCCACCGGCTCTCAACCACATCCCGAGATACTCTTTCGCTTCCACCGTCCTGCGGGTGACTAACCGCATAACGACATCTTCTGAATGCCATAGGCGGTAGACCCTTCTAGCCTGGGTGGACGGGATTACACGTGCTAGCTTTGTCACACCAAGCCCACCGTCTTGGTTTCTCGAGTAAAGCAGCCCGTTACAGGTACACACTGGAAGATGGAGCCACTCTTTCACTGCTTTCCTGATCATCCCGTCTAGTACCGATAGTACTTTCGTCCCCAGCCCGCAATGATCAGCCCGATAAACCATCCTCGGCACCGCATAGACAACCAACATTCTCACCTTCTGTGAAGGCTTCAGCGGTGACCACCCAATCGAACTTATCCAGTTACAGAATCGTTCGACAGGTTCTGGTTCCATAATGCCATGCCACGGACTCACCATCATGCCCAGGTACGCCACCGACTCCTCCGGCCCGACCATGTGCATTTTCTCTCCACACATTATCCAGGGTTCACAGAGGTTCACCGATCGCGCCCTCCAGGTCTTCTGGATGAGAAAACCGTGGCACTTCTTGGGCTGAATCCTCAGCCCAGTCAGTCGACAAAATTCTTCCAGAATCAGAATGTTGTGCGCCATACCACCCCAAGAGCCGCTCACCAAGACCAAATCATCGGCAAAAGCCAGGGTCGTGATCTGTTGATCATCCAACCGGTACCCCTGGCCGCATCGTTCAAGTGTTTCAATCATTGGATCCAGTGCCACGTTAAAGAGCAGTGGAGACATCGGGTCCCCCTGCTTGACACCGACCCTCACGTCAATGGGAGGGGACAACTCTCCACTGACTGTTATTGTGGTCGTTACATTGGTGTACGAGTCACCTACGACTCCAATGATATGTTCGTCAAGCCCTCTCTGCCTGAGCACATCCAAGATGTGCACATGACTCACTGAGTCAAATGCACGCGCAAAGTCCACTAACACCACGGCCAGCCTCTCGCTTCTCGCCCAACTCTGCCTGATTAATCCATCCAAGATCATCAGGTTTTCCGAACACCCAGGCGAGGATATGAATCCTCTCTGTCGTGGGCTAATGGGGCACGCCCGCGCCAGCCTGTGTGTCAGGATACGAGAGTATAGCCTCAAGACCACCGACCCGATAGTAAGCGGTCTCCACCCAGCCACCTGGGTGAGCACCCTCGGGTCACTGGACTTGGGTATCAGGGTAGTTCTGCACTCCTTGAAGGGCCCAGGCAGGGTGCCCGCCGTCAACCATATGGAGAAGGTCGCGGACAGTTTCGCACCAGTGGGGTCCCACTTAAGTATTGCCGCTTTGGTTACCCCATCTGGCCCAGCTGCTGTTCCATTCTTGATTGCCCCTAGGTTTTCACATACCTCGGCTGCCGAGACCAGGGACTCAAATTTGCCGTTCACCGCCTTTTCCACCGAACTGAACTGTCCAAGACCATAGTAGTTCTCCGTCACCTCCCACCGCCTCTTAAAAGCCGAAGCAATCTCGAGT
Source organism: Oncorhynchus mykiss (assembly GCF_057628025.1). Taxonomy (NCBI): domain Eukaryota; kingdom Metazoa; phylum Chordata; class Actinopteri; order Salmoniformes; family Salmonidae; genus Oncorhynchus; species Oncorhynchus mykiss. The sequence continues at coordinate 45,868,871 of NC_143046.1, forward strand.
GATGGGGCGACTTTTGCCCCACTTGCATCACCATCCAGAATGATTTTGCTCAACCTAGCTTGATTCTTTGTACTACTCCGTACTCAGTCTGTTTCTCAATCGTTTTTCTTTCACTTGGTAATGCAGTCTTGTGTCCGCTCGGCGGGTTTTTCGGGTTCCGGGTCCTTCGTCCCTCACTCAACAACCGCTGCAGTTCCAGAGCGGACGTATTGAGCAAAGCTGGGCTTTGCTCCACTCCCCTTAGGGACAATCGGACATCCCCAGTCAGGACACCATCTTTGGTAGCATCCCCAATTAGTCTCTCACGGAGGATTCTCCGAACGGCATTTTGGGGTGTTAATGGTCTCCCCAGCTTGGACAGCATACAGACTAGATCCCCTCTGTCGCATGCTTCCTTGGTTATGTCCTTCCGCATCTCATCCCGTCTCATTTTACGTCTTGCCTGCCTCACCTGCTCTCTAGTTTTCCCGGTTCCCAGGCTTTCCGCTATTCGCCTGTTCACACTCCTTACCCCAACCAGCTCTTCCAGCAGCCTCTTAATCTCTCTCTCCTCCTTCTTCTCGAGGTCTGCTTTCACACTCTTCCCCTTTTTTTCCAGCTGGCACTTTCCCCTCCTTCTCACGACAGTAGACTTCGATGTGTTGGTGCCTCCTGTGTTGGGTCAGTCCCATAACCGTTGCGAAGATTTTTGGGCAGTGACCACAGATAAACATGAACACTACAAAACAATAAACGTGGAAAACCAAAAACAGCCCTAGCTGGTGCAAAATACAGAGACAGGAACAATCACCCACAAACACACAGTGAAACCCAGGCTACCTAAGTATGATTCTCAATCAGAGACAACTAATGACACCTGCCTCTGATTGAGAACCATACTAGGCCGAAACATAGAAATACCCCAAAACATAGAAAAACAAACATAGACTGCCCACCCAACTCACGCCCTGACCATACTAAATAAATACAAAACAAAGGAAATAAAGGTCAGAACGTGACAGCAATGGTGTTTGCGAACCCGCTAACATGGGGTCTGGGGAATAGTGTGTCTGTGTTTCTTCTACTTGTTTGCTTTCTTTAATGCAAAGGCAGAGTTTGTGTTGATGTTCTTTTGAATTTATACAGCCGTTGGAGGACTGGAGAGGAAAATAAAACAACAAGAAAAGACTGAAGTTTGCCTTGGATATTCAGTTAGGGAAAGCTCAATCTGAGTTCACATGCTGGTGTCCAAATAACAAGATCAAAGATAAAAGTACTGTACACACTGTAACAACACTTGAAATGAAATCGTACAACCCATCTGAAATATCAAAAGAGTAAACACATCTTTAAAGTCTTGTGGCGAAACTGCTCATTCTTAAAATCAACAGAAAAACTGCCCTTCTCAGAGAGCGAGATAAAGAGGAGGGACAGTTAGAGCTCTGGGAGCGCAGTACAGTTCAACTGAAGTGTACCTATGATGCAAATTACAGGCCTCTCTTATCTTTTTAAGTGGGAGAACTTGCACAATTGGTGGCTGACTAAATACTTTTTTGCCCCACTGTATATCTGTTCTTAGTTCTAAATTTTTTTGAAAGGGGCATGCTGATTTAAGATGAGGAAAGCACTTTTAAGGAACAACCAGGCATCCTCTACTGACGGGACAAGGTCAATATCCTTCCAGGTTACCCGAGCAAGGTCAATTAGGATGGCCTGCTTGTAGAAGTGTTTTAGGGAGCGTTTGACAGTGATGAGGGGTGGACGTTTGACCGCGGACCCATAAACAGACGCAGGCAATGAGGCAGTGATTGCTGAGATCCTGGTTTAAAACAGCAGAGGTGTATTTAGAGGTCAAGTTGGTATCTATGAGGGTTCCCATTTTTATGGATTTGGGGTTGTACCTGGTAGGTTACTTGATCATTTGTGTGAGATTACTACATCTAACTTAGATTATAGTATGGCCGGGGTGTTAATTATGCATATCCAAGTTTAGGTCACCTAACAGTACAAACTCTGAAGATAGATGGGGGGCAATCAATTCACATATGGTGTCCAGGGCACATCTGGGACCTGGGGGGGGGGGGGTCTATAACAAGCGGCAACAGTGAGGGACTTATGGAGATAGATTTTTAAAAGTAGAAGTTCGATCAATTTGATGTTATTTTAAAATGGACAAAAAAATTGACAAAAAAATTAACCCTCCTTTCACTTTGATCAGGCGGTGGTGGCTACTACATTGTAGTTTGCCTGAATGTCACGTCCTGACCTTAGTTCCTTTTTTATGTCTCTATTTTAGTTTGGTCAGGGCGTGAGTTGGGGTGGCATTCTATGTTTTTGTTCTATGTTTTGTATTTCTGGTTTTGGCCTGGTATGGTTCCCAATCAGAGGCAGCTGTCAATCGTTGTCTCTGATTGAGAACCATACTTAGGCAGCCTGTTTTCCCACTATGGGTTGTGGGTAGTTATTTTCTGTTTAGTGTTTTTGTTGCACCTTACAGAACTGTTTCGTTTTTGTCGTGTTTTCTCCTTTATTATTTTTGTGTTCAGTTTAATAAAATAACATGAACACTTACCATGCTGCGCATTGTTCTGATCCATCCTATTCCTCATCAGAAGAGGAAGACTGTTCAGTTACACTGAATCAAGTCATTTTCTTTCAGTCAGACCCCAAATAGGTTATTTAGAGTCCTCGTGGTCAATAAAGTTACCTACAATGATTTCAGTAGTATGCTCAGCTCAACAGTACGACAAAAAAAGGATCATTACATTTCACAACATTTCACTCTCTATTTGACAGTCTATTAAGAATATGAGTATGTACTCTAGATTGATTTGAGAGACATTTTATCATGGTTAGTTCTATAAAAGCAGTGACAGAAGTGCTGTCCGCACACTGCAAAAAAAGTTTAGACTAACTTACAGTATACTACTTACTATATTATATAGTAGTTTTGCTAACCCTTTTTATTTCAGGTCAATCATACTTAAACTGTCAAAACTCCTAACAACTGTCCACGTTGAGACTTCCCGTTAAGTAATATGACTCCAGAATTGATGTATGGTTGAAAATATAAAATCAAATATTCTCTTTATTCATTCAATATAGATGTACACCACTTGAAACTGTGAGAAAAGCTCAAAGGCTATGGACTGAAATCTGGTCAAAGACATTTTGAATAGGGAACAAACCTTGAAGAGTTCAAACAGATACAATTATGACATATTTAATAATGCAAAGTTACAAGTGAAAGAGGAAAAGAATGTATGTGCCACATTGACTTCTTGTCATTGCTATTGATGTTTTATTCTGTACAGAGGACCATTTTGTACAAAATCTAGATCTATAACGCTACATAAAACAAAGTAAATCATATGTACACAATATTAAATGAAGCCATATAGTACAGGTCACATACAAAAGGACACTTGTCAAGTTATTATATTTTGTAAAGTACATGTTCAACTAAAATCCTGCAAAGATGCTGCGGTCAAGCAAAGAATTTAGAAAAACAGTCTCCAACATTTTTTTCCCCGTCTAACTTGTTTTACGAGTCATTTATCGATGGGTCTACACAAAAACGACAGTTCGATCAAAAACAAAATGCAAACTGATAAAATATCTTAAACCAATACCGTTAAATAAAAAGCAAATATATTATTTTAGGATAGAAATTGTTTTGGTGAGTGCCATTCTTCCAGGGGAAAAAAAATACATGTTTAACATTGGTTGTATAAATGTACACCTTTTCCATTCAAGCAAATATGAATAATACAGTTGCCAAGCCTCGATCTGTCTGTTTTAGCATTGGCCATTTCCATTGGCAGCTACAATGCTAAAACTAGCATCCAGGCTATAAGTTACCAGGGACAACACAAAAGTTCAAACAATGGTTCAAGAGACGATCCACTTGTAAATGTTAATGTCCAAAACACTCCTGGATTTGACAGCTTCCTGACTTGAGAAAGCAGAATAGACTGTACATATATACTCAACGGGATACAGAGCTTCATTTGAATATACACAAACATGTCACATCTTTCAAGTTTACAGGAAGTGCTTTTTAGGTAGTTCAATATACTTTTTCTTAACAACTACACGATTCATCTACTTCCAAGAGTTATTCAGGTCTGGAATCACCGCTCGGTCTCTACTATATATTATTGGCAATGGACACATATGGCCATTTAACCGTCACATGAAATGGTTTTCCCATCCAAACAGTGTTGCTATTCTCCTCATTGGGGCCAAAAATTCTTTCATATTTCTCCTCATGATAAAAAGCACTCCGATGTCTTCGAAAAGGATGTCTTATGGAAGTGAATAATTTGTTTTGTTCTTTGCTTAGTCCATTCAGCTCCACAGAGAAGCACATCTGGATAAGAGGGTGGTGGTAAAAATTTAAAAAACGACAGGGGGAATAGTGAGCATGCTGGGGGGGGGGGGGGGGGGGGTGCGAGATGAACACGACCAGTGATATCATGGGTACCTCTGAAACGAATGGAGGTCAATGCTTGACTAGCAAGTAGCTCCAGGACTGCTGAAGCCTGGATCATCAACTCAATGTCTATTCCACATTGGTTCAACTTAATTTCATTGAAATTACATGGAAACATTGATTCAACCAGTGTGTGCCCAGTGGGGTATGCATTTAAGATGGACTAGATTGCAGTCAGGCTGTGCAGAAACACTGATCTACAAATCATCTTGCATCCCAAATAACTACTCATTATGTGATACCCCCAGGTAAGGTGTCATATTGTGATTCCAGTAAAAACTGGCTACAGATGTTGAAATGTCTAAGAGGGGCTTTGAGTATGACAAACAGGGTTGAAACTAACAACCACCCAATGTGTTTCTCTATATGAAATAAACCATTGTTTGAACTGTCAATATTTCTGTCAATAATTTCACTGTGAAATTTCCAGCTCACATATTGCAGATGGAATTCAACAGATGGGTATGAGAAAGGAAATAAGACAAAATACAACTTTTATATGGCACAAACTGTAGAGTGTAAAGAGTCTAGTGTCCACAGAGAACATCACTTCCTCCCTCTCTCAATCCCTGTCACAATGTGACTTCATCAGAACAGATGGATCAGTCACTTTAGACAGCCCTGTTGCTCTTCAGCTTATTAAAAACAATTGTCAAAACATCCGTCATGGCACTGGCAGATGTCCCTGGGATAAAAAATAAAGTCAGGAAAGTCGATCCAACAGTCCTACCCCTCCATCTAACCATCTGTTTTTGGTTGTTTCCCCTTGACAGAAAACAGAAGACAGAAGAAGAAAAGAAGTCTCCCTCATTCAGTTTCTGCTCTCTACGTTTGTTGTGCATTTCACATGAGCTTGTCATGTCGCAGGTGGAACGAAACGTCCCCATTTTCATTCATACAATAAGAGCAGGGAGGGATGAGCCGATATACTGTTTTATGCACAATTCAGCGGAAACAATAAGGAAAACAATGACTCCGCAGGACCGACAGCTAAAAGAGTTGCGGCCCCAACCCTCCCCCCAAAATAAACACCAGAGAAAGCAGAAATCCGAGGGAGGTGGGGCAGTGTACTGGCGAGATAGGGAAACCGGGCCAGTATTCTGAATGTGCTGTGTGGGTTGGGAGGTGGGGTGTGAAGGGGCGAGGGTACTCCTTTAGGGGACTGGACAGAAGAGAAGAGAGAGGAGGGGCAGACCTAGAGCCCATTGTGGGTGGTGATCATGTCATCGGCGCGACGATGGGTCTCCAAGGCTTTTGCGGTGTAGATGTCCTGAGGGAGATCCGATGCACCAGAGGACGGTCTTTTCTCTGGTCTCTCTGTTGTAACTGGGGAGGGTTAGAGGTGACAGTTAGCTCCAAAGGAATAAAATAGTTAGCTTGTGTAACTGCATTATTTCCCTTGGGTTAAGCACTACCAAGTTTGCCACAAGTACCACTTCCTTGTTCACATCAAATTCATGCTAAACTTTCTCAATTGACAAAAAAATGCTAACCATGCATCATCTTAAATGAACTAATCCAAGTTTCAAAGAAGAAACACCAAACAGGAAGGTGAGAAAATAGTTGATGAAATGTTAGTGATAAGCTACCAGGACTACCCCCATGCCATTTAAAAACACATGCAAGGCAGATCCAGTAGATACTGTACATAACAGACAATAACAAATGTACTTGATTCCAGTGTTCAGTCCATAGTTTGACTTGTCATTCCTTTTCTATAGGAGCTATGCCCATTTTGAAGAGAGGTCAGGGCCCATATTCATAAAATGTATCAGAGTAGGAGAGGATCTAGGATCCATTTAGATCATAATGAATGAGACTACAGGTACGGAGGGAACCTGATCCTGGACCAGCATTGGTAGATAAAGAAGTCAACATTTACCTGAGTGGATTCTTCCGTTACTGTCTTTTTTAACCTGTGAACTTCTTCAGAGGTTAATAGACCATCAGACTCCATTTCTACTGGTCCATTGAGGACAGTGGAATCAACACACATAAGAAACTAATATAACACAAAGTAAAGACAAAAACAATGGGAACTTGTTGCATGCAAAGAAATATGGAATCAGAGGTTAGATAAGCAGAAGGGTTGAAACTCTGATGCTGGAGTCATTGCTTGTGATTTGGTTATAATTTAAATGGACGACGTACAGACATTGATCATTCAGTTGAAGCCTCTAAATCTAAAAGATGTACGTTAGTACCGTGATTAAGTAGATATCATAAAATATAATTTTACCTTTCACTAGGACTCTGATCCAATATCAACATTACCACACTACCTAGAATAAAACAAGATATTGGGAATGCAATTTAGTAGATAGGTTGAACTCATTGGCTATGGCACCCAACCAATCACTTGCAGTGCATGAGTATAACAACTGGTCATGCTCTGCACAGCATACCAGAACAGTCCTCAGGGGGTACAGAAAGAAAATAAAACAACTTCAGCTCTTTAGATGGCACACACAAACAATGCAGTTGTGAGTCTTAGTGCAGATGTGTCCCTCACTCACATGTGGATTGGATTTGGCAAGGTTCTCAATCTTGAGCCAGGCCTCTTCCCTCTCTTTTGACTTGGCCTTTTCTCTATAGGACGAAACAGACAAAACGTCAACATCATCATCTAGTGTTATGTCTTGTAAAATCCCAAGAGTAAACAGTACTGTGAGGAGCACGTTTTTCTATGCAGGCATTTGTCTATGGAGTAGAGATCAAGCAAAGAAAAATTACAAATGGCTTTAAAAGGTTTTACATTTGGAAAAGGTTGTCTAAGTAAGAGAAACCACTCCACTGCCCCTTGTGCCCCCTACTGCTGGTCAGGTGTATTTATTTGAAGGATCGGTATGATGTGCAATTAATATGGTTGATTTTTAAGGTTAGGGAAAAGTGCCACTTTAAGGATGTCAATATAAATTAATGTATTTATGGTTGTTTGTAATTGTGTCTTACCTTTTAATCATTGTGTTGTTTTTACCGTCGAGGACCACTTTGGAAACAAGTGTTTTAATTAATACTTTCAAGTGATATCCTCTGGGTCCACATTGTACATGTCTGTTACCCAAAATATATATTTTAAAAATAATAATAATCTATAGTCATCAACAGGAGGATCCCGAGTGAACCAACATTCTAAGGCAAGAGGCATCACTACAGTCCCTGGTTCGAATCCAGGCTGTATCACATCCGGCTGTGATTGGGAGTCCCATAGGGTGGGCGCACAATTGTCCCAGCATCGTCTGGGTTTGGCCAGGGTAGGCCGTCATTGGAATAAGATTTTTTTCTTAATTAACTTGCCTAGTTAAATAAAGGTTAAATAAAATGTGCCATTACAATCTACAAGTAACTGCCAAAATAAAGGAAATGCCAACATAAAAGTGTCTTAATAGGGTGTTGGGCCAGGCGAGCCAGAACAGCTTCAATGCACGTTGGCATAGATTCTACAAGCGTATGGAACGCATTCTTCCATGAGAAATTCCATAATTTGTTTTGTTCAATTAGGTTGAGATCTGATGACTGACACGGCCATGGCAAATGGCTTACATCGTTTTTATGCTCATCAAACAATTCAGTGACCACTCGTGCCCTGTGGATGGGGTCATTATCATTCTATAGCAATGTCTGTAAAAAGAGTGGACAAATCCATCAATCACGTGACACTATTAATTTTAAGACTCAATATCGCATTGAAGCCAGTTAAGATGGTGCCTCATGAAAACATAACATGCGCAGTTTGAGCTACTCAAGGAAGTTCTGTTGCATGCTAGCTCAGTGCCGCCCCCTCTCATTGATTAACTCAAATTGAAGGCTGCAGGCTGCAATTAGGAACAAAATTAATGTGTGACTTTCAAATAAAATTGGTTGAAGAACATATATCTGGTCTATTAGAAGCAATTATTGGTACCATGATTGTAATTCAAAATGGTTTAATTAAACAAAAATTGACATTTATAATTTATAATAATTATACTGGGGGGGGATCCTGTTTTCTGCTAACAGTACTGCGCCTTGAACTTCCATGGCTTCAATGAGAGGGGGCAGTCTTCTCCCCTGGGGCTTAGCCATGGTAGTCAAAATATTGGATTGCCCAGCATTTTTATACAAGATCCTAAGCATGATTGATGCTAATTACGTAATTAACTCAGGAACCAGAACTGTGTGGAAGCACCTGCTTTCAATATACATTGTATCCCTCATTTACTCAAGTGTTTCCATTATTTTGGCAGTTACCTATAAGTCGCTTAGGGTATGAAAATCTGAATGAGAATATTGAATCATAATCTATAGTCATCATTAAAATAGTCTAAACATTGAATCAATCTATAGCTGTGTTGCACGGTATACTGAAACTTCAAGAAATGTCAATCTCAGCAAGCAGAACTTTCAAGTTTCTTAATATTATATATCTTGACACATTGATTAAAATAATCATGGCCTCTAAACCTTCAAGCTATGTACTGGACCCTATTCCAACTAAACTACTGAAAGAGGTGCTTCCTGTGTTTGGCCCTCCTATGTTGAACATAATAAATGGCTGTCTATCCACCAGATGTGTACCAAACTCATCAAAAGTGGCAGTAGTAAAGCCTCTTGAAAAAGCCAAACCTTGACCCAGAAAATAAAAAAAAAACTAAAAATCGGCCTATATCGAATCTCCCATTCCTCTCAAATTTTTTTGAAAAAGCTGTTGCGGGGGCAAATCACTGGCTTCCTGAAGACAATGTATACAAAATGCTTCAGTCTGGTTTTAAACCCCATCATAGCACTGAGACTGCACTTGTGAAGCTGGTAAATGTCCTTTTAATGGCAGCAGACCGAGGCTCTGCATCTGTCCTCGTGCTCCTAGACCTTAGTGCTGCTTTTGATACCATCGATCACCACATAATTTTGGAGAGATTGGAAACCCAAATTGGTCTGTGGATAGTTTGTCCTCTGACAAATCAACTGTAAATGTTGGTGTTACTCAGGCTCCATTTTAGGACCACTATTGTTTTCACTATATATTTTACCTCTTGGTGATGTCATTCGGAAACATAATGTTTACTTTCACTGCTATGCAGACGACACACAGCTGTACATTTCGATGAAACATGGTGAAGCCCCAAAATTGCCCTCCCTGGAAACCTGTGTTTCAGACAAAAGGAAGTGGATGGCGGCAAATGTTCTACTTTTAAACTCGGACAAAACAGAGATGCTAGATCTAGTTCCCAAGAAACAAAGAGATCTTCTGTTGAATCTGACAACTAATCTTGATGGTTGTACAGTCGTCTCAAATAAAACTGAAGGACCTTGGCGTGACTCTGGACGCTGATCTCTCTTTTGACGAACACATCAAGACTGTTTCAAGGACAGCTTTTTTCCATCTACGTAACATTGCAAAAATCTGAAATTTTCTGTCCAAAAATGATGCAGAAAAATGTATCCATGCTTTTGTTACTTCTAGGTTAGACTACTGCAATGCTCTACTTTCCGGCTACCCAGATAAAGGGCTAAATAAGCTTCAGTTAGTGCTAAACACAATTGCTAGAATCTTGACTAGAACCAAAAAAATGTATCATATTACTCTAGTGCTAGCCTCGCTACACTGGTTTCCTGTTAAAAACACTAAAGCTCCTTTCTGAAGCTTCTAGATTGCAATAGTCTACATTACAATCTTTAGTCAGCATTTGCCATGTACAAATGTAAATGATAATATTACATCATAATTCATAGTCTTAGCTACAATTCAAGACTTCAGATAATTATGCTCATCTCAAATGATATTGTTTACATACTTATTTTTCTCTGCTCTGAACTGCTGTGTGCAGTCATCAAACAGCTTCTGGTTCATCTCCATGAAGAGCTTGAGAGCGTTGTAGATGAGGCCATGGATGGTCCTGCACACACGCACGCACACACAGAATTGAGTCAGTCTACCGTCATGTCTTAAAAGGCAGCCCTGTCCTCCATCCCAAACCAAAATTTGATTCAGGGGAATGAGTAAAGTAGGTCTGTACTAATGTTGACTCAACACTGCACTTTCAGAGCAGCTTAAGTTAAATAACTCTCATTCCACATAAAACTGTTTGGTAAGGTGTTGACATTGAAGGGGCAATGTCTTTCCAATTCAGCTAAATTCTATACATTTCCTAGGGGCCTGGGTTCTAATATGGATTATTGGAAATTTTTCAAAACTGAACGTTTGATTGAGCCTGCCTGGAGTGCCAGATGGGTGCGCACTTTTGGGACTATTATATTGGTTCCATTGCACCAGGCAAGCTCAATCAACATTTTTGAAAGAAAACAAATAACATTTGAACCCAGGTCTGGCTGACACTGCATGTCCTGAGAAATGGAAGTAAGTGACCAATGGGGCATTCTGAATAGGCCACAAAGCAGAACATGTTTTGCAATGAAAAAGTTGCATTTATTAGTCCCTCCCTATTTCAGTTTGTCATCTTTCGTTTGGTGCCCAATGAACGCGGCCCACTTGGAGGGGCTACTTACTTGTTCCAGTGGGTCTTGGAGTTACGGTAGAGTGCCGGGAACATGATGGGCAGGATTTTGGCTGCATTGTCACTGATTAGACTCATGATGTACTCATTGTTCCAGTAGTACAGAGCTCTCTCTGCTACCTGCACAGTGACCACAAGCATACAGCACCATCGGTCAGGACATCTCACTCAATATGATAACGGAAGGGGAAGCCATATACTGTAGGGCATCAGAAGGGTAAGGGACACCCTCTTCTTGTCCATAGACTGCTTTCAGGATAAGGAAATTAATATGTATTTTGAGTGACCTATCCCATAAATTGCAGGAGCATTAGAGGGGCAATAAGAGTACTACTGATGAGTAGTCTTGAAAGATGAAACAAAAAGGTGACAAAATTAACATGTCACATCCTTCCCTCAAGCCTATAATTATGGGCACCCTTGATAAAAGATGAGCGAAAAAGACTGTATAAAATAAATACAAATGCTGATGTATATTGCATTCTCAAAAAACTATGCAATGCTCAGAGAAATAATTTGTTTATTAACAGGTAATACAAACAGTCTCTAAAAGACAGGGTTCAAAAGTATTGGCACCCCTGTTTTCAATACTTCAGCAACCACCCGTGTGAGGATAATGACACAGCCATTTTCTGAAATGTTTTATGAGAATGGACAACTCATTGGGAGGCATCTTAGCCGCAAGTTGATCTTCCAACAAGACAATAACCCCAAGCACTCATCAAAATTCACAAATAAATAGTTCATTGACCACTTTGGGTTCAAGTCTCTGTACTTGATACCTTGAAAACCTATGGTTTGAACTGAATAGGGCAGTCCAAAAGAGCAAACAAAGGATATCAAGGATCTGGAACGATTCTTTATGGAAGAATGGTCTAAAATCCCTCCCAAATTGTTCTCCAATCACATAAAACATTTTAGAAATAGGCTCAGTGTCGTTATCCTCGCATGGTAGGGTGATAGAGTATTGAAAACAGGGGTGCAAATAATTTTGACCCTTACCTTTTTGAGATAATTTTTTATTACTTGTTAAACAAAATGTATTTCTCTTTGCAATTGTATTATAAAATAATATAATTTCCCAATTTTTTTGAGCCTATTATTTTTATCAAGGGTGCCAATAATTATGGACCTGACTGTATATCAGTTCTCTACTACAAGTCTGATCCAGGCATAACCCTTAAATTCCTGGTTCTTGTTTTGTTTCCATTGTAATGGACTGCTTAGTTCTCGGAACCAAATAAAAGCATTTCACTACTGAATTTTACTTTCCCACAAGATTATAATGACTCTAAAGATCAAATGGCACCAATAACAGGGTTCCTGTGGGGCATGGGGTCAGAGGGTCAGTCACCTGGAAGTGCAGGCTGGACACACACTTTGCCAGCTGCCTGAAGAGTGGCTCCATGATTTTGACGAACTCAGACGGCTCAATGACATCCAGAATCTCCTCCAGCTCATTGAGGAACATCACCTCTTTGGGGCTGTGAGTCTTTGGCCAGTATTTGAGAAGGGCCATTACCACCTGGGAAGACAATGATCAGTGAGTGGAGTGGATATTGACCAATATATTAGTTAGCAACACTTTATAATGACTTCCATGAATAAGCATTTACTTTAATATTACCTTTTTTATAGTGTATATGCGAATAATAAATTAGTAAATTATTTATAAACTTGTAATGAGCATTTACACTTTTTATCAAAACCGATCAATTTTGATAAATTGGTTGATATGCATTGCAATAGCAATACCTTCTGAGATGATGCAATACAACACAGAAGGAACAAGCAATACAACTTCAGCCTGTAACGGCTTTCTTCTGTGGACGAAGGATCGGACCAAAGCGCAGCGTGGTTAGAGTTCAACATGTTTAATAAAGACCATAAACGTGAACACTACAAAATACCAAAACAACAAATGTGAAAAACCGAAACAGTCCTATCTGGTGCATAGACACAAAGATAGAAGACAACCACCCACAAAACCCAACACAAAACAGGCTACCTAAATATGGTTCCCAATCAAAGACAATGACTAACACCTGCCTCTGATTGAGAACCATATCAGGCCAAACATAGAAATGGGAAAACTAGACACACAACAGAGAATGCCCACTCAGCTCACGTCCTGGCCAACACTAAAACAAAGAAAACACAAAATAACTATGGTCAGAACGTGACATTACCCCCCCCCCCCCCCCCCATGGTGCGGACTTCAGCCGCGAAACCTGAACCTATAGGGGAGGGTCTGGGTGGGCATCTGTCTGCGGTGGCGGCTCTGGCGCAGGACGTGGACCCCACTCCACCATAGTCTTTGTCCGCTTTAGTCTCCTCCTAGTAACGGCGACCCTCGCTGCCGACCTAGGATTGTCAACCCTACTAAGTGGCCCCACTGGACTGAGGGGCGGCTCCGGACTGAGGGGCGGCTCCGGACTGAGGGCCGGCTCTGGACTGAGGGGCGGCTCCTTACAGGCGGGACACTCTGGCGGCTCCGGACAGGCGGGAGACTCTGGCGGCTCCGGACAGGCGGGAGACCCTGGCGGCTCCGGACAGGCGGGAGACCCTGGCGGCTCCGGACAGGCGGGAGACCCTGGCGGCTCCGGACAGGCGGGAGACCCTGGCGGCTCCGGACAGGCGGGAGACCCTGGCGGCTCCGGACAGGCGGGAGACCCTGGCGGCTCCGGACAGGCGGGAGACCCTGGCGGCTCCGGACAGGCGGGAGACCCTGGCGGCTCCGGACAGGCGGGAGAACCTGGCGGCTCCGGACAGGCGGGAGACCCTGGCGGCTCCGGACAGGCGGGAGACCCTGGCGGCTCCGGACAGGCGGGAGACCCTGGCGGCTCCGGACAGGCGGGAGACCCTGGCGGCTCCGGACAGGCGGGAGACCCTGGCGGCTCCGGACAGGCGGGAGACCCTGGCGGCTCCGGACAGGCGGGAGACTCTGGCGGCTCCGGACAGGCGGGAGACTCTGGCGGCTCCGGACAGGCGGGAGACTCTGGCGGCTCCGGACAGACGAGGCGCACTGTAGGCCTGGTGCATGGTGCCGGCACTTGTGGTACTGGGCTGAGGACACGCACCTCAGGGCGAGTGCGGGGAGGAGGAACAGGGAGTACAGGGCTCTGGACATGCACAGGCTGCCATCGGAGGGCTGGTGCGTGTAGGTGGCACTGGATAGACCGGACCGTGCAGGCGCACTGGAGCTCTTGAGCACCGATCCTGCCCAACCTTACCTGGTTGAATGCTCCCGGTCTCCCTGCCAGTGAGGCGAGGTGGAATAGCCCGCACTGGGCTGTGCTGGCGAACCGGGGACACCATGCGTAAGGCTGGTGCAATGTATGCCGGCCCAAGGAGACGCACTGGAGACAAGATGCGTAGAGCCGTTTTCATGGCACCTGGCTCGATGCCCACTCTAGCCCGGCCGATACGAGGAGCTGTTATGTACCGCACCGAGCTATGCACCCGCACTGGGGACACCGTGCGCTCCACAGCATAACACGGTGCCTGCCCGGTCCCTCTCGCTCTCCGGTAAGCACAGGAAGTTGGCGCAGGTCTCCTACCTGGCTTCGCCATACTCCCTGTGTGCCCCCTCCCCAATACATTTTTGGGGGTGACTCTCGGGCTTCCATCCGCGCCGCCATGCTGCCTCCTCATACCAGCGCCTCTCCTCCTTCGCTGCCTCCAGCTCTGCCTTGGGGCGGCGATATTCCCCTGGCTGTGCCCAGGGTCCTCTCCCGTCTAGGATTTCCTCCCAAGTTCATCTCTCAATATTGCTGCCTCTCCTGCTGCTGCTTGGTCCTTGTTTGGTGGGTGGTTCTGTAACGGCTTTCTTCTGTGGACGAAGGATCGGACCAAAGTGCAGCGTGGTTAGAGTTCAACATGTTTAATAAAGACCATAAATGTGAACACTACAAAATACCAAAACAACAAATGTAAAAAAAACGAAACAGTCCTATCTGGTGCATAGACACAAAGACAGAAAACAACCACCCACAAAACCCAACACAAAACAGGCTACCTAAATATGGTTCCCAATCAGAGACAATGACTAACACCTGCCTCTGATTAAGAACCATATCAGGCAAACATAGAAATGGGAAAACTAGACACACAACAGAGAATGCCCACTCAGCTCACGTCCTGACCAACACTAAAACAAAGAAAGCACAAAAGAACTATGGTCAGAACGTGACACAGCCTCAGGTCAAGTACTATAAACAAGCGATTCACAAGGAAATGTGAGGAGAAATTTCACATGACTTACTGGTTCAGTGAGAGTGCTGTCCTTCTCTAGAAATTGCACAACACAGTATGCCAGCTAGGTGGAATAAAAACACAATATATTACATAATTAGTGATGATTCAATTAGTGAAGACACAATCTTATTGTTTTGACATTTACACCAAAAATAGTCCGAAAACAAATCATTGTAGTAACTAATACTTTCGACGCAGTAATACTAGCAGTATAACGGCGATATAACTGCAATGTTCTGCACTGCAATGACAATTACTATAAGGAATGTTTCCTCATTTTGCATTAGGCTGGGGCAAAACAGATGCTAACACATAGATCAAGCTCTAATTGAGTTACTATGCTATGCAATGGCCCACAGAGCAGACTAAGAACTGTTCCACCAGCTCAAGGGACCCACTTGGCTGACAGCAGTCATACAGGGAAAGAGACACATACCGGCCCAGAGAGCGAGAGAGAGCAAGAGGCCCCTGACAAGGAAAGGACCTTTGTCGACATAGTAACTCAGGCTTGTGAATGCCAGGTATCGGATTACAGCTAACTTGTAGCAGCCAGGATACTGCTCTCACCTCCCCCACTCACTGCCTGAACAGGCCTGACCCAACTGGAAACAACACCACTGTGTGCCAACTGGCCATAACTAGGGCTATACTCAGCCATTTCCATAGATTTCTATACATTTCCATAGGAGTATTCAGCAGGGAAAAAAAGGGAAAAAATCAGAAAGTTGCAGATCGAAATTTATTGAAGAGAGTTGAAACAACTCCCTATTCTTGACGACAGAGAATCGTGTCTGTTCTACACAATGCATTTCTATCTGAACGTTCTGTAACTTCTCACCCTCCTGAACCGAGCCCAGAGCAGCATGGCTGATAGCAGAACAATCATCAGAACTGTGTCATGTTGATTAGGGCCACACAATGGAAAACGTTTTAAAATGTCTTTCACAGGAAAATGAAAACACACGTTTGGACAAGTAAAGGTAGTCCCTCCCTGTTTCAGTCTGTTTTCTTACCTTATGTGCCTAATAAACATGACATTAAACACGAAAAAAAGAAGGGCTTACCTGTGGATGGTAGACACTAAGTGATTTGACTTTGTGCAAAGGCAACAGGACCTTTAACAGGAAAATCTTGTGCTCCTCTTTTAGTGGTAAGGCAAACCCATTGATTATACTGTGAATGGACAGAGTAACAAATAATTCAACTGAACTAAAAATAGTAACAGAAAATGAAAGGGATAAAGGATAAACAACAGCTGACCATGAATGGTTAGAGATCCTATCTGCAGTCGAGAAGACATCATGAGACTGGATAACAGTCAAAAATAACTATTCTAACTCCACTGCAAGACACACTGGATTAGAGCTTAATTGAGGATATGGCAGACATACGCCCCCTTTGGAGAGATTGGGTACCCCTAGTAAACTGGAAAAAAAATCTGTCAAAAATTGTTAATATATGCAAATAAAAATTATTATTGGATAGAAAACACTCTAAAGATTCTAAAACCGTTGGAATTATGTCTGTAAGTATAGCAGAACTCACAGGGCAGGCATTCTTCCAAACTAGTTTTTGTGGCCATGAAAGTTGGAGCAACTTTGACGTCATGGCCCCCACCCTTCCCAACCAGCTATGATTCTGCGGACACTTTCTATCTCTTCCGCTAGATGTCCTCTTTCATTAGAGCTTCAAACCGTTCAAATCGCGGGAGAATTGACCCTATGGGAGTGAAATTAGTGCGTGCCACGAGAGAATAGGCTGTGCGTATGGGCGCGAATTGGTCACAGCCATTCCTTTGTTTCCAGCACTGAAGAGAAGGGCAGACGATGGCCGATTGAATTGAAGTTTGTTTTGCACGTCTAAAACATCATAAAGCTTGCTTCTGCACTTAGTTTGACCTGTTTAGTCGACATATAATGTGTAATTTTGAAGTTTTGATGCGCAACTTATCCGGACCAGAGGACGTTTTGGGTGCATTTCAGCTGATGTTATTAGCAGTAGCTAATACAAAGACGCAAGACTTGAAACCAAACGATGTATTGGGTAAGTATGAAGCCTTCCAGAACATTCTGAACGAAGACCATCGAAGGTAAGGGAATATTTATGCTTAAATCTGTGTTTCTGTTGACTCCAACATTACGTGGAAATGTAGCTTGGAACTGAGCGCTGTCTCACAATATGGAATAGTGTGCGATTTCTGTAACGTTAAAAATAAATCTAACACAGCGGTTGCATAAAGAAGCAGTGTATCTTTCTAACTATATGTAGAACATGTATATTTAGTCAAAGTTTATGATGTCTATTTACGTTATCTTGCCGCGCTACATAGATTTCCTGCGGGCATTTTTGAGTAATTTCTGAAGGTGAACTCACTGTAAATGGACATTTATGGATATAAATGGCATATTATTGAAAAAAAAAAATATGTACTGTGTAATATGTCATATTACTGTCATCTGATGAAGATTTTCAAAAGGTTAGTGAGCGATTTATTTTTTAATCCTGCGTTTGTTGATTGCATGTTTTGGCTATTGAAATGAGCTGTGTCTGGTGGTGGTTTTACATATATATGTGCTATGTTTTCGCCGTAAAACATTTTAGAAATCTGACTTGCTGGCTAAATGAACAAGATGTTTATCTTTCATTTGAGCTATTGGACTTGTTAATGTGTGGAGGTTAAATATTTTTAAGAATATTTTTGCGTTCCATGCGCCACCGTTTCAGCTGCACGTGGGAGGGTTGATTCCCAATTGGGAACCAATATCGTAAACAGGTTAGAGTGTACCTTCCGAGTATCTCCAGTAATTCTGCTATTCCATTATGGTGCTCAGTCTCATAGATAAACCTGTTAAAAACAGAGAGCCATTTTATTTAGTTACGCAGCTAAAAACATACATTTCTTAGTAGTTATAAAACTAAACAACCAAATTCACCATTGAATCTTCAGCAATCAATTTGATGTGTTAAAATATCTAAGATTAAACAAATCGGCTGAAATTAAACTCACCTATAAAATATATTATTGATGTGTTTTCTGATGTAGGCCCGTAGTCCCAGGAATTTCCCATAGATCCTGTGGAGAGTGGTTTTGAGGAAGTCCCTCTCCCGTGGGTCCTCACTGTCAAACAGGTCTAAAAGCTGTGGACACATGACATCACTCCCATCAGACTCCACAAAACCAAAGACAAGACTTTACACTTAAAGAAAGAAATGCCCTTGCCATCACAATAAAACTGTGTGAGCATTCAACAATGTGCGAGTATCCATGTTTCTATAAGCTCTTACCTGCATCACAAATTTTTGGTCGATGTACTTCTTTGCTATGTTCGGTTGAAAGTCAGGAGATTCTAAAAACCGAAGGAAAAATTCGTAGACGAGCTGTAAAGAAAGAAAACCTTTTACAAATAACTAATTTGCTGAATGCATATAAAGAAAGATCATGGGCAAAATGCTAGTCATAATCTTTCCTTACAAAAATGTTTTGTAAAATCACAGTAATTCCCCAATGCAAATCCTATCATAATAAAAAAATAATTGCGAATTGGATTCATCCCCTCTACCACAACCCCACTAATCCTACCAACGGAAACGCACAAGGTGGCTAATAACAGACCTCCATCCTATGCTAGCTTGCTACCGGTGGCCCGGCTAGCTGTCTAAATCACAGTGACCCCAACCAACCTCACTACTCACTGGACCCTTTTGATCACTCGACTAAGCATGCCTCTCCTTAATATGCCTTGTCCATTGCTGTCTATTGGCTTATTTCACTGTAGAGCCTCTAGTCCTGCTCACTATACCTTATCCAACCTATTAGTTCCACCACCCACACATGCGATGACATCTCCTGGTTTAAATTATGTTTCTAGAGACAATATCTCTCTCATCATCACTCAATACCTAGGTTTACCTCCACTGTATTCACATCCTACCATACCTATGTCTGTACATTATACCTTGAAGCTATTTTATCGCCCCTAGAAACCTCCTTTTACTCTCTGTTCCAGACGTTCTAGACGACCAATTCTTATTGCTTTTAGCCGTACTCTTATCCTACTCCTCCTCTGTTCTTCTGGCGATGTAGAGGTGAATCCAGGCCCTGCAGTGCCTAGCTCCACTCCTATTCCCAAGGCGCTCTCTTTTGATGACTTCTGTAACCGTAATAGCCTTGGTTTCATGCATGTTAACATTAGAAGCCTCCTCCCTAAGTTTGTTCTATTCACTGCTTTAGCACACTCTGCCAACCCGGATGTTCTAGCTGTGTCTGAATCCTGGCTTAGGAAGACCACCAAAAATTCTGAAATTTGAATCCCGAACTACAAAATTTTCAGACAAGATAGAGCTGCCAAAGGGGGCGGTGTTGCAATCTACTGCAAAGATAGCCTGCAGAGTTCTGTCCTACTATCCAGGTCTGTACCCAAACAATTTGAACTTCTACTTTTAAAAATCCACCTCTCTAAAAACAAGTCTCTCACCGTTGCCGCCTGCTATAGACCACCCTCTGCCCCCAGCTGTGATCTGGACACCGTATGTGAACTGATTGCCCCCCATCTATCTTCAAAGCTCATGCTGCTAGGCGACCTACACTGGAACATGCTTAACACCCCAGCCATCCTACAATCTAAGCTTGATGCCCTCAATCTCACACAAATGATCAATGAACCTACCAGGTACCTCCCCAAAGCCTTAAACAGGGGCACCCTCATTAGATATCATCCTAACCAACTTGCCCTCTAAATACACCTCTGCTGTCTTCAACCAAGATCTCAGCGATCACTGCCTCATTGCCTGCATCCGTAATGAGTCAGCGGTCAAACGACCTCCACTCATCACTGTCAAACGCTCCCTGAAACACTTCAGCGAGCAGGCCTTTCTAATCGACCTCGCCGGGGTATCCTGGAAGGATATTGATCTCATCCCGTCAGTAGAGGATGCCTGGTTATTTTTTTTAAATGCCTTCCTAACCATCTTAAATAAGCATGCCCCATTCAAGAAATGTAGAACCAGGAACAGATATAGCCTTTGGTTCTCCCAAAATCTAGACCCCTACAAATCAGCCGAGCTAGACAATCTGGACCCTTTCTTTCTAAAATTATCTGCCGAAATTGTTGCCACCCCTCTGAGATTCCCAAAGATTGGAAAGCAGCTGCGGTCTTCCCCCTCTTCAAAGGGACACTCTTGACCCAAACTGCTACAGACCTACATCTATCCTACCCCTAAGGTCTTCGAAAGCCAAGTCAACAAACAGATTACCGACCATTTAGAATCTCACCATACCTTCTCTGCTATGCAATCTGGTTTCAGACCTGGTCATGGGTGCACCTCAGCCACGCTCAAGGTCCTAAACGATATCTTAACCACCATCGATAAGAAACATTACTGTTCAGCCGTATTCATTGATCTGGCCAAGGCTTTTGACTCTGTCAATCACCACATCCTCATCAGCAGACTCAACAGCCTTGGTTTCTCAAATGATTGCCTCGCCTGGTTCACCAACTACTTCTCTGATAGAGTTCAGTGTGTCAAATCGGAGGGTCTGCTGTCCGGACCTCTGGCAGTCTCTATGGGGGTGCCACAGGGTTCAATTCTTGGACCGACTCTCTTCTCTGTATACATCAATGATGTCGCTCTTGCTGCTGGTGAGTCTCTGATCCACCTCTATGCAGACGACACCATTCTGTATACTTCTGGCCCTTCTTTGGACACTGTGTTAACAACCCTCCAGGCAAGCTTCAATGCCATACAACTCTCCTTCCATGGCATCCAATTGCTCTTAATTAAATACAAGTAAAACTAAAGGCATGCTCTTCAACCGATCACTGCCTGCACCTGCCCGCCTGTCCAACATCACTACTCTGGACGGCTCTGACTTAGAATACGTGGACAACTACAAATACCCAGGTGTCTGGTTAGACTGTAACTCTCCTTCCAGACCCACATCAAACATCTCCAATCCAAAGTTAAATCTAGAATTGGCTTTCTATTTCGCAACAAAGCATCCTTCACTCATGCTGCCAAACATACCCTTGTAAAACTGACCATCCTACCAATCCTCGACTTCGGCAATGTCATTTACAAAATAGCCTCCAATACCCTACTGAACAAATTGGATGCAGTCTATCACAGTGCAATCCGTTTTGTCACCAAAGCCCCATATACTACCCACCATTGCGACCTGTACACTCTCGTTGGCTGGCCCTCGCTTCATACTGGGTTGCCAAACCCACTGGCTCCATGTCATTTACAAGACCCTGCTAGGTATCTCAGCTCGCTGGTCACCATAGCATCAACCACCTGTAGCACGCGCTCCAGGTATATCTCTCTGGTCACCCCCAAAACCAATTATTTATTTGGCCGCCTCTCCTTCCAGTTCTCTGCTGCCAATGACTGGAATGAACTACAAAAATCTCTGAAACTGGAAACACATCTCCCTCACTAGCTTTAAGCACCAACTGTCAGAGCAGCTCACAGATTACTGCACCTGTACATAGCCCACCTATAATTTAGCCCAAACAACTACCTCTTTCCCTACTGTATTTATTTATTTGTTTATTTTGCTCCTTTGCACCCCATTATTTTTTATTTCTACTTTGCACATTCTTCCACTGCAAATCTACCATTCCAGTGTTTTACTTGCTATATTGTATTTACTTTGCCACCATGGCCTTTTTTTTGTTGCCTTTACCTCCCTTATCTCACCTCATTTGCTCACATCGTATATAGACTTGTTTATACTGTATTATTGACTGTATGTTTGTTTTACTCCATGTGTAACTCTGTGTCTTTGTATGTGTCGAACTGCTTTGCTTTATCTTGGCCATGTCGCAATTGTAAATGAGAATTTGTTCTCAACTTGCCTACCTGGTTAAATAAAGGTGAAATAAATAAATAAAATAAATAATGATCCATAATAAACAGATGTGCTCGTTTGGTCTGAGCCAAGAGTTAGGGAAGGTCCAATTGACTTTAATTCTAAACTGATTAGATGCTTTCATTTTACAGCACTGTACTTCAGAGAATGTACGATTTGCAGCATTTAAATCTTACTCAAACAGCAGGGACGTGTGTTCATTAGGACATGCAACAGAAAACTCTTTATGAACAAAAATGTGTGTTTAGGACAAAACCAGGTAGTTTCCGTCTGTTTTCTTCCGTTTTGTGCCGAATGAACACGACCCGGGCCATGTAAGCTAGGTTATTAGATGCCCTGGGTACCTGGAGATGTGGCCAAGCAGCCTCAAGTGTAGGCTCGTCCTCCTCCGGGTCAAACTCTGCTCCTGTGGGGTTGGATGACGGAGGCAACGTTCGGAACATGTTCACCGTAAACTGAGGGTGGGAAAAGCACAACAAAGTATACTCAGATTCAGTAGATCACCCTGATGAAGGCCAGTATGGAGCCGAAACGCTTCCCTGGCTGTTGTTTCATTTTACATCGAATGTAAAAGGATCGCCTTGGGATTTTTTTTGTCCAAAAAATATAGGCCCTGTTTAAATACTTTAAAATGCATCCTTGATCCTTCCTTCATACCTTACTTAAACACAGATATAAAATTGGTGAAAGTAATGGATGAGAGAAAGTTACCACTCTATCTAGTCACTTATAGATCTGTGTTTACCTCAAGGAGATAAGGAAGGAAGGGCGCATGTCTGAAGTTTTCAAACAGGGCAGTAGTATCTACAGTGCCTTGCGAAAGTATTCGGCCCCCTTGAACTTTGCGACCTTTTGACACATTTCAGGCTTCAAACATAAAGATATAAAACTGTATTTTTTTGTGAAGAATCAACAACAAGTGGGACACAAGCATGAAGGGGAACGACATTTATTGGATATTTCAAACTTCTTTAACAAATCAAAAACTGAAAAATTGGGCGTGCAAAATTATTCAGCCCCTTTACTTTCAGTGCAGCAAACTCCAGAAGTTCAGTGAGGATCTCTGAATGATCCAATGTTGACCTAAATGACTAATGATGATAAATACAATCCACCTGTGTGTAATCAAGTCTCCGTATGAATGCACCTGCAATGTGATAGAAGAAGTTTAAAGCCGGATTTGGAGCCATTTCTTAAAGATATCCATAAAAAGTGTTGTTTTAATGTTTGCCACAAGCCACCTGTGAGACACACCAAACATGTGGAAGAAGGTGCTCTGGTCAGATGAAACCAAAATTGAACTTTTTGGCAACAATGCAAAACGTTATGTTTGGCGTAAAAGCAACAC
Source organism: Oncorhynchus mykiss (assembly GCF_057628025.1). Taxonomy (NCBI): domain Eukaryota; kingdom Metazoa; phylum Chordata; class Actinopteri; order Salmoniformes; family Salmonidae; genus Oncorhynchus; species Oncorhynchus mykiss. The sequence continues at coordinate 45,892,315 of NC_143046.1, forward strand.
AGCTGAACACACCATCCCCACTGTCAAACATGGTGGTGGCAGCATCATGGTTTGGGCCTGCTTTTCTTCAGCAGGGACAGGGAAGATGGTTAAAATTGATGGGAAGATGGATGGAGCCAAATACAGGACCATTCTGGAAGAAAACCTGATGGAGTCTGCAAAAGAACTGAGACTGGGACGGAGATTTGTCTTCCAACAAGACAATGATCCAAAACATAAAGCAAAATCTACAAAAATAAACATATCCATGTGTTAGAATGGCCAAGTCAAAGTCCAGACCTGAATCCAATCAAGAATCTGTGGAAAGAACTGAAAACTGCTGTTCACAAATGCTCTCCATCCAACCTCACTGAGCTCGAGCTGTTTTGCAAGGAGGAATGGGAAAAAATGTCAGTCTCTCGATGTGCAAAACTGATAGAGACATACCCCAAGCGACTTACAGCTGTAATCGCAGCAAAAGGTGGCGCTACAAAGTATTAACTTAAGGGGGCTGAATAATTTTGCACACCCAATTTTTCAGTTTTTGATTTGTTAAAAAAGTTTGAAATATCCAATAAATGTCATTCCACTTCATGATTGTGTCCCACTTGTTGTTGATTCTTCACAAAAAAAATACAGTTTTATATCTTTATGTTTGAAGCCTGAAATGTGGCAAAAGGTCGCAAAGTTCAAGGGGGGCGAATACTTTCGCAAGGCACTGTACTTGGCCAACTCAACCAGTTGTACATATTTCATTGGAACCAAGTGTGTTATCATTTGTCTCCAACATCAACTGACTTGCCCTGTGGGGTGCTAGCTATAACTGCAATTCCCAGTCAAGACAGATCATGGGACAGTGCAAGTGGCCTGAGGATATAGAACACTGCTATTTCTGTTGGTTGCAGAGCTGCTAGCTAGGTAAACAAGTTCAAGTCCAGATGTAGCTTTTAAAAAGAGAAAATATACATTTATTCATTCACAGAGGTTTTTAATTCAATGTCAAATGATTATAACAACTCATTAGCTTCACCTCTTACTGTGGAAGCTTTGATGTATAAAAGAAAAACACTTCGAAGTGAATCTGGGTGATGTCTGCTGAAAGACAAGCGAGAATACAGTAGGGAGCCGGGGTAAAGCATTACAATTTGAATATTTTAAAATCATGGACTGAATGAAATGCTTTGACACTTGAAAAGGCTCACTGCGTTTACACACTTATCCATGACAGCCTTATGCTAGGCCACAATGAGCTATCACATTAAAAACCACGTCAGGTTAACTTGATGGGTCACGCATGTAGAGAATTGCTTCATGCTTCAGATTTGTAGTTTTTGTATGGCTGTGTGATATCAATGGCTCCTCAATGAGGAAAATTGGAAATTCAGTTTGGTTTACTTTTTTGAATTGAAATTAACCCCATTCCTATCTGTTACATCTAGTGTTGTCACTATCTATCTCTTTCTTAATTTGTGGAGCTCAAATGTAAAGCAAATCCCTGTAAAAGGCTAATAATCTGGTTAATAATTCTGACCTGACAGCTCAGAATGTGCTAGCCTCAATGGAGATTCTCATGGTATTGTATTCTTTCTGTTGGAAACATGTTTTAAAGCGTGCTACCCTTAGTCTTTCATTTTGAACAGTGGGACCCGGGACATAAAAATAGCACATTCTGAGGGATAGCTTAAATTGTTAGAAAGTAGCACATTCTGGGCGGTAGCACAGATGATCATAACACCAACTCTACCCAGTCCAACTCAAAACAGCCATATTCACCCCAGCCTTAAGGCTGGCTCATCTACTCTCTTCCAGTCAGTCTGCTGACACTCACCATGTGCACCACCTCTGGGTAGACGGGCTCTGTGATGACGTTCCTGTTGTGGGTGATGTACTCGACCATCTCGCTCAGCGCCGCACGCTTCACCTCCTTCCATTTCAGGTCACTTAGTGGGTCCGACAGGAAGTCAAAGAGCACGCAACATTGGCGCAGCTTCTGCACAAACAGCTTCTCCTGCTCTGCCGGAGCACAGTCTGAGGGAGAGAGAAAATAATGTTTTATAAAATGATTATTTTGAAAAAAACATTTTCAATACTTTTTTCTGTAAATTGAATGTTATAGAAGGGTCCAGGACACATTTGTGATTTCACATGTTTTAGAGAAACTTACCCAAACAGCAAATCACTTCCTCATTGTGTAGTATGGGGGCCCTGAAAAAACATGAAGAAAATCTCCAAAAACACCCAAATATGTCCTTTTAGAAATGGCAAAGCTCTCAGTATAGTGATGCAGGTCTTTAGATTTCGTACACATGAAGTTGTCATTCTGAACTTTATCCACAATGTTATATTCCCATTTGCGCAACTCGAGCGGTTCCATTTTCCATGTAGCCTGCTGGTAACTGCCAAAATAAAGAAAACACATATAGTGGCTTACTAGGGTGTTGGGTATTGGGCCACCAGGAGCCACCAGAACAGCTTCAATGGCATAGTTTCTACAAGTGTCTGGAACTTCCTGTGTGGAAGCACCCCATGCTTTCAATACACTTTGTATCCCTGATTTCCTCAAGTGTTTCCATTATTTTGTCAGTTACCTGCAAAATGCTAGAGTCGCAACAAAATGTAATATAAGGTCGCAGTTCATAATGACACAATTTCAAGTTAACAACATCTAAACAAATGTGTCACTATACTGAGAGCTTTGCCGTTTCTAAAAGGATGTATTTGAGTGTTTTTTGAGCTTTTGTTCATGTTTTTTGGGGACCCAATACTACACAACAAGGATGAGGAAGTGATTTGGTTTTTGGGATATGTTTCTCTAAAACGTGAAATCACAAAAAAAGGGGGTCTGGACCCTTTGATAACATTTCATTTACATAAAAAATTGAGATTTTGTTGTGAAAGTTTCTCTCCTAGAAAGTATTCTAATAATAATAATTTGGTGGGTGCTTATATTTATCCTATTTCACATGTATATTTGTCCTATGCCAATTCCCCCTGAGACAGCCTTGGTGAATGGGGGTTACAGTCAGGGTCAGACATTATCAACAGCGACCCTGGAGCAATTAGGGTAAAGTGCCTTGCTCAAGAGCACGGCGGCAGACTATTCTCACCTTGTCAGCTCAGGGATTCGAACAAACATCCTTTCGGTTACTGGCCGAACACTAACCGCTAGACTACCTGCCACCCATATAGATTGTTTACTGCGTGTATAGCACAGGGAGGAAAATAACATACAGTAGAAAAAGATGTATATACATGTATATAAAAAATAAAATAAAAAACTCACTCAGAAGTACATACTCGTTTTCACCCTGTTAACTTCAATGTCAAAAGAATAGTTCCCCCACAACTGAACAGACAAGTTCCCTGTAGCACCATTCCATATGATTTCAATTACTTTTTGACTACAGCCCTTTTGATTTGAACAAAACCTTTTATACGTGTTTGCCCATGCTAGAAGTGGTCAGAACTAGAGGTCGACCGATTATGATTTTTCAACGCCGATACCGATTATTGGAGGACCAAAAAAAGCCGATACCGATTAATCGGTCGATTTTTTTCAAATCTATTTGTAATAATGACAATTACAACAATACTGAATGAACACTTATTTTAATATAATACATCCATACAATCAATATAGCCTCAAATAAATAATGAAACATGTTAAATGTTGTTTAAATAATGCAAAAACAAAGTGTTGGAGAAGAAAGTAAAAGTGCAATATGTGCCATGTAAGAAAGCTAACGTTTAAGTTCCTTGCTCAGAACATGAGAACATATGAAAGCTGGTGGTTCCTTTTAACATGAGTCTTCAATATTCTCTCTATACCATTTGTATTTCATATACCTTTGACTATTGGATGTTCTTATAGGCACTTTAGTATTGCCAGTGTAACAGTATAGCTTCCGTCCCTCTCCTCGCCCCAACCTGGGCTCGAACCAAGAACACATCGACAGCCACCCTCAAAGCAGCATTAACCATGTGTAACAGTTGTTAAAGTACTGTGTGAATTTCACCAGGTTCATATATTAATATGTCATGTTGATTTGTTATTATGCATGCCTGCATCCTGGGAGAGGGAGTGTGTACTTACGTTAATGCCCTGCGTGCTCGTGCTCAAATCATTTTGATGCACTATGAGAGGTAGGCAAGCTTTTTCTGTCATCTTCAGAAAAGTTTGATTCTTTTAACATCTTTGGGATAGGGGGCAGCATTTTCACTTTTGGATAAGAAGCGTGCCCAATTTCAACTTCCTGCTGCTACTCATGCCAAGAATATAAGACATGCATATTATTAGTAGATTTGGATAGAAAACACTCTGAAGTTTCTAAAACTGTTTGAATCATGTCTGTGAGTATAACAGAACTTATGTAGCAGGCAAAACCCAGAGGACTAACCGTTCAGAATTGTTAAAATCTGACATGTTGGCTGGATTCACGAGTGTAGCTTTACTTGCGTATCTTACATGTGTGATTTAATGAAAGTTAGATTTTTATATAATTTTTTTGAACTTGCCGCGCTGCATTTTCCCTGTTTTTTGCCCAAGTGGGACGCAACTGTCCCGCCTATCCGTAAGAAGTTTTAAGATGCACTTGTAATTGTACTTTTTAGGATGATATCAACATTCTGAATTCAACATGTGTTAATAGCTAGCTAAGATGTTAGCGTGTGTATGTGTGAACGATGGCTAGCTCCTCAAATGATCCCAGTCCCTTGTATTGTGCATCTGTTGTAGAAAGAGGCGACGATTCGCGGAACATATGTGCTCTACAAATGTTTTGATTTCTTTTGGATGCAGGTATGTGGTTTTATCTATGCAACATATGTTATGTATAATAAGGAGAGGCTGTATTAATTTTTGTATTCAAAAATCATATTGATGCACTATGAAAGAAAGAGGCGACGATTCGCGGAACATATGTGCTCTACATATGTTTTATTTTATTTTGGATGCAGATGCAGGATGCAGAGAGTGAATTCTGCTTGATTAAAACTATCTGATCTCCAAAGTCCATGTCCATAGTCTCAATCAACCACACACAACGCAGAGTTACACTGGTGCAGTACAGCACCGGTTACACATGCAGAGAGCAAGGGGAATAAATACTCCAAGTCTCAGAGCGAGTGAAGTTTGAAACGCTATTAGCGCTAATTAGCTAGCCATTTCACATCGGTTACACCAGCCTAATCTCGGGAGTTGATAGGCTTGAAGCCATAAACAGTGTAATGCTTGAAATCACAAGGAAGAGCTGCTGGCAAAACGCACAAAAGTGCTGTTTGAATGAATGCTTACGAGCCTGCTGGTGCCTACCATCGCTCAGTCAGACTGCTCTATCAAATCATAGACTTAATTATAACATAATAACACACAGACATACGAGCCTTTGATCATTAATACGGTAGAATCCGGAAACTATCATCTCGAAAACAAGCCGTTTATTCTTTCAGCGAAATACGGAACCGTTCCGTATTTTATCTAACGGGTGGCATCCTGCTAACTATTCCTGTTACATTGCACAACCTTCAATGTTATGTCATAATTACGTAAAAATCTGGCAAATTTGGCGGCCCAAACTGTTGCATATACCCTGACTCTGCGTGCAATGAACGCAAGAGAAGTGAAACAATTTAACCTGGTTAATATTGCCTGCTAACCTGGATTTCTTTTAGCTAAATATGCAGGTTTAAAAATATATACTTCTGTGTATTGATTTTAAGAAAGGCATTGATGTTTATGGTTAGGTACACATTGGAGCAAAGACAATCCTTTTTCGCGAATATGCACCGCATCGATTATATGCAACGCAGGACACGCTAGATAAACTAGTAATATCATCAACCGTATGTAGTTAACTAGTGATTATGATTGATTGATTGATTGTTTTTTATAAGAGAAGTTTAATGCTAGCTAGCAACTTACCTTGGCTTCTTACTGCATTCGCGTAACAGGCAGGCTCCTCGTGGAGTGCAATGAGAGGCAGGTTGTTAGAGCGTTGGACTAGTTAACTGTAAGGTTGCAAGATTGAATCCATGAGCTGACAAGGTAAAAATCTGTTGTTCTGCCCCTGAACAAGGCAGTTAACCCACCGTTCCTAGGCCGTCATTGAAAATAAGAATGTGTTCTTAACTGACTTACCTAGTTAAATAAAGATTAAATAAAGGTGTAAAAAAAAAAGAAAAAAAAAAAAACGGCCAATTCAGTGTCCAAAAATACAGATTTCCGATTGTTATGAAAACGTGAAATCAGCCCTAATTAATCGGCCATTCCGATTAATCGGTCGACGTCTAGTCAGAACATTACTTTTTGGACCTGAATGACAAAACATTCAGGAGCTAGGGTAATCAAAGTTAACCCATTTTGCAAACTCCACACTGCCATGAGACAACCATGTCTTCATCACTGAAAAATGTAAATAGTTAAGCTTGATATAATTTGAAAGATTACAAAACATGGTTGCCAAACTATTTGATAATTTATTTAAAATTTTAAATAAGTTTCACCTTTATAATCAACTATCGCAAAAATGTAATCCGTTTTTTTGTTCATACAGTGCCTTGCGAAAGTATTCGGTCCCCTTGAACTTTACGACCTTTTGCCACATTTCAGGCTTCAAACATAAAGATATAAAACTGTATTTTTTGTGAAGAATCAACAACAAGTGGGACACAATCATGAAGTGGAACGACATTTATTGGATATTTCAAACTTTTTTAACAAATCAAAAACTGAAAAATTGGGCGTGCAAAATTATTCAGCCCCCTTAAGTTAATACTTTGTAGCGCCACCTTTTGATGCAATTACAGCTGTAAGTCGCTTGGGGTATGTCTCTATCAGTTTTGCACATCGAGAGACTGAAATGATTTCCCATTCCTCCTTGCAAAACAGCTCAAGCTCAGTGAGGTTGGATGGAGAGCATTTGTGAACAGCAGTTTTCAGTTCTTTCCACAGATTCTCGATTGGATTCAGGTCTGGACTTTGACTTGGCCATTCTAACACCTGGATATGTTTATTTTTGAATCATTCCATTGTAGATTTTGCTTTATGTTTTGGATCATTGTCTTGATGGAAGACAAATCTCCGTCCCAGTCTCAGGTCTTTTGCAGACTCCATCAGGTTTTCTTCCAGAATGGTCCTGTATTTGGCTCCATCCATCTTCCCATCAATTTTAACCATCTTCCCTGTCCCTGCTGAAGAAAAGCAGGCCCAAACCATGATGCTGCCACCACCATGTTTGACAGTGGGGATGGTGTGTTCAGCTGTGTTGCTTTTACGCCAAACATAACGTTTTGCATTATTGCCAAAAAGTTCAATTTTGGTTTCATCTGACCAGAGCACCTTCTTCCACATGTTTGGTGTGTCTCCCAGGTGGCTTGTGGCAAACTTTAAACAACACTTTCTATGGATATCTTTAAGAAATGGCTTTCTTCTTGCCACTCTTCCATAAAGGCCAGATTTGTGCAATATACGACTGATTGTTGTCCTATGGACAGAGTCTCCCACCTCAACTGTAGATCTCTGCAGTTCATCCAGAGTGATCATGGGCCTCTTGGCTGCATCTCTGATCAGTCTTCTCCTTGTATGAGCTGAAAGTTTAGAGGGACGGCCAGGTCTTGGTAGATTTGCAGTGGTCTGATACTCCTTCCATTTCAATATTATCGCTTGCACAGTGCTCCTTGGGATGTTTAAAGCTTGGGAAATCTTTTTGTATCCAAATCCAGCTTTAAACTTCTTCACAACAGTATCTCGGACCTGCCTGGTGTGTTCCTTGTTCTTCATGATGCTCTCTGCGCTTTTAACGGACCTCTGAGACTATCACAGTGCAGGTGCATTTATACGGAGACTTGATTACACACAGGTGGATTGTATTTATCATCATTAGTCATTTAGGTCAACATTGGATCATTCAGAGATCCTCACTGAACTTCTGGAGAGAGTTTGCTGCACTGAAAGTAAAGGGGCTGAATAATTTTGCACGCCCAATTTTTCAGTTTTTGATATGTTAAAAATTTAGAAATATCCAATAAATGTCGTTCCACTTCATGATTGTGTCCCACTTGTTGTTGATTCTTGATATTTAACTCGGCAAGTCAGTTTAGAACAAATTCTTATTTAACAATGACGGCCTACCCCGACCAAACCCTCCCGTAACCGGGACAACGCTAGGCCAATTCTGCATGCCCTATGAGACTCTTTGTCCCATAGTGCCTTAGACCGCTGCGCCACTTCGGAGCCCCTGAATACATGTCATGTATTGCCTAATAAATAAACTGAAAGTGTACATTTTAACTTTCAAATGTCACCATAAAGATGGTTGGAGGTCCACACAGAGAATGTTGACTTGAGTGGGAATATCCATTGTTTTAAAGGAAAGTGTCAATCTCCCATAGGACACCTATTGAAATCATAGAAATAGCCTAGATAACAGAATACACATTCAAGTTGACCTTCGACAGATGGTGGACTGGCGGTCATCTTTCTGAGAGTAATTTAGACTAATTCATATGTCAGTGGCATACCAGCTAAATTGCAGTGGTCTGAAGGGATAGGTCCATTCTATGAATTCTGTTTCTATGATTGAAATTACACCTACCCTGTATTCAAGAGAATGCTGTGACTAAACTGATGGCGGCCATAACAAAAACAACTCAGACCCTGTAAAATAGGGTCTAAGCTACAACATACAGTACCAGTCAAAAGATTGGACACACCTACTAATTCAAGAGTTTCTTTATTAAAAACAAAATTATACATTGTAGAGTAATAGTGAAGACATCAAAACTATGAAATAACACATGTGGAATCAAGTAGTAACCCAAAAAAGTATTAAACAAATCAAAATACAATAGATTCTTCAAAAGTAGCCTTGATGACAGCTTTGCACACTCTTGGCATTCTCTCAATCAGCTTCATGAGGAATGCTTTTCCAACAGTCTTGGAGTCCCCACATATGCTGAGCACTTGTTAGCTGCTTTTCCTTCAACCTGCGGTCCAACTCATCCCAAACCATCTCAAATTGGGTTGAGAATTGTAGAAGCCAGGTCATCTGATGCAGCACTCCATCACCCTCCTTGGTCAAATAGCCCTTACACAGCCTGGAGATGTGTTTTGGGTCAATGTCCTGATAAAAAACAATGATCGTGGGACTAAGCGCAAACCAGATGGGATGGCGTATCACTGCAGAATGCTGTGGTAGCCATGATGGTTAAGTGTGCCGTGAATTCTAAATAAATCACATACAGTTTCACCAGCAAAGCACCCCCACACCATCACACCTCCTCCTTCATGCTTCATGGTGGGAACCACGCATGCAGAGATAATTTGTTCACCTACTCTGCGTCTCACAAAGACACTGCGATCGGAACCAAAGATCTCACATTTGGACTCATCAGACCAAAGGACAGATTTCCACCAGTCTGATGTCCATTGCTCGTGTTTCTTGGCCCAATTAAGTCTCTTCTTCCAATTGGTGTCCTTTAGTAGTGGTTTCTTTGCAGCAATTCGACCATGAAGACCTGATTCACGCAGTCTCCTCTGAACAGTTGGTGTTGAGATGTGTCTGTTACTTGAACTCTGTGAAGCATATAATCTGAGGTGCAGTTAACTCCAATGAACTTATCCCCTGCAGCAGAGGTAACTCTGGGTGTTCTTTTCCTGTGGCGGTCCTCATGAGAGCCAGTTTCATCATAGTGCTTGATGGTTTTTGCGTCTGCAATTGAAGAAACTTTCAAAGTTATTGGGATTTTCCGGATTGACTGACCTTCATGTCCTAAAGTAATGATGGACTGTCATTTCCCTTTGCTTATTTGAGCTGTTCTTGTCATAATATGGACTTGGTGTTTTACCAAATATGGCTATCTTCTGTATACCACCCCTACCTTGTCACAACACAAGTGATTGGCTCAAACGCATTACCTAAAGAAATTCCACAAATTAATTTAAGGCACACCTGTTAATTGAAATGCATTCCAGGTGACTACCTCATGAAGCTGGTATAGAGAATGCCAAGAGTGTGCAAAGATGTCATCAAGGCAAAGGGTGGCTAATTTGAAGAATCACTTTTTTGTTTACTACATGATTCCATGTGTGTTATTTCATCATTTTGATGTCTTCACTGTTATTCTACAATGTAGAAAATTGTAAAAAAAAATAAACTAAAACCCTGGAATGAGTAGCTACAGTGCCTTGCGAAAGTATTCGGCCCCCTTGAACAAAGTTCAAGGGGGCCGAATACTTTCGCAAGGCACTGTATGTCCAAACTTTTGACTAGTACTATATGTGAAAAGAGAAATCTGAGTTTACGTGTTTAGACCATTGACATTAAAGGTAACCAAATAAAAATTATAATATAGTTTGACAAACCTGTTTGTAAGCTCTGAAATGTTATCAAACTCAAACATGTATCTTTTTCAGAGATGAAGACATGGATGACTTAATTGTTTTTTTAGTTTTTTAAATTTTTTATTTAACTTGGCAATAAGTTAAGAACAAATTTTATTTGAAATGACAGCCTACTCAAGGTAGGGTGGAGTATGCAAAACAAATCTCCTGAATGTTTTGACCACTACCATGGGCACACATGTTTGGAAGGTTTTGTTCAAATCTAAAAGGGGTGCAGACAGAAAGTGAATTCATATAGAACGACCCAAAATGATCCCAAAGCCTGAGAGGTCTCATAACATTTTTATGCAATGTTTAATTGTTGTTCAAAATTCTAATTCAAATTCTCGCTTGACCGGACTCAATATTTTTCTTCTAGTGATCTCACAAAAATGGAGGAGAGAGAGAGAGGAGAGGGGAGAAGAGTGAGTTCCCTGTCAATAAGGAGAACTGAGTGAGAATTCAAAGAGCCCAACATTACAAGGGCCAACAATGTGTGGAGTCAGTCATCTGCATCATTGGTCGAATACACAACTGAAAAGGCAGCCCTTCCTGCATGTACAATATAGAGTTTTAAGACCTTCCGGTTCACACCCTGGGAACAAAATACTCTGAGAATAGACACTCCTTCTACACCATGTCCCAAAGTCAACAATACTAACGTACTGATGTTACATTCCCCAGCTAGAAACCAAAAATTGTTACAACATTAAAATTGTCACAAGATTAACTTTTTTCACTATGGGGTAAGGGCTTGAAAAGTGAGCTTGCAACAGTGAGCCCAGAATGGGTAACAAAACCAGGACTTGGTCACCCACATCGAAAGAGCGGTTTTGGTCCTTTCGACCGTACCAAACTTTCATTTTTGTTTGCAGATTCTCACTGGCAAATTCACAGGCGCGGTGCAATCTGTATCGAAAAGCGTTATCGCACTCCAACAGATTTCTTTTGTGTTTAAGCAAGGTAAGCTGTTGCCCTGCAACAACCTCTCCCTCAGCAAGCTCAAATGTCCTCTGATATGATGTCCAAACATGAGCTTATACAGACTAAAACCGGAGAGATTCCTGAACAACCTCCCTTGTGGCAAACTAAAAGCAGTAAGCTCTCAACATAGACTTCACAGTCTGATGAAATCTCTCAAGAGCACGTTGAGACTAGGTACTAGGTCCAAACGTTGAAAAGATTTTTACCAGGGGTCTTAATACTGGGGGCAGTGATTTTCCTCAGCGGAATGGCCTCAAGGAAACGAGTGGCAGTGCCTATGATGGTTAAGAGAAACTGGTTACCACTCTTTGCTTTGGGCAAAGGACAAACACAATCCACCAGAACCCTGCTGAAAGGTTAGTCAAAAGCAACAATAGGCTGCAAAGTTGAAACCGGTACAGCTTGGTTCGATTTACCCCCTGGCAAACACAACAGGATTTACAGTAAGCCACAACATCTTGTTTCAGACCAGGCCAGAAGAAAATATACAAGATACGGTCATGTCGAAGTTGTATCTGGAAAGACAATTTGAGATACACTGGGCCAATCGTCTTGTCCAGAAATGGCCCTAGAACGCCATTTCCCCATCAGAACAGACTATTTTGTGTGTTCTGTTTTTTTTTACTCTGTTTTGCAATCAGCTGCTTCCTAGACATCGATGTGTCAACTGTATGGACCATATCTTCTTTCAGTGGTCCTTCAAACTCGCTCATCTTTGTAGGAGAGGTCAACTCAGGATCACACAAACGTCTCAGACAGATCGATCAAGGTGGGGTCGCTAACATCCTCCTCAACACTAGACTTACTCCCAGCAACTTTCTTAGACAGCATGTTAACGGCGCACGCTGGGAATACTCTTGGGTACTTTTCAGGTAACCCATCAGATTCCTTACAAACGACAGGATTTGGCACAACATCACCTCCAGCCAAATATTTTTCCTAAATTTCACTGCTAAGCTAGGCCTCACTCCAACGACAACAAACCAGAAACAAGATCAGACTCAAGTCATCAGATCCAAAATCTTGTTTAGGAGATACACCAGTCCCAACCAACCAGAGACTTGATGGGCTGGAGTGCTCCCACAAGAAAAAACAGCTTTTTCTTCCTCAAATTGTTCGGTTTCATCTTAGGATACAGAGACAATGTGCCCTTTCTCATAGCAGTAATGATAAACTGGCGGATGTGGAAAAAAAGTTGTTTTCTGCCGATCTTTATCTTTGGGCACTGTAGAAAAAGACTGAAACCTTGTAGTAGGATGTGTCTTCTCGGGATTGCTTTTCGCATTGGCATAACTACTGGGTGCTTTGTTTGTGAAGGTAGGATTATGTGTGAACACAAACTCATCTGCTCAGACCGCAGTTTTCTCAAGAGTGAGATACTTGTGCTCATCAATGTAGGTAGCAACCCTTTAATGAAGGCAAGTCTTCAACTGCTTGAGAAGTATGTGTCTTTAAATCCTCAAGGTCCTTGACCTCTTGAGAACCATACCACAGATCAAAAATACATGCTTGTTCCCTTGCAAACTCAACATGGCTTTGTATTTCTGTCTTCCATAATTTACAGAACAGTTGTCTGTATGCATCTGGGACCAACTCATAAACCAGAAGGATAACATACCTTAAGGGAACATTTTGACATTCGCCGTATGGTTAGTGAGAAAGTCCATATTGCAAATGTACGGTCCCTTACTAGACGTCCGACAACTTTTCTAAAATTTGCGGACGGCATCGGGCCGAGTGGCAGGGCCAGACCTACCGGGAAGTCATCAAACGAACTCTCTCTGACATTCGGTTTCCGTTTTATAAAATAATCAAATTTTGGTCATTTTTCCGCTATCCCGGAAAATCCCACAAGAGGGCATAAGCAATCATATAGCAAATGTACAAAACATCACGAATCACGACGTGGCTTTATCTCCAAAATGGAAAATATTTTGAATCCGAAACTTGGTGAGCGTAGGTTTGGCATAATGGGCAGTTGGCCCCGAACAAGATGGCGTCTAGGCCTCAACGGTTTTTGAGTTATGGCCATTTTTCTGGGATTAAAGGTCCAAAATGAAAATAGAGAAATCATTTTTCCGCTTCACGTCAAAGTCAAGGAGCCTCCGGTGTCAATAAAAAAAGAACCAGCCATTTATCTATCGTCATTTAAGAGAAATCGTACAATGACAAATTGGTGATGTTCAAAAATATATATATATTTTTTTAAACAGTTACAGATCCAGTTGCAGGGTGTTCATACGAATCGTTTTAAAGTGTGCTGCGGAGCTCTGCGAGATTTCTGTGATTTTCTATGATTTTCTGAAATAACACACTCACTAAACCCTCCGTAAATAACTCAGTTCTTAACGCAAAGACTTAAAACTCAGGATTCTGTAAAGGCATACCCCAATCAGGATATGAGTTTATTTATAGCTTCCTGTGCCAACCGAAAGTGCCTTAAATGGTATCATAGTGGCAGTTTCCAAGGGTTAAAAAGGTCAGATCTTTTCAAAACTTCATATGTGTGATTAGGCAACCCCCATGACCTGTAGGTCAGTCATTTCTCCCAACAGATGTCAAAGAAAAGCTCTCTCTCACACACACACCAGACACACACACACACAGCAAGGATGGAGTGACAAAGTGCGGTGCTTAAAGACACACAGAGCCTCCAATGGCATCACCATAGTCTCCAGACTGTGCCGAGTTCAACGAGACGCCCCGCTTGACCGTAGCTCGCTCTGAGTGCAGCGACCGTGAAAAAAAGTAGGCCCAAAATGAAGCCTGGCCCTAAATGTCATTTGCTTTTGGGTGACAGTGAGAGAACCGTTAGGGTGAGAAGCACAATTCGACCTCAGGTACGATCCTGAGGTCCTCCCGGTCCGTGCAAGCCTAACCTTGACCATGTGGCATTAACCCTTAACAGTAAAACAGGGTTTTTTGATCTCACAGATTACAATGACATCTCTCCCCATAGGAATACATTGCCTGCTCCTCTAAAGTCAACCTGAAGCCTATGTGGGTTATGAATGCCTTATGAACCTGTCTTCAATGACAGTCCATCAGGACACTATGAGGTCTACCTGTGTCGATTCTAAGCTTCCTGAACCAACCGGAAGTGGTTAAAATCACCCTAAAAGTGTATATCCATACCCTACCTGCAGTTTGATAGAAATAGTGCATTCAACCCTGTGTAAATCAGTCAGTTCTCAACGTAAAGACTTAAAACTCAGGATTCTGTGAAAGCATACCCCAATGAGGATGTGTGTTGACTTATAGCTTCCTGTGCCAACCGGAAGTGCCATAATTGATAATAATATAATGATAATATAATGATTGATAATAATTGATGTCACAGGGGCTGTTTCAAAGGGTTAAAAAAGTCAGATCTTTCCAAAACTTCATATGTGTGATTAGGCAACCCCCATGAACTGTAAAACAGTAATTTTTCCCATAAAATTTCAAAGAAAAACTCAATCACACACACACACACAACTTGGAAGGAGGTGCGTAGAGACAGACAGTGGCTGGAAGCTTTGTTCGAGCTAAAAAAGAACCTTCAGACCTAGAGTTCTGAAACTTGTTCTAGACCTCTCACTTTTGTCCAATTTTATTATCATTAAAAAAATAAAAAAATACTTGCGCATAAGGCATATGTTTTGTTCATTTGCAATAGGAAGTCAAAAGTCAAAAGTAAAAAATAGCAACATTTTATAAAAACTTCACACACCCTTAAAAAAGTGCTTTCTGGACCGTTTTTCAAAATGCTTTCGATTTTTGTGTCAATTACACATGTATAAGGACTGTATCAACATACTTTAGTCATATTTTATTATCATAATTTTTTTTTTTTACTTGTGCATAAGGCATATGTTTTCTCCATTTGGAATATGATTTCATAGGAAGTCAAAAGTCAAAAGTCAAAAATAGCAACATTTTATAAAAACTTCACACACTTAATTCTACCCCCTCCTTTTTCGAACATTCTGTTAAAAATCGCGCAACTTTTCAGCATCCTGCTACTCATGCCAGGAATATAGTATATGCATATGATTAGTATGTGTGGATAGAAAACACTCTGAAGTTTCTAAAACGGGTTAAATCACGGCTGTGACTATAACAGATCGTGTGTTTCATTGAAAAGCGCAAGAAAAACTGCTCTCTGAAAGCTAAAAATTATTTCCATGCGTCACTTTCATGGGTTGTTAAAAGGGCACAAAATGTATTATCGACCTGCATGCAATTCCTACAGATTCCACACGATGTCGCCATTGTCGTCATTTTCAATGGAGTTTTTCTTGGTAAATCCAACTAACTGGATTCCGTTTCTTCCGGTCTCCACCAGGATGTTTTGAATGTGCACATTGGCAGCCATTGATTTGCAGACGAGGAGCTATTGAATATACATCGCCCTGTAATCATTTTGATAGATTATAAACGTTTACTAATACGTAAAGTTGGATTACAAAAGTATTTCGAAGTGTTTTGTGAAAGTTTATCGTCAACTTTTTTAATTTAAAAAAATGACGCAGCGTTTAAAAACAATGTTTTTTTCTGAATGACACAGCTTCCATAGAAAGCTATTTTGGGTATATATGGACCGATTTAAACGAAAAAAAGACCCAATAGTGATGTTTATGGGGCATATAGGAGTGCCAAGAAAGAAGCTCGTGTGTAGGTAATGAATGTTTTATATTTTATTTCTGCGTTTTGTGTAGCGCCAGCTAAGCCATATCTTGTTTACATCGCATTCAGGCATTTTGGGGTGTTGCATGCTATCAGATAATAGCTTCTCATGCTTTCGCCCGAAAAGCATTTTAGAAATCTGACTTGTTGGCTAGGTTCACAACGAGTGTAGCTTTAATTCAATACCCTGCATGTGAATTTTGATGCACGTTTGAGTTTTAACGAGTACATTTAGCATTTAGCGTAGCGCATTTGCATTTCCAGGTGTCTACTTGAGACATCTGCGTCTCAAGTAGAAGCAAGAAGTTAAAAATGTGCTTTCTGGACCGTTTTTCATAATTATTTCGATTTTTGTGTCAATTACACATGTATAAGGACTGTATCAACATACTTTAGTCATATTTTATTATCATATTTGTTTTTTTGCTTGTGCATAAGGCATATGTTTTCTCCATTTGGAATATGATTTCATAGGAAGTCAAAAGTCAAAAGTCAAAAATAGCAAAATTTTATACAAAACTTCACACACCCTTAAAAAAGTGCTTTCTGGACCGTTTTTCAAAATTCTTTCGATTTTTGTGTCAATTACACATGTATAAGGACTGTATCAACATACTTTAGTCATATTTTATTATCATAATTTTTTTTTTAAACTTGTGCATAAGGAACATGATTTGTCCATTTGCAATATGATTTCATAGGAAGTCAAAAGTCAAAGTCACTTTTTTGGGGGCCAAATGCCATAAGAAATTTGACATGCTCAAAAATCCTGCAGAATTGCAAAATTGATGAACACAGGATGGCCGGGCAGTGATAGTTGCTCCTTTCCATCGCTCGTTGTGTTGACTTCATCATGTCCATTTGGTGATGTTTTTTCACTATAGAATCATATTGCAAATGCACGTGCATTTGCAAGTCATTGCAAGTTCATGGGGGTTGCCTAATCACATATATGAAGTTTTGGACAGATCTGACTTTTTTAACCCTTCAAAACAGCCCCCGAGACACCAATTATGGCACTTCCGGTTGGCACAGGAAGCTATAAGTCAACACACATCGTCATTGGGGTATGCTTTTACAGAATCCTGAGTTTTAAGTCTTTACGTTAAGAACTGACTGATTTACACAGGGTTGAATGCACTATGTCTATCAAACTGCAGGCAGGGTATGGATATACACTTTTAGGGTGATTTCAACCACTTCCGGTTGGTCCAGGAGGCTTAGAATCAACACAGGTAGACCTCATAGTGGCCTGATGGACTGGTAACGAAGACAGGTTCATACGGCATTCATAACCCATATAGGCTTCAGGTTGAATTTAGGGGTGCAGGCAATGCATTCCTATGGGGAGAGAAGTCATTGTAATCTGTGAGATCAAAAAACACTGTTTTACTGTTAAGGGTTAATGCCACACGGTCAAGGCTAGGCTTGCACAGATCGGGAGGACCTTAGGAACGTACCTGAGGTCGAATTGTGCTTCTCACCCTAACGGTTCTCTCACTGTCACCCAAAAGCAAATGAGGTTGTGGGGCAGGCTTCATTTTGGGCCTACTTTTCTAATGGTCGCTGCACTTAGACCGAGCGAGCTACGGTCAAGCGGGATATCTCGTTGAACTCGGCAAAGCCTAGGGATTATGGTAATGCCATTGCCTGCTCTCTGTGTCTTTAAGCACCGCACTTTGTCACTCCATCCTTGCTGTGTGTGTGTGTGAGAGCTTTTCTTTGACATCTGTTGGGAGAAATGACTGACTTACAGTTTATTGGTTGCCTAATCACACATATGAAGTTTTGCCTGCTCTATGTGTCTTTAAGCACTGCACTTTGTCACTCCATCCTTCCTGTGTGTGTGTGAGGGAGCTTTTCTTTGAGATCTGTTGGGAGAAATTACTGATTTACAGTTCAGGAGGGTTACCTAGTCCCACATATGAAGTTTTGGAGTGATGTAACGTTTTTAACCCTTCGAAACAGACACTGTGACCCAATTAAAGGCACTTCCGGTTGGCACAGGAAGCTATAGGTAAACACATGTCTTGACTGGGGTAGCCTCTTACAGAATCCTGAGTTTTAAGTCTTTAAATTAAGAATTGAATGATCTACACTGGGTTGAATGCAGTCATTTTCACATTTGCAGGTTATGTACATCAAAATACCTTTTTGGTGAATTTAACCACTTCCGGTTGCTCCAGGAAGCTTAGAATCAACACAGGTAGACCTCATAGTGGCCTGATGGATTGGCATTGAAGACAGGTTCATAAGGCATTATTAACCCACATAGGCTCTAGGTTGAATTTAGGGGAGCAGGCAATGTATTCCTATGGGGAGAGATGTCATTGTAATCTGTGAGATCAAAAAACCCTGTTTTACTGTTAAGGGTTAATGCCACACGGTTAAAGTTAGGCTTGCACAGATCGGGAGGACCTTAGGAACATTCCTGTGGTTGAATTGTCCTTCTAAACCTAACGGTTCTGCCGCTGTCACCCAAAAGCAAATGACGTTGTGGGGCAGGCTTCATTTTGGGCCTACTTTTCTAATGGTCGCTGCGCTTAGACCGAGCGAGCTACGGTCAAGCGGGATATCTCGTTGAACTCGGCACGGCCTAGGGATTATGGTAATGCCATTGCCTGCTCTCTGTGTCTTTAAGCACCACACTTTGTCACTCCATCCTTGCTGTGTGTGTGTGTGAGAGCTTTTCTTTGACATCTGTTGGGAGAAATGACTGACTTACAGTTTATTGGTTGCCTAATCACACATATGAAGTTTTGAAAAGATCTGACCTTTTTAACCCTTGGAAACTGCCACTATGACACCATTTAAGGCACTTCCGGTTGGCACAGGAAGCTATAAATAAACTCATATCCTCCTTGGGGTATGCCTTTACAGAATCCTGAGTTTTAAGTCTTTACGTTAAGAACTGAGATATTGCTTATGCCCTCTTGTGGGATTTTCCGGGACAGCGGAAAAATGACCAAAATTGGATTATTTTTTAAAACGGAAACCGAATGTCCGAGAAAGTTCATTTGATGACTTCCCGGTAGGTCCGGCCCTACCGCACGGCCCGACGCCGACCGCAAATTTTACAAACGTTTTCGGACGTCTAGTAAGGGACCGTACATTTGCAATATGGACTTTCTCACTAACCATACTGCAAATGTCAAAATGTTCCCTTAAGGTATGAAAGGCGTTACAAGTTGCAGTTCCAACCAAGATTGAGGGTCCAGGATGGCATGACTAGATTCAGAGTTCTTCCAAATCTCTTAATCGAATAGCATGCTCCCATTCCTGTTCCCTTTCCTCGTGCTCAATCTCAAATTTCTGTTGTTCCCATTTTGCCTTTAGTTCTACCTCTCACAGTTGCACATCTATGGGTGTACTCTACAACCCATAGGACCCTTTTCATCATCCTCATTCTATGGAAGGATTTCATCCTACACAAACAGTATAGACGAACTCTGACTACTCCTTTTGAATTGGCATGTGCAACTTTGATGCCCAAATGCGTTGCAATGATAAGCAGATTCTCCTTCGCACATTTATCTAGTATCTCCCATGTAGGGTTTTCCACAAATGCTTTCAACATGAAGTCCATGTTTTTTATTATTAGCCTGCGTGTTTATGCAACTTTCAAAATGACTCCACTAATATTATAACCCCTCTGGGTGGATGTCAGTGACATAGACTGTCTGGGCACAGCTGAGCAACTACCATACTACTGGGAATCAAGAACCCGGACGAGCCCCATTTTGTTACAGTCCCCAGCAAGAAACCCCAAATTGTCGCTCTAAACAGAAGGGAGAACTAGAAAGAGTTACAAACAACCAAAACGAAACAGGTGGGGTTCTAAGAGGGGGTTTGGAAAGTCACACATGGGTGTGTCCACTGAAAATTTACTAGCAACAACTGGGACTTAATCTTAGAACTACCCATCCCGGATACGGGAGAATTGTCATCAACTGCAGTAATTAGCATAGCGATCAAAAAATATTACTAGAAAATATTCATATTCATGAAATCACAAGTGAAATATAGTGAAACACAGCTTAGTATTTTGTTAATCACCCTGTCATCTCAGATTTTGAAATGATGCTTTACAGCCAAAGCAAGACAAGCGTTTGTGTACGTTTATCGATAGCCTAATATAGCATTATGTCCAGCTAGCAGCAGATAGATTGATTATAAACGTTTACTAATACGTAAAGTTGGATTACAAAAGTATTTCGAAGTGTTTTGTGAAAGTTTATCGTCAACTTTTTTAATTTAAAAAAATGACGCAGCGTTTAAAAACAATGTTTTTTTCTGAATGACACAGCTTCCATAGAAAGCTATTTTGGGTATATATGGACCGATTTAAACGAAAAAAAGACCCAATAGTGATGTTTATGGGGCATATAGGAGTGCCAAGAAAGAAGCTCGTGTGTAGGTAATGAATGTTTTATATTTTATTTCTGCGTTTTGTGTAGCGCCAGCTAAGCCATATCTTGTTTACATCGCATTCAGGCATTTTGGGGTGTTGCATGCTATCAGATAATAGCTTCTCATGCTTTCGCCCGAAAAGCATTTTAGAAATCTGACTTGTTGGCTAGGTTCACAACGAGTGTAGCTTTAATTCAATACCCTGCATGTGAATTTTGATGCACGTTTGAGTTTTAACGAGTACATTTAGCATTTAGCGTAGCGCATTTGCATTTCCAGGTGTCTACTTGAGACATCTGCGTCTCAAGTAGAAGCAAGAAGTTAAAAATGTGCTTTCTGGACCGTTTTTCATAATTATTTCGATTTTTGTGTCAATTACACATGTATAAGGACTGTATCAACATACTTTAGTCATATTTTATTATCATATTTGTTTTTTTGCTTGTGCATAAGGCATATGTTTTCTCCATTTGGAATATGATTTCATAGGAAGTCAAAAGTCAAAAGTCAAAAATAGCAAAATTTTATACAAAACTTCACACACCCTTAAAAAAGTGCTTTCTGGACCGTTTTTCAAAATTCTTTCGATTTTTGTGTCAATTACACATGTATAAGGACTGTATCAACATACTTTAGTCATATTTTATTATCATAATTTTTTTTTTAAACTTGTGCATAAGGAACATGATTTGTCCATTTGCAATATGATTTCATAGGAAGTCAAAAGTCAAAGTCACTTTTTTGGGGGCCAAATGCCATAAGAAATTTGACATGCTCAAAAATCCTGCAGAATTGCAAAATTGATGAACACAGGATGGCCGGGCAGTGATAGTTGCTCCTTTCCATCGCTCGTTGTGTTGACTTCATCATGTCCATTTGGTGATGTTTTTTCACTATAGAATCATATTGCAAATGCACGTCATTGCAAGTTCATGGGGGTTGCCTAATCACATATATGAAGTTTTGGACAGATCTGACTTTTTTAACCCTTCAAAACAGCCCCCGAGACACCAATTATGGCACTTCCGGTTGGCACAGGAAGCTATAAGTCAACACACATCGTCATTGGGGTATGCTTTTACAGAATCCTGAGTTTTAAGTCTTTACGTTAAGAACTGACTGATTTACACAGGGTTGAATGCACTATGTCTATCAAACTGCAGGCAGGGTATGGATATACACTTTTAGGGTGATTTCAACCACTTCCGGTTGGTCCAGGAGGCTTAGAATCAACACAGGTAGACCTCATAGTGGCCTGATGGACTGGTACCGAAGACAGGTTCATACGGCATTCATAACCCATATAGGCTTCAGGTTGAATTTAGGGGTGCAGGCAATGCATTCCTATGGGGAGAGAAGTCATTGTAATCTGTGAGATCAAAAAACACTGTTTTACTGTTAAGGGTTAATGCCACACGGTCAAGGCTAGGCTTGCACAGATCGGGAGGACCTTAGGAACGTACCTGAGGTCGAATTGTGCTTCTCACCCTAACGGTTCTCTCACTGTCACCCAAAAGCAAATGAGGTTGTGGGGCAGGCTTCATTTTGGGCCTACTTTTCTAATGGTCGCTGCACTTAGACCGAGCGAGCTACGGTCAAGCGGGATATCTCGTTGAACTCGGCAAAGCCTAGGGATTATGGTAATGCCATTGCCTGCTCTCTGTGTCTTTAAGCACCGCACTTTGTCACTCCATCCTTGCTGTGTGTGTGTGTGAGAGCTTTTCTTTGACATCTGTTGGGAGAAATGACTGACTTACAGTTTATTGGTTGCCTAATCACACATATGAAGTTTTGCCTGCTCTATGTGTCTTTAAGCACTGCACTTTGTCACTCCATCCTTCCTGTGTGTGTGTGAGGGAGCTTTTCTTTGAGATCTGTTGGGAGAAATTACTGATTTACAGTTCAGGAGGGTTACCTAGTCCCACATATGAAGTTTTGGAGTGATGTAACTTTTTTAACCCTTCGAAACAGACACTGTGACCCAATTAAAGGCACTTCCGGTTGGCACAGGAAGCTATAGGTAAACACATGTCTTGACTGGGGTAGCCTCTTACAGAATCCTGAGTTTTAAGTCTTTAAATTAAGAATTGAATGATCTACACTGGGTTGAATGCAGTCATTTTCACATTTGCAGGTTATGTACATCAAAATACCTTTTTGGTGAATTTAACCACTTCCGGTTGCTCCAGGAAGCTTAGAATCAACACAGGTAGACCTCATAGTGGCCTGATGGATTGGCATTGAAGACAGGTTCATAAGGCATTATTAACCCACATAGGCTCTAGGTTGAATTTAGGGGAGCAGGCAATGTATTCCTATGGGGAGAGATGTCATTGTAATCTGTGAGATCAAAAAACCCTGTTTTACTGTTAAGGGTTAATGCCACACGGTTAAAGTTAGGCTTGCACAGATCGGGAGGACCTTAGGAACATTCCTGTGGTTGAATTGTCCTTCTAAACCTAACGGTTCTGCCGCTGTCACCCAAAAGCAAATGACGTTGTGGGGCAGGCTTCATTTTGGGCCTACTTTTCTAATGGTCGCTGCGCTTAGACCGAGCGAGCTACGGTCAAGCGGGATATCTCGTTGAACTCGGCACGGCCTAGGGATTATGGTAATGCCATTGCCTGCTCTCTGTGTCTTTAAGCACCACACTTTGTCACTCCATCCTTGCTGTGTGTGTGTGTGAGAGCTTTTCTTTGACATCTGTTGGGAGAAATGACTGACTTACAGTTTATTGGTTGCCTAATCACACATATGAAGTTTTGAAAAGATCTGACCTTTTTAACCCTTGGAAACTGCCACTATGACACCATTTAAGGCACTTCCGGTTGGCACAGGAAGCTATAAATAAACTCATATCCTCCTTGGGGTATGCCTTTACAGAATCCTGAGTTTTAAGTCTTTACGTTAAGAACTGAGATATTGCTTATGCCCTCTTGTGGGATTTTCCGGGACAGCGGAAAAATGACCAAAATTGGATTATTTTTTAAAACGGAAACCGAATGTCCGAGAAAGTTCATTTGATGACTTCCCGGTAGGTCCGGCCCTACCGCACGGCCCGACGCCGACCGCAAATTTTACAAACGTTTTCGGACGTCTAGTAAGGGACCGTACATTTGCAATATGGACTTTCTCACTAACCATACTGCAAATGTCAAAATGTTCCCTTAAGGTATGAAAGGCGTTACAAGTTGCAGTTCCAACCAAGATTGAGGGTCCAGGATGGCATGACTAGATTCAGAGTTCTTCCAAATCTCTTAATCGAATAGCATGCTCCCATTCCTGTTCCCTTTCCTCGTGCTCAATCTCAAATTTCTGTTGTTCCCATTTTGCCTTTAGTTCTACCTCTCACAGTTGCACATCTATGGGTGTACTCTACAACCCATAGGACCCTTTTCATCATCCTCATTCTATGGAAGGATTTCATCCTACACAAACAGTATAGACGAACTCTGACTACTCCTTTTGAATTGGCATGTGCAACTTT
This sequence comes from Oncorhynchus mykiss, assembly GCF_057628025.1. Classification (NCBI taxonomy): domain Eukaryota; kingdom Metazoa; phylum Chordata; class Actinopteri; order Salmoniformes; family Salmonidae; genus Oncorhynchus; species Oncorhynchus mykiss. Next base: position 45,916,221 of record NC_143046.1, read on the forward strand.
GATGCCCAAATGCGTTGCAATGATAAGCAGATTCTCCTTCGCACATTTATCTAGTATCTCCCATGTAGGGTTTTCCACAAATGCTTTCAACATGAAGTCCATGTTTTTTATTATTAGCCTGCGTGTTTATGCAACTTTCAAAATGACTCCACTAATATTATAACCCCTCTGGGTGGATGTCAGTGACATAGACTGTCTGGGCACAGCTGAGCAACTACCATACTACTGGGAATCAAGAACCCGGACGAGCCCCATTTTGTTACAGTCCCCAGCAAGAAACCCCAAATTGTCGCTCTAAACAGAAGGGAGAACTAGAAAGAGTTACAAACAACCAAAACGAAACAGGTGGGGTTCTAAGAGGGGGTTTGGAAAGTCACACATGGGTGTGTCCACTGAAAATTTACTAGCAACAACTGGGACTTAATCTTAGAACTACCCATCCCGGATACGGGAGAATTGTCATCAACTGCAGTAATTAGCATAGCGATCAAAAAATATTACTAGAAAATATTCATATTCATGAAATCACAAGTGAAATATAGTGAAACACAGCTTAGTATTTTGTTAATCACCCTGTCATCTCAGATTTTGAAATGATGCTTTACAGCCAAAGCAAGACAAGCGTTTGTGTACGTTTATCGATAGCCTAATATAGCATTATGTCCAGCTAGCAGCAGGAAGCTTGGTCTCAAAAATCAGAAAAGCAATCAAATTAACCGTTTACCTTTGATGATCTTCGGATGTTTTCACTGACGAGACTCCCAGTTAGACAGCAAATATTCATTTTGTTCGATAAAGATTATGTTTATACCCAAAATACCTCATTTTCTTGGTCACGTTGTGTTGAGAAATCCACCGGAAATAGCGGTCACGACAACGCCGTCCATAATATCGACAGAAACATGGCAAACGTTTTTTATAATCAATCCTCAAGGTGTTTTTCAAATACTGAATCTATTCAATAATATATCAACCGGGACAATTGGCTTTTCAGTAGGAGCGAGAGGAAAAATTACTACCTCTATCTTTTACGAAAGAATCACTCTGAGAGCCCACAGCTGGCCACTGACGCAATGTAGTCATTTACGCTCATTCTTCAAAATAAAGGCCTGAAACTTCGTCTAAAGGCTGTAAACACTTTAGGGAAGCCACAGAAAAAGGAATCTGGTTGATATCCCTTTCAATGGGCAATAGGGATGCATAGAAAGACAGAGGTTTCAAAATAAGAGTAACTTTCTGATTGGATTTTTCTCAGGATTTCGCCTGCAATATCAGATATTTTATACTCATTTTATCTTTATTTATGCTTTTGTGACTGAAAAATCGCTGTGTGTCTTTTTGAATTTGTTGGTCATCTAACATAAATATATGTTGTGTTTTCGCTGTAAAACATTTTTAAAAATCGGACACGATGGGTAGATTAACAAGATGTTTATCTTTCATTTGCTGTATTGGACTTGTTAATGTGTGAAAGTTAAATATTTCTAAAGAATATTTCTTTCAGCTGAATGGAAGGGGGTGTTCCCTTTAGGGAACTCCTTGTGCCCCCTAGCCCCAACAGGTTTTAACTGTTAAGCGTTAATGCCACACGGTCAAGGTTAGGCTTGCACAGATTGGGAGGACCTCAGGAACGTTCCTGAGGTCAAATTGTGCTTCTCACCCTAAAGGTTATCCCACTGTCACCTAAAAGCAAATGAAAATTAGGGCCAGGCTTCATTATGGGCCTACTTTTTCTCATGGTCGCTGCGCTTAGACCGAACGAGCTACGGTCAAGCGGGACATCTCGTTGAACTCGGCACAGCCTAGAGATTATGGTAATGCCATTGCAGGCTCTGAGTGTCTTTAAGCACCGGACTTTGTCACTCCATCCTTGCTGTGTGTGTGTGTGAGAGAGCTTTTCTTTGACATATGTTGAGAGAAATTACTGATTTACAGTTCATGAGGGTTGCCTAATAACACATATGTAGTTTTGAAAAGATCAAACCTTTTTAACCCTTCAAAACAGCACCTATGACACGATTTTAAGGCACTTCCGTTTTACACAGGAAGCTGAAAGTGAACACATATCCTCCTTGGGGTAGGCACTTCTATAATTTTGAGTTATGTCTTTATGTTAAGAACTTACTTATTTACGGAGGGTTTAGTGAGTGTGTGTTATTTCAGAAAATCACAGAAATCTCGCAGAGCTCCGAAGCACACTTTAAAAAGATTCATATGAACACGCTGCAACTGGATCTGTAACTTAAAAAAAAAAAAATATTTTTGAACAGCACCAATTTGATTTAAATTACGATAGATAAATGGCTGGTTCTTTTTTTATTGACACTGTAGGTTCATTTACTTTGACGTGAAGCGGAAAAATTATTGCTCTATTTTCATTTTTGACCTTTAATCCCAGAAAAATGGCAATAACTCAAAAACCGTTGAGGTCTAGACTCCATCGTGTTCGGGGCCAACTGCCCATTATGCCAAACCTATGCTCACCAAGTTTCGTTTTCGAAAACTTTTCCTGTTTAGTAGATAAGGCCACATCGTGATTGGTGATGTTTTGTACATTTGCAATATGATTCCATTCGCCCTCTTGTGGGTTTGACCGGGAGAACGGAAAAATGACCAAAATGTGAAAATTTGATTAAACGGAAACCGAATGTCCGAGAGAGTTCGTTTGGTGACGTCCTGGAAGATCCGGCCCTGCTGCACGGCCCGGCGTCGTCCGCAAATTTTAGAAAAGTTGTCGGAAGTCTAGTAAGGGACCGTACATTTGCAATGTGGACTTTCTCACTAACCATATGGCGAATGACAAAATGTTCCCTTAAGGGGGTGATACGTTTTTGAAAAAATGTTCAGTTTTTCAAAATTCTTGACTTGTGTTACATTTGCCATATGAAAAACCACGGAGGAGCGCACTCGCCATCTGTTGGATTTTTGCAGTGTTACACTTGGCATTTGCCATATGGCATTTGCAATCAACTTTGAATGAAATGACGCCAAATTGTGTGGTATTGGACACCGTGTATATGGTTCGTACAGTGCCAATGACTTCCCATTCATTGTTGTACATTTCAGGGGGGTGTTCCCTTACACACAATAGGGTCATGGGAGGCAGCTTTACCGGAAAAGTATTATCGCCTTTGCATGGATATAATAGCAATACTAAATGGGAGTCTCATTGGCATGGGTCATATTCACTTAATAGCTTCCAAAATCGCAATCTGATTCAGTACGGGCTATTGTAAGTTCCAGTGACTGAAACTTTCCAGGCAAACATTTTGCTTGTTTATTTTAGGATATAAACAGAGTAGTAGGCATTTCAGCCTAGAAAACTGGTTTAGGAAGGAGCTCTAAAGCGACATTGTCACAACTTCCGCTGAAGTTGGGTCCTCTCCTTGGTCAGGCGGCGCTCGGCGATTGTTTATTGTAAGTGCATGTGCACGTGTTGTTTGGTGCGCTACGGGATTTTGTACCCAAATTATCTGGTTATTTTTATGCTGTGGGTTTTGCTAGTAACCTCTCTAGGGTATGTGGGACGCTAGCGTCCCATCTGGCCAACATCCAGTGAGATTGCAGAGCGCCAAATTCAAATACAGAAATACTCATTTATAAAAATTCATATTTTACATAGGTTTAAAGATGAACTTCTTGTGAATCCAACCACAGTGTCAGATTTAAAAAATGCTTTACGGCGAAAGCATACCTTACAATTATTTGAGAACATAGCCCAGTTGACAAATTATTACAAACAGTAACCAGCCAAGCAGAAGTGTTACAAAACTCAGAAATAGAGATAAAATTGATCCCTTACCTTTGATGATATTCATATGGTGACACTCAGAAGACATTCATTTACTCAATAATTGCGCATGAAAAAGCTCTGTGACATGTCAGGGTCCACTCATTCAGACTGGTCTTACTCCCTCATTTATAAGAATACAAGCCTGCAACGATTTCTAAAGACTGTTGACATGTAGTGGAAGGCATAGGAACTGAAAATTGAGTCCTAAGTCAATGGATACTGTAATGGCATTGAATAGAAAACTACAAAACCAACAAACAAAAAAATACTTCCTGAATGGATTTTTCTCAGGTTTTCACCTGCCAAATCAGTTCTGTTATACTCACAGACACTATTTTAACAGTGTTGGAAACACTAGAGTGTTTTCTATCCAAATCCAGTTATATACATATCATCTTCTGGGCCCGAGAAGCAGGCAGTTTAGTTTGGGCATGCTTTTCATCCAAAATTCCGAATGCTGCCCCCTACCCTAGAGAGGTTAAACTGCTCCGGCTGTTACCAAGTTCTGCTCTCCTGCATCTGCCTTCCCTGCCACCGATTACGCACCCCTTACAGACATTTGCTTTTTGTATTATTTGGACAGGTTACTGACAAAGCCATGGGCTCTGAATAGGTAAAGCATGTCACATTATGCTGCAATTTCCATTGTGTCTTGCGTTCAGAATAATAAACTTAAGGCCTATCTACGGCCATTTGTGCTATGTAAGAAGAATATGTCAGTCGTCTTACAAGGACATAGGGGATAAGAGAGAGTGTGTGATAGCTCACACAAAACAAATTAATGTAATTCAATGCAGGGGTGTGACGGTTCAAATTCATAGTCAAATCAATAACACCCCTGGGCATCATGGATCTTATTCAACACCACCACCCCTTGGCTTTCACAGAATACAGTTGTGGCAGAGACCTCACATTTTCAGACAAGTTCAAATCTGCATACTATTTACTCAGTGTGCTGGCTAGCCTTGCCTATAGCTCAGGGAAACTCCACAGTTATGTAATTGAACTGAGACTATGTATGCCAAACTAAAATCATTGATTTCAAAGTTTAACAAACCATGCAACTATGCAGAAGGGCTACTTTTAACAATATACGCTGAATATTTTGTAAAAACATTTAACTAAGAACTGTGCAGATGCAAAGTTTGGTAACAGAATTTTGTTAAAATCTCCCTTTGTTTTTTTGTGATCATGTTTTTTTTAACTCCTAAAAATCTGCTCCGAAATAATATTTAAAAAAATGTCTGCAGAAAGAATGGGGAGTCAGCTATGAAATGGACTGTACTGAACTATACTCTGCTTTTCTTTACTGTGCTCTACTGTAATGTACTATGCTGTCGAAACATAGAACGTCCATGACATCTATGTTTGGCCCAAATGAAAAACCGGTCCAGACGTATATGGGCATTGAAAGCAAGGCTGGTCTAGACCTGACTAAAAAACGAGGTCTGTGGACGTTGAAATCAATTCAGAGCCAGGAGAGGTGACATCGGAGAGAGAGAGGGAGGGTTTGTCCATGTAACGATTCTCGTTGGTGGAAGGAGAGGAGGACCAAAATGCAGCATGGTAAGTGTTCGTCATATTTTAATTGAAAAACTGAACACTACACAAAATAACAACAAAGAGAAAACCGCCAGAAAATTAAACACCCACAACCAAAATGGGGAAAACAGGCTACCTAAGTATGATTCTCAATCAGAGACAACGGACGACACCTGCCTCTGATTGAGAACCATACTAAGCCAAACACATAGAAATAACAACATAGAAAAAAAGAACATTGACTACCCACCCCAGCTCACGCCCTGACCAACCTAACACAAAGACATAAAAAAGAAACTAAGGTCAGAACGTGACAGTCAAGACTTTTCACACTCGCTTTGACAACCAGATGACAGAAAGAGAAAGAAAATAGTTCTCAGCTATACATAACAGTATGCCAGAGGAAAAGAGGACAGTAGCAGGTGACCCAACTGTGGTTTGTGACTACTATGATTTCAGAAATACTGTTAGGATTAAAGATATACTTCTTGTTAACCTCTTGGATTTAGGGGGCGCTATTTACATTTTTGGATGAAAAACGTTCCCGTTTTAAACAAGATATTTTGTCACGAAAGATGCTCGACTATGCATATAATTGACAGCTTTGGAAAGAAGACACTGACGTTTCCAAAACTGCAAAGATATTGTCTGTGAGTGCCACAGAACTGATGTTACAGGCGAAACCCAGATAAAAATCCAACCAGGAAGTGCCGCATTTTTTTAAACCGCCTCATGCCAATGACTCCTTATATGGCTGTGAATGAGCTACGAATGAGCTTACGTTTTCCACGTTTTCCCCAAGGTGTCTACAGCATTGTGACGTCTTTTTAGGCATTTGCATTGAAGAATGGCTGTAAGGGACCATATATGGCATGTGGTCACATGGTGTCTCCCGCAGAAAACCTTGCGTAAAATACTGAGGTAGCCATTTTTCCAATCGCTTCTTATGAGAAACCAACTGCCTCGACGGATATATTATCGAATATATTTGTTAAAAACACCTTGAGGATGGATCCTAAACAGCGTTTGCCGTGTTTCTGTCGATATTATGGAGCAAATTTTGAAAAAGGTTTGCCGTTATAGTTGTAGCATTTTAGGGTCGATTTCTCAGCCATGCATGATGAAGAAACGGGAGCTATTTCGCCTACAAAAATAATATTTTGGGAAAAAAGGAACATTTGCTATCTAACTGAGTGAAAGCATCTGAAGTTCTTCAAAGGTAAATTATTTAATTTGGTTGCTTTTCTTATTTTCGTGAAAATGTTGCCTGCTGCCAGCAGAGCCTAGCATAGCATTATGCCATGATGAACTTACACAAATGCTTGTCTAGCGTTGGCTGTAACGCATATTTTTGAAAATCTGAGATGACAGTGTTGTTAACAAAAGGCTAAGCTTGTGTTTGAATATATTTATTTAATTTGCGATTTTCATGAATAGGAAAAGTTTCTAGGGGTATTTCTGTCCGTTGCGTTATGCTAATGTGTTTGAGGCTATGATTACGCTCCCAGATACGGGTTTGCTCGTCGCAAGAGGTTAATCCAGCCGCTGTGTCCGATTTCATAAAGGCTTTACGGCGAAAGCACACCATGCGATTATGTCAGGTCAGCGCCTAGCCACAGAAAACCATACAGCCATTTTCCAAAGAAGGAGAGGTGTCACAAAAGTCAGAAATAGCATTAAAATTAATCACTAACCTTTGATGATCTTCACCGGATGGCATTCCATTTCAGCCTGACCACTTCTTGAAACAGCTCTTATTCTCTCCCCTTTCACAATAGAAGCCTGAAACAACTTCCAAAGACTGTTGACATGTACTGGAAGCCTTATGAAGTGCAATCTGACCCCATATACACAGGATATTGGATAGGCAATCATTTAAAAAAACTACAAACCTCAGATTTCCCACTTCCTAGTTGGATTTTTCTCAGGTTTTTGTCTGCCATATGAGTTCTGTTATACTCACAGACATTATTTTAGCAGTTTTGGAAACTTTAGAGTGTTTTCTATCCAAATCTACTAATTATATTCAAACTTCCCAATGCTGCCCCCTATCCCAATGAAGTTAAGGTTTGTTTTTTCAAGGGAAGGTAATAACAGGCTTTCCCCCTCTTAAGCGGATGCAACCTCTCCTCCATAGGAAAGAGGAAGGAGGGAAGAAGGAAAAGGGCAGGGAGAGGCTGCTGCAGCAGAGTCTACAACACCCTATGGCTAAATTGTGCCCAGATGAACTGGGGTGTTATACAAACCATGAGCCGGGATCAAATAGAGACAAGCAGAATTAACACAGGCAAAGGCTACCCTTCCCTATTTCTTTCGCCCTCCTCTCTCTAACTCTCTCAAACACTTACACAGATAAGCATGCACACAAACACACAAAACCCTTCCCTAGGCTATGACCTCACTTCCTTTTACATCCCTGCGCTCTGTGTGTGTGTGTGTGTGGGGGGGGGGGGGGGGGGGGGTGGGGGGGGGGGGGGTAGTAAAACCAGCTTTTCACACTCTCTTTTCTTGGAGCTTGCATGCCATCCCCCAAAAAACATCCCCAATCCCTTATAAGGAAACAATTAAACCCTTTCCAAACATCAATCCTTCTGAAACAAAGACTCTTAATTAAACCGTATCTTCCCATCTTGGTGACAAATCAGGGGGGGGGGGGGAACAGCTAGTGAAATGCTGTCTCTCTTTTCCCCAGGACAAAAGGCAACAATGATTCCTACGTACCTCTGAAGTGCATAAGAGCCACTGTCTGGAAAGGCCCATTGGAATTAGGTGCATCCACAACCATCCTGATTCCAGCTTTTAGTGCATGTCAACATCTAAACTCGACCAGGAAGGCAATCCACTTAAGGCAAGGAGCCAGCCTCCATTTTAACACAAAAGCAGATCAGAAAATGAAGCTCTCTGGTGCTGCTGGAGGGAACTGGCTAGTTAGTGATGTCAGCGGTAAGGAGTGAGTCGGTTGGCTGAACACAGGCACACAAACTGATGTAGGCAGTTAGCTGGGAAAGGCGGATTATTGGTGGAGGGAGAGCAGGAGGAGGGACATGCAGGGACATTTGGCTCTTATTCATCACTGTATTTTATTCTAAATATGACTGAACATGACTCTCAAGTGCCTAATGGTTGGAAGAATTCTCAATTTAAAGGAACAAGTTACGTATGTGATGGACCTATTGTAATGTGATCAAACCAAAACACAAAAGCTGCAAAAATGACACCACACTGCAACTTTTGCTGGGCAAATATCAAATAATAAACTACACTGAAAATATCACACTAAAAATAATGTAGTATCAGTGAGTATTATTGTATCACAAAAGCTGTAGGCTATCCCTGTAACCATTCCACTTGCAGTAGTAGTGCTAAATCATTGTTGGAATAGGCCTACTGTGTCTAAATAGTTATCCTGTGTGATGGCCTTTTAAAATGTAGATTTTGTCCCACAAATTCTACTGAGCTGTAATTACACTAAGAACATTGTGTTTACATGTTGAGCAGTTTTGGAAATTACACAAGAGGAATATGGACTGCTCCTTATTCCACTTTTGTAATAGCAAAAACCACTGAAGTCCATTACTATGCATTTACTAAAACAATATTGTTACTATAGTATTACTACCCATGTATAACAACTTCAGTGGATTTATTTACATAATTTATCTTAGGCGTAGCGACTAAAATAACTGACAGGACAATTTTAGCATTTGCTGCATCGTGTTTGGTAACTAGTGTGCACAGTACAGTAGCTCAGAATATAAACAGGAAATGAAAGTGAAAAAAGAAAAAAAAGATGTGAAACTAGAAAATGCAGGAAATGCCCTCTTTGCTCATGCATCGATGCACATATCTACTGTATTCTCCACACAATTACATACACTCCCCTATATATTTATTTGGACAGTGAAGATAGAACCAAATGTCAAGTTCTATACTCCAGCATTTGGATTTGAGATCAAATGTTTCATATGAGGCGACATTCCCGAATGTCACCTTTTATTTTAGGGTATTTTCATACATATCTGTTTTGCCGTTTAGAAATGAAAGCATTTTATGTATCTTATCCCCCCATTTGAAGGTGTCATGAGTACTTAGACAAATTATCTTATGTGTATTAAAGTAATCAGGTTAAGTATTTGGTCCCATATTCCTAGCACGCAATGACTACATCAAGCTTGTGACTCTACAAACTTGTTGGCTGCATTTGCAATTTGTTTCAGATTATGTGGTGCCCAATATAAATTAATGGTACATAATGTATTGTGTCATTTTAGACTAATTTTTAATGTAAATAAGAATAGAATATCTTTCTAAACACTTCTAAATGAATGCAGATACTATCACGATTACGGATAATCATGAATGAATCGTGAATAATGGTGAGTGAGAATGTTAAAGAGGCATAAATATCATATGTCCCATCCTCTTTCAACATTGACATTAGTTATTGGGGGAAAAACACCCATACTGAGAAACCACACACAGCAACCACAGAGTCAGCCCACCATGTCATAACCATCTGAATGTAAGGCATGTATGTAACTCTGGGCATGATGGTAATAGCCTGGTCCCATAATGTTGTTAGGTCTACAGTATAAACAGCTCGTTGTCATGTCTTACATTTGGCAAAAGCACAAACAGAGTGTATCACTGGGCTATATGGGTGATACCGAAGTGAGATAAAATACTCTCCTTACTTCAAGATAAGCTCATATTCTGAATTTGACCTCTGGGGAAAAAAAGCTTGTCTGAGTAGCTTCCATTACATGTGAAGTAGAGCTCATGTGTTCAGTTGAGGAAAGGAATCATCAAGCAAGAAGACCTTACTCTAGGAATTCACTGTCTGGGAGGCCAAGTCCTCTCCTAGAAATGCTAATGAATACATTCCATATACATGACAACTATAAGGGCAACTCAGAGAAGGTTGCTAGAATTTCTGCTAGTTTGGTGGCTCCTTTTATTGGTCAGGAAAGATAAGTGGGAGTGTCCTTGACTTGGGGATTACATGTTTTGAAACAAACTTCCTCTTTGATGGGGCAGGTTTATGTCTGTACTCTATTAACAGTATCACTCCTCCACTTGTATTCTCTCGTAAACCATATGGACATCATTTATCCTGCTCTGCTGTCAGAATAGTTATCGTCATCGACAGTTTGACAGTGGATATTAACTTGTGAAATATGGAAACTCTTTGTAGGTGCGTTATATGGTTTAGAAAATGAGAAGGTCTGACCGGCTCTTTCCATAACATAGATTGACCAGGTGAATCCAGGTGAAAGATATGATCCCTTATTGATGTCACTTACTAAATCCACTTAAATCAGTGTAGATGAAGGGGAGGAGACAGGTTAAAGAAGGATTTTTAAGCCTTGAGACATGGATTGAATATGTATGCAATTCAGAAGGTGAATGGGCAAGACAAAAGATTGAAGTGCCTTTGAACGAGATATGTTAGTAGGTGCCAGTTTGTCAAGAACTGAAACGCTGCTGGGTTTTTCACACTCAACAGTTTCCCATGTGTATCAAGAATGGTCCACCACCCAAAGGACATCCAGCCAACTTAACACAACTGTGGGAATTATTGGAGTCAATATGGGCCACAATCCCTGTGGAATGCTTTCAACAGCTTGTAGAGTGCAGAGTGCAAGCCCCCCAAAATGTAGGCTGTTCTGTGGTCAAAAGAAGGTGCAACTCAATATTAGGAAGGTGATCTTAATATTTTGTAAACTCTGTCTATCGTTCTCTGAACATAAGTGACAGGAGTCGTGGCTAAATTTAATTTTTTATCCAACAGATGGCAGCAGAGACCTCACATGCAGGGCATTATACACAAACTGACCATTGACATGGAAAGGATAACTATTTAGACTCGAGGCATGATTCAAGGTCTTTGTTTTAGTCTTTAGTTTTAACTTCCTAAACCTGCCATAATCTGCTTTCAATGTGATCTGAAAAAGACAGTCCAATGTGTTTTTATGGGCTATGATTAATCTTGCCAAAAAGGTTAAAGTGCAGACCTTTCATCAGCAGCCAAGCAATAATACATCTGCCACCTGTCAATCAAAACACACAGACTGACATGGTAAGAATAGGACTGTGTAACTACAATTAGCATATGATTTATAACTTTTTATGATTTTTAGTCAGATCCCCATTAGCTGTTGAAGAACAGCAGCTATTCTTCCTGGGGTCCACATAAAACATAGAACATGACAAAATACAGAACACTAATGGACAAGAACAGCAATAACATTTAAATAAGAACACTACGACTAAAGAACATTATGACTGTTTAAAAAAAAAGACAAAGAAGGAGAAAATAAATAAATGAATAACACTAATCTCAAACATTCAAGTGCATTGTCATGTAGACACGTTTAGGATGTTGCAGCTAAATAATGCAGCAAATAAATGTATGTGTGGGTTTGTGTGTGTGAGAGGGTGTGTGTTAGAGTGTGTGGTTTGTGTCTCTTCAAAGACCACATTGTTCCTTGCAGTGTTGTTGTATCTGGTATTTAATAAGTGATTTTATTGCTTGCCTGAGTTACCTGAGGTGGAGAGAATTCCATGTAGTCATTGCTCTTATACCCCTCGAACTCAACTCTGGACCTCGAAGCCAGTTCCACTGCATTTTCCTTGTTCCCTTCTCATCATTAACTGATTTAGACCTGGTACACCAGGTGAGTGCAATTAAGTATGAGGTAGAAGAACAGAAAACCATCCGAATCTCATAGGATAAGAGCTGAATACCCCTGCACTATACAGTACTGTGCATCTCCCAGCCTCTGTTCTGGACTTGGGGACTGTGAAGAGACCACTGATTGTGTGTCTTGTCAGGTATGTATGGATTTTTTTGCAGTGTGTTAACTGGCTGAACAGACAATTTGGTACTTTCAGCACATCAATCTCCCCTCCTTGTTGCAGTCAATCTCTCCTCAACTCTGAAACAGGAGAGACTGAAATGAATGTTATTGACATTAGCCCCTCCATGTACATTTGAGGGCCAGACGTGGTGCTCTGTTCTGGGCTAGCTGCAGCTTTTCTAGGTATTTTTTTGCCGCACCTGACCATACAACTGGGAAATAGTCAAGATGCTACAAAATCAGAGTTTACAGGATTTGTTGATTGCAGAGCATTGCTTTATCAAAGACAGACCTCTCCCCATCTATTCAACAATATAATCAAATCAAACCACATTTTATTGGTCACATACACATAGTTAGCAGATGTTATTGCGAGTGTAGCAAAATGCTTGTGCTTCTAGTTCCGACAGTGCAGCAATATCTAACATGTAATCTAACAATTCCACAACAACTACCTAATACACACAAATCTAAGTAAAGGAATGGAATAAGAATATATACATATAAATATATGGATAAGCAATGACAGAGCGGCATAGGCAAGATGTGGTATAAAATACAGTATATACGTATGAGATGAGTCGTGCAAGATATGTAAACATTATTAAAGTGGCATCACTAAAGTGACTAGTGATCCATTTATTAAAGTGGCCAATGATTTCAAGTCTGTATGTAGGCAGCAGCCTCTGTGTTAGTGAAGGCTGTTTAAAAGTCTGATGGCCTTGAGATAGAAGCTGTTTTTCAGTCTCTCGGTCTCAGCTTTGATGCACCTGTACTGACCTCGACTTCTGGACGGTAGCAGGGTGAACAGGCATTGGCTTGGGTGGCGGTTGTCCTTGATTTTTTGGCCTTCCTGTGACATCGGGCGCTGTAGATGTCCTGTAGGGCAGGTAGTTTACTCCCGGTGAGGCTTTCTGCAGAGTATTTTGCCTGTCTTATCCGGTGTCCTGTGTGAATTTAACTTCTTTGGGGTAGGGGGCAAAGTAAACTAACTGCCTGATACTCAGGCCCAGCACCTAGGATATGCATATAATTGGTAGATCTGGATAGAAAACACTCTAAAGTTTCTAAAACTGTTAAAATTATGTATGTGAGTGTAACAGAACTGATGTGGCATGCGAAACCCTGAGGACAAACCACCCCCCCCCCCAAAAAAAAAAGTCCAAGTCCTCCCACATTGCAATTCCTAGGGCTTCCAATAGATGTCAACAGTCTTTAGAAAGAGGCTGGTTTTTCAGTTTCAGGCATTTTTTTTTTTAAATGACCCAGAATTTGTAGTTTTTCTAGGTGGCTCCCATTTTGGCTGTAGTGTTTCCAAGCTCGTGGAGTAAAGCGCGTTCTTTCTTGTTTATCTCCGGTAAAGACGTTAACGATTCTCCGTCTTAAATTTGATCGATTATTCGGGTATTAGGATACCTAAGGGTTGATTATAAATGTTGTTAGACTTGTTTGGAAAAGTTTATTAGTAACATTTGGGATTAATTTTGTATGCATTTTGACAGAGGGAAACTGAGTGGATTATTGACTGAAGCGCGCCAGCTAAACTGAGTTTATGGATATAAAGAAGAACATTATCAAAAAAAGGACCATTTGTGATGTAACTAGGACCTTTTGGAGTGCCAACAGAAGAAGATGATCAAAGGTAAGACATTTTTTATATCGCTATTTCTGACTTTCGTGTCGCAATTCCCTGGTTGAAATATGTTTGTCATGCATTTGTATGATGGGGCACTGTCCTCAGATAATCGTATGGTTTGCTTTCGCCGTAAAGCCTTTTTGAAATCTGATAAGACAGCTGGATTAACAAGAAGTTAAGCTTTATTTTGATGTATAACACATATCTTCAAGAATGTTAAATATTTGAATAAAGTATTTTGAAATTTCGCGCTCTGCAATTTTATTGAATGTTGGCCAGGTGGGACCCAACCGTCCCACCTGCCCGTAAGAAGTTAAGTATGCTCTCTCTAATTCTCTTTTTCCCCTTCTCTCTTTTTCTTTCTCTCTCGAAGGACCTGAGCTCTAGGACCATGCCTTAAGACTCCCTGGACAGATGACTCCTTGTTGTCCCCAGTCCACCTGGTCGTGCTGCTGCTCCAGTTTCAATTGTTCTGCCTGCTGCTATAGAACCCTGACCTGTTCACCGGACGTGCTATCTGTCCCAGACCTGCTGTTTTCAACTCTCTAGAGACAGCAGGAGCGGTAGAGGTACTCTGAATTATCGGCTACGAAAAGCCAACTGACATTTACTCCTGAGGTGCTGACCTGTTGCACCCTCTACAACCACGGTGATTATTATTATTTGACCCTGCTGGTCATCTATGAACATCTTGGCCATGTTCTGTTATAATCTCCACCCAGCACAGCCAGAAGAGGACTGGCCACCCCTCATAGCCTGGTTCCTCTCTAGGTTTCTTCCTAGGTCCTGGCCTTTCTAGGGAGTTTTTCCTAGCCACCATGTTTCTACACCTGCATTGCTTGCTGTTTGGGGTTTTAGGATGGGTTTCTGTACAGCACTTTGTGACATCAGCTGATGTAAGAAGGGATCTATAAATAAATGTGATTGATTTATTAATCTACACTAATTAGCATAACGCAACGGACATAAATCTTCCTGGAAAATCTTCCTATTCATAAAAATCACAAGTGAAATATATTGGAACACAGCTTAGCCTTTTGTTAATCACCCTGTCATCTCAGATTTTAAAAATATGCTTTACAGCCAACGCTAGACAAGCATTTGTGTAAGTTTATCATAGCCTAGCATAGCATTATGCCTTGCTAGCAGCAGGCAAACTTGTCACGGAAATCAGAAAAGCAATCAAATTAAATCGTTTACCTTTGATGAACTTCGGATGTTTTCACTCACGAGACTCCCAGGTAGACAGCCAAAGTTCATTTTTTCCCAAAATATTATTTTTGTAGGTGAAATAGCTCCGTTTGTTCTTCACGTTTGGCTGAGAAATTGCCCAGGAAATTGCGGTCACTACAACGCCAAAAAATATTCAAAATTAGCTCCATAATATCGACAGAAACATGGCAAACGTTGTTTGGAATCCATCCTCAAGGTGTTTTTCTAATATCTATTTGATAATATATCCGTTGGGACAATTCCTTTTTCTCTAGGACCGATTGGAGTAATGGCTACCTCTGCACTTTACGTGAGAATCTCTCTCGGAGCCACCATGTGACCACTTACGCAATGTGCCCCGATACGGCTATTCTTCAACAGAAATGCATCACAATGCTGTAGACACCTTGGGGAATAGGTAGAAAGTGTAAGCTCATTGATGGTACATTCACAGCCATAAAGGGAGCGCTTTCAAAACCTGGGGCACTTCCGGATTGGATTGTTCTCAGGCTTTCGCCTGCAACATCAGTTCTGTTGTACTCACAGACAATATCTTTACAGTTTTGGAAACGTTTTGGAAACGTTAGAGGGTTTTCTATCCAAAGCTGCATATATGCATATTCTAGCATCTTCTCAAGACAAAATATCCCGTTTAAAACGGGAACGTTTTTTTTTTCTCCAAAAATGTAAATACTGCCTCCTAACACCAAGAGGTTAATTGAAAAGCAATCCCGGTAATTACCTCATGAAGCTAAGAGTGTGCAAAGCTATCAAGGCAAAGGGTGGCTACTTTGAAGAATCTCAAATATAAGATGCATTTTTATTTAAACACTCTTTTTAGTTACTACATGATTCCACATGTGTTATTTCTTAGTTTGTCTCTATTATTATCCTACAATGTAGAAAATAGTAAAAATAAAGAAAAACCCTCGAGTAGGTGTGTCCAAACCTTTGACTGGTATTGTATATAAAACACAGGACTTTTTGACTGCACTAAACATGTCAGGTGTGTGAAGATATTAAAGGGTTGGCTTGCACGGACATGATCGGGTTGTTCCCAACTCCTCTTAAGGGTTACTGTAAAACAAATCAAGAAACAACATGTCTTTGCGGTCTGAGAGGAAAAACAATATCCATACCTGCATCTACAGTAAGTGTAGAATGTTGTGTTGCTTCTTTAATCAGGACAACAGTTTTCAGCTGTGCTAACATAATTGCAAAAGGGTTTTCTAATGATCAATTAGCCTTTTAAAATGATAAACTTGGATTAGCTAACACAACGTGCCATTGGAACACAGGAGTGATGGTTGCTGATAATGGGCCTCTGTACGCCTATGTAGATATTATTATTTTTTTTAATCAGCTGTTTCCAACTACAACAGTCATTTACAAAATTAACAATGTCTACACTGTAAATCTGATCAATTTAATGTTATTTTAATGTACAAAAAATGTGCTTTTCTTTCAAAAACAAAGACATTTCTCAGTGACCCCAAACTTTTGAATGGTAGTATGTATATATTTATTAAAGTCTAAATAAATGCTACAGTACCTTAGGACCAAAGTGATAGACTGTAGACAGCAAGACGAGACTGTCTAGGTCTAGTCAATATCTGACAGTCAACCAATGCACACTGACAGTGTATTTATTCAAACACACTTACAATGCATGAGCTTAACATTAATTAGGTTTTCTAGGGACTCTGCATGCATGGGTCAGAGGAACACTGAAACTTGTCCCAAATGGAACCCTTTTACCTAGTTAGTGCACTACTTTTGACCAGAGCCCTATGGCCCTAGTGCACTAAATGGGGAATTGGGTTCCATTTGGGAAACACACTGACAGTGTTTTTATAGAGCCTAGAGAGAATCTAAAGGGCAATAGAGGATTCCTGACATCTCTCATAAAGGCAGTTTGTTCTTTCCCCTCACCCCAATTAACCCCAGATAAAGTAATCTATTCTCTGGCTCATTGAGTACTTGTACAGCTTCCAAGAAACTGCTTACTTAAAAAGAAGACACTCAATTGGGCACAAACGTCAATTCAACATCTATTCCACGTTGGTTCAACGTTATTTCATTGAAATGGCGTGAAAATAACGTCCCACTGGGCACACACTGGTTGATTCTCTCTAGGCTCTATAAAAACACTGTCAGTGTGTTGTTGTCACGTCATTTCTATGAAATTATGTTTAACCATCGTGAAATAGATGTTGAATTGACATCTGTGCCCAGTGGGGTTGATTCAACCAGTGTGTTCCCAGTGGGACCCTCCTATGCTTCTTCTAGAAGAATCCATGCAGTTTGTTTCACACGAGTGAAAGTCAATTTAATTTCACCTTACTTGATAAGTAAGTACTTAAGGGGTAAGAACAGAACAGAATAAATTGAAATAGTATAAAACAGAACAGAATAGAACATACAGTACATGGTACCAAATCTGTTTTCAAATAAAAAGGTTCATCTGTATCCCCTGTAGATTACAAAAAAAAGTATTGCTGTGAAGTATGGTGCCAAAACGAAGAACATATAGCTTGGAATAGTTCCTACCTCATTGTCAGTGTTGGAATGACCATTTCTGACTCCAGATTTGCTTAATATCTATCCATCAGCCTTTCTTGTAGGCCTATTTTGTTTTAATCAAAGTGTATACTGTATCCTATCTAGTGGTGGGCGCTGTTGAGTTTTGGCCGCGTTCGCGTTATGATTTTTTTTTTACTATTCAGCTTCAGATAAGAATTGACTGAGGAGGTGTTTTTGGTGTAACATAGTATAGGCCTATTATGCTATTATTTTTGGTTATGTTATGGAAAATGCTAATTAATCACTGATCTTGTGTCACGGCTCCTCCTCTGCAGTGCAGGGGTGGTTTCTTCTGCAGGCAGAGGGTCGTTAGTGATTGGAGTCACCTGGGCTCTAAGTATTTAAACTGTGTCACTAATCACTTCTCTCTCTTTCTCTCTCTGCTCCTCCAGGTATGAACCTGTTTTGTTTGTTCTTTTGTAGTTTTGCATAGTTTTCACTCAGTCATTCACACACACAGATTCAGGCATCCATGCACTTTACATACACCTTACATTATGATACTTCCACACCTCATTCATTTTTCTTAGTTCAAAGTTAATAGTTTTGTTTACAATAAATCTTTTTTTTTTAATTGGCCTATACCTGTTTGCGTCCCCTCATTTTTGCCACAGGCTATGAGCCGGCCTGTGATACTTGCGAGACGTTGATTCAGATTTGATCTAACTTTACTAAACAAGCATCGTTGTGAGATGTGATCTTCTATTTGTAATGATGATGAGTAGGATTATTAGGTGTAGGCAACAGACACAGATCTTGATGAGGGTTATTTTAAGCAATTTGAGTGCCCTTCGAATTGTGGTGGACAACACCATAACCACGTAGCCACATATTGTTCAGGGTTCCTCTGCACAAGAGGGGGTCAGTGGAGTTTTATGAACATCAAGGAGACACCCAGTGAATTTGGATCCTAGATCTGGTTGGTGTGATAAGGTTAATTCGGTGGATCAGTTTGTCTGCATACGCAGTGGTACGTTTCTGTAAGCTAAGGACTCGGACAGTACGGCGAGTTCAAGTGCATCGTACTTGTACATGAGTACCAACTCCATAACAAACTGCTTTTGAGGACAGCCATTTTAGCAACCCCTGTTAAAGTTCTGTCTGTGGCTGTTTTAAGTCGGCTTTGGCCTGCTCAAAATGGTCAAAATGCTCCGACCAACATGCCTCTGCACACACCTACAGTTATTCCAGAGAGATAGAAGACAGGGAAGAAACCACCATACCTACCTATAGGCTGCTATATCCTACAGTACATATTTAATTTGTTTGTCATTCTATCGTTGTCATGGAATTTTAGTGGTGGAATTTATCCGAATTAATTTGACCAAATCTGTGCATTATCAAATTGTAAAAACTGAGGTGCCCAGGGGCCCTGACTTCCAGGGTGTACCATTGATTTTGATAGTCCCTATCACTCAGATATCATTAGCATGGTATAAGTCATGGAAAAACAGTTGAATTTGTTATAAAATTTCAAAAATGTCTCTCCACCCCATTGCAAAATGTGTAGAACTGCAGACAATTTGCTTTAGAAGTGAAAGAATGTGTCTCTGCCCCACCCCATGGCCAAAAGAGATCTTCTGTTGAATCTGACAATTAATCTTGATGGTTGTACAGTCGTCTCAAATAAAACTGAAGGACCTCGGCGTTACTTTGGACCCTGATCTCTCTTTTGACGAACATTTAAAGACTGTTTCAAGGACCGCTTTATTTCATCTACGTAACATTGCAAAAATCTGAAATTTTCTGTCCAAAAATGATGCAGAAAAATGTATCCATGCTTTTGTCACTTCCAGGTTAGACTACTGCAATGCTCTACTTTCCGGTTACCCGGATAAAGCAGTAAATAAACTTCAGTTGGTACTAAATACAGCTACTAGAATCCTGACTAGATCCAAAATAAATTGATCATATTATTCCATTGCGAGCCTCCCTACACTGGCTTCCTGTTAAGGCAATGGCTGATTTCAAGGTTTTACTGCTAACCTACAAAGCATTACATGGGCTTGCTCCTACCTATCTTTCCGATTTGGTTCTGCAGTACATACCTACACGTACGCTACGGTCACAAGACGCAGGCCTCCTATTTGTCCCTAGAATTTCTAAGCAAACAGCTGGAGGCAGGGCTTTCTCCTATAGAGCTCCATTTTTATGGAAAGGTCTGCCTACCCATGTGAGAGATGCAGACTCTGTCTCAACCTTTAAGTCTACTGAAGACTCATCTCTTCAGTAGGTTAAATAATTGAGTGTGGTCTGGCCCAGGAGTGTGAAGGCTCTGGAGCAACAAACTGCCCTTGCTGTCACTGCCTGGCCGGTTCCCCTCTCTCCACTGGGATTCTCTGCCTCTTACAGGGGCTGAGTCACTGGCTTACTGGTGCTCTTCCATACCGTCCCTAGGAGAGGTGCGTCACTTGAGTGGGTTGAGTCACTGACGTGATCTTCTTGTCAGGGTTGGCGCCCCCCCTTGGGTTGTGCCGTGGCGGAGATAATTGTGGGCTATACTCGGCCTTGTTTCAGGATGGTAAGTTGGTGGTTGAAGACATCCCTCTAGTGGTATGCAGGCTGTGCTTTGGAAAAGTGGGTGGGGTTATATCCTGCCTATTTGGCCCTGTCCGGGGGTATCATCGGATGGGGACACAGTGTCTCCTGACCCCTCCTGTCTCAGCCTCCAGTATTTATGCTGCAGTAGTTTGTGTCCGGGGGCTAGGGTCAGTCTGTTATATCTGGAGTAGTTCTCCTGTCTTATCTGGTGTCCTGTGTGAATTTAAGTATGCTCTCTCTAATTCTCTCTCTCGGAGGACCTGAGGACCATGCCTTAGGACTACCTGGCATGATGACTCCTTGCTGTCCCCAGTCCACCTGGCCATGCTGCTGCTCCAGTTTCAGCTGTTCTGCCTGTGGCTATGGAACCCTGACCTGTTCACCGGACGTGCTACCTGTCCAAGACCTGCTGTTTTAAACTCTCTAGAGACAGCAGGAGTGGTAGAGATACTCTTAATGATCGGCTATGAAAAGCCAACTGACATTTACTCCTGAGGTGCTGACCTGTTGCACCCTCGACAACTACTGTGATTATTATTATTATTTGACCCGGTTTGTCATTTTTGAACATTTGAACATCTTGGCCATGTTCTGTTATAATCTCCAATCGGCACAGCCAGAAGAGGACTGGCCACCCCTCATAGCCTGGTTCCTCTCTAGGTTTCTTCCTAGGTTTTGGCCTTTCTAGAGAGTTTTTCCTAGCCACTGTGCTTCTACACCTGTATTGCTTGCTGTGTGGGGTTTTAGGCTGGGTTTCTGTACAGCACTTTGAGATATAAGCTGATGTAAGAACGGCAATATAAATACATTTGATTTGATTTAAATGAGTAGAATTGGATGAAATGTGTTAAAATTGCTATGTTTTCTCTCGGCCCCAATTCAAAATCTGTAGAAAACTTTCTTTAAAACTGCAACATTTTCTCTACAACCCATTGCAAAATGTGTAGAATTGTAGGAAATGTACTCTTTTTTTTTTTTTTTTGTCGCCAAATCTCATTTAGGGCTGCTAAAAGGCTAGAGCCGACCCTGTTTGAATGACGAGCTCCTCTCTGTACCCCACACATACAGTAATCTGTTAGGTCGAGCAGTGAATTTCAAACAGATTCAACCATAAAGATCAGAGTTTTTCCAATGCCTCGCAAAGAAGTGCACCTAAAAAAATTTAATAACCCCCTAGCTTTTATGGTTATGACACCTCCACTGTGGGGCTCTATTGCACATCACATTCAGTCATCTAACAAACTCCCTCCCATCCAGAGCGAAGCAATCACAGAAGCAATCAGGGTCAATGTCCTGCTCAAGGGCATGTTGACAGATCTCCCACAAGGTCAAAAACGGGGACTTGAACCAGAGACCTGTCAGCCACCGGTCCAAGCTCCCAACCACCAGGCTCCAAGATCTCCCCCACAGATTCCCAAGAGCTGCAACTCAACCATCCGAGACCCCCCGCTGTCCCCACACCCCCATCCCCAATGCACCAACAAAATGAACAAAAGAGAAAGACAAAAGAAAACAAATAATGCAAAAAACGAAATCAAATCCATCACATGCGCCAAATACAACAGGTATCCATCACATGCGCCAAATACAACAAATACAACCTTACCGTGAAATGCTTACTTACAAGCCGTTAACCAACAATGAAGTTCAAGAAATAGAGTTCAGAAAATATTTATAAAATAAAGTAACACAGGAAGCTCTCAATGGTGCAGCTGTAGAACTTTGAGGATATTGGGATCCATACCAAATCTTTTCAGTCTCCAGAGGGGGAAAAGGTGTTGTCGTGCCCTCTTCACTACTGTCTTGGTGTGTTTGGACTATGATAGTTTGTTGGTGATGTGGACACCAAGGAACTTGAAACTCTTGACCTGCTCCAATACAGCCCTGTCTGTGAATGGTTGCATGTTCAGCCTTAGTCCACAATCATCTCCTTGGTCTTGCTCACGTTGAGGGAGAGGTTGTTGTCCTGGCCACGCAGTCATGGTTGAACAGGGAGCACAGGAGGGACTAAGCATGCACCCATGCGGGTCCCCCGTGTTGAGTATCAGCGTGGCAGATTAGTTGTTGCCTACCCTTAACTGTATACAGTTGAAGTCGGAAGTTTACATACATTTAGGTTGGATTCATTAAAAGTCATTTTTCAAGCACTCCACACATTTATTGTTAACACACTATAGTTTTGGCAAGTCGGTTTGGACCTCTACTTTGTGGCAAGTAATTTTCCCAACAATTGTTTACGGACCGATTATTTAACTATTTCACCGATAATTCACTGTATCCCAATTCCAGTGGGTCAGAAGTTTACGTACACTAAGTTGACTGTGCCTTTAATTTAACAACTTGGAAAATTCCAGAAAATTATGTCATGGTTAAAAGCTTCTGATAGGCTAATTGACATGGATAATTGACATAATTTCAATCAAGTGTACATGTGGATGTATTTCAAGGCCTACCTTCAAACTCAGTGCATATTTGCTTGACAACATGGGAAAAAAGAAAAGAGCCAAGACCTCAGAAAACAAATTGTAGACTTACACAAGTCTGGTTCATCCTTGGGAGCAATTTCCAAACGCCTGAAGGTACCACGTTCATCTGTACAAAAATAATACGCGAGTATAAACACCATGGGACCACGCAGCCGTCATACCGCTCACTAAGGAGTTATGTGGTCATTTGTGATAATGTGAGTTTCCATCGATCAAACATCATAAGGCAATGGTTTGTGACCCACCCGAGGATGCTCATAGAATTCCTCCCACCTTATTCACCATTCCTTAACCCAATTGAGGAGTTATTTTCAGCATGGAGGTGGAAGGTGTACGATCATCAGCCACGCACACAGATGACCCTGCTGGCTGCAATGGATGCAGCATGTGAGAACATCACAGTAGACGCCTGCAGAGGATGGATAAGGCATTCCAAAAGATTCTTTCCACGTTGCATTGGAAGGGAAAATATCCGGTGTGATGTGGATGAGAATATGTGGGCCGACAGACAGGAACGTCTGAATGTGTAGAGACAGCACAACAGTGCTGCGGGCAAAGTTGTGCCTTAGGGGTGGTCTCCTGTGTTTCTTTCTAATTTTGTTTTTTTTCCTTTGTGCCCCTTGGGTTGTCCAGTCTCTTTCAATCAATAACCCACATACAGTAATATGTAAATAGTACTGTTGAAATTGATATATGCCATAGAAGTGCAGCCTTGTGCATTTTCAATACAGTAACTGTCATCCAAACTGCAGCCTAAGTTTACATCAGGTAATACTGTCAAAGTACACAGTTACATTGACAACATGCCTAAACATTTTGAAGACCTTGTTCGTGAACAATGACTCAATAACTTATCATTCTGATGACACTGACATGATCATTGGCATGAATATTCACTTTTGAGCGATGTACTAAGGATTTTTAGTGACTGACTAGCTTTAGAAACATATCTATTGTATATTGCAGTTTGTAGAAATTGTTCTGAGAAATGCACTTATTATTTTGCACGTTAGGGATGATGTGAAAAATGCACCAAAGCGACTGAGAAAAACTGTAACAAAAAGTAGCCCATACAGTGGTATCGTCTTGTGCACTACACACGTCTCTGTGGATTGTCTTTGGTCCACAGAGGTTTGATTCATTGACATCGTTCATGTGACTTTTAAGTCCCTCCACAGTCTCCACCTGATTGACCATTACTGCACTGTTGTAATCCTCACCTTGTCGGCTCAATAGGAGAGACAGACAGACAGACAGACAGACAGACAGACAGACAGACAGACAGACAGACAGACAGACAGACATTTCATTTAGTAGGTGCCATAAACCTGTCTAAAATAGTTTAATTGAAAGATAATGCATGTGCCAAACATACTTGGGGCGGCAGGCCACCCAGAAACAGTGTTGCATCTTTTTTGGCATTGTATTCATGTAAGAAAACTGTAGCAAGACATCAGTAGATTTATAATTGAACACATTTATGAAGATATTGCACTATTGTGGAGAGATGTACTGCTTGGGAATCTTTACCTACGATAGAAATAAGCTGAAACATTTTTGGGGCCAAATTTCACATTCACAAATTTAAATGTAGAACAATTTTTTTTCTTGCAGTTCAATTTCTTTTTGTAAGGTATTTTAAGACAATTAAGTACTCTACTAACAAAAATCTGTTACACTTATAAATTCTATGTATGTCCCTCAAGGTCCTTGTGTAATGTGATATTGTACCACCTAGCCCAATTGTCCATTGTATATTATTCATATATACTTGTGTTCCCATCTATACTTCCTGTATTGATTTGTTGTTAAACCTCACTAGGGTATGTGGGACGGTAGCGTCCCACCTGGCCAACATTCAGTGAAATTGCAGAGCTCCAAATTCAAAAACAGAAATACTCATTATAAAAATTAATGAAGCATACAAGTGTTATACATGGGTTTAAAGATAAACTTCTTATTAATCCAACCACGGTGTCAGATTTCAAAAAGGCTTTATGTGAAAGCATACCATGCGATTATCTGAGAATAGCGCCCAGCAGTCAAATCATTACAAACAGAAACCAGCCAAGTAGAAGAGTTACACAAGTCAGAAATAGAGATAAAATTAATCACTTACCTTTGATGATCTTCATATGGTTGCATTCAGAAGATATTAATTTACTCAATACATGTTCGTTATGTTCGATAAAGTCTCTCTTTATATCCAAAAACCTCCGTTTTGTTAGTGTGTTTTCTTCAGTAATCCACAGGCTCAAACGCAATCACAACAGGCAGACGAAAAATCCAAATTGTATCTGTAAGGTTAGTAGAAACATGTCAAATTATCTTTAAAATCAATCCTAAGGTTGTTTTTAGCCTAAATAATCGATAATATTTCAACCGGACAATAACATCGTCAATTATAAAAGGTAAACAAGAAAGGCGCGCTCTCGGGATTGCGCATGAAAAAGCTCTGTGACACTGTAGGGTCCAGTCATTCAGAGTGCTCTTACTCCCTCATTTTTCAGAATACAAGCCTGAAACAATTTCTAAAGACTGTTGACATCTAGTGGAAGGCATAGGAAGTGCAATTTGAGCCCTAAGTGGATGGATACTGTAATGGCATTGAATAGAAAACTTTTTTTTATCCTACTTCCTGGATGGACTTTTCTCAGGTTTTCGCCTGCCAAGTCATTTTGAACAGTTTTGAAAACTTTACAGTGTTTTCTATCAATTATCTATCAATTATTTCTACCAATTATATGCATATCCTAGCTTCTGGGCCTGAGTAGCAGGTAGTTTACGTTGGGCACGCTTTTCATACGGAGGTGAAAATAGTGCCCCCTACCCTAGAGAAGTTAATAAAAATAAAAAATTAAAATTAACTATAAAAAATAAAAAACTTGACGTCTAGTTGACGTCTAGTTCACTGTTGAGTCTACGGCTGATCGTTGTTTGTCATTTCGGAAAATGTTCGACAGCAGCATGGGCGACGATAGCTTCGGCACAATGGAGGTGTCACCTGCCGTCCAAACAATTGCTGATGCCGCGGTGCTGCAGGAACACATTCGTAAACTTGTCCCCCTGCTCCTGGAAGATGGCGGCGAGGCTCCGACCTCCTTGAAAACCGTTCTAGAAGAGAAGAGCAGATGAGGAAGTTTCTCTCAGACCCCCAAATTCACACCATTCCCGTCGAGAGAAGCACTCTCAAAGGTCAGTATGATTCAAGTAACGTTAGCTAGCTAACTAGATGGCAATAAATATCTTATTTGCTAGCTAGCTAACCTGCCTGTCAAATAAAATGCTGACGGTTTTACCAAAAGACTACAGCAGGGTTCACCCAACTGGCCAGGGGGTGGTTTTATTTATGAGCATTCCTTTGATATAAAGTTTTTGACAAACGTGTAACTTGTTGAAGTAATAACATGTTAAACTACTTAAGACATTGGTTCGAATTAGAGGTCCACTGATTAATTGGCATGGCCGGTTTTCATAACAATCAGTAATCTGCATTTTTGGGCTCCGATTATGGCCGATTATATTGCATTCCATGAGGAAACTGCGTGGCAGGCTGACCACCTGTTACGCGAGTGCAGCAAGAAGCCAAGGTAAGTTGCTAACTAGCATTAAACTTATAAAAAAAACATCAATCTTCACATAATCCCTAGTTAACTACACATGGTTGATGATATTACTAGGTTAACTAGCTTGTCCTGCGTTGCATATACTCAATGCGGTGCCTGTTAATTTATCATCAAATCACAGCCTACTTCGCCAAACTGGGGATGATTTAACAAAAGTGCATTCATGAAAAAAGCTCAATCATTGCACGAATGTACCTAACCATAAACATCAATGCCGTTCTTAAAATCAATACAGAGAAGTACATAATTTTTAAACCTGCATATTTAGTTAAAGAAAATTAATGTTAGCAGGCAATATTAACTAGGAAAATCGTGTCACTTCTCTTGCATTCATTGCACGCAGAGTCAGGGTATATGCAACAGTTTGGGCCGCCTGGCTCGTTGCGAACTAATTTGCCAGAATTTTATGTAATTATGATATAATATTGAAGGTTGTGCAATGTAACATAAATATTTAAACTTAGGGTTGCCACCCGTTCAATAAAATACGGAACAGTTACGTATTTCACTGAAAGAAAAAACGTTTTGTTTTCAAAATTATAGTTTTCGGAATTGACCATATTAATGACCAAAGGCTCGTATTTCTGTGTTTATTATACTATAATTAAGTCTATGATTTGATACTTCATAGAGCAGTCTGACTGAGTGGGGTAGGCGGCAGCAGGCTCGTAAGCATTCTTTCAAACTTTACTGTGTTTGCCAGCTGTCACGTTCTGACCTTAGTTCTTTTGTTATGTCTTTGTTTTAGGTTGGTCAGGGCGTGAGTTGGGGTGGGTAGTCTATGTTCTTATTTCTATGTTGTGTTTTTGTGTTTGGCCTGGTATGGTTCTCAATCAGAGGCAGGTGTCGTTTGTCTCTGATTGAGAATCATACTTAGGTAGCCTTTTCCCACCTGTGTTTCGTGGGGGATTATTTCCTGTTTAGTGTTTTTTTCCATTTAACCTTAACAACCTCGGTTGTTGTTATGTTCCTTCACTTTATTGTTTTTGTTCAGTGTTCAGTTCTTTTTATTAAAAATATGAACACATACCACGCAGCGCATTGGTCCTCCGATCCTTCTTACTACTCCTCGTCAGAGGAGGACGAAGACAACCGTTACACCAGCAGCTCTTAGTAATGCTTGATTCACAATCTGTTTATGACTTCAAGCCTATCAACTCCTAAGATTAGGCTGGCAATACTAAAGTGAATTTGAAAAAATCCAATAGTCAAAGGTGAAATACAAATGGAGAGAAATAGTCGATGCGTCATAATGCCTATAATAACTACAACCTAAAACTTCTTAACTGGGAATATTGAAGAACTGGGAATATTGAACCACCAGCTTTCATATGATCTCATGTTCTGAGCAAGGAACTTAAACGTTAGCTTTTTACATGGCACATATTGCACTTTTACTTTCTTCTCCAACAGTTTCATTATTTATTTGAGACTAAAAATATTTTATTTATGTACTATATTATGTTCAAATAAGTGTTCATTGTTCAGTCAGTATTTTAATTATGCCTTCCCTCGTCACTTGCATCAGCATTATTGGACTCACCTGGACTCACTTATCTCCTGTTTATTTCCTCCCCTATATTTGTCAGTTCCCTAGCTCTGTTCCCTGCTGCTTCATTGTAATTGTCTTTTGTCTTAGTTTCTGTTTTTGATATTGTTCCTGTCTCGTGCTATGTCCGTTAATTATTAAATGTTTACTCCCCGTACCTGCTTCGTCCATCCAGTGTCATTCCCCGTGACACCATATGTACCTAGAGATAGATGTAGTAGTAGTAGCTGCCCTCCAGTACACCTACACCACCCGATGTCACAGGAAGGTCATAAAGGTCAACAAGGACAACAGTCACCCGAGCCACTGCCTGTTCACCCCGCTATCACCCAGAAAGGCGAGGTCAGTACAGGTGCATCAAAGCAGGGACAGAGAGACTGAAAAACAGCTTCTATCTCAAGGCCATCAGACTGTTAAACAGCCACCACTAACATGGAGTGGCTGCTTCCAACACACTGACTCAACTCCAGCCACTTTAATAATGGGAATTGATGGAAATTGATGTAAAATATATCACTAGCCACTTTAAACAGTGCTACTTAATATAATATTTACATACCCTACATTACTCATCTCATAGGTAAATGTATATACTGTACTCTATATCATCTACTGCATCTTTATGTAATACATGTATCACTAGCCACTTTAAACTATGTGTTGGGGAATAATCAGAATTAGTTGGGTAACATAGATAAGATGTTCTATTTTCATTATATGCTTGTGAGTTACTTCTCATCAGAATGTCTATTTTTGTATAATACTGTTGGCCGGTTGCAGTTCTCGGTCATGGAGTAAGTTACTTGGGCCGCAGAGAGGGGAGGGGTCAAGCTTGTCTTCATATGTAAACATATCTTTTAAATCAATTATCTCTTGGCTCCACAATGTCTGTGTGCCAGTCACTGTGTCTCTGTGATCTTGTCAAGGAGGGGTGTATTTGATATATGCCTGATGATATGAGGATTTTTTTATGGTCCTGAGAGCGAGATGAGAACATAGTTTAGGAGACAAAGCTGAACGATAATTTATAGCCAATGCTGTCTGGCTATGTGTGTCTTTGCTATAAGGATCTCAGTTGCAATGTGTAAGGAAGAATTCATTTATAGACACTGAATTGATCTGAGAGTCACAGGGTTGTGATGGAGCTCATATAATTAAAGATGGACTTTATGATAACTCTGACTTGTGTGTGGTTTGCTCTCATGATTTGGTAAATACAGGAAATTTCCACGACATATGCCACTTTGTTTACATACCCTACATTACTCATCTCATATGTATATACTGTACTCGATACCATCTACTGCATCTGCCTATCCAATTCTCTACCATCACTCATTCATATATCTTAATGTGCATATTCTTTATCCCTTTACACTTGTGTGTATAAGGTAGTAGTTTTGGAATTCTTAGGTTAGATTACTCGTTGGTTATTACTGCATTGTCGGAAATAGAAGCACAAGCATTTCGCTACACTCGCATTAACATCTGCATGTGACAAATAAATTTGATTTGATTTGAATCAAGCGGAAAACTGACTGAACAACTCCAACTCCCCAACTTATGCTCTCCAAATGGACGTTAGATGTAAGGGCCTAGATGCCCATACATTGACATTTGTTCGCTATACTCTACATATCTGGATGCTTTGCACAAGGACATATTGTTGTGGCTCACAATTCCTGAGCATGAAATGGCACAGGATGTTCATTATGCTGCGTGGCTATATTGACATGTCACCATTAAATCCCATGAAATCTATGGTGGGATGGCAGGCAGACTTCTGTGTCTCCCTCTGCCATATGGACATATTTTATGATACACAGAGAGCAACTGGCAGCAATATAGCTGAGCACAGGACTCTGAGATGTACCGTTAACTTCGATTGTAAACTACATCAAACCACATCCACTGCGCGCATGTCTGTTCGCAAAACTGTGGAGATATGGTATCCGAGCATGACAATGTTCTATTTCACACCAAGGCTTGGTGATTATCGAGAGGGCGTGTTAGAAAGATTCTTTGCATTGAGAGAGGAACTGTCATTTTACAATTCATGTAAAAAAAAAACAACAGACAGACTTGGTTGACTTTCTTTGTAATGAAAAGAAGACGTCTCCTCGCCTAAAACAGACATATTTGGCTAACTGAATGCAAGCATGCAGGGGAAATACAAAAACGTTCTACAGATGAGTGACCGAATCAGTGGATTCATAGGAAAAAAAATCTTATTGGAGAGTCTTTCAAAAGCTAACCATGCCTCCTTCCCTCCGCTGTGCCATGTTCCTGAATGCTTACGTGACTGACCATTGGTTGTTGTTGTCATGTTCTATCTTTCCTGTCTGTTCCCTCCTGGTCTTGTGTTCTTCTTTCCTCTTAAATATTGCTTCCTATGCGCAAAGGTTGCTGAGGTCTGGGGAGGAGGAGGTTCGCTGGGGCAGGTGGAGGTGTGAACACATAACCCCTCACCAATTTGGGACGCAGAGGCTGTGTCAATTTGGGACGCAGAGGCTGTGTCAATTTGGGACGCAGAGGCTGTGTCAATTTGGGACGCAGAGGCTGTGTCAATTTGGGACGCAGAGGCTGTGTCAATTTGGGACGCAGAGGCTGTGTCGTTGTTCCGGGGCCCTTGTTGGTCCCCGGTTTTATGGGGGGGAATGTGACGACCCTCCCACTCTGTCTGCCGTATTCTGTCTTTGTTCTTGTTTCCTTATTAGGATGCCGGTGGGCGGAGTTGAGAGGGTCGTCAGCTTCATGGGAAACACCTGGGCCCGGTGTCGCCCAGGATAAATTAGACCTCTTCCACATTCATGGAGGAGACTCTCTCCATGCAGACACCTTTGTAGATTGTGTTGTGGTTCTTGGTGGCCTTTTGTTTGTTTGCTTTGGCACCTTTCAACACCCTGCATTATCACATTCATGCATGCAAAACAATCACTTACACTACTGATTACTGATTACACACACCATTGTATATTTTTCTTAGTTGCTTTAGTTAATAAATATATATTTTGTTATGCCTTATCTACACGTTGTCTCCCTTTGTTATGGGCTTTGAGCCGGTTCGTGACACATGTTTGTAAAATAAAACAGGATCAGTAAGTGTCCCAAACTCCAATGCACGGAAGAGCACTTTGGGACTAATTTCCAAATCCGTTTGAATTGAATTTTCAGTTGAATTTTCGGAAAGTGAAATCTATCAGGTGGTCGAGCTGTCACGTGACCGAATGCATTCACGGGTCATTATGTAGGAGTATTTGTTCTTGACTCAAAGGGAATAAATACCCTGCAGTCTACATCTGAGCATTAATGCTGCATTAAAAACCAATGGGAACGTGGAAATCTCAGACTTAAGTACGTACAAGACAACTGGAATCTTTGAGGGGGGGGGGGGGGGGGACAAGCTCCTACTGTCATCCAACCTCGTAATATTTTTCACATGATTGGGGTCGTGAGAATTGTCATATCAAAATGGGGTCGTGGGACAAAAAAAGTTTGAGGACTCTTGGGCTAGGGCAACAGGCCTGGCTACCCCTGCATACTCTGCTCTGAGAATATTGTGGAGGAGCAGACTGGCCGAGGAACGGTGAGGAGAAAATACGCAAGGAAATCAAAAGATAACTAATCAAACACGGCAGAAAGATTACACAATATGACGCCCCGTCACCTCAATTCAGTAACTTACAGTAAACACTTCAGCGAGCAGGCCTTTCTAATCGACCTGGCCCAGGTATCCTGGAAGGATATTTACCTCATCCTGTCAGTAGAGGATGCCTGGTTGCTCTTTAACATAAGTCTACCATTATTAAAACGTATTCTTGCTAACTTTATAACCTCATTCAAATATAAACTATAATACTATTATATCAATTTCACATCCTTGTTGTGTTAAATTTATTACACTGCATACAACAACATCTGACTACCTAAGGGAAAATAAAACTTTTCTAGATTACTAAACATTACTTAAGCCAAAATAGTTGGAGTTTCAAAATAACCTTATGACAGTTTTTTATAAACCCATGTTTAACCCATAATTCTCCATGAGAGTATTGTATAAAAAATACTCAATAATAATAATTGGTCAAAAGATAAAACAAAGTTTCAAATAACATAATCAGATGATAATCACTACTCTGAAACACAAAATTATTGTACCCCTATGGCCATAGGAAGACAGACTTAAGGAAGTCTACCCTTAGTCAAAGGTTATGCCCTATCTTTCTTCTCATTGGTTCAAATTACAAATATGTCAAAGAACTATAAACTCCATAATTATCAATTACACAAATGACCTTAAAATCAGTATTACAAATTACCTTAAATTCATTATCCAAATAGCCCTCCCATGAGGCTGATCAGACCACAAAGGAAAGCCATCATAGAGGTCAAAAGTCACACCACCCCTTCAAAGAAATGTTTCTTACTATATTAGACAAATTAAAGAAAACCCGTCAGACATTTTCTACATTTTGTACCCCAGGTTCCCAGAACATTCCCTTATCAAAATAATTCACGTGTCTAATTAAAACTCAGAAAATAAAAATTCCATGTGTGTGTACCCCTTTAAGATGTCCTCCATGAGAGATGACTGTATAGTTCCCTTTAAGGAAAAGCACCTTTAGTCAATCTGCTTTTGTTCCACATAATGGAAACAGATTTATAATGTTAGAATACATTAACTTCCTGCTCAAATTCACTGTTGTTACTTAAACATTAAAACAAAAAACAATAATCAGAAACTATCACAAATCGTAAAAGTTAACTATTCAGACCTGAATCCCTTACAGCCAAAAATAAACTAACTCACCTACTCTTCCCAGTAGGCGAAAACATAACCCCTACTCAAACAACTTAACATAACCCCTACTCAAACAACTTACCTCTATCGTAAAACCAAACTTTACAACTTTCCCTTCTCTTCCGGCTTCACACTAATGAAATGTCCAAGATTTAAAAGTAACATGTATAACCTACATCAGTCAATCCATAAGAATAAAAAACACATTTCGGTGGGCACAACTCTATCACAATTACCTCTCTACATTAGATTTAGGTAACTGTCTCTTCTGTGATTCAGTCATTCCAGCAGACCATTTAGGCAACAGACAACATATTACATGGGTATCGCCTTGCTAGTATTTTGAATGAATTAGTCTTTCAATTTAACCTAAACAAGTTATTAAAACGTTCAGTTTATATCTTAAACAAACACTAACGATCATATCTCTCCAGGCAAAACATACCAATAGTTGAATTACAATCAGAAACCCAGATTTTAGTCTATTGGTGCATAGGCTGGAAAATGAACCCAGTTCTCCTGCGTAGTAGGTGAGAATTATACCCCTGGACCACCAAAGCTATTGAAATGTCAAAGACTCTTCGCAAATAACCGTATTTATAATTGTCTGTAGTCGTAAAATCAGGCACATACTACCGAGACAATTCCCAGAAAATAGCCCTAATTTAAAGTTCCAAGCATTTCTCCGGCGATGATTCTCTCTTTCTCTCTGCATGTCCCCTTATCTTCTCTTTTCCTTTCCTCTTTTGTCACTCTATCTCCTACTCAGAATTTAGAAATAATTACTATTGTGACTTTTGATAAGTTATTAAGTCTCACACGCACATCATTTTTTTCACCACTGATATCCTTCTTGAAACTTTCTCTCACCCTTTCTCTACACTTGCCTTCTTACCTTCTTTTCTGGGCTTCAGACAGCCAGGTTAGATAACCCTCGACCTGTCGTTTCCCTTGACTATCTACACATCTTATGTATCTACTTTATCATTAATTCTCATTTTTCTACATCTAGACGTTTCTCAAATTCATACTTCTTTCTCCATTTTGGGCATTAGATTTACCTCTCATCCCCGGTTAATTCCGGGACCTCCTTTGAGGATTTACCTCCCATTATTAGTTAAAACCTTGTAGTTATTATGACTAGAAATTTGGATGTATGATTAGTTTACCTCGTTTCGTTTAATTCAAATCTCTCACCTCTCCTCCTTTTTGGACTTTATTTCAGTATTGTCTTTTGAATCGGATCTATGGTTAATTCACTCTTGTTAATTGACCATTTGAGTTATTTTGTTCGCATACAATTTTATTCGCATAGTCCTATCTCACAAAACCTATTTTATATCCTCTCCTCAATTTAGGACTTTATTTAGGCATGTCTTTTGAATCGGATCTATGGTTAATTTACCACATGTTAATTCATAATTTAAGTTATCCTATTTGCACCAAATCACCGTCCTATCTCACAGCACCTACTTTATATCCCTTCTTAATAACCTCTCGGCCTTTTCTCACAGACCTCAATTATTAAGCTATTTTTATTTATGGTAGTTCACATGTACCTCAGGTCTTCGCGGACCTGATTGATTTCGTTAATACACAAAGTATTAAACCATCACGGTGAATCTGTTTAGAATAACTAAGTTCCTATCCTTGATTAATTCTAGGTGTTTAGAATATCAAGTCCAAGATGTCTTAAAATATTCCCCCAAATTTGTGAATAAAGATTTACTGACCTTTGTCTTGTAGGCTGGGAAAAGCAATGTTTTTTGGATTCCGTCACTGTCTCTGTCGACCTTAGATATATACCGGCCTGTTATGGAATTAACGGGTCAACGACCTGCCCGTGCACGGTTTTTGGCGTGTTACCTTTGGACGACAGGGACAGGTATTGGAATCCGGCTCAAAGGACCAAATTGTTATGAGAATTCCGTTATCAATGTTCATAAACTACAATTAATCTACTCAGTCTGCAACCCAGAGTTTGTAAGGTTCTGGTTTAAATGAAATGGACAGATTTCCCAGCTTATAATTGTCAACAAAAAAAATATTCACGAAAGCACTCCGAAGTCCATTATACAAAGACATCCATTTTATACCTCGCTCCTTACTTACGCACATACTTTCACACAAACAGTAGGTATCCTACGCACAATCATACACACAAACAGTAGGTGAGTTGCATCCTTCTCCATAGTTCTCACCACTGTGTATCACTACCCAGCTGACGGTTCCGTTCCCCGAGATTAGGGAAACCTTGAGAAGTACTCCCTGTCCTATCATAAGTTTCTCAGAGTTCTAGCCAGGTCGAGTCAAACACAGTTTAATTGTTCTCAGTATTTTCTTAGGCACACACATTTCTCTCCCTTACAGGTCTCTTCTGAGCCTAGTTGGACTTAAGTTTAACACTTTAATTATTCCTTATACATGCTACATAAACTATAATCTCTAATAGTTAGGTTTCAGGGTAGAAGTATTTAATCATTATCTTTAAACAAAAAAATATTTTATCAAAATACACTACCGTTCAAAAGTTTGGGGTCACTTAGAAATGTCCTTGTTTTTGAAAGAAACGCACTTTTTCTCCATTTAAAATAATATCTTATTGAACATAATGTTGTAAATATCTACATAGGCATATGGCCAGAAACAAAGAACTTTCTTCTGAAACTCGTCAGTCTATTCTCGTAAAACGCTGTATACTACTCCCTTCACAGAACAGCGCAAACTGGCTCTAAACGTCAACAGTGAAAAGGAGACTCCGGGATACTGGTCTTCTAGGCAGAGTTGCAAAGAAAAAGCCATATCTCAGACTGGCTAATAAAAATAAAAGATTAAGATGGGCAAGAGAACACAGACACCGGACAGAGGAACTCTGTCTAGAAGGCCAGCATCCCGGAGTCGCCTCTTCACTGTTGACTTTGAGACGGGTGTTTTGCAGGTACTATTTAATGAAGCTGCCAGTTGAAGACTTGTGAGGCATCTGTTTCTCCAACTAGACACTCAAATGTAATTGTCCTCTTGCTCAGTTGTGCACCGGGGTCTCCCACTCTTTCTATTCTGGTTAGAACCAGTTTGCGCTGTTCTGTGAAGGGAGCGTTGAACACAGCGTTGTACGAGATCTTCAGTTTCTTGGCAATGTCTCGCATGGAATAGCCTTCATTTCTCAGAACAAGAATAGACCGATGAGTTTCAGAAGAAAGTTCTTTGTTTATGGCCATTTTGAACCTGTAATCGAACAAACAAATGCTGATGCTCCAGATACTCAACTAGTCTAAAGAAGGCCAGTTTTATTGCCTCTTTAATCAGAACAACAGTTTTCAGCTTTGCTAACATAATTGCAAAAGGGTTTTCTAATGATCAATTAGCCTTTTAAAATTATAAACTTGGATTAGTTAATAACACAACGTGCCATTAGAACACAGGAGTGATGGTTGCTGATAATGGTCCTCTGTACGCCTATGTACAGTCGTGGCCAAAAGTTTTGAAAATGACACAAATATTAATTTTCACAAAGTCTGCTGCCTCAGTTTGTATGATGGCATTTTGAATATACTCCAGAATGTTATGAAGAGTGATCAGATGAATTGCAATTAATTGCAAAGTCCCTCTTTCAACTGCATTTCAGCCCTGCCACAAAAGGTCCAGCTGACATGTCAGTGATTCTCTCATTAACACAGGTGTGAGTGTTGACGTGGACAAGGCTGGAGAACACTCTGTCATGCTGATTGAGTTCGAATAACAGACTGGAAGCTGCAAAGGGAGGGTGGTGCTTGGAATCATTGTTCTTCCTCTGTCAGCCATGGTTACCTGTAAGGAAACACGTGTCGTCATCTTTGCTTTGCACAAAAAGGGCTTCACAGGCAAGGATATTGCTACCAGTAAGATTGCACCTAAATCAACCATTTATCGGAAATTCAAATAGAGCGGTTAAATTGTTGGGAAGAAGGCTTCAGGGGGCCTAAGAAAGTCCAGCAAGCACCAGGACCGTTTCCTAAAGTTGATTCAGCTGCGGGATCAAGGCACCACCAGTACAGAGCTTGCTCAGGAATGGCAGCAGGCAGGTGTGAGTGCATCTGCATGCACAGTGAGGTGAAGACTTTTGGAGGATGGCCTGGTGTCAAGAAGGGCAGCAAAGAAGCCACTTCTCTCCAGGGGAAACATCAGGGACAGACTGATATTCTGCAAAAGGTACAGGGATTGGACTGCTGAGGACTGGGGTAAAGTCATTTTCTCTGAATCCCCTTTCCAATTGTTTGGGACATCTGGAAAAAGCTTGTACGAAGAAGACAAGTTGAGCGCTAATACCAGTCTTGTGTCATGCCAACAGTAAAGCATCCTGAGACCATTCATGTGTGGGGTTGCTTCTTAGCTTCTTAGGATTTTTTTTGCCTAAGAACACAGCCTTGAATAAAGAATAGTTCCAACACATCCTCCGAGAGCAACTTCTCCCAACCATCCAGGAACAGTTTGGTGACAAACAATACCTTTTCCAGCATGATGGAGCACCTTGACATAAGGTAAAAGTGATAACTAAGTGGCCCAGGGGACAAATCATTGATATTTTGGGTCCATGGGCAGGAAACTCCCCAGACCTAATCCCATTGAGAACTTGTGGTCAAACCTCAAGAGGCGGGTGGACAAACAAAAGCCCACAAATTCTGACAAACTCCAAGCATTGATTATGCAAGAATGGGCTGCCATCAGTGTGGCCCAGAAGTTAATTGACAGCATGCCAGGGCGGATTTCAGAGGTCTTGAAAAATACCAAATATGGGCAAATATTGACTCTTTGCATCAACTTCATGTAATTGTCAATAAAAGCCTTTGACACTTATGAAATGCTTGTAATTATACTTCAGTATTCCTTAGTAACATCTGACAACAATATATAAAGACACTGAAGCAGCAAACTTGGTGGATATTAATATTTGTGTCAATCTCTAAAAAATTGGCCACAACTGTAGATACTCCATTAAAAAGCAGCCATTTCCAGCTACCCCAAACTTTTCAATGTGTGTGTATTTGGTCCTTTATGTAACTAGGCAAGTTAGTTCAGACCAAATTCTTATTTACAATGCTTGCCAAACCAATTGTGTGCTGTCCTATTGGACTCCCAATCACCGCCAGATGTGAACCAGGGACTGTAGTGATGCCTCTTGCACTGAGATGCAGTGCCTTAGACCGCTGTGGCACTCAGGAGCCCCTATAAACTAGTGACTGATTTTGAACATTCAAGCTCATTCTGTTGTAGATTAAAGATATTGAAAACTTAAATTACAAATGTCTACAGGAGGTATAACTTAGCATTCTGGTTTGTTTACCTTGAGCTTGTTTACCTCACTGTGGCTGACTTATCTAGACTATCTAAATGGGTTTTCTCTCGCTCATTCATCTCAGGTGCCAGTGAACCTGCTACGTGCTGTACGTATCTTTGTATTTGAGCCTCCTCCCAGTGTCAGGC
This sequence comes from Oncorhynchus mykiss, assembly GCF_057628025.1. NCBI lineage: Eukaryota > Metazoa > Chordata > Actinopteri > Salmoniformes > Salmonidae > Oncorhynchus > Oncorhynchus mykiss. The sequence goes on from NC_143046.1 coordinate 45,954,310, forward strand.
CAATATTCTGAGGACCTTCAACAGCATCCCCGTGTCTCACATGTGCAAGGTGACACAACCATATGAATACTGATTCTCTCTGGCTTTCTCTCACTGTGCCTTCCTCTGCCTCTCTCTCATTCTCTCCTTCTAGCTTTCTGATCTCTCCTGTCACTCTACCTCCGTGTTGGTCTCTCACTTACACACACTCCTTCCTCTAAACTTGACTGAATGTTTTCTTTTGACCCTTTTGAATTACTAAACCAACCTTTTCCTCACCACCTCTTCAGGCTCCCAATGAGCGTGCCCGCCTCTACTTCCTACTGGCCTGGTTCCACGCCGTCATCCAGGAGCGGCTGCGTTACGAACCGCTGGACTGGTCCAAGAAGTACGAGTTCGTAGAGTCGGACCTGCGCTCGGCCTGCAACACCGTGGACACCTGCTGGATGACACCGCTAAGGTCAGTCACACACGCAAAATAGACACACATAAAATACGCCCACACTGTTGTCTCTTACGTACATAAAAAAAAAAAAAAAACAGAAATCTTTTATTTAACTAGGCAAGTCGGTTAAGTATACATTAATATTTACAATGGCGGCTTAGGCCAGCCAAACCCTACCCTAGCTCGGACGACATTGGGCCGAACGGAAATGGAACCAGGGTCTGTAGTGATAGCCCTAGCACTGCAATGCACTGCCTTAGAGAGTTGCCCTACTCAGGAGACTTTCTGTTTGCAGCAATTCTCTGTATTAGATGATGAATCCATCACGAACATGATTCTATGTGATTGGAAACTCCTATACGGATCTGACTTTTGATGATGCAATTCACACACAATTTATACATTCTTGCAAATGGGAATGAAGTTGTTGGTCACAAAATAAAAACAAAAAATGTGTACCTAGAGTGCAGTGACCATAGAATTAGAACATATATGCAGTGCTGTCCAAAATGAAATGATACAATGACTGGGGTAAAAGTGCAGACTGTCAAGCTTTCATTTGAGGGTATTTTTATCCATATCGGGTGAACCATTTAGAAATTACAGCATTGTTTTGTTCATAGTCCCCCCATTTTAGGGAACCCAAAAGTATTTGCCCAAATTAATTTGTGTTCAGGGTTCGATCCAGGACTTTCTAACAAGGGAGTGCCTTTGGACTCAAGTTTTTTTTTGAACACCTGTAACTGCCATTTCCTGCAATCTAGGGAAAATAATAATACTCTATTAGGCTGTGGTACCTGGCCTTAAATGGTAACAACAACAACAACAAAAATGACTCCACAAACTTGTTGGATGCATTTGCAGTTTGTTTTGGTTGTGTTTCAGATTATTTTGTGCCCAATAGAAATGAATGGTAAATTATGTATTGTCATTTGAGTACATTTTATTGTAAATAATAGAATGTTTCTAAACATTAATGTGGATGCTACCATGATTACAGATAATCCTAAATTAATCGTGAATACTTATAAGTGAGAAAGTTGTGTGTCTAGCATACCCCCCTCAGAAATGCTAAACTCCCCTGTTATTGCTAATGGTGAGAGGTGTCGTGGCAGAATCAGAATTCTTTAGGTAAGATTTATAAATAAGATGTTTTATTCATTTTCATAAGCATGCTCATGTGGAAAAAGTTACTTGGGCCCAGAGAGGGTAGAGGTCTGGTTAGTCTTATCTGTGAATGTGTCTGTAAACTATTCCTAAACCATGTGAGGGGACGGTGTGATTAATGGGGAACCAGTTAGGTGGCTCCACAATGTCTGTGTGCCAGTCACGTCTCTCTGTGATCTTGTCCAGGATCACATTTGATATATGCCATTGGATGAGGTAATGTCACAGGGCTATGGTGAAGCACATATAATTAAAGATGGACTTCATGATAACTCTGACTTGTGTGTGGTTTGCTCTCTCATGATTTGGTAATACAGGAAATTTCCACGACATTTGGCGACGAGGAAGGGATGTGAATCTTCACTCGGTGACCATTCCTGACAATCTAGGTAAATAAATCCTGCACGAGGGATCCCTCAAACTTGGGATCTTAGGGAAACCACACTTCAGGAACGAAGCAGATGGACCAACCTTTGATCTGAGAGGAAGCGAGCCGAGTGGATACCACATTTCGAACATAATTTTATTTTTTAAACGGAGGTGAGCGAACCACACACATTTGAAGTCGAGTTTTTTAAAATATGCCTCTGTTACATATACTCTGAGCGTGAATTCCTGTGTAAGGAGGGCACCTTGGCGGCGTAAGCAGGGCCGAGTCAGAGGAGAGTAATCTGAGAGTTTGTGGACTCAAATATACTCTGCCACTGTCCGGTTACGGGTGACTTAGAGCTGTCCTGACACTGAATTGATCACAGTGGGGATTGGTGCGGTCTGTGGGGGTGAGGGGCCAAGGGGACTGTGTGTTCTGTGTGAAACATGGTACTTGGTGAAGCCCTATTGGAAGAAGGACCACATTCTGTGTGTCTGTGATTATCTAAGTGACCCTCAGAAGTGGTGAATTCCAATTATTGTAAATGTGCTAGCCAGGTATGCCCTGGGTTACTCTGTGTGAGTATTTTGTTACGGGATCACTAGGTAATATTTGTCGCTCTGTGTGAGCGGGGTAGGTTGACTCTGTGTGTACCTTTCAAGTATGTTCTGATGTTCTCTGTGAACAACTGACCAATCCTGTGTGGGTGATCCTTAAAGTTCTGTGTGAGTACCTAAGTTTTCTTACGTTTTATATGGATTCTGTGAATATTTGAAATTATGATAAATTGTATGTGTGTATAATCAATTACTAGAGATTTGATAAAGTAATGCTGAGAATATAATTAGATACAATTTAAACCACCCATTCGTAGACGTGGGTAGGTTTTGAGTTGGTATCTATAATTAAAGAATTTGATAAAGATGAGGGTTTAAGCACTATTAAACTAGTCTACAAAATCTGGGAAATTGAGCTCTAGAAACTGATTAGAGTGTGTTCACTTTTGGTTATCTTACCCTAACGATGTAACTATAAAACGCATATTGGATTATCTCCGTCTGGGTACAACATTTGAAATAAAACTGCCCTTAAGGTCTGATAATGTTATATTTTTTCTTCCCAGTATGAGAGAAGTTGCGGGATTTATAGAATAAACAGTTTTCCATAAAGTTAGAGAGAATTTGAGGGAATCTCGATGTAATTTATAATGTCGTACAAAGCTTAAGGTTTTCCATCAAACTAATTATAATTGCGTGATGTAGTAAAGTAATTGAAATACGTTGCATAAGTAAACATAATCCACTTTTATTAAAAGGCGCAAGATCTGTTTCCTAGTCAATAAATGTCGATTTTATTCTTTGATTGCTAATCTAAACCAGGGCCATTATTTTCCTGGGAATTGCCTATAGTGACGTGTCTTGATTTTAATTGTAAAGTGGGTTTCTTTGCGGAGAATCTTAGTCATTTACATAGTGTTGGTGGTATAGCGGTGAGCATAGCTGCCTTCCAAGCTGGAGTCCCGAGTTTGGTTCCCAGCCAATGCGCTAACTAAAATCTGGGATTTTGATTGTAGTTAAACTATTTGTATGTTTTGCCTGGAAAGTTATGGTCGCTAGTGTTTGTATAAGATATAAACTGAACGTTTTAATAGCTTGTTTAGGTTAAATTGATAGACTAATTCATTCAACTTAAAATAATAACGAAGCGAATTTTGATGCAAGACGATGTCTGTTCACTAAATTATCTGCTGGAATAATGTATTAAGAATTGAGTCTAATTTAAATTACTGTATCAATAGAGGAGCCAGTTATTTAAATTAAAGAAATTCTAAACCATGGCGGCGAGATAATGGCAATAGAAAGTGATTTCCAAAATGTTTTTCATTCTTATAGATTGACTGACACATGTTATAATTTTGGCGCTGTGTGTGTTATTTTTTAAAGTCTTGGACATTTCATAAGTGTGAAGAGCAAAGAGAAGAGGAAGTTATAAAGTTTGGTTTTAATCTTACGATAAGAGTTAAGGAAAAATGTTGAAATGAGAGGGGTTATATATTTTTGCCCACTGGGAAAAAAGGAATAGGATAGAAAGAGAGTTAGTTGCTGTGTTGGCTACTAATTTTCTGGGTAAGTTGCTAGAGGCAGGTAGATTGTTGTGGAATAACGTAAAACTGCGTCATTACGTTGGATATACAATAACATTACTCAAATTGTTTTGACCGTTGTTCAGGTACACTCTTTTCTGTACTTCTGGCAGTACAATTTTGATTGAGAGATGTTGATTTAACTTAATTAAATATTGTATTCTGATGTGTTTGTGTAGGATTCTTTCTTCCAGGACGGAGGGGAGTTGAAGGAGCCATGGGAGAACACGTTTACATTTTTTTTTTAAATGCCTGGGATTAAATTACTGATTTCTAATGCTGAGAAATGTACTACATTTGCGACAGAGGAAAAAGTATTACATTTAGATAGTAATGAAATCAGGATAATTGTATCTAAGGGTAGCATGTTCAATTAAGCATACATATACTTTGATGTTGATTAAAATGTATGATTAATGATTTGAGGTACAGTGGAATTATCATTAGGTTTGGTTTATAGTTAACTTTTGAGTCTCTGAATCGATGTATTGTAATGAATACTAACAAAGTGTTTTGTGTCTTTCTGGGAAAATGGGGTGTTTCATTGTCTCTCTTTGAAATGTTTCCTGGGACTATAATCTTGGGGAGAGTGAGTGAGATTGAGGCCATAAATTACCAAATTGATAAGGGCCTGGAAGTTTTTGTTTTTACCTTAAGGTTTGCAAATACACACACACAAAACATTTGTTATGACTATTTGTTGGTATTTTTAAACGCACATGGAATTTTAATGAGTTTTTATTTTCTGAGTTGTAATTACACACGTTAATTATTTTGATAAAGGAATGTTCTGGGAACCTGGGATACAAGCAAGTAGGAAATTATTGTCTATTTTTATAATTTGTCTAATATAGTAAAAATCACTTCTTTGAAGGTTTTGTATGACCTGTGACCTCTGATGACCTTCCGTTGTGGCTTGATCACCCGCATTGGAAAGCCATTTGGATAATGTATTTATGGTCATTTGTAATACTGCTTTCAAGACAATTTGTGTAATTTGTAAATATGTTTGAGTTTATAGTTCTTAGCCATATTTGTAATTTGGACCACTGTGAAGAAGGAGAGGGCATTGCTTTTAACTAAGGGTATGCTGCTTTAAGTCTATTTTCCTATGACCACATGGGTTGAATAATTTTTCTTTGTGGAGTTTTTTCAGTTTAGTGATTTTAATTTGATTAGGTTAGAAGAAATGTTTTTAGTTTTTGTTTTTTCAGTACTAGTTTTGTTTTTTACATTACTCTCATAGAGAGATACAGTGGGACAAAAAAGTATTTAGTCAGCCACCAATTGTGCAAGTTCTCCCACTTAAAAAGATGAGAGAGGCCTGTAATTTTCATCATAGGTACACTTCAACTATGACAGACAAAATGAGAAAAAAAAAATGCAGAAAATCACATTGTAGGATTTTTATTGAATTTATTTGCAAATTATGGTGGAAAATAAGTATTTGGTCAATAACAAAAGTTTCTCAATACTTTGTTATATACCCTTTGACCTCTGTCATTGCCAACAGGCAATGACAGAGGTCAAATGTTTTCTGTGAGTCTTCACAAGGTTTTCACACACTGTTGCTGATATTTTGGCCCATTCCTCCATGCAGATCTCCTCTAGAGCAGTGATGTTTTGGGGCTTTTGCTGGGCAACACGGACTTTCAACTCCCTCCAAAGATTTTCTATGGGGTTGAGATCTGGAGACTGGCTAGGCCACTCCAGGACCTTGAAATGCTTCTTACGAAGCCACTCCTTCATTGCTCGGGCGGTGTGTTTGGGATCATTGTCATGCTGAAAGACCCAGCCACGTTTCATCTTCAATGCCCTTGCTGATGGTAAGGCTTTTACTTTGGTCCCAGCTCTCTGCAGGTCATTCACTAGGTCCCCCCGTGTGGTTCTGGGATTTTTGCTCACCGTTTTTGTGATCATTTTGACCCCACGGGGTGAGATCTTGCATGGAGCCCCAGATTGAGGGAGATTATCAGTGGTCTTGTATGTCTTCCATTTCCTAATAATTGCTCCCACAGTTGATTTCTTCAAACCAAGCTGTTTACCTATTGCAGATTCAGTCTTCCCAGCCTGGTGCAGGTCTACAATTTTGTTTCTGGTGTCCTTTGACAGCTCTTTGGTCTTGGCCATAGTGGAGTTTGGAGTGTGACTGTTTGAGGTTGTGGACAGGTGTCATTTATACTGATAACAAGTTCAAACAGGTGCCATTAATACAGGTGCAGGACAGAGGAGCCGCTTAAAGAAGAAGTAAGTTACAGGTCTGTGAGAGCCAGAAATCTTGCTTGTTTGTAGGTGACCAAATACTTATTTTCCACCATAATTTGCAAATAAATTCATTAAAAATCCTACAATGTGATTTTCTCATTTTTTCTGTCATAGTTGAAGTGTACCTATGATGAAAATTACAGGCCTCTCATCTTTTTAAGTGGAAGAACTTGCACAATTGGTGGCTGACTAAATACTCTTTTGCCCCACTGTATGTGTAAAAAATGGGGGAGGATTCCGTTTTTGAGGTTTTGAATTAAAGTTATACACCTTGAGTGATATGTGAAGGAGTGTATATTGTATTGTTGAGTGTATTGTAATGTTGTGTTTGTTTGTTTTGTTCTATTCCAGAGGGGTATAGGTCTAAATTCTTGATCCTTGGCTCTACGATGGAGTTGACAGTGAGATGGAGAGTATAAGCCAATTTTAAAGAATAGTTTCAATAGAATGTGTTGATATTTTCTTTGAAATATGTTTCGATATGTGTATTAAGAAAAATTAGTAAAAGTAATAATTTATCATGTAGTTAATGAACTGAACTAAACTGTTGTTCTGATCTGTTCTTCCGAGGTTATCATGAAAAGTGACATCAGACTTTAATGCATGGAAGAGATAATTGGACCGAATAGTGTGTGTACCTCAAAACCCCCTCTAACTGGCTGAAGAAGATTGACAAAGGCGTTGAAGAAGGCCTTCCGAACCACTTCTACCGAGAGAAAGGAACCAAGCCAGAAATTGGTGTACAGTATCAGATCTAAGCTATCAACTGCTTTTCTTTCATGTTTCACTTTGGAGTGTGAGAGGACAGTCCACATGGAGTGATCATGGAGAGAGATCTGTTCTAGCCTTTTCTTATGATGCTGGTATATTGGTTGACGAATTAACAAGACATAATGAGTGGTAAAGATGAGACATTGAAATTGGGACATTATCATGGGCCATCCACTTTGAACTGTAAAGCTATCTGAAGAAGAATGAAAAAGACGCCAGAAGAATCAGTGCCTACCTAAGTATGATTCTCAATCAGAGACAACTAACGACAACTGCCTCTGATTGAGAACCATACTAGGCCGAAACAAAAACCAAACATAGAAACACAAAACATAGACTGCCCACCCCAACTCATGCCCTGACCATACTAAATAAAGACAAAACAAAGGAAAATAAAGGTCAGAACGTCACAAATTCCTTATGCTCAGGAATAGAGAATAGGTCAGGGAAATCATTCATATTCCAAATCATAATTAACAACCCAACTATTTATCCAACCAAAATTTAGAATGACATTCCTCAGTGAATGTCAACTGTGCCAATAAAATTGTTTTAGACTTTTGTGGTATCAGGTTGATTGCAGAGGTCTACACCATGTAAATTAGAGTCATTTAGGTTAAGAATGCATTGAGATACTGATCTGTATTACAATCATGATTTAAAAAGTTAATGGTAGAATTATGGGATAATTGTACTGAATTAATTTAAAATCTGCTAATATTGATGTGTGTTACATTGAGGTTTTTACTTTGAGTGATAAGACCAATTTGAATCACTGAGGAATGTCATTCTAAATTTTGGTTGGATAAATAGTTAGGTTGTTAATTATGATTTGGAATATGAATGATTTCCCTGACCTATTCTCTATTCCTGAGCATAAGGAATTTGTGACGTTCTGACCTTTATTTTCCTTTGTTTTGTCTTTATTTAGTATGGTCAGGGCATGAGTTGGGGTGGGCAGTCTATGTTTTGTGTTTCTATGTTTGGTTTTTGTTTCGGCCTAGTATGTTTCTCAATCAGAGGCAGTTGTCGTTAGTTGTCTCTGATTGAGAATCATACTTAGGTAGCCTGGGTTTCACTGTTGGTTTGTGGGTGTTTGTTTCCGTGTCTGTGTTTGTCACCACACGGTACTGTTTCGGTTTGGTTTATTTCATGTTATCGTTTATTGTTTTGTATTTCATAGTGTTCAGGCTTTTCTTATTAAAATTTGTCATGAACACTTACCACGCCGCATCTTGATCCGATCCCTGCTACACAAATCTGCCGTTACAGATACACCCACCACAAAAGGATCAAGAGGTGTGGTAATGGGCAGCATTAGCAGCGATGTCAGGATTTCTGGACATGGGAGCGAGATCTGGACTGTGTCACTACTTGGGAGGAGATAGACAGGTGGGCGGTCGACCCAGGGAGAGTGCCCACCTGGGATTCTCTGGAGCAGTGTGAGAGGGGACCCGGTGAATGGAAGCCCGAGAAGCAGCCCCAAAAATGTCTTGGGGGGTGGCACACGGGGAGTGTACACAGGGAGTGTGGCGAACCCAGGTAGGAGACCTGCACCAACTTCCCGTGCTTACCGGAGAGCGAGAGGGACCGGGCAGGCACCGTGTTATTCTGTGGAGTGCATGGTGTCCACAGTGCGGGTGCATAGCCCGGTGCGGTACATTCCAGCTCCTCGTATCGGCCGGGCTAAAGTGGGCATCGAGCCAGGTGCCATGAAGCCGGCTCTACGCATCTGGTCTCCAGTGCGTCTCCTTGGGCCGGCGTAAATGGCACCAGCCTTACGCATGGTGTCCACGGTTCGCCAGCACAGCCCAGTGCGGCCTATTCCAAACCTCGCCGCACTGGTCGGGCTACAGGGGGGAGCATTCAACCAGGTAAGGTTGGGCAGGCTTGGTGCTCAAGAGCTCCAGTGCGCCTGCACGGTCTATCCAGTGCCACCTCCACGCACCAGCCCTCCGGTGGCAGCCCCCTGCACCAGGCTGTCTCTCCGTCTTCTTCCTACAGGGTCTCCCGCCTGTCCAGCGCTGCCAGAGCCTTCCTCCTCTCCAGTGCTGCCAGAGTCTCCCGTCTGTCCAGAGCTGCTAGAGTCTCCCGTCTGTCCAGAGCTGCTAGAGTCTCCCGTCGGTCCAGATCTGCTAGAGTCTCCCGTCTGTCCAGAGCTGCTAGAGTCTCCCGTCTGTCCAGAGCTGCTAGAGTCTCCCGTCTGTCCAGAGCTATTAGAGCCGCCAGTCTGTCCTGAGCTGCTAGAGCCGCCAGTCTGTCCTGAGCTGCTAGAGCAGCCAGTTTGTCCTGAGCCGTCAGTCAGCCAGGAGCTGCCAGAGCGGTCAGTCAGCCAGGAGCTGCCAGAGCCGCCAGTCAGCCAGGAGCTGCCAGAGCCGTCAGTCAGCCAGGACCTGCCAGAGCTGCCAGTCAACCAGGATCTGCCAGAGCCGTCAGTCAGCCAGGATCTGCCAGAGCCGTCAGTCAGCCAGGCGATGCCAGAATTGCCCTTCACTCCGGAGCTGCCAGAACCGTCGGAGTGAAGAGGAGGAAATCTGCCGTTACAGACTTAGGGGGATGCCTGTGCTATATGTTGTGAGGAGGCCTATGTTTAGATACTGGTTTTCATGTAACTTAGGGAGCATTTCTATGTTTTTATTTTCCTCAAATGGATTATTCTGTGTTATTAACCTCTTGAACCTCTGGGGGCAGTATTTCATTTTTGGATGAAAAACGTTCCCGTTTTAAACAAGATATTTTGTCACGAAAAGATGCTCGACTATGCATATAATTGGAAAGAAAACACTCTGACGTTTCCAAAACTGCAAAGATATTGTCTGTGAGTGCCACAGAACTAATGCTACAGGCGAAACCAAGATGAAATTTCATACAGGAAGTGAGCCAGATTTTGAATGCGCTGTCTTCCAATGTCTCCTTCTATGGCTGTGAATGCTCAAGGAATGAGTCTACACTTTCTGTCGTTTCCCCAAGGTGTTTGCAGCATTGTGACGTATTTGTAGGCATATCATTGGAAAATTGACCATAAGAGACTACATTTACCAGGTGTCCGCTCGGTGTCCTCCGTCGAAACTATTGCGTAATCTCCAGGTGCGTGCATTTTTCCATTTTGAACAGAGGAGAAACCAAACTGCCACGAGTGATTTATCATCGAATAGATATGTGAAAAACACCTTGAGGATTGATTCTAAACAACGTTTGCCATGTTTCTGTCGATATTATGGAGTTAATTTGGAAAAAAGTTTGCCGTTGTAATGACTGAATTTTAGCCAAACGTGATGAACAAAACGGAGCGATTTCTCCTACACAAATAATATTTTGGGAAAAACTGAACATTTGCTATCTAACTGAGAGTCTCCTCATTGAAAACATCCGAAGTTCTTCAAAGGTAAATTATTTTTATTTGAATGCTTTTCTTGTTTTTGTGAAAATGTTGCCTGCTGAATGCTAGGCTTAATGCTATGCTAGCTATCAATACTCTTACACAAATGCTTGTGTAGCTATGGTTGAAAAGCATTTTTTGAAAATCTGAGATGACAGTGTTGTTAACAAAAGGCTAAGCTTGTGAGCCAATATATTTATTTCATTTCATTTGCGATTTTCATGAATAGTTAACGTTGTGTTATGGTAATGAGCTTGAGGCTATAATTACGCTCCCGCATACGGGATTGCTCGTCGCAACAGGTTAAACATGTGCAAGTTTGTCTTGTAGAATAAAGGTTGTAAACTTAGCTTCAGAAGGTAGAAAGCTGACATATAAGCTAAGGTATTTGACATTGAAGGGATTTTATTTTTTAATTTTATTTTTTAATATTGAGTATGTCCCTTCTAAAGAATCAGAACATTAATTACATGTCCCTGAGAGGGGAATGTCATGGCAGAATCAGACATCTTTAGGTAACATTTATAAATAATATGTTTTATTCATTTTCATAAGCATGCTTATGTGGAAAAAGTTACAAATTAAAAAAAAAAATAAAAAAAAGAAAATCACAAATTAAATACATTGAGACACAAAATATGCTTTACAGCCAAAGCTAGACAAGCATTTGTGTAAGTTTATCGATAGCCTAGCATAGCATTTTGTCCAGCTAGCAGCAGGTAACTTGGTCACGGAAATCAGAAAAGCAATCAAATTAAATCGTTTACCTTTGATGAGCTTCGGATGTTTTCACTCACGAGACTGACTCCCAGTTAGATAGCAAATGTTCCTTTTTTCCAAAAATATTATTTTTGTAGGCTGATAAATCGCCCGGAAATTGCAGTCACGAAAACGGCGAAAAATATTCCAAATTAGCTCCATAATATCGACAGAAACATGGCAAACGTTGTTTATAATCAATCCTCAAGGTGTTTTTCAAATATCTATTCGATAATATATCCATCGGGACAATTCGTTTTTCAGTAGGACCGATTGGAGTAATGGCTACCTCTGTATTTTATGTGAGAGTCACCCTGGGAGCCATCAGGTGACCACTTACGGGTATAATTCAACATAAATGCGTAAAACTACGTCACAGTGCTGTAGACACCTTCGGGAATACGGAGAAAGAGTAATCTGGTTGATAGCCCATTCACTGGTCAATAGGGATGCATTGGAACACAGCGCTTTCAAAACAAGAGGCACTTCCGGATTGGATTTTTCTCAGGCTTTCGCCTGCAACATCAGTTCTGTTATACTCACAGACAATATTTTTACAGTTTTGGAAACTTTAGAGTGTTTTCTATCCTAAGCTGTCAATTATATGCATATTCTAGCATCGTATCCTGACAAAATATCCAGTTTACCACGGGAATGTTTTTTTTTCTCCAAAAATGAAAATACTGCCCCCTAGTCACAAAAGGTTAATGGGGAACCAGTTAGATGGCTCCACAATGTCTGTGTGCCAGTCACATCTCTCTGTGATCTTGTCCAGGAGGGGGTGCATTTGATATATGCCATTGGATGAGGTAATGTTTTTGGTTCTAAGTGGTACCAAGAACGAGATAAGAACTTAGTTTAGGAGACCAAACTGAACGATAATTTAGAGCCACTGCTGTCTGGCTATGTGTGTCTTTGCTATAAAGGATCTCAGTTGCCAATATGTTAAGCACTCAGAGAATTCATTTATGGACACTGAATTGATCTGAGAGTCACAGGGCTATGGTGAAGCTCATATAATTAAAGATGGACTTTATGATAACTCTGACTTGTGTGTGGTTTGCTCTCTCATGATTTGGTAATACAGGAAATTTCCTCTTGGATGCATTATCTTTGTAGGAGCGCCAGGAAATAATAATTATTGATATAATTATTGAGATATTGAAATAAATTATTGAGATACAGCCTATTTGAATTTGAGCTACTTTTGAAGCACATGTTGTGCCCTATAAACTACACTGAGCAAAAATATAAAATACAATTCTGGCAAATTAGTTCGCAACGAGCCAGGCGGCCCAAACTGTTGCATATACCCTGACTCTGCGTGCAATGAACGCAAGAGAAGGACACAATTTCACCTGGTTAATATTGCCTGCTAACCTGGATTTCCTTTAGCGAAATATGCAGGTTTAAAAATATATACTTCTGTGTATTGATTAAACCTGTTTGGGCTAGGGGGCAGCATTTTCACTTTTGGATCAAAAGCGTGACCAGAGTAAACTTCCTCCTACTCTGTCCCAGATGGGAATATATGCATATTATTATTACTGGTGGATAGAAAACACTCTGAAGTTTCTAAAACTGTTTGAATTATGTCAGTATAACAGAACTCATAAATCAGACAAAAACCTGAGAAGAAATCCAAACAGGAAATGAGAACTCGATTTTCCAAACAGTGCCATTTGAAGTTCAGCTTAGGGGTGCATGCACTTCCCAGGGCTTCCACAAGATGTCACCGTCTTTAGATTCTGGTTGTATGATTCTACTATAAAGGATGGGCTCATAAGAGCTCTTCTACTGAGTGGTCTGACAGAAAGCCTCGGTCACGAGAGAGTGTCCTCCGATTCCAATGCTTTTCTTCAGACAATGAAATTCTCCGGTTGGAACCTTATTGCTGATTAATGTTTAAAACATCCTAAATATGGATTGCATACATCATTTGACTTGTTTCTACGACCTGTAACGGAACTTTTTTAGTTTTTGTCTGGAGAAATTGCTCGTGCTTTTGGAGGATTGCATGCTGGGCTGTTAACTACACAACAAGTGGCTAAATGATGGGCTTTATGGAACTTTATGGAACAAATCAGTCATTTATTGTCGAACTGGGATTCCTGGAACTGCCTTCTGATGAAGATATTCAAAGGTAAGTGAATATAGTGTTTTTTTGTAGCTTCTGATGATGCCAAAATGGTCGCTATTTCTTTGGCTAATTTGGGTTCTGAGCGCCATTCTCAGATTACGGAAATAGAATAAAGTTTTTTTAAATCTGACACAGTGGTTGCACAGAGGATACGTTTATCTTTAAATCTGTGAATAACACTTGCATCTTTTATCAATGTTTATTGTGAGTATTTCTGCAAAATCACCAGATGTTTTTGAATCAAAACATTACTGCACTTAACGCGCCAATGTAAACTGAGATTTTCTATATATATATATATATATATACATGCATATTATCGAGCAAAACACACAATACATGTATAACATGATGTCCTATGAGTGTCATCTGATGGAGATAATCAAAGGTTAGTAATTCATTTTATCTATATTTCTGCTTTTGTGACTCTATCCTTGGCTTTGAAAAATGGCTGTGTGTGTTTTTGAATTTGGTGGTGATCTAACATAAATTCACAGACTTGCCTAAAGGTGTATAAAAAATTCATTTAAAAAACGGCCAAATCGTTGTCCAAAAATACAGATTTACGATTGTTATGAAAACTTGAAATCGACCCTAATTAATCGGCCATTCCGACTAATCGGTCAACCTCTATCCCATACCATAACCCCACTGCCATTATGGGGCATTCTGTTCACAATGTTGACATCAGCAAATCGCTCACCCTCACAATGCCATGCACACAGTCTGCCATCAGTCTGGTACAAAACGTGATTCAAGAGCACACTTCTCCAGCGTACTAGTGGCCATCAAAGGTGAGCATTTGCCATTGAAGTCTTTTACGATGCCAAACTGGTGACCCTGGTGAGGACCCTGGGATGGTTTCTGACAGTTTGTGCACAAATTCTTCGGTTGTGCAAACCCACAGTTTCATCAGCTGTCCGGGTGGCTGGTCTCAGACGATCCCGCAGGGGAAGAAGCCGGATGTGGAGGTCCTGAGCTGGCATGGTTACACATGATCTGCGGTTGTAAGGCCGGCTTATGGTAGAGAAATTAACATTCAATTCTCTGGCAACAGCTCTGGTGGAAATTCTTGTAGTCAGCATTGCACGCTCCCTCAACTTGAGACATCTGTCATTGTTGTGTGACAACGGCACATTTTATTGACCTTTTGTCCTCAGCACAAGGTGCACCTGTGTAATGATTGTGCTGTTTAATCACCTTGATATGCCACACCTGTCAAGTGGATGGATTATCTTGGCAAATGAGAAATGCTCACTAACATGTATGTAAACCAATTTGTGCACAAAATGTAAGAAATATGGAAAGTTTCTGGGATCTTTTATTTCAACTCATGAGACATGGGACCAACAATTTACATGTTGCATTTATATTTATGTTCAGTGTAATATGTAACGTTGTGGAGACATTAGTTTATTATACATTCTCTTTAAAAAAGTCAGGTTTGTGATGAAGACATGCAAGGGATCTGTCATTCATTCATTGTTATGATCATTGATCTCCTGAAGAAGCCATCCCTTTTGATTATGCTGGTAATGTTTCCAGGTTGTTAGAAAGTTAGCCAATTAGGTAACATGACTGAACAAAGTAAACAACTGGGTAACGATGCGTGAGTAGTATTAGAACGGCCCACAACAAGGTTTATGTTATGAATGTAAAATGTGGTCCCGGCGTTCCGCTACCTGAAGATACAAATTTCGCGCCGGTAATATGGGTCAGATCCTATGACCTGGTTGGGCTAGAAGCAGGCTGTTTTCGCTGTAGGAATGGTGCAACCATGATGCTTTTCTTTCTAGGGCTCTCTGAAACAACAGCCTTATTACAACAATTATTATCTGGGAGATTTTATTTCTAGTCGCATGGTGCTCCTAGAATAAAACTTTGCATATGCGACCAAATTGATCACACTTTAAAGCCCAGACTGTATGTATTTCTATGGTGGTAACCTTCTATTCTCCTCTTCCTCCACAACCCTAGGGCCGTCAGAACATCTCCCCAGAGAAGATCCCCTGGGTGACCCTGAAGACCCTAATGGCTCAATCCATCTACAGCGGCCACATCGACAATGAGTTTGACCAGCGGCTGCTCAACACCTTCCTGGACCGCATCTTCACCACGGGCAGCTTCGACTCAGAGTTCAAGGTGGATGGGAGGTAGTGGTGTTCATTTAGTTTAGTTTGATTTCATTGGCAACTGAAAGCTGCATTTTTTGATACAGTACATGCAAAAAAAACATGAAACATGGTTTCCAATATATTGTGACCAATCCTTCTCAGCAAAACGTATGTAAATGTCAAAGAAATTCATTAGGACACCTTTATATTTTTTAGAAGTACAACTTCTGAAATGCAAACATTTAGGAAACACATTTAGGAATCTCCTTCAGAAGGGGATTTTCTAACTTCCTCCATACTGTCTCATTGACACTCTGCTGTTCTGTGTCTTTTCTTCCAGACGTGAGGAGTTCATGAACTCCGGACTGCTGCCGGACACCCAGTACCCGTCCTGGCTGGGCCTGCCTAGCAACGTTGAGAAGGTCCTGCTCACCACTCAGGGTATGCTATTGGCTTCTGCTGGTTGTCCCCGTCTGCAGCTGAACTCAAGGAGCGTGTCCGGGTTTGTCTGTGGGATCCTTTGTCAGCAGCGAGGATAGCTACAGGAGCTCATCTCCCAGTTTCTCCATTTCTCTAATAGCTCTACATATGTTCTAACACATCTTATTTTAATTTTAAATCCTATAGAAGACTACCATTGATGCAGAACATATTCTCACATTGCTCCCGTTAACTTGGATGCAATGGCATTGGTGGCTCACTCTTTCCTTTTCCTCCTATCAGTTCCAGTGTTATAACACAAGCCCTGTGTGGTGTTAGCTGTAGCCATGTGAATGGGGGTGTTCTCACCCTCCAGCAGCTACATTTCAAATTCGTGTCTTGCTTAGCTTCCGGTTCCAACTCCCAGCCATTGATGCATCCATCCCTCCATCCATCCCTCTTTTCCCATTTGAATACATTGATTTCTCTCACAGAGCCTTGGAAACCTTTTTCATGTACGACTTCATGCCTCCATCACTTCATCACTTTGAGTTACTATGATTTTCCCAGAGCCCTTCACTTTTTATATTGGTCTCCTGTTTACTCTTGACTTTGTGTCCGTGTCCTTGTTTTTGTCATGTCTTCTTGACTTATTGTAACCGCTAATTTTGAAGCACAACCACCCCTTATTAACATGTGTATGAGAATGCAAGGCTTTGTCTTTTTTACAATGCAAGGCATTGGTCAAGTCCATCGTTAATTTCTTCTCCCCTCACTCCTACTCCTCTTCCTTCCACGGGCTTGTCTCCTCCCTAACCCCCCTCCCTTCTCCTTTCCGGTTCCCCTTGTTGGGCTGCTCAGGCACTGACATGATGGGTAAGATGCTGAAAATGCAAATGCTGGAGAATGAGGATGACCTGACCTACGAGAAGGAGACGAAGCGCAACCGCAAGGTGTCCACCTCAACCGAGGCCCAGCCCACCTGGATGCGCACGCTGCGCACCACTGCCACCAATTGGCTGACGCTCATCCCACAGGTGGTCAACCACCTCAAGCGTATGGTGGAGAATATCCAGGTAACGTCCCAGTAATGTCTCATCTGGTTTGAGCAGCATCTGTGGGATCTGATGGGTTGAGGTTGGAAGAGTGTTCTTATGGTATTTTGCCACTTCTATTTCCTTATATTACTTATATTTCACACGTACGTATGTACATACCGTAACACTTCAGGTAAACGCAGTCTCAAATAGCCGCCTGTCCCTCTAACTAGCCAGGCAACAGCACACATTTCAGCAAATATATGCCTGTTTCAAATAAACGCTGGGTCTAAATTAATTGATTACCGTGAATAGTTTTAGGTTTGTTCTATTTTTTTTACATTGAAAAAATTTGAGTAATTTCTGAATGATTTAATCACAACTTTTTATTTTTACGAAATAGAGGCATACTAAAGGAAAAAGAAACGCGACATGGTATGTAGATAACACATTAGCGCAGGAAATGAAGAAATTGTCACTAGGGGGATTTCTAGGTATTATATTTCTATGTTGTTGTGTGGGTATGGTTCCCAATTGGAGGCAGGTGATATTCATTACCTCTAATTGGGGATCATACTTAATGTGTCCTTTTTCCACCTGCGATGTGGGATATTCGTTTGTTTGAGTGCCGATGTGTGTGCTACATTTAATTATTTTATTTTATTTATTTCACCTTTATTTAACCAGGTAGGCTAGTTCAGAACAAGTTCTCATTTACAACTGCGACCTGGCCAAGATAAAGCATAGCAATGTGAACAGACAACACAGAGTTACACATGGTGTTACGGTGCGTGAATGAGGACCCAAAAGCGAATTAACGTAAACAGAGCTTCTTTAATAACAAAACAAAACGTAGGCTCAGATGGACCGGCAGGTTCCGACAGGACAGGACAAGGTTGCAGCAAACATGACGATAGTCTGGTTCAGGCATGAACAACACAAACAAGAATCCGACAAAGACAGGAGCAGAAACAGAGAGAGATATAGAGGACTAATCAGAGGGAAAAAGGGAACAGGTGGGAAAAGGGGTGACGAGGTAGTTAGGAGGAGACAAGGCACAGCTGGGGAAAAGAGGGGGAGAAAAGGTAACCTAACAACGACCAGCAGAGGGAGACAGGGTGAAGGGAAAGGACAGAAACAAGACACAACATGACAGTACATGACAGTACCCCCCCACTCACCGAGCGCCTCCTGGCGCACTCGAGGAGGAAACCTGGCGGCAACGGAGGAAATCATCGATCAGCGCACGGTCCAGCACGTCCCGAGAGGGAACCCAACTCCTCTCCTCAGGACCGTACCCCTCCCAATCTACTAGGTACTGATGACCACGGCCCTCGACAAGGATGGGGGGGGGGGGAAGACGAGCGGGGGTGCGAAGAACGGGCTTGATACAGGAGACATGGAAGACCGGGTGGACGCGACGAAGGTATCGCGGAAGAAGAAGTCGAACTGCGACAGGATTAATGACCTGAGAAATACGGAACGGACCAATGAACCGCGGGGTCAACTTGCGAGAAGTGGTCTTAAGGGGAAGGTTCTGAGTGGAGAGCCAAACTCTCTGACCGCGACAATATCTAGGACTCTTAGTTCTACGCTTATTAGCAGCCCTCACAGTCTGCGCCCTATAACGGCAAAGTGCAGACCTGACCCTCTTCCAGGTGCGCTCGCAACGTTGGACAAAAGCCTGAGCGGAGGGGACGCTGGACTCGGCGAACTGAGATGAGAACAGCGGAGGCTGGTACCCGAGGCTACTCTGAAAAGGAGATAGCCCGGTCGCAGACGAAGGAAGCGAGTTGTGGGCGTATTCTGCCCAGGGGAGCTGTTCTGACCAAGACGCAGGGTTGCGAAAAGAAAGACTGCGTAAGATGCGACCAATAGTCTGATTGGCCCGTTCTGCTTGACCGTTAGACTGGGGGTGAAAGCCGGAAGAGAGACTGACGGAAGCCCCAATCAAACGGCAAAACTCCCTCCAAAATTGAGACGTGAATTGCGGACCTCTGTCCGAAACGACGTCTGACGGAAGGCCATGAATTCTGAAAACATTCTCGATGATGATTTGTGCCGTCTCTTTAGCAGAAGGAAGCTTAGCAAGGGGAATAAAATGAGCCGCCTTAGAGAACCTGTCGACAACCGTAAGAATAACAGTCTTCCCCGCTGACGAAGGCAGTCCGGTGACAAAATCTAAGGCGATGTGAGACCACGGTCGAGAGGGAATGGGAAGCGGCCTGAGACGGCCGGCAGGAGGAGAGTTACCGGACTTAGTCTGCGCGCAGACCGAACAAGCAGCCACGAAGCGACGCGTGTCATGCTCCCGGGTGGGCCACCAAAAGCGCTGGCGAATGGAAGCAAGCGTACCCCGAACGCCAGGGTGGCCGGCTAACTTGGCAGAGTGAGCCCACTGAAGAACGGCCAGACGAGTAGGAACGGGAACGAAAAGAAGGTTCCTGGGACAAGCGCGCGGCGACGGAGTTTGAGTGAGTGCTTGCTTTACCTGCCTCTCAATTCCCCAGACAGTCAACCCGACAACACGCCCCTCAGGGAGAATCCCCTCGGGGTCAGTGGAGGCTACTGAAGAACTGAAGAGACGAGATAAAGCATCAGGCTTGGTGTTCTTAGAGCCCGGACGATAAGAAATCACGAACTCGAAACGAGCGAAAAACAGCGCCCAGCGCGCCTGACGCGCATTAAGTCGTTTGGCAGAACGGATGTACTCAAGGTTCCTATGGTCAGTCCAAACGACAAAAGGAACGGTCGCCCCCTCCAACCACTGTCGCCATTCGCCTAGGGCTAAGCGGATGGCGAGCAGTTCGCGGTTTCCCACATCATAGTTACGTTCCGACGGCGACAGGCGATGAGAAAAATACGCGCAAGGGTGGACCTTGTCGTCAGAGAAGGAGCGCTGAGAAAGAATGGCTCCCACGCCCACCTCTGACGCGTCAACCTCGACAATGAACTGTCTAGAGACGTCAGGTGTAACAAGGATAGGTGCGGATGTAAAACGATTCTTGAGGAGATCAAAAGCTCCCTGGGCGGAAACGGACCACTTAAAGCACGTCTTGACAGAAGTAAGGGCTGTGAGAGGGGCTGCCACCTGACCGAAATTACGGATGAAACGACGATAGAAGTTCGCGAAGCCGAGAAAGCGCTGCAACTCGACGCGTGACTTAGGGACGGGCCAATCAATGACAGCTTGGACCTTAGCGGGATCCATCTTAATGCCTTCAGCGGAAATAACAGAACCGAGAAATGTGACGGAGGAGGCATGAAAAGAGCACTTCTCAGCCTTCACAAAAAGACAATTCTCTAAAAGGCGCTGGAGGACACGTCGAACGTGCTGAACATGAATCTGGAGTGACGGTGAAAAAAATCAGGATATCGTCAAGGTAAACGAAAACAAAGATGTTCAGCATGTCTCTCAGGACATCATTGACTAATGCCTGAAAGACAGCTGGAGCGTTAGCGAGGCCGAAAGGAAGAACCCGGTATTCAAAGTGCCCTAACGGAGTGTTAAACGCCGTCTTCCACTCGTCCCCCTCCCTGATGCGCACGAGATGGTAAGCGTTACGAAGGTCCAACTTAGTGAAAAACCTGGCTCCCTGCAGGATCTCGAAGGCTGAAGACATAAGAGGAAGCGGATAACGATTCTTCACTGTTATGTCATTCAGCCCTCGATAATCTATGCAGGGGCGCAGGGACCCGTCCTTCTTCTTAACAAAAAAAAACCCCGCTCCGGCGGGAGAGGAGGAGGGGACTATGGTACCGGCGGCAAGAGCTACAGACAAATAATCTTCGAGAGCCTTACGTTCGGGAGCCGACAGAGAGTATAGTCTACCCCGGGGGGGAGTGGTTCCCGGAAGGAGATCAATACTACAATCATACGACCGGTGTGGAGGAAGAGAGGTGGCCCTGGACCGACTGAACACCGTGCGCAGATCGTGATATTCCTCCGGCACCCCTGTCAAATCACCAGGCTCCTCCTGTGAAGAAGAGACAGAGGAAACAGGAGGGATAGCAGACATTAAACATTTCACATGACAAGAGACGTTCCAGGAGAGGATAGAATTACTAGACCAATTAATGGAAGGATTATGACAAACTAGCCAGGGATGGCCCAAAACAACAGGTGTAAAAGGTGAACGAAAAATTAAAAAAGAAATGGTTTCGCTATGATTACCAGAAACAGTGAGGGTTAAAGGTAGCGTCTCACGCTGAATCCTGGGGAGAGGACTACCATCCAGGGCGAACAAGGCCGTGGACTCCCTTAACTGTCTGAGAGGAATGTCATGTTCCCGAGCCCAGGTCTCGTCCATAAAACAGCCCTCCGCCCCAGAGTCTATTAAGGCACTGCAGGAAGCTGACGAACCGGTCCAGCGTAGATGGACCGACAAGGTAGTGCAGGATCTTGAAGGAGAGACAGGAGTAGTAGCGCTCACCAGTAGCCCTCCGCTTACTGATGAGCTCTGGCTTTTACTGGACATGAAGTGACAAAATGACCAGCAGAACCGCAATAGAGACAGAGGCGGTTGGTGATTCTCCGTTCCCTCTCCTTAGTCGAGATGCGGATACCTCCCAGCTGCATAGGCTCAGCACCCGAGCCGGCAGAGGAAGATGGTAGTGATGCGGAGAGGGGGGCAACGGAGAACGCGAGCTCCTTTCCACGAGCTCGGTGACGAAGATCAACCCGTCGCTCAATGCGAATAGCGAGTTCAATCAAGGAATCCACGCTGGAAGGAACCTCCCGGGAGAGAATCTCATCCTTTACCTCTGCGCGGAGACCCTCCAGAAAACGAGCGAGCAAAGCCGGCTCGTTCCAGCCACTGGAGGCAGCAAGAGTGCGAAACTCAATAGAGTAGTCTGTTATGGATCGATTACCCTGACATAGGGAAGACAGGGCCCTGGAAGCCTCCTCCCCAAAAACAGATCGATCAAAAACCCGTATCATCTCCTCCTTAAAGTCCTGATACTGGTTAGTACACTCAGCCCTTGCCTCCCAGATTGCCGTGCCCCACTCACGAGCCCGTCCAGTAAGGAGAGATATGACGTAGGCGACACGAGCAGTGCTCCTGGAGTAAGTGTTGGGCTGGAGAGAAAACACAATATCACACTGGGTGAGGAACGAGCGGCATTCAGTGGGCTCCCCAGAGTAACACGGCGGGTTATTGATTCTGGGCTCCGGAGATTCGAAAGCCCTGGAAGTGGCCGGTGGATCGAGGCGGAGATGGTGAACCTGTTCTGTGAGGTTGGAGACTTGGGTGGCCAGGGTCTCAACGGCATGCCGAGCAGCAGACAATTCCTGCTTGTGTCTGCCTAGCATCGCTCCCTGGATCTCGACGGCTGAGTGGAGAGGATCCGAAGTCGCTGGGTCCATTCTTGGTCGGATTCTTCTGTTACGGTGCGTGAATGAGGACCCAAAAGCGAATTAACGTAAACAGAGCTTCTTTAATAACAAAACAAAACGTAGGCTCAGATGGACCGGCAGGTTCCGACAGGACAGGACAAGGTTGCAGCAAACATGACGATAGTCTGGTTCAGGCATGAACAACACAAACAAGAATCCGACAAAGACAGGAGCAGAAACAGAGAGAGATATAGAGGACTAATCAGAGGGAAAAAGGGAACAGGTGGGAAAAGGGGTGACGAGGTAGTTAGGAGGAGACAAGGCACAGCTGGGGAAAAGAGGGGGAGAAAAGGTAACCTAACAACGACCAGCAGAGGGAGACAGGGTGAAGGGAAAGGACAGAAACAAGACACAACATGACAGTACATGACACATGGAGTAAACAATAAACAAGTCAATAACACAGTAGAAAAAAATAGTCTATATACAGTGCCTTGCGAAAGTATTCGGCCCCCTTGAACTTTGCGACCTTTTGCCACATTTCAGGCTTCAAACATAAAGATATAAAACTGTATTTTTTTGTGAAGAATCAACAACAAGTGGGACACAATCATGAAGTGGAACGACATTTATTGGATATTTCAAACTTTTTTAACAAATCAAAAACTGAAAAATTGGGCGTGCAGAATTATTCAGCCCCTTTACTTTCAGTGCAGCATTCTCTCTCCAGAAGTTAAGTGAAGATCTCTGAATGATCCAATGTTGACCTAAATGACTAATGATGATAAATACAATCCACCTGTGTGTAATCAAGTCTCCGTATAAATGCACCTGCACTGTGATAGTCTCAGAGGTCCGTTAAAAGCGCAGAGAGCATCATGAAGAACAAGGAACACACCAGGCAGGTCCGAGATACTGTTGTGAAGAAGTTTAAAGCCGGATTTGGATACAAAAAGATTTCCCAAGCTTTAAACATCCCAAGGAGCACTGTGCAAGCGATAATATTGAAATGGAAGGAGTATCAGACCACTGCAAATCTACCAAGACCTGGCCGTCCCTCTAAACTTTCAGCTCATACAAGGAGAAGACTGATCAGAGATGCAGCCAAGAGGCCCATGATCACTCTGGATGAACTGCAGAGATCTACAGCTGAGGTGGGAGACTCTGTCCATAGGACAACAATCAGTCGTATATTGCACAAATCTGGCCTTTATGGAAGAGTGGCAAGAAGAAAGCCATTTCTTAAAGATATCCATAAAAAGTGTCGTTTAAAGTTTGCCACAAGCCACCTGGGAGACACACCAAACATGTGGAAGAAGGTGCTCTGGTCAGATGAAACCAAAATTGAACTTTTTGGCAACAATGCAAAACGTTATGTTTGGCGTAAAAGCAACACAGCCCATCACCCTGAACACACCATCCCCACTGTCAAACATGGTGGTGGCAGCATCATGGTTTGGGCCTGCTTTTCTTCAGCAGGGACAGGGAAGATGGTTCAAATTGATGGGAAGATGGATGGAGCCAAATACAGGACCATTCTGGAAGAAAACCTGATGGAGTCTGCAAAAGACCTGAGACTGGGACGGAGATTTGTCTTCCAACAAGACAATGATCCAAAACATAAAGCAAAATCTACAATGGAATGGTTCAAAAATAAACATATCCAGGTGTTAGAATGGCAAAGTCCAGACCTGAATCCAATCGAGAATCTGTGGAAAGAACTGAAAACTGCTGTTCACAAATGCTCTCCATCCAACCTCGCTGAGCTCGAGCTGTTTTGCAAGGAGGAATGGGGAAAAATTTCAGTCTCTCGATGTGCAAAACTGATAGAGACATACCCCAAGCGACTTACAGCTGTAATCGCAGCAAAAGGTGGCGCTACAAAGTATTAACTTAAGGGGGCTGAATAATTTTGCACGCCCAATTTTTCAGTTTTTGATTTATTAAAAAAGTTTGAAATATCCAATAAATGTCGTTCCACTTCATGATTGTGTCCCACTTGTTGTTGATTCTTCACAAAAAAATACAGTTTTATATCTTTATGTTTGAAGCCTGAAATGTGGCAAAAGGTCGCAAAGTTCAAGGGGGCCGAATACTTTCGCAAGGCACTGTACATTGTGTGCAAAAGCATGTATTTCATGATCGTTATATCTTTGTTGTTTTTGGAAGTTTCACTATCAATAAAATGTGGAACTCTACTCACGCTGCACCTTGGTCCAATTTTTCATACGATGGTCGTGACAAAAATTTATTAAAATGCTGGAAATTGAACAATTAACTATGCAAATGAGCAAAAGCTATCTGTGTTAAGGAAATGGACACCAGTCTCAAATAGAAGCCTGTCTCTAATAAGCACCTGTTGTGTACAGTGATTTAAGCAAATAAAGGCCTGGGCTATTCATTTAAGTTTTAGGGTACACTTGCGCACACGGACTCAAACTGCCTTCTCTTAAGGATCTTTGCATTAAATGATGAGTCTATCCTGAACCTGATTTCATGTGAATGAAACTCTTATACGGATCTGACTTCTGATAATGCAATTCACAAACACTCAGGGTGTGGGTTTCTTTTCAAGGACTGTACAGGTGAAAAGAATGCCACACACAAGATCCCCTGTTCTGCTTCTTTGAGCGCGAGGTGAAGATGGGCACCCACATGCTTCAGGAGGTGCGCCAAGATCTGACTGATGTGGTGCAGGTGTGCGAGGGCAAGAAGCAAACCAACGACCTGCGGACCCTCATCAACCCTCATCAAACTCCTACACTTCTTCCACTACTATGAAACGCTTTTATAGGTGAAGCAAGAGCACATTTTCTTCTGGAAATGTACCTTTTCCAGTTATACCCCAATGTGGTTGTACAGTCACAATGTGTGACATTTAATATGGTAACATATAGACTATTTCAAGTCAATATGGTTATATAGAGTGTCAAGAAGGATTCCCAATGCTAACATGTAGCATGTCTCCTCCGGGTATCCTGCCTCATAGTTGGTGCCACTACACCGTGCCTGCCTCCATGACTGTCATCCAGTGGGTGGCCGACTTCAGCGAGCACGTCAAGCAGCTGCAGGCCATCTCCCAGGGAGCTGCCAGCGAGGGCGCTAAGGAGCTCAAGGTACATTCATCTGACTTCTATATTAAAGGGATAGATTCCTGTCAAAGGAAGATCTTCGTGGATTTGGTGTTACCTTAAAATGTTAAAATGACTCCATTAATGATTTCTCACAGTTGATAGACACCCTGTTTGCCTAATTCGTCAGGTTAGCATATTGCTAATGTTCGCATCACATTTGGATATTATTCATGTCACGACTTCTGCCGAAGTTGGTCCCTCTCCTTGTTCGGGCGGTTCGTTCTTTTGTGCTCTGGAAGATTGTGTTTTTCCTTGTTGGAACATTACCGGTACTTATATTTTGAGTAAATTTGGATTATTACTCTATTACTCTTATTATTACTATCTGATCCTGCGCCTGACTCCGCATTTTTCCATTCACCAACAACCTCACAATTCATTCAACTCTGAATGACTTGAACTACTCTAAAGAAGTCAATGAACAGTTGTTCAGTTTTACGATTAAGAACAAAGCCACTCTAGAAGTTATCCCTTTAATACCACATGGTGGATTTGCCATGGCTTGATACCATAGTTGACCAGGAACTTGAGACATTGGACTAGGTATTGGACTCCACCCACTCTGAATTCATGCCTCTTCTGTCCAGAACATCCATGTGTGCCTGGGCAGCCTGTGTGTCCCTGAGGCCTACATCACGGCCATCCGTCAGTATGTGGCCCAGGCCAACAGCTGGTCCCTGGAGGAGCTGTGTCTGGAGGTAAACGTCACCACCACACAGGAGGCCGCATTCGACGTCTGCAGCTTGGGCATCAAAGGTCCACTCATCAGTCTCTCTATTTACAGTACGAGTCAGGGCACTAGGTATTCTCACCAGAGAGGAAGAATTACCACAACCCCAGCGGAACACTAAAGCTACTTTTTGATATAGTTGTGCTTTGGTGCAGATTTTCCTTGGTGTCTTGGACCCATATTAAGGCTAGTCCTGGATCAAAAAAACATTTCATAATGGAAACTCAATTGAAAGAGTGTTATTTGGTTGGCTGTGATGATACACTTAGCCTCACTGAGGAGTGCTTTGATAATGAGAACACCACCTTAATACTCAAATAACTTCTGAGTCAATGTCTACTGACTGGAAGAAAAAATATGTGTTTAAACCAACCCCTATTGTTTATCTAATGTTTATGATCAACCTAAGTGATCTTAACATACCCCTCTTTCTTCCTGACAGGTCTGAAGCTGCAGGGAGCCACGGCAACAACAAGCTCTCTCTCTCCAACTACATCTCCACTGAGCTGCCACTGACTCAGCTGCGCTGGGTGACGCAGTTGAGCGCTGAGAAGAGGCACATGGTACGGCTCATAACAACATAAATACTGCACTGTACACGAATGTACAAATGTTAAGCGATTGAGCTCTATGCTTTCATTGGATTAAATTCAATACAAAACTTTATTTATCCCCTCCGGGCTATTGCCAGATTACAAATATCAACTTTCTCCACATATAATACCAACCTCACATTCCCTTAGAATGTATCCAATAAATAGATGGCTCATAGGAAGTCAGTCAAATACATACAATTAAGTTGGGAGCTATTCCTAGTCTATATTGTTCAAATACCATACAAATTGTACTGTCTTAATGACATATCACACTTGTATATCTCTCAATCCCACAGGTCACTCTGCCTGTATATTTGAACTTCACCCGAGCCGATCTCATCTTCACCGTAGACTTTGACATCGCCACCAAGGAAGACCCTCACAACTTTTACGAGTGTGGCGTGGCAGTGCTCTGCACAGAGTAGTGTCACCAGAAGCCTAGAGAATTCCTATTAATAAATCATTCCTATTAATAATTTATTTGTAGTATAGTACTCTTATGAAACAGTTTGTATGGGTAATGTCGATATGAAACACTTTATTCAAGTAACTGTAGTTGGAACAAAATCTGCATTTAACATCCATAGTAATTGGGAAGTGGTCAAGGAAGTCTGAGTAATGTGGTCAGTTGTCTTGTGTATGGAAAAAAAAGGAGGCCCATGGAAAATGGGTCAGCTGGTTTGTGTATGGAAAAGGGAAGTTGGAACAAGTTAGGAGAAGGATTCTGTATATTTTTACGATGGTGTAAAGATGTTGGTTAATGACAGTGTCAATGATTTAAAATGTGGTTGCTAGTTATTAAATTACTATTGGTCATAGACTGCTGCATACATTTCAAAATGTATTTTTAAAATGAGACTGTTCCATGATTTTAGTCTTAATGTGTGACCTTTTCAAAATGCATGACTCATAATTGGGCACAGAAGAGCCTGTGCACAATTACCATATTACTAGTCTCCTTTTAAAAGTGAGGCAACCATATTGCTGCTTACTTATACAGATAGAATGTCTAACCAAACTATGGCTAAACCTGAGCCCTTTACTTTGTAACTGTGATATTTGATTCACCGTTCCTCTGCTCTTGGGCTGAATTCCAAATGAACCCTAGCCCCTTGATGTAATGTGGAATGTTCACCCTGGTGTAATTAATACAATTGTCGAATCCTTTCATATGTACAGATGATCCTCTACATTCATGGAGGGGTGTATGAGGGGAGCTGTCTGTCATTGTCAGAACAGATGGAGAGCCACATAGCAGAATGTGCTGTGTTTACAGGAAATTCAGAAAGATTGTGGATGCTTTATTCTCAAGGACTTACAGAATACTCAAATCGAGTCACTTTATTATTTAATATTAGTCTAAAGCACATCCTTCTACCACATATTTATTCCATAACTACCATTCAATAGAACTTGCAAATGCATTATTTATTCATCCCCCAAAATATCACTACACCAAAATATAAACCAGCAATACAAATTAATATGGAATGCTATTCCTCACATGTGTGAGAATGAAGCTCTTCAAATTATTTTGAAAAGAGTGAAAGTGCATACTTGCATTCATACTGGACTCAGAGAGATGTTATCCTTGTAAATGTGAATAACTTCTACATCAATGTTCTCCAATAGATTGATTTATATCAATTTGTTCTACAAGAAAGACAGTGATACCGTATGGGGGGGGGGGGGGGGGTGACGACGCACTGCCTCTTCCTGTGGCCACACCCTTGTGCTGTCTCTGCTCGTGGAGAACCGAACTTCCATTTGAAGAGTCACCTGAGAGAGACGGGACTGTCAGGAGATTTCTCTGAAGAGCTCTTCTTTGGGATTTGGTTGGCAGATCGCATCCAACTTTTAGGTGTGTGAGGCCATTCACAGCCTACCAACATATTATTTGATACAATAATAAAGTGAAAATGGAAATGACCCTACCACCTATTAGCCCTTTAAAAAAACACCCTTTCCACTATTTAACCCTAGCTAGTCCTACTCTAGACCAATAGTCTGAGAGGACATACAGTGCTTTCGGGATGCATTCAGACACCTTGACTTTTTCCACATTTTGTTACGTTAGTGCCTTATTCTAAAATGTATTAAATTGTTTTTTTCCTCATCAATCTACACACAATACCCCACAGTAAAAACTGTTTCAACATCTAGTGAAAAGCCTTCCTTCTTCAATGAGGTTTAATGGTGGTTGGCATCCAATAAATGTGGCATTGCCGCCACCTACTAGACTGAAGTACAACTCCCTTATACTTGGCCTGAGGTAGGACAAAATAGATTAAAATAGTGGAGTAGGGTGGTGTTATTTTTGTATTATTTAAAAAAAATTGTTCGTATAGTGTTAGATGGTAGAGTATTTATTTGTTCAAGCAAACAACCTGGAAGGATGGGACACCACCACTTACTCCTGTAACTCTTCTGATGTCAAGTCTCACACGCCCAAATACCTTTCTGCAGCTGCCACCACAACCTCCATTTTCTGTGACTTATGTTCCATCCCCGCAGTACAGTTGATAACCATTATTATAAATGCTAAAAATCCAATCTTACTGAAACATATATCACATGTTGGTTTATCCTTCTGTACTGGTACAGGTATACTCACACCAATCCTCTCAGGATCCCTCCCCTTGACCCATCTTCCTCTACTTTCTTGACTGCCTCAGCATATGACAAAATTTACACTACTGTAACCCTGGAAACCTCAACCTGTCTCTCTCGCTCCATGGGCACCCCTACAATTAACCCATACCACTACTTTCCCCAATGCTACACATTCCTTTGTCTCATGCCGTTCTGCACACTTCTCACACCTAAGGAATCTCCCTCCTACACACTGCTGCCACATGCCCACAAGCTTGACACCTGTAACAACATGATGTATTTAGCACAAAAGCTCGTACCGGATAACTTACATATCCTAACATAACTTTGTTGGGCAAAGACTCAACATCAAAACTCAAAAGAACAGACAATAATTTCTGTTTCACCACTCACGCCGCCCTCACCAAACAACGAGCATCACAAACACCGGGATCTTCCCCTTCAGTTGTTCAACGTTTACATTTACTGCTACTCCAGTAATCACTCCTTTCAATGGCACCCTTTTCTTGAGAGCAAAACAATTCACATTTCTTGCCCCCATTCGTTTAACGAGCCTTCTCCCTCTGACCAGCAGAAACAAACAATTATCACAAAACCACTTCTGGTTACCCTCACCAATTCCACAGCACCCAACTCTGTTTCACAAACCCTGAAACCACAAATAGATCAGCCAAAAGGCAAAGGTCCACTTTTTCCAAAAGCTTCACTGCTACTGTCACAGACTCATCTTTATCCTGACCCTCGGTGCAAGACTTGGACTCAGAACTTCACCACACCTACCACCTCTGATACATCGACCTCATTCACTTCCATTTATCCTCTTCAGCTAATTCTGCTTACACTTTCTACCATTCTTCAGCAGACCATCCCCTTTTTGGTTGCAATTTTTAACCGACTCAAGCTCACCCTCTTTCTCTCTTAAACCTTAAGCCTTTCTTTTTCCCCTCTATTCCTCCTCCATATTCCACCCTGGACTTCTCCTGACATATATCTTATTCTTGCCTTCTCAAGGGGCGCCATTTAATCTCCGTACAATCAGCACGGACCCCTGGGGATGTCATCACTGGAAGCCTTCCTAGAAGAGTTGAGGCTTTTATTGTAGCAAAGGGGGGACCACCTCCATATTAAAACCCATGATTTGGAATGAGATGTTCAACGAGCAGGTGTCCACATACTTTTAGTCATGTAGTGTATATGTTTTTTAAAAGTTGGTTTCTTAGTGTTCATTGCAATGGTTATCAACTGTACTGCAGAGATGGAACGTAGGTCACAGAAAATAGATGTGGTGGCAGCAGAGAAGTATTTGGGGGTACGAGATTTAACTTCAGAAGAGTTACAGGGTGTGTTGGGTGGTATAGTGTCCCGTCCTCGCAGGTTGTTGACCAGGGGTAGGATTGGATAGGGTTAAAGTAGTAGAATAAGGTGGTGGGTTTTAATGAGTGTAGGGTTAGTTGGTAGGGTATGTCAAAATATATTTCATTTTTTATTTTCCCGTTTCCCCTTTTCACATGTTGTATCACAAAGTGTAATGGATGTATACTATATTTCAATTAGGGCGATAATACAACATATTGGATGCCAACAGCCGTTAAACTCCACCGAAGAAGAACGTGTATTTTACCAAGGTGGGAAATATGTGGGCTGTCAGTGTTAGAACGTATCACGTGTTTGAGGTGGTTTCTTCTTCTCCTGTCCTACATTCGTATAGGTCTACATGCGCGAGTCGACACTACTTTTACCTATGAACGGGCATGCGCACGTTCCATGTGTAAAATCCGGACTCGAGGAAGGATGAATGTAATTCAAAGATGGCGGCGGAGGGAGGAGGGAAGGAGATTAACGAAATTAAAACTCAATTCACTACACGGGAAGGCGTCTATAAACTCCTCACTCATTCCGAATATAGCCGCCCCAATAGGGTGCCTTTCAATTCCCAGGGTTCGAACCCTGTCAAAGTTTCATTTGTCAACGTCAATGACCAGTCTGGCAACGGCGACCGAATTTGTTTCAATGTGGGCCGGGAGCTGTACTTCTACATCTACAAAGGCGTTAGAAAGGTAGCTAAACATTATGCTATCAGTTTTATTTATAATTTGTATGTCTTAATTGATGACAACAGGTCAGTGTTGTCCAGTTTGCCTGGTGTATGACAAATGCACAGTAACGTTACTGTGTCCTAGCTAGCACCACCAATCTAAGTAAGTGTTGTGGTAACGTTATGCACCTCGAGCTAGCCAGCAAACTCACTCTAATCTGACAGTCAGTTAACCGGTAACAGCTATCTACGGACCATGCTGGACATTTGACAAGAATCCCAATATTGGCAATTAATGTGACCTCCACTGTACTTAAATTTAATTGCTTGGGTCATGACGTAGCTACAGTGCACGGATGCTCAGCTTCTGTTGTGACATAGGCGAGCTAGCTAGGCTACGCAAAGTATTGAGGTGTAAAGTTACCTACACTAAATAACTCCTTTTACAACAATGATGGAGTCAACAAGGTATTGTTGAGAATTAATTTGCACAATAACTTGCAAATTCACATGTATATAAGGATGTTCTATGACTGACCACATACCACTCATCAGTCTATTCTTGTTCTGAGAAATGAAAGCAATTCCATGTGAGAAATTGCCAAGAAACTGAAGATCTCGTACAATCTCGTACAATTTCTCGCATGGAATAGCCTTCATTTCTCAGAACAAGAATAGACTGATGAGTTTCAGAAGAAGGTTCTTTGTTTCTGGCCATTTTGCGTCTGTAATCGAACCCACAAATGCTGATGCTCAAGATACTATAGAAGAAGG
The DNA here is from genome assembly GCF_057628025.1 of Oncorhynchus mykiss. NCBI lineage: Eukaryota > Metazoa > Chordata > Actinopteri > Salmoniformes > Salmonidae > Oncorhynchus > Oncorhynchus mykiss. The sequence continues at coordinate 45,986,519 of NC_143046.1, forward strand.
ACAGTTTTAATGCTTCTTTAATCAGAACAACAGTTCTCAGCTGTGCTAACATAATTACAAAAGGTTTTCTTATGATCAATTAGCCCTTTAAAATTATAAACTTGGATTAGCTAACACAACTTGCCATTGGAACACAGGAGTGATGGTTGCTGATAAATGGGCCTCTGCACGCCTTTGTAGATATTCTATTAAAAAGAAAATCAGCTGTTTCCAGCTACAATAGTCATTTACAACATTAACAATGTCTACAATGTATTTCTGTTCAATTTGATGTTATTTTAATGGACAAAAACCGTGCTTTTCTTTCAAAAACAAAGACATTTCTAAGTGACCCCAAACTTTTGAACGGTAGTGTATGTTATGGTTCACACTTAGTTTTCCTTATCTCCACCCAATGCCCATTGTTGATCCTCTCGGCTGACTTGGTCTTCTTGATCCATCCACCTATCTTCTTTGTTAGTCAGTCCTGACGCCTTCATCCCGTAGTTGTTAATGGTAATTTAATGGTAATTTAATATGACTGAAGATGCAGAATTTTATGCCAGGCCCCTTCTAATAGGGTATAACAGACTCGTTAGAACTTTGACCACACAACCTCTAGATGGACTACATGCCTCGATCATGATGGACTCTACCTCTACATGCCTCTAGATGGACTCTACCTCTATCAAGTGAAAACTGTAATGTTTCCTCAAAACAAAGGTTGTAAAAGTATGCTAGCCATTTATCGAATAAATCATACCTAGTTTGATGTTTCTGTGACAAACAGTGAATTAGTTATTGATTTCTACAGCTTTAAATTGCATTTTAAAGATATGTATTTTCATCAAATCAAAACTGGATTTTTAAAATTCAAAACAAAGGTTTTAAAAGTATGCTAGACATTTAAAGAATAAACCATATCTATTTTTATGTTTCTGTGACAATCAATTAATTTGTTAGTGATTTTATCATTTTAAAATGCTTTTGGCTAATGTCTGTTGAATGTCCGAATTAGAGGTCGACCGATTAATCGGAAATTTGGACACCAATCATGGCCGATTACATCGCACTCCACGAGGAGACTGCGTGGCAGGCTGACTACCTGTTATGCGAGTGCAGCAAGGAGCCAAGGTAAGGTGCTAGCTAGCATTAAATTTATCTTATAAAAAACAATCGATCTTAACATAATCACTAGTTAAGTACACATGGTTAATGATATTACTAGTTTATCTAGCTTGTTGCATATAATCGATGCGGTGCCTCATTGAATCATAGCCTACTTTGCCAAACGGGTGATGATTTAACAAGCGCATTCGCAAAAAAAGCACCGTCGTTGCACCAATGTGTATCTAACCATAAACATCAACGCCTTTCTTAAAATCAATACACAAGTATATATTTTTAAACCTGCATATTTAGTTAATATTGCCAGCTAACATGTATTTATTTTAACTAGGGAAATTGTGTCACTTCTCTTGCGTTCTGTGCAACAGAGTCAGGGTATATGCAGCAGTTTGGGCCGCCTGGCTCGTTGCGAACTGTGTGAAGACTATTTCTTCCTAACAAAGACAAGCCATCTTCGCCAAACGGGGGATGATTTAACAGAAGCGCGTTTGCGAAAAAATCACAATCGTTGCATGAATGTACCTTACCATAAACATCAATGCTTTTCTTAAAATCAATACACAGAAGTACATATTTTTAAACCTGCATATTTAGTTAAAAGAGAACCAGGTTAGCAGGCAATATTAAACTAGGGAAATTGTCACTTCTCTTGCGTTCATTGCACGCAGAGTCAGGGTATATGCAACAGTTTGGGCCGCCTGGCTTGTTGCGAACTAATTTTCCAGAATTTTATGTAATTATGACATTACATTGAAGGTTGTGCAATGTAACAGGAATATTTAGACTTATGGGTGCCACCCGTTAAATAAAATACGAAACGGTTCCATATTTCGCAGCTTTTGTGGAGCGATGGGTAACAATGCTTCGAGGGTGGCTGTTGTCGATGTGTTCCTGGGTCGAGCCCAGGTAGGGGCGAGGAGAGGGACGGAAGCTATACTGTTATACTGGCAGTACTAAAGTGCCTATAAGAACATCCAATAGTCAAAGGTATATGAAATACAAATGGTATAGAGAGAAATAGTCCTATAATAACTACAACCTAAAACTACTTACATGGGAATATTGAAGACTCATGTTAAAAGGAACCACCAGCTTTCATATGTTCTTATGTTCTGAGCAAGGAACTTAAACGTTAGCTTTTTTACATGGCACATATTGCACTTTTACTTTCTTCTCCAACACTTTGTTTTTGTATTATTTAAACCAAATTGAACATGTCATTATTTATTTTGAGGCAACATTTATTTTAGTGATGTGTTATATTAAGTTAAAACAATTGTTCATTGTTCATTCAGTATTGTTGTAATTGTCATTATTACAAATAAGTAAATAAGAAAATTGGCCGATTTAATGGGTATCAACTTTTTTGGTCCTCCAATAATCAGTATAGGCATTGAAAAATCATAATCGGTCGACATCTAGTCCAAATGTGTGAATATAAAACCAACTTTACCTCTGAATTTCCAGTGCATGGTTTTGCATTGTTACCTCAATTTCTCCATGAAATTAAGCGTTGATTAAGAGTTTTTTTTAAATGAACCCCAACTCATTCGAGTCGCTATAATTTAAAAACGTGTGTACCTACAGTGGGGGAAAAAAGTATTTAGTCAGCCACCAATTGTGCAAGTTCTCCCACTTGACAGACAAAATGAGGAAAAAAAAATCCAGAAAATCACATTGTGGGATTTTTAATGAATTTATTTGCAAATTATGGTGGAAAATTAAGTATTTGGTCAAAAACAAAAGTGTATCCCAATACTTTGTTATATACCCTTTGTTGGCAATGACAGAGGTCAAATGTTTTCTGTAAGTCTTCACAAGGTTTTCACACACTGTTGCTGGTATTTTGGCCCATTCCTCCATGCAGATCTCCTCTAGAGCAGTGATGTTTTGGGGCTGTTGCTGGGCAACACAGACTTTCAACTCCCTCCAAAGATTTTCTATGGGGTAGAGATCTGGAGACTGGCTAGGCCACTCCAGGACCTTGAAATGCTTCTTACGAAACCACTCCTTCGTTTCCCGGGTAGTGTGTTTGGGATCATTGTCATGCTGAAAGACCCAGCCACGTTTCATCTTCAATGCCCTTGCTGATGGAAGGAGGTTTTCACTCAAAATCTCACGATACATGGCCTCATTCATTCTTTCCTTTACACGGATCAGTCGTCCTGGTCCCTTTGCAGAAAAACAGCCCCAAAGCATGATGTTTCCACCCCCATGCTTCACAGTAGGTAAGGTGTTATTTGGATGCAACTCAGCATTCTTTGTCCTCCAACCACAACGAGTTGAGTTTTTACCAAAAAGTTATATTTTGGTTTAATCTGACCATATGACATTCTCCCAATCTTCTTCTGGATCATCCATATGCTCTCTAGCAAACTTCAGACGGGCCTGGACATGTACTGGCTTAAGCAGGGGGACACGTCTGGCACTGCAGGACTTGAGTCCCTGGCGGCGTAGTGTGTTACTGATGGTAGGCTTTGTTACTTTGGTCCCAGCTCTCTGCAGGTCATTCACTAGGTCGTGTGGTTCTGGGATTTTGCTCACTGTTCTTGTGATAATTTTGACCCCACGGGGTGAGATCTTGCGTGGAGCCCCAGATCGAGGGAGATTATCAGTGGTCTTGTATGTCTTCCATTTCCTAATAATTGCTCCCACAGTTGATTTCTTCAAACCAAGCTGCTTACCTATTGCAGATTCAGTCTTCCCAGCCTGGTGCAGTCTACAATTTTGTTTCTGGTGTCCTTTGACAGCTCTTTGGTCTTGGCCATAGTGAAGTTTGGAGTGTGACTGTTTGAGGTTGTGGACAGGTGTCTTTCATACTGATAATAAGTTCAAACAGGTGCCATTAATACAGGTAACAGGTGGAGGACAGAGGAGCTCCTAAAATAAGTTACAGGTCTGTAAGAGCCAGAAATCTTGCTTGTTTGTAGGTGACCAAATACTTATTTCCACCAAATAAATTCATAAAAAATCCTACAATGTGATTTTCTGGATTTATTTCTCATTTTGTCTTTCATAGTTGAAGTGATGAACATTTACAGGCCTCTCATATTTTTAAGTGGGAGAACTTGCACAATTGGTGGCTGACTAAATACTTTTTTGCCCCACTGTATGTTTTCCTTCTGTTGCGTGCCTTTATTTGTTTGCTGAAATCCATACTTTTTAATAAAACGTTAATCAAATACAACCACCAATTTTTACATTCAAGCATTTGAGTAACGAGTCGGTGGGTCATAAAAACCTTTGACTCATGGAGTTAAGCTACTTGGCAAGGTTTTGCATTGACTTTGATGTGTCAGTGTGGTTACACTGATGGTCAAGTAGGAAGTTCTGCCTAGAGTTCTTTCAGAGAGAGGCATCTTAGTGTCACTCTGTAGTTGTGGACATGACAGGTTGATAATGCAGGGCTACAGGTGCTTGATCCTTATTTCCTCAGTGTGGCCTAGCAAAAAAAATCTGTAGTCATTTCTTTCAAGTGTGTAAACAGATCTAAACATCTACATTATTCACTCAAACCCTTAAGGTGCATAACTACCAAAGGTTGTACTTTTCTGACATTAACACACTAAGATATACTATATGCCTATGGTTGGAATAGGCCTATGCCACAACAGCTGAGCAGACTGGAAACATGAGAAATGGCCTTCTAACCACTTCAAATCTTTCCACTCTGTCGATGGAGTGAACCATTAACTAGTGTGACTGTTGTAGTGCTTGTTCGTTAACTGTGCCCATGGGGCATTTAGAATAAAACACAAACCTAAGAGGCTAGAGTTGCATTCCCTGGTCTGATTGTCTCAATATGACAAAAAAAATTGGGGTTTGGATGCGTCAAAGTTATCTGATTGTAAGTCTTGTTACTGTAACCCTATTTTGAGTTCACTGCAGTACAGCGCCCTTAACCACTGTGCCACCCGGGAGGCCTAGAGCCACATCAATTTACAGAAATACTCATCACAAATGTTGATGAAAATACAAGTGTTATACATGGATTTAAAGATATACTTCTCATTAAATCAACCGCTGTGTCAGATTTCAAAAAAGCTTTACGGAAAAAGCACACCATGCAATAATCTGAGTACAGCTCTCAGAGACCAAAACAAGCCATACAGATACCCACCATGTTGTGGAGTCAACAGAAGTCAGAAATAGCATTATAAATATTCACTACCTTTTGATGATCTTCATCAGAATGCACTCCCAGGAATCCCAGTTCCTACAATAAATGTTTGTTTTGTTCGATAAAGTCCATTTATGTCCAAATACCTCTTTTTTGTTTGCGCGTTTAGTTCACAAATCCAAATTCATGAGGCGCAGGCACACTTAGTCCAGACAGTCAAAGTTATATTACAGTTCGTAGAAACATGTCAAACGATGTATAGAATCAATCTTTAGGATGTTTTTAACATAATTAACATTCAATAATGTTTCAACCGGACAATTCCTTTGTCTTTCGAAATGCAATGGAACACAGTTCGCTCTCACGGGCGCACGCCTGACTGAGCTCATGGCATTCTGCTAGACACCTGATTGAAACAGTTATTTTTCTCACAGTAGAAGCCTGAAACAAGGTTCTAAAGACTGACATTAGTGGAAGCCTTAGGAAGTGCAATCGGACCAAATTTCCACTGTATATTGGATAGGCAAAGACTTAACATACAAACCTTAGATTTCCCACTTCCTGGTTGGATTTTCTCTCAGGTTTTTGCCTGCCATATGAGTTATGTTATACCCAGACATCATTCAAACAGTTTTAGAAACTCCAGAGTGTTTTCTGTCCAAATCTACTAATAATATGCATATCTTAGCTTCTGGGCCTGAGTAGCAGGCAGTTTACTCTGGGCACCTTATTCATCCAAGCTACTCAATACTGCCCCTCATCCATAAGAAGTTAACTCACTTTTATTGTATGCTTATCTTTCAGGCTGCTGACCTGAGCAAACCAATTGACAAGAGGATATGCAAACTTCTTAGGGATCGGCGCAACGGGACAGTTGTAAATCATGCAGTTTACAGTGCCTTGTAGTGCCTTGTCACAATCGCAGATTTTAGAGAAACAACAAATGTCGGTACATATGTGTCTTATATCGGCTGAAAGCTTAAATTCTTGTTAATTTAACTGCACTGTCCAATTTACAGTAGCTATTACTGCGAAAAAATGCCATACTATTGTTTGAGGAGAGCTCCTAACAAAACACTTTTTTCACCGCGATAGGTTTGATAAATTCACCTCTGAAGGTGAAATGTGTACTTACATTCTGAAATCTTGCTCTGATTTATTATCCAAAGGGTCCCAGACATAACATGAAGTGTCATTTTTTTAGATAAAATCAATTTTCATATCCTAAATAGGTTCATATAGCATGCACGATCGATTTTGTATTTCCACTCATTCAATTTGCAAAGAAAGGAATCTGTGAAAATCTAACTCTAAATGTTGTTTCAACTAGTCAAATCACATTCGTAAGTATTCCTCAGAGATCCTAGAACGTAACCAGACTTCATTATATCATTAGTGGTGTAGTATAGCCTAACAACACCATATTTGGTCAGAGGGCGATGCCTTCATGGCACACTGATGAGTGGTCTTCACTTGAACGACTAACTTTGTCAAATAAGCACCAATCAGGGTGGACTTTATGGGCTTTATGGGAGTATCCGGGAACCCTGTATCTGTCGTAAAATGTTTCTGCTAACATTGTGCGACAGGATATTCAGAGTTATGAAGTTATGAAAACGGATTGTTTTGCAAATGTTGAACTTATAATATGTCTACTAATACTGGAAAAGCTAAATCAAAGTCCAAGTATACAGTTTTGACGATATTCTGCCATCTTGTGGACACTATCGGAATTACAACCAGAGTGACGGTGGTAGATGGTGGTAGAAAAAAGCTGGTTGTTTTTTTCTTTGTAGAAAAAAGCTGGTTGTTTTTTTTCTTTATTTGTCTACCAGATCTATTGTTATATTATCCTACATCCAATTTCCACAAACTTCAAAGTGTTTCCTTTCAAATGGTACCAAGCATATGCATATCCTTGCTTCAGGGCCTGAGCTACAGGCATTTAGATTTAGTATGTAATTTTAGGCGAAAACTTAGGGATAGCCCCCTTTTTTTCAATTAACTCACTTATCTTGTATGCTTATCTTTCAGGCTGCTGATCTGAGCAAACCTATCGACAAGAGGATATACAAAGGAACACAGCCCACATGTCACGACTTCAACCACCTCACGGCCACGGCGGAGAGCGTCTCCCTGTTGGTGGGCTTCTCGGCTGGCCAAGTGCAGCTCATCGACCCAATCAAGAAGGAGACCAGCAAGCTCTTCAATGAGGAAGTAAGTCGGGACTGAAAGTAAAAAAAAAAAAAAGAAGGAAAAAGCAAAAAAGCAAAAAAGAGATGGAAATTACATTGGAACTAGCCTCAAATGTTATGTTTTTGACATATAACGCAATGAATGCGATTGTTGCTTACAATTGAAATGTAACATTTGTGCCTTCTCTCCCTCCTCACTTTCTATCCCAAACTGCTTTCCCCAGAGACTAATAGACAAATCCAGAGTAACTTGTGTAAAATGGGTGCCAGGCTCGGAGAGTCTGTTCCTAGTCACTCATTCCAGTGGAAACATGTACTTGTACAACATGGAGCACACGTGTGGCACCACGGCACCTCACTACCTGTTGCTCAAACAGGGTGAGAACTACTCAGTGCACACTTGTAAGAGCAAGTCCACGCGCAACCCCTTGCTCAAATGGACGGTGGGCGAGGGAGCCCTTAACGAGTTTTCTTTCTCACCTGACGGGAAGTTCCTGGCGTGTGTGAGCCAGGACGGCTTCCTTCGGGTCTTCAACTTTGATGCGGTGGAGCTGCACGGGACCATGAAAAGCTACTTTGGGGGTCTGCTGTGTGTGTGCTGGAGTCCAGACGGAAAGTACATTGTCACGGGGGGCGAGGATGATCTGGTGACCGTGTGGTCGTTTGTGGACTGCCGGGTTATTGCACGCGGTCACGGACACAAGTCGTGGGTGAGTGTGGTGGCGTTTGACCATTACACAACTAGTGTGGAGGATGCGGACCCTATGGAGTTCAGCGGCAGTGACGAGGACTTCCAGGACCAGATCCACTTCGGTCGCGACCGGGCCAACAGCTCGCAGTCCCGACTCTCTAAGCGCAACTCCACGGACAGTCGGCCGGTACAGGTCACATACAGGTTTGGTTCAGTGGGCCAGGACACTCAACTCTGCTTGTGGGACCTCACAGAAGATATCCTTTTCCCCCACCTCCCGCTTTCCCGGACAAGAACGCACACCAATGTGATGAATGCTACCAGCCCCCCGGCGGGAGGGGACGTGGCTGTGGGAGGCGGGGTAGGTGGTGGCATAGAGAGTATTAACCCTAGCACTAACGGCACCAACACCCCTGGTAACCCCCTCCCTACTCCCCTGCCACGCTCCAACAGCTTACCGCACTCTGCAGCTATGACCGCCAACAGCAAGAGTAGCGTCATGGACAACACTATTGCCGCAGGCGTAAGCAAGTTTGCCACACACTCCATTCACGATCGCAAAGAGCGGCACCACGAGAAGGACCACAAATGGAACCACAGCATGGGCCACATTAGCAGCAAGAGCAGTGACAAGCTCAACATGCTCACCAAAACCAAAACAGACCCTGCAAAGACACTGGGTACGCTGCTCTGTCCCCGCATGGAAGACATACCCTTACTAGAGCCCCTCATCTGTAAAAAAATAGCACATGAGAGACTGACTGTCTTAATATTTCTTGAAGACTGTATAGTGACAGCTTGTCAGGAGGGATTTATTTGCACATGGGCAAGGCCTGGCAAAGTGGTAAGTTCTTTGAATAGAAATTAAGCTCTGCTAAATTCCTGTGCATTTCTTTGTAGTCTAAAATGCAAGGATCCATTTAGAAAAGTTAGTATTATTGTGGACATTTTAGACAGCATTGTGACAACATTACCTACTGTAGATGAGTATGGGAATCTCTTGCACTTGCAGTATGTTACATCTCAAACTGTCTGTATGTACACTTCCCTACATATTTATTTGGACAGTGAATCTAAAATGTTTAATTTGGATCTATACTCAGCATTTTTTATTTGAGATCAAATGTTTTTGTACAGAATGTCACCTTTTATTTGAGGGTGTTTTCATGCATATCTATTTTACCATTTAGAAATTAAAGCATTTATGTATCTAGTCACCCAACTTTTAAGGTGTCAAGTATTTGGACATATTCACTTAGTGTATTAAAATTTGTCAAAAGTATAGTAGTTGGTCACATATTTCTAGCACTCAATGACTCCATCAAGCTTATGACTCTACAAACCTGTTGGATGCATTTGTAGTTTGTTTTGGATTTTGCTTGCCTAATAGAAATGAATGGTAAATAATGTGTAGTCATTTTGTCAGTTTTATTTTAAATAAGAATACTTCTACATTAATGTGGATAATCATGAATATATTGTGAATAATGATGAGTGAGAAAGTTGGAGGCATAAATGTCATTCCCCCCCAAAAATGCTAACCTCTCCTGTTATTGGTAATGGTGACAGGTGAGCATGTTTTTGGGGCATGATCTTTGCATCTAACTTAATCACTCATCATTATTCATGATTCATTCATGATTGTCTGTAATCATTTTAGCATCCACATTTATGTATTTTATTTTTTATTTGACCTTTATTTAACTAGGCAGGTCGGTTGAGAACAAATTCTTATTTACAATGGCGGCCTACCCCGGCCAAACCCTAACCCCGGACGATGCAGGGCCAATTGTGCGCCCTATGGGACTCCCAATCACGGCCGGTTGTGATACAGCCTGGAATCGAACCAGGGGCAGTAGTTATGCCTCTAGCACTGAGATGCAAGTGCCTTAGACAGCTGCTCCACTCGGAAGCCCCAAATGTAGAAGTGTTCAGAACATATTCTATTCTTATTTACTGTAAGTGACTCCAAAATGACACTACATTTTTTACCATTCAACATAATCTGAAACACAACCAAAACCTAACTGCAAATGCATCCAATACTTAAAAAAAAATTCAAGCTTGATGTAGTCACTGTGTTCTAGGAATATGGCACAAAATACTAAACTTGACTAAATTTAAGTGAATTTGTCTTAATACTTATTACACCTTAAAATGGGTGTGCTGGATACATGAAGTGCATTCATTTCTAAATGGTAAAAACAAATATGAAAATACCCTCAAATAAAATGTGACATGCTGTACTGTAGCCTCATATAAAACATTTGATCTCAAATCCAAAATGCTGGAGTATAGAGCCAAATGAAACATTCTAGCTTCACTTTCCAAATAAATCAGTAGGGGAGTGGTTTGTGTTCATCTGCCACCCCATGCAAAGCCAATACATTTTCAAAGAAATCAATAATTGTAAGAATCTCGTATGTCAAGTACAATCAAGTCACCTGGTGGATAAGTAAGTGCCCTTAGGTAGCCCTCCTTATCAGTGGAAAGAAGACATTGATCCCAATTGAGTATATTTGTATGCATCGGCTCCATATTAAAACAAACATATTGGAGCATTACCATCCCACAGGGCACCGCAGCATAAATAAGCAAGTCATCTTTACGCTCACCCACAACACTCTCAGATTCTTTATGAGAGGACCTGTTTATTTGCCAAACAGCGTTATATATTAATGCATTACATTCACTGCGTCATCCACTAGCTAACTGCTGTGCACTGGCCATTTTGAAGGCAGGAAGATGGGTGTGCTGAATTTGATGCTTTGTGACCTTTCCCCAATGCAAATCTCCTTTTTCTTTCCAGGGTTTGTCATCCCAAAACCAAGCCAGCTCTCCCAGTGGAACTGTAGTATAGCCCACATTATTTATGCTGCTAAGAAACCTGCATCACAGAGCTATATTGTCACCAGAGCCTGGAGCTGCTTTTCACCCTGCAAAGCACTGCAAGTTTATTTTATTTTTGGTTATCATACACATGGCCTAGATGGTGGAACTATTCAAATACAGAAATGGAAAGGGTGTGGTGCAGTTTTGGACAGTGGCTCTGTCCTTTTCTGGAATTTTGTAAAATATTTTTTTATAATTTGTCTTCTCTCGCTCATATACGTTAGGCTGTTTTTCTGGACTTCGAGCTTGGCTTAGTTGATGAAACCATTCATATTATGCTTGTGTTTAAAAGGATAGTTCACCCAACAACTTTTATCATTCCTGTTTCTTACCTTGCAAGTTGTCCATGGGCCAGGAGTGACTGCCACAAGCTGTCACAGGCTAAAGTTTACTGAATTACACAAAAACAGCGGTGTTCCATTGTGCCCACTATCCATTGTCTAAAAATTGCACACCAAAATCATGTCCTTCATCTACATTAGCCTTTATGATTTGGAATATGTGCATTGTCAAAGGGTACTACAGTTGCTAAAGTCAAACTATGTTCTTGACCTACCTACACACTATCACATATTTTGGTGTGGCTTGTCTTCCGTTCAGAAGGTGGTCTCGGTCATCGTAGGTGTGGTTTTTGCAGTCAGTCCAGGCTCAGACTGCATTCAAGGTAAGAAAAAGATTAACCAAAATGAAATTAGTGTAAACTATCCCTTTAAGTCCAAGAATGTGGGTATCTAAGGATTTGCTTTCATCCAAAGTATTTTTAATTTACTGAACAAAAATGTAAACGCAACATGTAAAGTGTTGGTTTCATGAACTGAAATAAAAGATCAACGGAAAATGTTCCTTGTGCACAAAAGGCTTATTTCTCTGTTGTGTTCACATTTGTTTTACATCGCTGTTGGTGAGCATTTCTCTTTGCCAAGATAATCCATCCACCTGACAGGTGTGGAATATCAAGAAGCTGATTAAACCGCATGATCTTTACACAGGTGCACCATGTGCTGGGGACAATAAAAGGCCACTTTAAATGTGCAGTTTTGTCACACAATGCCACAGATATCTCAAGTTTTGAGGTAGTGTACAATTGGCATGCTGACTGCAGGAATGTCCACCAGAGCTGTTGCAAAATATTTGAATGTTAATTTTTCTACCATAAGCTGCCTCCGACGACATTTTAGAGAATTTGGCAGTGCATCCAACCGGCCTCAGAACCGCAGACCATGTGTAACCACACCACACCAGCACAGCACCACATCCAGCATCTTCACCTGCAGGATCGTCTGATCGTCCCGGATTGATGAAACTGTGGTTTGCACAACCAAATAATTTCTGCAGAAACGGACTCAGGGAAGCTCATTTGCGTGCTGCTTGTCCTCACCGGGGTCTTGATTGCAGTTCGGTGTCGTAACCGACTTCAGTGGGAAAATGCTCACTTTTGATGGCCACTGGAGAAGTATTTATTATGGATCCCCATTAGCTGCCAAAGCAGCAGCTACTCTTCCTGGGTCCAGCAAAATTAAGGCAGTTTATACAATTTTAAAAACATTACAATACATTCACATATTTCACAACACACTATGTTATCGTGTGTATGCATTTGTCTGTGCCAATGTTTGTGTTGCTTCACAGTCCCCGCTGTTCCATAAGGTCATTTAAAAAAAAAAAAAAAACATTTAAATGAAATTGTACTGCTTGCGTCAGTTGATGTGGAATAGAGTTCCATGTAGTTATGGCTCTATGTAGTACTGTGTGCCTCCCATAGTCTGTTCTGGACTTGGGGACTGTGAAGAGACCTCTTGTGGTATATACATGGGTGTCCGAGCTGTGTGCCAGTAGTTTAGACAGACAGCTCGGTGCTCTTCACTGATCAATCCTGGTTTCAACTGTACCGGGCAGATGGCAAACGTATGGTGTTGTGTGGGCAAGCGGTTTGCTGATGTCAATGTTGTGAACAGCTTGCCCCGTGGTGGGGGTATGGGCAGGCATAAGCTACAGTCAACGAACACAATTGCATTTCATCGATGGCAATTTGAATCCACAGAGATACCGTGATGATGCCATTTTTCGGCCGCCATCACCTCATTTTTCAGCATGATATTGCACGGCTCCATGCCGCAAGGATCTGCAAACAATTCCTGGAAGCTGAAAATGTCCAAGTTCTTCCATACCAGACATGTCACTCATTGACTATTTTCGTATGCTCTTGATCTTTGTGAACGACAGCGTGTTCAGGCCAATATCGAGCAACTTCTCACAGCCATTGATGAGGAGTGGGACAACATTCAACAGCTTGATCAACTCTGTGAAGGAGAAGCAAATGGTCACACCAGTACTGACTGGTTTTCGGATCCACGCCCCTAAACTAAAAAAATAAATAAAATATATCTGTGACCATCAGATGCACATCTGTATTGCCAGTTATGAAATCCATAGATTAGGGCATAAAATGTATTTCAATTGACTGATTTCCTTTATGAACTGTAATTCAGTCAAGTCTTATTTAAAATATTTGTTATATCTATATTTTTGTTCAGTGTAGACTCCCCTTTGAGAACTTTGCACTGATTTTAATTAGTTTTGTAACTACTAGAACGGAACAAAATACAGAGAGGTTTGAGGGTGGCCTTTATTATCATTACACTAGTGGAAGTTTGATAATTTAAGGAATAAGGGATATTTCTAAAGTAGAAAAAATTTGTTCGGTCAACTGTAAGTGCTGCTGTTGTGAAGTGGTAGGCCACACAAGCTCACAGAACGGGACCTCTGAAGCGCGTAGAGTGTAAAAATCGTCTGTCCAAGTTACAAACTGCCTCTGGAAGCAACGTCAGCACTAGGACTGTTTTGGGAGCTTCATGAAATGGTTTTCCATGGCCCAGCAGCCACACACAAGCCTAAGATCACCATGTTGCAATGCCAAGCATCGGCTGGAGTGGTGTAAAGCTCGCCGCCATTGGACTCTGGAGCAGAGGAAATACATTCTCTGGAGTGATGAATCAAGCTTCACCATCTGGCAGTCTGATGGACAGATCTGGCTTTAGCGGATGCCAGCAGAATCCTGAATGCATAGTGCCAACTGTAAAGTTTTGTGGTTGAGGAATAATGGTCTGGGGCTATTTTTCATAGTTTGGGCTCGACCCCTTAGTCCAGTGAAGGGAAATCTTAACACACCAAGCATACAATGACATTCTAGACGATTCTGTGCTTCCAACTTTGTGGCAACAGTTTGGGGAAGGCCCTTTCCTGTTTCAGCAAGACAATGCCCCGTGCGCAAAGCAAGGTCCATTCAGATGATTTGTCAAGATTGGTGTGGAAGAACTTGACTGGTCTGCACAGAGCCCTGACCTCAACCCCATCCAACAACTTTGGGATGAATTGGAACACCGACTGCGAGCCAGGCCTAATCGCTCCCCACAGCAATATTTCAACAACTAGTGGAAATCCTACCCAGAAAAGTGGAGGCTGTTATAGCAGCAAAGGGTGGACCAACTCCATATTAATGCCTATGATATTGGAATGAGATGTTTGAGTAGGTGTCCACATACTTTTGGTCATGTAGTGTGTTTTGATGTAGGAAATGTAACATATTAAATGCACTCATCTCCAGGAAGGAAACACCAAAAGGAATCACAAAATGTGCAGAAGTCAGAAAAGGAGCTGTCAACTACAAATATAATGAGGCTCTTATCAACAGCAACGCTATTCTATGTGCCACAAGTAGGTTTGAAGATAAAACAATGGGACCTTTTTCTGTGTGACACCTATTTAAAAGTTTTCATGTTATTTGTTTTGACTACCAATCATTGTTAATGCCATGCTAACCAGAAAAGGAACGGATGGTCGGTGAAAGTATTTTTTTATTAATGTGGTTAGCATTTTACATTTAACACTTTTCTTTGTTCAAAAAAAAGTATATGATTCTATTACTTCTATTGTTACTGATATTTGTGCAGATATATTTTATAAGTGCTTGGTGAAAGATTTAACATTTGTGTCAAAGGTAAGATAAACATGAAACACACTTTCACTATGCTTGTTCTTGTTCCCATACATTATTGTGCATAAGTGCTGGGACACATGTATATACAATATGCATTGCATCTACAGTGCCTTCAGAAAGTATTGGTTCCCCTTGACTTATTCCACATTTTGTTACAGCTTGAACTCAAAATGGGTTAAACTGATTTTTGTTTCTCACTCATCAACACACAATACCCTATAATGACAAAGTGAAAGTGTTTTAGAAGTGTTTGCAAATTAAATACAAAAATAATTTACATAAGTCCTCACACCTGTGAGTCAGTACTTTGTAGAAGCACGTTTGGCAGCGATTAAAGCTGTGAGCTTTCCACACCTGCAACTGTGCAACATTTGCCCTTTTATTATTTTCAAAATTCATCAAGCTATCAAATTGGTTGTTGATCATTGCTAAACAACCATTTTAAGGTCTTGCCGTAGATTTAAGTCAAAACTGTGACTCGGACACTCATTGGTAAGCAACTCTGTCTTCTTGGTAATAAGCAGCTCCAGTGTATATTTGGCCTTGTATTTTAGGTTATTGTCCTGCTGAAATGTAAATTAATTTCCCAGTGTCTGGTGAAAAGCAGACTGAACCAGGTGTTCGCCTGTGCTTAGCTTCATTCTGTTTTGTTTTATCCTGAAAAATGTCCCAGTCCTTAGAGATTACAAGCATATCCATAACATGATGCAGCCACCACTATGCTTGAAAATATGGAGTGGTACTCAGTTACAGTTGAAGTCAGAAGTTACACTGAAGCCAAATACATTTAAACTCAGTTTTTCACAATTCCTGACATTTAATCCTAGTAAAAAGTCCCTGTCTTAGGTCAGCTAGGATCACCACTTTATTTTAAGAATGTGAAATGTCAGAATAATAGTAGAGAGAGTGATTTATTTCAGCTTTTATTTATTTCATCACATACCCAGTGGGTCAGAAGTTTACATACACTCAATTAGTATTCAGTAGCATTGCCTTTAAATTGTTTAACTTTGGTCAAACATTTTGGGTAGCCTTCCACAAGCTTCCCACAATAAGTTGGGTGAATTTTGGCCCATTCCTCCTGACATAGTTGGTGTAACTGAGTCAGGTCTGTAGGCCTCCTTGCTCGCACACGCTTTTTCAGTGCTGCCCACAAATTGTGGTCAGGGCTTTTGGATGGCCACTCCAATACCTTGACTTTGTTGTCCTTAAGCCATTTTGCTACAACTTTGGAAGTATGCTTGGGGTCATTGTTAATTTGGAAGAGCCATTTGTGACCAATCTTTAACTTCCCGACTTATGTCTTGAGATGTTGCTTCAATATATCCACAATTTTCCTTCCTCGTGATGCCATCTGTTTAGTAAAGTGCACCAGTCCCTCCTGCAGCAAAGCACCCCCACAATATGATGCTGCTACCCCTGTGCTTCATGGTTGGGATGGTGTTCTTCGGCTTGCAAGCGTCCCCCTTTTTCCTCCAAACATAATGATGGTCATTATGGCCAAACAGTTCTATTTTTGTTTCATCAGACCAGAGGACATTTCTAATTTTCTCTTTGTCCCCATGTGCAGTTGCAAAACCGTAGTCTGGCTTTTTTATGGCTGTTTTGGAGCAGTGGCTTCTTCCTTGCTGACCGGTCTTTCAGGTTATGTCGATATAGGACTCGTTTTTAATGTGGATATAGATACTTTTGTACCTGTTTCCTCCAGCATCGTCACAAGGTCATTTGCTGCTGTTCCGGAATTGATTTGTACTTTTCGCACCAAAGTACGTTCATCTCTAGGAGACAGAACACGTCTCCTTCCTGAGCGGTAGGGCGGCTGTGTGTTCCCATGGTGTTTATAATTGCGTACTATTGTTTGTACAGATGAACGTGGTACCTTCAGGCTTTTGGACATTGCTCCCAAGAATGAACCAGACTTGTGGTCTACAACTTTTTTCTGAGGTCTTGGCTGATTTCTTTTGATGTCAAGCAAAGAGGCCCTGAGTTTGAAGGTAGGCCTTGAAATACATCCACATGTACACCTCCAATTGACTCAAATTATGTCAATTAACCTATCAGAAGCTTCTAAAGCCATGAGATTTTCTGGAATTTTCTAAGCTGTTAAAAGGCACGGTCAACTTAGTGTATGTAAACTTCTGACCCACTATAATTGTGATACAGTGAAATAATATGTCTGTAAACAATTGTTGGAAAGCTTACTTGTGTCATGCACAAAGTAGATGTCCTAACCGACTTGCCAAAACTGTAGTTTGTTTACAAGAAATGTGTGGAGTAGTTGAAAAACAAGTTTTAATGACTCCAGCCTAAGTGTATGTAAACTTCCAACTTCAACTGTATGTGTTGTATTGGATTTTCCCCAAACATAACACTTTGTTTTCTTGACAAAAAGTGTGTTTTGCCACATTTAAAAACAAAAATCTTCCTTTCAGGCAACTGAGTTAGGAATAACGGCTGTATCTTTAGTGACTGGGTGTATTGATGCACCATTCAAAGTGGAATTAATAACTTCACCATGCTCAAAGGAATATTAAATGTCTGCTTTTTTTTTTTTTTACCCACCCGGTGCCCTTCTTTGCGAGGCATTGGAAAACCTCCCTGGTCTTTGTGGTTGAATCTGTGGATGAAATTCACTGATCAACTGAGGGAACTTACAGATAATTGTACATGTGGGGTACAGAGATGAGACATAACATGTTATTTTTAAACACTATTATTGCACACAGTGAGTCCATGCAACTTATATGACTAGTTAAGCAAATGTTTAGTCCTGGACTTCTTTAGGCTTGCCACAACAAAGGAGTTGACTACTTATTGACTCAAGACGTTTCAGCTTCATTTAAAAAATTAATTTGTTAAAATTTCAAAAAACATTATTCCACTTTGACATTATGGAGTACCAGTGACAAATCTACATTTCTTTTTTTTGTATTCGGGCTGTAACGCAATACAATGTGGTAAAAGTAAAGGGGTGTGAATACTTTCTGAAGGCAATGTATGTACACTTTATATACAAAAGTATGTGGATACCCCTTCTAACTTGTGGATTTCAGCTATTTCAGCCACACCTGTTGCTGACAGGTGTATAAAATCGAGCACAGTCATGCAATCTCCATAGACAAATATTGGCAGTAGATTGGCCTTACTGAAGAGTTCAGTGACTTTCAACGTCGTACCGTCATAGGATGCCACCTTTCCAGCAAGTCAGTTCGTCAAAGATCTGCGCTGCTAGACCTGCCCCAGTCAACTGTAAGTGCTGTTATTGTGAAGTGGAAACATCTAGGATCAACAACAGCTCAGCCACACAAGCTCACAGAATGGGACCACCGTTCTGTGTCCTCGGTTGCAACACTCACTACAGAGTTCCAAACTGCCCATGGAAGAAACGTCAGCACAAGAACTGTTCGTCGGGAGTTTCATGAAATTGGTTTCCATGGTCCAGCAGCCACACCCAAGTCTAAGATCACCATGTGTTGGCTGGAGTGTTGGAACGCCAACTATGTCCATACTCAAAAACAGTCTAATTACTCCTCCAGTGCTTGGACATACTAACCTGAATGCTCATTTCATTGTGTACACGGATGCAAGTCAAACAGGACTTGGAGCAGTCTTGGCTCAACAAACAGGACTTGGAACAGAAGAAGTTCTTGCCTATGCAAGTCGCACCCTTAATTCAGCCGAGAGGAATTATTCAACGACTGAAAGGGAGTGCCTCGCTGTGGTCTGGGCTTTGGAGAAATGGAGCTACTACTTGGAGGCAAAGATCTTCACCGTTGTCACAGACCATGCTGCTCTGCAGTGGGTTCTGGCATCAGGCAAGACCAACAGCCGTCTTAATCGCTGGTCTATCAGACTGCAGAAGTTTGACTTCATCATTGAGTATCGCAAAGGAAAACTGAACGTTGTACCAGATGCCCTTTCTCGGATTACAGAGACTGCCAATGTTTGTCCTCCCTTGTGCAGTACTTATACTACCGCTAAATGTCTGGATGATTCCTTTCCTCTGGATGATGAGAGTGTATGGAGAGCACAGCAGAAGGATGCTGCCATCATGGCGATCCACAAGAGTCTGTCTGAAGAAGACTCCAAGAGTCGCTTCAATGATAAGTATAGCATAATTCAGGATAAAGTGTATCGAAAAACTCCAAGAGGAGATGGAATACACAGCACCCATTATCGCGTCTTCATTCCCTCTACATTGTGTGACCAGATAATCCAAGTTTATCATGCCAATCCCATGAGTGGCCATCTTGGAGTTTTTAAAACTTATCGAAGACTACAAGAGGTGGTTTACTGGTCAGGCATGTGGGTTGATACCCGGAAGTTTGTACAGCAGTGTGAAGTCTGCCAGAAATATAAACCAGACATTGGCAGACCTGCCGGGAAAATGCAGCAGACCGTGGTGAACCATCCAAATGAAATGTTGGGAATTCACCTCATGGGACCTTTTCCTCCCAGCCGGGGGACATGGAATGAATTTTTATTGGTGGTAGTGGACTACTACACACATTGGGTGGAGTTGTTTCCCCTCCGCAAAGCCACTGCATCAGCCATTGCTCTAATTCTGCGAAGGGAGGTTTTTACCAGATTCGGAATTCCCGACCAAATCCTCTCTGACCGAGGTCCGCAGTTCATATCAGGAATATACAAAGAGCTCTGTACCTACTGGGGTGTAATTGCCAAGCTGACCACAGCCTACCATCCTCAGACCAACCTGACGGAGAGGGTAAACCGAACCCTGAAGGGGATGATTGCTTCATTCGTGGGGGATCAGCACACAAGGTGGGATCAGCATCTTCCAGAATTTCGCTTTGCACTGAACTCTGCCGTGCAGGAGACTTCTGGGGTCACTCCCGCCGAACTCCACCTGGGAAGACCACTAAAAGGTCCGATGGACAGGGTCTTGCAAAGTTCTAATGTTTCACCTGACTGCCTAGCGTTTGATGCCGTACAACACCACCTTGCTAGCCAGAGTGGAGGCCAGCAAAACCAAAGCCAAACAACGACAGCTGAGAAATTATGACAAACATAGACGAGACGTGTGTTTTCCACCCCAGTCTCGTGTCTGGGTACGTTCACATCATCTGTCAAAGGCATCTAAGAAGTTCACTGCCAAGCTAGCTTCGAGATGGAAAGGTCCATACCGTGTAGTGCAGCAGTTGGGACCAGTGAACTACTTGGTCTGTTTGGAGGACACTGGTGAAGATGTCAGGACAGTGCATGTTGTTGACCTAAAGCCCTGCTACCCTACGGCAGAAGAGCCGGATCGCAGGCAAAAGCAACACCTGCAGGACCTCTTCGTGGAGGACTCTGATGAGGACTTCCCTGGTTTTGTGTAGCAGGAACATGAACCTGTCAAAGCCTGCATCCTCTCTGTTTCTACAGGCATTGTTTTTTCATGGGGGGAGGAGTGTGGCGAAATCTGCACGGAGCCTTCACCGTGCACTGCCACTTTAAGAGCGCATGAGCAGTAAGGAAGGAGGAAATGAAGAGAGCTCATTCAGCTCTTTGGGGAGGAGCTCTTTGGTGGCGCGACAGTTTGATTGTGTGTGCTGTGCTGCAGAAGTTTTGTTTGTTTTCAGCGTGTGTAGTTTATAGAGTGTTTAACTCAATCATCGGTGTAATCGCTCTAGGTCGTGGTTGTTTTCGTTTGGGACCACGCCCGTTATGGATCGCATGGATTAATAGCAACATTGTTGCGAAGCTTTAACATACAAACCAACAAACCATCGGACAGTCAGACAGTACACCTGCACGCCTGAAGACCACAGCTAAGATCTCTCTTGTTCTCTTTCTCTTTTTCTCTTCCCTCTATCGTTCCAGTGCTTTACCCTGCAACAGACTCTCTATTTTTCCAATGCACTTCTCATTGAAGTTCATTAGAGCTGGACTATTATTGCCCTGCCAGAAGTATTTGGACATTTTAGTTAAAAGGGAGGTTGCTTGCAAGTTGTGTATTGTTATGTGAACTGTATTGAGGTGTACTAATGACATGTGGCCGAGAAGACTGGACATTTTTAAGGCCTTTGTTGTGTCGATGAACACCCCCCACATTCATACCCTCTGCACTCATCCACTAGAAAATAATACAGATTATTGCAAATCCTATGTTGATGACTGGGTTCGTTCTTGTATGAAGTTGCTGTTGAATTGTTCTGCCATTATTAGTATTACTATTATTGTATGAGGTATTCTTGTTTGGGTTACCTCTGTGCTGTGATGTGGGTTTTATATGGTGTGTATTCTTTTTTCTCTCCACTGGCTATCTGGTAAACAGGCTACCCTCTAGGCAGTCTCTTCTGCTGATGTGTGTGGGTCTGGTAGTGGTACTCTCTATTCTACTCTTTTCCTTTCGGCATGGTTAATACCTGCCTGGCGCCCGAACAAAATCTTTCTTTACCCCTCTCTAATAAATACCGCTACAAGATGGTTTGTCAAGATCAGTGGCGAAGAACTTAAACGGGCCTGCACAGAGCCCTGAACTCAACTCCATAGAACACATTTGCGATGAATTGCCCAACATCTTGTGGCTGTGGAAGCAAGTCCCTGCAGCAATGTTCCAACATCTAGTGGAAAGCCTTCCCAGAAGAGTGGAGGATGTTCATAGCAGCAAAGGGGGGACCAACTCCATATTAATGCCCTTGATTTTGGAATGAGATGTTCAACGAGCAGGTGTCCACAAAATGTTGGTCATGTAGTGTACCTCTGTCTCAAAAAGCTGTCACAGCTTTGGAAAATCTTATGTAATATGACATCATTAAAAAAGGGAAAAACATTCACAGAACGTGTTACAAAATACAGTTACATTTTATACTCCTTTGGCAATGCAGTAGTATATTCTACAGATCTTTTGTAAAAGGGGTGGTACTAATGCACATTCTGAGAGTTTAAGGAGTTTCTTTTGTAATTATTGTCATGCACATGACACTTGCTTTGGAAGTCACTAGGAAATCTGCAACTTTTGATTTTATTCTGTGAGCAAAAAAGTGTGAGCTGTGAGCAAAAAAGTGAATTTCCCAAAATCTAATTTTATCAAGCACTAGCATACACTACACTACACTGTGCTGAATCAATGAACTAATGCGGGCTCTTTCATCACTTGACTAACTATATCAGAGCTCATCCTTGAATTTCTGCGTTGCATGCGAGTAGTCATTAGCTACATTTTGAGCAAACTTATCAACAGCTGTTAACATGACACCTAATTTAGTTAGGAAATGTCTGGGTAATTAATGGTTAGTAGGCAATATCTCATTAGGCTAACACTGATGACAGAGTCAAATATACTTTGGGGATCATGTTATATTTCATCTGCAGGAATTATGACTTGTACAAATTAACCCTGGTAATTATTGCTATGTGATATTCCTTTGTCAAAAGCCCTGTTTGCATTTCTCACCAGAAAGTGGCATGCTTTACAGAAGCTGAATAGCTTTGTTCAAACAATATTGTCTTAACATTTCAAACAAAGCAGATTAGAGTATGTACAGTAGCTACAGGTATGTTCTGTTAAACAGCAACGGTTCTTATAAATTGGGGCTCTCAGTAGCCACTGCGTTTCCTGTCCAAAGGAGGCATGTAGTAGGTCTTGAAAGCAGAGCGGTAGGACTCATCCCTTGGCTGTTGGGAAAAGAGACAAAGGTTATTAACATAAATATGAACAACACATGGGTGAGTCCTGATACTGTATGCATCAAGGGTCTCAGAGTAGGAGTGTTGAGCTAGGATAAGTGTTGCCTTTTAGATCATAATGCATAAAATTACAAGGACCTGATCCTAGATCAGCACTTCTTCTGAGACGCTTGACACTTACAGCCTCAGATGTTCTGACATTAGGGTGGTCTTCCATTAGCTCTGCCTTAGCTCACTGGTCACCATAGCTACACCCACCCGTAGCACACGCTCCAGCAGGTATATTTCACTGGTCATCCCCAAAGCCAACACCTCGTTTGGCTGCCTTTCCTTCCAGTTCTCTGCTGCCAATGACTGGAACAAATTGCAAAAATCACTGAAGTTGGAGACGTATCTCCCTCACTAACTTTAAGCGTCAGCTATCAGAGCAGCTTACCAATCGCTGCAGCTGTACACAGCCCATCTGTAAATAGCCCATCCAACTATCTACCTACCTCATCCCCATTTTTGTTTTTCTGCTCTTTTGCACACCAGTATTTCTTCTTGAACATATCACTCCAGTGTAAATTGCTAAATTGTAATTACTTTGCCACTATTGGCCTATTTATTGCCTTACCTCCTTACTTCATTTGCAAACACTGTATACAGATTTTTCTATTGTGTTATTGACTGTACGTTTGTTTATCCCATGTGTAACTCTGTGTTGTTTTTGTTGCACTGCTTTGCTTTATCTTGGCCAGGTCACAGTTGTAAATGAGAACTTGTTCTCAACTGGACTACCTGGTTAAATAAAGACAAAATAAAAAATAAATAATCCGTGGTCACCAACCTTTTGAGTACACTTTGTGTCAAAGTGCAAGCTGAGATCTACTGTTCTGATTTTTTTTTTTAACTAAAAAAACATAAGCCAGTACTGTAGCAATGAGGTTTGTGCAGTAGGCTATAGGCCCAAAACATGATCACCTCATATTGGCTTTGCTTGACTTGCCAATGAATGCATTGTTCTTCTCAGACTATTGAAAAAAACCATTTAATTTGATGTAGTTTATATGATCACACCGGTAATCGATCAGTTGTTGTATTACTTGTGAGGCACAGCTCAGTGAGCATACATTTAAGTACTTAGCTTCTTTAACATTTTACTGGGCTGAAGGAGCCTGCATCTGATGGTCAGTCTCAGCAGAGGGAGAGGGCAGCAGACTGAGGGTCCGCCTCTCAACGTCCCTCTGCTCTCCCTTTCCTCCGCTGACACTGACTAAAAAGGGACACTGTCTTCCAGCTGATGGCGAAATTCAAATCGCACCGCATTATTTCTACCTCATGCACAAATTCGTGTTGTTACTCCTATGACCAGAGAAAGTGAAATATTCCTCAATATAAAAAAAAGACCCAAGCTTATCGATACACTTTCCTACTCATTCATTGCCACTGCAGTGCTGGTTGTAGCATGAGTGGAAGTAGGGAGAACGCACATGTTATGGCTTTATAGAAAGTATTGACAGTAGAGGTTGACAGATTAGGATTTTTCAATACCGATACTGACTATTGGAGGACCAAAAAAAGCCGATACCGATTAATCGGACGATTTAAAAAATAGATATTTTTATTTGTAATAATGACAATTACAACAATACTGAATGAACACTTATTTTAACTTAATATAATACATCCATAAAATCAATTTAGCCTCAAATAAATAATAAAACATGTTCAATTTGGTTTAAATAATGCAAAACCAAAGTGTTGGAGAAGAAAGTAAAAGTGCAATATGTGCCATGTAAGAAAGCTAACGTTTAAGTTCCTTGCTCAGAACATGAGAACATATGAACGCTGGTGGTTCCTTTTAACATGAGTCTTCAATATTCCCAGGTAAGAAGTTTTAGGTTGTAGTTAATATAGGAATTATAGGACTATTTCTCTCTATACCATTTGTATTCCATATACCTTTGACTATTGGATGTTCTTATAGGCACTTTATTATTGGCAGTGTAACAGTATAGCTTCTGTCCCTCTCCTCACGCCTACCTGGGCTCGAACCAGGAACACAACAACAGCCACCCTCGATGCAGCGTTACCCATGCAGAGCAAGGGGAACAACTACTCCAAGTCTCAGAGCGAGTGACGTTTGAAACGCTATTAGCGCGCACCCCGCTAACTAACTAGGCATTTCACATTGGTTACACCAGCCTAATCTCGGGAGTTGATAGGCTTGAAGTCATAAACTGCGCAATGCTTGAAGCACAGCGAAGAGCTGCTGTCAAAAAGCACAAAGGTTTATTCTTTCAGTGAAATACGGAACCGTTCTGTATTTTATCTAACGGATGGCATCCCTCAGTCTAAATATTGCTGTTACATTGTACAACCTTCAATGTTATGTCATAATTATGTACAATTCTGGAAAATGAATTACGGCCTTTGTTAGGAATAAATGGACATCACACAGTTCGCAATGAGCCAGGCGGCCCAAACAGCTGCATATACCCTAACTTCTTGCACGGAATGCAAGAGAAGGGACAATTTCCCTAGTTATAAGAAATTCATGTTAGCACGCAATATTAACTAAATATGCAGGTTTAAATATATATACGTGTGTATTGATTTTAAAGAAAGCCATTGATGTTTATGGTTAGGTACATTGGTGCAAATGCGCTTGTTAAATCATCACCCGTTTGTCGAAGTAGGCTGTGATTCAATGAGAAATTAACAGGCACCGTATCGATTATATGCAACACAGGACACACTAGATAACTACACATGGTTGATGATATTACTAGTTTAACTAGTGATTATGTTAAGATTGATTGTTTTTTATAAGATAAGTTTAATGCTAGCTAGCAACTTACCTTGGCTTCTTGCTGACCTCACGTAACAGGTAGTAAGCCTGCCACGCAGGCTCCTCGTGGAGTGCAATGTAGGGCAGGTGGTTAGAGCATTGGACTAGTAAACGTAAGGTTGCAAAAACGAATCCCCGAGCTGACAAGGTAAAAATCTGTCGTTCTGCCCCTGAACAAGGCAGTTAACCCACCGTTCCTAGGCCGTCATTGAAAATAAAAATGTGTTCTTAACTGACTTGCCTAGTTAAATAAAGGTGTAAAAAATAAAAAATATTTGGCAAATCGGTGTCCAAAAATACCGATTACGATTGTTATGAAAACTTGAAATCGGCCCTAATTAATCGGCCATTACGATTAATTGGTCGACCTCTAGTTGACAGTGCGGAGTAAAAACAAACATGAACTCACTCATAAAAACAGCAACTCTGCTGTAGTCGTTGAAGTCTCTCTCTAGTCATGGTTTTAAAAGTTTAGAAATCTCACAGTATCAATTTTGCTGTAGCTTTCATTTTTTTTAGTGATTTAGCAGACGATCTTATCCAGAGCGACTTACAGTAGTGAGTGCATACATTTGAATACTTTTTCCCCCCATACTGGTCCGCCATGGGAATTGAACCCACAACCCCGGCATTGCAAGCGTCATGCGCTACCAACTGAGCCACACAGGACTTTCTTTTATGCCTTCTACATTACTGCAGACATGGTAATCTGAGCCATCTGATTGGCCAGCGGTGGGCATATAGTGCTCCCCCCGGGAAGGCAGGATTTGTACCCTCTGACAAATAAAATGGGAACACGTTATCCACCCGGCGCACAGGACAGCTGAATCGGGTGCACATACCACCAAAAACGCAAAACGAATTAAAAAAATAGGAACGTAAGGTTTATCGACTTAGAAGGCCTTGGAGATCGACCAGTCAATAGCGATCGACCGTTTGGAGACCACTGCTTTATAAGATGTGCAATAAAGTAATGTCCATACAGGACTTTTGTCGTAGAGAGTAGCCTTAGGGATGTCTTAAAATAGGGAGTAGCCGTAGGGATGTTGTAAAATGTACATCGTAATGGAGTGTGTTTACCTTAGCCAACCGCAAGTGGCACTTTTTTGACGTGATGACTGGAAGGGGGGACCCACAGTGAGTGATGGTAAGAGCTGGCACTGTGGTAACAGGGTAGGTGATCTGGGGTGCAGGCACTACCACATTGAGCTTTGGTAATTCCACTGGATAATGTTGGATGTTGCGTCTGATCCGAGGCTCGGCAACATGCTTTATGTTGTGCTGCAAAACAAAATAATATTAGGCCATCATGAGAGACTAACCACATCATGGGAAAGGGCAGGGCAAAGTGCATCGCAATGGTACTTTTGGTACTATTTCCAGTATGTAGCCTACTATTACATGTCATCCTAATCTTTGTAATGGGGTTTTCATTACTCATAAAATCTGATGTAGGGTCAACCCTTTGGACCTATTTTTAAGCGATGTGGCCATCTCTTACATGCCTCCTGCCCTGTCTGGCCATGCGCCACATGTGATCCACAGAGTTGGGGGTCCCACTGCTCTGTCCTCCCTCTACAGTCCCAATGGCCCTGTGCAGACTATCAGCTCTCCTCTCTGCCAGCCTGAGACAAGGACCAAAGAGGACAGGAGGGAAGATAGCATTTACCAAATGAAATAATGTATCTTACACACTACAATTTTAAGGCACAGTACAGTATGTCTGGATTTTCTATCCAGTACAGTGTGTGCTTACCGTAGCTCTCTAAAATAGGCGTGCTGTAGCGCCGCTCGTGAGCCAATGCGCTCCTCTGGGTCGTAGGCCAGCATCTGGTAGAGCAATGACAGACTGGGCGCAGAACAGTTTGGGATGAGCCGAGAGATCCCACTGCCCTTCCGTGGAGGGAAGTCAAAACGAATCGCCCTAGACCTGTCAGCAATAATGTACAACAATGTCACTAAGGACAATTGTTTCCATTGAACATACTGTGAAGGTATTGGTCTCCATTACATGAGAAACGTATATAATGCAGCCAAAGTAAGAAACGTACTGCCTGAATTTTTGAAGAAGACTGCTGTCAGGTGTACCCAAAACATCATGGATCTTGGTCACCTGATCCAACTCGTTGGTACCCGGAAACAGAGGGCTGAGACTGAAATATAAAAACATGATAATCTGTGATGCCATCAAGGCTACTTACACAACAGTATGTGTTCATGAATGTCTGACTTTGACCATAGAGGAATACATATCACTAAGGCTATAACCTAATTATAATACTACATCCTATTTAGTCGGCTTTTTGGGTATGCAAGGATAGGAAAGTACATAAGCAGTATGTAGTTTGAGAATTTGGTCACAGCCAATGACAAGAGAGGTACCTGATAATCTCGTAGAAAACACATCCTACACTCCACATGTCCATCTTGTGTGAGTAATAGCCATCTGTGAGGAGGCACTCTGGGGCTCTGTACCAGCGGGTGGAGATGTACTCTGTGTAGGGGGGCTTGGAGTGCAAACTCCTGCACGAGCCAAAGTCTCCTAGTTTGAGCACATCATGCTATGGAAGCAACCAACCAAATCATGGGCAACATATGGTAAATAATGTAACAGTAACAGTTCTTATTTACAAATTAGCAGGCAAGGTTTTCAGCATCATTTTTACTTACTTTGATGAGAATGTTCTCTGGCTTAACATCACGGTGGAAGATCCCATTGCTGTACGAAGGTAACAAAAGAGTAAAACGGTTTACTTTTAGGGGAAGCAAAACAATTACCCTTAACCCCCCTGTAAGAAATGTAAACAAAAAAAAAGAATTATTTCATGGACAAGCTCCCATCCATATTTCATTCTTACCTATGCATGTGATCGAGTGACTTGCAAAGTTGATACATGTAGTGTCTGATTTTACTTTCTGGCAAAGGTTGTTGCCTCCCTGCAAGTGAGACAAGTTAGCAATACACAAGATAACAGAATTGGAAATAGTCTTTGATGTACTGTAGTTACAGTTATGGTAAAGGTTTAATGTCATTCACAGTAGCAGTTCCCTGTGTCTGACCTCGTATGTACTCATAGATGTTCATCTCCATCAGCTCACATACCAAGGACAGGGTCCCTGATTCTTTGTCACTGTAACACATTGAATGAATCAGACAAAATGATCATGTTATAATTCAGTTCAGGCTTCACGCATACAATGAAAACGACTGTGACAAACATTGTACTCACAATATCAATTCATGCAGCTGAATGATG
Organism: Oncorhynchus mykiss; assembly: GCF_057628025.1. Lineage (NCBI taxonomy): Eukaryota > Metazoa > Chordata > Actinopteri > Salmoniformes > Salmonidae > Oncorhynchus > Oncorhynchus mykiss. The sequence goes on from NC_143046.1 coordinate 46,015,243, forward strand.
TTGGGGTGAGGGTTCAGTTTCTTCATGGCCTGGACTTCTCGTAGGTTGTTGGCCTGTTCCAGGCTGAGCAACAAAAAACAAAACACGTTTATTATGTGTAACTTTATCTTTCTATTGTAGAGAACATGTCTCATGACTCATTTTCAAAGATGTAGGCTTAAAAATTATTGCCACAAAACTTCAAGCCACGTTGTATATTGAAACCAATATACACATCAATGGTTGACACCCAGTAGGATAGGTAGGGGTGTCATGCTGCTGCTGCTGGCTTTCGAGGCAAGGGTCAACGTACAAAGAGGATGCCATGCACCTGAAGGCAAGCAGCAGGCAGAAAGAACCATTATATACTTATGGGCAACACTCATGATAATTACCTGCTGAGTGACTGCTTCATCGTTTTACAAGCATAATATTTCCCGTCTTTCAGGCTTTGAGCCTTCACCACTTCTGAAAATGTCCCTTCTCCAATTTTCTTGATTATCTTGTAATCTGCATAAGAACAAAGGAGTTGAGAAAAAAACATGCAGCTATCTACAGTAGCTGTATCTAGCGTACTGTACTAGTTTGCTAACGTTAGTAGCTAGCTAGCTCGTTAGTACAGGCAAACAATTCGATCAACTTACTATCCATTCTTCAAAGTGTACACTGCATATGAATAAATTATCCATAACGTTACTATCTAGTCCTATATTTAAATAACACATATGCGATATTTTCATGACACATTGTTGTCAAAGATTTGTATAACTAATCTCATTGTTCTATTTGTGGTGTTGTGGCATGTATTTCAGCTAACTAACTCCAAGATTGAAAGGCTTGGGGGAAAATACGCCTTTCTGGTCTCTAACATAGGCAATGAATGAAGACATTTCTAATCTCTACTACGAGCTGGCCATGTTGGCTGGGCCGTCACCTTGGTAACCAGGCACGCCTCACCTCAACTCTGACCTAAAAGGTGGATGATTTGAAACAAGAAACTTGTCTCGTACAGTGGCTGGCTATCTATTTCTGACATTGGACTCACACTCAATGATGTATGCACACTTTTACTGTTATGGACATCCACATGCCTGTATTCTGCAAATAGTATAACAATTGTGTTTCTGCTCTATTACAAAAGGTCTGCACCCATCAGTCGCTCAAGCAGAGAGATGGAGCCAAATGCAACATAGCTTACCAAAAAAATGCACAAATGAACCAAACATATATTTCCCATAACGTGGAGCATGTTCATGTAAACATGTTGTTCGTTTGAATGCCATTTTGCGAAGTATTGATCTCACCTTTTTTCCAAAGAAGCTTGCTTAAAATGAGCTCAGATCTATTTCGATTGTACGACGTTGTATTGTTACATAGGTCCATGAAGCTTTTCCAGTCGATACTATGCGTTTTGTTTGCTTTGCGAATGCATGCTCTATTTTTCACACCAACAAGCCAATTTGTGTAATACATAATTATACGTTAGCTGACGAAGAGAACGCATTTAGTACAACAATGCCCAAAATCTACCGTTAATTTGTATCTTGAAACACTCACAAGTAGCAGCGGGTGACCATCACCTGGCAGCATCAACCAACAAAATTCATCATTGCGTAATGTAAATCATTTTCTGCGCATGCACGTGCACAAGTGTGTGTTTGTGTGCGAGAGTCCAAGCTTGCGTGGTATTTTTGATTCAAACAGGATTCCGTACAAATCTAGACCGCGCATGCGTGCTGTAAAAGCTAGCGTGTTTCGTTGCTGTGTGCTGCTCTCCTTGTCTGCAGTGTAAATGTTTCGGACAACGAATACAAACTACTAATTTTTACCATGAAAACAAGATTCAATACCGTGGATATCAGGGCGGTCATTGCTGAGATAAATGCTAAGTAAGTTAGTCTGGTTCATGCATCATGAAACGTGCTAATGTTGGCTAGCTAGTTAACGTTAGCTAGTTACTGTAGCAAATGTCGAAGTTAAAAGAGAGTTTTGGCTTGTTCGACATAGCAGGCGACTGACTGATCTTCAAATCACCTTGGGTCATAAATAACGACTCATTATTATTTGTAGCAAGATCAGTCACAATTTACCCACGAAACCTCACGGTTTTGACACTCGAACACGGCCATTGAATAACTAGCTAACTAAATAACTACTGTCAAAAATGGGTTTTTGACAGTACAGATATCTAGCTAAATGGATAGCTAGCTAACAAAATATGATTGGGACTTATGAATAACGTCAGCATGACACTAACTTAACTTGTTATGTTATCACAGTTACCTTGGTATGCGCGTAAACAACGTGTATGACATCGACACCAAGACCTATCTCATCCGTTTGCAAAAGTAAGTAATATCTGCTGCCTGTCAGTGGTACCAAGCTACAGCAACCATCCATGTTGTTTCCATGATGTTTGTTTCCAGAACTTGTCATGTACACGTAGTCCTAGGGATGACTGGTGTTCAAGGTTAGAATGGAAAACGTTTTTGTTTGTTTTCAGGCCTGACACCAAATCTATTCTACTGGTTGAATCTGGACTCCGCATTCATTCTACAGACTTTGAATGGCCCAAAAATATGATGCCCTCTGGCTTTGCCATGAAAGTGAGGATATGTTGTTTTTTCAGTTGTCCATTCACTTGTCAAGCAATGATGGATGTCTTGGTAACTGACTGTATGATGACAATTCCCCACAGTGTCGAAAGCATCTCAAGTCAAGACGACTAACACAGGTGAAGCAGCTTGGGGTTGACAGGATTGTTGACATCCAGTTTGGCTCAGATGAGGCTGCTTACCATCTGATAGTGGAACTCTATGACAGGGTGAGAAATTACCATTCCCTTTTTCCTCTCTCCGAGTCTGACGTTTTCATTGTACTCCTCAACTGTAGAATACAGTACTCGTTTCATATTTAGCAATGATATTAGATAATCCATGCTGTTCTCTTTATGATCGTCATGTTGAATGCAGTGTAATGTGCACCCCCTGTGTATGTGAAGGGTAACATTATCCTGGCGGACCACGAGTACACCATTCTGAACCTGCTGCGCTTCCGCACAGCAGAGGGAGAGGAAGATGTGAAGATAGCAGTGAGGGAGAGGTATCCTGTGGAGAACGCAAGGCCCCCAGAGCCTCTCATCAGCCTGGAGAGGTAAGACATCCCCTGGAGGCAGATAGTGGGGTAGGATGAATTAATCATGGGTGAAGAGTGGGTTAGGATGAATCATGGGGCCAATGCAGGCAAAAGATTGGGAAAATTTAAATATTTGCAGATTAATTTGGTGAAATGTTGAGGGATTTGTCACAAGATGTTTAGTGATCTAAGCATTGTATTCAATTATATATATATATATATATATATATACGGTACCAGTCAAAAGATTGGACACACCTACCCTTTCAAGGGATTTTTATTTTTACTGTTTTATACATTGAAGAATAATAGTGAAGACATCAAAACTATGAAATAACACATGGAATCATGTAGTAACCAAAAAAGTGTTAAACAAATCCTAATATATTTGAGGTTGTTCAAAGTATCCACCCTTTGCCTTGATGACAGTTTTGTACACTTTTGGCATTCTCTCAACCAGCTTCATGAGGTACCGTGGGGCAAAAAAGTATTTAGTCAGTGCACGTTCTCCCACTTAAAAAGATGAGAGGCCTGTAATTTTCATCATATGACAGGACTCAAATCCTGCAGTGCCAGACGTATCCCCCTGCTTAAGCCAGTACATGTCCAGGCCCGTCTGAAGTTTGCTAGAGAGCATTTAGATGAGCATTTGGATGATCCAGAAGAAGATTGGGAGAATGTCATATGGTCAGATGAAACCAAAGTATAACTTTTTGGTAAAAACTCAACTCGTCGTGTTTGGAGGACAAAGAATGCTGAGTTGCATCCAAAGAACACCATACCTACTATGAAGCATGGGGGTGGAAACATGCTTTGGGTCTGTTTTTCTGCAAAGGGACCAGGACGACTGATCCGTGTAAAGCAAAGAATGAATGGGGCCATGTATCGTGAGATTTTGAGTGAAAACCTCCTTCCATCAGCAAGGGCATTGAAGATGAAACGTGGCTGGGTCTTTCAGCATGACAATGATCCCAAACACACTGCCTGGGCAACGAAGAAGTGGCTTCGTAAGAAGCATTTCAAAGTCCTGGAGTGGCCTAGCCAGTCTCCAGATCTCAACCCTATAGAAAATCTTTGGAGGGAGTTGAAAGTCTGTGTTGCCCAGCAACAGCCCCAAAACATCACTGGTCTAGAGGAGATCTGCATGGAGGAATGGGCCAAAATACCAGCAACAGTGTGTGAAAACCTTGTGAAGACTTACAGAAAACATTTGACCTCTGTCATTGCCAACAAAGGGTATATAACACAAGTATTGAGAAACTTTTGTTATTGACCAAATACTTATTTTCCACCATAATTTGCAAATAAATTCATAAAAAATTCTACAATGTGATTTTCTTGATTTTTTTTCTTCTCATTTTGTCTGTCATAGTTGAAGTGTACCTATGATGACAATTGCAGGCCTCATCTTTTTAAGTGGGAGAACTTGTACAATTGTTGGCTGACTAAATACCTTTTTGCCCCACTGTAGTTACCTGGAATGCATTTCAATTAACAGGTGTGCCTTAAGTTAATTTGTGGAATTTCTTTCGTTAATGCGTTTGAGCCAATCAGTTGTTCTGACAAGGTAGGGGTGGTGTACAGAAGATAGCCCTATTTGGTAAAAGACCGAGTCCATATTATGGCAAGAACATCTCAAATAAACAAAGATAAATGACACTCCATCATTACTTTAAAACATGGTCAGTCAATCCAGAAAATTTAAGAACTTTGAAAGTGCAGTCCCAAAAACCATCAGGCGCTATGATGAAACTGGCTCTTACGAGGACCACCACAGAAAAGGAGACCCAGAGTTACCTCTGCTGCAGAGGATAAATTAATTTATTAACTGCACCTCAGATTGCAGCCCAAAAAATAAAAATACATGTATTTCAACCAGGCAAGTTGAGAACAAGTTCTCATTTACAATTGCGACCTGGCCAAGATAAAGCAAAGCAGTTCAACACATACAACGACACAGAGTTACACATGGAGTAAAACAAACATACAGTCAATAATACAGTATAAACAAGTCTATATACGATGTGAGCAAATGAGGTGAGATAAGGGAGGTAAAGGCAAAAAAAGGCCATGGTGGCAAAGTAAATACAATATAGCAAGTAAAACACTGGAATGGTAGATTTGCAATGGAAGAATGTGCAAATTAGAAATTAAAATAATGGGGTGCAAAGGAGCAAAATAAATAAATAAATACCGTAGGGAAAGAGGTAGTTGTTTGGGCTAAATTATAGGTGGGCTATGTACAGGTGCAGTAATCTGTGAGCTGCTCTGACAGTTGGTGCTTAAAGCTAGTGAGGGAGATAAGTGTTTCCAGTTTCAGAGATTTTTGTAGTTCATTCCAGTCATTGGCAGCAGAGAACTGGAAGGAGAGGCGGCCAAAGGAAGAATTGGTTTTGGGGGTGACTAGAGAGATATACCTGCTGGAGCGTGTGCTACAGGTGGGAGATGCTATGGTGACCAGCGAGCTGAGATAAGGGGGGACTTTACCTAGCAGGGTCTTGTAGATGACATGGAGCCAGTGGGTTTGGCGACAGTATGAAGCGAGAGCCAGCCAACGAGAGTGTACAGGTCGCAATGGTGGGTAGTATATGGGGCTTTGGTGACAAAACGGATTGCACTATGATAGACTGCATCCAATTTGTTGAGTAGGGTATTGGAGGCTATTTTGTAAATTACATCGCCAAAGTCGAGAATTGGTAAGATGGTCAGTTTTACAAGGGTATGTTTGGCAGCATGAGTGAAGGATGCTTTGTTGCGAAATAGGAAGCCAATTCTAGATTTAACTTTGGATTGGAGATGTTTGATATGGGTCTGGAAGGAGAGTTTACAGTCTAAACAGACACCTAAGTATTTTTAGTTGTCCACATATTCTAAGTCAGAGCCGTCCAGAGTAGTGATGTTGGGCAGGTGCAGTTAGCGATCGGTTGAAGAGCATGCATTTAGTTTTACTTGTATTTAAGAGCAATTGGAGGCCACGGAAGGAGAGTTGTATGGCATTGAAGCTTGCCTGGAGGGTTGTTAACACAGTGTCCAAAGAAGGCCAGAAGTATACAGAATGGTTTCGTCTGCGTAGAGGTGGATCAGAGACTCACCAACTCATATACAGAGAAGAGAGTCGGTCCAAGAATTGATCCCTGTGGCACCCCCATAGAGACTGCCAGAGGTCCGGACAGCAGACCCTCCGATTTGACACACTGAACTCTATCAGAGAAGTAGTTGGTGAACCAGGTGAGGCAATCATTTGAGAAACCAAGGCTGTCGAGTCTGCTGACGAGGATGTGGTGATTGACAGAGTCGAAAGCCTTGGCCAGATCAATGAATACGGCTGCACCGTAATGTTTCTTATCGATGGTGGTTAAGATATCGTTTAGGACCTTGAGCGTGGCTGAGGTGCACCCATGACCAGCTCTGAAACCAGATTGCATAGCAGAGAAGGTATGGTGAGATTCGAAATGGTCGGTAATTTGTTTGTTGACTTGGCTTTCGAAGACCTTAGAAAGGCATGGTAGGATAGATATAGGTCTGTAGCAGTTTGGGTCAAGAGTGTCCCCCCCTTTGAATAGGGGGATGACCGCAGCTGCTTTCCAATCTTTGGGAATCTCAGACGACACGAAAGAGAGGTTGAACAGGCTAGTAATAGGGGTGGCAACAATTTCGGCAGATAATTTTAGAAAGAAAGGGTCCAGATCGTCTAGCCTGGCTGATTTGTAGGGGTCCAGATTTTGCAGCTCTTTCAGAACATCAGCTGAACGGATTTGGGAGAAGGAGAAATGGGGAAGGCTTGGGCGAGTTGCTGTGGGGGGTGCAGTGCTGTTGACCGGGGTAGGAGTAGCCAGGTGGAAAGCATGGCCAGCCGTAGAAAAATGCTTATTGAAATTCTCAATTATGGTGGATTTATCAGTGGTGACAGTGTTTCCTATCTTCAGTGCAGTGGGCAGCTGGGAGGAGGTGTTCTTATTCTCCATGGACTTTACAGTGTGCCAGAACTTTTTTGAGTTAGTGTTGCAGGAAGCAAATTTCTGCTTGAAAAAGCTAGCCTTAGCTTTTCTAACTGCCTGTGTATAATGGTTTCTAGCTTCCCTGAACAGCTGCATATCACGGGGGCTGTTAGATGCTAATGCAGAACGCCATAGCATGTTTTTGTGTTGGTTAAGGGCAGTCAGGTCTGGGGAGAACCAATCGATATCTGTTCCTGGTTCTAAATTTCTTGAATGGGGCATGTTTATTTAAGATGGTTAGGAAGGCATTTAAAAAAAATATCCAGACATCCTCTACTGACGGGATGAGATCAATATCCTTCCAGGATACCCCGGCCAGGTCGATTAGAAAGTCCTGCTCGCTGAAGTGTTTCAGGGAGCGTTTGACAGTGATGAGTGGAGGTCGTTTGAGGCAGTGATCGCTGAGATCTTGGTTGAAGACAGCAGAGGTGTATTTAGAGGGCAAGTTGGTTAGGATGATATCTATGAGGGTGCCTGTGTTTAAGGCTTTGGGGAGGTACCTGGTAGGTTCATTGATAATTTGTGTGAGATTGAGGGCATCAAGTTTAGATTGTAGGATGGCTGGGGTGTTAAGCATGTTCCAGTTTAGGTCGCCTAGCAGCACGAGCTCTGAAGATAGATGGGGGGCAATCAGTTCACATATGGTGTCCAGAGCACAGCTGGGGTCCAGCGTCTAGAACGTCTGGAACAGAGAGTAAAAGGAGGTTTGTGGGGGCGATAAAATAGCATCAAGGTATAATGTACAGACAAAGGTATGGTAGGATGTGAATACAGTGGAGGTAAACCTAGGTATTGAGTGATGAAGAGAGAGATATTGTCTCTAGAAACAATATTGAAACCAGGAGATGTCATTGCATGTGTGGGTGGTGGAACTAATAGGTTGGATAAGGTATAGTGAGCAGGACTAGAGGCTCTACAGTGAAATAAGCCAATAAACACTAACCAGAACAGCAATGGACAAGGCATATTGACATTAAGGAGAGGCATGCTTAGTCGAGTGATCAAAAGGGTCCAGTGAGTAGAGAGGATTGGTTGGGGGTCACGGCGATTTAGACAGCTAGCCAGGCCATCGGTAGGAAGCTAGCATAGGATGGAGGTCTGTTATTAGCCACCTCTTGCGTTCCGTCAGTAGATTAGTGGGGTTCCGTGTGGTAGAGGGGATTAATCCAAATGACACAACAAAAAAAAAAACAATAGATATAGTTATAGAGGCCCAAGAAGAAAAAATAATAAAAATAAATTAATTAATTGTCAGATTGTCTATTCAGATAGCAGCCGATAAGACAGCTAACGGTTAGCGGGCCGCAGATGGGCGTTCAGGTAACGATGGAGGAGCCAGCCGGATAACTCCTTCGGGTAGATAACGATGGCAGTCCAGTTGTGAAGGCCCGGTTGGGCTCCGCGTAGGCAGTAAAACAGGTCCGGATAGGTGATTGTAGCCCAGGAGTGATTGATGGAACTCTTCAGCTGGCTAGCTCCGGAATAATTTATGTTTGCTCCGGAATCGACAAAAGCCAATAGTCACACGGATAGCAGCTAGCTAGCTGTGAGATCCAGGTATCCAGGTCCAGAGTTAGCGGTTGAAATCCAGGGACATGGAGAGAAAAATTGGTCCGGTATGTTCCGTCCCGCGCTGCGCCGTACAAAACTGGCGATAGATTTCCGAGCTAAAGGATAGCTGATGACCACAAACCGTGGTTAGCTGAATACTAACGATTAGCCAGTAAAGAAGCTACCTAGCTTCTGATTAGCTTCTGGATTAGCTTCTGGATTAGCTTCTGGCTAGCTTCTGGCTAGCTCCTGGCTAGCGCCTGGCTAGCTTCTGGCTAGTTTCTGGCTAGCTTCTTGGAGGATTACAGATTTGAGGTAAATAATATTTTTTTTATAAATATAAATTGGTGAGGCGGGTTGCAGGAGAATGTTTTGAAGATGAGTTTATGGAAAATTTAAAAAATATATATAAAAGGTATGTGAAAAAAGTTGTGTGTATATATATATATATATATATATATATATATATATACGGGACAAGACGAGGACAAAAGACGTCTGAACAGCTATGCCATCTTGGAATCAATGAATCAAATGCTTCACAGAGTTCAAGTAACAGACGCATCTCAGAGGAGAGTGCATGAATCAAGCCTTCATGGTTGAATTGCTTTACAGAAACCACTACTAAAGGACACACAAAAGAAGAAGAGACTTGCTTGGGCCAAGAAACACGTGCAATGCATATTAGATGGGTGGAAATCTGTCCTTTGGTCTAAGTCTAAATTGGAGATTTTTGGTGCCAACTGCCGTGTCTTTTGTGAGATGCAGAGTAGGTGAACGGAGGATCTCCACGTGTGGTTCTCACCATGAAGCATAGAGGAGGTGGTGTGATGGTGGGGGGTGCTTTGCTGGTGACACTGTCTGTGATTTAGAGTTCAAGTCACACTTAACCAACATGGCTACCACAGCATTCTGCACCGATACGCCATCCATCTGGTTAGGGCTTAGTGGCACTATAATTTGTTTTTCAACAGGACAGTGACCCAACATACCTCCAGGCTGTGTAAGGGCTATTTGACCAAAAAGGAGAGTGATGGAGTGCTGCATCAGATGACCTGGCCTCCACAATCACCCGACCTCAACTCAATTGAGATGGTTTGGGATGAGTTCAGTGAAGGAAAAGCAGCCTACAAGTGCTCAGCATATGTGGGAACTCTTTTGTGGTCACTACATGATTCCATATGTTATTTCATAATTTTGATGTCTTCACTATTATTTTACAATGTAGAAAATAGTACAAATAGAGAATAACCCTTGAATGAGTAGGTGTGTCTAAACTTTTGACTGTGTGTGTGTGTGTGTGTGTGTGTGTGTGTGTGTAATCTGACAAGGGGAACTGTTTTGAAAACACCACGCCTCCATCTTGACATTCCCCCACCATTGCAAAATGTTTTTGAAGCTATAGAAATGCATTTATTAATGTCTACATTTGTTTTTGTCACATGCATTCTGTTAGACACCTTAATACTTACTTTTTAAATTGTATTATGTCAGGTAAACATAAAAATAAACATGAGAAAATATATAACATTTTCCTTAAAGTTATGCTAATATCCCCACTACAACAACAAAAATACTTGAATATGTGTAATTATCTCCTTTAAATTGAATTGAAATACTGTAGAATTCTATTCATTACTATGGAGGACTGCTCCTTCTATAGGGAGTGACAATATCGCCGTCCGGTGGCTTCAAAGCTCTACAGAGGGTAGTGCGTACAACTCAGTATATCACTGGGGCCGAACTCCCTGCCATCCAGGACTTCATTACCAGGCGGTGTCAGAGGAAAGCCCAAAAATTGTCAGACTCCAGCCACCCAAGTCATAGACTGTTTTCTCTGCTACCGCATTGCAAGCGGTACCGGAGCGACAAGTCTCTGACCAGAAGGCACTTGAACAGCCTATACCCCCAAGCTATATTCACTAGATTCTACCCACACACTCACATACTACACTGACACTCCAACACATACATATATTGACGCCACAGACACACTTTACACACTCTGCTTCTACTCTGTTTATTATACACTGCTCAAAAAAATAAAGGGAACACTTAAACAACATAATGTAACTCCAAGTCAATCACACTTCTGTAAAATCAAACTGTCCACTTAGGAAGCAACACTGATTGACGATACATTTCACATGCTGTTTTGCAAATGGAATAGACAACAGGTAGAAATTATAGACAATTAGCAAGACACCCCCAATAAAGGAGTGGTTCTGCAGGTGGTGACCACAGACCACTTCTCAGTTCCAATGCTTCCTGGCTGATGTTTTGGTCACTTTGGAATGCTGGTGGTGTTTTCACTCTAGTGGTAGCATGAGACAGAGTCTACAACCCACACAAGTGGCTCAGGTAGTGCAGCTCATCCAGGATGGCACATCAATGCGAGCAGTGGCAAGAAGGTTTGCTGGGTCTGTCAGCGTAGTGTCCAGAGCATGGATGCGCTACCAGGAGACAGGCCAGTACATCAGGAGACGTGGAGGAGGTCGTAGGAGGGCAACAACCCAGCAGCAGGACCGCTACCTCCGCCTTTGTGCAAGGAGGAGCAGTAAGGAGCACTGCCAGAGCCCTGCAAAATGACCTCCAGCAGGCCACAAATGTGCATGTGTCTGCTCCAACGGTCAGAAACAGACTCCATGAGGGTGGTATGAGGGCCCGACGTCCACAGGTGGGGGTTGTGCTTATAGCCCAACACTGTGCAGGATGTTTGGCATTTGCCAGAGAACACCAAGATTGGCAAATTCGCCACTGGCGCCCTGTGCTCTTCACAGATGAAAGCAGGTTCACAATGAGCACATGTGACAGACGTGACAGTCTGGAGACGCCGTGGAGAACGTTCTGCTGCCTGCAACATCCTCCAGCATGACCGGTTGGGCGGTGGGTCAGTCATGGTGTGGGGTGGCATTTCTTTGGGGGGCCGCACAGCCCTCCATGTGCTCGCCAGAGGTAGCCCGACTGCCATTAGGTACCGAGATGAGATCCTCAGACCCCTTGTGAAACCATATGCTGGTGCGGTTGGCCCTGGGTTCCTCCTAATGCAAGACAATGCTAGACCTCATGTGGCTGGAGTGTGTCAGCAGTTCCTGCAAAAGGAAGGCATTGATGTTATGGACTGGCCCGTCCGTTCCCCAGACCTGAATCCAATTGAGCACATCTGGGACATCATGTCTCGCTCCATCCACCAACGCCACATTGCACCACAGACTGTCCAGGAGTTGGCGGATGCTTTAGTCCAGGTCTGGGAGGAGATCCCTCAGGAGAACATCCGCCACCTCATCAGGACTATGCCCAGGCGTTGTAGGGAGGTCATACAGGCACGTGGAGGCCACACACACTACTGAGCCTCATTTTAACTTGTTTTAAGGACATTACATCAAAGTTGGATCAGCCTGTAGTGTGGTTTTCCACTTTAATTTTGAGTGTGACTCCAAATCCAGGTTGATAAATTTGATTTCCATTGATCATTTTTGTGTGATTTTTGTTGTCAGCTCATTCAACTATGTAAAGAAAAAAGTATTTAATAAGAATATTTCATTCATTCAGATCTAGGATGTGTTATTTTATTTCCCTTTATTTTTTTGAGCAGTGTATATCCTGATTGGCTAGTAACTTTTACCCCTACCCATATGTAGTTGTGTAAAGTTCTTAAGTAAAAAATACTTTGGTGTATCTGTACTTTACTATTTATATTTTTGATAACTTTTACTTCACTACATTCCTAAAGAAAATAATGTACTTTTTACTCCATACATTTTCCCTGACACCAAAAAGTACTTGCTACATTTGGAATGCTTAGCAGGACACATGGTCTAATTCACACACTTATCAAAAGATCCTCTCTGTTCATCTACTGCCACTGATCTGGCAGACTCACTATCCATAAATTAAAAAACAATAAAATGTTGCTGTCTGGTTTGCTTAATATAAGGAATTTGAAAATATTTTTATTGTAAGTTTTGATACTTAAGTATATTTTATCAATTACACTTACTTTTGATTCTTCAGTATATTTTAAACCGAATACTTTTACTCCAGTAGTATTGTACTGCATGTTACTTGAGTATTATTCTATTAAGGTATCTTTTCCACAATTATGACAATTGGGTACTTTTTCCACCACTGCCTACATGTACGTACTGTATTGGCTACCTTGTACCCCTGCGCATTGACTACCCCTGCGCATTGACTTGTATTTCTTACTTTTTAACTCTGCACTGTTGGGAATGGGCTTGTAAGAAAGCATTTAATTGTAAAGTCTACACCTGTTGTATTTGGCGTTGTGACCAATACAATTAGATTTCAAAAAGCAGGACTTTTGCAATCATCCAGCCAGGATTTCTGGAAAACTTGGTTATTTTGGGAAAGTTTACCGGACTTTTGCAACCCTAGTTGGGCACAAGAGTTCATTGAAGAAATAATCCTTTGTTTTGGTTTGTTTTTCATGTAGACTCACTGAAGTCCTGTCGAAGGCCACGAATGGAGAACAGGTGAAAAGGATCCTCAATCCCCACCTTCGTAAGTAGTCTTCATCTCCTCAAAGTGGCTCCATCCATTGCTCATCCAGGTTTAGTTTAAAAATAAATGTTTTACACAATGTTATTATTGTAAACAGCAGACTTACCTTCTAATATGATCTATCTGCTCTTTCAGCATATGGGGCTACTCTCATAGAGCACTGTCTGATGGAAGTGGGACTCCCCGGCTTCATCAAAGTGGACAGCCAGTTTGATACTGCACGAGGTACGTTTCTTTTAGACCAGCTGTAGCCTTTGGCAGATTACAAAGATGTGCTGCTGGTATATACTATTCAATCAATGATCATCAGAATTGTGATATTCTGGATGAAATAGGCTTAATTGTTGTCTGTAGATGCACCCAAAATCCTCGATGCCCTGCAAATGGCAGAAGTTTATATGGAGAAAACGGCAAGCTTCGATGGAAAGGTAGGTCTCACGTCTTATTGAGAATATTCATTCATACATCAGATCCATTTGTCATAGCGAAATGATAGAAAACTGTTTCTCCCTTGTTTCGTTGCAGGGCTACATCATCCAAAAATGTGAGAAGAAACCAAGTTTAGCCCCAGAGAAACCTGAAGAATTGCTCACGTAAGTTATTTTATTTGACTCTCATTCTGTGCTTATGATATTATGTCTCCAAGTTCTGTTACTGGTAAGATCAGCATTATGTCTCACCAGAAGCGTTATGGAGGTTTTTGTTTGCTTGGTTGGTGAGATATGTTCAAGTCTCCAACATTGTCTTCTTTTACAGATATGAGGAATTCCACCCCTTCCTCTTTGCCCAACATGCAAATAGCCACTATGTTGAGTTTGATACATTTGACAAGGTGAATTTTTGAATATATGTCCTTTATATGTATTTATTTACCCTATGCATACGTTGGGAAAAATGTCATTGTTTCCCATACGTACCTAGTGTACTAAAACTATATTGGTATTTTCACAAGACGTAAGGTATGAGATCACTTCAGTAAGTCTTGCTCCTCTGCGCTTAGGCAGTGGACGAATTCTACTCCAAGATGGAGAGTCAGAAGATTGACGTGAAGGCCCTGCAGCAGGAGAAACAGGCTCTGAAAAAGCTGGACAATGTCAAGAGGGACCACGTGCAGAGGCTGGAGGCACTGCACCAACTTCAGGTCAATACTGAAGAACTCTCGCATTACCACCAGACCTGAGCTGTGTTCGAATACTCATACTAACCGCACTAACTGTACTATTTGTGACGTGAATTGAGTACAGTTGAAGTCAGAAGTTTACATACACTTAGGTTGGAGTCAATAAAACTTGTTTTTTCAACCACACAAATTTCTTGTAAACAAACTATAGTTTTGTCAAGTCGGTTAGGACATCTACTTTGTGCATGACACAGGTAAGCTTTCCAACAGTTGTTTACAGACAGATTATTTCACTGTATCACAATTCCAGTGGGTCAGAAGTTTACATACCCTAAGTTGTCTGTGCCTTTTAAACAGCTTGGAAAATTCCAGAAAATTATGTAATGGCTTTAGAAGCTTCTGATCGGCTAATTGGCATCATTTGAGTCAATTGGAGGTGTACCTGTGGATGAATTTCAAGGCCTACCCTGCTTGACATCATGGGAAAATCAAAAGAAATCAGCCAAGTCTGGTTCATCCTTGGGAGCAAACGCCTGAAGGTACCACGTTCATCTGTACAAACAATAGTACGCAATTATAAACACCATGGGATCACACAGCCGCCATACCGCTCAGGAAGGAGACGTGTTCTGTCTCCTAGAGATGAACGTACTTTGGTGCGAAAAGTGCAAATCGATCCCGGAACAGCAGCAAATAACCTTGTGAAGATGCTTGAGGAAACGGGTACAAAAGTATCTATATCCACATTAAAACGAGTCCTATACCAACATAACCTGAAAGACCGGTCAGCAAGGCAGAAGCCACTGCTCCAAAACCGCCATAAAAAAGCCAGACTACGTTTTGTAACTGCACATGGGGACAAAGATTGTACTTTTTGGAGAAATGTCCTCTGGTCTGATGAAACAAAAATAGAACTGTTTGGCCATAATGACCATCGTTATGTTCGGAGGAAAAAGGGAGAGGCTTGCAGCCGAAGACACCATCCCAACCGTGAAGCACGGTGGTGGCAGCATCATGTTGTGGTGGTGCTTTGCTGCAAGAGGGACTGGTGCACTTCACAAAATAGATGGCATCATTAGGTAGGAAAATTATGTGGATGTATTGAAGCAACATCTCGAAGTCATCAGTCACAAAGTTAAAGCTTGGTCGCAAATGGGCCTTCCAAATGGACAATGACCCCAATCATTCTTACAAAGTTGTTGCAAAATGGCTTAAGGTCATCAAAGTCAAGGTATTGGAGTGGCCATCACAAAGCCCTGACCTCTGTCATATAGAAAATGTGTGGGCAGAATTGAAAAGCGTGTGTGAGCAAAGAGGCCAGAAACCTGACTCAGTTACAACAGCTTTGTTAGGAGGAATGGGCCACAATTCACCCAACTTATTGTGGGAAGCTTGTGGAAGGCTACCCGAAATGTTTGACCCAAGTTAATCAATTTAAAGGCAATGCTACCAAATACTAATAGAGTGTATGTAAACTTCTGACCCACTGGGAATGTGATGAAAGAAATAAAAGCTGAAATAAATCATTCTCTCTTCTATTATTCTGACATTTCACATTCTTCAAATAAAGTGGTGATCGGACTTTTTACTAGGATTAAATGTCAGGAATTGTGAAACTGAGTTTAAATGTATTTGGCTAAGGTGTATGTAAACTTCCGACTTCAACTGTATATAGTATGCTTATTGGTCATAGTATGGATATCGTTAGTATGCCAAAAGTTTCCGGATGTCGTACTAAATTTGCCAAAATACGAAGTATACATGCAGAGGACACCATTTCCGTACTTTTTGGGCTCATTATGCACATCTTCAGAAAATGGGCGTGCCATCACAATGTTTTCAGATTTGGAGAAAATGTCGGACTTCAGCAGTATAGTTTCTGGCTAGAGCGAATTCAAATTCATTGAACTAACTAATGGCAAATATTAATGTTGAGCAATGTAATAAAGTAATGATATTTCAAATAAGTTACGTTACACGTTATGTTGGCTGACAATTTGTTAGCTACGCTATCCTTATGCAAAGCATTACAGCACTATGTACCACCGGTATGTTAGCTAGTTACCTAACGTTAGTTGGATACTAATACATCGAGCTTGCCAGGCAGTATATTAACTATCTGCTAACTAACCAATGTTTTATTGACTAGCTAGTCATTTGTTATGCTAGCAGAGGTTGCACAGCAACAGCATCGACTTCCGGTAGACAGGCGACGCTCTAGTACGCTCAACTGAAATGATACCGTTCGTTTACAGTATACTAAAATTAACTAATATATACTCATTAAGTATGTAGTATGTTAGAATGGGTATTCGAACACAGCCCTGGGTTCAACTAGTATTTGTTTTCTTTCAGATACTTAAACTGCTCTTGATTTAGCCTTCCTTGCTCAATGGAACCAATGGAGTAAACCCGGCACATCAACAGGCAGTCTCAATCAAGCACTCAAAGTATTTAAAAGATAACCGATGATATTTGAACTCGGGTCTGATCACCACAGTGAAAACAAATGGTCAGAGCTAAAGGAGTGCTAATGCTCAAAGAAGTGCTAATGGGTCCGGCCAGAGTCATGTATTTAGAGAGTTGGGCCAATGCGGTTTTACATTATGATGCGTTTACATGACACTTCACCGTTCTATGGCAGCCACCACGTTAGGTCCCAATTTACATTACATGGGGAATATTAAAACAATGTTATGTAACTGAATGTCTAGAATTAGAACAATATTCAAAATTCTAAAAGTTTGCCTCTCTAAATGCATGGCCCTTGGTCCCGCTAATCAACCCAAAAGTACCCACAACTCAAAACAAACACAAACGGGTACACAAAAGAACCCATAACAACCACAAACAGGTTCTCTCTCCCCCTCGCTCTCGCCATACTACCTGTCTAATAAAGAGTCAGGTTATGGCTGGAATGAAGGATGACTGATAGGCTGTGTGGGGGGTAATGATGGGAGGATTGTCCTCCATGATGACCCACTTTGTGTATATGTCCCAAATGGCACACTATTCCCTATAAAGTGTACTTCCCTCTTGGTCAAAAGTAGTGCACTTTATAAGGATGGGGTGGCATTTGGAAATCCGCCTATGTAGCGGAGGAATATGTAGCTCCCAGGCTGTGGTTTACATATTGATCTGATCCGTAATGGGGTGATTGGGTTGATCACCTGATCGATC
Organism: Oncorhynchus mykiss; assembly: GCF_057628025.1. Lineage (NCBI taxonomy): Eukaryota > Metazoa > Chordata > Actinopteri > Salmoniformes > Salmonidae > Oncorhynchus > Oncorhynchus mykiss. Next base: position 46,032,730 of record NC_143046.1, read on the forward strand.
GGCAGTCACAAACCTTGTTACTGTAGCAGGTGACATGCATGGATTTCCATAATTTCATAGAGGTGAGACTACTCTGCGTCGCAAATGGCAACCTTTTCCCTGTATAGTGCACTACTTTTGGAACATAGTCACCTGGTGTTGGCAGCACCTTATCCCAACATCTCTGTGTGTGTAGGCAACACTAATGTACATAACCTGATCACAGGTAATCTCATTGAAGGAGGAGAGGTGGCTCTGCCAAGACATGTAGTTGAACACCTTCTGTGTGTTATCTAGTTATGATGGTAAGCATGTGTGTCCGTGCCAGGGTTATTTCGAAATGAAGATGGTCAATTCAAGAAGTGATTTTAATTTAAAACGGAAAGACTTTTGATATAAATAGCTTGTACTCAGTTATGCGAATGCTAAAGGAGTGCTAATGCTAACATGTGTTGCAGGAGGTAGACAGGCTTAGGGGCGAGCTGGTGGAAATAAACTTGCCCATAGTGGAGAGGGCTCTGCAGGTGGTGCGGAGCGCCCTGGCCAACCAGGTGGACTGGGCCGAGATAGGGCTGATCGTCAAGGAGGCCCAGGCTGCCGGAGACCCAGTGGCCTGCGCCATCAAGGAGCTGAAGCTGCAGACCAACCACATCACAATGCTTTTAAAGTGAGTTGATGCCCAAAATGGGGATACATTTCTAATTGCCCCTCAGGGATTGATAAAGTCATATTGAATTGAACTGTCTTTGGTTCGGTTTAACTTGACTTACTGCCCTTTAACATTACAACTGAGCTGAGCTGTACTAAGCTAACCTGGTTACGCATCCATCCTATGCTGCTGCAATCTTGCTGGAAGGTTGTGGGAGCGTGGCGTTGCAGTTTCCCAGCATATATCGCCCACAGCGTCTAGGATTTGAATCCCACGTCCTTGATGCTCCCCTCTATCACTGTGTCCCATCCTCTTTCAAACTGTCTAAATAAGCTGAACAATATGTAAGGGGGGCCGAGCTCTTTACTGTAGGTGTCATATGTATGCATTTATAAAGCCTTGTATAAACAGTGTTGCCAAGAATCCCACTCGAAAGGAAAAATGTGATATTGTATCCAGCACAGAACAGTTCATAGTACTCCAAATACTATGAATCAACCACTAACCCACCTTTATCTGCCCTCTAGCCAATTAAATAGATGGATGCTGAACAGAAAGAACAGGGTCATGCTCATTAGGGCCTCCATTAGAGTTCCATGTAATACTGTGTGCCTCCCATAGTCTGTTCTGGACTTGAGGACTGTGAAGAGACCTCTTGTTGCATGTCTTGAGGGGTATGCATGGGTGTCCGAGCTGTGTGCCAGTAATTTAGACAGACCACTCGGTGCATTCAACATGTCAATTCCTCTCATAAATAAAAGTAGTGATGAAGTCAATCTCTCCTCCATTTTCAGCCAGGAGAGATTGACATGCATATTATTAATATTAGCTCTCTGTGTACATCCAAGGGCCGGCCATGCTACCCTGTTCTGAGCCAATTGCAATTTTCCTAAGTCCTTTTTTGTGGCACCTGACCACACGACTGAACAGTAGTTAATGTGTGACAAGACTAGGGCCTGTAGGACCTGCCTTGTTGATAGTGTTGTTAAGAAGGCAGAGCATTGCATTATTATAGACAGACTTCTCCCCATCTTAGTTACTACTGCATCAATATGTTTTGACCATGACAGTTTACAGTCTAGTGCTACTCCAAGCAGTTTAGTCATCTCAACTAGCTCAATTTCTGCATGATTTATTACAAGATTTAGTTGGGTTTAGTGAGTGTTTTGCTCCAAATACAATGCATTTAGTTTTAGAAATATTTAGGGCTAACTTATTCCTTGCCACCCACTCTGAAACTAACTGCAGCTCTTTGTTGAGTGTTGCAGTCATTTCAGTCGCTGTAGTAGCTGACGTGTATAGTGTTGAATCATCCGCATACATAGAAACTCTGGCTTTACTCAAAGTCAGTGGCGTGTCATTAGTAAAAAATGTAAAAAGCAAGGGGCCTAAACAGCTACCCTGGGGAATTCCTGATTCTAACTGTATTATATTTGATATGCTTCCATTAAAGAACACCCTCTGTGTTCTGTTAGACAAGTAGCTCTTTATCCACATTTATAGCAGGGGGTGTAACGCCATAACACATACGTTTTTCTAGCAGCAGACTATGATCAATATTGTCAAAAGCTGCACTGAAGTCTAACAAGACAGCCCCCCCCAATCATTTTATCATCAATTACTCTCATGCCGACTGAAAACTACGCTGTTGTTTCCCCGTTCAGGAACCCATACATTGTCCCAGAGGAAGTAGAGGAGGAGGATGTAGCCAAATTGGCTGAAGAGAAGAAGGGGGGGAAGAAGAACAAGAACAAAGAGAAGGGTCAGAAGGGCAAGCCCAAGAAAGACCAGCCCATGCTGGTGGATGTGGACCTCAGCTTGTCAGCTTACGCCAATGCCAAAAAGTAGGCTCTCCACTCTCCCTGGCTTAGTGTATTCTTTGAACTGAAAAATTAAATAGAACAGTTATGTTTTATCTCTATGCTTTGAACAGTATGGCCAGATGTGGTTTTAGGTATCAAGCTGACGAACCCAAACGTTTATCTCCTTTTTTCCAGATACTACGACCACAAGCGAACCGCTGCTAAGAAAGAGCAGAAAACCGTGGAGGCAGCCCAGAAGGTGATGGTGCCACATGCATATGAAATTCCCTGTCGATTGTGTTTGTGGTCAGTTTTTATATTTGTAACATTTTCCCCCTTTTTTATTTAATTCAAGGCTTTCAAATCTGCTGAGAAGAAGACCAAACAAACCCTTAAAGAGGTCCAAACGGTTACGACCATTCAGAAGGCCAGGAAAGTCTACTGGTAAGACACTTAACCTAACTGAATCTGCGTTCACCCTCTGAAAACTTGCCATGTGTAGAGAGATGAGCAGTCATTGACAAATCTGAACTAATGCAGCCATTTTCAGCTAATGTAACACTTGTAAGAAGTAATTAAATGAGCGCAAAGTTCTCTCCACCTTTGTGTCAGATTTGTGACAAATTCATATTCTTCTGGGCAATTACTTTCTCTTTCTTTTCAGTATGTGACAAATTATGTATCGTTGTGCTCTGTCAGGTTTGAGAAGTTCCTGTGGTTCATCAGCTCAGAAAATTACCTCACCATCGCCGGACGTGACCAGCAACAGAATGAAATTATCGTTAAGCGCTACTTGAGGGCTGGTAAGAGTGGAATACACTTATTATAGTCCTGCCTTACAACAGGCTATGGACAACTATCCAATGTCCATACCAGTATCAAATACATGCCCAATACATTGTTTCGGACTTGAACGTATGCTAGTTTGGTACACAACACGCTATGTTCCACTATCCATACTAGCATACCACATAGAATGCAGTCACAATACATTGCTTCATTGTAGTTAGTATGCTAGTATGGATATTGGAAGTCTATCTCTACCTGTGTGAAAATCTCATGTTGGTGTCTCTTATCAGGAGATATCTACGTTCACGCCGACCTCCATGGAGCAACTAGTTGTGTCATCAAGAACCCATCTGGTAAGAGCTGGCCTAGTTCTGTGATCAACACACTGTTGTTCAGTCAAATGATGCTCTCTTATCCTCTGGAATTTCTCTTTAATATACAGTACCAGTCAAAAGTTTGGGCACACCTACTCATTACAGGGTTTTTCATTAATTATACTATTTTCTACATTGTAGAATAATAGTTTCATATAGTAACCAAAAAAGTGTTAAACAAATCAAAATAATATTTGATATTCTTCAAAGTAGCCAACCGTTGCCTTGGTGACAGCTTTGCACACCCATGGCATTCTCTCAACCAGATTCATGAGATAGTCACCAGCTTCATTAGGTGTGCCTTCGTAAAAGTTAATTTGTGGAATTTATTTCCTTCTTAATGCGTTTGAGCCAATCAGTTGTGTTGTGACAAGGTAGGGGTGGTATACAGAAGATAGCCCTATTTGGTAAAAGACCAAGTCCATATTATGGCAAGAACAGCTAAAATGAGAAAAGAGAAACAACGGTCCGTCATTACTTTAAGACGTGAAGGTCAGTCAATCCGGAACATTTCAAGAACTTTGAAAATTTCTTCAAGTGCAGTCCTAAAAACCATCAAGCGCTATGATGAAACTGTCTCTCATATGAGGACCGCCACAGGAAAGGAAGACCCAGGGTTACCTTTGCTGCAGAGGATAAGTTCATTCGAGTTAGAAATTGCAGCCCAAATAAATTCTTCAGACGCATCTCAACATGAACTGTTCAGAGGTGACTGCGTGAATCAGGCCTTCATGGAAGAAGAGACTTGCTTGGGCCAAGAAACATGAGCAATGGACATTAGACCGGTGGAAATCTGTTCTTTGGTCTGATGAGTCCAAATTTGAGATTTTTGGTTCCAACCACAGTGTTCCAACCAGAGTAAGTGAATGGATGATTTCCGCATGTGTGAACCACATGTGAAGCATGGAGGAGGTGTGAGGGTGCTTTGCGGGTGACTCTGTTATTTATTTAGAATTCAAGGCACACTTAACCAACATGGCTACCATAGCATTCTGCTGCGATACGCCATCCTATCTAGTTTGCGCTTAGTGGGACTACCATTTGTTTTTCAACAGGACAATCACTCAACACACCTCCGGGCTGTTTGACAAAGAAGAGTGATGGAGTGCTGCATCAGATGACCTGGCCTCCACAATCACCCGACCTCAACCCAATTGAGATGGTTTGGGATGAGTTGGATCGCAGAGTAAAGGAAAAGCAGCCAACAAGTGCTCAGCATATGTGGGAACTCCTTCTAGACTGTTGGAAAAGCATTCCAGGTGAAGCTGGTTGAGAGAATGCCAAGAGTGTGCAAAGCTGTCATCAAGGCAAAGGGTGGCTACTTAAAAAAAAGTTTTATTTAACCTTTATTTAGCTAGGCAAGTCAGTCCTAGGAACCGTGCTTTGAAGAATATAAAATACATTTAGATTTGTTTAACACTTTTTTTGGTTACTACATGACTCCATATGTTCTTTCATAGTTGTGATGTCTTCACTATTATTCTACAATGTAGAAAATAGTAAAAATAAAGAAAAACAATTGAATGAGTAGGTGTGTCCAAACTTTTGACTTACTGTATGTTCATGCAACTTAAAGTGAATAACCCATCTTAGCCCAAATTCTAGTTATAACTAACTACCCGACTTGAATTCAAGCTTAAGTGTTGACAATCATCTGTGAACTCTCCATGTATTTTAATGGGGTGTATTGTGGCACTTATATCTCTTCCCTCTAGGTGTGCCCATTCCTCCACGCACCTTGACCGAGGCGGGCACCATGGCCGTGTGCTACAGTGCAGCCTGGGACGCCAAGGTTATCACCAGCGCATGGTGGGTGCACTACCACCAGGTGAGTTCTCCTGGGAGCCTACTTCAGGATTGGATGGTTGGATCAGGGTGTGGTCAGAGCTGCTCCAATTATAACTCTTCTCGTCTCTCTCTGTCTAGGTGACTAAGTCTGCCCCCACTGGAGAATACCTGACCACTGGAAGTTTCATGATCCGAGGTATGCCAAGATCTTCCCAGTAGCCTCCACATGGTGGTTATGTGTCAATTATGTAGTTTTGGGTTATCGACAGCTAAAACAGCATTCCTATTTTCACAGGAAAGAAGAACTACATGCCGCCCTCTTATTTAATGATGGGTTTCAGCTTTCTCTTCAAGGTGAAAGCTAATGTTTTAAACGTGTTTGCTCTGTCATAGTCTTAAAATATGTCTGACTGCCTTTTGAGGAGTCAGTTGGTAAACCCTATCTTGGCTCAACAGTCTAGTCTTGTGTCCACAGGTAGATGAGCAGTGTGTATTCAGACACCGGGGTGAGAGGAAGGTCAAGACCATTGACGAGGACATGGCGGATGTGACGTCCAGCACAGCAGAGCTACTAGAGGATGGGGAGGAGCTTATTGGTACAGGGCTTCAAGAGCCACAGACACATACACACCTCTGTACGTGAATCTATTGGTTGTTGCATTTATGTACCATACATATGTTTTCCCAGGGGATGACAGTAGCAACGAGGGAGAGGGGGAAGACGGAGGAGGAGATGGAAAGAAGAATGGAGTGGAGGTAAAAGTAGAGAAAGCCACTGAAGGGGCAGAGGCTGAACATAAGGAGGATGGAGATGCTAAAGAACTGGACGACATGAAGGAGGAAGGAGAGGAGGATGAGGTGGAGGGGCTCGAGGCAAAGGTGAAGAGTGATGGGGAGAGTGCAGAGTTCAGTTTTCCAGACACCACCATCTCCCTGTCCCACTTGCAGTCCACCAGGTAATATTATGCTGCTACTGTATGTCGCCGTTGTATGTGTGCCGGTCATGTTAATATGTTATTCCACTGTAGTTGAATACCAAATATTACCTTTTGAATTGAGTAAAGGCTGGTGTCTAGAACAGTAGACCTAGGTCAAATATGTAGGTGAAATAGTTTAGAGATACAGTACCAGTCAAAAGTTTGGGGACGCCTACTCATTCAAGGGTTTTTCTTTATTTTTTTTTACTATTTTCTACATTGTAGAATAATAGTGACGACATCAACAATATGAAATAACATATATGGAGTCATGTAGTAACCAAAACAGTGTTAAACAGATCTAAATATATTTGAGATTCTTCAAAGTATTCACCCTTTGCCTTGACAGCTTTGCACACTCTTGCATTCTCTCAACCAGCTTCACCTGGAATGCTCTTTCCAACAGTCTTGAAGGAGTTCCCACATGCTGAGCACTTGATGGCTGCTATTCCTTCACTCTGCGGTCCAACTCCTCCCAAACCATGTAAATTGGGTTGAGGTCAGGTGATTGTGGAGGCCAGGTCATCTGATGCAGCACTCCATCACTCTCCTTCTTGATCAAATAACCCTTACACAGCCTGGAGATGTCTTTTTGGTTATTGTTCTGTTGAAAAACAAATGATAGTCCCAAATGATAGTCCCAACCAGATGGGGATGGCATATTTCTGTGGTAAGTGTGCCTTGAATTCTAAATAAATCACAGTCACCAGCAAAGTACCATCACATCTCCTCCTTCATGCTTCACCGTGGGAACCACACATGCGGAGATCATCTGTTCACCTACTCAGCGTCTCACAAAGACACTGCAGTTGGAACCAAAAATATCAAATTTAGACTCCTCAGACCAAAGAGTCCACCGGTCTGATGTCCATTGCTCATGTTTCTTGACCCAAGCAAGTCTCTTCTTATTATTGTTGTCCTTTAGTAGTGGTTTCTTTGCAGCAATTCGACCATGAAGGCATGATTCACGCAATCTCCTCTGAACAGTTGATGTTGAGATTTGTTTCTTACTTGAACTCTGTGATGCATAAATTTGGGCTGCAAATTGGGGGTGCCGTTAACTCTATTGAGCTTATCTGTAGCAGAGAGAACTCTGGGCCTTCCTTTCCTGTGGTGATCCTCATGAGAGTCAGTTTCATCAGAGCGCTTGATGGCTTTTTAGGACTGCACTTTAAAAGTTCTTGACTTTTTCCGCATTGACTGACCTTCATGTCTTAGCCTAAACCTTGATGAATGTCATCAGAGTGCGACGTATGTTTGTTGTTGTCGACCACTGAAACCTGTCGAACACTGAAGCCTGAACTAAAGACCTTGGTTTACTGACAGTGTTTTTACTGACTGTTTACTGACAGTGTTTTTATATACTTTTATTTTATTTTGAATCCTACGGCTCTGTTGAGCTAAGTTGCTGTGAGCGCTGCTATCTGTCCTGCTGGGATCCTGACAGATTCTGTATAGGGGGAGAGACGCGAAAGCCCAGCTAGCCTAGCTGGCTCGGCGGTCTCAAATGGAGGCCGCCATTGAACGTTTCCAACGTTGCAGGAGCTGCGTTTACTTTGTTTTGCTCCGGGACAATGTGGACCGCGTTGACTTTCAATGTAGCAACTGCTTGCTTGCGAAGGACTACAGGAGCGAAGTAGCTACACTTAGCAAGCAAGTAGCAAACCTACATAAGCTACTGGGCCACGCCCACCTACTTTTTCCCACATGACACTGTCGTAATCCATGTGGGGTCAAACGACATCAGGAGAGCTAGCTTGGAACGTTTGAAAAATTGATTTTAAAGAACTGATTTTAGCATTAAGACTCAAAAACAGCCAATAATTTCAGGTCCAGTACCATCGTCGGGCCGCAGGTGTGAAAGATTCAGCAGACTGCTGGCATTACACATCTGGCTAAAAGACTACTGTAGTCACTTTTATTGATAACTTTGACACCTTCTGGAAACAGAAGATACTCTACAGGAATGACTGAGTCCATCCAAATCATCTTGGCTCCTGAACTCTGTCCAAGCATTTCAAGGCTATGTTGAAACAATGACTGGTAAATTATAAAAAAGGTATTTCTCACGACGGCTACGGAGAGCGTGATCACACAGTCGTCCGGAACAGCTGATTCTCTCATGCATGCCTCGGTGTTGCTTGCCTCGAAGCGACTGCATGGCCAGGCACGACTACAGCACCACCATTAAGTTTACAGATGACACAACAGTGGAAGGCCTGATCTCCGACAATGATTTAGCTTGTCTGGTAGGCTCATGTCACTGGGCAGCTCGTGGCTGTTCTTCCCTTTGTAGTCTGTAATAGTTTGCAGGCCCTGCCACATCTGACGAGCGTCGGAGCCAGTGTAGTACGATTCAATCTTAGTCCTGTATTGGCGCTTTGCCTGTTTGATGGTTCGTCGGAGGACATAGCAGGATTTCTTAGAAGCTTCCAGGTTAGAGTCCCTCACCTTGAATGCGGCAGCTCTACTACAGTTTACAGTCCTGTAGTTTAGACCGAGTCACTGGTGCTTCCTGCTTAAATTTTTACTTGTAAGCAGGAATCAGGAGGATAGAATTATGATCAGATTTGCTAAATAGAGAGCGAGGGAGAGCTTTGTACGCGTCTCTGTGTGTGGAGTAAAGGTTACCTAGAATTTTTTAAATGTGGTTGCACAATTAACATGCTGATAGAAATTAGGTAAGAAGTTTCCCTGCATTAAAGTCCCCGGCCACTAGGAGAGCCGCCTCTGGGTTAGATTTCGTGCACCAGCTGTTTTCTTTACAAATATACACAGAACCCCGCTCGTCTTTCCGGACGTAGTGTGTTGTTCTATCTAGCCGGTGCAGCGTATATATCCCGCCAGCTAAATTTGATCCATGTCGTCATTCAGCCACAATTCAGTGAAATGTAAGATATTACAGTTTTTGATGTCCTTTTGGTAGGATATTCGTGATCGTACCTCATCTAATTTATTGTCCAATGATTGTACGTTGGCAAGTAATATTGATGGTAAGGGCAGATTTCCCAAACGCTGTCAGCGGATCCTTACGAGGCAAACCCGCCCTGTGTCCTCTATACCTGCGTCTCTTTCTCTTGTCAATGACAGGGATTTTGGCCTTGTTGGGTGTCTGAAGTACATCCTGTGCATCCTGCTTGTTGAAGAAAAAATATTTGTCTAATACAAGGTGAGTGATTGCTGTCCTGATATCCAGAAGCTCTTTTTTTGCCGTAAGATACGATGGCAGAATAAAGTGCAGCTCAAGTATTTGAGATGTCTATTTGACCCAGGTCTGTTCAGTACCCGAAAGTGCAACAGTATCAGAAAGGTTTCTGTTTGTTTCTCTCTCCAGGGAAACCCAAAGTGCTGGTTTCAAAAAGGTGTCCATTCAGGTAAAGCCATTGTGATCGGTGAACTTCTGACCTTTTGCATTATGCAATAAAATAATTGATGTTTTATAGTATACGTTTTTATTTTGTAAACGTAATATCATACAGTTGAAGTCGGAAGTTTACATACACATAGGTTGGAGTCATTAAAACACCTTTTTCAACCACTCCACAAATGTCTTGTTAACAAACTATCGTTTTGGCAAGTCAGTTAAGACATCTATTTTGTGCATGACACAAGTAAGCTTATTTCACTGTATCACAATTCCAGTGGGTCAGAAGTTTACATACACTAAGTTGACTGTGGTTTTAAACAGCTAGAAAAATTCCAGAAAATTGTCATGGCTTTACAAGCTTCTGATAGGCCCATTGACGTAATTTGAGTCAATTGGAGGTGTACCTGTGGATGTATTTCAAGGCCTACCTTCAAACTCTGTGCCTCTTTGCTTGACATCATGGGAAAATCAAAAGAAGTCAGCCAAGACCTCAGACATTTTTTTGTAGACCTCCACAAGTCTGGTTCATCTTTGGGAGCAATTTCCAAACGCCTGAAGGTACCATGTTCATCTGTACAAACAATAAACACCATGGGACCACACAGCCGTCATACCGCTCAGGAAGGAGACTCGTTCTGTCTCGTAGAGATGAACGTACTTTGGTGCGAAAAGTGCAAATCATTCCCAAAACATCAGCAAAGGACCTTGTGAAGATGCTGGAGGAAACGGGTACTAAAGTATCTATATCGACATAACCTGAAAGGCCACTCAGCAAGGAAGAAGCCACTGCTCCAAACCCTCCATAAAAAAATCCAGACTACTGTTTGGAACTGCACATGGGGACAAAGACCGTACTTTTTGGAGAAATGTCCTTTGGTTTGATGAAACAAAAATATAACTCTTTGTCATAATGACCATCGTTATGTTGGGTCTTTCAAATGGACAATGACCCCAAGCATACTTCCAATGTTGTGGCAAAATCGCTTAAGGACAACAAAGTCAAGGTATTGGAATGGCCATCACAATGCCCTGACCTCAATCCTATAGAAAACGTGTGGGCTAAAATTCACCCAAAATGGGTGAAAATGGGCCAAAATTCACCCAACTTATTGTGGGAAGCTTGTGGAAGGCTACCCTTAATGTTTAACCCAAGTTAATATAAACAATTTACAGGCAATGAAACCAAATACTAATTGAGTGTATTGTAAACTTCTGACACACTGGGAATGTGATGAAAGAAATAAAAGCTGAAATCACTCTCTACTATTATTCTGACATTTTACATTCTTAAAATATAGTGGTGATCCTAAGACAGGGAATTTTTACCACGATTATATGTCAGGAATTGTGAGAGAAAAAAGTTTAAATGTATTTGGCTAAGGTGTATGTAAACTTCCGATTTAACTGTATGTACAATTTATTCTTCATTAGGTTGAGGTGGAGGCGCAAAAAGAGGGGGGAAAACACATTACAGCCAAGCAAAGAAGGTAAGCTAAATACATAGCAATGTAACCTTCCCTCGTGGCTAACATGCATGAATGCAATGGTTTTGTTTTGCTGCTTTCTTCTTGTCCAAAGGGAGGAGAAGAAGGGGAAACAGGATCATTCTGAATCTCAGGAAGAAGAGGGAAAGACTGAGGAGACGCATGGTGCCTCCGCAGCCAATCAGAAAACCAAGAGTGGAGGAGGGGGAGGAGCCTCTCAGCATCCTCTTAAGAGACATCAAAAGGTGAGACATTTTCAAAGTTTTAAATGAACTAAATTAGTTGTAGTCCAATTCGACCAGAGATTGGTTCTAGTGCTGGCTAAGGTGGTCAGCTTTGCTGTCTTTGTGGTGGCATTAGTTAGAATAAACTGCTCTTGAAAGTCAAGCTTTTCATCTATGCTGTTGTTGAAATCTAGAACAAGCTGAAGAAAATTAAAGAGAAGTACAAAGACCAAGATGAAGAGGATCGGGAGCTGATGATGAAATTGTTGGGGGTGAGGAGTATATTGTTGAACTTTCCCTCACACTGTTGAAATGTCTGGATTACGAACTGGAACACAAATTAATGATATGAACATATCTGTATACCAGAAAATGTATAAAAACACATTGAATGAAACTGATTTTTTTTATGGCTGGTTACTGGTTACCAATAAATGTTTCCAATAAAGCAGTACAGTACAGGAATTTATTGAAATTTTCCGTCTGCAGTCTGCTGGCTCCACTAAGGAAGAGAACCCTAAGAAGGGCAAGAAGGGGAAGGGCAAAGACGAGGTGTTGAGAAAAGCACCCCAGAAGCAAGCCCAGAGACCCCGTCCTCAGGAGGTCATCTTAAAGAAACCAGAAGGGGAAGAGGAGGGTCTAGCTGTGGAGGAGGGAGCAGCACCTGAACAGGATGACAAGGTAAAAAAAAAAAGTTTTTGTTTTCCTTTCTCCAGGGAACACGCAAATACTCTTAAAATGAATGATTCCTTCCTCAAAGTAATCACTAGGCAGGTTTCCATTGACCTGAGGTTTATTAGACAAAAATAGTGTCCCAAAATTGTGATGATAAAAACATTTTTTTAATTACATTTAACTAGCCAAGTCAGTTAAGAACACATTCTTATTTTCAGTGACGGCCTAGGAACAGTGGGTTAATTGCCTTGTTCAGGGGCAGAACGACAAGAGTTTTATCTTGTCAGCTCGGGCATTTGATCTTGCAACCTTTCGGTTACTAGTCCAGCACTCTAACCACTAGGCTACCTGCCGCCCCACTAGTATAATAGAAATAGGTCAAAAGTATAATAGAAATGTTCTAAAGATCAATACTGAACAAAAATATATAAACGCAAAACACGCAACGATTTTACTAGGTTACAGTTCATAGAAGGAAATCAGTTGATAAAAGGAGAAATGCTCACTAATGGGGATATAAAAAATTTGTTAACAAAATTTGAGAGAAATAATATTTTTGTGCGTATGGTATATTTCCACTCATGAAACATGGGACCAACACTTCATCTTTTTTAAATGTTTAACTATTCAACGGGTGGATTTTTCTTTCGTCAAACTCTTTTATTGCAACAAATGATGGAAACTGTTTTTTTGAATAATGCTGATTGCTTAATCATTTATGAAGGTACGTGTGGCACGTGATATCACGCAATTACAAAGCTTCACTCCACATTTAATTCTAAATGCCTACTGCTTTCTAAATATCATTTTTTCCACAAGGATTGTCTTGACTTTCAAGAATGCTTGAATTGCGTTGGCTAGATGCAAGTTTCACCATCCAATTATTTCAGATCTACAGGAGTGCAAGTTTCACCATGGCATGGTGTGTGGCACATGATACATTTTTGTAAATTCTTGCATTCTATCCATGGCTTTTGCGGGCTATCTGAGACATGAAACAGATAGGTGGGAGGGAATACAGGGTGCCTAAATGTATCATGGAAACACTTCATTTCTATTTGACACTAGGTTTTTGTGAAAAAGTGCTTTCTTTTTTGTTGTGACATCATTATGTCCAGCTGTTTTTGTCAACACAAGACTGTTAAGACTGGAAATGCACCGTAGAAGGCAATTGTCACATCTATTTTCTATGCAAACAGGCTAAATGTCGAGAAAAAAATAACTGGACAAGTTAATAAACGTAGCTACTGATCTACATGACATAATTGGTTAAAGCAATGCCATGGAAAACTTGCACCAATTATCAATCCATTTGTCAGATCAGTGATTATTTTAAGAATATTTGAACAGGGCCTCTGAATCCATGTTTTCTTGATCTAAGAATTGAAACAAAGGTGACTGAAGAAAAGGGAGGAAGACTATTTATTTCTGTTGCAGGAAGGAGATGATCAGGACCAAGACAACCCTGGAGCAGAGGTGGGTTCTTCGAGATTACTGTATTACTGTTCAAACCTGGCCTATAATATATTTTATTTTATTTTATATAATATATTTTTAAATATATTTTAATGAAATCCTTTGTTGCAGGGCCAACATCCTTGTCTTATTGTGTCTCTCCCATTGACTTCCTTAGGAAGCAGAGAAACTGCTGAATTCTCTGACGGGCCAACCCCACCCAGAGGATGTACTGCTGTTCGCTGTGCCAGTCTGTGCCCCCTACACTGCCCTCTCCAACTACAAGTAAGGACAACATATCTACCTAGTTTTATAATATCTATGTAACGCCAGTAATTCCTACCATTCCATCAAAGCCAACCTAACACGAATGTTGATTAATCCATTTACCCGTATAGGGATATACTTATTCCGCTTCCATTTGCCATAGGAAATGGGACATGGCTATGTTTTCAAAGTTAGCTAAACAACAGTGTTTCCCACTAGGCACAAGGTGAAGTTGACCCCAGGGACCCAGAAGAAAGGAAAAGGTAATATCAGAGCAGTTAACGTGTTATAAATGATAAGAGGGTGTGTGCCGAGTGATTAACCAACATTTCGGTTAATTTTCAGTTTTTAAACAACTAATTGATCCGACGTCGTTTCAATTGAAATTAATTCCATTTCGTTCTGTTTTTTTCTGAGCTCAATCCGCACATTGTTGTTTCTCTATAAATAAATCAGATCCAGCCTGAACTGTGTGAGGGAGTTGTAGTTTCCAACAAGTCAGAATTCTACATAGTTAAGTGCATAAAACGTAATTAACTCCAATGACCACAATCAATCAAATCAAATACACATGGTTAGCAGATGTTAATGCGAGTGTAGCGAAATGCTTGTGCTTCTAGTTCCGACAATGCAGTAATAACCAACAAGTTATCTAACTAACAATTCCAAAACTACTGTCTTATACACAGTGTAAGGGGATAAAGAATATGTACATAAAGATATATGGATGAGTGATGGTATTATTATTATAATACTATTATATAATACTATTAATACTATTATATTATTATATTAGGTAGCATTGTTTAAAGTGGCTAGTGATATATTTTACATTTCCCATCAATTCCCATTATTAAAGTGGCTGGAGTTGAGTCAGTGTATTGGCAGCAGCCACTCAATGTTAGTGGTGGCTGTTTAACAGTCTGATGGCCTTGAGATAGAAGCTGTTTTTCAGTCTCTCGGTCCCAGCTTTGATGCACCTGTACTGACCTTGCCTTCTGGATGATAGCGGGGTGAACAGGCAGTGGCTCGGGTGGTTGTTGTCCTTGATGATCTTTATGGCCTTCCTGTAACATCGGGTGGTGTAGGTGTCCTGGAGGGCAGGTAGTTTGCCCCCGGTGATGCGTTGTGCAGACCTCACTACCCTCTGGAGAGCCTTACGGTTGTGGGCGGAGCAGTTGCCGTACCAGGCGGTGATACAGCCCGCCAGGATGCTCTCGATTGTGCATCTGTAGAAGTTTGTGAGTGCTTTTGGTGACAAGCCGAATTTCTTCAGCCTCCTGAGGTTGAAGAGGCGCTACTGCACCTTCTTCACGATGCTGTCTGTGTGAGTGGACCAATTCAGTTTGTCTGTGATGTGTATGCCGAGGAACTTAAAACTTACTACCCTCTCCACTACTGTTCGATCGATGTGGATAGGGGGGTGTTCCCTCTGCTGTTTCCTGAAGTCCACAATCATCTCCTTAGTTTTGTTGACGTTGAGTGTGAGGTTATTTTCCTGACACCACACTCCGAGGGCCCTCACCTCCTCCCTGTAGGCCGTCTCGTCGTTGTTGGTAATCAAGCCTACCACTGTTGTGTCGTCCGCAAACTTGATGATTGAGTTGGAGGCGTGCGTGGCCACGCAGTCGTGGGTGAACAGGGAGTACAGGAGAGGGCTCAGAACGCACCCTTGTGGGGCCCCAGTGTTGAGGATCAGCGGGGTGGAGATGTTGTTGCCTACCCTCACCACCTGGGGGCGGCCCGTCAGGAAGTCCAGTACCCAGTTGCACAGGGTCTCGAGCTTGATGACGAGCTTGGAGGGTACTATGGTGTTGAATGCCGAGCTGTAGTCGATGAACAGCATTCTCACATAGGTATTCCTCTTGTCCAGATGGGTTAGGGCAGTGTGCAGTATGGTTGAGATTGCATCGTCTGTGGACCTATTTGGGCGGTAAGCAAATTGGAGTGGGTCTAGGGTGTCAGGTAGGTTGGAGGTGATATGGTCCTTGACTAGTCTCTCAAAGCACTTCATGATGACGGAAGTGAGTGCTACGGGGCGGTAGTCGTTTAGCTCAGTTACCTTAGCTTTCTTGGGAACAGGAACAATGGTGGCCCTCTTGAAGCATGTGGGAACAGCAGACTGGTATAGGGATTGATTGAATACGTCCGTAAACACACCGGCCAGCTGGTCTGCGCATGCTCTGAGGGCGCGGCTGGGGATGCCGTCTGGGCCTGCAGCCTTGCGAGGGTTAACACGTTTAAATGTTTTACTCACCTCGGCTGCAGTGAAGGAGAGTCCGCATGTTTTCGTTGCAGGCCGTGTCAGTGGCACTGTATTGTCCTCAAAGCGGGCAATAAAGTTATTTAGTCTGCCTGGGAGCAAGACATCCTGGTCCGTGACTGGGCTGGTTTTCTTCTTGTAGTCCGTGATTGACTGTAGACCCTGCCACATACCTCTTGTGTCTGAGCCGTTGAATTGAGATTCTACTTTGTCTCTATACTGACGCTTAGCTTGTTTGATAGCCTTGCGGAGGGAATAGCTGCACTGTTTGTATTCGGTCATGTTACCAGTCACCTTGCCCTGATTAAAAGCAGTGGTTCGCGCTTTCAGTTTCACGCGAATGCTGCCATCAATCCACGGTTTCTGGTTAGGGAATGTTTTAATCGTTGTTATGGGAACGACATCTTCAACGCACGGTCTAATGAACTCGTACACCGAATCAGCGTATTCGTCAATGTTGTTATCTGACGCAATACGAAACATATCCCAGTCCACGTGATGGAAGCAGTCTTGGAGTGTGGAATCAGCTTGGTCGGACCAGCGTTGGACAGACCTCAGCGTGGGAGGTTCTTGTTTTAGTTTCTGTCTGTTTCTGTCTGTAGGCAGGGATCAGCAAAATGGAGTCGTGGTCAGCTTTTCTGAAAGGAGGGCGGGGCAGGGCCTTATATGCGTCGCGGAAGTTAGAATAACAATGATCCAAGGTTTTTCCAGCCCTGGTTGCGCAATCGATATGTTGATACAATTTAGGGAGTCTTGTTTTCAGATTAGCCTTGTTAAAATCCCCAGCTACAATGAATGCAGCCTCAGGATGTATGGATTCCAGTTTGCAAAGAGTCAAATAAAGTTTGTTCAGAGCCATCGATGTGTCTGCTTGGGGGGGAATATATACGGCTGTGATTATAATCAAAGAGAATTCTCAATTGCGCATCTACTTGTCTGGTTGGTTTCTTTTATGCCTGCTATGAAGAGGCAGAAGAAATCACGATCTTGAGGGGATATAGAGAGCAGCTGTTGCTTCACGAGGTATCTCTACCTGAAAATACATGATAAGTGATTGGTTGTTGGTATTCAGCAGTCATAAAAGTATGCCTTTACTTTGAAAAACTACAAAATTGTG
Source organism: Oncorhynchus mykiss (assembly GCF_057628025.1). Classification (NCBI taxonomy): domain Eukaryota; kingdom Metazoa; phylum Chordata; class Actinopteri; order Salmoniformes; family Salmonidae; genus Oncorhynchus; species Oncorhynchus mykiss. The sequence continues at coordinate 46,049,940 of NC_143046.1, forward strand.
GTTTTATCAGATAGCATATGTAGCAGCTCTATAGAGATGATGACTTGGAATTAAATAAAAAGTCATAAAACAAATGTAATACACAACTGAAGTATTTTATTAAAGTGAATAAATTATGGTCAATAAGTGAAAAGCAGTCAATACCTTCATGGGACTTTTTATTAATTGTTTCAGCGTTCCATCCATATATATTTTTAAATGAACCAAAACAACCTCAAGCACTAATCGCTCAGCACTTGCGTCTTAAGGTCCTTACTACTGAATAGTGTCTGTTCCAGGTGCATAGGAGTCAAAATATGAATACTGGAAGAGGTGGAGACCCGCACAGTAACAAAAAAGGGAATAAATCCAAAACTTTTTTTGACAGTGTGCAGGTCTCTATCTTATCTAGTATTATAAATGGCTGGATCCTAGGAAATTCTGTATCTATATTTTGTCCTCCCAGCTGCCCGCACTGCAGTATTCAGCTTCATGAAGGCCAGGGAGGCTTCGACTAGAGAGAAGGACCTGTTTCGCAGTGTCAAGGTAAGGCGGAACGTGTTCATTAGGGTGCACTGTAACAAAACAAGTTATTTTTATTGGACAGAGTCCATTTTGAGACTACTGAATGGCAGGTAGCCAACGTGCTCGAGTTATTTTATGTAAATGGAATGTTATTTCTATAACATGCCGGTCCAGACAAATCTTTTGTGATTTCACATTTGAGAAACCCCAAACAGCAAATCACTTCCGAAAAATATGAACAAAGGCTCCAAATACATCCTTTTAGAATCAGCAAAGCTCTCAGTATAGTGATGCAGGTCTTTAGACGTTGTACACATGAAATTGTGTCATTCCAAACTTTATCCACAACATCTAAGTAAATGAAGAATACAAAGTATATTGAAAGCTACAGACAGTTGTAGAATCTATGCCAAGAGGCATAGTGGTGGCCAACAAGTTAGTGTTTCCTTTACTTTGGCATGCAGCAGGCTACACGGAGAATTGAACAGCAAAATTAAGAGTCGCGCAAAAGGGAATATAACATTGCGTACAACATCTAAAGACTTGCATCACTATACTGAGAGCTTTGCCATTTATAAACGGGTGATTTATGTATATAAAATCAATTTGACATTCTAGAATATGTAAGCACCTTAGCTATTACTTGATATGAATGACTGCGTAGCCACTTGGCACAAAACAACAACCATCCTTTTCTCATTTCAGGATACAGATTTATCAAGAAACATCCCAGGCAAAGTTAAAGTGTCAGCACCTAACCTAATGGCAGCCAAGAAGAAATAGACCTATACAATTTAGTCGACATGGACTTTCTTCACGAAACAATGAGTTAACCCCACCCTTAATAGTACTATGATGTCTGCAATTGGATGACAGGAAAAGCTTGTGCACCGAAGCATTACATTTTCCTGGATCTTTACTTCAAGATGACAGGGAGGGGGAAAGCAATATGCAAAATGTCCGAACAAAATCTGATTTTACATGTATTTTTTCTTCAAAATGAAACTTGTGCAAATAATACAAAATGAGAAACTTTTTGTGGTAACTTCAGTGCAACTGGTATTATTACCTGATTAAAAACAGAAAATACTACACAAGCCTCTTCTGACTAACATGGTCAAAGGTATAACACCTTTCCAGCAGGACTGAACATGGTACTTTCACTTTAAAAAAATATATACATTTTCAAACACTGGCATGACAAATTCACACGTAAGGATAATGAACATTGCCATGCTTGCTGACTGGCCAACACCACTCCCATCAAAAGCCTACAATTTTTTCACTAAATTAATAACACTCATGACAAGATGGGTTGAGCTGTCCTCTTTGTTCAGCTAGCACCAAGGTCATGGCTGTCCACACACACCCCGGCATCCCATAGAATGTGGTGGTATATGCCTCATGACCCCAGTGCATTGATGCCTCCCATCCTCTGTTTGAGACTGTGTAGCAGGTGTTTAGGCAAGCAGTCCCATGACGCAGCCAGCAACTCTCTGTGCTGCAATGCTGCTTCCATACAGAACCTAGAGAGGGGGACAAGCAAGTTTTACATTGACTAAAATATGTGTTCATTAGGCACCAAACAGACTGACTACTGAACCTTTGTTGTTGCATGCCCTCCCTAATAAACAAAACCCAGTAGTTAGGGCCATGTTTTTGTCTGGGTTCAGGGTTGTTTCTCTACTCACCAGACAAGTGACTTTGGTTGAACCGTGAACACCAGCAACTCTTTGCTGTGAGCCTGTTAAAGGCAATTGACATATCTTTATTCAAACCATACTTGGTAGTAAACCTTGTTATCAATCAGTTTGTAGTTCTAATTTTAAGTGACACTTGTGGTCTCACTGTACTCACTGCTCGCTGATGGGACAGCAGGTTATTGGCACAACCGCCAAACACAAAGACCTCCCCATCAGGACCGGAACAGGCCGTGTGCCAGAGCCTGACACAAAAAAATAGGAAAATGACTAAGGACACACACACACAAACAGTGAAACAAGCAGCTCCCATTCATTACCACTAATTTGGTTTCTCTCTTGTGATATTACCTGGGGCTCTGTGTATGATTGTGCTTGTACTGCTGCCACTTGTTCTTGCTGACGCAGTACAGCCAAGCGTCACCTGTATATATTACAAAAGGATGGAGGAATAAAAACATTTGGTCATGCCATGGACTCAAGGAAAATGGATAAGGAAGTATTCTTCACTCACTCAGTGTCTCTCTATATGTTGTGAAGCCTCCGAACAGGAAGATGTGATCAGGTGACACGGGGGTGAGGGAGTGCCATGAGCGTCCCACAGGACCCTGCTGAGGAACACTCCTGTAGAGGGGCAAGGGAAGGTCAAGGGGAAATAGGACCGGGGTAAAGGGTTAGTCCCATAAAGGTGAACAGAGGTACATCTATGGGTTAGAGCACAGCCCCTTCCCCTAAAAAAAGGTGTTTAATGTTATAACATGCATGAAGACATTTTGGATGAGGACTACATTTCATGCCACTCCCAGGAATCCATGTCGATGTAGTGCAAGTCGTTCAGGCGGTAATCCTGTTGTAAAAGAGACAAAGCATCAAACATTTAGAATACAAGATCCTTTATGTGATAAGTCATAGAAATGAACATGGTCAACATCCATCTACAGGCCCGTGATACAATTTCACATTAGACAGTGTGACCGTAAACTCAGCAGGAACTTGAGTAATCTCTTTTCAGAACATTCCTACTTACCCTGTAACGCCCCCCAAACACATAGCCTCGGTTGCCCACCTTGGCACAGGCATGTGCTGCCCGGGGAGATGGGGCATTACCCTTCAATAGAAAGGGGGAATGGAGAGGTGAGACTGGAGCTCCCATTGAAACAGATGTGCAAAATGGCTTCCAACACAGAAAGTTGTGACATGATTTAAGGGAATGCAGTTACTTTGGTGACTGGCTGGCTCCAGGTGGACAGGTCCAGGATGTGAATGTGGTTGTTCCAGCCCCGCCCCGGATTATCTCCCTGTTACAACACACAGAGAAGGGATTGTTTTCATTAGGGCATGCAAACATTTAACTACGGAACAAAAATGTGCGTTTCTTATTGGTAATCCAGGTTGTCCATCCCCGTTTCAGTAAAAAAAAAAAAACTCCCTTTGCTGCAGACAGATACACTTAACAGACCATTTTCATACTGGTGTTAAAAGCAGCTGAAGGTTTCAAGGGTTGTGCAATTAATTGACCATACCATGAATGAAGTTTCATCGTATTCAAATGTCCCTCTGTGAGCTCCTTGTGCCATATATCCGTAGCCACCGAAGAATACTAGCCTGTGAACAGTTAATGTAGAAATGGTTTGAAGTGACAAATGCATCAGAAAGGTATTGGGAAGATCATCAGTCAATTTTGTATGATCTGTGTAGAATTTCTCTTGCAACCCCATAGCTTGGTAAAGGCTGCTTTAGAGGTAATGAGATGGAGCAACTCGAAGACCTATTATACAGTGCCTTGCGAAAGTATTCGGCCCCCTTGAACTTTGCGACCTTTTGCCACATTTCAGGCTTCAAACAAAGATATACAACTGTATTTTTTTTGTGAAGAATCAACAACAAGTGGGACACAATCATGAAGTGGAATGACATTTATTGGATATTTCAAACTTTTTTAACAAATCAAAAACTGAAAAATTGGGCGTGCAAAATTATTCAGCCCCCTTAAGTTAATACTTTGTAGCGCCACCTTTTGCTGCGATTACAGCTGTAAGTCGCTTGGGGTATGTCTCTATCAGTTTTGCACATCGAGAGACTGAAATGTTTTCCCATTCCTCCTTGCAAAACAGCTCGAGCTCAGTGAGGTTGGATGGAGAGCATTTGTGAACAGCAGTTTTCAGTTCTTTCCACAGATTCTCGATTGGATTCAGGTCTGGACTTTGAGTTGGCAATTCTAACACCTGGATATGTTTATTTTTGAACCATTCCATTGTAGATTTTGCTTTATGTTTTGGATCATTGTCTTGTTGGAAGACAAATCTCCGTCCCAGTCTCAGGTCTTTTGCAGACTCCATCAGGTTTTCTTCCAGAATGGTCCTGTATTTGGTTCCATCCATCTTCCCATCAATTTTAACCATCTTCCCTGTCCCTGCTGAAGAAAAGCAGGCCCAAACCATGATGCTGCCACCACCATGTTTGACAGTGGGGATGGTGTGTTCAGCTGTGTTGCTTTTACGCCAAACATAACGTTTTGCATTGTTGCCAAAAAGTTCAATTTTGGTTTCATCTGACCAGAGCACCTTCTTCCACATGTTTGGTGTGTCTCCCAGGTGGCTTGTGGCAAACTTTAAACGACACTTTTTATGGATATCTTTAAGAAATGTCTTTCTTCTTGCCACTCTTCCATAAAGGCCAGATTTGTGCAATATACGACTGATTGTTGTCCTATGGACAGAGTCTCCCACCTCAGCTGTAGATCTCTGCAGTTCATCCAGAGTGATCATGGGCCTCTTGGCTGCATCTCTGATCAGTCTTCTCCTTGTATGAGCTGAAAGTTTAGAGGGACGGCCAGGTCTTGGTAGATTTGCAGTGGTCTGATACTCCTTCCATTTCAATATTATCGCTTGCACAGTGCTCCTTGGGATGTTTAAAGCTTGGGAAATCTTTTTGTATCCAAATCCGGCTTTAAACTTCTTCACAACAGTATCTCGGACCTGCCTGGTGTGTTCCTTGTTCTTCATGATGCTCTCTGCGCTTTTAACGGACCTCTGAGACTATCACAGTGCAGGTACATTTATACGGAGACTTGATTACACACAGGTGGATTGTATTTATCATCATTAGTCATTTAGGTCAACATTGGATCATTCAGAGATCCTCACTGAACTTCTGGAGAGAGTTTGCTGCACTGAAAGTAAAGGGGCTGAATAATTTTGCACGCCCAATTTTTCAGTTTTTGATTTGTTAAAAAAGTTTGAAATATCCAATAAATGTCGTTCCACTTCATGATTGTGTCCCACTTGTTGTTGATTCTTCACAAAAAATAGTTTTATATCTTTATGTTTGAAGCCTGAAATGTGGCAAAAGGTCGCAAAGTTCAAGGGGGCCGAATACTTTCGCAAGGCACTGTATGTGTGTATAGAAAACACTCTGAAGTCTCTAAAACTGGTTAAATCGGGTCTGTGGCTATAACAGAACGTGTTTAGGAGTAAAAATCCCTGGTAAAACTGTTTACCAAAAACACAAAAAAAATATTCGTCCGCCATTCAATGTATTATTTAACGCGACAGAAAATATATGCGAATCCCCTGTAAACGCCTACACACGCTTCCACACGATGTCGCCATTGCTTTCAATTTCTGACTCATTTGTCCTTGGTTACAGACCCCTCCTTTCTTGAGGCGCACCACAGTATGTTGTGAAACTGAAAAAATGGACGATGATTTCCAGACTTGCTGCTATCGAATACAGATCGCCCCGTGATCAATTTGATACATCATTGACGTTTATTAATACCTAAAGTTGGTTTAGAAAAGTTGTTTGAAGTGATTTGTAAAAGTTTATAGGCGACTTTTGTAATTTTAAAAAGTGTCGTTGCGTCTTGTAAATGGGCTTTTTGCAGCATCAGACTGGCCTTCAGCAAATGACATTTTGGGTATACAATGACGGATTTAATCGGGAAAAAGACCCAATTGTGATGTTTATGGGACATATAGGAGTGCCAACAAAGAAGCTCGTCCAAGGTAATGAATGTTTTATATTTTATTTCTGCGTTTTGGGTAGCGCCGGCTACCGCAAAATCTGTTGTTTACGTGTCGTGCTGGTATTTTGGGGGGGTGCATGCTATCAGATAATAGCTTCTCATGCTTTCGCCGAAAAGCATTTTACAAATCTGACTTGGTGGCTAGATTCACAACGAGTGTAGCTTTAATTCAGTACCTTGCATGTGTATTTTTATGAAAGTTTGAGATTTATTGAGTACTATACTCGAGTACTATAGGTGGCGCTCTGAAATTTCCGCTGAGCTGTCCCTGTTCAGGGACCACCTCCGTAAGTCGTTATCAGAGGTAGACTTACTCATGTTATTTACATTGGAGCTGATAGTGCAGGATGAGCAGCATAAAGTGGTCTTACTACTATTGCACACCGCCTCAGTGCTAACAGTGTAACTCTGGATTATAGGCTCATGATTACGGCTTACAATAGCTATAGGATAAACAGATGTATTCGGTGCAATTAGGGGTACAATTAAATTACTTACATTGTGTTTGCCAATGCCCCTAAGATCATGTACATTTGATGCAGCATTATGGCGACTCATTGTCACAATGGTAGGGATTAACTGAGCTGGTCTTGGATAATTTACCAGTCACTGTTTCAAAGCAGCCTTGAAATGAGTTTCACACCCACGGCCCAACGATGGTACTGGACCTGAAATTATTGGCTGTTTTTTTTGTTGTCTTTTAATGCTAAAATCAGTTCTTTAAAATCAATTTTCAAATGTTCCGAGCTAGCCCTCCTAATGTCGTTTGAGCAACACATGGACTACGACAGTGTCAGCTCCCGGCATCTGTGGTAGAACAGTCGGAAGCAGCCTTGTTATGTCCTGTACTCGTGCTCCTGGGTAGCACAGGGTTTTTGCCAAGGGGACCGAGATGTTTCTCACCGTAGAGCTGCCTATGATGACAGCTGGTGATGTTGAATGGGCCGGTCTCTCAGCAGCCTCACGGTCTGGTGAACCCGAGGTAGAAGACACCGGAGAGGGAGACAGAGCCGAGGACGAAGACGCAGGTACCTCCGGATCTGATCTTGATTGGGAAGCCACCATGGACGAAGGCAAAGCCGTTTCTGGTCTGTGTCAGTTCCGGGCTCAACATCTCCATGGAGACCCCCGTTGCCAGAGGACGCCTTCTTCGATTTCCACGGCGAGTGACATACCTCCATGGCTGGTTGGTTGGGTCGAGATCAGCTCCGTTCTCCAGGGAAGGGGGAGACCCCTTCAGGGATGGCCCACTCCTTAGCACCGGTCAGTCGGCTGTGGAGAGCCGACACGGCGGTGAAACTTCCACCAGACCAGAGCGGTGTCCAGCTACTGGTGTGGAAGAAAAAAGGTGGCCGTGGGTTCCCCAGTAGCTTATGTAGGTTTGTAACTTGCTTGCTAAGAGTAGCTACTTCACTCTTGTAGTCCTCTGCAAGCAAGCAGTTACTACATTGAAAGTCAACATTTTCCCGGAACAAAACAAAGTAAACGCAGCTCCTGCAACGTTGGAAACGTTCAATGGCGGCCTCCATTTGAGACCGCCGAGCCAGCTAGGCTAGCTGGGCTTTCACGTCTCTCCCCCGCTACAGAATCTGGGGCGGCAGGGTAGCCTAGTGGTTAGAGCGTTGGACTAGTAACCGGTTGCAAGTTCAAACCCCTGAGCTGACATGGTACAAATCTGTTGTTCTGCCCCTTAACCCACTGTTCCTAGGCCGTCATTGAAAATAAGAATTTGTTCTTAACTGACTTGCCTGGTTAAATAAAGGTTAAAAATAAATAAAAATCTGGCAGGATCCCGGGAGCGGTGTCCAGCTACTGGTGTAGCAGCACTCAGTGCTCACAATTTAGCCCAATTTAGCCCAAAAGTCACAGGATTCAAAATAAAACAAAGTATATAAAAATAAGTTCAGGTTTCAGCATTCGACAGGTTTCAACAACAAACATTGCAACAAACGCTCTGATTGTGTGTGTATAGTATTCAGACCTCTTGACTTTTTCCACACTTTGTTACATTACAGCCTTATTCTAAAATGGAGTAAATATATTTTTTTCTCTCAATCTACAGACAATACCCCATAATTGGCTCCCGAGTGGCACAGCGGTCAAAGGCACTGCATCTCAGTGAAAGTGGCGTCACTACAGTCCTTGGTTCGATTCCAGTCCCTGGTTCGATGGCACACCTATATTTGGGGAGTTTCTCCCATTCTTCTCTGCAGATCCTCAAGCTCTGTCAGGTTGGATGGGGAGTGTCGCTGCACAGCTATTTTCAGGTCTCTCCAGAGATGTTCAATCGGGTTCAAGTCCGAGCTCTGGCTGGGCCACTCAAGGACATTCAGAGACATGTCCCGAAGCCACTCCTGCGTTGTCTTGGCTATGTGCCTAGGGTCGTTGTCCTGTTGGAAGGTGAATCTTCGCCCCAGTCTGAGGTCCTGAGCGCTCTGGAGCATGTTTTCATCAAGGATCTGTTTGTATGTCTGCTCCATTAATCTTTCCCTCGATCCTGATTAGTCTCCCAGTCCCTGCCGCTGAAAAAGATCCCCACAGCCTCGAAGGCCAGCATGCAAGAGTCTCCTTTTCACTGTTGACGTTGAGACTGTTATTTTGCGGGTACTATTTAAATGAAGCTGCCAGTTGAGGACTTGAGGTGTCTGCTTCTCAATCTAGACACTAATGTACTTGTCCTTTTGCTCAGTTGTGCACTGGGGCCTCCTCTTTCTATTCTGGTTAGAGCCAGTTTGAGCTGTGAAGGGAGTAGTACACAGCGTTGTACGAGATCTTCAGTTTCTTGCCAATTTTTCGCATGGAATAACCTTCATTTCTCAGAACATGAATAGACTGACGAGTTTCAGAAGAAGATTCTTTGTTTCTGGCCATTTTGAGCCTGTAATCGAACCCTCAAATGCTAATGCTAAAGATACTCAACTAGTCTAAAGGCCCGTTTTATTGCTTCTTTAATCAGGACAACATTTTTCAGCTGTACTAACATAATTGCAAAAGGGTTTTCTAATGATCATTTATCCTTTTAAAATGATACACTTGGATTAGTTAACACAACGTGCCATTGGAACACAGGAGTGATGGATGCTGATAAATGGGCCTCTGTACAATGGGGAGAACAAGTATTTGATACACTGCTGCAGCGTGCGCAAACCTGGTCAAGAACTACAGGAAACGTATGATCTCTAATTGCAAACAAAGGTTTCTGTACCAAATATTAAGTTCTGCTTTTCTGATGTATCAAATACATGCATGCAAAAAAATGCAAATGAATTACTTAAAATCATACAATGTGATTTTCTGGATTTTTGTTTTAGATTCCGTCTCTCACAGTTGAAGTATACCTATGATCAAAATTACAGACCTCTACATGCTTTGTAAGTAGGAAAACCTGCAAAATCGGCAGTGTATCAAATACTTGTTCCCACTGTAGATATTCCATTCAAAGAAATCTGCTGTTTCCAGCTACAATAGTCATGTACTATTAACAATGTCTACACTGTATTTCTGATCAATTTGATGTTATTTTAATGGATACATTTTTTTGCTTTTCTTTCAAAAACAAGGACATTTCTAAGTGACCCCAAACTTTTTAACGGTAGTGTATATTCATTCATTTGTATTGCAGATATTACTATATTTTCCAATTCAAAGTCCTTAACATGATTTTAGCTGCTCACCTCTTTAGCGTGTGTGACCATCCCCAAGACAATGATCTCTCGTAGCTTAGCCGTACTACCTAAAAGTGCTTCAACAGTCTTAAGCTGAAAACAAGCACAGATCAAGATCAGGGCAATCCATTCACAACACTTGAGGAAAGTCTGGAAAATGTCCTCATAGCTTATGTAAAATCGATTAAACACGTAAAGTGTGTCTTTAAGTTATAACAGCGTTATTACCTGAAATGTGTTCCTGCTTTCTTCTGCAGCGGCCCTGCCTCTATTACAGGTGGGGTGAAGAGCTCATGCCGATGGCCTAAGTGTCAATGTGGATCATGGTACACATTTCACTATCATGTACTTACTTTACATTTATTTGGCAAGTGGATTTGGAACACATTCTCTTACAACAACCTCAGAGGTTGCAGAGCAGCGTGTCAGGGGACTTTTTTGTATATCAAAGACCAGCAATATAGGATTCATTCAAAGGCCAAAAAAATGGAGCGAACTGACCTGCTGTAGGAGTGTGTAGCGTTCCCTGAAGAACTCTGCCTTGTCCCTCGCTGAGCCACAGAGACATGGAGCAGAGTGGGTGGTCATGGTAAGGCTGGGGGAAGAACAAACAACAGCTTCACTGAGGGATGTCTTGATATGGTGGTTTCATTAGAAATAACATTTATTCTAGAGTGTATTTGGTATAATATTTGGACCATAGGACCATGACCCATGCAGACGAAGTCAACACACACATTTATACTTACGGTACAAACTTCTTCCTCTCCGTACTGTAGATATATCTTGGCACATCAAAAGGGCCAATGATGTTGAAGACGTTATCTCTGAAAGTAATTATATTTCACATTGACAAGGAAAATATGGGGGGTGACAAGTGAATGTATGTGAAATTGGTTCTTGTGAGACTGACACCTTGCTCAACTTACATGGTTTCATCACGACTGGCTGGAGTGCTGCACAGTAGTCTCCACCACAGCCAGCTCAATCATACTGGAGGTCACCGTCCAGGAGAAAAGAGGAGTACATCATTGACATAATTCACAACTGATTGTATTGAGAATTGTGTACATTATGTTAGTGGTTATGATCAAAGACTCATCGATGATGACATCCAGTTCCAGCCCATTGACAGACTAACACCTCCACCATGTACCTGCAGGCTTCATTGGAGGACAACAACACATATATATGCCCAGTCAGACCATTATTACTGTTCCAGCTGGCTGATAGGCGTTATTAGGTAGGTAATGTAAAAACTAGCACATTGAATTTTCCATCAACCTTTATTTGGTGATCCTTCCTCAATTCCAACTTGGAAGGAAACAAGTCTTCTAAACTGCCATGTCCAAATGCAGGGAGTTTGTTTGATGCTCTGTTAAAAAATATACTTTTTTGCTCCATGAAGTAATCCAACAATGTGTACGCCGCCATCTTGTCCATTTCAAATCTTCTCTCATTCATTGAGACAGGTGGATGTCCAGCCCAAAGTGCTACATGTCATGACACTCACCCATCTCGATCAATGAGAGAAGATTTAAAATAGACAAGATGACCGCGTACATACTGTTGGATTACTTCTACATTCCTAAATTCCAACAAACCCCCAACAACTAGACATGGAAGTTTAGAAGACAAAACGTCTTCCATGTCGGGAATTGAGGAAGTATCGCAAAGTAAAGGTTTATGTGTGCCACGCTTAACATTACCCATCTAGCCATTAACACCCATCAGACAGCTGTAATCGTAACTAAAACATCTGACTGCCATACATCATTACCCCCATAAACACTGAGTGTACAACACATTAAGGACACCTTCCTAATATTGAGTTGCAATATTTTCCCTCAAAACAGCCTCAATTTGTCAGGGCATGGGTTTTACAAGGTGTCCCACAGGGATGCGGGCCCATGTTGACTGGCTGGACATCCTTTGGGTGGTGGACCATTCTTGATACACACAGGAGGGAAACTATTGAGTGTGGAAAAACCCAGCAGCATTAATTCTTGACACAAACCAGTGCACCTGACACCTACTACCACACCCCATTCAAAGGCAGTTAAATATTTTGTCTTGCCCATTCCTCTAAATGGCACACATACACAATCCATGTCTCAATTGGCTCAAGGCTTAAAAATACTTATTTAACCTGTCTCCTCCCCTTCATCTACACTGATCTAATGGATTTAATCTTTCTGGGACGGGGATTCCGCTAGCGGAACACCTGGCCAACAACCAGTGAAATTGCAGGGCGCCAAATTCAAAACAACAGAAATCTCAGAATTAAAATTCCTCAAACATACAAGTATTATACACCATTTTAAAAGATACAATTCTTGTTAATCCAACCAGTGTCCAATTTCAAAAAGGCTTTACAGCAAAAGCACACCATATGATTGTTAGGACAGCGCCTAGCCACAAAAACCATACAGATATTTTCCAGCCAAGAAGAGGTGTCACAAAAGTCAGAAATGGCGTTAAAATTAATCACTAACCTTTGATGATCTTCATCTGATGGCACTCCCAGGTCTCCATGTTAGACAATAAATGTTTGTTTTGTTCGATAAAGTTAATCTTTATGTCCAAATACCTCATTTTTGTTCGCTCGTTTAGTCCAGTAATTCAAATGCACAAAACGCGAGCACAAAGTCCAGACTCAAAGTCAAAAAAGTTCCATTAAAGTTCGTAGAAACATGTCAAACGATGTTTCTAATCAATCCTTAAGGTGCTATCATAAATATTCAATAATGTTTCAACCAGACAATATTGTTTTCATTAGAAAGGGAACGAACGTTGTGCGCACGGCCACGCGAGATAAACAACTTATGGCTTTCAGCTGAGCCACTTGCTCCGAGTGGTCTTATTCTTTCCCCTTTCACAATAGAAGCCTGAAAAAACTTCTAAAGACTGTTGACATCTACTGGAAACCATAGGAAGTGCAATCTGACCCCACAGACACTGGATATTCGATAGGCATTCACTTAAACTACAAACCTCATAATTCCCACTTCCTGGATGGATTTATCTCAGGTTTTCGCTTGCCATATGAGTTCTGTTATACTCAAACATTATTTTAACCGTTTTTGCAACTTTAGAGTGTTTGCTATCCAAATCTACTAATTATATGCATATTCTAGCTTCTGGGCCTGAGTAACAGGTAGTTTACTCTGGGCACGCTTTTCATCCAAACTTCCCAATGCTGCCCCATATCCATAAGAGGTTTTAACAAGTGACATCAATAAGGGATCATAACTTTCACCTGGGTTCACCTAGTCAGTCTATTTCATGGGAAAAGCAGGTGTCCTTAATGTTTTGTACACTGTGTGTGTGTGTGTGTACACACCCATATACAGTACCAGTCAAAAGATTTGACACCTACTCATTCAAGGGTTTTTCTTTAGTTTACTATTTTCTACATTTTAGAATAATAGTGAAGACATCAAAACTATGAAATGACACATATGGAATCATGTAGTAACCAAAACAGTGTTAAACAAATCAAAATATATTTTACATTTGAGATTCATCAAAGTAGCCACCCTTTGCCTTGATGACAGCTTTGCACACACTTGGCATTCTCTCAACCAGCTTCATGAGGTTGTCCCCTGGAATGCATTTCAATTAACAGGTGTGCCTTGTTAAATGTCTTTCCTTCTTAATGCATTTGAGCCAATCAGTTGTGTTGTGACAAGGTAGGGGTTGGTATACAGAAGATATTTGGTAAAAGACCAAGTCCATATTATGGCAAGAAGAGCTCAAATAAGCAAAGAGAAACAACAGTCCATCATTACTTTTAGGTAATGGTCAGTAAATTTGGAAAATGTCAAGAACTTTGAAAGTTTCTTCAAGCACAGTCGCAAAAACCATTACGCACTATGATGAAACTGGCTGTCATGAGGACCGCCACAGGAACGTAAGACCCAGCGTTACCTCTGCTGCAGAGGATAAGTTCATTAGAGTTACCAGCCTCAGAAATTGCAGCCCAAATAAATACTTCAGAGTTCAAGTAACAGACACATCTCAACATCAACTGTTCAGAGGAGACTGTGTGAAATCAGGCCTTCGTGGTCAAATTGCTGCAAAGAAACCACTACTAAAAGGACACCAATAAGAAGAAGAGACTTGCTTGGGCCAGGAAACACAATCAATGGACATTAGACCAGTGGAAATCTGTCCTTTGGTGTGATGAGTCCAAATTTCAGATTTTTGGTTCCAACCGCCTTGTCTTTGTGAGACGCAGAGTAGGTGAACGGATGATCTCTGCAAATGTTTAACTTTTAACATGGCACACCTGTTAATTGAAATGCATTCCAAGTGACTACCTCATGAAGCTGGTTGAGAGAATGCCAAAAGTGTGCAAAGCTGTCAAGGCAAAGGGTGAATACTTTGAATCTCAAATTTATTTAGATCTGTTTAACACTGTTTTGGTTACTACATGATTCCATATGTGTTATTTCATAGTTTAGATTACTTCACTCTCATTCCACAATGTAGAAAAAAATTTAAAAAATAAAGAAAAACCTTCGAATGAGTAGGCATGTCCAAACTTTGGACTGGTACTGTATGTGTAATATAATGGAACTGAGAGTCATGATCAAAGACTAGCTCGGGCCCTGCGCCACTAGGGGGCTTAGCCCCCTTCAGTTTAAAAACTTTGGCCGCCTCAGTTTTATGTCCCTATATAAAAATAGCAAAAAAGTTAAAATGATTGAGTTAGAGGTTGGCGCCCGCAAAAGATCTGTATCTCCTCTCCTCTGTGTCAGCACAATAGACAGGGCATGATGTGGTGTGTGTAAGCAGCCTGGTATTTTTTATTTATTTAACCTTTATTCATAGACTAGACGTAACATAGTCAATATAGATTAGTATCATATGTTATGTTTGGTTACATAAGACAGAAGGTTACTTAAAAGGTGCTAAATATGCAGAAATCGCTACCGCTATTTTCTGGTTGCTAAAATAAGAATAGCTCGCATAATTTCAGTTTGTAAAAACAAACAGTTATAGTACAATGATTCTCTGCACAATCTAAACCGCTGTGAAAAATATTTTCCATAACCAAAAATATATATTTTCAGCTGTTTGAAGCTGGTGTACAAAACCGAAAGTAAAAGATGCAAAAACAAAACTTAAGAACGGAACTCATAGAAATAGTGCACATAGAACAGATCTACTGCTTCTTAGACATGCTTTCAATGAGAATGGCAGATCTATAACTCAACATTTATTTGTGAATTTGGTCAGGTCGTCCAAAAAGTTACATATTGCAGCGTTAAGGCAAACAAATATTGTACATTTTGCAAATTCGTAACAAATCACACAAATTGTAATTCGTAACATATACAAAAATAGATACATACCATACGAACGTAACATATTATACTAAATGGAGTATCTCGGATTTACTTACAGAATAATACAAAATGCTCTGAGACCAGGTTGCAGCTGGGGGGCTATGGAAAGCCACTGGGTGGTTAGGTGTGACTCCGTTGGGTTTACACTCCGTTGGCTAAGTGAATAATGTGATACACCTCCTCCTGTAATATTTGATTTCAACGTTTTCCGTTGAGGCTGCTTCACTCTTAGGTATAAAACGAGTTAGCGTTATTAGCTTTAGTCTATTTAGCTAGCTTGACCCAACTAATCTGCCACGATGGATATCTGAAATTGGCTTCGCCCAAGTACCCAAACAAAGGAGAACGAGAGCGATGAGCAGCTGCATCAAACCACCGAGGCCGCCGCCAAGCCCAACAGCGATGATGCTCCCGAGCTGCAGCTAGCTCCATGTACAGAGCATACCCACCCTTCCACAAGTGCTGCCATAATGGCTCCACAGCCGCCTCCACCCCCGACTGTTCCTGATGATCTTGGAACAGAGAAGCCAGCCCAGGTTAGCGTAGAATCCTTTAATAACAACTGGCTAATAGGAAGAGAGTGGCTAGAATACTCGGTTACTGCAGATGCTGCATTTTGTTTTCCCATGTCGAAAGTTCTGTTTTGGGTCCAATGCTAACGCAGACAAGGTCTTCCACCCAAGCTGGGTATTCTAACTGAAATAATGATATTGATAGTACCAAAGGATTTGCTAGACACGCATCAAGCAAAGAGCATTGCACTGTGGAAATAAAAAATTGTTTGAAGTGCTATTGGGACCATTGGTGTCACTTTCAACACTTGTTAATGATCGGCAGCTGGCAAGAAATCTCATGTATTTGTCGGCGATTGTGATTATCGAGTTCCTTGTTTCTAACCAGCAACCACTGAGGGGGACATTGGACACGATAAGAATCAAGATGGGAGGGGGGCAGCGGACTTTTTCTGTCTATGATGAAATATACTCTCCAAAAAGACGAGGAACCTGCCAAGGTGTTTAGCACCATATCCCATAATACCACATAAGTAACACGATATTCAAAATTAAATCGTTCCTACTGGATGTGAATATATATCCACTGGACAGTACAGCAGGACAGAGGAAAAGAGACTGAGTGTAAAAGACTGTTCCTCAACACGTTGGATGTGGTCATTGGTGAAATGTCAGAACAATTCAGCAAAGGCAACTGCCAACTGGTGGCGGCACTGTGTGCCCTTGACCCAGAGAGCCATTACTTTCTAGATGTAAAGCGAAACCTGGATCTAAGCAAAAAAAATATTTGGTGGAAGCTGAGTTTAGGGTCGAGCTGCAGTTTTTGCAGCCTCAAATGGACCCCACTTGTTATCCTGTAACAATTATCTGGGCCTCTCTCCACTATAACGATGTGATAACATGCGTCTTGGTGAGAGGTGTAGGAGTCAGGCGCAGGAGAGCAGGGATGTCTGAGGAGCGTGTTTAATAATAGTCCAGCAATGCAAATGGCACAGAACAAAAATCCCAAAACTACGCTCTCGAATAATCGTGCAAACACACGGAGGAACTAACACAGTTCCGACACTTTACATACACGTGCGTAAATGCGAAAAAAACAACAAACATCAAATACCATCGAACGCAATACACACAAATCTAATCCTGCACGAATTACGGCAGGTAACAGCTGCCCTATATACCCACAGAAATCAAAGCAATTGAAAACCAGGTGTGAAAAGGAACACAGACAAAACAACCAGAAAAAGAAAAAGGGATCGGTAGTGGCTAGTAGACCGGCGACGCCGAGCGCCGAGCGCCGCCCGAACAGGGAGAGAAGTTACCCTCGGTAGAAGTCGTGACAGTACCCCCCCTGACGCACGGCTCCCGCTGCGCGACGACGCCGGCCTCGAGGACGACCCGGAGGACGAGGCGCAGGGCGATCCGGATGGAGGCGGTGAAACTCCCTTAGCATAGGAGGATCCAGTACGTCCTCCACCGTCCTCCATCTCTCCTCCGGACCGTACCCCTCCCAGTCCACGAGGTACTGAAGACCCCCCACCCGACGCCTCGAGTCCAGTATGGACCGAACTGCATACGCCGGCGCCCCCCCGATGTCCAGGGGGGGCGGAGGGACCTCCCGCACCTCATCTTCTTGAAGCGGACCAGCCACCACCGGCCTGAGGAGAGACACATGAAACGAGGGGTTAATACGGTAATACGGGGGGAGCTGTAACCTATAACACACCTCGTTTATTCTCCTCAGGACTTTGAATGGCCCCACAAACCGCGGACCCAGCTTCCGGCAGGGCAGGTGGAGGGGCAGGTTTCGGGTCGAGAGCCAGACCCGCTGCGATGGCGGTCGGCACTGGCCTTCTGCCGTGCTTCGGCCCGTTTAAGGTACCCATGGGCGGCCTCCCAGGTTTCCCTTGAGCGTTTCACCCAATCGTCCACCGCAGGAGCCTCGGTCTGGCTCTGATGCCATGGTACCAGGACCGGCTGATAGCCCAACACACATTGGAAGGGCGACAGGTTCGTAGAGGAGTGGGGGAGTGAGTTCTGGGCCATCTCCGCCCAGGGGATGTACTTCGCCCACTCCCCTGGCCGGTCCTGGCAATACGACCGCAGAAACCTACCCACATCCTGGTTCACTCTTTCCACCTGCCCATTACTCTCGGGGTGAAACCCAGAGGTCAGGCTGACCGAGACCCCCAAACGTTCCATGAATGCCTTCCACACCCTGGACGTGAACTGGGAACCCCGATCAGAAACAATATCCTCAGGCACCCCGTAGTGCCGGAAGACGTGAGTAAACAGGGCCTCCGCCGTCTGTAGGGCCGTAGGGAGACCGGGCAAAGGGAGGAGACGACAGGACTTAGAAAACCGATCCACAACGACCAGGATTGTGGTGTTGCCCTGTGACGGTGGCAGATCGGTCAAGAAGTCAACCGACAGGTGTGACCAAGGCCGCTGTGGAACGGGAAGGGGTTGTAACTTCCCTCTGGGCAGGTGCCTAGGAGCCTTGCACTGAGCGCACACTGAGCAGGAGGACACATAAACCCTCACGTCCTTGGCTAAAGTGGTCCACCAGTACTTCCCACTAAGACATCGCACCGTCCTCCCAATCCCCGGATGACCAGAGGAGGGGGATGTGTGAGCCCACCAAATTAACCTGTCTCTAACCTCCAGCGGAACATACACCCGTCCCGCTGGACATTGTGGTGGAGTGGGCTCAACACGCGATGCTCGCTCAATGTCTGCGTCCACCTCCCACCTTACAGGTGCCACTAGACAAGAAGCCGGGAGGATGGGCGCAGGATCAATGGCCCGCTCCTCCGTATCATATAGTCGGGACAGTGCGTCTGCCTTAGTGTTCTGGGAGCCTGGTCTATAGGAGATGGTAAACCTAAATCGGGTGAAAAACATGGCCCACCTTGCCTGACGAGGGTTCAGTCTCCTCGCTGCCCGAATGTACTCTAGATTACGGTGGTCAGTCCAGATGAGGAAAGGGTGCTGGGCCCCCTCAAGCCAATGTCTCCACACCTTCAGGGCTCTGACAACAGCTAGCAGCTCCCGATCCCCCACGTCATAGTTTCGCTCCGCCGGGCTGAGCTTCTGAGAAAAGAAAGCACAGGGGCGGAGCGTCGGTGGCGCACCCGAGCGCTGGGAGAGCACGGCTCCAACCCCAGCCTCAGATGCGTCCACCTCCACTATAAATGCCAAAGAGGGGTCCGGATGCGCCAGCACGGGAGCCGAGGTAAAAAGAGCCTTCAGGCGACCAAAAGCCCTGTCCGCCTCAGCCGACCACCCCAGACGCGTCGGCCCCCCCTTCAGCAGTGACGTAATGGGCGCAGCCACCTGCCCAAAACCCCGGATAAACCTCCGGTAGTAGTTGGCAAACCCTAAGAACCGCTGCACCTCCTTTACCGTGGTTGGAGTCGGCCAATTACTCACGGCTGCAATGCGGTCATCCTCCATCACCAACCCCGATGTGGAAATGCGATATCCAAGGAAGGAGACGGCCTGTTGGAAGAACGAGCATTTCTCAGCCTTGACGTACAGGTCATGCTCCAACAGTCTCCCAAGTACCCTGCGCACCAGAGACACATGCACGGCCCGTGTAGCGGAATAGACCAGAATATCATCGATGTAAACCACCACACCCTGACCGTGCAGATCCCTGAGAATCTCATCCACAAAAGATTGGAAGACTGCTGGAGCATTCTTCAAACCGTACGGCATGACGAGGTACTCATAATGGCCGGATGTGGTACTAAACGCCGTCTTCCACTCATCTCCCTTCCGGATACGCACCAAGTTATATGCACTCCTGAGATCCAGTTTTGTGAAAAACCGTGCTCCGTGAAATGACTCAATCGCCGTGGCAATGAGAGGTAGCGGGTAACTATACCCCACCGTGATGGAATTTAGACCTCTATAGTCAATGCACGGACGCAGACCACCCTCCTTCACAAAAAAGAAACTCGAGGAGGCAGGTGAGATGGAGGGCTGAATGAACCCCTGCCCCAGAGATTCCGATATGTATGTCTCCATAGCCACCGTCTCCTCCTGTGACAGGGGATACACGTGACTCCTGGGAAGTGCAGCGCCTACCAGGAGATTTATCGCACAATCCCCTCGTCGATGAGGTGGTAATTGGGTCGCCTTCTTTTTACAGATATGCCAAATCGGCATATTCTGAGGGAATGTGCACGGTGGAGACTTGGTCTGGACTCTCCACCGTTGTAGCACCGATGGAAACTCCTACACACCTGCCTGAGCACTCCTCCGACCACCCCTGTAGAGCCCTCTGTTGCCACGAAATCCTGGGGTTGTGACGGGCCAACCAGGGGATCCCCAACACCACCGGAAACGCAGGAGAATCAATGAGGAAGAGACTAATTCTCTCCTCGTGACCCTCCTGCGTAACCATATCCAGTGGAGCCGTGGCCTCCCTGACTAGCCCTGACCCTAATGGTCGGCTATCTAAGGCGTGCACTGGGAAGGGTTTATCCAGCTGAACAAGGGGAATCCCTAACCTGTTCGCTAAACCACGGTCAATAAAATTCCCCGCCGCGCCTGAATCTACTAGCGCCTTATGCCGGGAAAGAGGGGAAAATTTAGGAAAAACAATCCATACATACACGTGACCAACAGGGGGCTCTGGGTGAGCCTGGTGCCGACTCACCTGAGGTATCCGGGCAGTGCTCGGCCTGGCGTCTCGACTCCCGGGGGCAGTGTGCCCTCTGCGACCACAGCTGGCACAGGAAAGGCCCCCTCCTCCGGTCGCCCTCGCTGAAGCACCTCCTAGCTCCATGGGTGTTGGAGTGGTGGTACTGGTTGGGGTGTAGCTGATAACGGTGTGGGAAGGCCACCTCTCTCCCATCGCTCCATCGTCGCCATCACCTGATCCATGGCCCGCTCCTGCTGACTCCATAATTATGTCGGTGCAGGATTCTGTGATAACATGCGTCTTGGTGAGAGGTGTAGGAGTCAGGCGCAGGAGAGCAGGGATGTCTGAGGAGCGTGTTTAATAATAGTCCAGCAATGCAAATGGCACAGAACAAAAATCCCAAAACTACGCTCTCGAATAATCGTGCAAACACACGGAGGAACTAACACAGTTCCGACACTTTACATACACGTGCGTAAATGCGAAAAAAACAAACATCAAATACCATCGAACGCAATACACACAAATCTAATCCTGCACGAATTACGGCAGGTAACAGCTGCCCTATATACCCACAGAAATCAAAGCAATTGAAAACCAGGTGTGAAAAGGAACACAGACAAAACAACCAGAAAAAGAAAAAGGGATCGGTAGTGGCTAGTAGACCGGCGACGCCGAGCGCCGAGCGCCGCCCGAACAGGGAGAGAAGTTACCCTCGGTAGAAGTCGTGACAAACGACTGTGCTTTCTGCACTGACACATGGACTGACTTTGGGGCGTCCACAGCTACATGCGAGAATTCAACTTTTTTTCCACTTTGAAAAATATGTTCAGTCAGCAGAGTAGAAGCACGCTACGCCAGAAGAAAGCTCAACTAATACAACTGTCATTTGAGGGGGATCTTACAAGATTTGGGGAGAATAGAATTATCAATTTCTCCGGAAATTCCACAGAGCATCAAGGAAGCTGGAACTCTTTAAAAGGTAAGATTGAAACAATCGAGCTGGTTGGTTTTATAAAAACCTTGCTTTATTGTGTAGAGCGCTGTCCATTGTGCTGATAGAGCGCCGCAAGATTGTGGACTTGTCACTTCTTGGTCAAATGCATTTAAAAAAAAAAACTTTTGTGTTTGTGGTATAGCGTGATATAAGCAGGATTCAATTTTATTCCAACGCAAGTACCCAAATGACTCCCCATTTATTTGGCAAAACAGCTGAGCATGGCTGCATCTCACTGTATTAGGCTGTAGGCTATGCTTTTGTTATTTGGATTTCCATTGGCCTTTCATTTACTGCGTTTGTTAACTGTTAATGTAAAATACATATAGTTGGTGTCATGCCTTATCCGAGGTGATATTTTGTTTACTAGGCTTACTACTATGTACCACTGTTTTGTTCTGTTCGAGGTTGTCGGTATTCTAAGCCAAACTGCTATACAGTTTTTGTTTGCATGCATAAATAACTAGCCTACTTGTGGTAAGGCAGCTGTGTGTACGGCTGCATTCACATAGGCTGCTTGTAATAGGGTAATTGCCTATCTAAACCGCACTGCTGTAGGGGGCTGTCCATTGTTCTGATACGTCGCAACAGACAGGCTACAGATTCCAAAATAACTCAATGATCTCGAAGTCTCAGCATTTTAACGTTGTTTATTATGGTTTATTACATGATTCCATAAGTGTTATTTCAAAGTTTAGATGTCTTCACTCTCATTCTACAATGTAGAAAATACTTTTTTTGTTTAAGAAAAGAAAAACCCTTGAATGAGTAGGCGTACTACTTTCGGCATTTAGTTAGCATTATTGTAAATGAAAGGCGAATGGAGATCCAATGATTATAAGCAGAATTCGATATAAGTCCAATGCAAGAACACAAAATGTAGCCCGCTTGGCGATTTCAACTGACCCTAGCCACTCTATCCTGTCTGGGCTAGCATAGCTTCTTGGTATGACACTGACACAACAGACCAATTTGGCTTCTAACTAGCAATGCTGCCGTTACATTTACTGTAAACAAATGTCAAGAACAACATGATTGACAAACAATAACATAAGGTCGAAGCATAAATCCCCGCATCTTGCAGACAGCAGATACTTTCGTCTTGACTTTGCTAACCTTCATTGTCAATCCAATCTTCCTTCAACAATCAAACATTTGGACCTAAATCTTAACTTCCGCCGATAGGCTACATGTTTCGTCACTTCCTCCAACGCAAAAATTCTACACAAGTTTATTTTTAGTCTGCAGTCTTTGCAATCCGGAATTTTTGGGACATCCGCATTGAAGTTGAAACGTAAATTGGTAGGGTAAAGGTTAAAGGGGCAGTCAGCAGTTGCTACATGAATTTACATCCATATTAATGATATGTATGCATTGATTATTGGAAAATATCATTTATAAATGTGTTTTTAAACAAATAAAATGAAAGCAAACACCTTATAGCCTAAAAACATGATTAAACTGTAATGTTTTATATCATGGAAGGTCAATCCTTGCACCCGTAGCTCTGTCTATTAATTTGAGAGTGATTACATTTCTCCAGCCCCATCCCTAGGCTTTTTACCGAACCATGAGTGGGAACGCCTTTATTGTTTTTAATGCTGATTGCCGCTATTAGGTTAGGGTTTAGGTAGGGACGTCCCGAGGATCCCAGATAGTACAAATCACGATTATGCCGAGATTTACTGTTTGAAGTCAGCTGATGTTGTTAAAACACCCCGTATTCACAGACATGTAAGTATATAAATTATTACTCGATAATATTCTCATGTTTACAACACATCAGTGTAGAACGAATACAGAATAAAACAACTATTAGGTTGAATTGGGACAACCTGCCTGAAAGGGAAAGAAAAACTTGTTTTCTCTGAAAGCTGTTGCACTTGATTAAAAACATCTTGAGATGACAGGACGCGACCAATTGTAATTCTTCAATTACCATCCTCTTCTCTTCGCTGTGTTGACAAAAAATGAGCAACTCGGATCTCTGAGCAGATTTCTTCAACGATACCATATAATGTCCTGACACAGTGATATTTGTTTCAATGTGGCAACGTATCGTATTTTATTTTTCCTTATTAGCATTCATGGATTCTGCAATTGAAAAGCACTGTTCAGAGCTTGTAGCCCGTGAGCGAAGCGATCATACGGCTCTAACTGAGAGAAATGTCCTGTACGTGTGGGGAGGCTACGTGGTAAGCAGAGACTGTCAAACAGAAAGCCTACCTGGCTGCAACTGTCTTGACAAGCATTGCCAATGACTAGTGTTATCTTTCATTTATGTTTTGCATTTCACCAACATTCTATTTGGATCATGAATAAATATTCAAGGATTATGCAATATGTTGATTGATGCCAAATTACTATTCTATGTTACTTGTTTTCTGCAGTCAATTGCTGATGATGAAGTTTTCCTACCTAATGATGAAATCTGGTTATATGACTTAGAAAGAGGTGTATGGTAAGAATATGAATGGAATTTTAACAAAGTAACACATTTCTAAGATCATGAATGGAGAAGTTGATATCTTATGAGAACTAAGCTTGATTTCGAATCTTCTACTACAGTCTACCCATCAAAAAACAACCACGCAACAATTTACTTAACCAGTTTTTTCCCAGTGGGTTGGTTCAGTGCAAAAGTTGAATAATTTAATTTCAACAACAACAACAAAAAATCTATGTGATGACATTGAATCAATGTGCAAAAACGCATCGAGGTCAGGGAATTTTGTCATTTTTTCACCCAACGTTTAACCTAAATCCAATGACAGGGTTATTTTTTTTATTTTATTTCATGTTGAATTCATATCAACCAAATGTAAATCAAAACTAGATGTTGAGCTGACATCTGTGCCAAGTGGGAAACATTTGAGAGATGTAAACACTACATTTCATAATTATGGAGCTCTGCATTATTTACAATGTTGTTACATAGTTGCTAGAAGTTTATTGGTCAGTGGTTTGTGTTTATATCTGTACTCTTTGCTTTTTGTGAATTTTGCACCCTGCAACTTACATTTCCCTGTTTTGTTTGTTTATTCTCCATTCTGAAGGGAAATGTGCAGGATGTCAGGTGAGGTCCCGCCCCCCATGTCAGGCACCTGTGGCTGCTGTCTGAATGGAGACATGTACATATTTGGGGGATGCGATGACAACGGCCAGACCAACCAGGTAAATGTACAGTACATTTGCAAGGATGTGTGAAAATCCTCAATAGCTTACTAAGCCTTACATTGTTTTGTTTACATTTACATGCTGAAATGGTCTGTTTTCAGCTTTACTGTGTCAATCTTCTGGATGGAATATACACTTGGAGGAAAGTTAACCATAAGAGTGGCTCCCCTCCCTCACCCAGAGATAAGCTCTCTTGCTGGGTTTTCAATGGCAGGCAAGCATTCTTTAAAAAAACAAAACAATGCCCATGGCAGTACTGCCCTAATTGGGAACATTTATAAATCGAACCTTGCCATTTTACTATTGGTGGTGATCTAAAAAAATCGTTGGGGGTGCACAGCTACCCCGTAAAACGGATATGTTTTGGTTATTCTGTAGGCTCATCTACTTTGGTGGATATGGTCATAAGCAACTTGATGACATCAATAACAACAGAAGCTTCCTTATGGATGAGGTGTCATGGGTAAGTTTATCTTATGGGTGCAATTATAGCCAAACATATAAATACATTTTCTAGTACTATTAACTATTTTAACTTTATTATATGGATTAGTAATACTGTGCTCTGTAGGTGGATGACATCTATTGGGGATGGAACAATGAAGTCCATATGTTTGACCCAACATCGGCCAGTTGGAGTGAACCACATACCAGTGTAAGACGATATATTGAACGTGTTTATTTATTTTTAAAAAGACATGATATCATATACAATAAATTTAAGAATGTGCTATGACATCACATGATTTGAGGAATGGAACATACAAGGCACGTATTATACTTTATTTGTGGATATCTACTGTCTACAGGGTTGTGACCCTGACCCGAGAGCTGCCCATGCCAGTGTAACACTTTGCCACAAAGGATATGTATGTGGGGGCAGAATAAGGGTGAGAAATTATTAATTTTGACTCCTCTTCATGGTTGCATTGAAACACAGACACAAAAATACTAAAGTGTATTGCTAATAAGATTTGTGGGATTAAATCTTTTATTGTACATACAAGTTTAAATATACATACTTAACTCAAGTTTTTTTGATTTGGTTTTAAATCTTCATTTTTCTTTTCACTTTCAGGAAACCAGGACAAGTGACATTTATTGTCTAGATCTAGAATCATGGACATGGTACGAAATGTACGCATTTACTGTTCACTCTTTCAAATGCTCAACTTAAAATGGTTACTTTCCTGTTCTATACTGTTGTCAGAACACGCTTGATTTTATTTTTTTAACTGTTCTTTCAAAATGGCTTTTCTAGAGTACCAGCATCCAATGTTCCAATGGGAAGGTCGTGGCATACCCTCACTGCAATATCTGACAGCGGTTTGTTTCTATTTGGAGGACTGAGTATAGACTGCAAACCAATGAGTAAGTCATTTACCTGTACAGATTCAAAATCCTACCTCTGTACCTTAATAAGGTCCACGGAAACATGGCATTCGCTTTTCTAAAAAATAAATTAAATCTCTCCAGGCGATGGCTGGGTATTTGATGTTGGGACGAAGAAATGGAGAGAGTTTGAGCATCCATACATGAACAAACCAAGGTAGTGCATGTTCAAGTTGTTTGTGTCATGTTTAAATCAAGCTAAATTACTAAACTGGTATTGGATAGCATTACATGTTCCAATCTAAAGTCTGAGGAATGTACCCAAAATGTGCAAATGATAAAACTGTAAGCACATTGTCTGACCCATAGAGATCCTTTGATTTACTTTACATGTAATTCTATGATCTGACCCTTTATTTATTTTCCACCCTCAGGTTGTGGCACACAGCATGCCAAGGGAAAGACTCTGATGTCATTGTGTTTGGGGGTAGTTGCAACTACATCCTTCGAGTAGACACAGTAAGTATAATGGAAACCACCTTAGAATCATTCTAATTCTATGGAAACCACTCAAGGATCTTCTCTAATCATTCACATTGGATGATTTTACCATTTGTGACAGGAAGGAAATTGCTTGGTATTATGTTAATGTACATTATTAAAATTCATAAGCAGATCATTGATGAATTATGGAACACATATCATGAATTATGGAAGACATGTTTACAATGAGCTGTTATGGTACTGTTTCTTCAGGGTCACTGCAATGATGCACATGTTTTCCAGACCCAGCCCTACCCACTCTTTCGGTAACTAATCAATTATGATAATTCAATGAGGGAGAATCTGTTCTCAGCTAGAAGACACTGATATTTTGGAAATCATGTTGACTGATAAAACAAAAAAATATTCTATATGCAGAATGGTCCCCATACAAATAGTTCATGGAATTTATTATTTTGCTATTACATAGATGCTATAACACAGTGACAGTTTAGTATAGTAAGCTACAACTACCAAATGCATGCAATGCCCTCTTAGCCTATACTTAAAATGTTTTTTTTTAAATGTCTCACAGGATATGTGAGGATTACATAGCCAAGAATGTGAAGAACTGCAAGATGCTTGAAAAACAGCTTCCATTTGTGCCCCCAAAACTACTGCCAGCTGTACAGAAGATAATATAATTTTTTCGGACAACAAAGAAAATATAGCATTGTCAGATATAAATATTTAGGGAAATGTTCAGTATTATAAACTAGGGGGTTTGAGTCCTGAATGCTCATTGGCTGACAGCCATGGTATATCAGACTGTATACCACATGTATGACAAAACATTTATTTTTACTAATTACGTTGGTAACCAGTTTATAATAGCAATAAAGCACCTCTGAGGTTGGTGGTGTATGGCCAATATACCACAGCTAAAGGCTTATTCAGGCACTCCGCGTTGCATCGTGCTAAGGACAGCCCTTAGCCATGGTATATTGGCCATATACCACCAACCGCCGAGGTGCCGTATTGCTTAAGTAGACTACAGTAAACTGATAATGCAGAGTTCAGACTATGTTCCTCATATTACTGTTGAGAAGGCCTTCATAGTATGTGGGGCGATTTGTCTTACAAAACATTATTGATTTATTGTCAAATGTCTTAGTGTATTTTACAAGGCATTCAGAAATGATTCAGACCCTTTAACTTTTTCCACATGTTATGTTACAGCCATCATTACTTTAACACATGGTCAGTCAATCCGGAAAATTTCAAGAACTTAAAAGTTCCTTCAAGTACAGTTTCAAAAACGATCAAGCGCTATGATGAAACTGGCTCTCATGAGGACCCCCACAGGAACGGAAGACCCAGAGTTACCTCTGCTGCAGAGGATGAGTTCATTAGTTACCGCCTCAGAAATAGGAGCCCAAATAAATGCTTCAGAGTTCAAGTAACAGACACATCTCAACATCACCTGTTCAGAGGAGACTGCGTGAAATCCGGGCCTTCATGGTCGATTTGCTGCAAAGAAACCTCTACTAAAGGACACCAATAAGAAGAAGAGACGTACTTGGGCCAAGAAACACGAGCGATGGAAATCTGTCCTTTGAGTCCAAATGTGAGATTTTTGGCTCCAACTGCTGTCTCTTTGTGAGAAACAGAGTAGGTGAACGGATGATCTCCGCATGTGTGGTTCCCACCATGAAGCATGGAGGAGGTGTGATGGCGCTTTGCTGGTGACACTGTCAGTGATTTATTTAGAATTCAAGGCAAACTTAACCAGCATGGCTACCACAGCATTCTGCAGCGATACGCCATCCCATCTGGTTTGCATTTAGTGGGGCTATAATTTGTTTTTCAACAGGACAATGACCCAAAACAGCTCCAGGCTGTGTAAGGGCAATTTTACCAAGGAGAGTGATGGAGTGCTACAGTACATCAGATGGCCTGTCCTCCACAATCCCCTGACCTCAAACCAATTGAGATGGTTTGGGATGAGTTGGACCGCAGAGTGAAGGAAAAGCAGCCAACAAATGCTCAGCATATGTGGGAACTCCTTCAAGAATGTTGGAGAAGCATTCCTCATGAAGCTAGGTGATAGAATGTCAAGAGTGTGCAAAGCTATCATCAAGGCAAAGGGTGGCTATGAAGAATCTAAAATCTAAAATATTTTGATTTGTTTATCACTTATTTGGTTATTTCACAGTTTATTCTACAATGTAGAAAATAGTAAAAATAAAGAAAACCCTTGAATGAGTAGGTGTGTCCAAACTTTTGACTGGTACTGTAAGTATTCCTACCCTTAGCTATGAGATTTGAAATGGAGCTCAGGTGCATCCTGTTTCCATTCATCATCCTTGAGATGTTTCTACAACTTGATTGGGGTTTACCTGTGGTAAATTCAATTGAATGGACATTTGGAAAGGCGCACACACATCCTGTTTCCATTGATTTGGAAAAGGCACACACCTGTCTATTTAAAGGTCCCACTGTTGACAGTGCATGTCAGAGCAATAACCAAACCATGATGTTGAAGGAATTGTTCATATAGCACCGAGACAGGATTTGTGTCGAAGCACAGATCTGGGGAAGGAACGGTACCAAAAAAAATTATAAAGCATTGAAGGTCCCCAAAAACACAGTGGCATCCATCATTCTTAACAATGGAAGAAGTTTGGAACCACCAAGACTCTTCCTAGTGCAGGCCACCCAGCCAAACTGTGCAATCGGGGGAGGAGGGTTGAGCTTGAGGCGTCACTACAGACACTGTTGCCCGGGTTTAGCCGGTATAGGCCGTCATTATAAATAAGAATGTTCTTAAATGACTTGCCAAGTTAAATAAAAGGGCCTTGGTCAGGGAGGTGACCAAGAACCCGATGGTCACTCCAGAGTTCCTCTGTGAAGATGGGAGAACCTTCCAGAAGGACAACCATCTCTGCAGCACCACCAATCAGGCCTTTATGGTAGAGTGGCTAGACGGAAGCCACTCAGTAAATACACATGACCGCCCGCTTAGAGTTTGCCAGAAGGCACCTAAAGGATGATGAAACCAAGATTGAACTCTTTGGCCTGAATGCCCAAGCATCATGTCTGGAGGAAACCTGTAATCTCTACGGTAAAGCATAGTGGTGGCAGCAACGTGCTGTGGGGATGTTTTTCAGCGGCAGGGACTGGGAGACTAGTCAGGATCGAGGGAAAGATGAACAGAACAAACACAGAGGTCCTTGATAAAAACCTGCTCCAGAGCGCTCAAGACCTCAGACTTGGGCAAATATTCACCTTCCAACAGGACAACAACCCTAAGCACACAGCCAAGAACATGCAGGAGTGGCTTCGGGACAATTCTCTGAATGTCCTTGAGTGGCCCAGCCAGAGCTCGGACTTGAACCCGATCGAACATCTCTGGAGAGACCTGAAAATAGCTGTGCAGCGACGCTCCCCATGCAACCTGACAGAGCTTGAGAGGATCTGCAGAGAAGAATGGGAGAAGTTCCCCAAATACAGGTGTGCCAAGCTTGTAGCGTCCTACCCAAGAAGCCTCAAGGCTGTAATCGCTACCAAAGGTGCTTTAACAATGTACTGAGTAAAGGGTCTGAATACTTATATAAATGTGATATTTTCCCATTTAAAAAAAAAATAGTAATACATTTGCAAACATTTCTAAACCTGTTTTTGCTTTGTAATTATGGGCAAGTGTGTGTGTAGATTGATTGGAAAAAAAATATTTAATACATTTTAGAATGTCGAAAAAGTCAAGGGGTCTGAATAATTTCCGAATGAACTGTATATGATGACTATGAATGGATGTGTATTCTGCCTGCAACAAAAGCAAAGGCATTTTAATAAAGAAGACTGTTGTAATGTTTAATATCATTCCTAATTTTTACAACTTCAACTTTGCTTTGGCCACCACCCCCAACATGGTTATAATAACATATAAACCTTTTGATGAGTCATACAATTTTTAATTCACTGATGTCAGAGAGGCTGAAGTTCTTATTATTACTTTTTTTGCTTTTTAGACAAACGTCACGCAATTGGATGAGCCCCTTTCCTGGGCCCAGCACCTGCCTTGTTGCCATGTTTTCGTCAGAGCGAATGCTCTCTTAGCGTGGTGTTTTGGGAAATGCATTTTACATCTTCCACCGTTGTAGGAAAATGCATCGCTAAAACCTAAATTCCTCAACCTAAATTCCATCGCTATCTGGAAACCGGGCCCTGTGAGGTGATTGGTTAAAAAAAACAATTAGTGGAAAAAAAGATGACAGGCTGTGTAAACGCAACCAGTAACACTCTCATGTCTTCAGTATCTATTTCAGAGTTCTTATAATTGTTATTCATTATATTATTTTTTACAAAAGGGGACATATTCTTCTTTCTAAAAAAGGGGAAAGGTTACATCTTGTGTGTTTAGCTTTACTTACCTTGTGCTGTTACACCATTTGAGCATAGCTTCT
Source organism: Oncorhynchus mykiss (assembly GCF_057628025.1). Taxonomy (NCBI): domain Eukaryota; kingdom Metazoa; phylum Chordata; class Actinopteri; order Salmoniformes; family Salmonidae; genus Oncorhynchus; species Oncorhynchus mykiss. Next base: position 46,080,808 of record NC_143046.1, read on the forward strand.
ACAATTGCAAAGTGCTGTACTCTGACCTTGCCAAGAGGGTCAAGTCTGCTTGGAATATCAAAGAGCATTAGTCACACCAAAATAAATACTACAATTTGAAAGAATTGTATTACTGTTATCATAATTTTCTTGAACATTGTTTGTATTACTACAAGGTGTAACCAGATGATAATGGAATTCTAAATCTCCAAACATAATCTAATTGAGACAAGGATAGATAAGGATGGCAACTTTAATTTATTTAAATCTTGTAACAATATAGTAAAAATGTAATTACATTTTTGGAATCTGCAAACTAATGTTTTATATACACAAAATAACCTTTTTAAACCAGACAAACATACATTATATACTACTTCTTGTCATTTTTGGTCTCCCAATCTGTAAAACTGATATGTGCGAAACATACCTGAGCATATGTTCGATCAGTGATCACATGACAAGTTCTAAGGTACGTGTCGGGTACAATGTCCAAAGTCTCCATACTGTCCTTGACATTACACTACACTGGCTGGTCACCATTTCATTCAGAATTACATCAAAAGCACTGCCACGGAACAGTTAAGGGACCTTATCATCTTAGGCCTTGCTGAAGGCATTGGTCTAGGAACTCAGAGTAACACAATAGGGAGCAAAAGTGGTGATGCACTGGCACATCTGTGCCTCCCATGTCATCTACCAATACCACAGTGTGAGAGACGAGATGCAGATTCATGCTGACTGCTGTTTTGATGTAGTTCACACTTGACAAAGGTGGGCAGGGATGAGATGAGGCCCATATGGGATTCTGTGTGGTGTAAACACAAAACAAGAGAAAAAGTTTAGGCTAAAATATTATATAACACCTTGCATGATACTACAGGTGATCCTATACTTCAAAACGTGGTAAAAGCATTTTATGGGTGAAATGTTGAAATTAATAATTGAACACAGCCCTGGATGCCATCTCCTGCAGTGTGAGGGGAAAGGTGAGCTGGATGGTGTGGCCCAGGGGGTTGGGATGGGCTAACAGATTACCAAACAGGTCCAGGTTCAAGAGTTAACTTTCGGAAGTCCCCTGGCAGCACGGCCAGCTTTTGTGGGCTGCTGACAGAAAGCGCAGCTTGGAGATATGGCCGATGTGAAAGGGCAGCCACACCAGTTTGTTGTCGTCCAGCTTGAACTTGATCTGCTCTCGCAGCTGGCAGAACTGAAGCGGCAGGGCCTGTTCTGACTCAGGTCTAGGTGTTGAAGGGTTCGCTGCAGGCTGGACAGGCAGAGGGCATCACTAAAGGTCGTTAAAGTGGTCGATTTGGAGCAGTGGTTCCCAAACTTTTTATAGTCCTGTACCCCTCCCTTCAAACATTCAACCTCCAGCTGCATATCCCCTCTAGCATCAGGTTCAGCACACTCTCAAAGGTTGTTTTTTGCTATCATTGTAAGCCTGCCACACACACACACGCACATTTATTAAACATAAGAATGAGTGTGAGTTGTCACAACCCGGCTCGTGGGAAGTGACAACAAGCTCTAATAGGACCAGGGCACAAATAATAATCAATAATTTTGCTCTTTATTTAACCATCTTACATATTACATATTCATCAAAAATTCTGAATAACTCCCCACAGTTTAATGAGAAGGGTGTGCTTGAAAGGATGCACATAACTCTGCAATGTTGGGTTGTATTGGAGAGAGTCTCAGTCTTAAATCATTTTCCACACACATTCTGTGCCTGTATTTACATTGTCACATAGGTACGTGGCTGCAAAGGGCATCAGTTCATTAACAGCAGGATTTGCCAAGGCAGGATACTCTGCGCGCAGCCCAATCCAGAAATCTGACAGTGGCTTCTGATTTAAATTACATTTTCACAGAACCGCTTGTTGCAATTTCAATGAGGCTCTCCTGTTCTGATATCGGTAAGTGGATTGGGCAGGGCATGAAAGTGCTAACGAATCCAGTTTGTGTTATCCATTTCAGGAAAGTACCTGCGAAATTGCACACCTAACTCACTCAGGTGCTTCGCTATATCACATTTGGTACTAATTAGGATGAGAATGTTGAGTATCAACATGCAAGAGTACCTAGTTCTGCAAATAGGTGCTGGAGGTCTGATACTCATGGATGTGTGTCCATTCAGCAACATGTGGATGAGTTAGGGGGTGGAGCTGACATCCTGGAGTGATAGGTACCTTCCTTCATTTGAGATTACCAATGATCAGCGACCACCCTACCTAGTAATTACACATGCCCCTATTGTTATGTTTTAATAGGTCACTCTCTCAGAACTTGTCTCAAATGCACCAGGACGCGTTTGTCAAAGTAGGACAGAGGAAGCGTGATCAGACAACAGATCTATCTGCCTGTGACGGTACTAAGGTTGTGGAATGTCTAATGCCTGTTGAATTGACTCTTAATAATGGCACTATGACTATTTTTTATGCCAGTACCTTTGGTAATATCATCAATAATTGTATGATAGTCCTATCATACCATTGGGACTTACTTTATTTCCTAATGGGACTTACTTTATTTTATGCCTATTCCTGGTTACCAAAGTTGTGGCAAGGGTCGTGTTATTTGATATAAGTAGTACCACATGTAAGACATTCTGTGAACTCTCCCTTTTCACACCGTCACTGTCACGTTATGACCCTAGTTCCTTTGATTTGTCTTTGTTTTAGTATGGTCAGGGTGTGAGTTGGGTGGGTTATCTATGTTCCGTTTTCTATGTTGTGTTTGCGTTTGGTCTGGTATGGTTCTCAATCAGAGGCAGGTGTCGTTAGTTGTCTCTGATTGAGAATCATACCTAGGTAGCCTTTTCCCACTTGTGTTTTGTGGGTGTTTATTTTCTGTCTTTGTGTATGTCACCAGACAGGACTGTTTCGTTTCGTATCATTCTCGTTATTTTTGTCTGAGTTGAATAAACAAAGCGGATCCCTTTCCACGAAGGTCTGGGCCCAACAGAGATACCTGATGACGTCCTTCAACACGTAAATACATGCATTACTACTTACCCAAAAGGGTGGCAGTTCGGGGCAAGAGCTACTGTGAGCGTAGTTCCCAAACAGATCAAAGTGTTGCTTCTCTTTCTCTCTCTTTAACTCCCATCTTGTGTCATATTGTGTTAGTCCGCTAGGGACTTGTTGTCATCGAATTAAGTTTTGAATCAATAACCTATACCGTGTGTGTGTAGCCTATGTTATCATTTAGTTTGTTAGTAATAATAAATGTATTTGTGTGGTACGGCATGATTAGTAAGATTTGGGTTTGTGCAGATTCACGAAGTCTGCACAAAATCTGCACGAAGTCTCAAAATGAGACGGATATGAGGAAATTATTAGTTAGTGGCTGGTATCAAAATATATATTCTTGAGTTAATTCGGGAGACGATAACTCGGTAAACAACTTCTCCTGTGGTGCCCCAAATTCCTAATGAGTTAATTATTACGTGATTAAATTAATTGAGTAACAATTATACAGATTCGATAACTAACAGTCATTAGATTAATGATAGTCATGTCACAACATCTGGAATGCATTTAAATTAAGAGTTAAAAGTTAATTTGTGGAATTTATTTAGTTCTTAATGCGTTTGAGCTAATCAGTTGTGTTGTGACTAGGTAGGGTTAGTATACAGAAGATAGCCCTATTTGGTTAAAGTCCATATTATGACAAGAACCGCTCAAATAAGCAAAGAGAAACAACAGTACTTTAAGACATGAAGGTCAGTCAATGTTTATTCAATTGCAGTCGCAAAAACTGCTCTGATGAAACTGGCTCTCATAAGGACTGCCACAGGAATGGAAGACCTAGAGTTAACTCTGCTGCAAAGGATAACTTCATTAAAGTTACCAGCCTCAGAAATTGAAGCCCAAATAAATGCTTCACAGAGTTCAACTAACAGACACATCTCAACATCAACTGTTCAGAGGAGACTGTGCGAATCAGGCCTTCATGGTCGAATTGCTGCAAAGAAACCACTACTAAAGGACACCAATAAGAAGAGACTTGGGGGGGGAGGGGTTGCTTTGCTGGTGACACTGTCTGTGATTTATTTAGAATTCAAGGCACACTTAACCAGCATGGCTACCACAGCAGTCTGCATCGATACGCCATCCCATCTGATTTGGGCTGATGATGACCTAGCCTACACAATCCCACGACTTCAACCAAATTGAGATGGTTATGGATGAGTCGGACCACAGAGTGAAAGAAAAGCAGCCAACAAGTGCTCAGCATATGTGGGAACTCCTTCAAGACTGTTGGAAAAGCATTCCAGGTGAAGCTGGTTGAGAGAACGCCAAAAGTGTGCAAAGCTGTCATCAAGGCAAAGGGTGGCTATTTGAAGAATCTCAAATATAAACTGTATTTTGATTTGTTTATCACTTTTGTGGTTACTAGTTTCGATGTGATATTTCATAGATTTGATGTCTTCACTATTATTCTACAATTTAGAAAATAGTAAAAAATAAAGAAAAACCTTGAATGAGTAGGTGTTCTAAAACTTTTGACCGGTAGTGTACGTGTCACGTCCTGACCTTAGTTCCTTTTGTAGTATGTTTCTATTTTAGGTTGGTCAGGGCGTGAGTTGGGGTGGCATTCTGTGTTTTGTTCTTGTGTTTATATTTCTATGTGTTTGGACTGGTATGGTTCCCAATCAGAGGCAGCTGTCAATTGTTGTCTCTGATTGAGAATCATACTTAGGTAGCCTGTTTTCCCACTCTTGTTTGTGGGTGGTTATTTTCCATTTCAGTGTTTTTCACCATTCGGGACTGTTTCGGTTTCTCTTTATTCGCTTGTTCGTTTGTTTCCTGTGTTCAGTGTAATAAATATGACGAACACTTACCACGTTGCATATTGGTCCGATATTTCCTACTCCTCCTCAGAAGAGGAAGACGACAACCGTTACAGTACGTTCCCATAACTTCCATGGAACCCAATGTTTTATCTGGGCTGTATCAAGTGAATTGAAAGACTCACAGGTTAAGGCCAGGCACCAAACCCTAATAGGGTATTTTTCTTCCTTTAATCGTATCACAATCAACTTTTACCAGTTGAATGTGGACACAAAGATACAATTTTTCTGAAATATTGTATTACAATATGCAAATTAGGCAATCTCATTAAATAGACACATATTTGCATATAACGCAAATAAGGTTTCTGGACACTGGATGAAGCTAAGCAGGTTTGGTCCTGGTCAGTCCCTGGATGGGAGAACAGATGCTGCTGGAAGTGGTGTTGGAAGGTCAGTAGGAGGCACCCTTTCCTGTGGTCTGCAAAAAATATCCCAGGGCAGTGATTGGGGACATTTCCCAAATCATCATTTTTGGATGGGACGTTAAATGCATGGCCACTTAAAGAGCCCATGGCAAATATCGTAAGAATAGGGGTGTTAACCCCGGTGTCCTGGCTAAATTCTCAATCTGGCACTCATACCATAATGGTCACCTAATCATCCCCAGTTTACAATTGGCTCATTCCTCTCCCTTGTAACTATTCCCCAGGTCGTTGCTGTAAATGAGAATGTGTTCTCAGTCAACTTACCTGGTAAAATAAAATAAAAAATATGTAGTTGGTACCCCCTCTACTGCTATAACGGCCTCCTCTCTTCTTGAAAAGCCTTCCACTATCTGTTCGAACATTGATGCGAGGACTTGCTTCCATTCAGTCACAAGAGCATTAGCAAGGTCTGGCACTGTTGTTCGGCAATTAGGCCTAGCTCGCAGTCGGTGTTCCAATTCATCCCGATGGGGTTGAGGTCAGGGCTCTTTGCAGGCCTGTCAAGTTCTTCCACACCGATCTCGACAAACCATTGCTGGATGGACCTCGCTTTGTGCATTGGGGAATTGTCATGCTGAAACAGGAAAGGGCCTTTCCCAAACTGTAAATAGCTGTGCTGCGACGCTCCCCATTCAACCTGACAGAGCTTGAGAGGATCTGCAGAGAAGAATGGGAGAAACTCCCCAAGTACAATTGTGCCACGCTTGTAGTGTCATACCCAATACTTTGCTTCAACAAAGTACAATTTAATCAATTTTAGAATAAGGCTGTAATGTAGCAAAATGTGGAAAACATGAAGGGGCCTGACTAATTTCCGAATGCACTGTATGTTACAACTTGGCAGCTTTAACAGAAAGCATGAGGATTTTAGCTCAGGATTTTAGCTCACAGATACTATATTAGTGATGTAATAATGACTTGGATGACTCACAACTTCTTCCAGCTAAATCAAGAAAAGACCAAGGCACTTATTTTTGGAGTGAATCTGTCCGCACATTTTAATTCACAGGCAATAAAGATTAAACACCAGGTAAAACACCTAGGTGTGATTTTAGATTCTGAACTCAATTTCAAATCACACATTAGGAATGTGACCAAAATAGCTATTTACCACTTGAGGAACATTGCCAAGGTGGGGCCGTTTCTATCTCAGGCTAATACAGAGAGACACCACACTCATCAACCTATGTGTGTCAGGGAACCACAGCGAGATGATCCAATTCCTGCTCATTAAGTCTCCTCAGGTTGCCGTGGAATTGGGATTCTCTTTGCTCCAGCGACACAATCCCTGAATTGACTGGTCTGCTGGTGCCATCACGGACTGGAGCCCATTCTGCCACGCTCATTGCCTGAAGTCAGCACAGCCTGCCCCTGGACGTCTTCCTGGGGGCTCGGAAGTTGCCCCGGACCTCTCCTCCATTCCCGCAGAGTACCAGGACCTCTGGGAGGTGTTCAGGAAGGCCCGGGTGACTTCGCTTCCGCCGCTACTTGTGCCTCCTCCGCCGGCACAGGGTTCTTCTTTGTGGAGAGGACTAAACCCTGCGCCCGTACATTGAATACCGGGGCCTCAAAGACATCACGGTGAAGAACCGCTAACCGCTACCACTCATCTCCTCTGCCTTTGAGCCACTCCAGGTGGCCACCGTGTTCTCCAAGCTGGACCTACAACCTGGTGCGGATACGGGATGGGGACGAGTTGAAAACTGCCTTCAACATGGCCAGCGGTCACTACGAGTATGTGGTCATGCCATTTGGCCTTACCAACACCCCTGCTGTGTTCTAGGCTCTGGTTAATGATGTTCTCCGTGACATGTTGAACCAGTTCATCTTCACCTACCTCGACGACATCCTCGTCTTGTCCCGCTCCACCCAAGAATAAGTGCTCCACGTCCGACAAGTTCTCCAACGCTTCCCGGAGAACCAGCTTTTTGTGAAAGCAGAGAAGCGCGAATTCCATCGTTCCACCATCCCTTTCCTGGGTGACATCATCACCGCAGGGAGTGTACAGATGGATCCTACATCCAGTGTGCAGCTGCAACGTTCCCTGGGATTTGCCCAAATTTCATCGCCACAATTTTAATCGCCATCCAGGGTTACAGCACCCTGTTGTCCCTCCTGTCTGCACTTACCTCTCCCAAGGTTCCGTTCACGTGGTCTCCAGCTGCTGACCGGGATCTCAAACACTGTTTCACCACAGCTCCCATCTTGGTTCATCCTGAACCGTCCTACTAGTTCGTGGTGGAGACCAATGCTGCATCTGGGTCTTCCCTGAAACGTGATATGCTGTTGCAGAAACCAGAGATACATAAGCGATTCTCGCAATAGTTACATAACAGTGACCGTTGCTTTGAATTATTAAAAAGGTTCAATTTGATATGGTAAAATGATACTGTATTTTCTAGATTAAATTATTTAAAATGTATAAAAATCACTGATAAGCATAATATATAATATATACACTATATATACAAAGTATGTGGACAACCCTTCAAATTAGTGGATTCGGCTAATTCTGTCACACCCGTTGCTGATAGGTGTATAAGATCGAGCACACAGCCATGCAAGCTCAATGGACAAATATTGGCAGTAGAATGGCGTTACTGACGAGCTCAGTGACATTCAATGTGGCACCGTCATAGGATGCCACCTTTCCAACAAGTCAGTTCGTCAAATTTCTGCCCTTCTAGAGCTGCCCCGGTCAACTGTAAGTGCTGTTATTGTGAAGTGGAAACGTCTGGCTCAGCCACGAAGTGGTTGGCCACACAAGCTCACAGAACAGGTCCACCAAATGCTGAAGCGCGTAGCGGGTATAAATCGTCTGTCCTTGGATGCAATACTCACTACAGAGTTCCAAACTGCCTCTGGAAGTGGAGGGTTAAACCAAGGCCTCATACCTTTTAAAGGGTTAATAAATTGTGTTATGATAAACTGTAAGGTCTCCTCTTCAGGAGACCTGTCTCTGTGTGTGTGTGTGTGTGTGTGTGTTAAACCTGTTTTGAGTGTTGTGCCCTTCAGACACTATCAGAAGGCGAAAAACTACAGTACGTTCATACTCCACCTCTCTGGGCTCCACCATGGTTATCTGGTTTTCTGAGAACACAAGGCTATCGCAGGCCTGATGAAAACAGCCGTCTGTCAGAAGATGCTTTGACTCGTTCACCTTGTTATGACTATACTTGTGATGAAAGGTCAAGTTTCGGTCAAACCCACTTCTGAGCTATTAATTGCTGATAGGGGGAGGTTAGATTTATTAAAATGTTGTTGCCAGAGAAACTCACACAAGGAGGACTGGGAGAGGCTATATGAGTTACAGGATATCTTAGACATTTTGCAGAACCTGGGGAGAGCTATCATATACTGTACTCTGTACCAACTTCTGCCTACAGTTGTATTGCTAAAGGATAATTTGAATACTTAAACAAAGAGTCTGTTTCCTTTCCATTACTAATAATTATATAGACCTGATCATTTGTTGAAGAAATTGACCAACAGAAGAATTGTTTGTCGGCAGCTTCATGAAATTGGTTTCCATTGCCGACAAGCCTAAGATCACCATGCGCATGGCAAGTGTCGGGCGGTGTGGTGTACAGCTTGCCACCATTGGACTCTAGAGCAGTGGAAACGCGTTCTCTGGAGTGATGAATCACGCTTCCCCATCTGGCAGAACGCTACCTGCCCCAATACATAGTGCCAACTGTAAAGTTTGGTGGAGGACGAATAATGGCATGGGGCTGTTTTTAATGGCTTGGGATAGGCCCCTTAGCTCCAGAGAAGGGAAATCTTAAAGCTACAGCATACAATGTCATTCTAGATTATTATGTGCTTCTATCTCTGTGGCAACAGTTGGGGGAAGGCCCATTTCTGTTTCAGCATGACAATGCTCCCGTGCACAAAGCGAGGTCCATACAGAAAAGGTTTGCAAAATCAGTGTGGAAAAACTTGACTGGCCTGCACAGAGCCCTGACCTCAACACCATCAAACACCTTTGGGATGAATTGGAACGCCGACTGCAGGCCAGGCTAAATCGCCTAACATCAGTGCCCGACTTCATTAATTATCTTGTGGCTGAATGGAAGCAAGTCCCTGCAGCAATGTTCCAACCTCTAGTGGAAACCCTTCCCAGAAGAGATGATGGTGTTATAGCAGAAAAGGGGGGACCAACTCCATGTTAATGGCCTTGATTTTGGAATGAGATGTTCGATGAGTAGGTATCCACATACTTTTGTTATGTAGTGTATGAGTATATAGCTATTTGCATCCCACACACCTAAAAATCTATTTGTCTGGAATTCAGCTTTTAGCTACAAATGTGTACAAAATCAAATAAACCTCACTATAAAATAAATGCCACACTGAAGTACATTATTATACAACATGTCAGTGATAACATTTGCGTTGTATTTTTTTTTTTTTTTTTTTTTTTTTTACCTTTATTTAACCAGGCAAGTCAGTTAAGAACAAATTCTTATTTTCAATGACGGCCTGGGAACAGTGGGTTAACTGCCTGTTCAGGGGCAGAACGACAGATTTGTACCTTGTCAGCTCGGGGGTTTGAACTCACAACCTTCCGGTTACTATGATAGGTATAATTTGATTACATGAATTAAATTCCTATGAACAGGTTACACAATAATAGTGTGACAGGTTAGAATACAAAAGTGTTGTTCAGTGTTTCCCTGGGGACCCTTATAATGTGAAACATTTATAATGGGGAGACATCCCACAAGTAGACCAGACCCAGCTGCTACTGCATTGGTGTCTATGGGGGAGCCACCCCTTAAATAGACTGCAACTGACAAGTTTTTTAAATGGTAAACAAACTGAGTGAACTATCTTAATTTATCCACCATCTTTGCTTACACCTGTTCAGGTGAGGGCATTATCCTGACAGGGATAGTTCACCCAAACTACAAGCTGACATATTGGTCATCTTAATGAACAGTCTATGGACAAATGCTCAAATGTTAGCTTTTAGCATTTGTGGCACAAATCCAATGCAAGTCAATATCCCCTATATTAGTATTTTTCACACTTCATGTCCAAATCATGTTAAATAAACTTAATTGAGCTACACAATCAATTTTAAACACACTTTTCATAAGAAGCCTTTGTGATGATGCGTGCAGCATTCTGTTTGAAACAAGCAAAATATACCTTTATCCTCTTTCAGTAAACTTAGCTTGTCTTTAGGTCTGCTTCAGACTGTTTACCTTATATTGGCCTAGAACCTGTGATTTGATTAGATAATACGTATCTGTTATTTTGATTAGATAATATGTACAATAATACAGTTGAAGTCGGAAGTCTACATGCACTTAGGTTGGAGTCATTAAAACTAGTTTTTCAACCACTCCGCAAATTTATTGTTAACAAACTATAGTTTTGGCAAGTCAGTTAGGACATCTACTTTGTGCATTTTCCAACAATTGTTTACAGACAGATTATTTCACTTCTAATTCACTGTATCACAATTCCAGTGGGACAGAAGTTAACATACACAAGTTGACTGTGCCTTTAAACAAAATTATGTAATGGCTGTAGAAGCTTCTGATAGGCTAATTGACACCATTTGAGTCAATTGGAGGTGTACATGTGGATGTATTTGAAGGCCTACCTTCAAACTCAGGGCCTCTTTGCTTGACATCATGGGAAAATTAAAATAAATCAGCCAAGACCTCAGAAAAAAATTGTAGACCTCCACAGGTCTGGTTCATCCTTGGGAGCAATTTCCAAACGCCTGAAGGTAACACGTTCATCTGTACAAACAATAGTACGCAAGTATAAACACCATGGGATCACGCAGCCATCATACCGCTCAGGGAAGAGACGTGTTCTGTCTCCTAAAGATGAACGTACTTTGGTGCGAAAAGTGCAAATCAATCACAGAACAACAGCAAAGGACCTTGTGAAGATGCGGGAGGAAACAGGTACAAAAGTATCTATATCCACAGTAAAGCGAATCCTATATCGACATAACCTAAAAGGCCGCTCAGCAAGGAAGAAGCCACTGCTCCAAAACTGCCATAAAAAAGCCAGACTATGGTTTGCAACTGCACATGGGGACAAAGATTGTACTTTTTGGAGAAATGTCCTCTCATCTGATGAAACAAAAATAGACCTGTTTGGCCATAATGACCATGATTATGTTTGGAGGAAAAAGGGGGAGGCTTGCGAGCCGAAGAACACCATCCCAACCGTGAAGCACGGGGGTGGCAGCATCATGTTGTGGGGGTGTTTGCTGCAGTAGGGACTGGTCCACTTCACAAAATAGATTAACAGATATGACAGCTTGTTACACATAAGAAAAGGAAAAGAGCTGGGTTTGAGTGAAAGAGCGGGAAGACTGAGGAACAAAGGACGAAGCTGTGCTCTTGTAAATACAGTATCTTATGAATTCTAAATTACTGCCCATTTGGAAAAGGCAAATGCTATAAATATTTACTCTGAGCTACGCTTCAGTACGTTGGTGGTAGATGGAAGGCCGTGTTGCCCAACCGAGTCCTTTGAAGAATGTCTCTGCTGGTAAATTGGATACGTTGTAGTAACGTCGTTGTGTGACGGGATACTCTGTCTGTTCCTTCCTAACCTGCGTTTGCAGCTGCTGTTGCTAACTCAACGGCTAGGAAGTATCACTTCTGTAGTGAATAAGAGTTCAAAGTTCATACCATTTGCAACCAAAACTCACGCTGATGTTGGCTTCGTTCTGTAGTTATTATCTGAACATCGGACCGTCGTCCTCACATCCTCGGAAAGGAGGTTATTTTGTCGTCAAGGCTTTATATAGGAAGGGAGAGGAGGGCGTGATTGAAAAGTTTTATAGCCCATGTCCCTTCACAGGGGCGGGCCACTGATTGAGCAGAGCCCTACCTTATGAAAACCCAAATCTCACATTTTAGAAGCTAAAATCACATTTCATCACATCACGAATAATTTCATATTGAAACATTTGAATTGAACAACAATTCCATGTGAATCCGATAACTCTGATGTGTAGACTTTCCACTGTAGAGTTTGCCATCTTATCATTGATGAGAATGTCTCAGATGACAACCGAACTGACATCATATTCATTAAGTACCACCGTATGTGTTCAATTGGTCGGGTTACCAGAATATAGTTCATTTCCCCCACCTTCTGATGTTCCCAGAATCTCTATGTTAACCAAGGGGTTTACAAATGTTACATATGTAGGGTAGAGAGAGGAAAAAGGGGGAAAGAGGTATTTATGACTGTCATAAACCTACCCCCAGGCCAACGTCATTACACAACACAACACTAAACAATACATTAATTGCACTATAACAGTGACAAACTGTGGCCACAAATTGTTATGGCCTACATAAAGCTGTCCCAACAGCAGAGCTTTCTTTTCATGGAGTGCATTGCTACACCAGGCTATCAGTGGAGCCTTGTCTGGCAGCGAAACAGTTAATTCAGTCTTGTTTTACTACCTTTTAAAAAAACATAGCTGATATGCCTGACATGCTTTAACAAATGTGGTTTCTACTGACAATTGAGATTTACAAACTATGGCATAAGGGAACGACTACTGCAGAAGAGGCTATCAGTAATTTTGATTAAGACATTAATGAGCGAGCTAGGATGGACGTAGTCAATATAGCTATTTGTTCAGTACTTTTGAAATGTACAGTGACAGAATTCAGAACATAGGCCATTCTTACAGTATTCTCCCTGTACAACATGTCAGAACCGTAGGATATATAAAGGGAGCATATAAGAAGACAACGAAAGCTCTTACAATATTCGATGATTGCAGTATACATCTCCCTGGCATATTACATAATTTATGCAACAGCATACAATACATTTTTAGACTTACCTTGTTGTGCTGTGCACACTTGAACCGGAAGATGGCGGAAGACGCCTCTCCTTCCAGTTCTCTGCTGCCAATGACTGGAATTAACTACAAAAATCTCTGAAACTGGAAACACTTATCTCCCTGACTAGCTTTAAGCACCAACTGTCAGAGCAGCTCACAGATTACTGCACCTGTACATAGCCCACCTATAATTTAGCCCAAACAACTACCTCTTTCCCTACTGTATTTATTTCATTTATTTAGCTCCTTTGCACCCCATTATTTTTATTTCTACTTTGCACATTCTTCCACTGCAAATCTACCATTCCAGTGTTTTACTTGCTATATTGTATTTACTTTGCCACCATGGCCTTTTCTTGCCTTTACACCTCCCTTATCTCACTTCATTTGCTCACATCGTATATAGACTTGTTTATACTGTATTATTGACTGTATGTTTGTTTTACTCCATGTGCTTTATCTTGGCCAGGTCGCAATTGTAAATGAGAACTTGTTCTCAAATTGCCTACCTGGTGAAATAAAGGTGAAATAAAAAAATAAAATAAAAAAATGTCCCATAAACATCACAAATGGTCCTTTTGTTCGATTAATTCCGTCGACATATATCCAAAATATCAATTTATTTGGCACGTTTGATCCAGAAAAACACCGGTTCCAACTTGCTCAACGTGACTACAAAATATCTCAAAAGTTAACTGTAAACTTTGCCAAAACATTTCAAACTACTTTTGTAATACACCTTTAGGTATTTTTTTAATGTAAATAATCGATAAAATTGAAGACGGGATGATTTGTGTTCAATACAGGAAGAAAACAAACTGAAGCATGCTTTCTGGTCACTTGCCTCTATCTAACAGCACACTTCAAGTGACCCTCGTTCAAGATGGCCGTACTTCTTCCTTACACAAATGAATAACCTCAACCAATTTCTAAAGACTGTTGACATCCAGAGGAAGCGATAGGAACTGCAGGAAGGACCTTTAGAAATCTGGATTCCCAATGAAAACTCATTGAAAAGAGAATGACCTCAAAAAAATAAAAATCTGAATGGTTTGTCCTCCGGGTTTCGCCTGCTAAATAAGTTCTGTTATACTCACAGACATGATTCAAACAGTTTTAGAAACTTCTTTCCAAATCTCTACTAATAATATGCATATCTTATCTTCTGGAGTAGCAGGTAGTTGAATTTGGGCATGCATTTCATCCGGACGTGAAAATACTGCCCCCTGTCACCAAGAAGTTAGAAGCCTCTTGGACTTGGCTCTCCGCTACCACTTGCCGTGCGGTAGCAGAGAGAACAGTCTATGACTAGGGTGGCTGGAGTCTTTGACAATTTTTAGGGCCTTCCTCTGACATTGCCAGGTATAGAGGTCCTGGATGCGAGGAAGCTTGGCCCCAGTGATGTACTGGGCCGTATGCATTACCCTCTGTAGTGCCTTGCGGTCGGAGGCCGAGCAGTTGCCATACAATGCAGTGATGCAAACCGTCAGGATGCTCTCGATGGTGCAGCTGTAGAACCTTTTGAGGATCTGAGGACCCATGCCAAATCTGTTTAGTCTCCTGAGGGGGAATAGGTTTTGTTGTGCCCTCTTCACAACAGTTTTGGTGTGTTTGGACCATGTTAGTTTGTTGATGATGTGGACGCCAAGTAACTTCAAGCTCACAACCTGCTCTACTACAGCCCTGTCGATAAGAATGCGGGCGTGCTCGATCCTCCTTTCCTGTAGACCACAATCATCTCCTTTGTCTTGATCACATTGAGGGAGAGGTTGTTGTCCTTGCACCACACGGTCAGGTCTCTGACCTCCTCTCTATATGCTGTCTCGTCGTTGTCGGTGATCAGGCCTAACGCTGTTGTGTCATCGGCAAACTTAATGATGGTGTTGGAGTCGTGCCTGGACGTGCAGTCATGAGTGAACAGGGCGTCCCTGTAGATTTTGCTGTGACGTAATGTCCCCTGTGACAGCAAACTGAACCAATCACGGCGCAACTAGAGAACATTACCATCCCCTATGCTCTGTATTTTCCACTGGCTGCCCAACCACCACAGAAAACACTGAGCTAGGCTGAAACACCTGCATTTTGGAGCTGCCTTACTCAAGAAGCAAAAAAGAGAGCATGTTGGTATGCGGCTTTATTAACTCAATTATATATATTTTTTTACATTGTTTGCAAACAGATAGTGACACATTAATAATACTGATGACGAGTACATACCGTATCTGGCATATTGGTGTCTGTCTTGTGTTGTCTCACCAGCTCACACAGGCACTACTCCAAACTGGACCTAGACAATTGCGCTTTGCAAATCTCAAAATAAAAAGCACAAAAAAGGAAGCTTGCAAGTAGTAGAAGCGAAGTAGCGGAACGTCCATCTCTTCTGTGTTTATACCAGAAGGGATACCGGAAAAGATGTGTTGTAGAAACAGGGGCGGGACTTCTGTTGCAAAACTCACTCAATACTGCCCCTCAGTCTTTGCAAGGAATGATCGGGTCTCAATTTCCAGGTAGGAAAAAACTGCGTTGAACAACGGAGCGTATTACAAGGAGCAGCCTCTTTTGTGATGAAAAACGACATTGCAACACTGCGCTACTCTCCGACGACCCTGTTTACGTATTGTCTGTAGACCCCTTTAGTGTGAGTGGCCATATAAATTATATGGCAATGACCTTACTTGTCATCATTTCATTTCAGTGAATCACACGACTGCTAGTAGTGGCTCTGTGCTTGTGATGTGCTAGTGTAAGGGGTGGGTTAGGAGGGAAGGTGTTATGGGAGATGATTGGTTGGTCGATTTAGCCGGTTAAGCCAATGCCTATGCCCCAGGAATTTCTCCTGATATTTCTGTATTTGTTAACAGGCCAAGTTTGACGTGTTGGTTCACCAGACTCTTTGCGCATTTGGGTAGAAGTGTCTGGGAACGAGATTACTGTATTTACCCTTTTATTTGATAGACAAGAGACCTCTTAGGCAAGAAATGACTTTGTAATGATTACATTGAGTTCTCTACTTAAATCATACCTACACTCAATGACATCCTCCATATTTAATTTACATACTATCTGTCACCTGTCTTGAGACCCATTTTAGGTCACTTTCGAGCTCCTTCATAGCCTGAGTGTCATGAAAGTGGTGTCACCTTAGCACATTTTATCTAGACGTGTGCAAATGTCAAAAGTGACTTACAAAAACTGAATTGATCCTTAACTCCACATATCCCCAGGCTTTATTCAGAAAGGCATGAAAAAAACAAACACATCAACAAACACCGTATCGATCAGCAGGGCAATGATTGGCCCATGTTCTACTGAAAATCCACTTGTACTACTGCCAATCGATATTATTTACAACCCTCTATGGCTACATTTACACAGGCAGCCCAAGTGCTCTGGGAATAATTGCAGATAGAAAAGCTGAAGGAAAAGTGATGGGAAGCAGGCATGACCCAGAATTGCTTCAAGGAGAGAAAATATATTCAGTTTAATGATCAGGCCCCTCCATTGACATTTGGAAAATCCAATATTCCAACTTGGAGCAGGCAATCTCTGAGTCTCTTTCTCTTTCTCATGGCAATGCGTTTTTTAGCGCGATCCGCGGCGGAGTCCAATGAACATTTATAACTCCCCACATATTTTGCATCAAGTCCACCATCACCAGTGTACCAGAGACAGGTAATAACACTGTGATGTGTGAGAAACAGAAACATCCCGCTGAGCTGCAAGAATGATTTCACCAGGATACAAAACCACAGGATGATATAATTAAACTACTTAATCACGTAACTGTAATTAACTAGGAAGTCGGGGCACCAAGGAAAATATTCAGATTATAAAGTTATAATTTTCCTAATATAACATTTCAGATATTTTAATATCTGATCAATAGTCTCCTGAATTAATGAATTATTTATTTGACCTCACGTTAGTCTCATTCCAAACGTCGTAAATTGTTGGTTATCTGCAGGAAACCAGTCTTCACTATGAGTCATCCATACATCAATTGTCTTAAATCATTTATTTATTAACTAACTAAACAATCACAGAATTTCACACACAAACAAACAAAGTAAATATGGTTACAAGAAATGATAGGGGAATGTGCCACTAGGGTGGGCTAAACCGGCATGTACAAAAACTGGTGTACAAAAGGGAAGTGGGGGTCGACTGAGAAGACAGCACACAGTTGATAATTATAACAATTGAAATGCTAATCCTTTGCACATGAACGCTCACTCATTTGGCAACAATTGCAATCAATACATATATTTACGCTCAGTGTGTCGTCGGGATCTCTGCTGAAAAGTTTGTTTCTGTTGAAGACTTTTCATCCTCTCTCTCTCTCTCTCTCTGTGTCGTAGTTAGAATGGATGGTTCAGAGTGACATTCATTCATTTCGTTAAAGATGTTTCGGCGGTTGTCGTTCTTTGCGTTCAATGATACCGAATTCCTAGCTGCAGACTAGTAATTAATATCAAAGACTTGTTCTTATTCTGTCGGTATCGATAGTCTAAGAGTTTAACCACGTGGGATGGTTAAAGGATTCAGCAATCGTCTCAAACCTTGGCCCTCTTGTTATCGAGGTAAGCTGGTCTGCAACCTTCGTCCTGTCGTAATTGAGAGAAACATGGTCTGTTGAGAAATTCTCAAAGTGGGGGTTTCATTCGGGACAGCAGAAAAAGGCTGTCTCATGACGCCAGGTCCGAACTGGGCTCATGGGCAGTCCTCTGATTTAGTTAAACTCAAAAGGCAATTGGAGTTTCCTTCATTAAACAGTCCAAAATCACATTACACAATTTTACAAACAGTATCATCTTCACTCATTCATCTTATACAAAAATTCGATGTAAACCTCATATCTGAGGCTATTATATAAATTGCGTTATGGTAATGTGGCCGTATTGTCTCCCATGAGTGTCACAAAATGGTACCAAATGGACCAGTTCGGAGCTGGATTCTTCACTGATCTTTTATACCTTCTCCAGAACATAAATGTTGTTCGGACCTCAAAGTTCTGTGAAGTGGAAGAAATTCCTTTGTTCTCTATGAAAATTCACTCTGTCTCTATACTGTGGCCATGAGGAGATCATCTCCTCCAGGAATTTACGACCTCTCTCTGACCACAGCAGCCTCTGTGTAGGAGACAGGGAGAGGGGGATGGGGCTTGGTGTACCCAAAGAGGCCAACATCATGATATTCCCGACCCTCCAAATGGTGCTGAGGCACACCACTTTCTATTCCAATTCAATTTCTGCTGTAATTTTGTAAATGTACAATTTTTAAATCACATTACTACAAAAGTAAAAGTACATTGAGAACTTCACAGTTTCTATTTTCGATAGGAGAAGCATTAGCTACTTTGAATGTGTTTAAATAAATCAACCAACCACCGGTATAAAAAACCTGAACTGTAAATAAGAGAGCACAGAACAACCTGGCTCAACCTTCGCTCCAGCAGATTACAGTGCCTTGCGAAAGTATTCGGCCCCCTTGAACTTTGCGACCTTTTGCCACATTTCAGGCTTCAAACATAAAGATATAAAACTGTATTTTTTTGTGAAGAATCAACAACAAGTGGGACACAATCATGAAGTGGAACGACATTTATTGGATATTTCAAACTTTTTTAACAAATCAAAAACTGAAAAATTGGGCGTGCAAAATTATTCAGCCCCTTTACTTTTAGTGCAGCAAACTCTCTCCAGAAGTTCAGTGAGGATCTCTGAATGATCCAATGTTGACCTAAATGACTAATGATGATAAATACAATCCACCTGTGTGTAATCAAGTCTCCGTATAAATGCACCTGCACTGTGATAGTCTCAGAGGTCCGTTAAAAGCGCAGAGAGCATCATGAAGAACAAGGAACACACCAGGCAGGTCCGAGATACTGTTGTGAAGAAGTTTAAAGCCGGATTTGGATACAAAAAGATTTCCCAAGCTTTAAACATCCCAAGGAGCACTGTGCAAGCGATAATATTGAAATGGAAGGAGTATCAGACCACTGCAAATCTACCAAGACCTGGCCGTCCCTCTAAACTTTCAGCTCATACAAGGAGAAGACTGATCAGAGATGCAGCCAAGAGGCCCATGATCACTCTGGATGAACTGCAGAGATCTACAGCTGAGGTGGGAGACTCTGTCCATAGGACAACAATCAGTCGTATATTGCACAAATCTGGCCTTTATGGAAGAGTGGCAAGAAGAAAGACATTTCTTAAAGATATCCATAAAAAGTGTCGTTTAAAGTTTGCCACAAGCCACCTGGGAGACACACCAAACATGTGGAAGAAGGTGCTCTGGTCAGATGAAACCAAAATTGAACTTTTTGGCAACAATGCAAAACGTTATGTTTGGCGTAAAAGCAACACAGCTGAACACACCATCCCCACTGTCAAACATGGTGGTGGCAGCATCATGGTTTGGGCCTGCTTTTCTTCAGCAGGGACAGGGAAGATGGTTAAAATTGATGGGAAGATGGATGGAGCCAAATACAGGACCATTCTGGAAGAAAACCTGATGGAGTCTGCAAAAGACCTGAGACTGGGACGGAGATTTGTCTTCCAACAAGACAATGATCCAAAACATAAAGCAAAATCTACAATGGAATGGTTCAAAAATAAACATATCTAGGTGTTAGAATGGCCAAGTCAAAGTCCAGACCTGAATCCAATCGAGAATCTGTGGAAAGAACTGAAAACTGCTGTTCACAAATGCTCTCCATCCAACCTCACTGAGCTCGAGCTGTTTTTTGCAGGGAGGAATGGGAAAAAATGTCAGTCTCTCGATGTGCAAAACTGATAGAGACATACCCCAAGCGACTTACAGCTGTAATCGCAGCAAAAGGTGGCGCTACAAAATATTAACTTAAGGGGGCTGAATAATTTTGCACGCCCAATTTTTCAGTTTTTGATTTGTTAAAAAAGTTTGAAATATCCAATAAATGTCGTTCCACTTCATGATTGTGTCCCACTTGTTGTTGATTCTTTACAAAAAAATACAGTTTTATATCTTTATGTTTGAAGCCTGAAATGTGGCAAAAGGTCGCAAAGTTCAAGGGGGCCGAATACTTTCGCAAGGCACTGTACCTCGTTGACCTTAATGGAAATAAACATGGAGACTATTCACAATCACTGCAACAACAAAAAATTATGGGAAATCACCTCAAGTGAAAATGGGACATCTTTGTAGTTTGTTTCTCATTCAGCCCTCTCTTCTTTAATTAAACTTCAACAAATTCCAACTCAAGAAGCTGCTTGTATGACTGGCAGGGTAATTACCCATGGAAGAAATTCCCAATTTGTTTTGTTGCCAGTGTTTAAATGCTTTTTGGATTTATTTGTAAGCCTGAAATTTGGATTTATTTGTAAGCCTGAAAAGTAGCTTGGCATCTAAATCGTTAACAGCGGGTAACTCCATGTTTAATCATGAAGTTCGTTTTTGCCAGGGTACATGTAAACCCATTCACCACCACCTGCACAATTACTGTATGAGCTCCAACCTGAGGGAAAACACAACAAACAAATAATGCACGATGGAGAGATGCTTCTCTCAGTACATGACCTTGTAGGGTGCTTTCAGGAGGTCTATCAAAACGTTTTATTACTTTGGCCCCAAGGCCAACAACAACGTACTGTAGCTTTGTATAAAAATATATCAACATTAAAGCCAAACATAATTATGAAATATCCAGTGTTTGGGCTTTTTAAACACACCTTAGTAATTGTTGGGTTGAAGATTTTAGAGTATGTTCAGGTATTATTTTTTGACTATATCAAAACACTTTAAGCAAAATATGTCCCATCCAAAAAATATCTAATGACCTAATGCAGAGGTTAAAACCTACAAAACATGTAAAAAATGTATTAATGCCACTTTTTTATTGTCTGGCAATAGGAAGCCACCTAGTGCATTTGGAGAGTATTCAGACCCCTTGACATTTTCCCCTCATCAATCTACACACAATCCCCCATAATGAAAAAGCAAAAACTGTTTTCCATTTATCTCAAGTTCTGTCAGGTTGGATGGGGAGCATCGCTGCACAGCTGTTTTCAGGTCACTCCAGAGATATTCAATCGGGTTCATGTCCGGGCTCTGGACATTCAGAGGCTTGTCCCAAAGCCACCACTGCGTTGTCTTGGCTGTGTGCTTAGGGTTGTTGTCCCGTTGGAATGTGAACATTCGCCCCAGTCGGAGGTCCTGAGCACTCTGGAACAGGTTTTCATCAAGGATCTCTCAGGATTTTGCTCCGTTCATCTTTCCCTTGATCCTGACTAGTCTGCCAGTCCCTGCCGCTGAAAGACGTCCCCACAGCATGAGGCTGCCACCAACATGCTTCACCATAGGGATGGTTCCAGGTTTCCTCCAGACGTGATGCTTGGCATTCAGACCAAAGAGTTCAATCTTGGTTTCCTCAGACCAGAGAATCTTGTTTCTCATGGTCTGAGAGTCCATTAGGTCCCTTTTGGCTAACTCCAAAAAGGCTGTCATGTGCCTGATTGGTGGAGTTCTGCAGAGATGGTTGTCCTTCTGGAAGGTTCTCCCATCTCATCAGACAAACTCTGGAGCTCTGTCAGAGTGACCATCGGGTTTTCAGTCACCTCTCTGACCAAGGCCCTTCTCCCCCGATTGTTCAGTTTGGCCGGGCGGCCAGCTCTAGGAAGAGTCTAAGTGGTTCCAAACTTCTTCCATTTAAGAATGATGGAAGCCAATTTGTTCTTGGGGACCTTCAATGTTTTTGGTACCCTCCCCCAGATCTGTGCCTTGACACGATCCTGTGTCGGAGCTCTACGGACAATTTCTTCGACCTCATGGCTTGGTTTTTGCTTTGACATGCACTGTCAACTGTGGGGCCTTTACAAATCATGTACAATTAATTGAATTTAGCACAGGTGAACTCCAATCAAGTTGTAGAAACATCTCAAGGATGATCAATGGAATCAGGATGCACTGGAGCTCAATTTTGAGTCTCATAGCAAAGGATCTAAATACGTATGTAAATATGGTATTTCTGTTTTTTATGTGTAGTAACTTTGCTAAAATTTTGAAAAACCTTTTTTTCACTTTGTCAGGGCCAGGACTGAGTTTAGGAAAACCTGCTTCATAATTTGATCTAATTAATGCCACTTAGCAGGCACTTTTATCCAAAGCGACTTACAGTACTGTGAGTGCATACATTATTTAGGCTATATTTATCTAGCTAGCTATAGCACAATATTTGATGAGGGTTTGAGTATGGTCATACTGTCGTCGAAAATATCCAGTTAGTACCGTGGACAACCTGGGACCAGAAATCAGGCATTTCTAACACATGATTAATGAGATATGTGTCGCTCTGCATGAGGCAAATCGTGGTCACACCAGATACTGACTGGTTTTCTGAGCTACGCCCCTACCTTTTTTGAAAGGTATCTGTGACCAACTGTATTCCCAGTCATGTGAAATCCAAAGATTAGGGCATAATGAATTTCAATTGACTGATTTCCTTATATGAACTGTAACTCAATAAAATCTTTGAAATTGTTCCATGTATCATTTATATTTTTGTTCGGTGTAGTATTTGGAATCTGTAAAATATTTGGAGTGTTTGCTTGAACCTACCTGCACTGTCAGATGGGTGGGGTTGTGACGTATATGCAGTCAGGAAGGAGGTGCAGGAAGAGCGTTTAATAATAAGATGAGGCAGATGACTAAAACAGGAGTAGCGTACTGAATGTGAAAACAAACCAATACTGCCTGATGACTAAGGCTACTGAGGGCTAAATAAAGGGAAGGTAATCAAGGTTATGATGAAGTTCAGGTGTGCGTAATGAAGGGGAGCAGGTGTGCGTAACGATGGTTGTGAGCACAGGTGGTTAGTAGACCGGCGACGTTGAGCGCTGGCGAGGGGGTTTACACTTTTGGGATGATTCCATTGGTTTCATTGTGCCAGGCAGGCAAGATCAATCAAGCAAACCTAAAGTAGGCCTATGTGAAAGATGTTAAATATTATCTGAACCCAGATCTGACTACTGCAAAACAGTAAAAAATAACTAGCTATCTGTGTGGTTCCAACATGGCTTTTCTGTGTTGTAACGTTCCTTATCACCATCATAAGGCTAAATGTAAACATGGGCAGATAAGTGGCTCGGTCGGGTTAATGTTGTGTTAATTATGTGTTTTCATTCCATGAGTGAGTACAAAATACAAATGAGATGTATCAAATTGTTTCTGTCAGCAAGGCAAGCGAGTACAGAAGGGGAGACGTCCACAATTCAGCCAATTACGTTGAAAGACTTGGTTAAAAACTGTGTATAAAACTGTATATATACACAGTGTGTATAAGAACTACAGTAAATCACACGTGAGTTTGCATACAGTAATCATCTTGATTAGTACACACATCTTTTTCAATCAAAATAAAGATTTCAGCCACTGTAAACGTATATTTCTCGCAACGCAAACATATAGGCTAAAATAGGACCTCAAATATCAAAATGGAAAAGCCTGACGGAAACCATTCCCCACACCTCAGAGAATTCACGTCTGATAACTGTCACACAGGTTTTATTGCCCCCATGTAGGTTGATTATAACTTGCTTGACTTTGCCTTTACGGAGGTTGACGGTAATAGAGTTATGGAATCCAAACAATCCATTTGTTTGCTGCAATGTAATTCGTTTTTGCCCATATATTATTAACGTTGACATTGAGGGTAATAGCCAGTTGTATCCATTTCAGGGGGACTGACTCTGCTGTGAACTAAATGGGGAGCGGTGTCACAATTAATGAGAACTAATGGCGCTTGATTACAAATCTCCCACCCAAAACCAATCTCATTTCTCATAAACAATGTTATTTTTCTCCATCTCCTCTGGTGGAACCTGATTGCAGACTTCACAGGATGTTCCTCAAATTTAAGGCTTTTAAAGGGAATTTCACCCTGGCTCTTGTCGTGGAATAATCAGAATTTGTTGGTAACATTTGTAAGCTGTTTAATATTCATCAAATGTGTGTAAGTTACTTCTCATCAGAATGGTATTTTTGTGTAATTCTGTGGTGAGGTTGCAGTTATCTGTTCTATGTCAAAACTAAGTTGCATGGGCCGCTGAGAGGAGAGAGGTCAAAGTGTCATCATGTGTAAACATATCTTTCACTCCCTACCTTTCCCATGGTGGGGAAAGGAAGGTTGCAGTGTCTGGAATCATTATATGCTCCCTCTTATGTTGTTTCTATCTTAAACTATAGCCCCACCCTCCTCTCCGTGAGTTTGTCCAGGAGTTTGTATTTAGAGTGGGTTGTATATAAATGACAATTTGATATATGCCTGTTGATATGGATGATTTGGTTTATGGTTTCACGGGTTTGGGAAAGGAGACAAAGCTGAACGATGAGTTATGTCTATGCTGTCTGACTATGTGTGTCTTTGCTATTAAAGGAACTCAGTTGCATTGTAAGGGGACTCTCAGAGGATTCACTGGGAGACACTGAATGATCTGAGAGTCACAGGATTGTGATAAGAGCTCATATAATTAAAGATGGACTTTTATAACTAACTCTGACGTGTGTGTGTGGTTTGCTCCCATGATTTGGTAAATAGAGGAAATTTCCACGACACTCTGCCATGGCATATAGTCATTACTATATTAACAACATTACATTTTTATCATAAACATCGCAATTATCCAAACCACAAGCTAGAACAAACACATTTTAATGTCACTGTTAGAATCGAGAAGTTTCGACTCATCTGCTCATAGTGAACCACAAAGTCCGGCATTCATGGTGAATGCTGATACCGCCCCCTAGGCAGAGGGGGTCCACAAACTTGAATATTGGCGTTGTTTACTTTGAACGACCAACACACAGTAATCTCTAAACTTCTCTAGGCAAGATTTTTTTGAAAACTGTTTTTCACTGTTTGTCATGATGCCCATGTGGTGTTTTGTGCCTGGCTGTGCTAATTACAAACAAGCGCCAAAATCATGAATTTGGATTACTGGGCTGAACGCGCAAACAAAAAGGAGGTATTTGGACATAAAGATGAACTTTATCGAACAACTCAAACATTTATTGTGGAACTGGGATTCCTGGGAGTGCATTCTGATGAAGATTATCAAAGGTAAGTGAATATTTATAAAGTTATTTCTGACTTCTGTTGACTCCAACATGGCAAATATCTGTTTGGCTTGATTTGTTGTCTGAGCGCCGTACTCAGATTATTGCATGCTTTTTCCGTAAAGTTTTAAAAAAATCTGACACAGCGGTTGCATTAACTTCTTATACCTGCAGGGGCAGTATTGAGTAGCTTGGATGAAAAGGTGCCCATTGTAAATGGCCAGCTCCTCAGTCTCAGTTGCTAATATATGCATATTATTATTAGTATTGGATAGAAAACACTCTAAAGTTTCCAAAACTGTCAAAATATTGTCTGTGAGTATAACAGAACTGATATTGCAGGCAAAACCCTGAGGAATATCAAACCAGGAAGTGGCTTCTATTTTGAAAACTCCATGTTTCATAGCCTCCCTTTGCTCCATTTAAAGGGATATCAACCAGATTCCCTTTCCTATCGCTTCCTCAAGGTGTCAACAGTCTTCAGACATAGTTTCAGGCTTTTATTTTGAAAAATGAGCCAGAACGATAACATTGCGTCAAGTGTTCGCATGAGTTTTTCTCGCGCAACAGAGTTTGGGCAGACATTGCCGTTCCCTCTCCTACTGAACAAGACCGTTGCCGTTGATATATTATCGATTATATATTTTAAAAACAAGGATTGATTCTAAAAAAACATTTGACATGTTTCTGTGTACACTACGGAAACTATTTGGAATTTGTCTGCGTTGTCCTGAACGCTCTTTCCTGTGGATTTCTGAACATAACGCGTCAAACAAACGGAGGTATTTTGGATATAAAAATAATCTTTATGGAACAAAATGAACATTTATTGTGTAACTGGGAGTCTCCTGAGTGAAAACATCCAAAGATCATCAAAGGTAAACGATTAAGGAGAAGGATATCTTTAATTCTGTGAATAAAAGTTGTATCTTTTATCAATGTTTATTATGAGTATTTCTGTAAATTGATGTGGCTCTCTGCAAAATCACAAGATGTTTTGGAAGCAAAACATTACTGAACGTAACGCGCCAATGTAAACTGAGATTTTTGGATATAAATATGCACTTCATCGAACAAAACATACATGTATTGTGTACCATGATGTCCTATGAGTGTCATCTGATGGAGCCCCTCTGCTTTTTGTGACTCCTCTCTTTGGCTGGAAAAATGGCAGTGTGTTTTTGTGACTTGGCTCTGACCTAACATAATCTGTTGTGCTTTCGCTGTAAATCCTTTTGAAATTGGACACGATGGGTAGATTAACAAGAAGTTTATCTTTCATTTGATGTATTGCACTTGTTAATGTATGAAAGTGACATATTTCTAAAAAATATTTTTGAATTTCGCGCTCTGCCTTTTCAGCGGAATGTTGTCGAGAGGTGCCGCTAGCGGAACCCCTAGCCGTAAGAAGTGTTAACCTGTTAGAGCTCTAGGGGCGCTATTTCATTTTTGGATAAAAAACGTTCCCGTTTTAAGCGCGATATTTTGTCACGAAAAGATGCTCGACTATGCATATTCTTGACAGTTTTGGAAAGAAAACACTCTGAAGTTTCAGAATCTGCAAAGATTTTGTCTGTAAGTGCCCCAGAACTCATTCTACAGGCGAAACCAAGATGATGCATCACCCAGGAATTAGCAGAATTTCTGAAGCTCTGTTTTCCATTCTCTCCTTATATGGCTGTGATTGCGCAACGAATGAGCCTACACTTTCTGTCGTTCGCCCAAGGTCTTAGCAGCATTGTGACGTATTTGTAGGCATATCATTGGAAGATTGACCATAAGAGACTACATTTCCCAGGTGTCCGCCTGGTGTCCTGCGTCGAATTCGGTGCGCAATTGCCAGCTGCTTCCACTTTACCATTTGATTCAGGGGAGAAAGCATGTGTCCAAGAACGATGTATCAATGAAGAGATATGTGAAAAACACCTTGATGATTGATTCTAAACAACGTTTGCCATGTTTTCAGTCGATATTATGGAGTTAATTTGGAAAAAAGTTTGCGTTTTGAGGACTGAATTTATGGATTTTTTTTGGTGGCCAAATGTGATGTATAAAACGGAGCTATTTCTAATACACAAGGAATCTTTTTGGAAAAACTGAGCATCTGCTATCTAACTGAGAGTATCCTCATTGAAAACATCAGAAGTTCTTCAAAGGTAAATGATTTTATTTGAAGGCTTTTATGTTTTTGTTAATGTTGCGTGCTGGATGCTAACGCTAATGCTAACGCTAAATGCTAACGCGAAATGCTAACTCTAGCTAGCTACTTTTACACAAATTATTGTTTTCCTATGGTTGAGAAGCATATTTTGAAAATCTGAGATGACAGTGTTGTTTACAAAAGGCTAAGCTTGAGAGATGGCATATTTATTTCATTTCATTTGCGATTTTCATAAATAGTTAACGTTGTGTTATGCTAATGAGCTTGCTGATAGATTTACACAATCCTGGATACAGGGTTTTTTTCATAGCTAAACGTGACGCAGAAAACGGAGCGATTTGTCCTAAACAAATAATCTTTCAGGAAAAACTGAACATTTGCTATCTGAGAGTCTCCTCATTGAAAACATCTGAAGTTCTTCAAAGGTAAATGATTTTTTTGAATGCTTTTCTGTTTTTTTGTGTAAATGTTGCCAGCTGAATGTTAATGCTAAATGCTACGTTAGCCATCAATACTGTTACACAAATGCTTGTTTTGCAATGGTTGAGAAGCATATTTTGAAAATCTGAGATGACAGTGTTGTTAACAAAAGGCTAAGCTTGAGAGCTAGCATATTTATTTCATTTCATTTGCGATTTTCATGAATAGTTAACGTTGCGTTATGGTAATGAGCTTGAGTCTGTATTCACGAACCCGGATCCGGGATGGGGAGATCAGAAAGGTTAAGGGAGAAATATAAGTTTATTGCCCGTATCACCAGTGTCCTGCAGTAAAGAACAATGTTTGTACAGATGGGTAGGAGGAGACTCAGCCTAGGAGAAAGAGTTAAATATCAGTGCTTGTGTGAAATGTATTTTGTCTGAATACAGCTGTGTCAACCCTTTGGGAAGAATTAAACTTGGTTAAGCTTCTCTAGTGTCTGTGAGTTATTTAATCTGAAAAATTTGAACCTAACAGATAATATAAGTGGAGGGTAAGTTCCTTTAACTTCTTATGGTATAGGGGACGCTTGCGTCCCACTCTGCCAAAAGCCAGGGAAAATGCAGCGTGGCAAATTCAAATAAATGATATAAAAATCTAACTTTCATTAAATCACACATGTAAGATACTCAATTAAAGCTACACTCGTTGTGAATCCAGCCAACATGTCAGATTTTAAAAAGGCTTTTCGGCGAAAGAATAAGAAGCTATTATCTGATGATATCACAACAGTAAACAAAGAGGGTAGCATATTTCAACCCTGCAGGCGCTACACAAAACACAGAAATAAAATATAAAACATGCCTTACCCTTTGACAAGCTTCTTTTGTTGGCACTCCAATATGTCCCATAAACATCACAATTGGTCCTTTTGTTCGATTAATTCCGTCCACATATATCTAAGATGTCAATTTATTTGGCGTGTTTGATCCAGAAAAAAAACAGCTTCCAAAATGCGCAACGTCACTACAAAATATTTCAAAAGTTGCCTATAAACTTTGCCAAAATATTTCAAACTACTTTTGTAATACAACTTTGGGTAGTTTTAAACGTTAATAATTGATCAAATTGAAGACGGGTCTATCTGTGTTCAATACAGGAACACAACAAACCAAGCTACTTTTCAAGTCTTGCTCAACTCTCAACAGTGTTACGCAGTTCCTAGATGGCCGTACTTCTTCATTGCACAAATGAATAACCTCAACCAAATTCCAAAGACTGGTGACATCCAGTGGAAGTGGTAGGAACTGAAAACAAGTTCCTAAGAAATATAATTTGCCAATGTGAAAAAATCTGAACGGTTAGTTCTCTGGGTTTTGCCTGCTACATAAGTTCTGTTATACTCACAGACATGATTCAAACAGTTTTAGAAACTTCAGAGTGTTTTCCATCCAAATCTATTAATATCATGCATATCTTATATTCCTGGCATGAGTAGCAGGAAGTTTAAATTGGGCACGCTATTTATCCAAAAGTGAAAATGCTGCCCCCTATACCTTAGAAGTTAAGGATAGGTGGAGGTTTTTCTCTGCGAG
This sequence comes from Oncorhynchus mykiss, assembly GCF_057628025.1. NCBI lineage: Eukaryota > Metazoa > Chordata > Actinopteri > Salmoniformes > Salmonidae > Oncorhynchus > Oncorhynchus mykiss. Next base: position 46,110,185 of record NC_143046.1, read on the forward strand.
AGCCAGTAGTGACAATACAGGGGAGGGTAGGTTCCGTATTAGGATAGGTCCCTAGTGGGGGTATTTCCCTGAGAGATCTGTAAAAGGGACAAAAGTCCCAGTTGCAGTGAGTTTTTGTAAGACGAGAGTTCTAGAAGCTAGTGAGTTAAAAAACAAAAAGGAAAAATAAGATATTCGAACACTACTTGAGTTACGTATAGTAGCAGTATCAATACAGAGAGATGTTGGTTTATGCCCTATGGGGAAGGGCAGCCATGAGAGATTATGTGGCTTATCAATAATAGCAATATTTGAGGAAATAATGGAATAAGACATTAAGTCATCCTTATTCTCCAGTAATACATTTGCAGACGCTATTGTAAAGGTTCGAATTCAAGGTATTAAGTGCCGTGACCAATTAATTATTAACCGGGGAAGTGGGTAGCGCTATCTTGAAAAATAGTTAATAGGTGTGTATTATAGACGGGAGTGAAGAAATCTAAAATACCCTGAACACCGTTAGGGAATAATAACTATTCATAAGGCAGCAAATGGCACTGTTTCTACATGTAATATGGAGATAGAGGATTTTAATAAAGTCCTGGAGGCGCTGAAAGAAGTGCACCAGCATTCTACCAATTCGGCTCGAATATGGGAACATTTTTGCAAACTGGATAAAATTGGACAACATTTTCATGCTGACGGACAATTCAAATCAAATAATGAATTCTGGGAGGCAATTATGACTTGGCACAAAGACATAAAACCAGAATCAAAAGCTCAATATACCAGTGTTTTGATGTCAGCATTCTATCAACAAAAAATGCACCACGATAAACCCGGAATGAGTATCAGTACGCTGTCACAGAAAAACCGTGAACGGGAGTGTATTGATAGAATTTGCACTTCTGCTTCGATGGCAGGTTTGAACCCTGTGATTAAAACAGTAATTGCGGGGGTAGTGGATTTAATTCAAGAGGATGTTTTGAGAGTGGAATATAACTCTGCTCACTTCGCACTACCTAGAGTTTCAATGGCCAAGGTAAACCAAAGAAATGTAGTGAAAAAACATCAAAGCATAGGGAGACAGAGTCCTGTTTTAGGTGTGGAGCTTTTAGTCATTGGAAAAGGGAGAGTAAAGTGGGTAAGGAGCCTGCTGTATTCGGAGGAAATGCTGCCAGGCAAGCGTTTGCATCGTTTTCAAAAGAGCAACAACAAATCCTCCGGAAAGTAGCAGGACAGGAACTTTCACCTAGCGGCATATAGCCTTGGTTAGATCAATAAGTGGTTCATAGAGATTACAGTTTTTATGTGAAGGAATACGTATGAGATCACGTCTTACCTACCTTTTTAGTGGAGGCCAGGGATAAAATATTGCTGATTCCTTACGATGAAAAATGGACTAAATTTGCCACAGGAAAACTTATTTTGGGTTGAAGAATTTAGCAAAATGTCAGGGGAATGGATTCTAAAGGTAACAAATGTAAATTATATAGCAAAACACTCCTTTCAAACTCAGAAAGCCTTGTTTTTGTTTTGATCTCACAAGACATTTAATGTCGTCTTATTTTGAAATAGATTTCTAGAATGGGCGAAAGGGTGGAGGGGTCACGAGGAATTAGTATAGAGGTTACCAAACCTAAAATTAACTTTACATTTTTTTATGTGGTGCGGTGGTTATGGAGAATCATATCAAAAAGAGACCAGTGAATCGTTAGACTTGGTGGCAAAATAATGTTGCCGTGTCTAAGGGTAGTACATGCTAAATAAAGGATGGGGTGGATTAAAATAAACATTTAATGATTGGAGTAAGGACAGTGGATTTACAATTATCAGGTTTGGTTATAATTAATACTTTTGGATTGCTGATTAAAATGCTAACAAAATGCACACTCTCTTTTCCAAAAGAGGGGGTTTCATTATTTCTTGTTGGAAGGTCCCCGGAGACTGTAGACCTGTTCATGTGTGTTCTTGACCTACGGTTCACCAGCACGCACACACAATTTACCGGTTACGAATAGGCGTGAGTGGTGTTGAAAACTGTGGGATTTGTTTTGGATGGGGTCTTTTTAATTCAGTTTTAAAGGATGGAAATGTTTTGAAAGGTATTTAAATGGTTTCTGAAGGAAAGGGAAAGAAAAGGGAGAGGAAACATTTTAATGGTGTCGAATGCCCTGTATCCTGACTTTCTGGTGATGCCTGATCAATCTCGTAGAAATGATCAGAACAGGGCGATTTAATTATAAAATTAATGAGAAGCACCAGTCTGTCACGACTCCCCTTCCCGTTCGGGTGGCGCTCGGCGGCCTACTAGCTGCCACTGATTATTTTCTCCCCCTCCTTATGTGTTTATTGAGTACACCTGTTTTGAGTTGGTTGTAATTAGTGAGGCTTTATTAGTCAGCCGGCCCGCCTGGTTCTTTGTGCGGGTGCATAGCCCGGGGCGGTACATACCAGCTCCTCGCATCGGCCGGGCTAGAGTGGGCATCGAGCCAGGTGCCATGAAGCTCTACGCATCTGGTCTCTATGCTCCTTGGGCCGGAGTACATTGCACCAGCCTTACACATGGTGTCCCCGGTTCGCCAGCACAGCCCAGTGCGGGCTATTCCACCTCGCCGCACTGGCAGGGCGACCGGGAGCATTCAACCAGGTAAGGTTGGGCAGGCTCGGTGCTCAAGAGCTCCAGTGCGCCTGCACGGTCCGGTCTATCCAGTACCACCTCCACGCACCAGCCCTCCGGTGGCAGCCCCCCGCACCAGGCTGTCTCTCCGTCTCATCCCTACAGAGATCCTCCATCCAGCGCTGCCAGAGCTTCCACCCCTCAATCCAGCGTCGCCAGAGCCCCTCAGTCCAGAGGCGCCAGAGCCCCTCAGTCCGGCGCTGCCGGATCCTCCCGCCTGTCCGGCGCTGCCGGAGTCATCCTTCACGCCGGCGCTGCCGGAAGCTCCCGTCCATTCGGGACCCATTTCTAGGGTCCCCAGTCCGAGGTCGGCGCCGAGGGTCGCCATGTTTAGGATGCCACGGAGGCGGACAATGAGGTGGAGGAAGACTGTGTGTGGGGTCCACGTCCTGCGCCAGAGCCGCCACCGCAGACAGACGCCCACCCAGACTCTCGCCTATAGGTTCAGGTTTTGCGGCCGGAGTCCGCACCCTTGGGGGGGGGGGGGGGGGAGTACTGTCACGTTCTGACCTTTATTTCCTTTGTTTTGTCATTATTTAGTATGGTCAGGGCGTGAGTTGGGGTGGGCAGTCTATGTTTGTTTTTCTATGATTTTGGGATTTCTATGTTTCGGCCTAGTATGGTTCTCAATCAGAGGCAGGTGTCATTAGTTGTCTCTGATTGAGAATCCAGTGCGCCTGCACGGTCCGGTCTATCCAGTACCACCTCCACGCACCAGCCCTCCGGTGGCAGCCCCCCGCACCAGGCTGTCTCTCCGTCTCATCCCTACAGAGCTCCTCCATCCAGCGCTGCCAGAGCTTCCACCCCTCAATCCAGAGGCGCCAGAGCCCCTCAGTCCAGAGGCGCCGGAGCCCCTCAGTCCAGAGGCGCCAGAGCCCCTCAGTCCATTGAGAATCATACTTAGGTAACCTGGGTTTCACTGTTTGTTTGTGGGTGTTTGTCTGTTAGTTGCTTGTGTCAGCACAGTTCTTATGATAGCTTCACGTTGTTATTTGCTTATTGTTTCTGTACAGTTTCCTTCGTGTTTTTTATCATCTATTAAATTATGCATTCACACCACGCTGCGCTTTGGTCCGCTTCTTACGACGATCGTGACACAGTCTCTATTCAAATTGTACCATTACTTTGATATGTTATTTTTACCGTAGGGATTAATAATCATTCTAAATTGATTAGTAATTCGAATTGGTTAATTTTTGATTTAATTAACATGTTTTTGTTTGAAAGGGGAAAATGACCAGTTCCCTGGGGTCCTGGTCTTTGGGTAAATATGCATATAGAAGGAAAAATATATGTTAATAAGGGATGACAGTTACTTCAAATTGATTGAGATATATGTATTGCTTATTTCATTTTGTATTTTTGTTTCGATACACATTTCACCAGATTGGGATACTGGAGTGTGGGATTCTGCGAGGGGTTAGGGTGTTAGCACCCTTCATGAACTGATAACTCTTCAGAGAGGTCGCCAGTAGAATAAGGGAGTATAGACAAATTTTTAAGAATATATTGAAGAATATTGTTTTAGCAGTAACTGTCATACCCTGATCTGTTTCACCTGTCCTCGTCATTGTCTCGTCATTGTCTCGTCATTGTCTCCAAGTGTCGCTTGTTTTTCCCAGTGTATTTACCCCTGTGTTTCCTGTCTCTCTGTGCCAGTTCGTCTTGTATGTCCAAGCCTACCAGAGTTTTTTTTCCTGTTTTCCTACTTTGCCTTTCTCCTTTTCTAGTCCTCCTGGTTTTGACCCTTGACTGTTCTGGACTCTGTACTCGCCTGTCTGACCATTCTGCCTGTCCTGAGCTTGAGCCTGCTTGCCACTGTGTCCTCCTGGACTCTGATCTGGTTATGACCTTTTGCCTGTCCACGACCATTCTCTTGCCTATTCCCTTTGGAATTATTACACATCTTAAACTCCAACCATCTGCCTCCTGTGTCTGCATTTGGGTCTCGCCTAGTGTCATAATAGTACGAACTGGCCGACCCAGTAAACTTGAACCAGCTCCGCCACGCTGTCTCCCCACAGGGAGCCACCATTGGGAAACATCAGGAGTTGCTACAGGGCCTTTTGGAAGGGCTCAGTTCCTTGACGGAATGCCAAGACCATGGGTTAAAGACTGTTATGGTGCAAATCAGGGAGTTAGCACAGACTGTCTGCTAACTCTGAAAAATCCCAATCACCCAGTATTTTTTCCCTATGAGGTGAGTTTGTACAGCCTATCCCGACTCCCTGTGAACCCCGCTTACCTCCTCCAGAGCGATATTTGGGGAATCCTGGTACCTGCCGGGGTTTTCTTTCTCAGTGCTCGCTTATTTTTGAGCTACAGCCATCTTTGTTGTCTTCAGACCGATTGAAGATAGCGTATATAATTACGCTTATGACGGGAAGGGCGCTCTCCTGGGCTACGGAAATTTGGGAACAACAATCTGCCATTTGCAGTCATTTGGAGGAATTCATGGCAGAGGTGAGACGTTTTTGAGTTTCCGGTATCCAGGAGAAAGGCGGCCAGCAAACTGCCGTAGTGTGGCAGACTACGCGGTGGACTTTTGCACGTTGGCCCCCGAGAGTGCCTAGAATCCGGAGTCTCTTTCCGATACTTTTCTGCACGGATTATCTGAGGAGGTTAAGGATGAGCTAGCTGCTCGGGAACTGCCGGTGGACCTCAACTCCCTTATCACTTTAATCATTAAAATTTATGGACGCCTAACGGAAAGCAAGAGTGAGAGGAGGTCTTGTCTCGGGCACACTTGTGCACGTTCACCTTCTATGGAATCCAGAGGTTTCCGAAGGCAGCTCTTCCGAGAGGAGTCGAAGCCACCCGAGCTCTCTTGTGAATCTATACTCCTGAGCCTATGCAGTTGGGAAGAACTAGGCTATCAGTTTGGGAGCGACTCATCCATGCCCCCGCTGTTTTCCAGGCTTTGGTCAATGATGTGCTTCGGGACATGCTAAACCGGTTTGTGTTCATGTACCTTGACAACATCCTGTTTTTTTCCCAGATCTGCACAAGAACATGTTGTTCATGTCAGACAGGTCCTTCAATGCCTCCTGGAGAACCAACTGTTCGTGAAAGCCGAGAAGTGTGTTCCACCCACTCTACTATTACATTTCTGGGATATGTTATTGCTGAGGGCAATGTTCAGATGGATCCTCGAAAGGTGAAAGCATTGGTGGATTGGCCTCAACCAACGTTCAGGGTGCAGTTGCAACGATTGCTTGGTTTTGCAAACTTCTACCACCGTTTCATTCGGGACTACAGCACCCTGGTGGCTCCCCTCTCGGCACTCACCTCTCCCAAGGTTCAAATGGTCTCCAGCTGTCGACAAAGCCTTTGTGAACCTGAAGCATTGGTTCACAACAGCACCCATCCTCATCCATCCGGACCCCTTGGGTCAATTTGTGGTGGAAGTGGATGCTTCGGATGTCGGAGTGGGGCCATCCTGTCCCGGTGATCTGCCCAGGACCAGAAGCTTCATCCCTGTGCCTTCCTGTCCCATCGTCTCAATCCGGCTGAAAGGAACTACGATGTTGGCAACTGAGAACTCCTGGTGGTGAAGATGGAGTTGGAAGAGTGGAGGCACTCGCTGGAAGGAGCAGAACAGCCACTCCTGGTCTGGACTGACCATAAAAACCTAGAATATCTCCATACAGCCAAGCGCCTCAACTCCAGGCAAGCCCGGTAGGCCCTCCTGTTCACCAGATTTAACTTCACCATCTCCTACCGTGTGAAGCCTTCCGCCCTCTCCAGCCTATACAGTTCCTCTGCCACACCCTCGACCCCTGAAACCATTCTCCCTACCTCATGCCTTGCTGCCACTGTGGATTTGGGTATTGAGAACCTGGTCCGCGAGGCACAACGCTCCCAGCCTGGACCTGAAGGGGGCACAGCTAACTGGCTGTTTGTCCCTAGTCCGGTCCCGGATCCTGGAATGCTTCATCCCCATTCCTCCAGGCTACCTGTCATCCAGGTTCCATTCGTACACTAGCCTTCCTTCAACAACGTTTCTGGTGGCCCACAATGGTCCCTGATGTCTCTTCCTTCATCACCGCATACACTGTGTGTGCTCAAAACAAGACTCTACGGCAAGCTCCTTCTGGCCTCCTGCAGCCACTACTGGTTCCTCATCGTCCCTGGTCTCATATCGCTGGACTTTGTCACTGGGCTCCCTCTGTCTGATGGCAACACTGTCATTCTGATGGTAGTCGACCGGTTCTCCAAGGCCGCCCATTTCATCCCTCTCCCCAAACTACCTTCTGCCAAGGAGACGGCCCAGCTCATAGTGCAGCATGTCTTTCGGATCCATTGAATCCCGGTAGACATGGGGATCGGGGTTCTCGTCTCAGTTCTAGAAGGCATTCTGCACCCTTATCGGGTCGTCGACCAGCCCGTCATCTGGATTCCATCCCCAAACTAACGGTCAATCGAAGCAAGCCAACCAAGACCTGGAGACCACCTTAAGGTGCCTGGTCTCAACCAACCCCACTACCTGGAACTGTCAACTGGTCTGGGTGGAGTATGCACAGAACACTCTTCCCAGTTCTGCCACAGGACTCTTCCCTTTCGAGTGCTCCATGAAGTGTCAGCCTCCACTCTTCCCTGAACAAGAGCAGGAGGTCAGCGTACCCTCGGCCCAGATGTTTGTCCCCCGCTATCGACGTACCTGGAGAAGAGCCAGGGCGGCTATTCTCAAGACCAACTCTAGGTATTGTCGACAATTGGACCATTGCCGGACCCCAGCTCCCCGCTACCGCATTGGGCAGAGGGTATGGCTGTCCTCACGGGACCTGCCCCTTCGGGTATAGCCACACAAACTGTCCCCCCATTTTATTGGTCCTTTTTCCATTTCCAGTCCTGAGTTCCACTGCTGTCCGTCTCTTGTTACCCCGTACCCTCTGTATTCACCCTAAGGCCCATGTCTAGAATTAAACCTGTGTCTCACAGTTCTTTGTCTTCTGTCCCCAGGCTCACCACCCCCTCCCCGTGCTCGCCTGAGGTAGAGTATCTCATGATAAGCTGTAGACCACATTACCAACATAGAGAGTTTTAATCTGTATTTTTCGTAGCTGTCTACAAACCAACACAGACTGAGGCTGGCACTAAAATCACACTCAATGAGCTGTATTCCGCCATAAGCAAACAGGAAAATGCTCATCCAGAGGCGGCGCTCCTAGTGGGACTTTAATAAATTTAAGCAGGAAGCACCAGTGACTCAGTCTATAAAACAGTTGTCAGATGAAGCAGATGCTAAGCTAAAGGACAGCTTTGCTAGCACAGATGGGAATATGTTCCTGGATTCTTCCGATGGCATGAGGAGTACACGACATCACTCAATGGCTTTATCAATAAGTGCATCGAGGACGTCGTCCCCACAGTGACTGCACGTACATACCCCAAACAGAAGCCATGGACTACAGGCAACATTCGCACTGAGCTAAAGGGTAGAGCTGCTGCTTTCAAGGAGCAGGACTCTAACCCGGAAGCTTATAAGAAATCCCGCTGTGCCCTTCGAGGAACCATCAAACAGGCAAAGCGTCAATACAGGACTAAGATCAAATCGTACCACATCGGCTCTGACGCTCGTCGGATGTGGCAGGGCTTGCAAACCATTACAGACTACAAAGGGAAGCACAGCCTAGAGCTGCCCAGTGACACGAGCCAAATAACGAGGCAAATAACATTGAAACATGCATGAGAGCATCAGCTGATCCGGACAACTGTGTGTTCACTCTCTCCGCAGCCTATGTGAGTAAAACCTTTAAACAGGTCAACATTCACAAGGCCACGGGGCCAGACGGATTACCAGGACGTGTACTCCGAGCATGCACTGACCAGCTGGCAAGTGTTTCCACTGACATTTTCAACTTCTCCCTTCCTGAGTCTGTAATACCAACATGTTTCAAGCAGAGCACCATAGTGCCTGTGCCCAAGAACACTAAGGTAACCTGCCTAAATGACTACCAACCCATAGCACTTATGTATGTAGCCATGAAATGCTTTGAAAGGCTGGTCATTGCTCACATCAACACCACTATTCCAGAAAGTCTAGACCCACTCAATTTGCATACAGATTCCCACAGATGATGCAATCTCTATTGCACTCCACACTGCCCTTTCCCACCTGAACAAAAATAACACCTATGTGAGAATGCTATTCATTGACTACATCTCAGCATTCAACACCATAGTGCCCTCAAAGCTCATCAAAGCTAAGGACCTTGGGGACTAAACACCTCCCTCTACAACTGAAATCTGGCGGTGGTAAGGGTAGGTAACAACACATCCGCCACACTGATCCTCAACACGGGGGCCCCTCAAGGGTGCGTGCTCAGTCCCCTCCTGTACTCCCTGTACACTCATGACTGCATGACCAGTCACGACTCCAAAACCATCATTAGGTTGCTGATGACACAACAGTGGTAGGCCTGATCATCGGCAACGATGAGACAGCCTATAGGAAGGAGGTCAGAGACCTAACCGTGTGGTGCAAGGACAACAACCTCTCCCTCAACGTGATTAAGACAAAGGAGATGATTGTGGACTACAGGAGAAGGAGGACAGAGCAATCACCCATTCTCATCGACAGGGCTGTAGTTTAGCAGGTTGAGAGTTTCAAGTTCCTTGGCGTCCACATCACCAACAAACTAACATGGTCCAAGCACACCAAGACAGTCGTGAAGAGGGCACGACAAAACCTATTCCCCCTCAGGAGACTGAAAAGATTTGGCATGGGTCCTCAGATCCACAAAAGGTTACAGCTGCACCATCGAGAGCATCCTGACGGGTTGCATCACTGCCTGGTATGGCAACTGCTCAACCTCTGACCGCAAGGCACTACAGAGGGTAGTGCGTACGGCCGAGTACATCACCAGGGCCAAGCTTCCTGCCATCCAGGACCTCTATACCAGGCAGTGTCAGAGGAAGGCCCTAAAAATTGTGAAAGACTCCAGCCATCCTAGTTATAGACTGTTCTCTCTGCTACCGCACGGCAAATGGTGCCGGAGAGCAAAGTCTAGGTCCAAGAGGCTTCTAAACAGCTTCTACCCCCAAGCCATAAGACTTCTGAACAGCTAATCAAATGGCTACCCAGACTATTTGCACCCCCCCCCCCCCCCCCACTGTTGGTCAAGGGCTTGTAAGTACGCATTTCACTGTAAGGCTCAGGTGACAAATAAAATTTGATTTGATATACTGTATTTTATACCATCTATTGCATCTTGCCTATGCTACTCGGTCATCGCTCATCCATATATATTTACATGTGCTACATATTCTTATTCCATCCCTTTAGATTTGTGTGTATTACAGTAGGTAGTTGTTTTGGAATTGTTAGATTACTTGTTCGATATTACTGCACTTTCGGAACTAGATGCACAAGCATTTCACTACACCCGCATTAACATCTGCAAACCATGTGTAGGTGACCAACAAAATTTGATTTGATTTGATGCAATGAAGAGTAAGTGAGGTAAAGTGTACCCTTCAGTGACAGTGAGCTACGAATTCAAATAAACGCTACCCCAGCCATTTGAGTGTCTCCATGATGTCTCTGGGAGCACTGCTTTAAATTGAATTCACACTGCTACCCAGGGCCTCTCCTGCCTTTCCTCCCTCTCTCCTGCCTCTCCTTTCAATGATTCAGGACCATTAGCGTTTTAGAGATAGCATTTGACTCCCCTAAGTAGCAGGCCGAAGTTTGGAAAAACACTATATTGAAAACTGTAGTATTTATTGTAGCGTTTTTGAGGATATGACTAGTATTTACTATAGTGGTTTTGCTTTATTATCTTTGACAGTGGTGATTAGTCATTCAGGTGTTTTGTGCACCACCTGTTTAGCAAAAAATGAATAAAATAAAAACCTGTTTTGACACGTTGTATAAATGATTGGAGACAGGCGCAGGAATACGTAATAGTTTTTTTTTAATACTCCACCCCAAAATACAATATGCTGTCACACCCTGACCATAGTTTGCTTTGTATGTTTATAGGTTTTGTTTGGTCAGGGTATGATCTGAGTGGGCATTCGATGTTGGATGTCTAGTTTGTCTGTTTCTGTGTTTGGCCTGATATGGTTCTCAATCAGAGGCAGGTGTTAGTCGTTGTCTCTGATTGGGAGCCATATTTAGGTAGCCTGTTTTGTCATTTTGGGTTGTGGGTGACTGTCTATGTTAGTTGCTTGTGTCAGCACAGTTCTTATGATAGCTTCACGGTCGTTATTTGTTTATTGTTTTTGTACAGTTTACTTCGTGTTTTTTGTCATCTATTAAATGATGCATTCGCACCACGCTGCGCTTTGGTCCGCTTCTTACGACAATCGTGACACATGCACAGGGACAAAGCCCAAAACAAACACGTATACAAAAACACAGGAATGTAAAGCCAAACAAAAGAGCGAGGTTAAACCTCTAATAAATACATGGGACGATACCCGAAATAACAAGTGCACAATGCACACAGCACGAAAGTCAAAACAACAAAGCACAAGACCAACGGACATGGGAACAATAAACGACCAATGAACAAAGGGCACAATTATACAATTACTAATCAGAGGAAATGGGAACCAGGTGTGCGTAATAAAACAGTTCAGTGACGCCAAGAGGCCGGTGACGTAGACCTGCGGAACTGGTGCACGGAATGAGCAACAGTACCTGGGGATCCGGCAGTGTATCAAATACAGTAGTGTATCTGTAACTGTTGAGAAGCCTTTTTGTCCTAGACTTGGCACACCGGTACCGCTTGCCAGGCCGTAGTAGAGAGAACAGTCTATGACTAGGGTGGCTGGGGTCTGACAATTTTTAGTGCCTTCCTCTGACACCGCCTGGTGTAGAGGTCCTGGATGGCAGGAAGCTTAGCCCCAGTGATGTACTGGGCCTTACGCCCTACCCTCTGTAGCCGCGTCTGAATCGACGAGCGCCTTATGCTGGGAATGCAGGGAAAACTCAGAAAAAGTAACATACAAAAACATATGTGCAACTGATGGCTCTGGGTGTGAATGGTGCCTGCTTACCTGGGGTGACGCCAGAGTGCCCTGCCTGTTGCCTCGATCCCCAGAGAAACCGGCAGTGTGGCCTCTGCGGCCACAGATGGTGCACGAGCTGGAACCTCCTCCCTCACCTCCCAGCTCCATGGGTATCGGAGAGGTGGTGTGGGGGGATGGAACCGACAAACCCCGATCTGGACGTCCGCGGGTAGCCAGCAGGTTATCCAGCCAGATGGACAGGTCCACCAGCTGGTCGAAGATGAGGGTGGTGTCTCTGCAGGCCAACTCCCGACAGACATCCTCGCGCAAACTGCAACGATAATGGTCGATCAGGGCCCTGTCATTCATCCTGCACTGGTTGCCAGGGTCCGAAACTCCAGGGCAAACTCCTGGGCGCTCCTCATCCCCTGCCTCAGATGGAAGAGGCTCTACCCTTGGGCGGTTGGTCAAAGACTGCCTGGAAGCGGCGGGTGAGCTCCTCGAAATGGTCCAATGCCGCATCTCCCTCTCCCCACACGGCGTTGGCCCACACCAGGGCTTTCCCAGAGAGGGGCGAGACGAGGGCGGACACCCTCTCACGGCCCGAAGGAGCCGGGTGGACGGTTGCCATGTATAGGTCGAGCTGCAACAGGAACCCCTGGCAGCCTGCAGCCGTCCCGTCGTATTCCCGGCGAAGGGCGAGACGAATCCAACTGGGACCAGGAGAAGGGGGGGCGAGTAGTGGAGACCCCGGTTGTGTTGGTGGAGGCGCTGGAAGAACTCCCTGTCTCTCCCAGTGGTCCATTGTTTGGACAACGCAGTCCATGGCAGTGCCAAGATGGTGGAGCATCGCCGCGTGCTCCTGGACGCACTCCTCCACCCCTATACCAGGGGCACCTGCTCCTGCTGACTCCATTAGTGGTGCGGAATTCTGTAAGGGAGTGCGTAACTGGCGGCGGGGAAGTCAGGCACAGGAGAGCAAAACTTGGTAATCAACGGAGCAGTTTTATTTATAAAACCACCGATAACCAGAACCGCGGACCAGAGAAACCGTGAACATAAACTTACAATAAACAATTCCGCATAAAGACATGGGGGGGAACAGAGGGTTTTAACAACATGTCATGAGGGAAATTGAGACCAGGTGTGTGAGAAGACAAGACAAAACAAATGGAAAATGAAAAGTGGATCGATGATGGCTAGAAAGACCGGCGACGCCGACAGCCGCCTGAACAAGGAGAGGAACCAACTTCGGCGGAAGTCGTGACTGGGTGTATTGATACATCTTCCAAAGTGTAATTAATAACTTCACCATCCTCAAAGGGATATTCAATGTCTGCTTTTTTATATTTTACCCGTCTAGCAATAAGTGCCCTTCTTTGCGAGGCATTGAAAAACCTCCCTGGTCTTTGTGGTTGAATCTGTGTTTGAAATTCACTGCTCGACTGAGGAACTTTACAGATAATTGTATGTGTGGGGTACAGAGATGAGGTAGTCATTAAAAAGTCATGTTAAACACTTATTGCACACAGAGTCCATTCAACTTATGTGATTTGTTAAGCAAATGTTTACTCCTGAACTTCTTTAGGCTTGCCATTATATACTTATTGACTCAAGACATTTCAGCTTTTTATTATTCATTAATTTGTACAACATTTCAAAAAAACTTAATTCAATTTTAAATTCAGGCTGTAACACAATAAAACGTGAAAAAAGTCAAGGTGTGAATACTTTCTGAAGGCACTGTAGGTAGACGATAGAAGACACCTTTTCCACAATCTAATTTGGCCATATATACACTTGTGTTCTGCAGTATCTTCTGATTGGCATTGGGCCACCACAAGCTGCAATAATAGCTTCAATGTGCCTTGGCATAGATTCTGCAAATATCTGGAACTCTATTCGAGGGATGAAACACCAATCTTCCATGAACAATTCCATAATTTGGTGTTTTGTTGATAGTGGAAAACACGGTCTCAGACGCCACTCCAGAATCTCCCATAAAATGTTCAATTGTTTAGAGAAAAAGGTTATACACACACACACACACACACACACACACACACACACACACACACACACACACACACACACACACACACACACACACACACACACACACACACACACTCTCTTAGAAATTCACTGAGATCTTTTCTTCTATCCATAGTAGCCAAAATAATGGGCAACTGGGCATTTTTATACATGACCCTAAGCATGATGGGATGTTAATTGCTTAATTAACTCAGGAGCCACACCTGTGTGTAAGCACCTGCTTTCAATATACTTTGTATTCTTCATTTACTCAAGTGTTTCCTTCATTTTGGCACTTACATGTTGCTCTGCCCTAGCCATATTTCTACCTCTAGTTTTCCACTGCTAGTTTCAATGTTTTGTGTCAGAGCGCACCTTACTGTAAGAGTGATTTTTAATTACCTTCATATAGCCCAATGACCCATACTGGGCACTGTATATGGGATTTATGTTGCTCCCATGTCATTTCATTGGGATTTGTAACTACCCTTAACCTGGAATGCTCAATGAAATAGAACAGCAATACACAAAAAGAAATCACCTGGTTGAATGACAACACTTACGTTAGTGTTAGGAATTTTATGAATAAATGACTAAACAATATCCCCATTTCAAATAGAACTGTAACTAAGTAAACATATTGTCATGCCCTGGCCTTAGTTATCTTTGTTTTCTGTATTATTTTGGTTAGGTCAGGGTGTGACATGGGGGATTTATGTGTTTTTTCTAGTCTAGGGGTTTTTGTATGTTTATGAGGTGTTTCTAGTCTAGGTGTTTATGGAAGTCTATGGTTGCCTAGGTTGGTTCTCAATTAGAGGCAGGTGTTTATCGTTGCCTCTGATTGGGAACCATATTTAGGCAGCCATGTTCTTTGGGTATTTTGTGGGTGATTGTCTTCTGTCTTTGTGTCATTGCACCAGCTAGGACTGTTTCGGGTTTTCACATTTGTTGTTTTGTATTGTGTAGTGTTCTCGTGTATGGTCTTTATTAAACATGTTGAACTCTAACCAAGCTGCATTTTGGTCCTCCTCTCCTTCAGCGAAAGAAAGCCGTTACAGAATCACCCACCACAACAGGACCAAGCAGCGTGGTAACGGGCAGGAGCAGGAGAGGCAACGATGTCAGGATTTCTGGACATGGGAGCAGAATCTGGACTATACAACTTGGGAAGAGAGACAGGTGGGCGGTCGACCCAGGGAGAGTGCCGGAGCCCGCCTGGGATTCGCTGGAGCAGTGCAAGGAGGGTTACAGGAGAATGGAGTTGGAGAAACGAGCACGGCGGCGTGGTAGGAAGCCCGAGAGTCAGCCCCAAAAATGTATTGGGGAGGCACACAGGGAGTATGGCGGAGGCACACAGGGAGTATGGCGGAGGCACACAGGGAGTATGGCGAAGCCAGGTAGGAGACCTTCGCCAACTTCCTGTGCTACCGGAGAGCGAGAGGGACTGGGCAGGCACCGTGTTATGCTGTGGAGCGCACGATGTCTCCAGTGCGGGTGCATAGCCCGGTATCGGCTGGGCTAGAGTGGGCATCAGGCCAGGTAAGGTTGGGCAGGCTCGGTGCTCAAGAGCTCCGGTGCACCTGCAAGGTCCGGTCTATCCAGTACCACCTACACGCACCAGCCCCCCGCACCAGGCTTCCTGTGCTTTTCCAGAGCCCAGTACTTACTCCCTGTTTCACCTCCCCGCACTCGTCACCAGTCTGTCCTGAGCCGCCAGAGTCGCCAGTCTGTCCTGAGCCGCCAGAGTCCCCAGTCTGTCCTGAGCCGCCAGAGTCCCCAGTCTGTCCTGAGCCGCCAGAGTCGCCAGTCTGTCCTGAGCCGCCAGAGTCGCCAGTCTGTCCTGAGCCGCCAGAGTCGCCAGTCTGTCCTGAGCCGCCAGAGTCGCCAGTCTGTCCTGAGCCGCCAGAGTCGCCAGTCTGTCCTGAGCCGCCAGAGTCGCCAGTCTGTCCTGAGCCGCCAGAGTCGCCAGTCTGTCCTGAGCCGCCAGAGTCGCCAGTCTGTCCTGAGCCGCCAGAGTCGCCAGTCTGTCCTGAGCCGCCAGAGTCGCCAGTCTGTCCTGAGCCGCCAGAGTCGCCAGTCTGTCCTGAGCCGCCAGAGTCGCCAGTCTGTCCTGAGCCGCCAGAGTCGCCAGTCTGTCCTGAGCCGCCAGAGTCGCCAGTCTGTCCTGAGCCGCCAGTCTGTCCTGAGCCGCCAGTCTGTCCTGAGCCGCCAGTCTGTCCTGAGCCGCCAGTCTGTCCTGAGCCGCCAGTCTGTCCTGAGCCGCCAGTCTGTCCTGAGCCGCCAGAGTCGCCAGTCTGTCCTGAGCCGCCAGAGTCGCCAGTCTGTCCTGAGCCGCCAGAGTCGCCAGTCTGTCCTGAGCCGCCAGAGCCGCCAGTCTTTCAGGAGCCGCCAGAACCGCCAGTCTTTCAGGAGCCGCCAGAACCACCAGTCAGCCAGGAGCCGCCAGTCGGCCAGGAGCAGCCAGAGCCGTCAGTCGGCCAGGAGCTGCCAGAGTCTCCCTAAAGTCCGGATCCGCCAGAGTCTCCCTCCAGTCCGGATCCGCCAGAGTCTCCCTCCTGTCCGGATCCGCCAGAGTCTCCCTCCTGTCCGGATCCGCCAGTCTCCCTCCTGTCCGGATCCGCCAGAGTCTCCCTCCAGTCCGGATCCGCCAGAGTCTCCCTCCAGTCCGGATCCGCCAGAGTCTCCCTCCAGTCCGGATCCGCCAGGGTCTCCCTCCAGTCCGGATCCGCCAGAGTCTCCCTCCAGTCCGGATCCGCCAGAGTCTCCCTCCAATCCAGGCGCCACTCACTCCAGACTCGACCATCAGTCCAGTGGCGTCCTCTAGTCCGCTGTCGGCGAAGACATTAAGTAAGAGACATTAAGTAAGGTTGAAGTGGAGCGGGGTCTACGTCCCGAGCCAGAACCGCCACCTCGGATTTATGCCCTCCCAGACCCTCCCGTATAGTGTTAGGTGTGCGGCCGCACCTTTGGGGGGGGGGGGGGGGGTACTACTGTCACACCCTGACCTTAGTATTCTTTGTTTTCTTTGTTATTTCGGTTAGGTCAGGGTGTGACATGGGTGATGTATGTGTTTCGTCGTGTCTAGGGGTTTTGTATGTTTATGGGGGTGTTTTCCTATCTAGGTGTTTTTGTACGTCTATGGTTACCTAGATTGGTTCTCAATTAGAGGCAGCTGTCTATCGTTGTCTCTGATTGGGAACCATATTTAGGCAGCCATATTCTGTGGGTATTTTGTGGGTGATTGTTCCTGTTTCCAGTGTTCCAGTGTTAGTGTTCACGTTAAGGGACTGTTTCGTCTTCATTCATTTTTGTTGGTTTGTTGTTTTTGTTCATTGTTTAAGTTTCCTATTAAATATGGATAATCATCACGCTGCATTTTGGTCCTCCTCGCTTTCACCCGAAGACAATCGTTACAGACAGTATCTGCTGTGTCAACAGTTTTCATTGTGTACAGACCAGTGTCTGGTCCTCTGACTCCAAACTGGAACCATCTCTCCCTGGTACGGTATAGAACAGAAAAATGAACTCTTGCTGGAATGCTCTTTAGGTTTTATTTCCCAGAGGCCCATCCTCAGTAGAACACACACACAATAGTTAAGAATACTCAATTCTGTTGCCTAAAACAACCATTTAATGCAATAAAAGTATTATAACATAATCTTGCAATTTTGCTCTCACACAGATGCACGGGTTTATGTCTAGAACTGCAAAGCTGTTGGGTTTTTCACGCTCAATAGTTTCCTGTGTGTATCAAGAGTGGTCCACCACCCAAAGGACATCCAGCCAACTTGACATAACTGTGGAAAGCATTGAAGTCAACATGGGCCAGCATTCCTGTGGAACTCTTTCGATACCTTGTAGAGTCCATGCCCAAAAAGGGGGGCAGGGTTGCAACTCAATATTAAGAAAGAGTTCTTAATGTTTTATACACACAGTGTACATCAGCCGGTCTGCAGTCAACTTCATGTCGCACATCATAATTTATCCATGATAGACTGCCCAGCCTCCAGTCCAGACATACAATTAAATGGCACTCGGGTAATAACAAAGTGGATTATTCCTCTATTTGGTCGAGAGCATGATTCTTCCAATAGCCAGGATAAGGAGTAAATGAATGCTTGCATCAACTTTATATTACCTTTAGCTTCCATCGTCATTAAATATATGCATAAAGTACATTCCCAGAGATCTTCATCCATCTACTCGGGTCATTCAGAATAAGGGCCTCTTCAGAATATAAATTGGGTGGCTCTGCATTATGCCTGTCTTTCAAATCTATGTGTAGGGTTGTACAAAAATATATAACCTATTTTATTCAATGATTGTTTTAGTAAATGTCTCTAGCCTGAAGGACTGTAAATGCAGCTCTCAGACAGAGCTCTACAAATATTTTTGTGGGACTATGCTGCCTTCGGTTACTGGCAGAGGGTTATGTAATTTAAACTGAACAAAGCACTGTTTCCTTTTCATTACATTCTTGAGAAAATTTTATGAAAAAAAACCACCACAATTGATTGCTCAAACTACGTAGAAATCCAATTAAAACAATTTCCACTCGCTTTGAGGAAACTCCGAACTGTAAAATGGCTCCGGAGAAGAAGGCAGATGTTTTTTGTTTGTCTATTTGCATTGTTTGTAACTTATTTTTTTACTTATTTTGTACATAATGTTGACGCTACAGTCTCTTCTGACCGAAAATAACTTCTGGACATCAGGACTGTGAAAACTCACCATGGACTGGCAGAATCATTTTTTTCCTTTGACAAGTCTGACGAGCCCGACGTGAACGATATACTGCTTTCTCGGTAACAAGCCCAGATCCCGGTAATTTGCGTGAAGAGGAGGCAAAGAAAAAGGGGCCGGAGGGCGAGCTGCCTTCTGAGAATTTGTAAGCGATCGAATAAACCCCCACTTCCTTCCATTCTGCTAGCAAACGTGCAATCTTTGGATAATAAAATAGATGACCTACGCAGAATATTAAACTACCAACGGGAAATTCAAAACTGTAATATCTTATGCTTCACGGAGGTTTGGCTGAACGACGACACTATCAACATACAGCTGGCTGGTTATACGCTGCACCAGCAGGATAGAACAGCGGCGTCTGGTAAGCCGAGGGGCGGCGGACTATGCATTTTTGTATATAACAGATGGTGCCCGATATCAAAGGAAGTCTCGCGCTATTGCTCGCCTGAGGTAGAATATCTCACGATAAGCTGTAGACCACACTATCTACCTAGAGAGTTTTCATCTGTATTTTTCGTAGCTGTTTACATACCACCACAGTCAGAGGCTGGCACTAAGACATAAACAAACAGGAAAATGCTCACCCAGAGGCGACGCTTCTAGCAGTTGGGGACTTTAGTGCATGGAAACTTAAATCTGTTTTTACCAAATTTCTAATCGGCATGTGCAACCAGATGTGCAACCAGAGAAAAAAAAATCTCTGGGCCACCTTTACTCCACACACAGAGACGCATAACAAAGCTCTCCCTCGCCCTCTATTTGGCAAATCTGATGATCATTTTATCCTCATGATTCCTGCTTACAAGCAAAAATTAAAGCAGGAAGCACCAGCGACTAGATCAATAAAACAAGGGGTCAGATGAAGAAGATGCTAAGCTACAGAACTGTTTTGCTAGCACAGACTGGAATATGTTCCGGGATTCCTCCGATGGCATTGAGGAGTACACCACATCAGCCATGGGCTTCATCAATAAGTGCATCGATGACGTCGTCCCCACAGTGAATGTACGTACATACCCCAACCAGAAGCCATGGATTACAGGCAACATCCGCACTTAGCTAAAGGCTAGAGCTGCCGCTTTCAGGGAGCAGGACTCTAACTCGGAAGCGTCGACAAAGCATCAATACAGGACTAAGATCAACTCGTACAACACCAACTCTGATGCTCGTCGGATGTGGCAGGGCTTGCAAACCATTACAGACTACAAAGGGAAGCACAGTTGAAAGCTGCCCAGTGACACGAGCCTACTAGACGAGCTAAACTACTTCTATGCTCGCTTTGAGGCAAATAACACTGAAACACGCATGAGAGCGCCAGCTGTTCCGGAAGACTGTGTGATCACACTCTCCGCAGCCGATGTGAAGGTTCTACAGTACTTCACTGTGGCCAAGCTTCCAGCCATCCAGGACCTCATACCAGGCGGTATCAGAGGAAGGCCCTAAAAATTGTCAAAGACTCCAGCCACCCTAGTCATAGACAGTTCTCTCTGCTACCACACGGCAAGCGGTACCGGAGTGCCAAGTCTGTCCAAGAGGCTTCTACAGCTTCTACCCCCAAGCCATAAAACTTCTGAACAGCTAACCAAATGGCTACCCAGACTATTTGCATTGCCCCCCGCGCCCCTGTAAATAGTCCAACTATTGTTATTTGACTGCTGCTCTTTAATTACTTGCTACGTGTATTTCTTATTCTTATCTGTATTTTTTTAACTGTATTGTTGGTTAGGGGCTCGTAAGTACGCATTTCACTGTATTCAGCGCATGTGACTAATATGATTTGATTCAAGTTTGTCATATCAAATATAAGCACAATTTCAGATATTTTTTTCCCTTCGATAGTATCAAACTTTTGATTTCGCAAACAAATAAAATACCTATCATGGTGCAAAGAAATATAAATTCTCCATTTGTAATGTATTCAACGCTACTTAATTAAAACTCTGTTGTGAATTCCAATTTCTGTCCTAGTATCTCCTCAGGGCATGGGGTGTCAGTTAGTATGTCACTGAAAATATAGATTAACCAGTGTGTTTAATAGAAATGATCAACATGCCATTTGATTATAAAATGTTGAAAGTCGCCCACAGACACTAATTGGTTTTAATCAAACTTGTCACATGCACCGAAAACAACAGCTGAAGACCTTACTGTGAATTCCTCACTTACAAGCCCCTAACTCTATTTCTGGAACTATATTGTTGGTTAAGAAAATATTTACTAAATAAACAAAAGTAAAATCTAAAAATAAAAAGTAACACTAAAAATAACAATAACGAGGCTACAGTAAATACAGGGGGTACCAGTACCGAGTCAATGTAAGGGGGTACAGGTTAGTAGAGGTAATTTGTACATGTAGGTAGAGGTAAAGTGACTATGCAAAGAGAATAAACAGCGAGTAGCAGCAGTGGGGGGGATAATGTAAATAGTCCAGGTGGCCATTTTATTTATTGTTCAGCAGTCTTATGTCTTGGGGGTAGAAGCTGTTAGGGAGCCTTTTGGACTTGGCACTGTCTTGGGTGAATGGAGTCTTTGACAATTTTTTGGGCCTTCCTCTGACACTACCTACTTAACTTATAATATACACTGTGTCACAATTCCAGTGGGTCAGAAGTATACATACACTAAGTTGACTGTGCCTTTATACAGCTTGGAGAATTCCAGAAAATGTCATGGCTTTAGAAGCTTCAGATAGGCTAATTGACATCATTTGAGTCAATTGGAGGTGTAACTGTGGATGTATTTCAAGGCCTACCTTCAAACTCAGTGCATCTGTGCTTGGCATCATGGGAATATCAAAAGAAATCAGCCAGGACCTAAGAAATACATTGTAGACCTCTTCAAGTCTGGTTCATCCTTGGGAGAAATTTCCAAACGCCTGACGGTACCGCGTTCATCTATACAAACAATAGCACGTAAGTATAAACACAATGGGACCACGCAGCCGTCATACCGCTCAGGAAGGAGATGCGTTCTGTCTCCTAGAGATGAACGTACTTTGGTGCGAAAAGTGCAAATCAATCCCAGAACTACAGCACTGCGGTTTGCAACTGCACATTGGGACAAAGATCGTACTTTTTGGAGAAATGTTCTCTGGTCTGATGAAACAAACATAGAACTGTTTGGCCATAATGACCGTTTGGAGGAAAAAGGGGGATGCTTGTAAGCCGAAGAACACCATCCCAACCGTGAAGCACAGGGGTGGCAGCGTCATGTTGTGTGGGTGCTTTGCTGCAGGAGGGACTGGTGCATTTTGCAAAATATATGGCATCATGAGGAAGGAAAATTATGTGGATATATTGAAGCAACATCTCAAGACTTTGACTGAAGTTAAATCTTGGTCGCAATGGGCCTTACAAACCTGACTCAGTTAACACCAGCTCTGTCAGGAGGAATGGGCCAAAATTTACACAACTTATTGTGGGAAGCTTGTGGAAGGCTACCCAAAATGTTTGACCCAAGTTAAACAATTTAAAAACGGAGTTTAAATGTATTTGGCTAAGGTGTATTTAAACTTCCGACTTTAACTGTAGATATAAATTTAGATATGATGCTTACACAAGATGTGTAAGATGCACAAGATGTTCAAATCAAATCAAATCAAATTTATTTATATAGCCCTTCGTACATCAGCTGATATCTCAAAGTGCTGTACAGAAACCCAGCCTAAAACCCCAAACAGCAGGCAATGCAGGTGTAGAAGCACGGTGGCTAGGAAAAACTCCCTAGAAAGGCCAAAACCTAGGAAGAAACCTAGAGAGGAACCAGGCTATGTGGGGTGGCCAGTCCTCTTCTGGCTGTGCCGGGTGGAGATTATAACAGAACATGGCCAAGATGTTCAAATGTTCATAAATGACCAGAATGGTCGAATAATAATAAGGCAGAACAGTTGAAACTGGAGCAGCAGCTCGGCCAGGTGGACTGGGGACAGCAAGGAGTCATCATGTCAGGTAGTCCTGGGGCATGGTCCTAGGGCTCAGGTCCTCCGAGAGAGAGAAAGAAAGAGAGAAGGAGAGAATTAGAGATTCACACAGGACACCAAATAGGACAGGAGAAGTACTCCAGATATAACAAACTGACCCTAGCCCCCCGACACATAAACTACTGCAGCATAAAGATAGGAGGGGTCAGGAGACACTGTGGCCCCATCCGAGGACACAGGGCCAAACAGGAAGGATATAACCCCACCCACTTTGCCAAAGCACAGCCCCCACACCACTAGAGGGATATCTTCAACCACCAACTTACCATCCTGAGACAAGGCTGAGTATAGCCCACAAAGACCTCCGCCATGGCACAACCCAAGGGGGGGCGCCAACCCAGACAGGATGACCACATCAGTGAATCAACCCACTCAGGTGACGCACCCCTTCCAGGGACGGCATGAGAGAGCCCCAGTAAGCCAGTGACTCAGCCCCTGTAATAGGGTTAGAGGCAGAGAATCCCAGTGGAAAGAGGGGAACCTGCCAGGCAGAGACAGCAAGGGCGGTTCGTTGCTCCAGAGCCTTTCCGTTCACCTTCCCACTCCTGGGCTACACTCAATCATATGACCCACTGAAGAGATGAGTCTTCAGTAAAGGTTGAGACCGAGTTTGCGTCTCTGACATGGGTAGGCAGAAATCAGCCCTTGCTTTGACAGGAAGCCAGTGTAGGGAGGCTAGCACTAGAGTAATATGATCAAATTTTTGGGTTCTAGTCAGGATTCTAGCAGCTGTATTTAGCACTAACTGAAGTTTATTTTGTGCTTTATCCGGGTAGCCGGAAAGTAGAGCATTGCAGTAGTCTAACCTAGAAGTGACAAAAGCATGGATTAATTTTTCTGCATCATTTTTGGACAGAAAGTTTCAGATTTTTGCAATGTTACGTAGATGGAAAAAAGCTGTCCTTGAAATGGTTTTGATATGTTCTTCAAAAGAGAGATCAGGGTCCAGAGTAACGACGAGGTCCTTCACAGTTTTATTTGAGACGACTGTACAACCATTAAGATTAATTGTCAGATTCAACAGAAGATCTCTTTGTTTCTTGGGACCTAGAACAAGCATCTCTGTTTTGTCCGAATTTAAAAGTAGAAAGTTTGCAGCCATCCACTTCCTTATGTCTGAAACACATGCTTCTAGTAAGGGCAATTTTGGGGCTTCACCATGTTTCATTGAAATGTACAGCTGTGTGTCATCCGCATAGCAGTGAAAGTTAACATTATGTTTTCGAATAACATCCCAAAATAAACGGAACCTTGAGGAACACCGAAATTTACAGTTGATTTGTCAGAGGACAAACCATTCACAGAGACAAACTGATATCTTTCCGACAGATAAGATCTAAACCAGGCCAGAACTTGTCCGTGTAGACCAATTTGGGTTTCCAATCTCTCCAAAAGAATGTGGTGATCGATGGTATCAAAAGCAGCACTAAGGTCTAGGAGCACGAGGACAGATGCAGAGCCTCGGTCCGATGCCATTAAAATGTAATTTACCACCTTCACAAGTGTAGTCTCAGTGCTATGATGGGGTCTAAAACCAGACTGAAGCATTTCGTATACATTGTTTGTCTTCAGGAAGGCAGTGAGTTGCTGCGCAACAGCCTTTTCTAAAATGTTTGAAGATTCGATATATGCCGATAGTTTTTTTATAATTTCTGGGTCAAGGTTTGGCTTTTTCAAGAGAGGCTTTATTACTGCAACTTTTAGTGAGTTTGGTACACATCCGGTGGATAGAGAGCCATTTATTATGTTCAACATAGGAGGGCCAAGCACAGGACGCAGCTCTTTCAGTAGTTTAGTTGGAATAGGGTCCAGTATGCAGCTTGAAGGTTTAGAGGCCATGATCATTTTCATCATAAAACACTTGAGCGTCTCTCTTTCGATCATAGGTCCTGGCAGAGTTGTGCAGACTTAGGACAACTGAGCTTTGAAGGAATACGCAGATTTAAAGAGGAGTCCGTAATTTGCTTTCTAATAATCATAATATTTTCCTCAAAGAAGTTCATGAATTTATCACTGCTAAAGTGAAAGTCATCCTCTCTTGGGGAATGATGCTTTTTAGTTAGCTTTGCGACAGTATCAAAAAGGAATTTTGGATTGTTCTTATTTTCCTCAATTAAGTTAGAAAAATAGGATGATCGAGCAGCAGTAAGGGCTCTTCGGTACTGCACGGTACTGTCTTTCCAAGCTAGTCGTAAGACTTCCAGTTTGGTGTGGCGCCATTTCCGTTCCAATTTTCTGGAAGCTTGCTTCAGAGCACGGGTATTTTCTGTCTACCAGGAAGCTAGTTTCTTATGAGAAATGTTTTTAGTTTTTAGGGATGCAACTGCATCTAGGGTATTGCGCAAGGTTAAATTGAGTTCCTCAGTTAGGTGGTTAACTGATTGTTGTCCTCTGGCATCCTTGGGTAGACAGAGGGAATCTGGAAGGACATCAAGGAATCTTTGTGTTGTCTGTGAATTTATAGCACGGCTTTTGATGTTCCTTGGTTGGGGTCTGAGCAGATTATTTGTTGCAATTGCAAACGTAATAAAAGGGTGGTCCGATAGTCCAGGATTATGAGGAAAAACATTAACTTCTTGCGTCGAGCAATCCCGTATCCGGGAGCGTAATCATAGCCTCAAGCTCATTACCATAACGCAACGTTAACTATTCATGAAAATCGCAAATGAAATGAAAGAAATATATTCACTCACAAGCTTAGCCTTTTGTTAACAACACTGTCATCTCAGATTTTCAAACCTTTCAACCATAGCTACACAAGCATTTGTGTAAGAGTATTGATAGCTAGCATAGCATTAAGCCTAGCATTCAGCAGGCAACATTTTCACAAAAACAAGAAAAGCATTCAAATAAAATAATTTACCTTTGAAGAACTTCGGATGTTTTGTTCATCACGTTTGGCTAAGAAAAACCCCCGAAAATTCTGTCATTACAACGCCAAACTTTTTTCCAAATTAACTCCATAATATCGACAGAAACATGGCAAACGTTGTTTAGAATCAATCCTCAAGGTGTTTTTCACATATCTATTCGATGATAAATCATTCGTGGCAGTTGGGTTTCTCCTCGGAAGCAAATGGAAAAATACACGCAGCTGGAGATTACGCAATAATAGCACGGAGGACACCAAGCACCTGTTAGATGTAGTGTAAAATGGTCAATCTTCCAATGATATGCCTACAAATACGTCACAATGCTGCAGACACCTTGGGGAAACGACGGAAAGT
The DNA here is from genome assembly GCF_057628025.1 of Oncorhynchus mykiss. Classification (NCBI taxonomy): domain Eukaryota; kingdom Metazoa; phylum Chordata; class Actinopteri; order Salmoniformes; family Salmonidae; genus Oncorhynchus; species Oncorhynchus mykiss. The sequence goes on from NC_143046.1 coordinate 46,135,791, forward strand.
GTAAGCTCCTTCCTGGCGCATTCACAGCCATATAAAGAGACATTGGAACACAGCGCCTTCAGAATCTGGGGCACTTCCTGTTTGAAATGTCATCTTGGTTTCGCCTGTAGCATCAGTTCTGTGACACTCACAGATAATATCTTTGCAGTTTTGGAAACGTCAGAGTGTTTTCTTTCCAAAGCTGTCAATTATATGCATAGTCGAGCATCTTTTCGTGACAAAATATCTTGTTTAAAATGGGAATGTTTTTTTATCCAAAAATTAAAAGAGCGTATATCGAAGATCCACAACATTTATTCCATGGGACAAAACTAGGTCCAGAGTATGACTGGAAAAAAAACCACTGAGTCGATGAAGGCTCCGAAAGCCTTTTGGAGTGGGTCTGTGGACTTTTCCATGTGAATATTAAAGTCACCAAAGATTAAAATATTATCTGCTATGACTACAAGGTCCGATAGGAATTCAGGGAACTCAATGAGGAACGCTGTATATGGCCCAGGAGGCCTGTAAACAGTAGCTATAAAAAGTGATTGAGTAGGCTGCATAGACTTCATGACTAGAAGCTCAAAAGACGAAAACGTCATTTTTTTTTTTTTTTTATTGAAATTTGCTATCGTAAATGTTAGCAACACCTCCGCCTTTGCGGGATGCACGGGGGATATGGTCACTAGTGTAGCCAGGAGGTGAGGCCTCATTTAACACAGTAAGTTCATCAGGCTTAAGCCATGTTTCAGTCAGGCCAATCACACCAAGATTATGATCAGTGATTAGTTCATTGACTATAATTGCCTTTGAAGTAAGGGATCTAACATTAAGTAGCCCTATTTTGAGATGTTGGGTATCATGATCTCTTTCAATAATGACAGGAATGAAGGTGGTCTTTATCCTAGTGAGATTGCTAAGGCGAACACCGCCATGTTTAGTTTTGCCCAACCTAGGTCGAGGCACAGACACGGTCTCAATGGTGATAGCTGAGCTGACTACACTGACTGTGCTACTGGCAGACTCCACTATGCTGGCAGGCTGGCTAACAGCCTGCTGCCTGGCCTGCACCCTATTTCATTATGGAGCTAGAGGAGTTAGAGCCCTGTCTATGTTGGTAGATAAAATGAGAGCACCCCTCCAGCTAGGATGGAGTCCGTCACTCCTCAGCAGGTCAGGCTTGGTCCTGTTTGTGGGTGAGTCCCAGAAAGAGGGCCAATTATCTACAAATTCTATCTTTTGGGAGGGGCAGAAAACAGTTTTCAACCAGCGATTGAGTTGTGAGACTCTGCTGTAGAGCTCATCACTCCTCCTAACTGGGAGGGGGCCAGAGACAATTACTCGATGCCGACACATCTTTCTAGCTGATTTACACGCAGAAGCTATGTTGCTCTTGGTGATCTCTGACTGTTTCATCCTAACATCGTTGGTGCCGACGTGGATAACAATATCTCTATACTCTCTACACTCGCCAGTTTTAACTTTAGCCAGCACCATCTTCAGATTAGCCTTAACGTCGGTAACCCTGCCCCCTGGTAAACAGTGTATGATCGCTGGATGATTCGTTTTAAGTCTAATACTGCGGGTAATGGAGTCGCCAATGACTAGAGTTTTCAATTTGTCAGAGCTAATGGTGGGAAGCTTCGGCGTCTCAGACCCCGTAACGGGAGGAGTAGAGACCAGAGAAGACTCGGCCTCTGACTCCGACTCGCTGCTTAATGGGGAAAACCGGTTGAAGGCTGAATGAGCGACACCGGTTGAGCGTTCCTACAGCATTTCCTTCCAGAAACCGTGAGAAAGTTGTCCGGCTGCGGGGACTGTGCCAGGGGATTTATACTACTATCTGTACTTACTGGTGGCACAGACGCTGTTTCATCCTTTCCTACACTGAAATTACCCTTGCCTAACGATCATCCTAAAAACCTGATTATCGGCATTGATTGATTAGGGCCCTCCATCCAAAATGTAAACTGGCCAAAGTCTAGATACAGTACAGTCTTATTGGTTTCTGGACATCTATAATTGACCACAGCAAAGTCTCTAAAAAGTCTCTGCTGACATTGCTCGGCGGTAGTAGTGTATGCTGTGGTTGATGTGAGCGGCCAGGTAAGGATTGGATAGACTGCGTTTGGACAGGAAAGCGATGACATTTTCACTACAGAGCAGTCTGTGGATCCGAAGTGACCTTTGGAACACATAGTTGGCTCCATTTTCAATGTGTGTCAAACGCATTTGCTAATTTTGCTGTCCCTGCTTAACAAAGTCACAGCAACTGCTGTCAGCCAAGCGCAAGGACACAGAAAAGAGGCAATGAATAATTTGGCAGTCTCTAAGTCCTCTGGACATTTTGGGACATGTTAGCTTATGGACAGCGTTATATTCATATTTCACAACCATAAGAGTCTCAAACGTTCCTTTAAATTTACAATTCTCCCTTGTGTCTTTCATAAAGCATAACCAGAATCACACAAATGTGAGGCAAATTAGGCATGCAGTTGGTGTCTCCATGACAAGAAAGTTAGTTAAATCAAGTACAGGCTTAACTGAATGAACAGCAATGCAATATGACGTTTTATTAACTAGTATGGGGAATGGCCTTGTCTCAGAGGGAAGATCCTCCAAGCCAGATGATGTGCTGGCAGGATTCTCTACAGGGATGGTATTATGGGTAGGCCTGAGCCATACGTCCTTGATAATTTATTTGACCGAGTGTAACGTCGACACAGGGAGTCTGGAAGCAGGTGCAGTCCAGGTGTGACTGATGGTTAGTAGACAGGTGATGTCCAGCGCTGGAGAGGGGGAGTGAGAGTAGCTGGAGAGGGGGAGTGGGAGTAGACATGACACGAGACACACGTTGACAGAAAGACGCATCAAACTCAGATAAAGCATTGACATGAAGTGTATGTGTATCTATCAATTACACATACATGTCAGTACATACACACAACAAGTAGGTCACATGGGGGAAGAGGCGTTGTGCCATGAGGTTGCCCTTCCTTCTCCCGAAAGTAGGGCATACTCCTCTCCTTCTCCAGATAGTTGTGCTGTGCCCAGTTGATAACCACCCCGATAATTACCTCAAAATTGAACCCAAACTGTACCGAAACTAATTTCACACATAACATATTAAATACATTTAGAAAATAATGATGGGGGAAAAAGAGGAAGAATGGGTGAGTTGATGAGCTAGGGGAAGCAAACAATGGACGGTCACCAATTGTGAATGAAGAACAGGGCGGGCCATTCTATTATATTGATATATTCTAATTATAATCTCAACCAAATCCAATCAGTCTACTCTGGCCTACTTGGAGTACACAGCGGGAGTGTGCGTAATTTACAATAACAAGAAGAGCAAGACAAATGGATGCACATGATGCGTTAGCGTTGCTACAAAATCTAAATGAGTGGGGAAGAATTGAAACATGATGACATCTCTGATGATTATTCTTCTGAGCCTGAACCCACACCTCTGAGGCCTATGTGTAAAAAAGACAGAACGGTGCAGTGAGCAGGTGCCTGCACCACCACCAAATGAAACTGTGAGACAGGAGAGGCACCATTTGGATAAGGCGGAGACAATGCCACTGGCAGATTATTAGCACAAAATGTCATCACAGAGAGCAGGCCCTACATATTTTTTGACTGCTTCGATATTGACATTTATTATTCATTATTATTCATTGTTGCTTTTGTGCTGATTTTCACTATTATTCGCACAGTTGGCACTTATGATTTTTAGGCTAGGCTACTGATGTTTTCATAATTTGACTGTGCATCTTGCTGACCTTGCCTCTTGGTGGTTGGGGTATTTTTGTAGTTATAAAAAGCTGTTTCCGCATTCCAACACGTGCTTTTTGTTTTATAGTTGTAGCAAAAGCACTCCACAAATAAAATGTATTGATCACTTGAATTTGTGCTTTTTTGTTTTACATACTATATATCCTTCAGCAACAAACAAATGAATATATTTGTGTTATTTGAAAAAAAAAAGTAATATAATGATACCTTCATAAACACAACCAATTTATTATTTTTGCAATAGAATACAGTACCAGTCAAAAGTTTGAACACACCAACTCCAGGATGGAATCATGTAGTAACCCAAAAAAGTGTTCAACAAATCAAAATATGTTTTTTATTTGAGATCCTTCAAAGTAGCCACACTTTGCCTTGATGACAGCTTTGCACACTCTTGGCATTCTCTCAACCAGCTTCATGAGGTAGTCACCTGAAATGCATTTCAATTAACAGGTGTGCATTGTTAAAAGTTAATTGTGGAATTTCCCTCCTTAATGCATTTAGGCCAATCATTTGTGCTGTGACAAGGTAGGGGTGGTGTCAGAAGATAGCCCATATTATGGCAAGAACAGCTCAAATAAGCAAAGAGAAATGACAGTCCATCATTCCTTTAAGACATGAAGGTCAGACAAGGAACATTAAGAACTTTGAAAGTTTCTTCAAGTGCAGTCACAAAAACCATCAAGCGCTATGATGAAACAGGCTCTCATAAGGACCACCACAGGAAAGGAAGACCCAGAGTTACCTCTGCTGCAGAAGACATGTTTCTTTAGAGTTACCAGCCTCAGAAATTGCAGTCAAATAAATGCTTCACAGGGTTCAAGTACAGTGGGGCAAAAAAGTATTTAGTCAGCCACCAATTGTGCAAGTTCTCCCACTTAAAAAGATGAGAGAGGCCTGTAATTTTCATCATAGGTACACTTCAACTATGACAGACAAAATGAGAAAGAAAAATCCAGAAAATCACATTGTAGGATTTTTGTAGGATGATCTCTGCATGCGTGGTTCCCACCATGAAGCATGGAGGATGTGTGATGGTGCTTTGCTGGTGACACAGTCAGTGATTTATTTAGAATTCAAGGCACACTTAACCGGCATGGCTACCACAGCATTCTCCAGCGATACACCATGTCATCTGGTTTGCGCATTGACTACCATTTGTTTTTCAACAGGACAATGACCCAACACACCTCCAGGCTGCGTAAGGGCTATTTGACCAAGAAGGTATCACAGCTCAGGCTAAGACTGGGCTCCCAAGTGGCACAGCAGTCTAAGGCACTGCATCTCAGTGCAAGAGGCGTTACTACAGTCCCTGTTTCAAATCCAGGCTGTATCACATCCGGCCGTGATTGGGAGTCGCATAGAGCAGCGCACAATTGGCCCAGCGTTGTCCGGGTTTGGCCAGGGTAGGCCGTCATTGTAAATAAGAATGAGTTCATAACTGACTTTCCTAGTTTAATAAATAAAATAATTAAGACCAAGATGCAATCACAGGAGGCGAGTCTGAGTATGAGTCTGAGTTTATTCAAGTACAAGGGGCAGGCAAAAGGTAAGTCAAGCCAGGAAAATAGTCATAATCCAAATCAGAGTCAGGCAGGTACAGGTGGCAGAAAATTGGTAGGTGAAGGCAGGCAAGGGGTCGCAATCCCAATCAGAGTCAGACTGGTACAGGATGGCAGGACTAGGAATATCAAAAACTAGAGCACAGGGAACACGCCGGTAGGACTTGACAAGATGAACTGGCACAGACAAACAGAAAACGCAGATATAAATACACAGGAGATAATGGGAACAAATGGGAGACACCTGGTGGGGGGTTGAGACAAGCACAAGACAGGTGAAACAGACCAGGGTGTGACAGAAGGAGAGTGATGAGAGTGCTGCATCAGATGACCTGGCCTCCACAATCGTGATTCCATGTGTTATTTCATAGTTTAGATGTCTACACTATTATTCTACAAATAATAAAAAAGAACGCAATATCGGCTTTGATGTAGGCCTGTTTAAATACCAAATCTGTCTGTCTTCGTTATTCACATGGATGACATTTCTAAAAAAAGTGCAGTGAGCAATATGAATTGACAATTCTAAACAAACCTTGTGGACAATAAGATGAATTTTGAACAGTAACACTTGGAATTACAACACATTTTTATTCAAACACTTATCAATAAATCAAAACAGAACTAAGATAGACTAAATTTCCATGGACACTACTAAATCTATAAGTCATGTAATTAAAAACTCAGATGTGATGTGAAAGTTGATGAGTATTCATGTTAATTTTTTGAGTGTGTAAAATGGGATTTAAAAAAAAATCAAATGCCCGTCTAACTGATTCCTTCTGGCACTGGCCCTGTAGCTGTACGTGGGTCTGCTGGCATAAAAAAAAAAACGCTGTGGGAAAGGAGTTCCAATGACGCGTCTTAAGGTTAATACCTGGTAGTTGTTGGGAGGTTGATGGTTGTCAAACTGTTCCTGAAAAAGAGCAAGTGTCTAATAATAGAGCAGGTGAACCGTTTAATAAAACAAAACCAGTAAAGAGACAATTCCAAAAGGCTACACGTCGGTAAACAAGAACAATACCAACCGGTGACAAAACATAAGGGAGTGACATATAAAAGGGAGGAAATTATGAGGGTAATGAAGTCCAGGTGTGAGTCAATGATTAACATGTGCGCGTAATAATGAGTGCCAGGTGTGCGTAATGATTAATCCCAAGACCGATTGCTAGTATTCTGGTGACGTCGTACGCTGGAGGGGAGGAGCAAGAGAAGATGTGACAAAGTGAGAGAACAAGGGTAAGTTGACATATAAATACATCCTAAGATGCATGCCCATTGGTTGAGAGAGAGGAAGGTGATGATTGCAGGAGTGAGCCCATAGTTTAAACGGCAAGCATGAGGAATGTGCGCTATTATTCTTAGACAATAACGTAAATAGGTGAATGACATTTCCACATGGCTAATAGGAAAGATGAAAGGAAACAGGGACAATATACTGTTGATACGTTTGTTTTCAATACCACTATGCCTTTCGATTATGAAGCAAAGTGAATTATGTTCTGTTTATGTTAAACAAGCATTCAGACCAGCCTTCCTGATTGTAAACTACATTTCAATTGAGTACAGGCTTAACTGAATTAACAACTAAGACAGAATGCAATATGACATTTCATTAATTAACTTGGGAAATGGACTCGGAGCCATGCCATGATGTGATGGCAGGCCTGCTGACGTCGAAGCCCCCCCCCTCAAAATAATATAAGTTACTTTTACAAGGCAGAAGAGACGCAACGAAGCGACAATTGGATCTAAAGATGTAAAACAATGAAAAGCAGCCAACAAGTGCTCAGCATATGTGGGAACTCCTTCAAGACTGTTGGAAAAGCATTCCAGGTGAAGCTGGTTGAGAGAATGCCAAGAGTGTACAAAGCTGTCAAGGCAAAGCGTGGCTACTTTGAAGAATCCAAATATATTTTGATTTGTTTAACACTTTTTTTGGTTACTACATGATTCCTTTTGTGTTATTTCATAGTAATGTTTTAAAGCCTATTCATTGATGGAAATACCAGTTGATGTAAATACATTTGACTGGTCCTGCTCATCAGTCTATAGGTTAATTAGCATAATTTAGCGGAATTCAATTGGCACGTGTGTACAGTCGCTATGCATCTTATTTATCACACGGAAACAGCATACAGATACAGAACCTTTGAGTGGAAAATCTGTCACACAGCGCTAGAGCTGCTGCTGCAATATCTTGTGGTGCTTTCAAGACAACTGAAAGCACTGAAAAATACGAGATCAAATCATGACCTCAGTGATCTTCAGGTTGGAAAGTCAGAGCTCTAGAATTGGAAGTTGGAATTCCGAGTCGGATGACCATTCAAAATATTTTTTCCAATCGAAGCTAGTTTTTTCCGACTTCCCATTCATCTTGAATGCACTGAAATCTGAGATTTTAAAGTTCCCAGTTGTTTTGAACGCGGCATCAAACGGCAACAGAAGGCAGGCTTCAGCAAATCCCACACAACTTTCATATGAACTGGAGGCAGTATGGATTTTGAAAACATATACACTATATACAGTTGAAGTCGGAAGTTTACATACACTTAGTTTGGAGTCATTAAAACTTGTTTTTCAACCACTCCACAAATGTCTTGTTATCGAACTGTAGTTTTGGCAAGTCGGTTAGGACATCTACAAGTAATTTTTCATTTTTTTTTACAGATTATTTCACTTATAACTCGCTGTATCACAATTCCAGTGGGTCAGAAGTTTACATGCACTAAGTTGACTTAGCCTTCAAACAGCTTGGAAAATTCCAGAAAATATGTAATGGCTTAAGAAGCTTCTGACAGGCTAATTGACATCATTTGAGTCAATTGGAGGTGTACCTGTGGATGTATTTCAAGACCAACCTTCAAACTCAGTGCCTCTGTGCTTCGCATCATGGGAAAATCAAAAGTAAAATAAATTGTAGACCGCCACAGGTCTGGTTCCTCATTGGGAGCAATTTCCAAACGCCTGAAGCTACCACATTCATCTGTACAAACAATAGTAAGCAAGTAAAAACACCATGGGACCACGCAGCTGTCATAATGCTCAGGAAGGAGATGTGTTCTGTCTCCTAGAGATGAACGTACAAAGTGCAAATCAATCCCAGAACAACAGCAAAGGACCTTGTGAAGATGCTGAATGAAAAAGGTACAAAAGTATCTATATCTACAGTAAAATTAGTCGACATCGACATAACCTGAAAGGCCGCTCAGAAAGGCAGAAGCCACTACTCCAAAACCGCCATAAAAAAGCCAGACTACAGTTTGCCACTGCACATGGGGAAAAAGTTTGTACTTTTTGGAGAAATGTCCTCGGGTCTGATGAAACAAAAAAAGAATGACCATCATTATGTTTGGAAAGAAAGGGGGATGCTTGCAAGCCGAGGAACACCATCCCAACTGTGAAGCATGGGGGTGGCAGCATCATGTTTTGGGGGTGCTTTTCTGCAGGATGGACTGGTGCACTTCACAAAATAGATAGCACCATGAGAAAGGAAAATTATGTGGACATATTGAAGCAACATCTCCAGACACCAATCAGGAAGTTAAGGCTTGGTTGCAAATGATTCTTCCAAATGGACAATGACCTCAAGCATACTTCCAAAGATCCAAAGGCAAAATGGCTTAAGGACAACAACGTCAAGGTATTGGAGTGGCCATCTGAAAGACCTGACCTCAATCCTAAGACAATTTGTGGGCAGAACTGAAAAACCTTGTGCGAGGAGGCCTACAAACCTGACTCAGTTACACCAGCTCTGTCAGGAGGAATGGGCCAAAGGCTAAAGTGTATGTATACTTTTGACTGTATGTACAAAAGTTTTTGTACACCCCTTCAAATTAGTGGATTCGGCTACTTCAGCCACACGTGTTGCACAGGTGTATAAAATCGAGTACACAACCATGAAAATCTCCATATGCAAACATTGGCAGTAGAATGGCCTTAACGAAGAGCTCAGTGTCCTTGTCATAGGATGCCACCTTTCCAACAAGTCAGTTAGTCAAATATCTGCCCTGCTAGAGCTGCCCCATTCAATTATAAGTGCTGTTATTGGAAAGTGGAAACGTCTAGGAGCAACAGCGGCTCAACTGCGAAGTAATAGGCCACAGAAGCTCATAGAACTGGACTGGCAAGTGCTGAAGAGTGTTGCTTGTAAAATTGTGTCAGTCCTCGGTTGCAACACTCACTACCGAATTCCAAATTTCCTCGAAGCAACATCAACGCAAGAACTGTTCACCGGAAGCTTCATGAAATGGAAATGCAGTGGAAACATGTTCTTTGGAATAATGAATCACGCCCTACCATCTGGCAGTCCGATAGAAGAATCTGAGTTTGGCGGATGCAAGGAGAACGCTACCTGCCCCAATGCCCCATGCTTTAAAGTGTGATGGAGGAGGAATAATGGTCTGGGGCGGTTTTTAATGGTTTGGGATAGGCCCCTTAGTTCTAGTGAAGGTAAATCTTAACACAACATACAATGACATTCTAGATGATTCTGTTCTTCCAACTTGTGGCAACAGTTTGGGGAAGGCCCTTTTCTTTTCCATCATGACAAAGCCCCGGTGCACAAAGCGAGGTCCATACAGAAATAGTTTGTCGAGATCGGTGTGGAAGAACTTCACTGGCCTGCACAGAGCCCTGACCTCAACCCCATCGAACACCTTTGGGATGAACTCCAACGCTGACTGAGAGCCAGGCCTAATCACCCAACAACAGTGCCCAACCTCACTAATGCTCTTGTGGCTGAATGGAAGCAAGTCCCAGCAGCAATGTTCCAACATCTAGTGGAAAGCCTTCCCAAGAAGAGTGGAGGCTGTTATAGCAGCAAAGTGTTACCAACTCCAATGATTGTGGAACAAGCTGTTTAACGAACAGGATTCCATACTTTTGTGATTGTGTACTCAATTGTTTAAAACCTGAATGTTTTAATACATAGTATAAGGCATGTCTTACCTTGCTTCAAAGTAGCCCATTAGATCTCCTTTCTTTCTACATTTCTAACAGATATTTTCATCTCTCCCTCTGTTTTTTTCTTCTCCGGCTAATTGCATTATGAAACTAACATTCGCGTGTAGCCTAATGCCTTGTTAGCATTGCTGCGCTTATAATGTGAATAAATAATAGTTTTTCAACATTTTAAGCTAAATCTGTTGCATCAGACTCATAGTTTTTAAATGTTTATTATGTAGCCTAGGCTTACTGGTTGTATGAATTTGCGATCTATCGTCCCACAACTGTCTAAGAGTCTGTTTGGAATAGGCTATTTCTTTATCACAAATTAACCAATAGAATAGGTAGCCTAAACTTTTCTACTTATTGACATAGGCTTGACATAGGCTAGGGATTTTGCTGGTCGTTACTTGTCTATTTGACTGAGGGAAAAGTAAACGTGTACAGTTATTCTAACATGTTCAAAGTGCACATCAGAAATTGGTAAGGACCGCACATCATTGCATCATTGACATGCACATGGGTCTGGTAAATTTCTAAAATGTCCATAAATGTTTTGAAATGTCAAGTGCCACATTTTCTTAAACTGAAACGTTGCTGCTGTGGTTGTAGCTTCAGTTCTGAACGAGTGACCAGTGTAGCATTGAGGTGAAAGATAACACCTTCATATTACTTGAGAAATTTGAAAAATTAAACGAGGGTTGAGGAGAATTTGGACGAGGGTTGAAGAGGATGGATGAAAAGACTGAGGAGCAGCGAGCGTGAAAATATATTATATAATATGGCGAGGGTCGAGAGTGAATATGTATTAGCATAGCATAACACAGGATTGTGTGACTAAGGTCAGAAAAACCTAAATTGTGTGAAGGAATAAAAGTGAGGGAAGGAGTTGTGAACTCGACATTAGAAGGAAACCATAGAAAACCAGTAAGAACATATTAGTCCGAAAATTGATGTTTTCGCGAGTCTAAACAACTATTGATTTAAAACCACAGAGTTTACCGTAAAGAAAACAGAAGCTGCCTCCACTATTCCAGCACCATTTCAACACGATCTAATCACTTATGCTTAGTCTAATAGTGACAACTAAAATATACCAAAAAACGATTTAGTCCAAAGAACATAAGCTAAATATGATGTGGCTGTCCATTGTACTGATTTCTCTGTGTGTGTGTGTGTGTGTGTGTGTGTGTGTGTGTGTGTGTGTGTGTGTGTGTGTGTGTGTGTGTGTGTGTGTGTGTGTGTGTGTGTGTGTGTGTGTGTACAAGTAAAAACACCTGTTGACTCACCTTACTTGTAGAGAAATGCCAATGCCATCCTCTTCTTTCATGTTGCCTAAATGCTAAAAATACTTGTTCCCTATCCTAACTTCCTTTCCAGGCCAGCTAGTTAACATTAGCATTCTACATCTAGCTACACGTTGAACTTCCATTATTTTGTATGTTTTTTTGTTGGTCTATTTTGGGGGAAGCCTGGCTTCCCTTGGTAACCATGAATACACTCCACTGGTGCTAACCAAGGACCCGCAGGTTGCAGATGAGCCTTGCACGCGAGCAGTAAGGGAACCAGCGTGGTGAATCCCATTACTGGGTAGCTTTAATTTGGAAACAGAAGCTGGTGAATGAGACCAGCTGTTGTTAGTTGGGTAGGATGTTTTGACTCTTGCATAGAGAAACATTTCCCTGAATCAGTTCAGGAAAGATGTAACCCGGTTCTTAGAAACTAAAGCTCCATCTGCAATGAACCACATTATTAGAGTGATGACAAAAATACTGAAATTAGCATTAACAGGCTACAAGCAACATAACAGCTGAAAGCTGGAGAATATAACCATTATTTGAGATGGAACTGATTGGACTGAATAAAAGGGATACTTCTGAATTTTGGCAATGAGGCCCATAGTCAGATGAACTAGTGGATACCATTTTTATGTCCCTGTGTCCAGTATGGAAGTTACGAGGTAGTTTCGCGAGCCAATGATAACTAGGGTTAGCATGTAATTTTGTTTATGATGAGATTAAATGCAAATTAAATTAAAGAGCGATGAGAGTTATAGCAGTAGTAGGTCTACTACTACTAAAGCATGGATTAAATATTCAATTTTTGGAATCACTGACGAATCAATTGATAAATGACCGTGATATTGCAAAGCACCGCTTATGAAATAGTCTACGATTATGCATTTAAGCCAAATTCATAATGTCAAATATGACTGCGTTTACGACTTTAAGAACCATGATTATTATACAATACCAATCCATGATTGCTGCTAATGGAGTGTCAGCGAGGCTGTACGACAAACTGCCCTTGGGTTCACCTTAGTTCGAGTCCCCTCCTATGCAACCATATTGCTGTGAACAGCGCAGCAGCAGCAATCGGCAGTTTACGTGTCCGCTGTGCGGGGGAAATGATAAGACATGCTGAACTACGTAGCTAATGCTGTTGTGACGGGGATCCTTATTGTAGCAACACACTTTTGGAGGGAAGGCAATCCCGCGCTGTGTTAGCTAAGTTTTCATGTCATCGGGTGTAGTTCATAAAGGTTTAAGCGTGTATGTTAGGATGAAGTGTGAATTCATGCCAGGAATAATAAGTGTGAAGTTTGATTTCCTCCCTTCTGTAATAAGCAGCCAATGAGGTATTTTTCCTTTATTCATGTGTTTAATCTGATACTGTTATAGCACCGGTTAAACTGTTATGTATGTAAGCACTTCAGAGTTATACCAAGCTAATAAGTCACTCGTAAGATAAGGAGGTTGTAAGAGTGTGCTTAACTGTATTTTTCGTTTACTTTATAGTTCTCATGGAAGGTGATAATTCTGACTAAAACTACAGAATAAAGCCGCCAGTTAAAATCAAGCAACAGTTGTGCTCGTGGTTACTGAAGGGAACTACACCTCCTACACCTCCTCCTCCACCTCCTATCTCCACAGGCCTTGGAGCCCTCATGACCAAAAAGGGTAAAATAGGTATATATTTTTAGGACAAAGACATGGTCTTTCAAATTATAGAATTTCAATCCAAAAATTTAGAACAGCTTTCACTTATGTTAAATAGTACTAAAGGACTATTTGACATGAGCAGGATGATAGTTTAAGAGTGCGTAGACTTACTTACAATCTCCACAAAGACACACTATATCATGCTCATCAAACTGACTAATCAAGTTAGTGTCTAGGCATTAGGTCATGGAGCTACAGTATCACAGGTCTTCAGGTCTCAGGCAAGTAAAGTTACTTGTCTCCTCATCTGAACCACCTTCAGTTACCCTTCACCCCCTTTGACCTCCTCCTCGCAGACCCATCTGGAGCGTGGCATCAATGTGACCTAACAGGGTTTGGATTCGGAGCTCTTGCGTTAGCCCTCTAAGCTCACGCCTATCATTATTCCAGAAAGCTAATACCAGTGAGACTCATTGTGCGTCACCACACTACCTGTCTTGCTTCATGACAAGGTAAACTGAGGATGCTCTTGCTGATATTTTGTCTTATGTTTTTCACAAGAGCTCTCGCAAAAATATTTTTTGATTCTGACCGATGGCTAACATGCCCCATGCCAAATAGTCCTTGGGGAGCGGTAAACGTGAAAGCAAGAATGCAAATCTACTAGTGGAGGATTAAAGGACACACACACTCATGTGATCTTGTACTGTTTGCTTCCAAACAGATAAAGTCTAGCAAAGGCTTAAATAGGGAAGGTTTTTCAAGGTTATAGATTCCAAGGCAACTTTGTGAAGTACAAGTAGTCTCAAGATTATCGTAAACTTTAGATTTCCGACGATCCTCTCAGGTGTGCTCTCTCTTCAGAGGCTGAGGAGAGTCAGCAGAAGGGCCTGAAGTCTTCTTCAGCCTTATAAATCTCACTTCCTTTTCCCAGTCTTTGACACCTCAAAACTGTTATAAAATATTTCTTACTTCAGTATTTAAAAGGATTCATGACGAGTGAATAAGCAGTTTACAAAATACGAATGAATAATTTGGAATATTTTATAAATCAGTTAGAACCTATTGCTTGAAAATGTGTGCTTTTTATTTTGGTGCTTTCCAAATAGTTAGCTTATGAAATAAAACATTGAAAGCATAAACAACAGATCATACTAATGATGTGCAATAACAACAATGTACTTTCTTTTTTGTAATCTGTTTATTGAGAAGTTCACAAAAAACGTAATAACCTCCATTTCAGGCTGCTCCCCCATTCCCAAGACTGGATAATGATCAGAGGTTTGATGCCAATACCAACCAGACACTGGTCCAAAATAAGCACATTCTCGGCTCATATCATATTTGTTCAGATACCAATTTTTATTTGGTTTCTCAGCACTTCCATGACAAAAGGAATTATTTGATAAGCGAGTCAACTCTAGGATATGGTTCCCTAGAGAATGTAGCCTACACAGTTGCCATAAAGAAGGTCATTACGATTCTAAAAACAAGTTCAAATCCTCCTAAAAGGTAAGCCAACACTTATCTAAGAGTATTTCCACAACGAGTTTTGAATGGATGTTTTCCACTGAGGTAAGCTACTTAAATAGTTCAACCATACCAGGTAGAAAAAAGTGTTACGCTCATCATATTATCAATGCCAAGTAATGAAATTATCATTCAGCCTACATAATAGAAATAAATGAAAGTTAGAGTTAATTAAACAACGATTAGAATCAAATATAACACTAGCAGATTAAATCACAGGCCAATTCCCCCAATATTTTCACAACGAACACGGGATTGAAACTGGTGACCCTCCGGTGACCCTCCAGTGTGTGAATTATTTTAATGAACTCATCCACCTGGTCAAATTATGTCAGCATGACAAAACATTGAGGTGAGGGGAATGTGTTTTTCTAAAGTTTAAGTAAAAAATACAAGTATTGGTATTTTCTTTTGTAAATGTTTCAATTATGGGAGTATCGATTAACAACTATGTTTGTTGAAAAAAGGAAAGGGAGAGCTATATTTCAAACCTAGGTCATATTGTACAGAGACATTGCCACTGTCAGTATACGATAAATTCCAAGCTCTTTTGTGCTTATGCTATAAAGAGCTTAATTTCGTGTTACAAAAGGAATAAGCTACTAGCAAAAATTGTGACAACCAACCCCATACGATGGGGCTGGTTGTCACATGTGGACAGAGTGTGTTTGATGGCTTATAAATTGATGTTGGAATAAAGTATGAGGTTACAAATGGGCCCCATTTCAACCCAATACCTTGGTCTTTCTCCTAATACTTAAAAAAAGTATTGAAATACACACAAGAGTAATGACATCCAACCCCAGTCTCCCCTATCTGCTGTAATTTTGGTATAGTTGACTGACTTTAATACAAAAGTGCAAAAGTCTGGTACAGCAAACCTATCAAAGGAAATGTCAGCTTTCCCATTGGGTAGAAGAGTCCCTTCATGGAACAGAATGACAGCAGGTGTTCTCAGGTGTTCTCCAAAGGGCACCAATCCCTCTAGCAGTAGAGCCTCTGTTTGACACAGCTGCCAAGCCAGAACATGACCTCCAGCCTAGCAGTGAATACAGCTAAAACGACCTAACCATACAGTGCAAAGCTAGAAGTAGCTTATTGCACCATGGATCAATACTGACCAAATTGCTTTACGTTATCTCTAGATCAAATTTTATTTGTCACGTGCGCCGAATACAACAGGTGTAGACTTTATCGTGAAATGCTTACTTAATATGGATCCCTTCACGCGCCAATCCCTTTAGTGGGATCGATTTGACAACATCCAGTGAAATGGCAGCGCACCAAATTCATTCATTCACAAAAATATGTGTAATATGTGTAATGTTAATCCAGTCGCTGTGTCAGATTTCAAAAAGGCTTTATGGCGAAAGCAGACCATGCGATTATCTGAGGACAGCGCCCCGCATACAAACACATGAAAATCATTTTTCAACCGGGCAGGTGCGACACAAAAGTCAGAAATAGCCATATAATAAATGCCTTACCTTTGAAGATCTTCTTTTTGCAATCCCAAATGTCTCATTGACACAATGAATGGTCGTTTTGTTCGATAAATTCCTTCTTTATATCCCCAAAATGTCAATTTTTTTGGCGAGTTTGATTCAGAAATACACCGGTTCCAACTTGCCCAACATGACTACAAAGTATCTAATAAGTTACCCGTAAACTTGGCCCAAACATTTCAAACAACGTTCCTATTCCAACCTCAGGTATCCTAAAATGTAAATAATCGATCAAATTTAAGATGGAATAAACTGTTTCTAATACCAGATAAAAACAACATGAAGCGCGTTCCAGTTGACGCGCACCAAAACATTAGAGTCCACCTGGTGTGACACTTACAATGAATCGCACTACTAGTCCATTTCTTAAAATAAAAACATTGAACAATTTCTAAAGACTGTTGACTTCTAGTGGAAGCCATGGGAACTGCAACCAGCTTCCTCATAAATAGGGCTTCCCATAGAAAACAATTGGGAATCCTATGGTTTTGCCTACCAAATCAGTTCTGTTATACTCACAGACATTATTATAACAGTTTTAGAAAATTTAGAGTGTTTTCTATCCAAATATACCAATTACATGCATATCCTAGCTTCTGGGCCTGAGTAACAGGCAGTTTACTTTGGGCATGCTTTTCATCCGGACGTCAAAATACTGCCCCCTAGCCTTAAGAAGTTTTAAGAGCCCTTTGCCAACAATGCAGAGTTAAAAAGCAAGACAATTAGCTAATAATAATTACAAATACTAACACAATAAATACTGAGTCAATGTGCAGGGGTACAAGGTAGTTGAGGTAATATTTACATGTAGGTATGGGTAAAAGTGACTAGGCAATCAGAATAGATAATAAACAGAGTAGCAGCAACGTATGTGGAGAGTGTGAAAGTGTGTGTGTGTAGGTGTGTGTGTGTGTGTGTGTGTGTTTGTGTGTGTGTGTTGGAGTGAAAGTGTGGGTAGAGTCCAGTGAGTGTACATAGAGTCAGTGTAAGAGTCGCTGCAAAAAAGGGTCAATGCAATGGTCCAGGTAGCCATTTGATTAACTGTTCAGCAGTCTTATGGCTTGGGGGTAGATGCGGATCAGGTGCCTTTTCTTGTATTGTGATTCAGTTTTTGCCAGTAATTTCAGTGCAGTAACATGAAAGGCACAGAACATGAAATTATAGTTATCATGTAGATTAAAAAAAAAAAAAAAATCTACTATTTACTGAATTACACATTTAGTTTGTTATCTGTAGTTTATTGTTAAACATTACTATGTATCATTACTATGCCAGTCCGTGAATTTTCATTGTAAATTCATACAGTACAGCCACCCTTTTCCCCATCTCCAGAAGAGGGCACTGGAAGTACAACTCTACTGGGCTAGAGTGCCCGATGGTAAAAGGATGAGAATCAGTTTGACTTTGACAGTGGCACGAAAGCTTTGCCAGTCATTGCAAGATTATAAATGCCATACATACAGCCAATAAAGTAACAGTATTAAGGTTTTACTTCATGAGAGAACTTGAACACAGAATAGTAAAATGGGCCAGGGCAAAGCAATCGCTCCTCAATATTGTCCAAGACAAGAGGGTCTGTAATCTCAAAATTGCATGAGTAGGGGAACAGAAAAAAGTAGGCCTAACGGCTAGACTTTATACACTGAATTTAGCTGATCGTTTGGCAACCTCAGAGTGTACCCCAAAAACAGTAGTGTTAAGTAATACTTTAAAGTATTTTTTTGCAGAATCTGTACTTTTACAATATATATTTTGACTACTTTTACTTCACTACATTCCTAAAGAAAATTAGTTTTTAGAAAACTTGAATTTTTCTTTTAAGGTATCTTCCCAAAAGAGAAGCTACTGTCTTTAACTATATCTCTCATAGCCCACTGATGATGGAGACCATTCAAGTGAACAGTGATGTTTAATAGCTGGCCTATACATCTACAGTGAACAAAAATATAAACGCAACATGTTAAGTGTCGGTCCCATGTTCCATGAGCTAAAAGATCCCAGAAATGTTCCATACGCAGCACAAAAAGCTTACTTATCTCACATTTTGTGCACAAATTTGTTTACATCCCTGCTATTGAGCATTTATCCTTTGCCAAGATAATCCATCCACCTGACAGGTGTGGCATATCAAGAAGCTGATTAAACAGCATGATCATTACACAGATGCACCTTGTGCTGGGGACAATAAAATGCCACTCTAAAATGTGCATGTTTTGCCACACAACACAATGCCACAGATGTCTCAAGTTTTGAGGAAACATGCAATTGTCATGCTGACTGCAGGAATGTCCACCAGAGCTGTTGCCAGAGAATTGAATGTTAATTTCTCTACCATAAGCGAGGACATGCATGGAGTCATGTGAGTGAGTGGTTCACTGATGTCAACATTGTGAACAGAGAGCCCCATGGTGGCGGTAGGGTTATGATATGGGCAGGCATAAGCTATGGACAATGAATATAATAGCATTTTATCCATGGCAATTTGAACGCAAAGAGATACTATGATATAATCCTGAGGTCCATTGTTGTAACATTCATCCGCTGCAATCACCTCATGTTTCAGCTTGATAATGCACAGCCCCATGTCGCAAGGATCTGTATACAATTCCTGGAACCTGAAAATTTCCAAGTTCTTCCATGGCCTGCCTACTCACCAGACATGTCACAAATTGAGCCTGTTTGGATGCTCTGGAACTACAGTGCCTTGCGAAATTATTCGGCCCCCTTGAACTTTGCGACCTTTTGCCACATTTCAGGCTTCAAACATAAAGATATAAAACTGTATTTTTTTGTGAAGAGTCAACAACAAGTGGGACACAATCATGAAGTGGAACGACATTTATTGGATATTTCAAACTTTTTTAACAAATCAAAAACTGAAAAATTGGGCGTGCAAAATGATTCAGCCCCTTTACTTTCAGTGCAGCAAACTCTCTCCAGAAGTTCAGTGAGGATCTCTGAATGATCCAATGTTGACCTAAATGACTAATGATGATAAATACAATCCACCTGTGTGTAATCAAGTCTCCGTATAAATGCACCTGCACTGTGATAGTCTCAGAGGTCCGTTAAAAGCGCAGAGAGCATCATGAAGAACAAGGAACACACCAGGCAGGTCCGAGATACTGTTGTGAAGAAGTTTAAAGCCGGATTTGGATACAAAAAGATTTCCCAAGCTTTAAAAATCCCAAGGAGCACTGTGCAAGCGATAAAATTGAAATGGAAGGAGTATCAGACCACTGCAAATCTACCAAGACCTGGCCGTCCCTCTAAACTTTCAGCTCATACAAGGAGAAGACTGATCAGAGATGCAGCCAAGAGGCCCATGATCACTCTGGATGAACTGCAGAGATCTACAGCTGAGGTGGGAGACTCTGTCCATAGGACAACAATCAGTCGTATATTGCACAAATCTGGCCTTTATGGAAGAGTGGCAAGAAGAAAGCCATTTCTTAAAGATATCCATAAAAAGTGTCGTTTAAAGTTTGCCACAAGCCACCTGGGAGACACACCAAACATATGGAAGAAAGTGCTCTGGTCAGATGAAACCAAAATTGAACTTTTTGGCAACAATGCAAAACGTTATGTTTGGCGTAAAAGCAACACAGCTGAACACACCATCCCCACTGTCAAACATGGTGGTGGCAGCATCATGGTTTGGGCCTGCTTTTCTTCAGCAGGGACAGGGAAGATGGTTAAAATTGATGGGAAGATGGATGGAGCCAAATACAGGACCATTCTGGAAGAAAACCTGATGGAGTCTGCAAAAGACCTGAGACTGGGACGGAGATTTGTCTTCCAACAAGACAATGATCCAAAACATAAAGCAAAATCTAGAATGGAATGGTTCAAAAATAAACATATCCAGGTGTTAGAATGGCCAAGTCAAAGTCCAGACCTGAATCCAATCGAGAATCTGTGGAAAGAACTGAAAACTGCTGTTCACAAATGCTCTCCATCCAACCTCACTGAGCTCGAGCTGTTTTTCAAGGAGGAATGGGAAAAAATGTCAGTCTCTCGATGTGCAAAACTGAGACATACCCCAAGCGACTTACAGCTGTAATCGCAGCAAAAGGTGGCGCTACAAAGTATTAACTTAAGGGGGCTGAATCATTTTGCACGCCCAATTTTTTAGTTTTTGATTTGTTAAAAAAGTTTGAAATATCCAATAAATGTCGTTCCACTTCATGATTGTGTCCCACTTGTTGTTGATTCTTCACAAAAAAATACAGTTTTATATCTTAATGTTTGAAGCCTGAAATGTGCAAAAGGTCGCAAAGTTCAAGGGGCCGAATACTTTTGCAAGGCACTGTATGTGTAGCCTATGACAGTATGTTCCAGTTCCCGCAACTTCGCACAGCCTTTGAAGAGGAGTGGGCCAACATTCCACACACCACAATCAACAGCCTGATCAACTATGTGGAGATGTGTCACGCTGCATAAGGCAAATGGTGGTCACGCCAGATACTGACTGTTTTTCTGATCCATACTATTCCCAGTCATGTGTTAGCCATAGATAAGGGCCTAATGGTTTTATTTAAATTGACTGATTTCCTTGTATGAACTGTAACAGTCAAATCTTTGAAAGGCAAATCACATGCAAAACTTAACTAATCTGCCACACAAGCAAATGCTTTGAACTCTTACCAAAGCCTCAGGATTTTAGTCTATGCGTCATACTTTTAAAATATTGTTTTGCCCGGAACCTGCCTCCTAAATGCATGCTTTCATAAAACAGTTGCTCATAGTCATAGCACCATGGTTCATTTTTCAGTGTGCAAGTGCCTCCCATACAAATTAGATCTGAGGAGTCACGCACTTGACGTAGGCAGGAAGCGAAGGCTCGGCGTGTCACTACTGCACGTAGTGCGCAGCGTGACTGACCAAGTCCTCTTCAAATAATCATGTACAAGACATTTTGAAATAAAAACGCGCACGTAACGAGGACTCACTTTTATTTCGATCGACACAAACTGGAGTTTTTAGATAACCTACATGAGCAAAATGCGCTTCTAAAACAGGGAATTCTCATGTTCACCGTATTTGGCCACAGTGGTAGCATGAACGCATCACATCCAGAGGCTCAGCCTCATCTCGGAACACCTTTTGCCTCGCTGTACTCGGAAGGCTGTGGCAAACCTTTGAGAGGGGAGGGAAAGCCGCAAGTGTATATCAGAATGTGTTTCATCCCTGTTTAGCAATGGAAGTTGCTGGAATTGGTGAAGGGGCAGTGGATACGCGTGGATATCACTGGACACCGAATGAGCTTGTTCTCGAAAGAATTCTTGGCGTTGCATCCTCGGTTACTTTTACAATGTCAAAATCAAGGAGATCCTCTTGAGGCTTGAAGTATGCACGGACATTGGCACATCAGTCAAAATCGCCTATCAAGGCACAATATTTACCCGTTTGTATCCAGCATTGTGAATCATTTAACTTAATAGACCTGCTTTCCTCAATGAAATATGGGCAGAACCAAATGTATTTCATAGCGCATCAAATGAAAAGTCGTTATACGATGTCTCAACCAGATTTAAGCTGAATCCAGGTGCGGAACGGCGGGAACTGAGTTCTGACCATCTGCATCTCGCCTTGGGAAGAAGCTGTCACCATCGAAGTGGATATGTTGACATTAACGTGAAGATGGGTTTAGTTTTCGGTCTCTTGTGGCTGTTCAACATATTTTTGGAGGGCATTCATTGCCAAGGAGTGTATGGTAAGCCAATGCATTTTTAAATACCCAACAGCTATGATTAATACCAACTTGACCTTGTGAAAATTGAGTCGAATATATGTTGTACAGTGTATCTCTATTTCTGTAGGCTATAATAGCCTATGACTCGCCCACAATGTCGTAGATTACAACAGGTATGTCATCATTACATTTAAAGACGGTGGCTCGCTCAAACCACAGGTGCTCTCAAGCCATTAGGATATTTCAACCAATGTAGCATTGACACTGTTTCCGAGCGTCTAAAAATATACATCTCATCGTCAGTGGTGGTGTTTATATTCCGCCACCGCGTTTGTGCGTGCGTTAAAGCGACTGGTTTAGCACCAACCCACGACGGATTGTAGAGCCTCAATCTACCACCCACGGCAGCACAAGCCTGGCAAAGGCACCAACCTCTAATCTGATGTATAGAGCTGGTGGAATTTGATGGAATCCTGTCCTTAGACCTATATATCTAAATGTTGGATTCAATCACATCTGAACGGTTAGAGAAAATTATAGCTTATATTGTACGTTGAAGGTTGAAATATGAGAATGATGTTATATGACCAATAATGTCATTGTGGGCATTTTAAAACCAACACCTAGAAATGGTCTTGAAATAGGGTTTCATTGCCCCATTTCCTTATCGATTAATAATCATTAGCTCAATGTCATTCCCAGAGACTAATACTTTTACAAAATCAGATTACTGGCATTGAGAATTTGGCACACATAATCTCTTCATGCCATGACTGCAACTGGGGGGAGGGCTATTCCTCATTTGGTGTCATATTTGATCCACTGTTCAACTTAATGCATGATCAAATCAAAGTATTTGTCACATGCTTTGTAAATAACAGGTTTAGACTAACAGTGAAATGCTTACTGACAGGCCCTTCCCACCAACAATGCAGAGAGAAAGAAAATACAGAAATAATAGAAAAGTAATAATACATACACAATGAGTAACAATAACTTTGCTATACACACAGGTACCGAGTGGATGTGCAGGGGTATGAGGTAATTCTTGTAGATACTGTATGTACATGTAATTTGGAATAAAGTGACTAGGCAACAGGATACATAATAAACAGTAACACCAGGCAAAAAGGGGCAATAGACTGGGTAGCTATTTGGTTATTTAACTAACTATTTAACAGTCCTATGGCTTGGGGGTAGAAGCTGTTCATGGTCCTGTTGGTTCCAGACTTTGTGCATCGGTACCACTTGATTTAAATACTATGGTGGCCAATAGCCAGCTGCCGGTGTTGGGCATGAATCAGTGGCACTGCCTGTGGTTATGGGGTGAGCCGAGTGCATGATCACCTTTGCCATAAAGGTTCAGACCTCTTGTCATTGACTGTAGTCCACTCACATACAGAGAGTATACATTAGGACAATCCAACCGCTACCGCCAATGTAGCAATTGATGGAGAACAGCTCGACCACGGCTTGAATAAGCTATGAATAAGCTATTCTGTGGGCACTACCAACAAGTTCCAAACTTTTGGCAGAGGCTGTAGTATACATTGCTCACTCACAGGGAGGCCACAGTATTGTTTTGCTATATGTTACACGTGACCCAACCTTTATCAGTGGTTTCCTACTGGAATGTGGCTGACTTATTATTTTTATTCAGTTTTTTTTTCAGATACAAATAACTTTGGGGTACAAAAACCAAATATGCATTTATTCCTGTCTTCCTATTCCTCTCCTCTCAGCAGTCCCTACCCTTGTTGTAATGGGACTTTCTAGGCCTAGGGTAGGGTCTAAAAATGGGCAACAAACATTGTTTCTAACAATGTAGGAGTCCATTAATCAAGTATTTGAATGCACTGAATTGTTAAATGTACGCAGTAATGCATTGTGTTCATCTACAAAATAAAACCATTTAATTGAACTTAGTTTGCACAATTTCCAAACTTAGAGTATATATAAAAAATAAAAAAACATTAACAACCAAAACTATCTGACAGGGTAGTACAAATATAGTGAGAAAATACTAAACATGCAAAACAGATTCAATAAAAAAAATACTAAGATATTAATAAAAAATAAAAAACAGGAAATTGGTCCATGATTTACCTTCGACAGATTTTGTGAATATACAAGGTAACGCAAAATACTAATCCAAGGCATTCATTTTAAAAGTGATTAAAATTAGAAAGTTATGATGATTTCTGGTTAAAGTCACTCTACATTCCTCCACAATAGGGTGTTATACCAACGTATACGCATCCATTAAACAAACAGCTTGCACATTCCAAATAACTCACCTAAAAACTACACAGGTCATAGAGTCAGTTGGAAATGTAGAAATCTGACCGCAAATATTCTAAAATAAAGAATTAGGCCATTGAGAGGTAGTGATGCCAAACTCTAGCCTCCGTGGTGGTCTATGAGCAATTTGATGATCCTGTTGATGCAGGAATGCAAACTTGTAGTGTATTCTATGTTTAAAAAGGCTTCTAAAGTGTGTAATTTCCACTTAAAAATGTCAGACTTTATTTGCCATAATGAAAAATGAATTAACCCCTATAAAAAGGGTTAATTAATTATAATCCACAAAACAATTCACATTTCCTGCTTTGTGAAACTGGCTCAAATTAAGATTTAATTTGTTATACAGTGAATACACAAGGAGTCACTGTAGGTTGCAACATTGTTACTGTCTGCACATCTTTATCTGTAGGCAAATGTTTATATGTAGGCAAAAAATCGATACCAGCTAAAATCATGAATCACTCATTGGCCCCAATTTGCAATATTACTGCTTTTAGATATGCATAGTGACTGTAATGGATTCAGAGGCTTTGACGGATAATGGTACACCTTAGCACTTTCATTTGGTTGGTCTGAAAGCAGGTACATTTTTAATCAGTCTTTTTTAAATTCTCATTTTGTGTTTTTATTGAAGATCAAGTAGAAATGTAAAGTTAAATGAACAAAGACTTGAATTAATTGTCAACCTGGAAGGATATAGTAGTGCTAATGGTTACCATTGGAGTGCTGGCACGAGTGTAGTGTCAAATCTTGGCAGAATTTGTACGTGCCAAATTTACATAGGTTATATGTTCATACCTTGTTAGGAAATCATACATTCTTTAAATCTGTGTAGCATTGAGACTTTTTTTGTAGAAAACTAAGATTGTGATTTTTACAGTATCTTGTAGTGTTCAGTAATTTACTGCCGTCACAGTAGCCATACATAATTTACATTTGCTCCTGAGAATGATTTAATTGCACCTCACTTTAAATGCAGTATGTCAAATCTCTGCAGCATTAAAATATAGTTGTATAGCTTTCCTTTTCTTTCAATGCTTTTGAAGTCTACAAAACCTTGAACATGCCTGCTCAGTGGGTCTTCTTCGTGGCCTAGACCCGAATTTGACTTCTAAGATATTCAAATTATCGTTGATTGCAAAAGATTAGGATTTTTTTTTGCATTTAAGTTCTTATTTCTTCCCCCACAGACGCCTTCACCAGTTATCTTGCATCCAGGCCCCCTCATTCTCTAGCAGTGGGACTGGGAACCATATTCAAATGAGTCCTCTCTCACCCACCTGCTTGTATCTATCCTACAAATTCTCAGAGGGGTAGACTTGATCCATCGATCATATACTGTGTAGCCTCAGGTCCAGGCTCCCTTCACTTGGGAGTATGGTTACGTGAGACTATAGACACTATGTGACTGAATAAAAATTAATTAAAAAAACGAGTTGACTTCTCTACACACATCTTGAATCCTTTTCACGGTACGATGACGTCACCTCTGCCTCATAGAATCGACACAACATGCAATTCGTATCCACGGGCTGCCGAGATACCCGATTTCCCCAGTCACATTCACATAGTTAATTGCCCAGAGAACATGCTGCAACAAATAGAAGTATACACTCCTTCCTATATGGAGCGTTCGGCTCAGTTCAAGTAAAAATAAAGCATTTCTCGAAGACATCCGATCAGTCTGCAGTCTTTCAGTGGGTGGTGTGTACATTGACCCCTGAGACTGAGTGCTTCAAGTAATTATCCCGTGCTTATACACTACCGTATGCCTCCTTTGTGCTGTAGTATGGTACTGTAGGTTAAATGATCTGCAAACTGGGGAATCAAAATGGCCCGTTGATAATTTCCATTATTCTTTTAGCTGTGATGAGGCGGTAATGTACTTAAGCTACTGTATGTACAGCAGAAACTATAGTTCTCTCAGGACAAACATTCCATTCGCTAGCCTCTGCAAACAAAAATAGTGAAAAGCGTTTTTTAAAGTGGCTTCTCCCCAGCCATTAGGCATCTATTCTTTTTTAATTTATTTTATTTTACCTTTTAATTAACCAGGCAAGTCAGTTAAGAAAAAATTATTGTTTTCAATGACGGCCTAGTGGGTTAACTGCCTGTTCAGGGGCAGAACGACAGATTTGTACCTTATCAGCTCGGGGGTTTGAACTTGCAACCTTCCGGTTACTAGTCCACCACTCTAACCACTAGGCTACCCTGCCGTATTAAGACACTTGTCACATCTCCAATATGCATTGCTCAGCATTACAGGGACTGATGTGATTAAAATCACTGGTGATGCTGGGTCAGTGGAAAAAAAACAATGCATATGCTGTACTAGAGGGTAAATCCCATTGCTCTGGGATCAGGTCAGAGGAGATTACTATTTGACGTCAGAAGTAGGTGTGACGGTCATGGAATTTTATATGATGGTAAGGCTGCAGGCCCAGACGGCATACCCAGCAGCGCCCTCAGCATGCGCAGACCAGCTGGCTGGTGTGTTTACGGACATATTCAATCAATCCCTATCCCAGTCTGTTGTTCCCACATGCTTCAAGAGGGCCACCATTGTTCCTGTTCCCAAGAAACTGAGCTAAACGACTAACTTCCGTCATCATGAAGTGCTTTGAGAGACTAGTCAAGGACCATATCACCTCCACCCTACCTGACACCCTAGACCCACTCCAATTTGCTTACTGCCCAAATAGGTCCACAGACGATGCAATCTCAACCACACTGCACACTGCCCTAACCCATCTGGACAAGAGGAATACCTATGTGAGAATGCTGTTCATCGACTACAGCTCGGCATTTAACACCATAGTGCCCTCCAAGCTCGTCATCAAGCTCGAGACCCTGGGTCTCGACCCCGCCCTGTGCAACTGGGTACTGGACTTCCTGACGGGCCGCCCCCAGGTGGTGAGGGTAGGCAACAACATTTCCACCCTGCTGATCCTCAACACTGGGGCCCCACAAGGGTGCGTTCTGAGCCCTCTCCTGTACTCCCTGTTCACCCACGACTGCGTGGCGACGCACGCTTCCAGCTCAATCATCAAGTTTGCGGACGACACAACAGTGGTAGGCTTGATTACCAACAACGACAAGACGGCCTACAGGGAGGAGGTGAGGGCCCTCGGCGTGTGGTGTCAGGAAAATAACCTCACACTCAACGTCAACAAAACTAAGGAGATGATTGTGGACTTCAGTAAACAGCAGAGGGAACACCCCCTATCCACATCGATGGAACAGTAGTGGAGAGGGTAGTAAGTTTTAAGTTCCTCGGCGTACACATCACAGACAAACTGAATTGGTCCACCCACACAGACAGCATCGTGAAGAAGGCGCAGCAGCGCCTCTTCAACCTCAGGAGGCTGAAGAAATTTGGCTTGTCACCAAAAGCACTCACAAACTTCTACAGATGCACAATCGAGAGCATCCTGTCGGGCTGTATCACCGCCTGGTACGGCAACTGCTCCGCCCACAAGCGTAAGGCTCTCCAGAGGGTAGTGAGGTCTGCACAACGCATCACCGGGGGCAAACTACCTGCCCTCCAGGACACCTACACCACCCGATGTCACAGGAAGGCCATAAAGATCATCAAGGACAACAACCACCCGAGCCACTGCCTGTTCACCCCGCTATCATCCAGAAGGCGAGGTCAATACAGGTGCATCAAAGCTGGGACCGAGAGACTGAAAAACAGCTTCTATCTCAAGGCCATCAGACTGTTAAACAGCCACCACTAACATTGAGTGGCTGCTGCCAACACACTGACTCAACTCCAGCCACTTTAATAATGGGAATTGATGGGAAATGATGTAAAATATATCACTAGCCACTTTAAACAATGCTACCTAATATAATGTTTACATACCTTACATTATTCATCTCATATGTATATACTGTACTCTGGAAGGCTTTTGTACTGTACTCTGGAATGAGTAGGTGTGTCAACTTTTGACTGTTAATGTGTGTGTATTTATATATTTATTCTACACACATTTCTCCTTTCCTGTGCTCCTGACTGCACGTGCTGTCTTAGAAATAGAATGAATAGAACGGCGTCCCCATTCAAATCAATGATAGCATTGATAGCATCCATTTACTGTATTGTTACACAATTTATAAACTCTAAAATGCTGCAGAAACAAGCTGAATTGACTCCAGCCATTATCACCTTGTTGCTGTAGCTTCATTCACCTCAGTCAATAGGGGATTTAACATTTATACAAACACGTCTGACAATTATTAGTTGCCTGCTACGCACTAGCTGAAAATCGGAAATAAAACTAGTTTAGTTTCATCTCAAGTCAATCTCAAGTCATCATAGGTACACTTCAACTATGACAGACAAAATGAGGGAAAGAAAATCCAAAAAATCACATTGTAGGATTTTTAATGAATTTATTTGCAAATTATGGTAGAAAATAGGTATTTGGTCACCTACAAACAAGCAAGATTTCTGGCTCTCACAGACCTGTAACTCTTCTTTAAGAGGCTCCTCTGTCCTCCACTCGTTACCTGTATTAATGGCACCTGTTTGAACTTATCAGTATAAAAGACACCTGTCCACAACCTCAAACAGTCACACTCCAAACTCCACTATGGCCAAGACCAAAGAGCTGTCAAAGGACACCAGAAACAAAATTGTAGACCTGCACCAGGCTGGGAAGACTGAATCTGCAATAGGTAAGCAGCTTGGTTTGAAGAAATCAACTGTGGGAGCAATTATTAGGAAATGGAAGACATACAAGACCACTGATAATCTCCCTCGATCTGGGGCTCCACGCAAGATCTCACCCCGTGGGGTCAAAATGATCACAAGAACGGTGAGCAAAAATCCCAGAACCACACGGGGGGACCTAGTGAATGACCTGCAGAGAGATGGGACCAAAGAAACAAAGCCTACCATCAGTAACACACTATGCCGCCAGGGACTCAAATCCTGCAGTGCCAGACGTGTCCCCCTGCTTAAGCCAGTAGATGTCCAGGCCCGTCTGAAGTTTGCTAGAGAGCATTTGGATGATCCAGAAGAAGATTGGGAGAATGTCATATGGTCAGATGAAACCAAAATATAACTTTTTGGTAAAAACTCAACTCGCCGTGTTTGGAGGACAAAGAATGCTGAGTTGCATCCAAAGAACACCATACCTACTGTGAAGCATGGGGGTGGAAACATCATGCTTTGGGGCTGTTTTTCTGCAAAGGGACCAGGACGACTGAACCGTGTAAAGGAAAGAATGAATGGGGCCATGTATCGTGAGATTTTGAGTGAACCTCCTTCCATCAGCAAGGGCATTGAAGATGAAACGTGGCTGGGTCTTTCAGCATGACAATGATCCCAAACACACCGCCCGGGCAACGAAGGAGTGACTTCGTAAGAAGCATTTCAAGGTCCTGGAGTGGCCTAGCCAGTCTCCAGATCTCAACCCCATAGAAAGTCTTTGGAGGGAGTTGAAAGTCCATGTTGCCCAGCAACAGCCCCAAAACATCACTGCTCTAGAGGAGATCTGCATGGAGGAATGGGCCAAAATACCAGCAACAGTGTTTGGAAAGAGTTACAGAAAACGTTTGACCTCTGTCATTGCCAACAAAGGGTATATAACAAAGTATTGAGAAACTTTTGTTTTTGACCAAATACTTATTTTCCACCATAATTTGCAAATAAATTCATAAATCCTACAATGTGATTTTCTGGATTTTTTTTCTCATTTTGTCTGTTATAGTTGAAGTGTACCTATGATGAGAATTACAGGCCTCTCTCATATTTTTAAGTGGGAGAACTTGCACAATTGGTGGCTGACTAAATACTTGTTTGCCCCACTGTATATATCATTCTTGTTGAAAGCAAGTCTGAGAAACAGTAGATCTCTTCTATGTGTGCTATTTATGTGCTTCCCATTCTTAAGTTTCGTCTTTTACTTTCAATTTTGTACATACAATATTTTTGGTTATTGAAATTTCACAGCGGTTTATATTGTACAATGATTCTCTACACTTGTATTGTCACAAACTGAAATTAGGCGAACTATTCTAAGTTTAGCAACCAGGAAATGGCAGTGTGATTTCTTCATATTGCACCTTTTTTAAAATAGTAATTCTCAAGGCCAATTTCAGCCTTTGCCCAACCCCTTAAAATGTAAAAAAAGAAAAATTCATTCAGGTGAGAAGTTGTGTGTGGGGGGGATATTAATTTGGGGGGTGGGTTTCTTTTTTGTTTTTCATTAAAGTTACTAAAGAAAACAAGGCAACAGTGAACATGTCGACCCCACGAATGATGCAGCACCCCCCTTTGGCCAATCAGTGTTATTTTGTAAATGCTGGATCTTTAGGGCAAGACACATTATTCACCCAAGTTTCGTGAAAATTGGCCAGTGGTGTCTGCGATATTGTGTGTGACATACAGTTGAAGTCGGAAGTTTACATACACCTTAGCCAAATACATTTAAACTCAGTTTTTCACAATTGCTGACATTAAATCCTTGTAAAAATTCCCTGTCTTAGGTCAGTTATGATCACCACTTTATTTTAAGAATGTGAAATGTCAGAATAATAGTAGAGTGATTTATTTCAGCTTTTATTTCTTTCATCACATTCCCAGGGGGTCAGAAGTTTACAATACACTCAATTAGCATTTGGTAGCATTGTCTTTTTTAAATTGTTTAACTTGGGTCAAACGTTTCAGGTAGCCTTCCACAAGCTTCTCACAATAAATTGGGTGAATTTTGTCCCATTCCTCCTGACAGAGCTGGTGTAACTTTTATTCATTTATTTTATATTTCACCTTTATTTAACCAGGTAGGCAAGTTGAGAACAAGTTCTCATTTACAATTGCAACCTGGCCAAGATACCTGAGTCAGGCTTGCTCGCACAAGCTTTTTCAGTTCTGCCCACAAATTTTCTATAGGATTGAGGTCAGTGCGTTTTGATGGCCACTCCAATACCTTGACTTTGTTGTCCTTAAGCCATTTTGCCACAACTTTGGAAGTATTCTTTGGATCATTGTCCATTTGGAAGACCCATTTGCTACCAAGCTTGTCTTGAGATGTTGCTTCAATATATTCATAGAATTTTCATCCCTCATGAAGCCATCTATTTTGTGAAGTGCACCAGTCCCTCCTGCAGCAAAGCACACCCACAACATGATGCTGCCACCCCCGTGCTTCACGGTTGGGGTGGTGTTCTTCGGCTTGCAAGCCTCCTCCTTTTTCCTCCTAACATCATTTTAGCCAAACAGTTCTATTTTTGTTTCATCAGACCTTTCTACAAAAAGTATGATCTTTGTCCCAATGTGCAGTTCAAACTGTAGTCTGGCTTTTTTATGGGGGTTTTGGAGCAGTGGCTTCTTCCTTGCTGAGGCACCTTTCAGGTTATGTCAATACATAACTCGTTTTACTGTGGAAATAGATACTTTTGTACCTGTTTCCTCCAGCATCTTCACAATGTCCTTTGCTGTTGTTCTGGGATTGATTTGCACTTTTCGCACCAAAGTACGTTCATCTCTAGGAGACCGAACGTGTCTCCTTCCTGAGTGGATTGACGGCTGCGTGGTCCCATGGTGTTTATACTTGCGTACTATTGTTTGTATAGATGAACGTGGTACCTTCAGGTGTTTGGAAATTGGCTGATTTATTTTGCTTTTTCCCATGATATCAAGAAAAGAGGCACTGAGTTTGAAGGTAGGCCTTGAAATACTTCCACAGGTACACAAAATGGTACCTCATGCACAAAGTGGTTATCCTAACCGACTTACCAAAACGATAGTTTGTTAACAAGAAATTTGTGGCGTGGTTGAAAAATGAGTTTTACTGACTCCAACCTAAGTGTATGTAAACTTCCGACTTCAGCTGTATGTACTAATGTACGGCCGGAGAAACATCCATAGTAGGGTTGTGGGGCAATGTAGCGATATAATTTGGTACCCCCCCATATCACAATTGGTATTTAAACAATTGCATGTAATAAATAGCTGAATTATTGTATCCAGAGGGTGAACACTGTACACTATGGGTGAGGGTTTAGTTTTTCTTTTTCATTAGGATAAATCAAGGGAAGCTTTTTTGATATTGAGTGTTTATCGACTTTAGGGAAGGATTTACGGAATATTAAGGACATTGAAAGTCTGTCCGCATTTGCCGGTCAAGGATGGATTGATTCTTATTGTCGGAGTGTTTGCAGCCAGTAGCCTGTTATTGTTTTCCGTCGCTGGGTCTTGGCTCTCTCCTTTTCATGAGCTTCTTTAGGACAACAGGAACAGATATCACATGCTCCAAACTGTTGAACGGATCCATAACCAAAAGGTTCACAACAGCCAAGAGCTCAAAGCTATCACAGCGCTAGGTAGCCAGCATGCAAACAGCTGAAAATAACAGCGGTCTATCACCGCATCTGGCTGACTAAACTAGGGGTTAGGCTAAATGAATAAGGTTTTGATTACGTTCCTAATTGTGGAAAAAATATTTAGAGAAACTTAACTTACGACTGAACAGACAAATGTGATGGATATTATTCGCTAAATGACCCACTTTTGCACCAGCGGCAAAAACCATACAGTATGTAATCTATCTGGACAATGGATGTAGCCAGAGCCATACAGTGGGGAGAACAAGTATTTGATCCACTGCCGATTTTGCAGGTTTTCCTACTTACAAAGCATGTAGAGGTCTGTAATTTTTATCATAGGTACACTTCAACTGTGAGATCCAGAAAATCACATTGTATGATTTTTAAGTTATTTATTTGCATTATATTGCATGACATAAGTATTTGATCACCTACCAACCAGTAAGAATTCCGGCTCTCACAGACCTGTTAGTTTTTCTTTAAGAAGCCCTCCTGTTCTCCACGAATTACCTGTATTAACTGCACCTGTTTGAACTCTTTACCTGTATAAAAGACACCTGTCCACACACTCAATCAAACAGACTCCAACCTCTCCACAATGGCCAAGACCAGAGACATCAGGGATAGAATTGTAGACCTGCACAAGGCAGGGATGGGCTACAGGACAATAGGCAAGCAGCCTGGTGAGAAGGCAACAACTGTTGGCGCAATTATTAGAAAATGGAAGATCTTCAAGATTACGGTCAATCACCCTCGGTCATGCAAGATCTCACCTTGTGGGGCATCAATGATCATGAGGAAAGAGCCCATACCTACACGGCAGGACCTGGTCAATGACCTGAAGAGAGCTGGGACCACAGTCTCAAAGAAAACCATTAGTAACACACTACGCCGTCATGGATTAAAATCCTGCAGTGCACGCAAGGTCCCCCTGCTCAAGCCAGCCCATGTCCAGGCCCGTCTGAAGTTTTACCAATGACCATCTAGATGATCCAGAGGAGGAATGGGAGAAGGTCATGTGGTCTGATGAGACAAAAATAGAGCTTTTTGGTCTAAACTCCACTCGCTGTGTTTGGAGGTAGAAGGATAATGAGTACAACCCCAATAACACCATCCCAACTGTGAATCATGGTGGAAACATCATTCTTTGGGGATGCTTTTCTGCAAAGGGGACAGGACGACTGCACCGTATTGAGGGGAGGATGGATGGGGCCATGTATCGCGAGATCTTGGCCAACAACCTCCTTCCCTCAGTAAGAGCATTGAAGATGGGTCATGGCTGGGTCTTCCAGCATGACAACAACCCGAAACACACAGCCAGGGCAACTAAGGAGTGGCTCCGTAAGAAGCATCTCAAGGTCCTGGAGTGGCCTAGCCAGTCTCCAGACCTGAACCCAATAGAAAATCTTTGGAGGGAGCTGAAAGTCCGTATTGCCCAGCGACAGCCCCGAAACCTGAAGGATCTGGAGAAAGTCTGTATGGAGGAGTGGGCCAATATCCCTGCTGCAGTATGTGCAAACCTGGTCAAGAACTACAGGAAACGTATGATCTCTGTAATTGCAAACAAAGGTTTCTGTACCAAATATTAAGTTCTGCTTTTCTGATGTAGAAAATACTTATGTCATGCAATAAAATGCAAACAAATTACTTAAATCATACAATGTGATTTTCTGGATTTTTGTTTTAGATTCCGTCTCTCACAGTTGAAGTGTACCTATGATACACACCTCTACATGCTTTGTAAGTAGGAAAATCAGCAGTGTATCATACTTGTTCTCCCCACTGTATATTTAGAGTTGGGGCAACTTCAAGAATTTCTAATATTGTTCTAATTCTAGATATTCAGTTACATGGCTTTAAAAAAATATTCCCCATGTAATGTTAATGGGTGCTAATATTGCTGCCATAGAATGTTGTAGCGTCATGTACATGCATCATATGTAATGGAGATAGCTCAATGTCCCAACTCTCTAAACCACGTGTCAAACTCATTCCACGGAGGGGCGAGCGGGTTTTCACTCCACCCTACTTGATTGATGAATTAAGGTCACTATTTAGTAAGGAACTCCCCTCACCTGGTTGTCTAGGCCTTAATTGTAAGGAAAAGCCAAAAACCCGCAGACACTCGACCCTCCGTGGAATGAGTTTTATACCCCTGTTCTAAACACCTAGCTTTGGATATAGCGCGTTTTTGTATGAAACAAGTTTGTTGGATATCTCGTATGGCAAAAAAAATAAAACACATTCGAAAGCACATCTAAAGTTAATATTTTAAAAGTAGGAGAACAGCCATAATTCATACACAGGGACCCATGAGTATTTGTTTTAGATACAAAATTGGCGTTTATCGTGTTTTGCAATCAAACCCTTAATTTACAGTGTAGTCATTTTTAGCTGTCATGTTATAACAAACTAGCTAACGCTGGGTAGTTCTGGCTGTGTGAAAAACTGAACTTGCACAATTGGTGGCTGACTAAATACTTGTTTGCCCCACTGTATATATCATTCTTGTTGAAAGCAAGTCTGAGAAACAGTAGATCTCTTCTATGTGTGCTATTTATGTGCTTCCCATTCTTAAGTTTCGTCTTTTACTTTCAATTTTGTACATACAATATTTTTGGTTATTGAAATTTCACAGCGGTTTATATTGTACAATGATTCTCTACACTTGTATTGTCACAAACTGAAATTAGGCGAACTATTCTAAGTTTAGCAACCAGGAAATGGCAGTGTGATTTCTTCATATTGCACCTTTTTTAAAATAGTAATTCTCAAG
Organism: Oncorhynchus mykiss; assembly: GCF_057628025.1. Classification (NCBI taxonomy): domain Eukaryota; kingdom Metazoa; phylum Chordata; class Actinopteri; order Salmoniformes; family Salmonidae; genus Oncorhynchus; species Oncorhynchus mykiss. Next base: position 46,171,172 of record NC_143046.1, read on the forward strand.
GCCAATTTCAGCCTTTGCCCAACCCCTTAAAATGTAAAAAAAGAAAAATTCATTCAGGTGAGAAGTTGTGTGTGGGGGGGATATTAATTTGGGGGGTGGGTTTCTTTTTTGTTTTTCATTAAAGTTACTAAAGAAAACAAGGCAACAGTGAACATGTCGACCCCACGAATGATGCAGCACCCCCCTTTGGCCAATCAGTGTTATTTTGTAAATGCTGGATCTTTAGGGCAAGACACATTATTCACCCAAGTTTCGTGAAAATTGGCCAGTGGTGTCTGCGATATTGTGTGTGACATACAGTTGAAGTCGGAAGTTTACATACACCTTAGCCAAATACATTTAAACTCAGTTTTTCACAATTGCTGACATTAAATCCTTGTAAAAATTCCCTGTCTTAGGTCAGTTATGATCACCACTTTATTTTAAGAATGTGAAATGTCAGAATAATAGTAGAGTGATTTATTTCAGCTTTTATTTCTTTCATCACATTCCCAGGGGGTCAGAAGTTTACAATACACTCAATTAGCATTTGGTAGCATTGTCTTTTTTAAATTGTTTAACTTGGGTCAAACGTTTCAGGTAGCCTTCCACAAGCTTCTCACAATAAATTGGGTGAATTTTGTCCCATTCCTCCTGACAGAGCTGGTGTAACTTTTATTCATTTATTTTATATTTCACCTTTATTTAACCAGGTAGGCAAGTTGAGAACAAGTTCTCATTTACAATTGCAACCTGGCCAAGATACCTGAGTCAGGCTTGCTCGCACAAGCTTTTTCAGTTCTGCCCACAAATTTTCTATAGGATTGAGGTCAGTGCGTTTTGATGGCCACTCCAATACCTTGACTTTGTTGTCCTTAAGCCATTTTGCCACAACTTTGGAAGTATTCTTTGGATCATTGTCCATTTGGAAGACCCATTTGCTACCAAGCTTGTCTTGAGATGTTGCTTCAATATATTCATAGAATTTTCATCCCTCATGAAGCCATCTATTTTGTGAAGTGCACCAGTCCCTCCTGCAGCAAAGCACACCCACAACATGATGCTGCCACCCCCGTGCTTCACGGTTGGGGTGGTGTTCTTCGGCTTGCAAGCCTCCTCCTTTTTCCTCCTAACATCATTTTAGCCAAACAGTTCTATTTTTGTTTCATCAGACCTTTCTACAAAAAGTATGATCTTTGTCCCAATGTGCAGTTCAAACTGTAGTCTGGCTTTTTTATGGGGGTTTTGGAGCAGTGGCTTCTTCCTTGCTGAGGCACCTTTCAGGTTATGTCAATACATAACTCGTTTTACTGTGGAAATAGATACTTTTGTACCTGTTTCCTCCAGCATCTTCACAATGTCCTTTGCTGTTGTTCTGGGATTGATTTGCACTTTTCGCACCAAAGTACGTTCATCTCTAGGAGACCGAACGTGTCTCCTTCCTGAGTGGATTGACGGCTGCGTGGTCCCATGGTGTTTATACTTGCGTACTATTGTTTGTATAGATGAACGTGGTACCTTCAGGTGTTTGGAAATTGGCTGATTTATTTTGCTTTTTCCCATGATATCAAGAAAAGAGGCACTGAGTTTGAAGGTAGGCCTTGAAATACTTCCACAGGTACACAAAATGGTACCTCATGCACAAAGTGGTTATCCTAACCGACTTACCAAAACGATAGTTTGTTAACAAGAAATTTGTGGCGTGGTTGAAAAATGAGTTTTACTGACTCCAACCTAAGTGTATGTAAACTTCCGACTTCAGCTGTATGTACTAATGTACGGCCGGAGAAACATCCATAGTAGGGTTGTGGGGCAATGTAGCGATATAATTTGGTACCCCCCCATATCACAATTGGTATTTAAACAATTGCATGTAATAAATAGCTGAATTATTGTATCCAGAGGGTGAACACTGTACACTATGGGTGAGGGTTTAGTTTTTCTTTTTCATTAGGATAAATCAAGGGAAGCTTTTTTGATATTGAGTGTTTATCGACTTTAGGGAAGGATTTACGGAATATTAAGGACATTGAAAGTCTGTCCGCATTTGCCGGTCAAGGATGGATTGATTCTTATTGTCGGAGTGTTTGCAGCCAGTAGCCTGTTATTGTTTTCCGTCGCTGGGTCTTGGCTCTCTCCTTTTCATGAGCTTCTTTAGGACAACAGGAACAGATATCACATGCTCCAAACTGTTGAACGGATCCATAACCAAAAGGTTCACAACAGCCAAGAGCTCAAAGCTATCACAGCGCTAGGTAGCCAGCATGCAAACAGCTGAAAATAACAGCGGTCTATCACCGCATCTGGCTGACTAAACTAGGGGTTAGGCTAAATGAATAAGGTTTTGATTACGTTCCTAATTGTGGAAAAAATATTTAGAGAAACTTAACTTACGACTGAACAGACAAATGTGATGGATATTATTCGCTAAATGACCCACTTTTGCACCAGCGGCAAAAACCATACAGTATGTAATCTATCTGGACAATGGATGTAGCCAGAGCCATACAGTGGGGAGAACAAGTATTTGATCCACTGCCGATTTTGCAGGTTTTCCTACTTACAAAGCATGTAGAGGTCTGTAATTTTTATCATAAGTACACTTCAACTGTGAGATCCAGAAAATCACATTGTATGATTTTTAAGTTATTTATTTGCATTATATTGCATGACATAAGTATTTGATCACCTACCAACCAGTAAGAATTCCGGCTCTCACAGACCTGTTAGTTTTTCTTTAAGAAGCCCTCCTGTTCTCCACGAATTACCTGTATTAACTGCACCTGTTTGAACTCTTTACCTGTATAAAAGACACCTGTCCACACACTCAATCAAACAGACTCCAACCTCTCCACAATGGCCAAGACCAGAGACATCAGGGATAGAATTGTAGACCTGCACAAGGCAGGGATGGGCTACAGGACAATAGGCAAGCAGCCTGGTGAGAAGGCAACAACTGTTGGCGCAATTATTAGAAAATGGAAGATCTTCAAGATTACGGTCAATCACCCTCGGTCATGCAAGATCTCACCTTGTGGGGCATCAATGATCATGAGGAAAGAGCCCATACCTACACGGCAGGACCTGGTCAATGACCTGAAGAGAGCTGGGACCACAGTCTCAAAGAAAACCATTAGTAACACACTACGCCGTCATGGATTAAAATCCTGCAGTGCACGCAAGGTCCCCCTGCTCAAGCCAGCCCATGTCCAGGCCCGTCTGAAGTTTTACCAATGACCATCTAGATGATCCAGAGGAGGAATGGGAGAAGGTCATGTGGTCTGATGAGACAAAAATAGAGCTTTTTGGTCTAAACTCCACTCGCTGTGTTTGGAGGTAGAAGGATAATGAGTACAACCCCAATAACACCATCCCAACTGTGAATCATGGTGGAAACATCATTCTTTGGGGATGCTTTTCTGCAAAGGGGACAGGACGACTGCACCGTATTGAGGGGAGGATGGATGGGGCCATGTATCGCGAGATCTTGGCCAACAACCTCCTTTCCTCAGTAAGAGCATTGAAGATGGGTCATGGCTGGGTCTTCCAGCATGACAACAACCCGAAACACACAGCCAGGGCAACTAAGGAGTGGCTCCGTAAGAAGCATCTCAAGGTCCTGGAGTGGCCTAGCCAGTCTCCAGACCTGAACCCAATAGAAAATCTTTGGAGGGAGCTGAAAGTCCGTATTGCCCAGCGACAGCCCCGAAACCTGAAGGATCTGGAGAAAGTCTGTATGGAGGAGTGGGCCAATATCCCTGCTGCAGTATGTGCAAACCTGGTCAAGAACTACAGGAAACGTATGATCTCTGTAATTGCAAACAAAGGTTTCTGTACCAAATATTAAGTTCTGCTTTTCTGATGTAGCAAATACTTATGTCATGCAATAAAATGCAAACAAATTACTTAAATCATACAATGTGATTTTCTGGATTTTTGTTTTAGATTCCGTCTCTCACAGTTGAAGTGTACCTATGATACACACCTCTACATGCTTTGTAAGTAGGAAAATCAGCAGTGTATCATACTTGTTCTCCCCACTGTATATTTAGAGTTGGGGCAACTTCAAGAATTTCTAATATTGTTCTAATTCTAGATATTCAGTTACATGGCTTTAAAAAAATATTCCCCATGTAATGTTAATGGGTGCTAATATTGCTGCCATAGAATGTTGTAGCGTCATGTACATGCATCATATGTAATGGAGATAGCTCAATGTCCCAACTCTCTAAACCACGTGTCAAACTCATTCCACGGAGGGGCGAGCGGGTTTTCACTCCACCCTACTTGATTGATGAATTAAGGTCACTATTTAGTAAGGAACTCCCCTCACCTGGTTGTCTAGGCCTTAATTGTAAGGAAAAGCCAAAAACCCGCAGACACTCGACCCTCCGTGGAATGAGTTTTATACCCCTGTTCTAAACATCTAGCTTTGGATATAGCGCGTTTTTGTATGAAACAAGTTTGTTGGATATCTCGTATGGCAAAAAAAATAAAACACATTCGAAAGCACATCTAAAGTTAATATTTTAAAAGTAGGAGAACAGCCATAATTCATACACAGGGACCCATGAGTATTTGTTTTAGATACAAAATTGGCGTTTATCGTGTTTTGCAATCAAACCCTTAATTTACAGTGTAGTCATTTTTAGCTGTCATGTTATAACAAACTAGCTAACGCTGGGTAGTTCTGGCTGTGTGAAAAACTGATAGCTAATATTATGAAGTCAATAATACTTGCTGGCTAGTACAGAATTACTTAATTCTTCATAGGGTCAACAAGTTAGCAATGGATGTGCCGCCAGTCAAGAAGATAATTTTTTTTCCCTCTATCGTAATCGCTCCTCTTTCACCCCAGCTGCCAAACTAACCCTGATTCAGGTGGCCATCCTACCCATGCTAGATTACGGATACATACTTTATAGGTCAGCAGTTAAGGATGCTCTCGAGCGGCAAGATGTTATTTATCATTCGGCCATCAGATTTGCCACCAATGCTCCTTATAGGACACATCACTGCACTCTATACTCTTCTGTAAACTGGTCATCTCTGTATGCTTATTTATAAAACCCTCTTAGGCCTCAATCCCCCTATCTGGGATAACTACTGCAGCCCTCATCCTCCACATACAACACCCGTTCTGCCAGTCACATTCTGTTAAAGGTCCCCAAATCCCACACATCCCTGGGTTGCTCGTCTTTTCAGTTTGCTGCAGCTAGTGACTGGAAACAGTTGCAACAAACACTCAAACTGGACAGTTTTATCTCAATATCTTCATTCAAAGACACAATTATGGACACTCTTCCTGACAGTTGTGGCTGCTTAGGGCGGCGCACAATTGGCCCAGGGTCGTCCGGGTTTGGCCAGGGTAGGCCTTCATTGTAAATAAAGAATTTGTTCTTAACTGACTTGCCTAGTTAAATGTAATTTTTTCCAAGGACTGTAAGTAAGGTTCTTGGCAACTGCCCGCACACCTCCCCTGGCAAACTAGCTGGCTGAATTTGAGTGCTCTCAGCCTAGATGTCTTTAACTTTATCACAGTGATTATGGGTCATGAAGGTGTGTTCCATGTGCTAAGACTTTGTTTGTATCATGATCATGGCAGGAGAGTGAAAGCCATGAACAGACGGGCAGAGTGGGAGCGAGGCCTCAAACCAACAGGTAAGCTAGTGGGATGTGCCTCTCCAAGTAGAAGTGAACCGATTAATCGGCAGTGCCGATTAAATTAGGGCCGATTTTCAAGTTTTCATATCAATTGGTAATCTGCATTTTTGGATGCCGATTACATTGTGTTCCATGAGGAAACTGCGTGGCAGGCTGACCACCTGTTACGCGCGTGTAGCAAGGAGCCAAGGTAAGTTGCTTGCTAGCATTAAACTTATCTTATATCTTCACATAATCACTAGTTAACTACACATGGTTGATGATAGTACTAGGTTAACTAGCTTGTCCTGCGTTGCATGGCTGTTAATTTATAATCGAATCACAGCCTACTTTGCCAAAAGGGGGATGATTTAACAAAGAGCATTCGCGAAAAAAGCACAAACGTTGCACGAATGTACCTAACCATAAACATCAATTCCTTTCCTAAAATCAATATACAGAAGTACTTTTAAAAAAAAATGCATATTTAGTTAAAAGAGATTCATGTTAGCAGGAAATATTAACTAGGGAAATTGTCACTTCTCTTGCGTTCATTGCACGCAGAGTCAGGGTATATCCAACAGTTTGGGCCGCATGGCTCGTTGCGAACTAATTTGCCATAATTATGACATAACATTGAAGGTTGTGCAATGTAACAGCAATATTAAACTTAGGGTTTCCACACGTTCTGTAAAATACGGAACGGTTCAGTATTTCATGGAAAGAATAAACATTTTGTTTTTGAAATGATAGTTTACGGATTTCACCATATTAATGACCAATGGCTCGTATTTCTGTGTTTTATTATATTATAATTAAGTCTATGATTTGACAGAGCAGTCTGACTGAGCGTTGGTAGGCGACAGCAGACTAGTAAACATTCATTCAAACTTTACTGCGTTTGCCAGCAGCTCTTATCAATGCTTGCGCCACAGCGCTGTTCATGACTTTAAGCCTATCAACTCCTGAGATTAGGCTGGCAATACTAAAGTGCCTATTAGAACATCCAATAGTCAAAGGTATATGAAATACAAATGGTATAGAGGGAAACACTCGACGCGTCATAATTCCTATAATAACTACAACCTAAAACATCTTAACTGGGAATATTGAACCACCAGCTTTCATATGTTCTCATGTTCTGAACAAGGAACTTAAACGTTAGTTTTTTTTACATGGCACATATTGCACTTTTTTACTTTCTTCTCCAACACTGTTTTTGCATTACTTAACCAGTTGCATCTCTAGGGGCGCTATTTCATTTTTGGATAAAAAACGTTCCCGTTTTAAGCGCGATATTTTGTCACGAAAAGATGCTCGACTATGCATATTCTTGACAGTTTTGGAAAGAAAACACTCTGAAGTTTCAGAATCTGCAAAGATTTTGTCTGTAAGTGCCCCAGAACTCATTCTACAGGCGAAACCAAGATGATACATCAAACAGGAAATGAGCAGAATTTCTGAAGCTCTGTTTTCTAATGTCTCCTTATATGGCTGTGAATGCGACAGGAATAAGCTTAGGCCTTCTGCCGTTTCCCCAAGATTTCGGCAGCATTGTGACGTATTTGTAGGCATATCATTGGAAGATTGGCCATAAGAGACTACATTTTCCAGGGGTCCGCCCGGTGTCCTTTGTCTAAATTTGTGCGTAATCTTCAGGTGCGGGCATTTTCTCCTGGGATTCAGGAGAGAAAGCACACTTCCACGAACGATATATCATCGAAGAGATATGTGAAAAACACCTTGAGGATTGATTCTAAACAACGTTTGCCATGTTTTCAGTCGATATTATGGAGTTAATTTGGAAAAAAGTTCGCGTTTTGAGGACTGAATTTTCGTTTTTTTTTGGTAGCCAAATGTGATGTACAAAACGGAGCTATTTCTAATACACAAAGAATCTTTTTGGAAAAACTGAGCATCTGCTATCTGAGAGTCTCCTCATTGAAAACATCTGAAGTTCTTCAAAGGTAAATGATTTTATTTGAAGGCTTTTATGTTTTTGTTGAAATGTTGCGTGCTGGATGCTAATGCTAATGCTAACGCTAAATGCTAACGCTAAATGCTAACGCTAAATGCTAACGCTAAATGCTACGCTAGCTAGCTACTTTTACACAAATGATTGTTTTCCTATGGTTGAGAAGCATATTTTGAAAATCTGAGATGACAGTGTTGTTTACAAAAGGCTAAGCTTGAGAGATGGCATATTTATTTCATTTCATTTGCGATTTTCATGAATAGTTAACGTTGTGTTATGCTAATGAGCTTGCTGATAGATTTACACAATCCTGGATACAGGGGTTTTTTCATAGCTAAACGTGACGCAGAAAACGGAGCGATTTGTCCTAAACAAATAATCTTTCAGGAAAAACTGAACATTTGCTATCTGAGAGTCTCCTCATTGAAAACATCTGAAGTTCTTCAAAGGTAAATGATTTTATTTGAATGCTTTTCTGTTTTTTTGTGTAAATGTTGCCAGCTGAATGCTAATGCTAAATGCTACGCTAAATGCTACGTTAGCCATCAATACTGTTACACAAATGCTTGTTTTGCAATGGTTGAGAAGCATATTTTGAAAATCTGAGATGACAGTGTTGTTAACAAAAGGCTAAGCTTGAGAGCTAGCATATTTATTTCATTTCATTTGCGATTTTCATGAATAGTTAACGTTGCGTTATGGTAATGAGCTTGAGTCTGTCTGTATTCACGATCCCGGATCCGGGATGGGGAGATCAGAAAGGTTAAACAAAATTGAGCATGTTTCATTATTTATTTGAGACTAAATAGATTTGATGTATTCTATTAAGTTAAAATAAGTGTTCATTGTTCATTCAGTATTGTTGTAATTGTCATTATTACATACTGTATATATACAATTGAAGTCGGAAGTTTACATACAGTTAGGTTGGAGCCATTAAAACAAGTTTTTCAACCACACCAAAACTCTAGTTTGTTAACAAGAAATTTGTGGAAAGTCGGTTAGGACATCTAAACAATTTAAAGGCAATGCTACCAAATACTAATTGAGTCTATGTAAAATTCTGACCCACTGTGAGAATGATGAAAGAAATAAAAGCTGAAATTAATCATTCTCTCTACTATTATTCTAACATTTCACATTATTTTAAATAACGTGGTGATCCTAACTGACTTAAGGGAATACCCCCCAGAAATGGACAAAAATGAATGGGATCTTATTGGCACGGTACGAAACATATACACAATGTACAATACCACTCAAATGGACGTTGTTTCATTCAAAACTGATTGCAAATGCCATATGGCAAATGCCAAGTGTCTCACAGCAAAAATCCCAATAGATGGCGAGCACGCGCCACCGTAAATGTTCATATTGCAAATGCACATCAAGTGGAAAAATCAACCCAAGGGTCAGATTTTGAAAATTGGGGAAAGAATTCAGAAACTTATCACCCCCTTAAAACTTCTTAACCTCTCTGGGATATGTGGGACGGTAGCATCCCACCTCGCCAACAGCCAGTGAAGTTGCAGGGCGCCAAATTCAAAACAACAGAAATCCCATAATTCAAATTCCTCAAACATACAGGTATTTTACACCATTTTAAAGATAAACGTGTTGTAAATCCAGCCACAGTGTCCGATTTCATAAAGGCTTTACGACAAAAGCACACCAAACAATTATGTTAGGTCAGCACCTAGTCACAGAAAACACAGCCATTTTTCCAGCCAAAGAGAGGAGTCACAAAAAGCAGAAAAAGAGAAAATGAATTACTAACCTTTGATCTTCATCAGATGACACTAATAGGACTTCATGTTACACAATACATGTACGTTTTATTCGATAAAGTTCATATTTATATCCAAAAATCTCAGTTTACATTGGCGCGTTATGTTCAGTAGTTCCAAAACATCTGGTGATTTTGCAGAGAGCCACATATATTTACAGAAATAGTCATAATAAACATTGCTAAAAGATACAACTGTTATGCATGGAATTTTAGATCCACTTCTCCTTAATGCAACCGCTATGTCAGATTTCAAAAAAACTTTAAGGAAAAAGCAAACCATGCAATAATCTGAGTACAGCGCTCAGACACAAAAACCAACCATACAGATATCTGCCATGCTGTGGAGTCAACAGAAGTCAGAAATAGCATTATAAATATTCACTTACCTTTGATGTTTTTAAACATATTTTTTTTCATTTCGTTGTGTTTGCCAAATGTCAAACGGTACTATCTGCAGAAAAAACTACAGAAAGTTACCTGCGAGGCCAAGACATGAAATAATAAAATGTGAGAGAGCAAAAGGGCAAAGTACAAGAACATTTTGAGGATAAATGACTCGCCATGAAAAGGCTCCCTAATTAAATAAAACATTGTAATGTATTTGTTTATTTTCCGCTCTGTTTCCCAGATAATTATCATCTGCTAAGGAGTCAAGATTGTTTTGATACACAATTAGGCTAAATAACCACATTACATAAGAAATACTCTATTATATGTCTGGTTGGAACATGGAAAATAGGTCTCTTACACAACCTTGTTTCTACCACATTTTGGCATTACATTATTGCATTCACATCCCTCTCATTGACTTAAATAATGTTGTATATATTGCATGTAAGGAAAGGATATAGCCTATTTGCATGGAAAGACGTCAGTTTGTTGACAGACAGTGATATTGTGTGACTGAATGTATCTGCTCATTTGCCCCTCGTTAATCTGCATCACGCACATAATGGCATTCTTTCGCCTTAGGAACCCATCTGCCAGAGAGAGAACTGAATGTTTTATCAACACACACAGATTAGGAAAATGCTCAGTTCACAGACCACTGAAGAGGCCAGTTGTAGATTAGAAAAACTGGAGCACTCTCAATTAAGCGGGAAAGCCACTATCCTTCCTCGGGCTCAGTGCTAGACTGGTAACTTGCACTAAGAGAATCCGACACAGATTCTATTGATGGCAATGGATATTTTGTTGATTCATTGCACACAATGCCAAACACTTGAATTTGACACGTGGTCCAAATTGAGTAGTGTGAATATATTATAACTCCAGTTTAACATGATAAATCAGAATTATGAAGGAACCTATTGGGGTATAAGAGGTTGGAAATGGGTTCAAGGTGTCAGATGTGTGCAAAAGACAGACAGACCTTTGTGACTGCCAGTTTAACTGTAGTTAAGCACTGTAGTTAAGATATACAGTATAATATAATAATCAATATGATATTATAATATCATATAATAGGATATTCAATGTATCGTGTCACATGATATACAATATTCACTCACCGGACATTTTTTTTTCTTAGGTACACCAACTAACAGTGAGTCACGTGGCTGTGGCTTGCTATATAAAGCAGGCAGACAAGCAAAAAAGACATTCAGTTACTTTTCGATTGAACGTTAGAATGGGGAAAAACTAGTGACCTAAGAGACTGTGAGAGTGGTAGGATCGTCAGTGCGCCTTCCTGGGCTTTTCACGCACGACAGTGTCTAGGGTTTACAGAGACTGGTGCGGCAGTCCTGTGGGCAAAAATAGTTTGTTGATGAGAAAGGTCAAAGGAGAATGGCAAGAATTGTGTAAGCTAACAGGCGGACCACAAACAGATAAATAATGGCACAGAACAACAGTGGTGTACAGAACGGCATCTCGGAACGCACAACTTGTTGATACTCGCACTCCTATCAGCTAAAAACAAGAAGAAGCGGCTCCAGTGTGGGCACACAATCACCAACACTGGACAATTGAGGAGTGGAAAAACATTGCCTGGAACATGACATTGCCTGTAACATTTTGCTACACTCGCAATAACATCTGCTAGCATCTGCTAGCCATGTGTATGTGACCAATAAAATTTGATTTGACAGCGAGTGCCTGGTCAGACCTCAACCCAATAGAGCATCTTTGGGATATGATTGAACGGGCTGTTTGCAGCATGAATGTACCACCGTCCAATCTGCAGCAACTGTGTGATGCTATCGCGTCAGCATGTACCAACATCCATGTGGAACGTTTCTGACACCTTGTAGAATGCTCTGAAGAATTCAGGCTGTTATGGATTCAAAGAGGGGTCCGATTTAGTACTAGATGGTTGTAAGGCTGTTGCGGTGACCGTATTACCGCCACACCGGCAGTCATGACCACAGTAAAATTCCATGTGACCATTGAGTCACGGTAATCTCCTTTTATGCACTTGGACATGCTTTGGTAGTATCCAACTTGCTAACGACCATCTGGTCCTAATGGACTAGGACTCAGGGCTCTATTGGGGCGGCAGGAAGCCTAGTGGTTAGAGCATTGGACTAGTAACTGAAAGGTTGCAAGATCGAATCCCCGAGCTGACAAGGTAAAAATCTGTCGATCTGCCCCTGAACAAGGCAGTTAATCCACTGTTCCTAGGCCGTCATTGAAATAAGAATTTGTTCTTAACTGACTTGCCTAGTTAAATAAAGGTAAAGTAACATTTTTTTTTAAAGATCCCTTTAATCAGTCTCACGTCAATGCAATCAAAAATCACAAACACTTATCAAAAAGTATACTGTTTTCAAAACTCGTATCACTGTGATGATCAAGTTAACATGGTCGCTGTTAAACATGGTCGCTGTGGATGTTGTTTCAAAGCTTAACACAACAAAATGGACAGTGCTTTCTAAGGTGATGATTAATTCAAAACACCCATATGCATATTAGAACTTATGAGCCAAAGTCCGAAAAAAAAAACGGAATAAAAATATGATAGGCTATGTATTGTGTTATGGCACAATCGCATATTACCCATGGCAGAAAAACATGAAACAAAACTGATTTATGATGTCTTTGGTCTAGCCTATACTCCAAAATTGAACACATTTGAGTAACTGCCTTCGTGTGGACTGTGTATTATTATGCGTACTGGATGGACTCGTTACCTTATGCTATGCTCAAATTTATATCCATGATTCTGTGAGAGACCCCTAGGCGATACTTTTGGTTAATTGATTGTGCAGGGCAGTTTACGGTTAGCCTACAATTATAGTGAATTTGTATTTGGATTATGATTATTATTTTTTTTTATTTTTTTCATAACACTACCTCTAGTTATACAGAATATCTCACCACCATGCCTTCCCATTTCCTCTCCTCCATTATTCCTTTCTCGAGCATGCAGAGAAAGGCTGTTTTAGTGAAATAGGTTTCGTTGCAAAAACATTGATGTTCGGAAACTATTGATGTTCCAGAACAGATTTAACTTGGTTTCCCATGGTATGCATAGTTTGGGCAGAATACCACCACCCTCCATTTGCTATTTGAGTGCATACAGATGACATGTCTTTTTTTCCCCTGCCCCTGTTCCTGCCACTTTGATAATGGGCCATTCTAAATCAAAACAAATTTGACATATAAAGGAACGATTACATTGAGAATAGTCTGATGGGTGAAAATATGACCACTTCATGAGTGAACAGTTCTGCAGCCTCAGGCAAGGAAGAGAACGCTAGCTTTTTTTGTGACTTTCTCAATGCATCAATAGCCTATAGTCGCATCGTGCAGCCTATATATGTTTTGATTTCTAAGACATTGTAAGGTTTGTAACATTCACAAAGTTGCCAAAAAACTGTAAATCTAGTGTATAGGACAGACAAATTATCACTTTTACGCTCAACATAGACCCTTCCTATGCACACTCGCTCTGGATTGGGAAAATACCCTTTTTATTATATTCTTCTTACTATAAAATCATATAATATAAAATAATGGCATGTGACTTAAGCATATATTTTCAGCTAAATGAGCAAGCCTACAGTTTATGAAATGGAGATTAGCCAGATACAGTAGGCCAACTCATATTCTGTTCTCTGAAATAAAATAAATTCATAATGTTTCTTTAGACCTGACTAAAATAAATAATGGATTCAATGTGATGTATATACAATTAATTAATTAGACTTTAAAAAAAATGATGTTCCAAAGGCACGCATCAGCGGCTTGTATGCAGCTCTTATACGTGGAGGCCTGTAGATGCTAAATGTGTTTGTTAATTAACAGTCAATAACCGTGAGACCACCAGACCAGCATGACAATAACCAGCTGATAAAGTTGCATGACCGCCACAGCCCTAGATGGGTGTACCTAATAAACTGGCCATCATTGGTTATGATAAATAGCCATAACATTTACTAATGAACACACTTAACTGATGCTTTTGGATTGCTTAAGCACAAGGGAGGGATGGGCAACTGGCGGTGGCCCACAGCCCCTCTTTTGTAGGCCTGACAAAAAAGGACTCAGTACAGTACTCAACGTACTGTTGAGAGTTAGAATAGATAAGGTGCAATGTAGAAATTTGCATCAGTGGTTTTTCTCTTATGCCAGTCCCTGACAGTCACTCAAATGGCCCATGTCAGCTAAACATTTATTTATTGTAATTTGGTCATGTGGCCAGCTTTCTAACTTGTAGTTATTATAGTCTAATTACCAACTGGGGGCCGCCATTGATTTTGTTACTTACTCTGTCAGATATATAAAACATTTGTAGAATTGCAGGAAATTAACTTTCACTTTGGTTCCCCAAAAGGCTAGGGCTGGCTCCGACTGCATGTGCGGGTATGGATGTGGGTACGGATACATGATAAAACATATTTAGCTATAATAGCTTTCCCTCTGATTATGTTTGATCTAGCTTTCACATCTTTACTGTGTTACTTGTACCTCCCATATCAAAATGTAATCCCTGTGATATTTGTAATCCTGCTGCTTTTTTTAACTGCAGAGCCTCTAAACATGGCGTTGCAGATTTCCCACCACATAATAACATTTGATGCTCGTCTAGAAATTGCCCTTGTGTGTAGTGGTTTCCATGAGCTTATGAGGAGGAGTTGGAATAACGAAATAACGTTGTTGTAGTCCTCCAGCAGCTTCTTCGTCACCCATTATTCATTCTTCTGTTAGAAGTCTTTCGGAGGCATCCACCCGTGAGGGCGCGGTTCGTTTCCATTGGACCAGAGAAACAATATTTTCAGAGCATATACCATCATCTCAATCCAATCAATATCACTTAAAGGTGTTGTGTAAAGCTTCCCATCAACCAGCCAATACGGAAAATGTTCGTAATGCCACTAATATGATGGAAAGCTGCTTCAACGAAATGAATGTTCAATTATACACATGTTCATTATGGGTTTTCAAAGCTGTGTTTGGTCAATATTTTGTTGCAATTCTAATCCATTTTACTAGACCAGTTGGAAAATGGGAAGATTGAGTAACAACACAGGTGGTGGCTGTATATTGAAAAAATATTGCATTAGGATTACGGGACGTTGGAGCATCACTTAACCTCTCAATAGGATCAGGATAATCCCAAACTTTGGGATTAGAATGATATCAAAGTTTACATTTAAAACCCAGAAATAGCCACGGCAGCAATGAACTTGGATATGTAACATACTGTTTCTCAGAAGGGAATGGAATTATTGACTAGACTGATTCCTGAGGAAGAAATTACTTTATTAGGCACAGGAATCAGAACTACATCCCAAACATGTTTTACATGAACATGATAATACAAATAGCTGTAGCACTTTAAGTGCTTTATCAAGGTGATGTACAGTACTAGAGTACAACACCGTTGCATTCTACATTGCCTCACTCTGACAAAGGATGAAACGTAGTGTTTTTATTTTTTTAAATGTACCTTTTGAATGTATGCCAATTTAATAAAGAGGAGGGATTCATAAAGTATGGAGGAGCCTAAAAGGCACGTCGGAGGTTTCCGTTAGCGCTCTCTCTGTTTCTGCGTCTATCAAGCCATTAGCTGTAGATTTTAGAGGGAATGAGTGGTAATGAGGATATATCACTTCAGATTACTGGGAGCAATATGGGTGCGCTTCATTTTGTGCTTGGCTGCACACTGAATAATTGTCTATCCAGGTTTGGTTGCCCCACTGCCACCTCCCTGGAACATGGGATTTCACCTTAGCTAGCTAGTCTCATCAGAGGTGGAGGAATGGTCCATCGGGGCTCAAGGTTTAGGGGCAAAGTTGGCTTGGGAGTAAATCTGTTATCACACAACAATCTATGTTGAGTGTAATTATCCCTGAAGAGGAGAGTCTGGTGTCAGTTAACTAGCATGAGCATGACTTAGGCCAACACATGGCTCAGGGTAGGGCACTATGGGCAAAATATCATATCATATGGTATGAAATAAATACAAATTTGAATAATAAAAGTTCTACATAAAAAGTTCTACACATACACTTTATGTGTAGTGCATGACCCTAGGGTGACAACACATACATTCTAAGTGATTTCAATGGTTCTCTTTCCAATCTGATTTGTTTTATACTGTTCAATTAAACTTCAACCCCCACAAAAATTCTGTATTTTCATACAGTTCTGCATTTCCTGCACTCATTTGAGAATTTTCACACTCCCACATAGGGCTGCACGATATGGGCAAAAAAATCTAGGCTTTATTTTTAACCAAATGTTGCAATTTGCGATTTTAATGGCAATTTATATCAAAACACTTGGGTGAACTGTTGTAATCATGGAAAAATAATGATTATTCTAATTCTATAGTCAAAAAATAATAGTGGGTGTTTTTGAATACCGTGTTTGACATGACAATGAATGTAAATGCCAGGGAGGAGGAGTTGTGACAGGGTAGGAACCAAAGTGTTGGTCAGTGTTTTCTAAGGGACATTTTTTCTCTTGGCTACTTCATGCAGCTAACATTCATGCTTAGTCTATTCCTCTTTGATTTAGAAGACACTGTTACACAAACATGCTGGTATCAGGCTGTATAGCTAGCTACTTTTGCTCTGACTCAGTACATTTATATAACTAGAGATTAACATTAGCGGTTTACTTAGACACAACTTGCTAAGAAAAGACCAACTAGTTGTTTGTAGATGTAAGAAACACAAACGAATAGTGTAATTATAGAACGCTTGTGGATTTATATTAAGAAACTTGTGGAAAGTGGAAACAGCATCGTAGTCATCAACATTGTTGCATCTGCTACATTGACCAGGCAGACTGAACGCAAGTATCTCATAGTCGAGCAACAACAAATGCGCTCCTTTGAGATGACTCAAATAGCGGAGTAAACTTTTAAAAAATGGACGATCATATTTAACAAACCAAACATTCAGATACCGTTATAGAAGGTAAATTAAAAACGCAAACCGGTCTGTGCATCGATACCAGTGTATATAGTAAAATACGGTATACCGCCCAGCCCTAGCGCATGGTTCAGTTCGACACACAAGACAAACAGAAAAATTGGTTGTGGTGCGACGAGGCAGAGCCTACCATTTATTATTCTTAAACATTCCCCTCGTCATATCCACCCTTTGCAAGACATTAGCATGAAAAGAGGACAGGAAGATGCTCCGCCTCCTTTGCCATTTTGCCTGTTTTCTGCCTACCTGTTCAACTTCAGGTATTCACTGAATGAGAATACATCAAACGTTCAGGGCAAGTACCCACTGGGCACACACTGGTTGAATCAACATTGTTTCCACATAATTTCAATGAAATAATGTTGAATATATGTCTGTGCCTAGTGGGGTACTACTTAAATTAAATAGAGAGAGATGGATGAGATCTGAGTTTCAACACTCTTTTTAAAATAAATTTTTAACAAGGCTTTTATGCGCCTTCTAGAAGACGTATGTCTGATGAAACACATATGCATATTTCTATATACAGTATAGTGCTGATATGAACAAATACATACAAATAGCTTCCATGCCTATTTTTAGAAGCACTTTGTGTCGTTAAAGGAAAATAACTATTCCTTTATATTACCTTGAGGCTATCTGCTGCCTGCATCTTTAGAAGAGGATATGCTAAGTTAAATGTTGAATAATAAGAAAAAGCAGTCCTTCACAGATTGGCCCACGTCCTTTCAAGGAACAGTACAGTATGTGGCATTTACGCTTAAGTACATCCTGGAAATGGATTCTGAAAATCTAAAACAGTTATGAATCGGTAGGTTTCTGTGTTCAAAGTACAGAGACAAATGCAACAGAAAATGCACATCACTTGCCAATGGAGGTGTTCACCCAGAGATTGAAACAAGCAAAATGATACATTGTTATTACAGGATGAATTCTCAAGTGTTTTAACCAGACAGCCACTCGTGTCAATTCTGTAGTTCATTAGACACAAAACTTGAGTAAGAGAAATCTTTGTTTACATTCCAAATATGTACCCCACACTTAAAGACCACAGGATCAAGTAAGAGATTATAATATTAGGCAGAAATAATATTCCACATCAGAAAATATATCTTAAAGATGGGGAAAACATTACATCTGGTCAAAGATCACAATATTAGGATTACTTTTATGTTTATAGAATAGTACTGGTGTTACACTGTTCATATTCTCACTGTTCATATACAACATTCATATTCTCTTAAATTCAGATGTGAGGAAGCAGAAACGCCGCAGAAACTAAATCGGGCAGATACTTTAGGACTCCATGTTTTGGAGGAACTGGTGGGTGGGGGGTTGAAGCTCAGTGGGTGATTTCAGTTTTGTGCAAACATTAATTGAGCAAACATTGATCTCTGCAAAGAACTATCCAAGTTATAAGTAGAAACATGGTCTTGTTTTCATATGCATCCAAAAGGCACATAGAACCTCTGCTAATCTCGCCACATGCAATTGAAATGTTGACAAGAATTCATGTGATTACATATGTGTTGGACAAATGTCTTGATAAGTGTCATGATAGGATTCTCTTGGGGACATAATTCAGATAATTAAGTCATCAGTGAAAGATAAAGATACACAAACATTGCCACAAACAGTATGCTTTGCTACCTTGTGTAACTACAAATCATAGCACACGTGACTGATTATGTCAGTGTTTTGTCTCCATTTAGCCATGTAAAGAAATCCACATCTGTCACTTTATGGCCAGTTGTTCATATTAGGACTACTCTTAGTAAGTCTCTAAGGCTGCGTTTTAAACAGGCACTCAAATTCTGATATTTCTTTCACTAATTGGTGATAAGCTCTGAAAAATATCTGATGTGATTGGTTCAAAAGACCAATTAGTGGAAAAAAATATCAGACTTCGATACGTCGAACTTGAAGTCGTGTGGCCCTCCACGGTCCATTCCACATAGACTACTTTAGTGAAAGTGCTGAAGTGGACAGAATGCTTGTAAGTAGACAACAGGGCGATGAGATTCTAATTTCTGACCTAAACTTTCTTGAGGTTCCCTCAAACTGTTTGTTGTGTTGGAGGAACTAAAAGGAAGGATTACAATTAGGAAGGAATGGAGTTAATAGAGGGAGAGTAGTACAGTGCCCTTGGCAGAGCATCAACTTTACTTCTGTAAGTACACCACCATGTTGAGGCTCTAATTGTTTTGGTCCATTCAAACAGTCCCTTGACCTTCATCTTGATGGGCCTTAATTGCATTTAGTGCATGCCATTTAGAATGTATCAGCATCTTTCTCCAGGCAGCCTAAGTTTGATCAGACATAATGTACAGCAAGGAATACATTCACAATCCTTCCCAAGGACCATCATAGTTGGAAGTGAATGTCTTTAGTGAGGCGTACACATGCTAGAAACTAGGGAAAATGTCTTGAAGACTTGTGAGGGTATATGCACTTGTAGCTGAGGTTGGATGCTCATAGGCCCAGTTTTCATTGGTCATAAAATTGAAAATTACATCTGATTTGTTATGTCCAATCTGGATACTGGACTAGGAATGTGAGGATTTGCCAGAATATGATATGGACAACCTCAGGATGTAGTCTTGATAGGATTTCTATGGAATAGGATAAAAATTATCATTTCATTCATATCTGAAAGTAGTGTTTGTCCACCCTAAATCATGTTTTACCTTCCAGAGAGACATCAGAGATTGCAACATTCTCTGCTTCACGGAAACATGGCTCTCAGATAAGAAGAGGGGTGTATGTATGCCTTCTGATTAACGAGTCGTGCTGTGGTCCTAACAACATACAGGAACTCAAGTCCTTTTGTTCACCTGACCTAGAATTCCTTACAATCAAATGCCAACCGCATTATCTACCAAGAGAATTCTCTTTGATTATAATCACAGTCGTGTATATCCCCCCCCAAGCAGACACCTCGACAGCCCTGAAAGAACTTCATTGGACTCTATGTACACTGGAAACCACATATCCCGAGGCTGCATTTATTGTAGCTGGGGATTTTAACAAGGCTAATCTGAAAACAAGGCTCCCTAAATGTTATCTGCATATCGAATGCGCGACCCAGGCTGGCAAAATCCTGGATCATTGTTACTCTAACTTCCGCAACGCATACAAAGCCCTCCCTCGCCCTCCTTTCGGCAAATCTGACCACGGCTCCATTTTGTTGCTCCCAGCCTATAGACATAAACTAAAAAAGGAAACGCTTGTGCTCAGGTCTGTTCAACATTGGCCCGACCAATCTGATTCCACGCTTCAAGATTGCTTCGATCACGTGGACTGGGATATGTTCCGGATAGCGTCAAACAACAACATTGATGTATATGCCGATTCAGTGAGCTATTATTAGCAAGTGCATTGGTGATGTTGTACCCACAGCAACTATTAATACCTTCCACAACCAGAAACCGTGGATTGATGGCAGCATTCACGCAAAACTGAAAGAGCGAACCACTGCTTCTAATCATGGCAATCAGTGCTTTGAGAGACTAGTCAAGGATCATATCACCTCAACCCTACCTTGACACCCTTGACGCACTCCAATTTGCTTACCGCCCCAATAGGTCCACAGACGACGCAATCACACCGCACACTGCCCTAACCCATCTGGACAAGAGGAATACCTATGTAAGAATGCTGTTCATCGACTATAGCTCAGCATTTTAACACCATAGTACCCTCAACTCGTCATTAAGCTTGAGACCCTGGGTCTCGACCCCGCCCTGTGCAACTGGGTCCTGAACTTTCTGACGGGACGCCCCCAGGTGGTGAGGGTAGGTAACAACATCTCCACCCCGCTGATCCTCAACACTGGGGCCCCACAAGGGTGCGTTCTCAGCCCTCTCCTGTACTGCCTGTTCACCCATGACTGCGTGGCCATGCACACTTCCAACTCAATCATCAAGTTTGCAGACTACACTACAGTGGCAGGCTTGATTACCAACAACGACGAGACGACCTACAGGGAGGAGGTGAGGGCCCTCGGAGTGTGGTGTCAGGAAAATAACCTCTCACTCAACGTCAGCAAAGGAGATGATTGTGGACTTCAGGAAACAGCAGGGGGAGCACCTCCCTATCCACATCAACGGGACAGTAGTGGAGAAGGTGGAAAGTTTTTAAAGTTCCTCGGCGTACACATCACGGGCAAACTGAAATGGTCCACCCACACAGACAGCGTGGTGAAGGCGAAACAGCGCCTCTTCAACCTCAGGAGGCTGACGAAATTTGGCTTGTCACCAAAAATGCTCACAAACTTTTACAGATGCACAATCGAGAGCAAAAATTGTTCTTCCCCAAAAACAGCAAAACTATATAATCTGTTTCAATAGCTATAGTTAGCTAGCAAACTATATAGCTAGCAAACTATATAGCTAGGTGTCATCTAAAATAACCCTAATTTATAAGACAGTTCTTATTTGGTTAATGGTGGTCGGACCCATCTATGTGAAGCTAGCCACAATAAGGATTAGCCACATTAGTGGACTTTGCAGTTAGCCTTCAAAATAAAAGTATGTCATTGACAGTGATGCAAATGAATACAAATAGTATAATTATGCCATAATTGAATAGATCATGCTAAATGAGGTTGGAATGTTGTTTCATATAAAATCAACAAAAGACAATTTGAAATCACACTGGATGTATTATACTTTAGAATTGCATTGGGGCATACTTATTTCAGTTTGGCCGGGCTGCCAGCTCTCCGAAGAGTCTTGGTAGTTCCAAACTTATTCCATTTAAGAGTGATGGAGGCCACTGTGTTCTTGGACCTTCAGTGCTGCAGAAATGTTTTGGTACCCTTTCCCAGATCTGTGCCTCAACACAATCCTGTCTCGGAGCTCTACGGACAATTCCTTTGACCTCATGGCTTGGTTTTTGCTCTGACATGCACTGTCAACTGTGAGACCTTTTTATATAGACAGGTGTGTCCCTTTCCAAATCATGTCCAATCAATTGCAGTCACCACAGGTGGACCCCAATCTCGTGGATGATCAATGGAAACAGGATGCACCTGAGCTCAATTTCAAGTCTCATACCAAAGGGTCTGAATACTTATGTAAATAAGGTATTTCTGTTTTATTTATAATACATTTTGTAAAAAAAATCTATCAACCTGTTTTCGCTTTGTCATTATGTGGTATTGTGTGTATGAATACTGAATACTATCCTAAGGCACAGTATGTTCTACAAAGCAATTATAAAACGCTGCTATAACCACTGTTTGGCTATTGCGTGAAATTGCATGCTACAACTGGACGAATAATGCCTAAACACAATTTTGTCTAATCATTTTTGGAGCTTCAGCATGGAACAGGAATATGTGTAGGTCTGTATGGCATGCACATGATGGAGAGACGTGCCACTCGTGCTGCAGCGTGGGAGGGTGTGTGTGTGATAGATCGAAGCGGACTGGAGAGATGCAGTATAGCCAAGCCAACTTGTGCTAGCTAACTTGTAGCAGCCACAATGCTATTTATCATCCATTCTGAACCATTTATTTTCTTACTGTACCAAAGTTTCGGTATACGCTGCATCAGTGGAATTGTCCGCTCTGTCTGGCCTACATTCATCTCTTGCTTTCTTTAATGTATTGATTGAAATAGGCTATAGCAAATAGGAATAGGCAAATGACTCAATGTTGCTTGTGCGCTGCTTGACTCCATTACTGTGTGGCTCCAGTGTCGTGTGAAATTCTAATCAAGTGAGAGAGACTTTGTAATTTCTTCAAACAATCAATCTTTATTATCTTTTTAAGAATTGCAATAATGGAGCTGGTTAACAAACCACCGATAGGGGATTATATAGAAATCCCAGCAGATCGGGGCATCACAAGCTACCTTGTTTTCTTCTTGTGCTTATGTGATATTGGATCCCCCATAAGAAATGTAATGGATATCAGAATTATATAATTTTTTTAATATACATTTTTGGTGGATGGTAGCTAGTCAGGGTAGGATTCAGGGTGTACTGTACTTATTCAAATGTACGAGCCTGGGTTTGACAAATATATTATGTTTCATTGGAATTGTTGGCAGTTACATTTTTACTAAAGTGAATAAAGGAATGTGAGAAAGGTAAACACAAGAACAAATTGGTAATGTTTTTTTTTCTCTCACTGTAATCAATTATCAATAAGGCACCAGTGCACATGTGAAACCGGGAATTGATAACTGTGGGGATTTTTTAAAATGTATTTTGCATTACAAACTTTCTTGTATTCCTTAGCCCCAATGGACTTTTGTCATGGAAGATGAATGATGTAATCTTGTGCTGTGTCATCAACTGTTTCCACGTCTATGTATGAGGTCATCTGAAATACTCAATGTTTTGGTGGAGCAATATTTTGTGCTTGACCTGTCTTATTGCTTCCAATTATTATGGATTTCCCTGCTTTGTACTATATTATGTAATTACAATGATAGTTTGCAATGGTGGAGTTAAAATGATTAAATACTGCAGGCTACACATCTGTTTGTATAGAATATTGGGTACCATAAGTACAAGCAACCAATTCCCTGCTATTGTGTGATTGTCAATGTGAACTTTATACTGAACAAAACTTTCATCCCAAAATTACTTAATGTCAGCCTCAATAATTTAGGAACGATTATTAAAATGTTTGGGCCCTCAGAAGTGCCTCATTTCGTTGGAGCGTGGACTCTACAAGGTGTCGAAAGCGTTCCACAGGGATGCAGTTGACTCCAATGTTTCCCACAGTTGTGTCAAGTCGGCTACCATGTCAGAAATACAGTTGAAATGTATAAATAATGTTGTTTGCATCTCAATATTACACAGAAGGCTGAAATATAACACAACTGTTTGACATAGAAACAAGTGACCTCAATAATGGATCATAGCTTTCACCTGCATTTACCTGGTCAGTCAGTCTGTCATGGAAAGAGCAGGTGTTCTTAATGTTTTGTATAATCGGTGTACAATATATGGAAATACGTGGTCACTCAACCAGAATTTTTAGACTACACGTAAGCTTGGTACCTTTCAAATGTTATTTAGCTGCCTTAAAATAGGTTGTGTACATTATGTAACTTGAAGGCGTATCATTTGATTCGCCAGCACTGAGGAACTGCTCCAGGGGCACAAACACAAGAGGGTTCAGTTGCATTTCAGAGAGAGATATGAGGCTGGAGAGAGAGCCTTTTAAGGGCACACAGGACTGAATGGGAAAGAAATTACAGTGACGAATGAAAATGAAGAAACGTCTGTGCCGATAATGCAATAAAAGTCATTTCTGTCTGCTGTCTGGCTACCATCAGGCGTTCTGGGATCAAGCAGATCGAATCTGAAATCTCCATTCCAGCACAGGCCTCCCTCGCGGGCCTTCACAGATCAAATAGCCTGAAGCGTTACAATTGGAGTATTGGGCTGTGGAAATTTGTGTATGTTTTCCATCAATGTGCTATAGCCATGGTACATTGGACCTTTTCGGTGTTGCCGGTATTGCCACATGGCGTCTGAATATGATCAAGTATGATTTTCGACTACATTACATCTTAGCCCTTTAAAGCAATTTTCCAATTGGCAGTCACGGTTCATGTCGGTTGACATCTCTAAAACACTCACATATGGGGGATCAATTTAACAAGCCCCAGCTCTGGTCACAGCAGAGCCTCTAACCTTTGATAACAAACAGTGACATTCTGCATGTGTTGGCAGAATCAAAGGCAAGCAACTGTTAACATGCCCCTACTGAAATGCTAGCTAAAAAGGCTATAGCTGTGTGTAGCTAGAGACCACTAGGCCTGTTTTCACACATTATCATTACATCATGTAGAGACATAGCTGATGCTAGAATTGCTATTGCTATTTTTGTCAGAAATCATGTTCATTGTACAGATGAATGCCTAGAATCAAGAGATCTAAGATTTCTCATCAAAGCCTCAACACCTGAGAAGGCAACATTTGACTATATTCCTCTAACAAAACATTTCCCATTACCAGCCTATCTGATACAGCTGAATACACAGGAGAAACCTCGGTAAAATAAAAATCCAGATACATGACATGGCCAAAAAGTATGTGGACAGTAGTGGATTCAAATTAGTGGATTCTGCTATTTCAGCCACACGTGTTGCTGACAGGTGTATAAAATCGAGCACACAGCCACGCTACAGCATACAATGACATTCTAGACGATTCTGCACTTCCAACTTTGTGGCAAATGTTTGGAGAAGGCGAGGTCCATGCAGAAATTGTTTGTCGAGATTGGTGTGGAAGAACTTGACTGACCTGCAGAGAGCCCTGACCTCCACTCCATCAAAAACCTTTGGGATGACTTGGAACTCGGACTGCGAGCCAGGCCTACTCGCCCAACATCCGTGCCCAACCTCACTAATGCTCTTGTGGCTGAATGGAAGCAAGTCCCTGTAGCAATGTTCCAACATGTAGTGGAAAGTCTTCCCAGAAGAGTGGAGGATGTTCTAGCAGCAAAGGGGGGACCAACTCCATATTAATGCCCATGATTTTGGAATGAGATGTTTGGTGAGCAAGTGTCCACATACTTTTGACCATGTAGTGTACATCTGTATAGCCCCAGTTAAGTCAGTTGATGGCCCATATACCAATTGCTTGCCACCTGCCTTTACTGTACTCACCACACCACAGATTTAGTGGAGCTTGTTCCAATCCACATACATACACACTAGGGATGTGACAAATAGAAACATATATTTTCTTAATGTTTAAACAGACATTTTTTAAAACAGACAAAGCGATAATAAAAAATCATGAAATTCCATGTGAATTCGCAGAGAGAGAGAATTTTATTATTTATGCTGCTGCCGCTCTTGCTTTTCACGAGTGTTACGTGTAGCTTGTTGTTTTCTTACAATCACAAGTCATCAAACTGGCATTAGGCTACAGCCATAGAGCTAGATCCTCCACGAGGGAAATTTTTAGGAGATATCTAGACTAATCAATGGAAATTGGAATTAAAATGACAGAACTAAAACTTAAATGAGAAGGATAGAACACCAACAGCCAACATGTACGCTGCTATTTAATAATCTGAATGGAGTTGTTTACTGTAGGATTCGGAAGGGGAGAAAGCGCATAGTTAAGATTATGAAGTCTCATTAAGCCCAGCTAACGTTAGTACCTGTCTTAATTGCATCAAACCTATGTAATCAGATGTGATGATAAATAACTATCAATAAACTAGTCTACCAGCGCAGGTTGACTTGGTTGCTATCTCTTTCCCCCTCCCTGCTCCCCTTGTCACTCACATTTGAACTGTTGCTCTGCTTTGAGCCTCTCGCTTTCCCTCGTCCATTACAGCTCCGGTTAATCAAGTAGCAATTTTTTCCTCCCACAAACTTTGCAGCATTTTTGCATTATTTGCTTAATTGTTATTTTACCTTATGGATTTTGTGATTTAACTGCAGTGTGATTTTAATTTTGTGAAGGTAAAAAAATAATTGTTTCTCAGTTAGGGATTTTTTTTTTATTACCTTTATTTAACTAGGCAAGTCAGTTAAGAACAAATTCTTATTTTCAATGACGTCCTAGGAACAGTGGGTTAACTGCCTGTTCAGGAGCAGAACCTTGTCAGCTCGGGGATTTGAACATGAAACCTTTCGGTTACTAGTCCACTCGGGGCAATAGTGGACAGGGATCAGCATTCCAGTAACTTTATTTGGAAAGCTTGCTGGGCAGAGCCTGTTTGTTTGTATGCATCAGTGCATATCAGGGGTATGAATTGTGTTAAGAAATGGGGCGGCAGGGTAGCCTGGCTAACCTACCGCCCCATTTCTTAACATTAAAGATCCCAATTCATACCCCTGATATGCACTATGATGCATACAAACAAACAGGCTCTGCCCAGCAAGCCACTATTGCCCCGAGTGGCCCATCCACAACATCTGCTGCTGCTTTTTGTTCAGATTAAATTTGTGTTGTATTTTTTTTCCCGGGATAGAATGCCAGGTGTTCAGTAAGAATGAATTAGGGAAAACATCAAAGCGAAGCACAGACGCCTACCAAGGACATATACAGGTAACTGTAAAAATAAAGGAAACACCATCATAGTATCTTAATAGGGCGTTGGGCCACCAAAAGCCACCAGAACAGCTTCAATGCGCCTTGGCATAGATTCTACAAGTGTCTGGAACTCTATTGGAGGGATGCAACACTAGTCATCCATGAGTAAATCCATAATTTCGTGTTTTGTTGATGGTGGTGGAAACGCTGTCTCAGGCACCGCTCCAGAATCTCCCATAAGTGTTCAATTGGTTTGAGATCTGGTGAGTGTCGCACACACACATCCCCTTTAAACTCCCTATGCTCCTTTGAGACCCTCTTTAAAGGTCACTGAGATCTCTTCTTCTAGCCATGACAGCCAAAATAATGGGCAACTGGGCACTTTTATACATAACCCTAAGCATAATGGCATGGTAATTGCTTAATTAACTCAGGAACCAAACCGGTGTTGCTGCACCTGCTTTCAATACACACTGAACAAAAATATAAACGAAACATGCATCAATTTCAAAGATTTTACAGAGGTAAAGTTCATATAAGTATATCAGTCAATTGAAATAAGGCCCTGATTTATGGATTTCACATGACTTGGAATACAGTTATGCATTTGTTGGTCACAGATACCTTAAAAAAAGGAAAGGGCGTGGATCAGAAAACCAGTCAGTATCTGGTGTGACCACCATTTGCCTTATGCAGCGTGACATCTCCTTCGCATAGTTGATCAGGCTGTTGATTGTGGCCTGTGGAATGTTGTCCCCATTCCTCTTCAATGGCTATGCGAAGTTGCTGGATATTGGCGGGAACTGGAACACGCTGTCATACACGTCGATTCAGAGCATCCCCAACATGTTCAATGGGTGACATGTCTGGTGAGTATGCAGGTCATGGAAGAACTTCGGCATTTTCAGCTTCCAGGTATTGTATACAGATCCTTGACATGGGGCCGTGCATTATCATGCTGAAACATGAGGTGATGGCGGCGGATGAATGACATGACAATGTGCCTCAGGATCTTGTCACGGTATCTCTGTGCATTTAAATTGCCATCAATAAAATGCAATTGTTTTTGTTGTCTGTAGGTTCTTATGCTTGCTCATACCATAACCCCACTGCCACCATGGGGAACTCTGTTCACAACATTGACATCAGCAAATCGCTCACCCACATGATGCCATACACGCTGTCTGCCAACTGCCCGGTACAGTTTAAACCACGATTCATCTGTGAAGAGCACACTTCTCCAGCGTGCCAGTGGCCATTGAAGGTGAGCATTTGTATACTAAAGTTGGTTACGACACCAAACTGCAGTCACGTCAAGACCCTGTTGAGGAAGTCGAGCAAGCAGATGAGCTTCCCTGAGACGGTTTCTGCACAAACTCAGACGATCCTGCTGGTTAAGAAGCCAGATTTGGAGGTCCTGGGCTGGCGTGGTTACACGTGTTCTGGGGTTGCGAGGCAGGTTGGACGTACTGACCAATTTTGTAAAAGGATGTTGGTGGTGGCTCATGGTAGAGAAATTAACATTAAATTCTATGGCAACAGCTCTCGTGAACATTCCTGCAGTCAGCATGCCAATTCTGTTGTGTGACAAAACTGCACATTTTAGAGTGGCCTTTTAGTGTCCCCAGTGCAAGGTGCACCTGTGTAATGATTGTGCTGTTTAATCAACTTCTTGATATGCCATACATGTGGATGGATTATCTTGGCAAAGGAGAAATGCTCACTAACAGGGATGTAAACAAATTTGTGCACATTTTTTTCTTATGGATTTTTTTTTTCTGGGATCTTTTATTTCAGTTCATGAAACATGGGACCTACACTTTACATGTTGCGTTTATATATTTTTTTTGTGTACTTCATATCCCTCATTTACTCAAGTGTTTATTTTTGGGGGGCAGTTACCAGTATATTACCCATTCTCCAAATTTTAGATCTTTCTTGAAGCCCAATCTAGTTTTATGCTATTGAATCCTATCACTCAGTCATCCCATATAGGAAAAACAGAATCCACATGAATTTGATTTAAACTTCAGCCAAACGTGTGAATAATTAATGAGTTAGGTTAATAGAAACTATTACAATTTTCTCTTCTTAATCGTAGCCAGTAATGTCCTCATCGGCAGACCAAAAACGCAGCAGAATGTGTAAAGGAGAATTTGCATTCGAGGTAGGCTCTAGGCAATTACATTAACTTGTGATGTTGTGGTACGCCCAAGTTCCCAACTGGAGCTTTCCTCGTGTCTCCTATCCAATGGATGTAGCGGAGAGCATTTGTGAATCAAACCCCTAATCTAATCATCACCTTTCATGTGGACAGCATGCTGCAGTATTAAAGGATTAACCATCTCTAAACCATACTGTAAGCTGCTTTGCTAAATTTCATTACTGTCTTCCTCATGATCAGGTGTTGTATTAAAAACAATTCCTTGTGTCTCTGAGGGGGCTGGCAAATTGGTTGGTTGGTTGGTTAGTTGATTGGCTGTGTTTTGAGAGGGGGCTGATAGGTTGGCTTGTCGTTTGGTTGTTTCTCTCGGGTGCTGGTTGTGTGGGTGAATTTCAATTCACAGTCATATTTGTGCTAATTTCACCAAATACATGTATGTTATTTCCTCTCATTATATCCTAATTCAACCTTGTTCTCTGTAGAGTAGCAGAAATGGCCTCTCAGTTTGAAGGACTGTACAGAATTGCGTTTATGCCCCCTGTTGCGTCAAATATGAATACACATCTAAAATAGAATGTGTTCAGAGGTAACTACAGAACACTGATCAACAAACTTGGTAAACAATACCCGCTGATCAGATTATAAATGATTTATTATTTTATTTCTGTTGGAGTATTGGTAGCCTTTGATCTGATGGAAAGCAGAACACATGCACACACCCTCCTCCCACCCCCAAATAAACACACTGTGATGTATTCATACGCAGGGCCTGAACTGACGGGGGAAGGCCTAAGTGTGCTGAGAGGAGATGGCACTGTGACAGCGCCTTCTCTGTGAGCCTGTCAGATGAGTCACTCTCCGTTCTGTGTGTTAGCGTTAAACACTAAACACCTCCAACTGGGCCAACTATTCCACGTCCTGTTTTTCCCCAGAGGACTAGAATGTTGCGTTAGTGCCGTCAAAGATTAATCTGAGGCCAACTCAGACAGGGAGGCGTTCAGCAGGGCACAGTGTTGTGTACGCTCAGATATACACTGAGTGTACAAAATATTAGGAACAACTTCCTAATATCGAGTTGCACCCCACTTTGCCCTAAGAACAGCCTCAATTCGTCGTGGCATGGACTACAAGGTGTCAAAAGTGTTCCACAGGGATGTTCACTCAATTGTTTCCCACAGTTGTGTCAAGTTGGCTGTATGTCCTTTGGATGGTGGACCATTCTTGATACACACAGGAAACTGTTGAGCATGAAAAACCCAGCAGCGTTGCAGATCTTGACACACTCAAACCGGTGTGCCTGGTACCAACTACCATACCCCGTTCAAAGGCACTTAAATATTTTGTCTTGCCTATTCACCCTCTAAATGGCACACATACACAATCCATGTCTCAATTGACTACACTGATTTGAAGTGGATTTAACAGGTGACATCAAGAAGGGCTTTCACCCGGATTTACCTGGTTAGTCAATGTTATGGAAAGAGTATGTGTTCCTATTGTTTTGTACACTTGAGTAAATGAAGGACACAAAGTATATTGAAAGCAGTTGCTTCCACGCAGTTGTGGTTCCTGTGTTAATGAAGCAATTATCATCCCATCATGCTTAGGGTCATGTATAAAATGCCCAGTTGCACATTATTTTGGCTACTATGGCTAGAAGAAGTGATTTCAGTGAATTTCAATTAATCACCAGATCTCAACCCAATTAAACACTTATGGGATATTCTGAAGCAGTGCCTCAAAACACCAAATGATGGAATTTCTTGTGGAAGAATGGTGTTGCATCCCTCCAATAGAGTTCAAGACACTTGTAGAATCTATGCCAAGGCACATTGAAGCTGTTCAGGTGGCTCATGGTGGCCCAACGCTCTATTAAGACACTTTGTTGGTGTTTCCTTTATTTAGTCAATTAACTGTGTATATATAGTGTATTCAGACCCCTTGACTTTTTCCACATTTTGTTACGTTACAGCTTTTTTCTAAAATTGATTAAAAAAGTTTTTTTCCATCTACACACAATACCCCATAATGACAAAGCCAAAACTGTTTTTTAGACATTTTTGCAAATGTATAAGTAAAAAACATACATTTCACATTTGGGCTGGGCTATGACTGGGCCACTCAAGTACATTGAGACTTGTCCCGAAGCCACTCCTGTATTGTCTTGACTGATTGCTTAGGGTCATTGTCCTGTTGGAAGGTGAACCTTCGCCCCAGTCTTATTTATTTAAGGTACTGTTTGAAGAGGTAGGGTTTCAGTTGTTTTCGGAAGATGGGCAGGGACTCTGCTGTCCTAGCTTCAGGGGGAAGCTGGTTCCACCAATGGGGTGCCAGGATAGAGAAGAGCTTGGACTGGGCTGAGCGAGAACTGCCCTCCTGTAGGGGTGGGAGGGCCAAGAGACCTGAGGTGGCAGAACGGAGTGCTTGGGTTGGGGTGTAGGGTTTGAGCATAGTCTGAAGTTAGGGAGGGGCAGTTCCTCTTGCTGTTCCGTAGGTGAGCACCATGGTTTTGTAGTGGATGAGAGCTTTGACTGGAAGCCAGTGGAGTGTGCGGAGGAGCAGGGTGACATTTGAGAACTTGGGAAGGTTGAAAACCAGGCAGGCTGCAGCGTTCTGGACAGGTTTCAGTGGTTTGGTGGCACAAGCAGGGAGCCCAGCTAACAGTGAGTTGCAGTAGTCCAGACGGGAGAGGACAAGTGCCTGGATTAAGACCAGCGCCACTTCCTGTGTGAGTTAGGGTCGTATTCTACGGATGTTGTAGTGCATGAACCTGCAGGAGCAGGTCACTGCTTTGATGTTTGCAGAGAACAACCAGGTGTTGTCCAGGGTCACGCCAAGATTCGTTTCACTCTGGGAGGGCAACATTGGAGTTTTCAACCGCAGGCTTTCCCTGGGAGGAAGAGCAGTTCTGACTTGTTGAGCTTGAGGTGGTGGATAGACATCCAAGTTGAGATATCTGCCAGGCATGCAGAGATGCGTCGCCATCTGGGTGTAGTTGTATTTAATATGGATCCCTATTTAGCTGCTGCCAAAGCAGCTACTCTTCCTGGGGTCCAGCAAAATTAAGGCAGTTTATACAATTTTAAAACATTATAATACATTCACAGATTTCACAACACACTGTGTGCCCTCAGGCCCCTACTCTAGAAGGGGGAAGGAGAAAAGTAGTTGTGTGTCATCTCCATAGCAGGGATAGGAGAGACCATGTGAGGATATGATGGAGCCGAGTGATTTAGTGTATAGAGAGAAGAGGAGAGGGCCTAGAACCGAGCCCTGGGCGACACCAATAGTGAGAGTACGTGGTGCAGACACAGATCCTCTCAACGTCACCTGATAGCAGTGGCCTGCCATGCAATCGAGGAGTGTGCAGAGCCTGAGACGCCCAACCCTGAGCAGGTGGAGAGGGGAAAAACAGGACATGGAATAGTTGGAGGTGTTTAGTGATTAACACTATCACACAGAATGGAGAGTGACTCATCCGACAGGCTCACAAGGAAGTTCCGCTGTCAGGCGCTGTCACAGTGCCATCTCCTCTCAGCACACTTAGGCCTTCCCCCGGATTTGTTCTTCTCTGTGTCACGGTCTCAGTTGAGTGACCCGTCTTGAAGCCTGATTGGTTAGGGTGAAGAAGATCATTCTGAGCGCAATAACAAGAACGTTGATCAGAGACAGCACATCCAAGTCTTTTAGAAAGAAAAGGTACACAGGTCAATAGTTTTTAACGTCAAATGAGTCTAGTGTTGGTTTCTTGAGGAGGGGAGCAACTCTGGACATTCTGAATTCAAAGGGGATGCAGCCAGTGGTCAGGGATTAGTTGATGAGGGAAGTGAGGAATGGGAGAAGGTCTCCAGAGATGGTCTAGAGGGGATGGGGTTAATCGGGCAGGTTGTGGGGCAGCCAGACCTCACTAGGCACTGGATGTCATCTGTAGAGAGAGGGGAGAAAGAGGTCAAGGCGTAGGGTAGTTCTGTGTGAGTGAGACCAGTGAACTCAATAGGCTGAGTGAATGAGTAGCTGATGTCGTCAACCTTTTTTTTCCCAAAGTGGTTGACTAAGTCGTCCGCAGAGAGGGAGGAGTGAGGGAGTGCAGGATTAAGGAGGGAGGAGAAGGTGGAAAATAGTTTTTTAGGGTTAGAAAGTGGTAGAAAGTGGCTTTAGCAGCGGATACAGAGGAAGAGACGGTAGAGAGGAGGGAGTGAAAGGATGATAGGTCATTCGGAAGTTTAGTTTTCCTCCATTTTCGCTCAGCTGCCCGCAGACCGCTTCTGTAAACTCGCAATGACTCACTCCGCCACGGAGCAGGAGGCCAGGGCCATCCTGGCTGGGAGGAAAGGGGACAGTGCATGCCATAGGATGCGGAAAGGGCGGAGAGTAGGGTCGAAGAGGCAGAATCAGAAGGGAGATGGATTTAGTAGAAAGGAGAGATGATAGGATAGAAGAGAGAGAGCAAAGATTGCGACGGCACATGACCATCTGGATAGGGGCTGAGTTGTTAGGGCTGGAGGAAAGGGAGATAGAAAAGGAAGCAAAGTAGTGATCAGAGACCTGGATGTGGGTTGCAGTGAGATTAGTAGGCAAGCAGCCTCTAGTAAAGATGAGGTCAAGCGCATTCTCTGCTTTGTGAGTTGGAGGGGATTGGGAAATGGTGAGGTCAAAAGAGGCAAGGAGGGGAAAGAGAGAGTTGGAAAGAAATTAATCGAAGGCAGATGTCGGGAGGTTGAAGTCGCCAAGTACGAAGAGCAGTGAGCCATTATCAGGAAATTAGCTTATCAAGGTGTCAAGCTCATTGAGAATCTCTCCAAGGGCACCTGGTGGGCAATAGATGACAATAATGTTAAGCTTGAGTGGAAAAGTGACAGTGACAGCATGGAATTCAAATGAGGAGAGGGACAGTGTGAGAGAGGGTGTAACTGCTCTCGTTGGTGGTAGGAAGAGCGGACCAAGACGCAGCGTGGAAAGTGTTCATGATATTTATTTTCAAAAAACACTCAAACAAAATAACCAAAGTGAAAACGAAAGCGCACCCAAACGGAAAATGACTGTGAATAAATAATCCCCAATCAGAGACAACGATAGACAGCTGCCTCTGACTGGGAACCACACTCGGCCAAAACAAAGAAATAGAAAACATAGAATGCCCACCCAAATCACACCCTGACCTTACCAAATAGAGAAATAAAAAGGCTCTCTAAGGTCAGGGCGTGACAGAGGGAGAAAAGATAATCTCCACTTAGGAGAAATGAGTAGACCTGTGCCACCACTGTGACGACCAGATGCTCTCGGACTATGAGAGGAAACATAGTCCGATGAAGAAAGAGCAGCTAGAGTGATAGTGTTCTTTGGGGTGATCCATGTCTTCGCCACAGCCAAAAAGTCAAGGGACTGAAGTGCAGCATAGGCTGAGATGAACTCTGCGTTCTTGTCGGCAGATCGGCAGTTCCAAACGCTGCCAGAGACCTGGAATTCCACATGGGTTGTGCTTGCGGGGTACACTAAATTAGAAGGGTTGCAGCCAAGGAGTGATGAGTGTCTATAAAGCCTACAGGGAGAGGTGTGAACATAGTTGACAAAGCTACAAAATAGCGAAATTTGATATTCTGTAATTAACTAGGTAAGATCCTCAAGTGAGATAGTGGTGTGGAGCCTTCCCCTTTCCTTCTTGAACAACTACGCAGAATAACTAGGCAGAACTGTCTTTGTTTTGGCGACAGTCTTAGTTTTGCGACAAAATCGCCACTGACACGACCGACTGCAGGTGGCGCTAAGAAACCAGGGGAAACTGTAGAACTAACACTAATTGGTGAAGAGAGGTGAAACCTAGGAGAGGTGAAACCATTACCCCTCCAATACAGCCACTGATTACCAAAACAAGTCCCAAATTGCCCTGCTCTTGATCCTGGTTGATGAGTCAACAACTATCGGCAAATGATGAGCAGTCAGAAGTTCACACACCAAGTAGGCTACTGGGAAGACAGTCAGCACTTAAAGTAGATGGACCTAGCTTACAAAAAGACTATACTAGACCACAGATAAAGACAAAAAAAGTTATACTTATCACTCCTGAAGATATCAGGAGTCCTCTAGCTATAGAATGAAGTATGTAAACGTTTCATTAAGTCTTACAAGTTCCGTGGAAATTGCTGAGCTGTCAACGTTTGAACATTAGTCACCAAAGGTTTTCATTTTAAAAATATGAAACTACTTGTATTGAGCTCAGTTGATGGTCCACCTGCATTATCATAGAGAAACCCTTGCTTTGTAATATTCTTACTGCTATATTTGTAGTATTCTTATACACATCTACAGTATACTACTGGGATCATCTGGGGTCATTCAGGAGGGTTTCTATCTGCAACGTTCTGACCGTTTCACCTCACTGAATAGGTCGTTATCAATAAAACATCACAATACGGTGCAGAGCGTTCAATTTCACTGCTGGGGAGCAATGAGACCTCCCAGCTCCGCTAAAACCATTGACAACTATGTGCCGTTTTCAAGAGATTGTTAAATACATTTTATAACTAGGCTATTTGGTTTTAATATCATTGCCTCTTGAAGAGCGTAGTCAGAACTACACATTTCCAATTCTTCCACATTTAGCTCTATCATCAGAGTTAAAAAGCAAGTAACTGAAAGCTTTTCATGATCAGATAACATCTATCATGTATTTTCAGATACGTTAGGGTAGCCTATTCATTTGGTATGTAGCTAGCTAGCTAAACAAGGTGTCATTTAGCTTGGTTCATCAGAGATTAGGCTTTTGGAAAGAGATTAACATCGGCAAGTTCTCGTCCTGCTAAAGTTGTCAGTTGGACCACTGTCATCACTATAGATGGCAAGCAAATCAAACAATATTTGGATATAGCCATCTAGTTTATCCGCTGAAAGTTAGCTTGTTAACTAGCCATATTGACGTTATCTGTTATTCGCTAGCTAGGCAATTTGATGTGGTCCATCAATCAATGTGGTTTATCATGTCTGTCAGCAGCAATCCTGATTAATCTCTCTTAAAAACAATGTTGAAAAGGGGATAATGTTAGCTAACTTCGCAAGTTAGGCCTACGTTGTTTGGAGAAAAAAGTACATTAGCTCTACATACCAATATGTTTAGCCAACTGTACAAAGTTATACCGGTAAACATCATCAGCTAACAGTACATCGGCAAATGTACCCTTCTTCTGCTTGACAAGCAGAGCCCACAAAGGATGGGAAATTAACCTAAACATACTTGTCAGGTATAGTTCACTTTTATTTTATATCACACAAATGTCCAATTCATGGTGTCCAATATTGAGAGATAGTGAGGCTACCCTTAAGTATCTGAAATTACATGATCAATTGATGTTTACTGATCATGAAAAGCATGCAGTTACTTGCTAAATGTGCTCAATTGTTTTGCATGGAATAATTTAAAATGTATAGTTCTAACTATGCTCTTCAAGGTAATGATATTA
Source organism: Oncorhynchus mykiss (assembly GCF_057628025.1). NCBI lineage: Eukaryota > Metazoa > Chordata > Actinopteri > Salmoniformes > Salmonidae > Oncorhynchus > Oncorhynchus mykiss. Next base: position 46,207,578 of record NC_143046.1, read on the forward strand.
CAACCAAATAGTTAACGTTTATTTAACAATCCCAGTTGTCAATGGTTTTGGCGGAGCTGGGGGGGGGTCCTTTGGCCCAACAGCAGGCAAATAGAACGGTCTGCACCTTATTGTAATGTTTTATTGATAATGACCTATACACCCACTTCAACTTTCGCATCTGACCAGCCTCATCAGCTCATTGCTCTGGGTTACAATATATAGCTTACTTGCCAGTCGCTCGTATACGTTCCACATGCTAAGATGAGCACAAATGGATTTGAAAGCTATCTCTTGTGAGCAAATTGTACCAAGGCTATAGAACTTGGCTGCATCAGCCTTTCCCTGGTTCACTTAACCTAGTGGATGATGGGAAAATAACCACGCAGGTTCCCTGCTTAGTGATTGCATGGGCTATGATGACTTTATGTGCACTGCAACGATGTAGGAAGCACGAGCAGAGCGGCACGACAACGTCGACGGGGGGGGGGTAAGAACAGAAGCAAGCTTATTCACTAGTGAGTGGATATTGAAAATGCAATGATCATTTATTATGGTTGTTTGGTATTGCCTGCGGTACAAAGACTTACAGAGAGTGGGTGCTGCGGCAGCAAAAGAGCATGAAGGAACTCTCAAATTGCTCTGTCACAGGCCACCCATGCATTCATTTCACATCACTATCACAAAACCCCCACATTCAGTACTCTGTAATGTATGATCGAACAAGATGTAGTCTACACACTGTATGAAAATGCTATATTTCATGCACCCAATGACATTTTTATGCCAGCAATTAGATGGCTAATGTCTGTGTTCTGTTACTATCAAATCAAATTGTATTTGTCACACCGAATATGACAAGTGTAGCCTTAAACCTGAAATGCTTACTTACAAGCCTTTTCCCAACAATGCAGTTAAAGTAAGAAAATAATAAATAGATAAAAAGACAATAGTAACAGAATAAAATAACAATAATGAGGCTATACAGTGCATTCGGAAAGTATTCAGACCCCTTGACTTTTTCCACATTTTGTTACTTTACAGCCTTATTCTAAAATTGATACACAAAATACCCCATAATAACAAAGCAAAAACAGGTTTTTAGAAAGCTGAAATATAACATTTACATAAGTATTCAGACCCTTTACGCTGTACTTTGTTGAAGCACCTTTGGCAGTGATTACAGCCTAGAGCCTTCTTAGGTATGATAGTACAAGCTTGGCACATCTGTATTTGGTGTGTTTCTCCCATTTGTCTCTGCAGATCTTCTCAAGCTCTGTCTGGTTGGATTGGGAGCGTCGGTGCATAGCTATTTTCAGGTCTCTCCAGAGATGTTCGATCGACTTGTCCCAAAGTCACTCCCGCGTTGTCTTGGCTGTGTGCTCCCCAATCTGTGGTCCTGAGTGCTCTGGTGCAGGTTTTCATCAAGGATCTCTCTGTACTTTGCTCTGTTCATATCTCCCTCAATCCTGACTTGTCTCCCAGTCCCTCCCGCTGAAAAACATCCCCACAGCATGATGCTGCCACCATCATGCTTCACCATGCCAGGTTTCCTCAAGATGTGACGCTTGGCATTCAGGCCAAAGAGTTCAATCTTGGTTTCATCAGACCAGAAAATCTTGTTTCTCATAGTCTGAGAGTCTTTAGGTTGCTTTTGGCAAACTCCAAGTAGGCTGATGTGCCTTCTGTCTGGCCACTTGACCATAAAGACCTGATTGGTAGAGTGCTGTAGAGATGGTTGTCCTTCTGGAAGGTTCTCTCTGGAGCTCTTTCAGAGTGACCGTCGGGTTCTTGGTCAACTCCCTAACCAAGGCCCTTCTCCCCCGATTTCTCAGTTTGGTGGTTCCAAATTTCTTCCATTTAAGAATGATGGAGGACACTGTGTGGGGACCTTCAATGCTGCAGAAATGTTTTGTTACCCTTTCCCAGATCTGTGCCTCGACACAATCCTGTCTTGGAGCTCTACAGACAATTTCTTCAACCTCATGGCTTTGTTTTTTGTTCTAACATACACTGTCAACTGTTGGACCTTTTATAGACAGGTGTGTGCCTTTCCAAATAATTTCCAATCAATTTAATTTAATTTATTTAATTTATTTTACCTTTATTTAACCAGGTAGGCAAGTTGAGAACAAGTTCTCATTTACAATTGCGACCTGGCCAAGATAAAGCAAAGCAGTTCAGGTGGACTCCAAGTTGTAGAAACATCACTAGGATCATCAATGAAAACAGGATGCAGCTGAGCTCAATTCCCGAGTCTCATAGCAGTACTGGCAAAGTACTGTAAACTTATGTAAATAAGATATTTCTGTTTTTGTTTTTTTATTAATTTGCAAACATTTCGAAACTGTTTTCACTTTGTCATTATAGGGTGTTGTGTATATTGATGAGGAAAACAATCCTGGCTGTAACATAACAAAATGTGGGAAACATCAAGGGGTCTGAATACTTTCCGAATGCACTGTATACAATATATTTATTTTGACTATTTTCTACATTTTTATAATAATAATGAAGACTTCAACTCTATGATATAACACATATGGAATCATGTAGTAACCAAAAAAAAGTGTTAAACAAATCAAAATATATTTTATATTTTGAGATTCTTCAAAGTAGCCATCCTTTGCCTTGCACAGCTTTGCACAGTCTTGGCATTCTCTCAACCAGCATAATGAGGAATGCTTTTCTAACATTATTGAAGTTGGTCCCACATATGCTGAGCACTTGTTGGCTGCTTTTCATTCACTCTGCAGTCCAACTCATCCCAAACCATCACAATTGGGTTGAGATCAGGTGATTGTGGAGGCCAGGTCATCTGATGCAGCACTCCATCACTCTCCTGCTTGGTCAAATAGCTCTTACACAGCCTGGAGGTGTGTTTTGGATCATTGTCCTGTTGAAAAACAAATAATAGTTCCACTAAGTGCAAACCAGATGGCATGGCGTATCGCTGCAGAATGCTGTGGTAACCATGCTGGTTAAGTATTCCTTGAATTCTAAGTAAATCTCCGACAGTGTCACCAGCAAAGCACCATCACACCTCCTCCATGCTTCACGGTTGGAACCACACATGCGAAGATCATCCGTTCACTGCGTCTCACAATGACAAAGCGGTTGTGACCAAAGGACAGATTTCTACCGGTCTAATGTCCATTGCTTGTGTTTCTTGGCCCATGCAAGTCTCTTCTTCTTATTGGTGTCCTATAGTAGTGGTTTCTTTAAAGCAATTCGACCATGAAGACCTGATTCCTTCAGTGTCCTCTGAACAGTTGAATTTGCGATGTCGGACGATTTTTTAAAGTTATATTTATTTATTTATTTGTAATAATGACAATTACAACAATACTGAATGAACACTTATTTTACTTTAATATAATACATCAATAAAATCAAATTAGCCTCAAATAAATAATTAAACATGTTAAATTTGGTTTAAATAATGCAAAAACAAAGTGTTGGAGAAGAAAGTAAAAGTGCAATATGTGCCATTTCAAAAAGCTAACGTTTAAGTTCCTTGCTCAGAACATGAGAACTAACTATAGCTGGTGGTTCCTTTTAACATAAGTCTTCAATATTCCCAGGTAAGAAGTTTTAGGTTGTAGTTATTACAGGAATTATAGCACTATTTCTCTCTATACCATTTGTATTTCATATACCTTTGACTATTGGATGTTCTTATAGGCACTTTAGTATTGCCAGTGTAACAGTATAGCTTCCGTACCTCTCCTCGCCCCTACCTGGGCTCGAACCAGGAACTCATCGACAACAGCCACCCTTGAAGCATCGTTACCCATCACTCCACAAAAGCCGCTGCACTTGCAGAGCAAGGGTAACAACTACTCCAAGTCTCAGAGCGAGTAACGTTTGAAACGCTATTAGCGCCCACCCCGCCAACTAGCTAGCCATTTCACATCGGTTACGCCAGCCTAATCTTTGTAGTAGATAGGCTTGAAGTCAAAAACAGCTCAATGCTTGAATCATTGCGAAGAGCTGCTAGCAAAATGCACGAAAGTGCTGTTTGAATGAATGCTTACGAGCCTGCTACTGCATAACATTGCTCAGTCAAACTGCTCTATCAAATATCAAATCATAGACTTAATTATAACATAATAACACACAGAAATACGAGCCTTTGGTCATTAATATGGTAGAATCCGGAAACAAAATGTTTATTCTTTCAGTGAAATACGGAACCGTTCCATATTTTATCTAACGGGTGGCATCCATAAGTCTAAATATTACTGTTACATTGCACAACCTTCAATGTTATGCCATAATTATGTAAAATTCTGGCAAATTAGTTTGCAACGAGCCAGGCGGCCCAAACTGTTGCATATACCCTGACTCTGCGTGCAATGAACGCAAGAGAAGTGACACAATTTCACCTGGTTAATATTTCCTGCTAACCTGGATTTCTTTTAGCAAAATATGCAGTTTTAAATACATATACGTCTGTGTATTGATTTTAAGAAAGGCATTGATGTTTATGGTTAGGTACACGTTGGATCAAAGACAGTCCTTTTTCCGAGAATGCGCACCGCATCGATTATATGCAACGCAGGACACGCTAGATAAACTAGTAATATCATCAACCATGTGTAGTTAACTACTATGATTGATTGATTGTTTTTATAAGATACGTTTTTAATGCTAGTTAGCAACTTACCTTGACTTCTTACTGCATTCGCGTAACAGGCAGGCTCCTCGTGGAGTGCAATGTAAGGCAGGTGGGTAGAGCGTTGGACTAGTTAACGGTAAGGTTGCAAGATTGAATCCCTGAGCTGACAAGGTAAACATCTGTCGTTCTGCCCCTGAACAAGGCAGTTAACCCACCGTTTCTAGGCCACCATTGAAAATAAGAATGTGTTCTTAACTGACTTGCCTCGTTAAATAAAGGTGTCCAAAAATACCAAAAATACAGATTTCCGATTGTTATGAAAACTTGAAATCGGCCCTAATTAATCGGCCATTCCGATTAATCCGTCGACCTCTAGTCTGTTGCTTTAACTCTGTGAAGCATTTTTTTGGGCTGCAATCTGAGGTGCAGTTAACTCTGTTTTTTTATTTTTTTTATTTTACCTTTATTTAACCAGGTAGGCAAGTTGAGAACAAGTTCTCATTTACAATTGCGACCTGGCCAAGATAAAGCAAAGCAGTTCGACAGATACAACAACACAGAGTTACACATGGAGTAAAACAAACATACAGTCAATAATAAAGTATAAACAAGTCTATATACAATGTGAGCAAATGAGGTGAGAAGGGAGGTAAAGGCAAAAAAGGCCTTGGTGGCAAGGTAAATACAATATAGCAAGTAAAACACTGGAATGGTAGTTTTGCAATGGAAGAATGTGCAAAGTAGAAATACAAATAATGGGGTGCAAAGGAGCAAAATAAATAAATAAATTAAAAACAGTTGGGAAAGAGGTAGTTGATAGGGCTAAATTATAGGTGGGCTATGTACAGGTGCAGTAATCTGTGAGCTGCTCTGACAGTTGGTGCTTAAAGCTAGTGAGGGAGATAAGTGTTTCCAGTTTCAGAGATTTTTGTAGTTCGTTCCAGTCATTGGCAGCAGAGAACTGGAAAGAGAGGCGGCCAAAGAAAGAACTGGTTTTGGGGGTGACTAGAGAGATATACCTGCTGGAGCGTGTGCTACAGGTGGGAGATGCTATGGTGACCAGCGAGCTGAGATAAGGGGGGACTTTACCTAGCAGGGTCTTGTAGATGACATGGAGCCAGTGGGTTTGGCGACGAGTATGAAGCGAGGGCCAGCCAACGAGAGCGTACAGGTCGCAATGGTGGGTAGTATATGGGGCTTTGGTGACAAAACGGATTGCACTGTGATAGACTGCATCTGTTGCAGAGGATAAGTTCATTAGAGTTAACTCTGGGTCTTCCTTTCCTGTGGCAGTCGTCATGAGAGCCAGTTCATCATAGCGCTTGATGGTTTTTGGGACTGCCCTTTCAAAGTTCTTGAAATGTTCCTCGTTGGCTGACCTTCACATCTTAAAGTAATGATGAACTGTCGTTTCTCTTTGCTTATTTGAGCTGGTCTTACCATAATATGGACTTGGTATTTTACCAAACAGGGCTATGTTCTGTATACCACCCCTACCTTGTCACAACACAACCAATTGGCTCAAACGCATTAAGGAAAGAAATTCCACAAATGAACCTTTAACAAGGCACACCTGTTAATTGAAAAGCATTCCAGGTGACTACCTCGTTAAGCTGGTTGAGAGAATGCCCAGAGTGTGCAAAGCTGTCATCAAGTCAAAGGATGGCTACTTTGAAGAAACTCAATTATAAAATATATTTTGATTAACAGTTTTTTTGGTTACTACATGATCTGTATGTGTTATTTTATAGTTTTGATGTCTTGTAAAAATTAAGAAAAACGCTTGAGTAGGTGTGTCAACTTTTGACTGGTGCTGTATACAAGGAGTACAGGTAGTGTATCAGTATACTGGGGTGCGAGGTAGTTGGGGTGATTGAAGTAATATATACATGTTTGGTTATGTGATTGATTGACATACTATATAAATGTAGGTAGGGGTGAAAAGCAGAAAGTCCTGGTAGCCCCTTGATTATGTCTTCAGCAGTCTTATGGCTTTGGGGTAGAAGCTGTTTAGGAGCCTTTTCATCCTAGGCTTGGTGCTCCGGTACCACTTGCCATGCGGTAGCAGAGAGAACAGACTGGGACTTGGGTGGCTGGAGTCTGACAATTTTTAGGGCCTTCCACGGACATATACACGTCCTGGATGACCGGGAGCTCGGCCCCAGTGATGTACTGAGCCGTACACACTACCCTCTGTAGCACCTTGCGGTCGGATGCCTAGCAGTTGTCATACCAAGTGGTGATGCAGCTAGTCAAGATGCTCTCAATGGTGCAGATATAGAACTGATGCATATCATTTGAAGACCAGGTTCAGAGAAGGCTAATGTATTGTATTTATACCCCCCCCCCCCCCCAAAAAAAAATGGAAGTAACGGAAATCTGTTGGATACACCACGGAACCATCGGTGTGAAAAGTGAACACATTCTACTGCCACAGAATCTCTTTGCAGTGCTTACACTTTGAATGTATTATTTTTGGTGCATTCCAGGTAATACTTGCTTCGCACCACCAAGCAATATAATTCATTCCGTCACCATGTTCTGCCCCCGACTTGCAAAGTGGAGATGGATAGAAAGCACCTGCCACTTGGGAGAAAGTATCATGTAGCCTACACTACAGTGCTTATTCTGCCCTTGAGTTGCTTTCCCATGCAAAACTAGACAGATAGCTAACAACTAAATCTTCAATAAAACTCCCAAGGCGTGACTTTTCTTGAATGAATATATTGAAAACGTTTATGTTGTGAAACTGCAAAATACAGAAAAGAATATACTTTAGTATTCAATTCACACCGAAACACTGTGGCTGTACATTATACATTTGAAGTTGCATAAATACAAAGCACGCGCTAAGGTACCATGCATCTGGCATGATGCCAAACCATATAGCTAATTGTTACTCATATGGTAATTGGCTCCTTTCATTACTCTAATAGTGTACAACCATTTATGTAGAATAACAAAGCATATTACACTAGGAACAGTAACAAAACTACAGTATTGTATATTTTACAATTCGTTTGTATGACGCACGAGCAAGTAATACAGCTAACGACATACATGAAAGGCATTGCAATTTGTGAGTAAATGCAACCAACATTGATATGTAAGCAACTCTATCAATAACAAGATTATAATCATTAGCTAAACGCTTGAATTGAACTTACAAACAAATATTTTCCAAGGCTGAAGCGTGACAAGAAATAACTACACTGAAAGACCTGCAGCGTAGCGTTGTTTGTAGCTGCTTCTATGCGTGCAGAACAAATTCTCTACTTCCTGTTTGCGTTGTCTTTCTAAGTACCAGAAACATCCACTAGGGGGCAAATAACACCATTGCACACAATGAAAATCCAATTGAACCATTGTAATAAAATAATCTATTACCTTCTAACAGGATGGCAGCACACTCCCCGCCTGGTATAATGAAATTGTGCCACTATGAAATAAAACATATCAAGAAACAAATAATGTCCTTTCTATTTTTATATTTTGTCTCTAGGATGTTTCAGAAAGAAGAACAACAATCTCTGAGATTGGTCTCAGAAACACCTTAGCAGCTCCTTGCTTGACAATTTTTAGTTCTACTTTCCTAACCTTTTTGTCAGTACTGGGAAAGGTTTTTACCACAAGCCCGACTGGCCAGTCATTTCTGTGTGCCTGACTGTCTTTCAATAAGACAACATCTCCCACTTTTACATTTGGCTTTTCTGCTGTCCATTTTCTGCGTCTCTGCAGCGTTGTCAGGTACTCCTGTCTCCACCTTTTCCAAAAGGTGTCAGCAAGACACTGGAATTGCTTCCACTGTTTTCCATGAAGGTCGTTCATGCTGAAGTATCCAGAAGGGGCTGAGGTAGCGCTGGTCTTTTGTGTAAGTAACATTGAGGGTGTGAGAATGGTAGGCATGTCAGGGTCGGTTGATACTGACACTAAGGGTCTCGCATTGATTATTGCCATAACTTCAGACATAAGAGTGCTCAAGACCTCATGTGTGAGACGAGTGGACCCCGTCTGAAACAGCATAGCATCAAGAATACGTCTGGCAACCCCAATGAGTCTCTCCCAAGAACCACCCATATGAGACGAGTGTGGAGGATTAAATATCCAAGTACATCCCTTATCTGAGAGGTATTTAGTCAGTTCTGAGTCATTTGTGTCGATACCCAGTTCCCTGCAGGCACCTATAAAGTTTGTACCTCGATCAGAGCGTAGCACTTTTGCTGGACCACGGATAGAGAAAAAACGCCTCAGCGCGTTGATGAAGCTGGATGTGGACATGGATTCGATAAGCTCGATATGGACTGCTCTAGTAGACATACATGTAAAGAGCACCGCCCAGCACTTGGAGTCTGCACTACCACCTCTAGTGCGACGAGTTATGACATTCCATGGTCCAAACACATCAAGTCCAACGCTGGTGAATGGTGGTTCAGATGTGAGTCTGTCTGCAGGCAAGTCAGCCATTTTTTGGTCAACTAACCTCCCTCTAACCTTGCGGCAGGTGACACACTTGTGAATAATACCAGAGACCAGATGTTTGCTCCCAATAATCCAGAAGCCTGCTGCTCGAATAGCTCCATCTGAAAAATGACGGCCTTGGTGAGCCACTTGCTCGTGATAATGTCTTACCAGCAGAGTGGCAACATGATGTGTCCGTGGGATGATGAGAGGATGTTTTTCGTCTTGTAACATGTCGGCGGAGGATAAGCGGCCTCCCATCCTCAGCAACCCATCCTCATCAATCACTGGGTTCAGCTTTTTGATTGTACTTTGCTTTGGGAACTCTTTTCCTTTTTCAATGCATTTTAATTCCTCTCTGAAGGCTTCATGTTGCACACAGTGAATGATTGCTGTTTTGGCTTGTAACAACTCACTTGTACTGCATGGTTTATTACAGTCATGCCAGCCTCTGCAGCTGTTGGTGTCTGCACCTTCATGGAAGGATCTGGCAACATGAATGAGTCGTGCTGTGGCTCGATTGAGAGCTTTCCAGCTTGAGAACCTCTCAAAGCGATGAGAGCCGAGTTGAGCTCCAGAAACTTTAGAGGCAAAGACAGTGACGTCTGGTCGAATCTCTGCATCTTTGTGAGGCTCTACAAGGTCTAAATTGATGTTCTCAGGCTTACTCGAGTTTGTTTGGGTCAGGAACGGTGGACCTGAGAACCAACTAGTGTGTTTTAAGAGCGCAGCAAGTATGGGCCTGGTTGCATGGTCTGCTGGATTGCTGTCAGTGTTTACATAGCACCACTGATCTGGATGGGTAGACTTCCTGATGCGAGTTACCCTATTGGCAACATAAACGTAGAATCTTTTGGTGACATTGTGAATGTAACCGAGAACTATCTTACTGTCTGAACTTGGCTGCATGTACATCAATGTCCATTTCGTCTTTGATCAGTTCATACATCTCAACAGCTAGCAAAGCCGCACACAGTTCTAGGCGTGGGATAGTGTGGGCCGGACGAGGGGCCAATTTTGATTTCCCCATGACAAATCCAACATGGCATTGACCTTCCGAGTCAATAACTCTCAGGTAGGCTACTGCTCCTATGGCTACTGTAGAGGCATCCGAGAAGATGTGTAGCTCTCTTCTTTGAGTGGTAGACAAGGAGACTGGGATGTAGGTCCGCTGAATATTCATATGTTCCAACTCCATCAAAGATTCCTTCCACATTTTCCATTCCTCTTCTTTTTCTGTGGGAAGAGGGGCATCCCACTCACTCTGATCAGAAGAGAGTTCTCTGATTAAGGCTTTACCTTGCATTGTTATTGGAGCCACGAACCCAAGGGGGTCATAAAGACTATTCACTGTGGACAGGATGCCTCTCCGCGTAAAAGGCTTCTCATTGTGGGACACCTGGAATGAGAAGCTGTCTGTTTCCAGGTTCCAGGAAAGTCCCAGACTCCGTTGAAAGGGAAGAGGATCCACTCCTAGGTCCAGATCTTTTAAGTCTTTTGCACGGTCCTCCATAGGGAAGGCTTCCATAACTGTTTTGCTATTGGATGCAATCTTGTGTAGTTTCATGTTGGACTCCGCCAACATTGCTTGTGTTTTTCTTAGAATGTTGATAGCTTCTTCTGTAGTACAGTGCCTTGCGAAAGTATTCGGCCCCCTTGAACTTTGCGACCTTTTGCCACATTTCAGGCTTAAAACATAAAGATATAAAACTGTATTTTTTTGTGAAGAATCAACAACAAGTGGGACACAATCATGAAGTGGAACGACATTTATTGGATATTTCAAACTTTTTTAACAAATCAAAAACTGAAAAATTGGGCGTGCAAAATTATTCAGCCCCTTTACTTTCAGTGCAGCAAACTCTCTCCAGAAGTTCAGTGAGGATCGATGAATGATCCAATGTTGACCTAAATGACTAATGATGATAAATTACAATCCACCTGTGTGTAATCAAGTCTCCGTATAAATGCACCTGCACTGTGATAGTCTCAGAGGTCCGTTAAAAGCGCAGAGAGCATCATGAAGAACAAGGAACACACCAGGCAGGTCCGAGATACTGTTGTGAAGAAGTTTAAAGCCGGATTTGGATACAAAAGGATTTCCCAAGCTTTAAAAATCCCAAGGAGCACTGTGCAAGCGATAATATTGAAATGGAAGGAGTATCAGACCACTGCAAATCTACCAAGACCTGGGCGTCCCTCTAAACTTTCAGCTCATACAAGGAGAAGACTGATCAGAGATGCAGCCAAGAGGCCCATGATCACTCTGGATGAACTGCAGAGATCTACAGCTGAGGTGGGAGACTCTGTCCATAGGATAACAATCAGTCTTATATTGCACAAATCTGGCCTTTATGGAAGAGTGGCAAGAAGAAAGCCATTTCTTAAAGATATCCATAAAAAGTGTTGTTTAAAGTTTGCCACAAGCCACCTGGGAGACACACCAAACATGTGGAAGAAGGTGCTCTGGTCAGATGAAACCAAAATTGAACTTTTTGGCAACAATGCAAAACGTTATGTTTGGCGTAAAAGCAACACAGCTGAACACACCATCCCCACTGTCAAACATGGTGGTGGCAGCATCATGGTTTGGGCCTGCTTTTCTTCAGCAGGGACAGGGAAGATGGTTAAAATTGATGGGAAGATGGATGGAGCCAAATACAGGACCATTCTGGAAGAAAACCTGATGGAGTCTGCAAAAGACCTGAGACTGGGACGGAGATTTGTCTTCCAACAAGACAATGATCCAAAACATAAAGCAAAATCTACAATGGAATGGTTCAAAAATAAACATATCCAGGTGTTAGAATGGCCAAGTCAAAGTCCAGACCTGAATCCAATCGAGAATCTGTGGAAAGAACTGAAAACTGCTGTTCACAAATGCTCTCCATCGAACCTCACTGAGCTCGAGCTGTTTTGCAAGGAGGAATGGGAAAACATTTCAGTCTCTCGATGTGCAAAACTGATAGAGGCATACCCAAAGCGACTTACAGCTGTAATCATAGCAAAAGGTGGCGCTACAAAGTATTAACTTAAGGGGGCTGAATAATTTTGCACGCCCAATTTTTCAGTTTTTGATTTGTTAAAAAAGTTTGAAATATCCAATAAATGTCGTTCCACTTCATGATTGTGTCCCACTTGTTGTTGATTCTTCACAAAAAAAATACAGTTTTATATCTTTATGTTTGAAGCCTGAAATGTGGCAAAAGGTCGCAAAGTTCAAGGGGGCCGAATACTTTCGCAAGGCACTGTAGCTACTGATGTCAGACCATCATCGACGTAGAAGTTCCTCACTACATATTGCTTGGGTTCTGACCCGTGTTCCTTCTCACCCTGTAGCGCTGCTCGTCTCATGCAGTAGATGGATACGGCTGGTGAAGGGCTGTTCCCAAATACATGCACTTTCATCCTGTACTCGGTTATGTTTCTATCTGGGTTGTTGTCTTCATACCAGAGAAACCTTAATTAATCTCTGTGATCCTCACGTACACCAAAACAGTAAAACATTTGTTGCACATCTGCTGTTAGTGCAATGCAATCCTTGCGGAAACGCATTTGGACACCCAAGAGTGTGTTGTTTAAGTCTGGACCACTGAGCAGAACATCGTTAAGTGACACGCCTTGACACTTAGCACTGGAGTCAAATACTACTCTTATTTGTTCAGGCTTTTGTGGATGGTAAACACCAAATATGGGCAGATACCAACGTTCTTTGTCTCCCTCTAGTGGCTGTGAAGGTTCGGCTTGGTCGTTATCCAGCATCTTTTGCATGAAGTCAATAAAATGACTCTTCATGTCAGGCTTTTTGTCTAAAGTCCTGCGAAGTGATGTGAGACGGTTCATGGCCTGCTCCCTGTTATTAGGGAGGCGACGTCTAGTGGGGCGAAAGGGTAGTGGAGCCACCCAGTTGTTTCCATCATCCTGGAAAACCTGTTTGTCCATAATGTCCAAGAAGGCTTTGTCCTCCACTGATGGTGCTGGTTTATCATCGTCTTGTGTTTTGTCGAACACGGAACATCCCAGGCTGTCTGTGTTCACAGTTGTGATTGGATCTCTCGAGTGCACTGTAGAGGGAGAGATGTGTTTCTGAGCTACGCTGTTGTAGTTCTCTTTTACCTGGATGATGTCAGGGCAAGGGCTCAGATAGGATGTGCGACCATTTTGAAGTATGTTTGTCCTGAACACGTTAACATTGGCTGGTCGGTGAGCCGTTCCCAGACAGACCTCACCCACGATGACCCAGCCGAGGTCGAGTCGCTGTGCATAAGGAGTGTCGTGGGGCCCATTGATTTGCTCTCGTACCTTGTGTACCCTTAAGATGTCTCGTCCTAAGAGCAGGAGGATGGGAGCGTCTGGGTCCACTGCTGGAATTTTGTCCATAACTGGTTGCAGATGGGGATGATGATACGCAATGTCGGGGGAGGGAATCTCCATCCTATCGTCTGGCATCATATCACATTCTATCAGAGTAGGGAGAGTGAGCTGCATGTGTCCATCTATAGACTCCACCATGAAGTTGACGGCTCTCCTGCCTGAAGTCTCTGTTACCCCAGAACACGTCTTCATGGTGTATGGAGCGGAGTTGTCATTGATGTTGAAGAGACTGAAAAACTCTGTCTTGGCCAGAGATTTGTTACTCTGTTCATCAAGCACTACATACATTTTGACAGCTTTCTCTCTTTTCCCAGCCGGATAAGCTTTGACTAGGCATATTTTTGAACATGATCTTGGATTGACTGCCTCACCACAGATCTCTGTACACTTTGAGGTGACAGATAGAAGAGCATCGTCACCTTGCTCCCCACCATGCTCTTTCTCTGATGTAGCGGTGTCTGTATATGAAGGGGCTGGGCCTGGATGCAGAGCAGCAAGATGCCTGTCGCTGTCGCACTCAGAGCACTTGATTGAAACCTTACAGTCTTTAGCTCTGTGTTGAGTTGACCCACAACATCGGAAACAAATGCCATTGTCTTTGAGATATGATTTGCGCTCATCTAGAGTTTTGTATCTAAACCCACAACACTTTTTAAGAGGATGAGGCTTGTTATGTATTGGACAGTGATGGTCAGGGTTTTCAACCTTTGTCTTACTGGGTTTGGTTTGGTGGTCTGAGGCCTCAGATGACACATCTGTCTTATATACAGTCACAGGTGTCTTGCTGCTGTACCTGGCAGGTTTCTCACTTTTCATGGACACCTGGTTAGTTGAGGTGTAGAGGGTGAAGCTGGGGTCATTTCTAATTTTCGCCTGGTTCCTGATGAATCTCGAGAAGAACGAGAATGGTGGGAATGCTACCCGATAGTCCTCCTTATATTTGGATCCCTGTGCTATCCATTTTTTTGTAAACTGAATGGAAGTTTCTCTACAATAGGGTTTACCCCCCGAGATGTGTCCAGATAAGCGAGGCCTGGAAGGTACCCTTCTACTTTAGCACACTCCAGTTCAAGAAGAATGTCACCTAGTTCTCTTAGTTTGTGATTGTCTTTGTTAGCCAGTTTTGGAAAATCATAAATTTTCTTCAACAGTGCATTCTCGATCACTTCGGGTCTACCATAGCACTCTTCTAGTCGTTGCCAGACCATGTTAAGTCCTGCTGTTGCGTTGAAAATATGGACAGATCTAATTCTGTTTGCTTGCTCAGATGACTCTGCCCCTAGCCACTTGGTAATTAGATCTAACTCTTCCCCGGCTGATAAATTCAAGTCTCTGGTCGCATTGAGAAAGGATGCTTTCCATGCCCAATAATTTTCAGGACGATCATCAAACTTCAGGAGTCCGGAACTCACCATCTCACGGCGTAGGAGGTACTTGATGAGGTCTGGTGCCACTTGTGACTCAGGGAAGTTTTGTGTGTGTGACTGGAAGTGGGCTTGTTTTCCATTTCCACCATGCTGCTGTTCCTTTCTTTTGAACGGAGAGTCTCTGCTCATGTTCTGTTGTTTGCTACTTACTGGATTATGGCATGTAGCTGGGTCAACACTAAGCTCTTGTTTCTCCACTTCAAATGGAAGTTCAGCAAAGTAGGGCCTAGCATGTTGTTGCACATACTCACATGTACGTTGGACTGGACTTAAGGGCTGTGTCCCTGTGTCTAGTTCTTTGCAAAGCTCTCTGCGTTCTGATCCTACAACTACTTCAAAGGCTGCAGCTTCAGCCAACGCAGCAGCAGCTGCTCTCTAAACTTGGAGAACATATAAACTTGCCTCGAGGTCAGCTTTTTGCTTCAACAAGCTGGCCTCTATTTCTGCCTTTTGTTTCATCAAGCTGGCCTCTATTTCTGCCTTTTGTTTCATCACAGAAGCTTCCTTCTCAGCATAAGAGACTTGTGCGCGTGCTGCGTCCGCCTTGGCGCGTGCTTTGATGGCTGCAGAACTCGCCGTTGAGGATCTGCTTGACTGTTTTGATGACCTTGATCTTGTAGATTGAGACTTGGTCCCAATGTGCTGAAGAGGCTCTTCCATCTCTCTCTGTTGAACACCTGACTCTGGTTGTTGCATCGTAGACTGCTGGTCTTCCCTAGGATAAGAGGCTTTGTTGGCTGATGAACGTAGAAACATAACCACCGTGTGCAGTTATTCTTGAGCTTGAGCCCGCTGTGATGATGTTTTTTCACTATTCTGCCCTTGAGTTGCGTTCCCATGCAAAACTAGACAGATAGCTAACAACTAAGTCTTCAATAAAACTCCCAAGGCGTGACTTTTCTTGAATGAATATATTGAAAACGTTTATGTTGTGAAACTGCAAAATACAGAAAAGAATATACTTTAGTATTCAATTCACACCGAAACACTGTGGCTGTACATTATACATTTGAAGTTGCATAAATACAAAGCACGCGCTAAGGTACCATGCATCTGGCATGATGCCAAACCATATAGCTAATTGTTACTCATATGGTAATTGGCTCCTTTCATTACTCTAATAGTGTACAACCATTTATGTAGAATAACAAAGCATATTACACTAGGAACAGTAACAAAACTACAGTATTGTATATTTTACAATTCGTTTGTATGACGCACGAGCAAGTAATACAGCTAACGACATACATGAAAGGCATTGCAATTTGTGAGTAAATGCAACCAACATTGATATGTAAGCAACTCTATCAATAACAAGATTATAATCATTAGCTAAACGCTTGAATTGAACTTACAAACAAATATTTTCCAAGGCTGAAGCGTGACAAGAAATAACTACATTGAAAGACCTGCAGCGTAGCGTTGTTTGTAGCTGCTTCTATGCGTGCAGAACAAATTCTCTACTTCCTGTTTGCGTTGTCTTTCTAACTACCAGAAACATCCACTAGGGGGCAAATAACACCATTGCACACAATGAAAATCCAATTGAACCATTGTAATAAAATAATCTGTTACCTTCTAACAGGATGGCAGCACAGTGCTGTATGTTGATAAGTCTTGCTAAGCCTATGGGTTCCCCTACAGGAACTACACCCCCCTGTTCAGCTGAAACGGTGGCACAGGGAATGCAAAAATATTCTTACAAATATTTAACCTCCACACATTAACAAGTCCAATACCTCAAATGAAAGATAAACACCTTGTTCATCTACCCAGCGTGTCAGATTTTTTAATTGTTTTACGGCGAAAATACAGCATATATTTATGTTAGACCACCACCAAAACAAAGAAAAAACGTAGCCATTTTGTACAACAAAAGATAAAATGACAAAAGCAGGATAAAAAAAAAAAATCATTCACTAACCTCTTGAAAATCTTCATCAGATGACAGTCATATGACATGTTACACAGTACATTTATGTTTTGTTCAATAATATGCATTTTATATCCATAAATCTCGGTTTACATTGACGCCATGTACTTTGACGCCAAAATGTCCGGAGGAATTATAGAAAGCTACGCCAGATAACAGAAATACTCATCATAAACTTTGACTAAAGATACATGTTCTACATATAATTAAAAAGATACACTGGTTCTTAATGCAACCGCTGTGTCACATTTTTTTTTTACGTTACGGAAAAAGCCTAACATTGCAATAATCTGAGACGGCGCTCAGACGTATTTCTCCGCTATGTTGGAGTCAACAGAAATACAAAATTACAACATAAATATTCCCTTACCTTTGATGATCTTCCATCAGAATGTAGTGCAAGGAGTCCTAGTTCAACAATAAATCGTTTTGTTTCATAATGTTCAATTCTAGTGTCCATGTAGCAGCATTTGCTACAACTTTCAGCTCAAATGCCCAACAAAATTACTTCTGGTCCAGGATAATTTTGCATCAAAACTTCCAAATTACGTATTACAGGTCGACGAAACTGGTCAAACTAAGTGCAGAATCAATCTTCAGGATGTTATAATCATACAGATCGAATAGCATTCCAACCGGGCCATCCATGTTCATCTGTGGCTGATTGGAACAGATGAAGCACTCCAGCGCATACGCGCCTTCAAGCACCTGAATCTTTTGCGACACTTTAGTACTTTCCTTCCCATTAGGCCAAAGTTCACATCAAATGCTCCATTACACTTTCTACTGAATGAGGACATCTAGTGGAAGACATAGGAAGTGTTTCCAGATCCATAACTTGTTGGGAAGGGAGGCGGCGATGACGTCAAAGTTGCCCCAACTTTCAGGATTTCAAAACTAGTTTGCAAGATTGCCTGCCCTGTGAGTTCTGTTATACTCACAGACATAATTCAAACGGTTTTAGAAACTTCAGAGTGTTTTCTATCCAATATTAATTATAATATGCATGTATTAGCAATTTAGGACAGATTTTGATGCAGTTCACTATGGGCACGCAATTCATCCAAAGGGGAAATACTGCCCCCTATCTCTAACAGGGCAATATAATTCATTCCGTTACCATGTTCTGCCCCCGACTTGCCCTTGTAAATAGGGCTCAATTTGCTCTTCTTCTAAGGCAGCTGAACGTTAGGTTGCACAACTTATAAAAAAATGTGTTTCCCAACAAAGTGGAGATGGATAGAAAGCTCCTGCCACTTGGGAGAAAGTATCATGTAGCCTACACTACAGTACTGTATGTTGATAACATAGTTTGACCGGTACAAGTTTTATCATCACATCAAACCACAATGTGTTTCTACAGTAAGGTCTCCAAAAACTCCAGACTGTTACATAAAGAACATCTGGTGTCTTGTCACCCCTGGAGCTAGGTCATACAGCCACATGTAAATGGGTGCACACGCGCGGCACTACACCAGCTGAATCTGAACATTCTGTAGTTTAGGAGACATGAGTTGTGGTGTGGATTATGGAAGGAAGGGAACAGTTCTAAAATCAGGGTAAAAAGTGGACGAATTGGTTTAGAATGGGTGATTGCGGTTGAAGAGTGCACTGGAGCTTAGTGCCGGTTCCTTCACCTACTATTTGCATGTAGAAAAGAGAGAGAAAATGGTGTCATACAGTAAGCCCTGGAGGTTGTTCTTTGTCATCATTATGCTTGACGGGATGTTACATTCATTTGGCACAGTCTCTCCATTCCTCATTTCTCAAGCCACGAGACGAATGGAACCACATTGCCTGCCTCCTTACAGGGATCTCGGATGCATATAGAATTTCAAACAAAACTTCTCTGGGTTAGGAATTGCTTGGGAAATTAGGCCTATTTCACATTTAACAATAGATACAGGGAGTACGGGCCAGGTTAGCAGGCCATGCAAGCCAGAGTCGGCCCATGTGGCAGGAGACTGAGGAGCAGCCGGGAGCAACCTGTGGATGTGGCGTAGTCCCCTTGCAGTTATCCTGTCATGTGTATCTAAGTGATTATCAGGGAGGGCAGCGGGCCGCTTCGTCCAATCAGGACTATTATCCTCCCGGCCCCACGGATGATTAGAGTGATTGAGGAGGGAGATCGGAGAGAGAAGAGCTCACTGTAAAAATGTGATTACCGGTACAAATGGGACTGTGGCTCGTATGTGTGTGTCTAGTGTGTGCGTCTGTGTGTGTGTGTGGACCCATTGTGACCAAGTCCAGCTAAAACACTCGCTAGCTTTAACCTCCAGGTTAAGCAGCATGTAATCAAAGCTGGGATTTGTGTCGTTCACTGTACCTGGAGTGAAAATATGCAGGCCTATTTTCCCATCCCCTTTATGGTTGTTGCTTATACAAGTTTGTTATTAGTTAATGGTTTCTGTATTAGGTTTTTTTTCGAGAGAGCACTAGTAATGTCCCACTTCTGCCACCTTGGGTCTAGCACAAAGTGATAACCATTAGCAAACTCAGTTGCCACTGACTGTGTGGAGTTATCCAAAAGAGTGACTATGTTTGTCCCTGTTATTGTCCTTGTACTTTCATCTAGCTACTACCTCAGTTTTGTCTGTGGAGAAGTTTCAGTGATATATACTGATCTAGCTTCATGAATAACACATTGCATGGATCTCTTGGCCTCAAATTTCTAACTTCTCCTGTATCCAAGACAGGTTGTAGTCAGAGCTAGAGTGCCAGAGTCATACCATGATGACTGAAACAAAAGTTAACGGGCAGTCGTATTCTGTCTGCTTGTATGATAGCAGAGTCACGTGGGGGGTAAAAGAGACTCATTCTCTAAAAACAGATAATAGAAATGTAGGCCAGGGTACATCAGTCAGCTGGTACACAGGAAGAAGAATGCTTTCTTTTTCCCCTTTGTTGTGCGATCCGATGGAATAGCCTTAACCTTTAGCTCGTTAGCTATTTTGGGCCTGTGCATTTAAATTAGTATAACTGATTGCTGTGTGCTTTCTGTGCTTTCCCTCCCCCCACAGTGCAAAACATATTATGCAGTATGAGTAAAAATGTATCTATTCCCGGCTCGTAAAGTTTTCTTATGTTCCGTAATGGCCATTACGAGTGACAAAAATATATATTAATAAAACAAATATTATGCAGCACATGCATTAATGAAATGTCCCAGCAAAAGCTGTTCCTCCCTGGAGAGGAAAATCGACATTTTTATTTTATTTTTTACCTTTATTTAACCAGGCAAGTCAGTTAAGAACAAATTCTTATTTTCAATGACGGCCTGGGAACAGTGGGTTAACTGCCTGTTCAGGGGCAGAACGACAGATTTGTACCTTGTCAGCTCGGGGGTTTGAACTCGCAACCTTCCGGTTACTAGTCCAACGCTCTAACCACTAGGCTACCCTGCCGACATTGCCAAGTTACAAAGACCCAATTGTCTTTCAAAGTACAGTTGAAGTCGGAAGTTTACATACACCTTAGCCAACTACATTTAAACTCAGTTTTTCACAATTCCTGACATTTTAATCCTAGTAAAATTCCCAGTCTTAGGTCAGTTAAGGTCACCACTTTATTTTAAGAATGTGAAATGTCACAATAATCGTAGAGAGAAGGATTTATTTCAGCTTTTCTGTCATCACATTCTCAGTGGGTCAGAAGTTTACATACACTCAATTAGTATTTGGTAGCATTGCCTTTAAATTGTTTAACTTGCATCAAACATTTCGGGTAGCCTTCCACAAGCTTCCCACAATAAGTTGGGTGAATTGTGGCCCATTCCTCCTGACAGTGCTGTTGTCAGGTTTGTAGGCCTCCTTGCTCACACACGCTTTTTCAGATCTGCCCACAAATGTTCTATAGGATTGAGGTCAAGGCTTTGTGATGGCCACTCCAATACCTTGACTTTGTTGTCCTTAAGCCATTTTTCCACAACTTTGGAAGTATGCTTGGGGTCATTGTCCATTTGGAAGACCCATTTGCGACCAAGCTTTAACTTCCTGACTGATGTCTTGAGATGCTGCTTCAATATACCCACATAATTTTACGTCCTCATGATGCCTTCTATTTTGTGAAGTGCACCAGTCCCTCCTGCAGCAAAGCACCCCCACAACATGATGCTGCCACCCCCGTGCTTCACTGTTGGGATGGTGTTCTTCGGCTTGCAAGCCTCCCTCTTTTTCCTACAAACATAACAATGGCCAAACAGTTCTATTTTTGTTTCATCAGACCAGAGGACATTTCTCCAAAAAGTATGATCTTTGTACCCATGTGCAGTTGCAAACCGTAGTCTGGCTTTTTTATGGCGGTTTTGGAGCAGTGGCTTCTTCCTTGCTGAGCGGCCTTTCAGGTTATGTGGATATAGGTCTCATTTACTGTATTTCTAGATACTTTTGTACCTGTTTCCTCCAGCATCTTCACAAGGTCCTTTGCTGTTGTTCTGGGATTGATTTGCGCTTTTCGCACCTAAGTACGTTCACAGAACACGTCTCCTTCCTGAGCGGTATGACGGCTGCGTGGTTTCATGGTGTTTATACTTGCGTACTATTGTTTGTACAGATGAACGTGGTACCTTCAGGTGTTTGGAAATTGCTCCCAAGGAGGAACCAGACTTGTGGAGGTCTACAATTGTTTTTCTGAGGTCTTGGCTGATTTATTTTTGATTTTCCCATGTCAAGCAAAGAGGCATTGAGTTTGAAGGTAGGCCTTGAAATACATCCACAGGTACACCTCCAATTTACTCAAACGATGTCAATTAGCCTATCAGGAGCTTCTACAGCATTGACATTTTCAGGATTTTCCAATCTTTTTAAAGGCACAGTCAACATAGTTTATGTAAACTTCTGACCCACTGGAATTGTGATACAGTGAATTATAAGTGAAATAATCTTTCTGTAAACAATTGCTGGAAAAATACTTGTCATTCACAAAGCAGATGTCCTAACTGACTTGCCAAAACTATAGTTTGTTAACAAGACATTTGTGGAGTGGTTGAAAAACGAGTTTTAATGACTCCAACCTAAGTGTATCTAAACTTCCGACTTCAACTGTAGTTCTGACCCACCTTTCAAAAGGGTATATTTAGCAAGCACATGCAATGTACCAAGTCTTTTATAGTTGTTAAAGGAGCTGTGCTTTCAATCAGTCACCATCTTAATTCAGAAGCACTTTCTGTATGAAGTCAAACAAGTTCTTTATGCATTTTAGGTATTCCTTTTGGAGCGAGTACAGTAGTCCATATAAACACATAACATCAGGCCAGCATAAAATCCTCCACCACCTTCTCTTCAAGGACCATGTAGATTCTTCCTGGATGGAATGGAACAGCATGTACGTCCCCATCTTGAGGTGTTTCCTCCTGAGAAAGGAACAAAAAAACAGTCACCGATTTGAACAGTTGGTGATTATAAGGACTGTCACAACTGCCTAGACTTTTAAACCATGCTTGTTAACCCACTGTGCAAGTTTTGAACACTTCAATGTCGTCCTCTTGGAGTAAAGCTGGTAGACATTTGAGGATAAGCTGTTCAGAAATATGAGGCATATTGAGGAAATTGGTTGAGGAGATGATTAGAGAAGAACAGCACAAGATTTGAATCCTTAGTTTTGAGAAATACCGTTTTGTGGCCTCTACTTATTTTTTTTAAGTGATGCCATTCATTCTTTAATCAATGATTTAGCAATGTTTCATTGTAACTACCACATGTGAACACAGATTGAACAGCTGTCTTCAAGATATCTACCAGCTTTACTCCAAGAGGATGACTCTGAATTGCTCAAAACATGCATGTTTTTAAATGAAAACCCTGCAGCGATTTGAATGTACATTCCAAAAATGTATATATGAAGGCTAACCTTCTCTGTCTGTTGTAACGGATATTGCAATAGCACAAGCAAGACGGAGTCTACACATTGCATTGGGGCAAAAACAATTAGCGTTTTGTGTGATGATTTTAATCTTTAGATTTATGCTGCTACAGTGCCTTGCGAAAGTATTCGGCCCCCTTGAACTTTGCGACCTTTTGCCACATTTCAGGCTTCAAACATAAAGATATAAAACTGTATTTTTTTGTGAAGAATCAACAACAAGTGGGACACAATCATGAAGTGGAACGACATTTATTGGATATTTCAAACTTTTTTAACAAATCAAAAACTGAAAAATTGGGCGTGCAAAATTATTCAGCCCCCTTAAGTTAATACTTTGTAGCGCCACCTTTTGCTGCGATTACAGCTGTAAGTCGCTTGGGGTATGTCTCTATCAGTTTTGCACATCAAGAGACTGAAATTTTTTCCCATTCCTCCTTGCAAAACAGCTCGAGCTCAGTGAGGTTGGATGGAGAGCATTTGTGAACAGCAGTTTTCAGTTCTTTCCACAGATTCTCGATTGGATTCAGGTCTGGACTTTGACTTGGCCATTCTAACACCTGGATATGTTTATTTTTGAACCATTCCATTGTAGATTTTGCTTTATGTTTTGCATCATTGTCTTGTTGGAAGACAAATCTCCATCCCAGTCTCAGGTCTTTTGCAGACTCCATCAGGTTTTCTTCCAGAATGGTCCTGTATTTGGCTCCATCCATCTTCCCATCAATTTTAACCATCTTCCCTGTCCCTGCTGAAGAAAAGCAGGCCCAAACCATGATGCTGCCACCACCATGTTTGACAGTGGGGATGGTGTGTTCAGCTGTGTTGCTTTTACACCAAACATAACGTTTTGCATTGTTGCCAAAAAGTTCAATTTTGGTTTCATCTGACCAGAGCACCTTCTTCCACATGTTTGGTGTGTCTCCCAGGTGGCTTGTGGCAAACTTTAAACTACACTTTTTATGGATATCTTTAAGAAATGGCTTTCTTCTTGCCACTCTTCCATAAAGGCCAGATTTGTGCAATATACGACTCATTGTTGTCCTATGGACAGAGTCTCCCACCTCAGCTGTAGATCTCTGCAGTTCATCCAGAGTGATCATGGGCCTCTTGGCTGCATCTCTGATCAGTCTTCTCCTTGTATGAGCTGAAAGTTTAGAGGGACGGCCAGGTCTTGGTAGATTTGCAGTGGTCTGATACTCCTTCCATTTCAATATTATCGCTTGCACAGTGCTCCTTGGGATGTTTAAAGCTTGGGAAATCTTTTTGTATCCAAATCCGGCTTTAAACTTCTTCACAACAGTATCTCGGACCTGCCTGGTGTGTTCCTTGTTCTTCATGATGCTCTCTGCGCTTTTAACGGACCTCTGAGACTATCACAGTGCAGGTGCATTCATACGGAGACTTGATTACACACAGGTGGATTGTATTTATCATCATTAGTCATTTAGGTCAACATTGGATCATTCAGAGATCCTCACTGAACTTCTGGAGAGAGTTTGCTGCACTGAAACTAAAGGGGCTGAATAATTTTGCACGCCCAATTTTTCAGTTTTTGATTTGTTAAAAAAGTTTGAAATATCCAATAAATGTCGTTCCACTTCATGATTGTGTCCCACTTGTTGTTGATTCTTCACAAAAAAATACAGTTTTATATCTTTATGTTTGAAGCCTGAAATGTGGCAAAAGGTCCCAAAGTTCAAGGGGGCCGAATACTTTCGCAAGGCACTGTATATCATATACATGAATGATTGAAGGGTACAGTGTACTCGAAGTGTACCATCCGGGTACCATCCAGGTCAGATGCCAAGAAATATCACCGGAGAAATAGGACAGGAGTGACACTGACAGCACAGCAGAGGCGTAGGCAGACATTGACTGGGTCAACATTTTCCAGCAAAAATACATAAATATCCAGACATCAGTGGTGCATGGAGAAGTGGGTATATCCCAAATGGCCGGCCTGGTGAATAAAAGGCATCCTGTGTGAAAAAGTATATGAGAAACTGATTTAGGCTACTCTGAATGGCCCACAATCATGGCAATGTGAAATACATTCACCATGATATCAATAATGAAATAATAGGCCTAACCCTTATGGCTGATATGTTAGGCTAAGGAGCCAGATAAACACGGCGGTAAGAAAAGGAACATACTTATGTGGCGGTGCGTTACATTAAAACGGGATACTCAAGGAGGTTCTACACTTCACAGGAGCTGAAGGCTTGGATTCTAGTCACTGCTGATTCATCGCTGTATTGTGCGTTTTGCTAACAGAGATTTATGGGTTACAAAAAAAGGCCTAGGCTACATTCAATTCCTTACACCATGGTTTCCACATATTTATACCCTAATATTACTATTCTTGTATAACTTTTCTAGGCTGTAGTCTTTGCCACATGATTTCTGTGAGGCTATTTCATTTATAGCCTGTCCCTAAAGTTATTCTATCGAGAAGCAAAATAAAGAGACTAGGCTAAACTGTAGAATTCATGAGACATGGGAATAAATGCAGAATTTGTTGTGAATGCGAATATCAGAAGTCAGAGAACAGAGTGGAGTGCAGAGCTGGCCGGTGCTGAAATCTTTGTAATTACCTACCCATGTGGTGCTGTATAGGCCTACAGTATGCTATGGTTTCACACAAACACTTTTCAAGCCCATATTGCCAAATATTTCACGTGATTTGTTTTTGTGTAGGCTACTTGCATGATTTTGCTATTGTACTACCTAATTGATATGGCAATTACACTACATTACTTTGATATGCATCAGTGGGGATTAAGAAGTGAGAATACGAAATGCCCACTGAAAGAAAATGGGTGGCGTATACCTGTGTATAACCTCCATGACAACACTGCCCATCATATTTAAGTTGAAATGTGTGCAATCACATTGCAATATTTAACAAATCAAATCATCAAATCAAATTTTATTGGTCACATACACATATTTAGCAGTTGCCATTCCAGGCGGTGATGCAGCCCGACAGGATGCTCTCAATTGTGCATCTGTAAAACTGTTGCGCCTTCTTCACCACACTGTCTGTGTGGGTGGACCATTTCAGATCGTCAGTGATGTGTACGCCGTGGAACTTGAAGCTTTCCACCTTCTCTACTGCGGTCCCGTCAATGTGGTTAGGGGTGTGCTCCCCCTGCTTTTTCCTCATGTCCACGATCAGCTCCTTCGTTTTGTTGATGTTAAGGGAGATGTTATTTTCCTGGCGCCACTCACCTCCTCCCAGTAGGCTGTCTCGTCATTGTTGGTAATCAGGCCTACTATGTTTGAGTTGGAGGCGTGTGTGGCCACGCAGTCATGGGGGAACAGGGAATACAGGAGAGGGCTGAGCACACTCCCTTGTGGGGCCCCTATGTTGAGGATCAGTGAAGTGGAGTGGTTGTTTCCTACCCTCACCACCTGGGGGCGGCCCGTCAGGAAGTTGCACAGGGCGGGGTTCAGACCCAGGGCCCCGAGCATGGAGGGTACTATGGTGATGAAGGCTGAGCTATAGTCAATGAACAGTATTCTTACATAGGTATTCCTCTTGTCCAGGTGGGATTGTGCAGTGCAATGGCGATTGCATCGTCTGTCGATCTATTGGGGCGGTAATTTTTTTAAAGTGGGTCTAGGGTGTCAAGTAAGGTAGAGGTGATATGATCCTTAACTAGCCTCTCAAAGCACTTCCTGATGACAGAAGTGAGTGCTATAGGGCGATAAGTCATTTAGTTCAGTTATCTTTGCTTTCTTGGGTACAGGAACAATGGTATACATCTTGAAGTAAGTGGGGACAACAGACTGGGATAGGGAGAGAGGTGAATATGTCCGTAAACACTCCAGCCAGCTGGTCTGCTGAACGCTCACTCATTCGGGAACAATTGCAATCAATATCAGTGTGTCGTCGGGATCTCTGTTGAAAAGTTTTAAAAGTGTTGAAAAGTTTTGTTTCTGTTGGAGAGTCTGTCCGCCCCCTCTCTCTCTCTCTGTCGTGGTTAGAATGTATAGTTCAGAGTGACATTCATTCATGTCGTTATAGGATAGATGTTTTGGTGGTTGTCGGTCTTCGCGTTCAATGATACCGAATTCCTAGCTGCAGACTAGTAATTAATATCAAAGACTTGTTCTTATTCTGTCGGTATCGATAGTCTAAGAGTTTAACCACGTGGCATGGTTACTAGATTCAGCCATCTACTCAAACCTTAGCTTATACTCAGGTTCATGGTCTCTACTCAAACCTTTTGTCCAGTGCAAAGGAGTGTGGTTTGCTAGCCTGGTCGTTGAAGCATGTCTCGTGAAGAAGCTTCCAATCCTTTTATCTATCTCTAACAAATGAGCCTTCCATAGTGGCCTCAGGCCACATTTGTAAGTACACATTTTACAGAAAACAGCATCCCTTGTCAAACTGTATTCCAGCCAAAACTGTCCATACCACTTCCATGAGAAACACAGCAATTTTCCATTGATCACTGTAGTGGGGAACACTCACATTTTTGGTTGTACAGGTGGTTCATCAACTGCAGACAAATCCGCAGGTGGACTCGTGATGACATGCTCACTGTGATGAGGCGGGCTTGGTGATGGTGAGTTAGCTTGGCTGTGGAAGCTAAGCAGTATCCATGCTAACCTTTTCATAGGCTGACGACGACTCAGTGACAGATTGGGCTCGGCTGATGGTGGTAGTGGAGCAGGTGTTGTCTTCATCCTCCATCTGTGGCTTTTTGAAAAAGCACATGAGTGATCTTTGTTTTGCCTTAACTTGTGACTAGCTTGCGCTAGTTTGCATCAGCAATGATTTGCAGTGGGTCAAAACAATTTGATAAATGTTTTTTATTGTCACATGCAGTGTTTCACAAGGTCAACCATAGTAGTGTAGCACCCCTGGAGCAAATTAGGGTTACGTGCCTTGCTCAAGGGCACATTGATAGATTTAATTGATTGCATTTTTTATTTAAAAAATATATTTTAAGCCATCCTGATTGGGTGGGCCAGTGTTCAATCTGGCAGGACCTCTGCCCGGCCTGACCCTGCCCCGGCCTAGCATCTGTAGCACAGCCAGCTGAGACACACTGACTGAGAGGGGGAGGGCAGGAGAGGAGATTTGGGTGAGAGGCTGAGACTGAATTAGACTTATTAGACCCCTTTCCACAACATAGGGCTGATCAGGGCCATCCATCATCCTCATTATTCATGCAATTGCATTTCCCCTAAAAATAAATGAATGTGGCTGCCTTCTCATCTTGTTGCCTCCAGAGATGATTTGTCAGCTGGTGTGTGGTCCCATTAAAACAATAGTGCCATCAACCCCGTTTGACGTTAATTTTAAATTGGCCCTGGACCTGCAAGCCCTGCTGTTAAAAACTATGTAGTGTGTTCCTGTTTCTGCTGTCTCTCGCATGCAACCACCAGGCTGATACCACCCATCTGATGAGCCTCAACCAGCATTCACCAGAGCAATGCAGTTACTCACTATATTCCCAGAAGAGCAGAAGAGCACCTTTACTCCTGCATGGCCTCCCTCAATGCCCTCCAATCAGCAGCACAGCATTATACCACAGCAGCCCCACTAGATGTATAGCCTTACACATTCCTGCAGGGGAGAAATATACACTACATTACCATAAGTATTTCAACATCTGCTTGTCGAACATCTCATTCCAAAATCATGAGCAATAATATGGAGTTGGTCCCCCCTTTTGCTGCTGTAACAGCCTCCATTCTTCTGAGAAGGCTTTCCACTAGATGTTGGAACATTGCTGTGGGGACTTGCTTCCATTCAGCCACAAGAGCTGTGAGGTCGGGCACTGATGTTGGGCGATTAGGCCTCGCTCACAGTCGGTGTTCCAATTCATCCCAAAGGTGTTCAATGGGGTTTAGGTCAGGGCTCTGTGCAGGCCAGTGAAATGCTTCCACACCGATCTCGTCAAACAATTTCTCTATGGATCTCGCTTTGTGCACAGGGGCAATGTCAAGCTGAAACAAGAAGGGCCTTCCCCAAGCTGTTGCCACAATGTTGGAAGCACAGAATCATCTAGAATGTCATTGGATGCTGTAGCTTTAAGATTTCCCTTCACTGGAACTATAAGGGGCCTGTCCCAAACCATGAAAAACAGCCCCAGACCATTATTCCTCCTCCACCAAACTTTACAGTTGGCACTATGCATTGGGGCAGGTAGCATTCTCCTGGCATCCGCTAAACCCAGATCGTTGGACTGCCAGATGGTGACGGGTGATTCATCACTCCAGTGAACGCGTTTCCACTGCTCCAGAGTCCAATGGAGGTGAGCTTTTCACCTCTCCAGCCAACGCTTGGCATTGAGCATTGTGATCTTAGGCTTGATGTTGCTTCCAGAGGCAGTTTGGAACTAAGTAGTGAGTGTTGCAAACGAAGACAGACAATTTGTATGCACTACGCACTTCAGAACTCAGCCGTCCCGTTCTGTGAGCTTGTATGGCCTACCACTTCGCTGGTGAGCCGTTGATGCTCACAGGCGTTTCCATTTCACAATAACAGCACTTACAGTCGACCAGGGCAGCTCTAGCAGGGCAGACATTTTACGAACTGACTTGTTGGAAAGGTGACATCCTATGACGGCGCCACGTTGAAAGTCACAGCTCTTCAGTAAGGCCATTCTACTGCCCATGTTTTCCTTTGGAGATTGCATGGCTGTGTGCAACATTTTATACACCTGTCAGCAACAGGTGTTTCTAATTTGAAGGCCTCATACTTTTGTATACAGTACCAGTCAAAAGTTTGGACACACCTACTCATTCAAGGGTTGTTCTTTATTTGTACTATTTTCTGCTATGTAGAACAATAGTGAAGACATCAAAACTATGAAATAACACATATGGAATCATGTAGTAACCAAAAACGTGTTAAACAAATCAAAATATATATTTACATTTGAGATTTTTCAAAGTAGCCACCCTTTGCCTTGATGACAGCATTGTACACTCTTGACATTCTCTCAACCAGCTTCACGGGGAATGCTTGAAGGAGTTCCCACATATGCTGAGCACTTTTTGGCTTCTTCTTCTTTACTCTGCGGTCCAACTCATCCCAAACCATCTCAATTGAGTTGAGGTCAGGTGATTGCCTTGCAGACCATGCACAAGCTCCTCCTCCATGCTTCACCATGGGAACCGCTCACGCGGAGATCATCCGTTCACCTACTCTGCGTATCACAAAGACACGGCAGTTGGAACCAAAAATCTCAAATTTGTACTCATCAGACCAAAGGACAGATTTCTAATGTACATTGCTCATGTTTCTTGGCCCAGGCAAGTCTCCTCTTCTTATTGGTGTCCTTTTAGTAGTGGCTTCTCTGCAGCAATTTGACCATGAAGGCCTAATTCCTTTGTGTCCTCTGAACAGTGTATGTTGAGATGTGTCTGTCACTTGAACTCTGCGAAGCATCTATTATGGCTGCAATTTCTGAGGCTGGGAACTCTAATGAACTTATCCTCTGCAGCAGAGAGAACTCTTTCCTGTGGCGGTCCTCATGAGAGCCAATTTCATCATAGCGCTTGATTTATTTTTGCTACTGCACTTTGAACAAACGTTCAAAGTTCTCAATTTTCCACATTGACTGACCTTCATGTCTTAAAATAATGATGGACTGTCGTTTCACTTTGCTTATTTGTTACCTGATTCAGGAAACTAGGCATATGTCGCAAGTCACGACTTCATCGAAGAGCCGTTTGAACGTACAAAATATTTTTGGGGCAGAAATTCCTTCTTGAACATGTGAACTTTCATGTGCCTTAATAACAAACTTTTATTCCATCTGTAAATATGAATAAAGTTGTTAAATTACGAGCCTAGTTGGTTTAGCCAAAGAAAAAGACAGGAACTTTTTCGCTAGCCATGATTGGCTGAGAAAATGAGTGGTCTGGAAATGCAGAGAGATTAGTTTCAGATTAGTCTGCTCTGTAGCATCTTGTGTCGATAAAATGAGCTGCTCGTTATGCGTAGATAATCCTTTCTACTGCAGTTTTTTTGAAAGATAAAATGTTAGCTATGGAGAACTGCAAATATGTTGCTACTGCACTCAATAATATTGGTGCTCTGAATTTATCAGGCGCTATCGTCAAAGGTCAGTGGGAAAAAGTTCTGATGGACTACTTTCTGGAGGACGATCGTGCCATGTTTGTATTTGTATTTATTATGGATCCCCATTAGCTGCTGCCGAAGCAGCAGATACTCTTCCTGGGGTCCAGCAAAGTTAAGGCAGTTTATACAATTTTTAAAACATTTCAATACATTCACAGATTTCACAACACGCTGTGTGCCCTCAGGCCCCTACTCCACCACTACCACATATCTACAGTACTAAATCCATGTCTATGTATTGTGTGTGTGTGTGCCAGAGGTGTGGACTCAAGTCACATGACTTGGACTCGAGTCACGAATATGAGGACTTTGACTTTAACACAAACTCGAATTTGTGACTTAACTTGGACTTGAGCCTTTTGACTCGAACTGACTTGATACCCTCCCCAAGCCCAAATATAAAAAATGATGCTATAAAAAAAAGTGTGCAGCACATCAACTCTTCATTTAACGAATTACAGTTTGAATCGGACAGCAGCCAATCAAATTGTGCCAGCTGAGAAAAAGTTGCACGTGGCAATGCAGAGGAACGTCGGCAGGTGAATTCAGATGGAGCCCTTGGAAAGATGATACCCAATATTATTATTTTCGGATATAAAGACTATGCTGTATCAACAAAAAGCGGATTGCAACTTGCAAAACATGCGGGAAGAAAATGACAGACGGAGGTGCAACTTCGAAAAAATGTTTTTTTAATCTTCTGTCACCTCACAACTGATTGGCTCAAATACATTAAGACGGAAAGAAATGCCACAAATGAACTTTTAACAAGGCACATCTGTTATTTGAAATGCATTCCAGGTGACTTCCTCATGAAGCTGGTTGAGAGAAAGCCAAGAGTGTGTGCAAGGCTGTCATCAAGGCAAAGGGTGGATTTAAGATTCTTCTACTTTGAAGAATCTTAAATCTAAAATATATTTAGATTTGTTTTTAACACTTTTTGGTTACTACATGATTCCATATGTGTTATTTCATAGTTTTGATGTCTTCACTATTATTCTACTATGTAGGGGGGGAGGCTTTACTTGGCTCATCGCGCTCTAGTGACTCCTTGTGGCGGACCAGGCGCCTGCAAGCTGACTACGGTCGTCAGTTGAATGGTGTTTCCTCCAACACATTGGTGCGGCTGGTTTACGGTTAAGCAGGCGGCTGTTAAGAAGCGCGGTTTGGTGGGTTATGTTTTCTAGGACGCATGACTCAACCTTCGCCTCTCCCGAGCTCGTTGGGGAGTTGCAGCGATGTGACAATTGGGGAGAAGAAAAAAACAATCTATTTGTTAAATTATAAATATATTTTTTACATTAACTTAACGTGGAATTGTTCGGCATCACAGTGAACTGATTTATTGAAGTTATAGCAAATTATCAAATCATATTAAGTTAAATCTTCATGTTTTTTATGTAATACACACAGTATTAAATTAAGCTATAAATTACTTAATCTTAAATCAAATAAACTAGCCAATTTCAAATAAATGGAACACTTACTTAAAAAACACCATCAATATTTAATAATCAAAACATTTAAGTTAGTTGTACTTTTTTATTAATGTCAAGTTACTTGACTAACCTCTGATTAAGCAAGTTATAATTTATATGTAATATTACCTTCATCTTTCTCAAAGTATTTGAGGCAAAAATGACTTATAGTTTACAGTGTAGGCTATACTAGTTGAGTAGTGGCGACATACACTCCATCGCCGTTATAATCTACTGGGAATCCTAAATCTTCCCAAGCGAGATTTAAACGATGATGGAGAATCGTTCTGGTTTATCTACCCCACCACTCGTCATCGTACAGAACTCGTTTCTGGCTGAGTAGGCATAGCCTATAGGCCTAGTGTTTTTATTTTGAATCGATACCAAGAAGGATAGTGATGGAGTGCTGCATCAGATGACCTGGCCTCCACAATCACCCGACCACAAAGTGAAGGAAAAGCAGCCAACAAGTGCTCAGAATATATGGGAACTCATTCAAGACTGTTGGAAAAGCATTCCTCATGAAGCTGGTTGAGCGAATGCCAATAGTGTGTAAAGCTGTCATGAAGGCAAAGGGTGGCTATTTAGAATAATCTAAAATCTAAAATATATTTAGATTTGTTTAGTACTTTTTTGGTTACTACATGATATGTGTTATTTCATAGTTTTGATGTCTTCCCTATTGTTTTACAATGTAGAAAATAGTAGAAATAAAGAAAACCCCTTGAATGAGTAGGTGTGTCCAAACTTTTGACTGGTACTGTATATTTTGTATGTATTAATTTGGGTACACAGTGCAGACCGAACCGAGGTCCCGGTTCTGAACAGTTCAGTATGAATACGTGTACTGTTACACCCCTATTGAACATGCTCCTGAAGTTCTTTGATCTTTTCTTCCTCCACAGCACCTCCTACAGTCCGAATAATCCACTCTGGCCACGCATGCAACATCGAGGAGGAGCGCTACACCGAGCGCGTCTACACCATCCGGGAGGGAGAGACCCTGGAGCTAGCATGTCTAGTCTCAGGCCACCCTCGACCTCAGGTGAGATCATCACTGCACTATCCCCAGACCCAATTTACTTATGTACTGTGTTGTCTGTGCCATCAAATTAGAAAGACTATAACGGTCATTACCATTCAAGTCGACATTCTGTGATGGGTGGAGCAGTGGCCATATTGAGCGTATCAGTCAAATTGCTGTGGTCTGAACATAGAATTTGAATTACTAGAACATACACTAATTTAAGTGAACTTTCCGTAATGGGTGGACAGGCGGCCATATTGAGTGTATCCACAACTGTACCAGTCAAGTTGCCATGGTCTAGCATTTCTATTTTTACTGCTCCTGTAAAGCCTCCACTTTTTAGACTTCCCCTTAACTGCCTTTCTGTACCCACCTTTCCTTTTCCGGATCGGCGGGGCTCAGTCAAGCGCTCTCAGACTCTAGGCTTCTGTAGGCAGCGGTGCGCTGTTCTGTCGAAGTCTTTATATGTGCAAATGAGTTCAATCACACTGAGTGAAGAAGAGCTCCCCATTGGGGGAAATGGCCATAGGGGAAATCATCAGATGTGCTCTACTGCAGTACCAGCCCCTCAGGGAATCAAACATTTACACTAAAAACAAGAGAGAACTGGAAAAGACGTGGGGGGAGAGTCTTAATGAATCAATGTGATAATCTTTTATTACTCTACATATTTGAGTGAGTGAATGGGAAAGGCATACATTAATTTGAAACAATGGATGGTAGAGTTGGGGGATGTATTACTGGGGGATGCAATGTTTTATTGTGGGATTTTAATTAGAATTTTAATTAGGATACCCATTAGCTGATGCCATAACATCAGCTAATCTTCCTGGGGTCCAAAACAGAATTTAAAAGACAGACACCAATGGCGCTGGAGGGGATGGCTGCCGTTTTACGGGCTCCTAACTGTGCTATTTAATGTGTATTTTTGCATTGTTTGTAACTTATTGTTTTACTTTTTATATATTTTTTTACTTTAGCTTATTTAGTAAATACTTTAACACTTTTTGTTTAACTGCATTGTTGGTTAAGGGCTTGTAAGTAAGCATTTCACAGTAAGGTCTACTACACCTGTTGTATTCGGCGCATTTGACAAATACAATTTGATTTGATTACAAATAATTACATTTACATTAAGACATTTCAAACCTTTAGCAAGTAGATATTACAGACAATTAAAATACCTGACAGGTAATGCATTTAACATTCAGTGGGATTAGTATCTATCCAGTCATATTAGATGTTCTTTTATTGTTTTCCTGGTTTCTTTTTTGCCTGAGAAATGTGATTTGGTAAAAACAAATCACATAGATTTTTTTTTTTACCTTTATTTAACTAGGCAAGTCAGTTAAGAACAGATTCTTATTTTCAATGACGGCCTAGGAACAGTGGGTTAACTGCCTGTTCAGGGGCAGAACGACAGATTTGTACCTTGTCAGCTCGGGGGTTTGAACTTGAACTTGCCGCCCTGTTATAGCAGGTGCAGCCAAATACTTGTGTTTCTATCTCCAACAGTACAGTAATACCT
Organism: Oncorhynchus mykiss; assembly: GCF_057628025.1. Taxonomy (NCBI): domain Eukaryota; kingdom Metazoa; phylum Chordata; class Actinopteri; order Salmoniformes; family Salmonidae; genus Oncorhynchus; species Oncorhynchus mykiss. The sequence goes on from NC_143046.1 coordinate 46,242,372, forward strand.
AGCAATAATTCCATTCCGTGATGGCGCTGTAGATTTGAGAAGATGTGTCCTTGGTCTGGGGGTTATCAGATGTCCTAAACTAGCCTGTCTGTTTTGGTGATTATGTTCATTGCTAATATACACGAATTGGTCAGACAAATACAGTGGTTTCTAGAAAAATATGGATACTAATTTGTGTTCAACAGGAAGCCATGAGAGATGCTAGTGCATTATGTTGACATCCATACCGATGGAGCAATGAAGAGCTTATCTGGCATCCCTGTTTTGAGCAAGTTTTTGCTGCAGATGACCATAAGATTGGACACTAGACAGTACTCTAGGTGTGATTGAACCAAAGCTTGGATCAATTGATTCAGAGTGCTCGATGTTACATATTCAGAACATTTTCTTGTTATAGCAATGCCCACACCCATTTTAATTACAATGTTATCTATATGTTCAGACCAGGATAGCGTTGCGTTCAACGTGATGCCAAGTAGTTTGGTGTTTTTAACTTGTTCCACAGGAAACCCATCCATCGGCAAGTTTAGTTGAAGGTCACCAGCAAGCATATACAGTGGGGTCTGAAATTATTGACACCCTTGATAAAAAATAACTGTATAAATTAAATATTTCAAATACTAAGCTACATTGTATGCTCCAAAAATGTTTGGGAAATAATTTTATACCAATACAGAAGAGATTTTATTTATCAATAAATATTTCTCTCTCAAAAAGGTAGGGGTCAAAGTTATTGACCCCCCTATTTTCAATACCTATCAATACTATTCCTTACGAGGATAAGTGCACTGAGCCTTTTTTCTAAATTGTTTTATGTAACGAGGTAGCTAATGAAGAGTTTTCACCTTTGTCCCGCCCCCCTGGAAATGTATTTCTCAAATCTAAGCATCTGAATCACGTTCTGCGCATGTGTTCTCTCTTTCAAATATAATGTGTATTTGTCACATTCATTGTGAACAACAGGTTCCGTGAAATGCTTACTTACAGGTCCTTTTTCAACAATGCAGAGTTAAAATATAGATTAAAAAAAAAGGCAAAATAGAAAGTGACATGAGGAATAAATACACAGTGAATAACGAATAGCAATAATGAGTAAAAGTAACATTGCTACTGTATAAACAGGGAGTACCAGTACCAAGTCGATATGCATGGATACAAGGTCGTTGAGGTAGCTTCAGTTGAAGTCGGAAGTTTACATACACTTAGGTTGGAGTCATTAAAACTAGTTTTTCCAACCACTCCACAAATTTCTTGTTAACAAACTATAGTTTTGGCAAGTCGGTTAGGACATCTACTTTGTGCATGACACAAGTAATGTTTCCCACAATTGTTTACAGATAGATTATTTCACTTCTAATTCACTGCATCACAATTCCAGTGGGTCAGAAGTTTACATACACTGTTGACTATGCCTTTAAATGCTTGGAAATTCCAGACAATGATGTCATGGCTTTAGAAGCTTCTGTTAGGCTAATTGAAATCATTTGAGTCAATTGGAGGTGTACCTGTGGATGTATTTCAAGGCCTACCTTCAATCTCAGTGCCTCTTTGCTTGACATCATGGGAAAATCAAAATAAATCAGCCAAGACCTCAGAAAAACAATTGTAGACCTCCAAACGCCTGAAGGTACCACATTAATCTGTACAAACAATAGTACGCTAGTATGTCTCCTAGAGAGGAGACAAGTGCAAATCAATCCCAGAATAACAGCAAAGGACCTTGTGAAGACGCTAGACGAAACAGGTGCAAAATTATATATATCCACAGTAAAACGAGTCCTTTATCAACATAACCTGAATGGCCCCTTAGCAAGGAAGAAGCCACTGCTCCAAAACCTCCATAAATAAGCCAGACTACGGTTTGCAATTGCACATGGGGACAAATATCTTACTTTTTGGAGAAATGTCCACTGGTCTGATGAAACAAAAATAGAACTCTTTGGCCATAATGACTATCGTTATGTTTGGGGAGGCTTGCAAACCGTGAAGCACGGGGTGGCAGCATCATGTTGTGGGGGTGCTTTGCTGCAGGAGGGACTGGTGCACTTCACAAAATAGATGGCATCATGAGGACAGAACATTATGTGGATATATTGAAGCAACATCTCAAGACATCAGTCAGGAAGTTAAAGTTAGGTTGTAAATGGGTCCTCCAAATTGACAATGACCCCAAGGATACTTCCAAAGTTGTGGCAAAATAGCTATAAGGACAACAAAGTCAAGGTATTGGAGTGGCCATCACAAAGCCCTGACTTCAATCCTATAGAAAATTTGCGGGTAGAACTGAAAAAGCATGTGCGAGCAAGGAGGCCTACAAAACTGATTCAGTTATACCAGCTCTGTCAGGTGGAATGGGCCAAAATTCAACCAACTTATTGTGGGAAGCTTGTGGAAGGCTTCCCAAAATGTTTGACGCAAGTTAAACAATTTAAAGGCAATGCTACCAAATACTAATTGAGTGTTTGTAAACTTCTGACCCACTGGGAATGTGACGAAATAAATAAAAGCTGAAATAAATCATTCTGACAGTTCACATTCTTAAAATAAAGTGGTGATTCTAACTGACCTAAGACCGGGAATGTTTGCTATGATTGAATGTCAGGAATTGTGAAAAACTGAGTTTAAATGTATTTGGCTAAGGTGTATGTAAACATCCGACTTCAACTGTACATGCAGGACCTGAGTTCGAGGCTAGGGCTGACAGGTAAACAAAATGAGGTACCGTGTTATTGAAACATTCCAGGGGGCATCAGCTGTGTAGCCGAGTGATCATAGGGTCAAAAGAGCAAAAATGGGTGAGTCAAGGTGCTGTTCGGTTGTCAACACTACACTAGGCATGCAGGGGACACAGCATTCAGAAAGGCTAGCGGGCCGGGGCTAGTAGCTGGTTCTTCAGCGACATCGTAACAGAATAGCCTGTTGAGACCACATCGGGGGATCACGTCGGCAGTCCAGTCGTGATGGATCGGCGGGGCTCCATGTCAACAGTAAAGGGTCCAGGCTAATTGGCAATGGAGGTATTGTATAGAATTAGCTGGTATATGGGCCTAGCTCGAGTCTAGCTGGTGCTTGCTTCGGGGCAGAGGCGTTAGCTAACAGTAGCCACTCGTTTGCAGCTAGCTAGCTGTGATGAACCAGAGTAACGATCCGGTGTAATGATCCAGAGCGGCAAGAATCTGGTGATATGGTAGAGAAAACCAGTCCGATATGCTCTTGGTTGATATCGCGCTGTGCAGACTGGCAGGTGTTGTCCGAGCTAAAGCTGGCTGATGACGGGGAAAAAAGGTCTATCAAAGACTAGTAGCTAGTTTGCTTGCTAGCTCCTGATGGAAGTTCCAGTTATAAAGAATAAAATTAGCAGATCTGTTCCACATTGGGTGAGGCGGGTTACAGGAAAGTGTATTTAGTTCGTAGATAAATCAAATCAAATTTATTTGTCACATACACATGGTTAGCAGATGTTAATGCGAGGGTAGAGAAATGCTTGTGCTTCTAGTTCCGACGATGCAGTAATAACCAACGAGTAATCTAACCTAACAATTCCAAAACTACTACCTTATACACACAAGTGTAAAGGGATAAAGAATATGTACATAAAGATATGAATAAGTGATGGTACAGAACGGCATAGGCAAGATGCAGTAGATGGTATCGAGTACAGTATATACATATGAGATGAGTAATGTAGGGTATGTAAACAAAGTGGCATAGTTTAAAGTGGCTAGTGATACATGTATTACATAAAGATGCAGTAGATGATAGAGTACAGTATATACATATAGTGTACATATGAGATGAATAATGTAGGGTATGTAAACATTATATTAAGTAGCATTGTTTAAAGTGGCTAATGATATATTTTACATACATTTCCATCAATTCCCATTATTAAAGTGGCTGGATTTGAGTCAGTGTATTGGCAGCAGCCACTCAATGTTAGTATTGGCTGTTTAACAGTCTGATGGCCTTGAGATAGAAGCTGTTTTTCAGTCTCTCGGTCCCTGCTTTGATGCACCTGTACTGACCTCGCCTTCTGGATGATAGCGGGGTGAACAGGCAGTGGCTCGGGTGGTTGTTGTCCTTGATGATCTTTATGGCCTTCCTGTGACATCGGATGGTGTAGGTGTCCTGGAGGGCAGGTAGTTTGCCCCCGGTGTTGCGTTGTGCAGACCTCACTACCGTCTGGAGAGCCTTACGCTTGTGGGCGGAGCAGTTGCCATACCAGGCGGTGATACAGCCCAACAGGATGCTCTCGATTGTGCATCTGTAGAAGTTTGTGAGTGCTTTTGGTTTGTGAGTGCTCAGCCTCCTGAGGTTGAAGAGGCGCTGCTGCGCCTTCTTCACGATACTGTCTGTGTGGGTGGACCAATTCAGTTTCTGTGATGTGTACGCCGAGGAACTTACTACCCTCTCCACTACTGTCCCGTCGATGTGGATAGGGGGGTGCTCCCTCTGCTGTTTACTGAAGTCCACAATCATCTCCTTAGTTTTGTTGACGTTGAGTGTGAGGTTATTTTCCTGACACCACACTCCGAGGGCCCTCACCTCCTCCCTGTAGGCCGTCTCGTCGTTGTTGGTAATCAAGCCTACCCCTGTAGTGTCGTCCGCAAACTTGATGATTGAGTTGGAGGCGTGCGTGGCCACGCAGTCGTGGGTGAACAGGGAGTACAGGAGAGGGCTCAGAACACACCCTTGTGGGGCCCCAGTGTTGAGCATCAGCGGGGTGGAGATGTTGTTACCTACCCTCAACACCTGGGGGCGGCCCATCAGGAAGTCCAGTACCCAGTTGCACAGGGCGGGGTCGAGACCCAGGGTCTCGAGCTTGATGACGAGTTTGGAGGGTACTATGGTGTTAAATGCTGAGCTGTAGTCGATGAACAGCATTCTCACATAGGTGTTCCTCTTGTCCAGATGGGTTAGGGCAGTGTGCAGTGTGGTTGAGATTGCATCGTCTGTGAACCTATTTGGGCGGTAAGCAAATTGGAGTGGGTCTAGGGTGTCAGGTAAGATGGAGGTGATATGGTCCTTGACTAGTCTCTCAAAGCACTTCATGGTGACCGAAGTGAGTGCTACGGGGCGGTAGTCGTTTAGCTCAGTTACCTTAGCTTTCTTGGGAACAGGAACAATGGTGACCCTCTTGAAGCATGTGGGAACAGCAGATTGGGATAAGGATTGATTGAATATGTCCGTAAACACACCAGCCAGCTGGTCTGCGCATTTTCTGAGGGCGCGGCTGTGGATGCTGTCTGGGCCTGCAGCCTTGCGAGGGTTAACACGTTTAAATGTTTTACTCACATTGCCTGCAGTGAAGGAGAGTCCGCATATTTTGGTTGCGGTACTGTGTCAGTGGTGTCAGTGGTACTGTATTGTCCTCAAAGCGGGCAAAACAGTTATTTAGTCTGCCTGGGGGCAAGACATCCTGGTCCTTGACGGGGCTTGTTTTCTTTTTGTAATCCATGATTGCCTGTAGACCCTGCCACATACCTCTTGTGTCTGAGCCATTGAATTGCGACTCTACTTTGTCTCTATACTGACGCTCCTTGCGGAGAGAAGTGGTTCGCTTTTTCAGTTTCACGCGAATGCTGCCATCAATCCACGGTTTCTGGTTTGGGAATGTTTTAATCGTTGCTTTGGGAACGACATCTTCAATGCACGTTCTAATGAACTCGCTCACCGAATCAGCGTATTCGTCAATCTTGTTGTTGGACTCAGTGCGGAACATCCCAGTCCACGTGATGGAAGCAGTCTTGGAGCTTGGAATCAGATTGGTCGGACCAGCGTTGAACAGACCTCAGCGCGGGAGCTTCTTGTTTTAGCTTCTGTCTGTAGGCAGGGAGCAACAAAATGGAGTCGTGGTCAGCTTTTTGAAAGGAGGGTGGGGGAGGGCCTTATATGTGTCGCGGAAGTTAGAATATCAATGATCCAAGGTTTTACCAGCCCTGGTTGCGCAATCGAAATGCTGATACAATTTAGGGAGTCTTGTTTTCAGATTAGCCTTGTTTAAAATCCCCAGCTACAATGAAAGCAGCCTCAGGATATGTGGTTTCCAGTTTGCAAAGAGTCAAACAAAGTTTGTTCAGAGCCATCGAGTCTGCTTTGTGGGGAATATATACGGTTGTGATTATAATTGAAGAGAATTCCCTTGGTAGATAATGCGGTCGACATTTGATTGTGAGGAATTCTAAATCAGGTGAACAGAAGGACTTGAGTTCCTGTATGTTGTTGTGACCACACCACGTCTCGTTAACCATAAGGCCCCTCTTCTTACCAGAAAGATGTTTGTTTCTGTCAGTGCGATGCGTGAGGAAACCAGCTGGCTGCGCCGATTCCGTTAGCGTCTCTCGAGTGAGCCATGTTTCCATGAAGCAAAGAACGTTACAGTCTGATGTCCCACTGGAATGCTACCCTTGCTCGGATTTCATCAACCTTGTTGTCAAGAGACTGGACATTGGCGAAAAGTATGCTAGGGAGTGGTGCGCGATGTGCCAGTCTCCGGAGCCTGACCAGAAGACCGCTTCGTTTCCCTCTTTTACGACGTCTTTGTTTTGGGTCGCAGGCTGGGATCCATTCCGTTGTCCTGGATGAAAGGCAGAACACAGGATCCGCTTCGGGAAAGTCATATTCCTGGTCGTACTGATGGTGAGTTGACTTTGCTCTTATATTCAGTAGTTCTTCCCGACTGTATGTAATGAAACCTAAGATGACCTGGGGTACCAATGTAAGAAATTACACAAAAAAAAAAAAAAAAAAACTGCATAGTTTCCTAGGAACGCGAAGTGAGGCGGCCATCTCTGTCGGCGCCGGAAGTGTGATAGATAGAAAGTGAGATTAAGATGTATACGAAATAGACCGGCTATTTACACAGGAAAAGACAAAAGACAAAGACAGAGACGGATACACACGTCCTACTGCAGCGCCATATTGGAAATGGATGGAAGCCACCCCTCAGTAAAAGGCACATGACAGCCCACTTGAACTTTGCCAAAAGTCACCTAAGGACTCTCAGACCATGAGAAACAAGATTGTCTGGTCTGATGAAACCAAGATTCAACTCTTTGGCCTGAATGCCAAGCGGAGAAAACCTGGCACCATCTCTACGGTGAAGCATGGTGGTGGCAGCATCATGCTGTGGGAATGTTTTTCAGTGGCAAGGACTAGGAGACTAGTCAGGATCGAGGGATAGATGAATGGAGCGAAGTACAGAGAGATTTTTGATGAAAACCTGCTCCAGAAGGTTCACCTTCCAACAGGACAATGACACTAAGCACACAGCCAAGAATTTGCAGGATTGTCTTCGGGATAAGTTTGAATGTGCTTGAATGGCCCAGTCAGAGCTCGGACTTGAACCCAATCGAACATCTCTGGAGAGACCTGAAAATGAATGGGCAGCGGCCCTCCCCATCCAACCTGACAGAGCTTGAGCGGATCTGCAGAGAAGGGGAGAAACTCCCCAAATACAGGTGTGCCAGGCTTGTAGTGCCATACCCAATAAGACTCAAGGCTGTAATCGCTGACAAAGGTGCTTCAACAAAGTACTGAGTAAAGGGTCTGAATACTTATGAAAATGTGATATTTCAAAAAAAGTTTTTTTTGGGGGGGGTACTGTGTGTAGATTGATGGGGGGGAAAACCATTTAATACATTTTAGAATAAGGCTGAAACTTAAACTTAGTTTCAGGAAACTAGGCGTATGTCTCGTGCCACTACTTCAGAGGAGAGCCATTTGAACGTAAATCTTTTTTTTTTTAAATCAAATTATGTTTTTGGAAGAAATGCATTCTGGAACATGTGAACATTCATGTGCCTTAATAATAAACTTGTATGCCATTTGTAAATATGTTTAAAATGGTTAAATTACAAGGCTAGTTGGTTTAGCCATGGAAAAATACAGCAACGTTCCCGCTGGCAAAGATTGGCTGAGATAATGAGTGGGCTGGACATGCAGATTGGTCTGCCATGTAGCATGCTTCTGTCTAGACCATGAGCTGGTCAGTATGTGTAGGTAATGCTTTCTAATGCAGCTTTTTTGAAAGACATCACATAGTAGAACTGTGTAAGTGTTGCTCTCCAGTTTCTGGAGGACGGAGTTTTGAAATTAGTGGAATTATTATAGCTAAGGAGATGGAGAAAATTCTGCCGTTTCATTGCATATATGCAGACCGAGTCAAAAAGAGAACACACAGAAGGTTGTTTTATAAAACACCTGTCTCCGGATTACATCTTCAAACTAAGGGCAAACATGGCATCTGTGACAGAGAGGGAGAAGCATCCATCCTTGTATACGGGTAAGAGAGTCTAGCTATTTCCATTTTCAGATATTACACGTTTCTAATTTTGTCAGAAAGTTGTTATCATTTCAAGCTAAAGTGTACTGTTAGCTAGCTAACGTTATATGTATGATCTGAGTAAATTTATTAGTATCTCAGAGCCATTTGCATTGCTACTTATAGCCTAATGTTAGCTAGCTAACATTGAACCTGGCGTAGCTGCTACAGTGCCTTGCGAAAGTATTCGGCCCCCTTGAAATTTGCGACCTTTTGCCACATTTCAGGCTTCAAACATAAAGATATAAAACTGTATTTTTTTGTGAAGAATCAACAACAAGTGGGACACAGTCATGAAGTAGAACGACATTTATTGGATATTTCAAACTTTTTTAACATATCAAAAACTGAAAAATTGGGCGTGCAAAATTATTCAGCCCCTTTACTTTTAGTGCAGCAAACTCTCTCCAGAAGTTCATTGAGGATCTCTGAATGATCCAATGTTGACCTAAATGACTAATGATGATAAATACAATCCACCTGTGTGTAATCAAGTCTCCGTATAAATGCACCTGCACTGTGATAGTCTCAGAGGTCCGTTAAAAGCGCATAGAGCATCATGAAGAACAAGGAACACACCAGGCAGGTCCGAGATACTGTTGTGAAGAAGTTTAAAGCCAGATTTGGATACAAAAAGATTTCCCAAGCTTTAAACATCCCAAGGAGCACTGTGCAAGCGATAATATTGAAATGGAAGGAGTATCAGACCACTGCAAATCTACCAAGACCTGGCCGTCCCTCTAAACTTTCAGCTCATACAAGGAGAAGACTGATCAGAGATGCAGCCAAGAGGCCCATGATCACTCTGGATGAACTGCAGAGATCTACAGCTGAGGTGGGAGACTCTGTCCATAGGACAACAATCAGTCGTATATTACACAAATCTGGCCTTTATGGAAGAGTGGCAAGAAGAAAACCATTTCTTAAAGATATCCATAAAAAGTGTTGTTTAAAGTTTGCCACAAGCCACCTGGGAGACACACCAAACATGTGGAAGAAGGTGCTCTGGTCAGATGAAACCAAAATTGAACTTTTTGGCAACAATGCAAAACGTTATGTTTGGCGTAAAAGCAACACAGCTCATCACGCTGAACACACCATCCCCACTGTCAAACATGGTGGTGGCAGCATCATGGTTTGGGCCTGCTTTTCTTCAGCAGGGACAGGGAAGATGGTTAAAATTGATGGGAAGATGGATGGAGCCAAATACAGGACCATTCTGGAAGAAAACCTGATGGAGTCTGCAAAAGACCTGAGACTGGGACGGAGATTTGTCTTCCAACAAGACAATGATCCAAAACATAAAGCAAAATCTACAATGGAATGGTTCAAAAATAAACATATCCAGGTGTTAGAATGGCCAAGTCAAAGTCCAGACCTGAATCCAATCGAGAATCTGTGGAAAGAACTGAAAACTGCTGTTCACAAATGCTCTCCATCCAACCTCACTGAGCTCGAGCTGTTTTGCAAGGAGGAATGGGAAAAAATGTCAGTCTCTCGATGTACAAAATTGATAGAGACATACCCCAAGCGACTTACAGCTGTAATCGCAGCAAAAGGTGGCGCTACAAAGTATTAACTTAAGGGGGCTGAATAATTTTGCACGCCCAATTTTTCAGTTTTTGATTTGTTAAAAAAGTTTGAAATATCCAATAAATGTCGTTCCACTTCATGATTGTGTCCCACTTGTTGTTGATTCTTCACAAAAAAATACAGTTTTATATCTTTATGTTTGAAGCCTGAAATGTGGCAAAAGGTCGCAAAGTTCAAGGGGGCCGAATACTTTTGCAAGGCACTGTACCTGCAGATTCATGCATGGTAGTAACTTTATGAGTTGGGATTATGGTAATTGTTTAGCTAGCTAGCTACATGTTGAAACAAAAGACTCCACTATGCAAGTAACTATTTCAATAGAATGTCGATAGACATAGCCAGAGCGAATTTACCAGCTATCTACACCGATTTCTGAGCACTCTTGTCTGAGTGTGCCAGAGCGCAGAATAACTGACGAATTTACCAACGCTCAAAACCCGTTGAATATGACCGGTGTCAGTAAACATTGGCAAAAAAGCGTAATTAAGTTGTTGCCAGCAGCACAGTTGTAGTCACCAACTCTCTAGATAGCATAAAAACAGCCTAACCAGCTCTGCTAGGGCAAGTAAACTGGTCAGTGAGCTGTTCTCTCATTTTTGCCTGGAAGTGGTTAGCCAGTTGACTTGGGTGCTTGACTGCTGTTGTTAGGGTAGAACGCTCGGATCAACCCTACTCCTCTGCCAGATTGTCCTGTGTGCATTCTGGAGTAACTTACTGCGCCGACAGAGATGGCCGCCTCGCTTCGCGTATCTAGGAAATAATGCAGTATTTTTTTTTGTTTTTACATGTTATTTCTTACATTGCTACCCCAGGTAATCTTAGGTTTTATTACATACAGTCGGGAGAAACTACTGGGTAATAAGAACAACATTAAATCACCATCATTCCGACCAGGAATACGAAACAGATCCTCCGTTTTGCCCACCACCCAAGACAATGGATCTGATCCTAGCCGGCGAACCAAAACAACGACGCCGTAAAAGGGGAAGACGAAGTCTTCTGGTCAGGCTCCGGAGACGGGCTCACCGCGCACCGCTCCCAAGCATACTACTCGCCAATGTCCAGTCTCTTGTCAACAAGGTTGATGAAATCTGAGCAAGGGTAGCATTCCAGAGAGACCTAAGTGGTTGTAACGTTCTTTGCTTCACGGAAACATGGCTCACTCGAGACACGCTATCGGAGTCGGTACAGCCACCGGGTTTCTTCATGCTTCGCGCCGACAAAAACAAGCATATTTCTGGTAAGAAGAGGGGCAGGGGGGTATGATTAACGAGACGTGGTGTGATCATAACAACATACAGGAACTCAAATCCTTCTGTTCACCTGACTTAGAATTCCTCACAACAAAATGTCGACCGCATTATCTACCAAGAGAATTATCTTCGATTATAATCACAGCCGCATATAATCCCCCCCAAGCAGACACATACAGTGGGGCAAAAAGTATTTAGTCAGCCACCAATTGTGCATGTTCTCCCAATTAAAAAGATTAGAGAGGCCTGTAATTTGCATCATAGGTACACTTCAACTATGACAGACAAAATGAGAAAAAAAATCCAGAAAATCACATTGTAGGATTTTTAATGAATTTATTTGCATATTATGGTGGAAAATAAGCATTTGGTCACCTACAAACAAGCAAGATTTCTGGCTCTCACAGACCTGTAACTTCTTCTAATAGGCTCCTCTGTCCTCCACTCGTTACCTGTATTAATGGCACCTGTTTGAACTTGTTATCAGTATAAAAGACACCTGTCCACAACCTCAAACAGTCACACTCCAAACTCCACTATGGCCAAGACCAAAGAGCTGTCAAAGGACACCAGAAACAAAATTGTAGACCTGCACCAGGCTGGGAAGACTGAATCTGCAACAGGTAAGCAGCTTGGTTTGAAGAAATCAACTTTGGGAGCAATTATTAGGAAATGGAAGACATACAAGACCACTGATAATCTCCCTCGATCTGGGGCTCCACGCAAGATCTCACCCCGTGGGGTCAAAATGATCACAGAACCACACGAGGGGATCTAGTGAATGACATGCAGAGCGCTGGGACCAAAGTAACAAAGCCTACCATCAGTAACACACTACACCGCCAGGGACTCAAATCCTGCAGTGCCAGACATGTCCCCCAGCTTAAGGCAGTACATGTCCAGGCCCGTCTGAAGTTTGCTAGAGAGCATTTGGATGATCCAGAAGAAGATTGGGAGAATGTTATATGGTCAGATGAAACCAAAATATAACTTTTTGGTAAAAACTCAACTCGTCGTGTTTGGAGGACAAAGAATGCTGAGTTGCATCCAAAGAACGCCATACCTACTGTGAAGCATGGGGGTGGAAACATCATGCTTTGGGGCTGTTTTTCTGCAAAGGGACCAGGACAACTGATCCGTGTAAATGAAAGAATGAATGAGGCCATGTATCGTGAGATTTTGAGTGAAAACCTCCTTCCATCAGCAAGGGCATTGAAGATGAAACGTGGCTGGGTCTTTCAGCATGACAATGATCCCAAACACACCGCCCAGGCAACGAAGGAGTGGCTTCGTAAGAAGCATTTCAAGGTCCTGGAGTGGCCTAGCCAGTCTCCAGATCTCAACCCCATAGAAAATCTTTGGAGGGAGTTGAAAGTCCGTGTTGCCCAGCAACAGCCTCAAAGCATCACTGCTCTAGAGGAGATCTGCATGGAGGATTGGGCCAAAATACCAGCAACAGTGTGTGAAAACCTTGTGAAGACTTACAGAAAAATTTTGACCTCTGTCATTGCCAACAAAGGGTATATAACAAAGTATTGAGATACACTTTTGTTATTGACCAAATACTTAATTTTCCACCATAATTTATGTATGTAAATATTTTGTAGCCTTTTTATCCTGTTTCAACAGAAGTGAATTAGCTTGGCTGGTTTTCGCCAGTTGATGTACCATCAGATGTACCAAAAGTTGGCTAAGGTTAGCTCGCTACCTAATGATCAAACAACTGTTTTTGACAGCGCAATTTCAGTTTTTATTAGAGTCAGTATAGCAATGTAATGTTACTGATCTGTCAGTTTCCCTAGTTAATTCCTTACTGACACGGTATAAACAGCTCTACAGGCAACACTGCCATGGTGCAGTCAGTACACAACACTATGCTCATCATGTCTTAGCAGGATTAGATGGCGACAGGTGTCCCAGCAGGGTCAGACAGCCAGGTCATTGGCTGTAACGCTAAGTAATTTGCCATCAAGATTAGCTGTACCTGGTAACTTATCAGAAAGAGACCGCAGCATCCATTCAACCTCTTCTCTTTCTACTTGGGGAAATTAAAACTTGCAATGCCTCTAATTCATGATACAATCTTTTATAAATGTATATGGCAGTGAGCCATTTGTTGTACTCATTGCATTTCACAACTTGTCCACTTTGCCTGTGAAATAGAAATTAAATGAATTTGCAGTGCCACGTGGCTTCATAGTAAATATATCCTCTGATTCAACAAAAGAGGCAGACATGTTTGAATTCCTACCCATTATAACATTAAGTTCTCAATTTTTTTCCATCACTCTTGACTTCATTGATTTTGTGCTGATAGTATCTTTTTTTCTTGGATGTGATGTGCTAGATCACAGATGGTTTCATCCATCTCCACTATACAGGACAGTTAATGAATACAGTAATGAATTCCACAGTAATGAATTGTCTGAGATCCATCCCCCGTTGCTAAGTCCAACTGTCCAACCTGTGCGACTAAGGACAGATGGCGGCCTGGCGGCGACAATGATGCCGGGTACTATTTTACTGATTTCACCTCCATTTCATTGGTTGGATGGGCTTCAAACATGCTGTAGATTTCCAGAGCTTGGCTTTTGGGGATTGTCAGTGATGGAGTTACTGGCACCATCCAGCCCTAGCTACCTTCTCCCCCCCAATGACAAAAGTGTCATGTTCTTCTCTGCTATTGTAGACTCAGATGTGCTAGCTAGGCCAAATTATGTTTATTCAAATTTTCCACACATTTTCTGCTTAAGACAATACACGTTGTTGTCCATATTGGTTTTTGCTGGCTTGAGATTGAGAATGTTTTCTCCCTCAGTGATGAGCACCATATCTCCATCTTTCAGAAGAGTAGCTTGCCACAAATTAAGCCTAACAACCAATACATTTTACCTAGGCAAAGCGGTATACCGTATACTGTTTTTTTTAAATAATCGCGAGGGTGATTATAAGTTATGAGTTAACAATCTAAGATGTGCCAAATAAATGATCTACAGATCAAGGCTCCAGTTATGCATTTGGTTTTCTAACTTGCCAACTGAGTGGCTAGCTTGGCAGATTGTAAGCTTCTTGGTTATAGCAGAGACAAAAAATCCCTGAAACTCTGGATACTGCACAACCCTAATTGTACCTTTCCATCACCATTTTTTCCCATTCCTCCTTGCAAAACAGCTCGAGCTCAGTGAGGTTGGATAGAGAGCATTTGTGAACAGCAGTTTTCAGTTCTTTCCACAGATTCTCGATTGGATTCAGGTCTGGACTTTGACTTGGCCATTCTAACACCTGGATATGTTTATTTTTGAACCATTCCATTGTAGATTTTGCTTTATGTTTTGGATCATTGTCTTGTTGGAAGACAAATCTCCGTCCCAGTCTCAGGTCTTTTGCAGACTCCATCAGGTTTTCTTCCAGAATGGTCCTGTATTTGGCTCCATCCATCTTCCCATCAATTTGAACCATCTTCCCTGTCCCTGCTGAAGAAAAGCAGGCCCAAACCATGATGCGGCCACCACCATGTTTGACAGTGGGGATGGTGTGTTCAGGGTGATGAGCTGTGTTGCTTTTACGCCAAACATAACGTTTTGCATTGTTGCCAAAAAGTTCAATTTTGGTTTCATCTGACCAGAGCACCTTCTTCCACATGTTTGGTGTGTCTCCCAGGTGGCTTGTGGCAAACTTTAAACAACACTTTTTATGGATATCTTTAAGAAATGGCTTTCTTCTTGCCACTCTTCCATAAAGGCCAGATTTGTGCAATATACGACTGATTGTTGTCCTATGGACAGAGTCTCCCACCTCAGCTGTAGATCTCTGCAGTTCATCCAGAGTGATCATGGGCCTCTTGGCTGCATCAGTCTTCTCCTTGTATGAGCTGAAAGTTTAGAGGGACGGCCAGGTCTTGGTAGATTTGCAGTGGTCTGATACTCCTTCCATTTCAATATTATCGCTTGCACAGTGCTCCTTGGGATGTTTAAAGCTTGGGAAATCTTTTTGTATCCAAATCCGGCTTTAAACTTCTTCACAACAGTATCTCGGACCTGCCTGGTGTGTTCCTTGTTCTTCATGATGCTCTCTGCGCTTTTAACGGACCTCTGAGACTATCACAGTGCAGGTGCATTTATACGGAGACTTGATTACACACAGGTGGATTGTATTTATCATCATTAGTCATTTAGGTCAACATTGGATCATTCAGAGATCCTCACTGAACTTCTGGAGAGAGTTTGCTGCACTGAAAGTAAAGGGGCTGAATAATTTTGCACGCCCAATTTTTCAGTTTTTGATTTGTTAAAAAAGTTTGAAATATCCAATAAAAGTCGTTCCACTTCATCATTGTGTCCCACTTGTTGTTGATTCTTCACAAAAAATGTTTATGTTTGAAGCCTGAAATGTGGCAAAAGGTCGCAAAGTTCAAGGGGGCCGAATACTTTCGCAAGGCACTGTAGAGTCAACGGATAGGGTCAAGGAATATCTTTGGAGTGGCTTGGCTTCCATCCATGTGTAAAATGGAGCCCCAGATATTTTGACTTAATCCAAATCACAGTGTTCGACCACATGGGTTTGTGTGCTGAATATTCACCCATAGTTTCAAACATGACGCTGATTGCCTCCCAACTGGCGCAGTGGTCTAAGGCAATGCAGTGTTAGCTGTGCCACTAGAGATCCTGGTTCGAGTCCAGGCTCTGTCGCTGCGACCGGGAGACTCATGGGGCGGTGCACAATTGGCCCAGCGTCGTCCGTGTTAGGGGAGGGTTTGGCCGGCCGGGATCTCCTTGTCCCATCCCGCTCTAGCGACTGCTGTGGCAGGCCGAGCGCATGCATGCTGACACGGTGTACGGTGTTTCCTCCGACACATCTGTGCGGCTGGCTTCCTGGTTAAGCGGGCATTGTGTCAAGAAGCAGTGCGTCTTGGCTGTGTAGTGTTTCGGGTCACGCACGGCTCTCGACCATTACTTCTCCCGAGTCCATATGGGAGTTGCAGCGATAGGACAGGACTGTAACTACCAATTGGATAGCATGAAATTGGGGAGAAAAGGGTTACATTTAAAAAAAATAAACAACATGACGCTGATTGAACCAGTTATTTTTGGGGAGGATTCCACATACCCATTTATTAGCAGAATTCCATCTTGATAACCTGGTGAGCGCAGCGTTCAGCCTGGTTTAACCAGGCTATCTTTGGCATAGCCTAGAATATTTACAGTGTAAAGCCATCTTTCCATCTTGTTTTCAGTCAGTGACCTCAGTGGCCACATTTGAGCAATTGACTGTAATTCAGACAAAAGTAGACGATTGTAGTCCAGGACTCTGTGTTCAGCTCTGGACATGGCACGTGTCACTTTGATCATGACTGGTAGTGGTAACTATTGATGTGTTGATGGTATTTGTTCCAGCGCTCACACATTGCTAGACTAATGAGCTCTAATGGCCTGTTTTGTTTTAGCCCTTTAATTGGTGTGTAAGGCTACATGGGCTCTGGATGATTGTTATTGTTATGGCAGAGAGTTGTTGGATTCTTCCTCCAGGATTGTCTAACATACTACTGGGAATGCATGCTGCTCTGTTTCAATGTCCTCACTAGTATACTACATTAAATTATATAATGCATTGGGCAATTGACATACATTGTAAGTAAAAGCTAATTGCAGATGACATGATTGATTAACATGCTCTAAATGAAGTAATGTATTTGACGTGTATTCAAAGTAGCATACACTCTTAGAAAAAAGTACAACCATATGGTTTTTCGGCTTTCCCCTTAGTGGAACCCTTTTTGGTGCAACAATCACCCACAAAACCCAACACCAAACAGGCTACCTAAATATGGTTCCCAATCAGAGACAATGACTAACACCTGCCTCTGATTGAGAACCATATCAGGCCAAACATAGAAATAGACAAACTAGACATGTAACAGAATGCCCACTCAGATCACACCCTGACCAAACAAAACATAGAAACATACAAAGAAAACTATGGTCAGGGTGTGACAATTCCTCTGTTCTGTTGTATTGTCATCACATGTTAAGGTTGAACACTGACAGTTTTTTAGCTTCAACGAGTCTTAGAGTTGTATGAGTTCCTTGAGCCTATGCAAATCCCAAAGTTGGAATAGTTACCACTTTATTACTATATGTAATCAGCAATGTTAATATTATGAATATTGTATTAGAATATGTAATATGCGTAAATATTTAAGGAAACTATACATTTCCAGTGTACAAACTTAACATGATGAACAGGAATGACATTTACTGTAACGCATGACCAAAATTAACTATCTCAAAGCCACGCCTCCAATAAGCCATGCCCTCAATCTTCTGATAGGCTGCCACCGCTACAATATATTATTAAAAAGGTTGTGGTTTGAACCTTGACACAGGGGTTCCTCAAATATCCTTTTCAGAAGTGGAACCTTTTTGAACTGGAAAGGTTCCCCTTGCGTGGAAATTTTTAGAACCCCCAAAAGGTTCTTCCAGACTCCTTTACTTCTAAGAGTGTCGAGCTGGCTGGTTTAGTATTCTGAAGGCACTAATGGTTGAGTGAGTGTGTGAAATCTGCGGTGACGAAGCAGTAATTTATCTTAAGACAATCCCACACATTATTTTCTAGAACCTGTTTGAAACTCCATAGGAAGTTTTCGACAGTTCAAAAGACACCACTATTATGGGGAGGATTACCCTTTTTTGCACGAAGCTCAAGTGGAGTCTCCGACTTGAGCCCTTCCTCTGCCATATCCCCCCCAGTTAAAGCAGCACTGTACTGTATCTTCCTCTCTTCCTCCTCCACTCTGCCTCTCTCTCTCTTTGATATGGAGAGAGCATGAGGGAGGGAGGGAGGGAGGTAGGGCAACAGGGGGTAGCAGACAGAAAATATTGTTATGTCATCCCACGGTTTCGGTATATTCAGCTAGCTAGCACACTGATGCACCTTTCTTCCTCCCTGCTCAGCCACTGTCCACATGTACCCCCCCCCCCCCCCACCCCCACCCACCCCACACACACACATTCAAGAGTCCAAGATCATTTGTGCATCCGGGGCTCCCACAGACAACAAGTGTGGCTGACTGGCAGATCACCGGGACTGCTGCTTATAACAGACTGCGGAGGCAGTGGCACTATAAATAGGCTGGCGAATGGGCATGCTCGCCTGTCTTTTCCCAAACTAGAGCCTACGTCACTGCAGGGTGCTGATCGAGGGACTGAGGCGCTTCTCTCATATGCCAGTCATCTGCTGTTACTGCTGCTGCTGATGCTGACTAGCTACAGGCAGGCAAACCGGCAACCATATGATAGCCCTGCTGTGTTTGTGAATGACTATGTGAGTGACATACAATGCTTATTTTTATTATCTTACTGGAACATTCTGTAATGTGCTTCATGATCGTATCATAGGCTACAACCAGTGGCTTTGATAGACTGGATGGAATATGTGATAAGCACATGCTGACTTTGAAGCAGGCCACATCACAAAAGATGCATTACGATATGATATTGTTTATAATAAAGCATATATTACACATCTATAAGCACATTGTAAACATGACATTATAACTACATAGAGAATTTTCTAAGTAATACCTACGAGACCTGACTATACAGTGGTCCATCATGAAAATCTTTGTTTTTAATTCGCAGCAACTAGCACTCACCCAAATTAGATGGCATCACTGAGTTGACAGTGATAATATCTGTGCCATTGTCCAATGTCTTTCACCGTCCTGGTTAGTTCAGTAGTAATAAATCGAATTGAAATTCTGCATGCCTGGTTTCATTTCAGACACTGTGTGGAGACCTAGAAGTTTTATAGCCCAGGTTCATGTTGCCGAGGAAAGAGAGGACATCTTATCCTCCCAACTCCCCAAAAAGAAAGCCGGCGTGGCTAAGCTAAGCCCCATGAATTCCAACGCCATGTTATTCCTTAGCCAACACCAATATGCATGTAAACAAATCCATGCTACCTACCATTTTCAGCAAAACATGAAATTGATTTTATCCCTCCTCTACATGCAAAGCTAGGTTGTGACTCTGTTCGAAATTATTATTCTGCCTCCACACCCGTGGTGCCATGAGAAAAGTAGCTAACCGAGCCAAACAACAAGTACATTTTACTTGGAGAATGAGAAAGTGGAAGGGGATGATTTGCAGGGTGGAGGTGGTGAAGGGTGGGGCTGTTAGTGGCTCCTCAATGCCCCTCCACCTACCCTCTTGAATGGGTCTCTGCTGCAGCTCCCTTGACTGCCGACCCCCGGCCGTCCCCGCTCATAAGGAGCCGCTATGATGGAGGGTTTTGTTGCAATGTAGGTCAACCACACAGGAAAGCTCACACAGGCCCCAGCAAGGGCCATGCCAGGGCTGAATGGGCAAATTGCTCTGCTTGTCGGCATGACTGGCAGAGTGAGCGTAGTGAGTGTACACAGGGGGCCTCACATCCACTTTCTTGCAAGCGCCATTTGCGCATTCCCGAGAACACTGCTGCTGCCTACCGCTGCGGTCTTCTTTGCCTTCGGAGGCCAAATGCAGAATCCGTGCAAATGCATAGACAGGCAGCGAGCGACTGATGTTCTCATCCATCTCCCTTCTCAGATCACAAATTTATTTCATCTGTCCAAATGCCACGGATGCCTTGTCTCTTGTTTCCAGATGCATGATGGGAAGGATCATAAGATGCCATGTTCATTTGATTTCTGTGATATCAGAGGCAATTCTCTCCAAACATTCAAACATATTATGTATTAGAGACTGTTTATCAAACAGCTTCAGCACCATTGAGAATGCCTCAAAGAGTTGCACAAAATTGTCAGAGCTGTTTTTTGAGGTTTTGTCAGAGTTCTGTGTGAAACTTGACGTGCCATATGGAATCCAGACCCACTGGATGGCGTTGGAATGATGGACACATGTCGCAGTCTCACAAGAGTCACTCAAACACGAGCCACCTAAATATTTTATGCGCTTATCCATCAATGGCGCCATAGATATACATTTCAGTCAATTTTACCATTTATATAATTGTTATTCATGTACTGTATTACACAAACACTTTGTTCTGTTGCGATTCTCAATCGAGAGTATATGGACATAATATATTATAAAGAAAGTAAAACAAATGTGTGGTACTACACTGAACAAAAATATAAATGCAGCTTATAAAGTCTCATGAGCTGAAATAAGAGCCCAGAAATTTTCCAAATGCTCAAAAAGCTGATTTCTATCAAATTTTGTGCACGAATTTGGACACATCCCTGTTAGTGAGAATTTCTCCTTTTCCAATATATTCCATCCACCGGACAGGTGTGGCATATCAAGAAGCTGATTAAACAGCATTATCATTACACAGGTGCACCTTGTGCTAGGGACAATAAAATGCCACTCCAAAATGTGACGTTTTGTCACACAACACATTGCCACAGATGTCTCAAGTTTTGAGGGAGCATGCAATTGGCAAGCCGACTGCAGGCATGTCCACCAGAGCTGTTGCCAGGTAATTTAATGTTAATTTCTCTACCATAAGCCACCTCCAATGTTGTTTTAGAGAATTTGGCAGTACGTCCAACCGGTCTCACAACTGCACAACTGTCCACAGTGTTCATATCTGTGGACAATTTTCAGCAAGTTGCAACATTGAAATTCAGAAATAACCACTTTTCCATAAACAAGCTCTAAATCATGTTTGTTGCACTCTGGATGTAAAAAAAAAAAGATGTTCTGCTCCCGAGTGGCGCAGCGGTCTAAGGCACTGTATCTCAGTGCAAGAGGAGTCACTACAGTCCCTGGTTGAAATCCAGGCTGTTTCACATCCGGCCGTGATTGGGAGTCCCATAGATTGGCCACAATTGGTCCAGGTTGGGCCGGGGTAGACCATTATTGTAAATAAGAATTTGTTGTTAACTGAAGGTAAAAAATAAATAAATTGAAGGTAAAAAAAAACCTGGCCCGGAGAAAAACTCATAGCATGCATCATAAGTTCTGCCGATTGTCCTTGACCCTCTGCAGATTGCCCATGTCCAGTTACTCATGCCTTGTGCTTTAGCTACTGAACAAGAGTCCAGCCGCATGTGAAACTACTCACTAGTAGTCCTTACCGTCCCAGACAACATGACGTTGGGGTTGAAGAAAGTTGTTTCAAGCAGGTTAAGGCCATAGTAGAATTACAACATGACTTTTTGAATCACAAAAGGCCTCAAAAGAAAGCCAAGTATGAGTAAATTAAATGTACCATACCCTCACTATAAAGCCAAAGGTAACAAACACATTATTCATCCTTACTCAGAACACTCCGAAGTGTTAATTGCAGCCATTTCTTACAGTCCCTGGTTGAAACCCAGGCTGTTTCACATCCGGCCGTGATTGGGAGTCCCATAGGTTGGCGCACAATTGGTCCAGGTTGGGCCGGGGTAGACCATCATTGTAAATAAGAATTTGTTGTTAACTGAAGGTAATAAATAAATAAATTGAAGGTAAAAGAAAACCTGGCCTGCAGAAAAACTAATTCTGATTGGCTGGGCGTGACTATGCCCTCCCAGGCCCACCCATAGCTGCACCCTTGCCCAGTCATGTGAAATCCATAGATTAGGGCCTAATTAATTTATTTAAATTGACTGATTTCCATATATGAACTGTAACTCAGTAAAATATTTTTCATTTTTTCCATGTTGCGTTTAGATTTTTGTTCAGTATATTTGTTTCATTGATTGTTCCTCACATTGGGAGCATAACAAAGCCCATGTTTGAAAAGTTATTAAGCCCATATTTGAAAATACATTATTACTAGTTCGGTATTTCACTTCCTGTAAAACATGCTCATTGGCTCATTTTAATCCAGAGTGTGTGTTGCAATATATTTATCCCATGGCTGACCCCATTGCTCTCTGTCCAGCCTGTTGTCCATAGCATTAGACCTCCTCGGTCACCTCTGGCCTCTATCTCTCTCCAACCCCAGATCCGGTGGACTAAAACGGCCGGTAGTGCCTCCGACCGCTTCCAGGACTCCAGTGTGTTCAACGAGACCCTGCGCATCATCCGGATCCAGAGGCACCAGGGCGGACGCTACTACTGCAAGGCCGAGAATGGCCTGGGCTCACCGGCCATCAAGTCGATCCGAGTGGACGTCTACTGTGAGTGAGCAGGCCCTGCCTCGGTTGCTTGCCTGCCCTTTTCCCATGCACTCCTCCGATGTTCGCTGCTAGGGCTGGGAATTGGCAGGGACCTAACGATACAACATTATCACAATACTTAGGTGCCTATATGATGTGTATTGCGATTCTTCTTTTCATGATTCTATATTTATTGCGATTCGATACTGTAATCTTGATGTTTTAAACATATTGCTCACTATATGGCTGCTGCAGAGAGAAGTGAAAAAATTAGTTTTGATCAGTCATGGAAATAAGTGCTGAAAAATGTTGGCTCACTATTTAAAAAGAAGATGGAGCGCAAATCCGAAATGATCGATATAATATCATCCCAAAATAATATTGTGATATGTAACTGTATTGATTTTTCCCCATCATAGCATGCATCATAAGTTCTGCCGATTGTCCTTGACCCTCTGCAGATTGCCCTTGTCCAATTACTCATGCCTTGTGCTTTAGCTACTGAACAGAGGCATTGGCTCACTCACTAGTAGTCCTTACCCTCCCAGACAACATGACGTTGGGGTTGAAGAAAGTTGTTTCAAGCAGGTTAAGGCCATAGTAGAATTACAACATTACTTTTTGAAACACAAAAGGCCTCAAAAGAAAGCCAAGTATGAGTAAATTAAATGTACCATACCCTCACTATAAAGCCAAAGGTACCAAACACATTATTCATCCTTACTCAGGACACTCCGAAGTGTTAATTGCAGCCATTTCTTAATGCTGTGGACGCTGCCATCATATCAGTGTCATCTCTGCTTTTATTCACTCAGTAAGTGTGAAGGCCTATGTGAAGGCCTGACAGTGCACATTGCTGAAGAAATTAATAGTTGTGAAATAAAGGGGTTGCGAATTCCAGCAATACAGTCAGAGCCTGAATCCCAAATGGCACCCTGTTCCCTACATACTGTGTT
Source organism: Oncorhynchus mykiss (assembly GCF_057628025.1). Classification (NCBI taxonomy): domain Eukaryota; kingdom Metazoa; phylum Chordata; class Actinopteri; order Salmoniformes; family Salmonidae; genus Oncorhynchus; species Oncorhynchus mykiss. The sequence goes on from NC_143046.1 coordinate 46,265,589, forward strand.
ACTTTTGACCAGGGACAATAGTTAAATAAAGATAATACAAATGTATAAAAATTGAGCCATATAGGGAACAGAATACAATTTGGAACGCAGACTTAGATGTCTGAAGTCATGGTGCATAATCCCAACATTGCAAATGAAAAAAAGCAGCAACACTACCTGAAGAGAGAGATCACCCAAATTGCAAATCTAATTTTATGGCTGTAGAAAGTACTTTGCAGACCCACAGAGATGGCCACCCATTGGTGTTCACTTCAAATTCTCAAAGAGTACTTTATAGTGTTTCCTTTGTGCGACTGTTATAGGCCTTAAGAGACAGATTGGATTAAGCCTTTTAGATGGTGAATTCATCAATTGTTCTAATTGCTCTGTTAATCAGGGCTGATAATTGCAAATTGACTCAAATTAAGCATTATGTGGATAATGCAAGTTTTAGTGCATCCCATTGTTGGTGTTTGCATACCTCTCTCCAAAGCAGCAATTCAACTTCAAATGTCTGAGGACATAATGTACTGTTTTGCATATACATTTTCCCATTTACTGTGGCGGGCTGGATGTTGAGTATACCAAGCATTAGGAACACCTTCCTAATATTGAGTTGCACCCTTTTTCCCTCAGACCAGCCTACATTTGTCAGGGCATGGACTCTTCAAGGTGTAGAAAGCGTTCTACAGGGATGCTGGCGCATATTAACTCCAATGTTTCCCACAGTTGTGTCAAGTTGGCTGGATGTCCTTTGGTGGTGGACCGTTCTTGATACACACGGGAAACTGTTGAGAGTGAAAAACCCAGCAGCGTTGCAATTCTTGACACAAACCGGTGCGTCTGGCACCTACTACCATACCCTGTTAAAAGGCACTTGAATATAATGTCTCAATTGTCTCAAGGCTCAAATCCTTCTTTATTTTTATTTATTTATTTCACCTTTATTTAACCAGGTAGGCTAGTTGAGAACAAGTTCTCATTTGCAACTGCGACCTGGCCAAGATAAAGCGTAGCAATTCGACACATACAACAACACAGAGTTACACATGGAATAAACAAAACATACAGTCAATAATACAGTAGAACAAAATAAAACAAAAAGTCCAAATACAGTGAGTGCAAATGAGGCAAGTTGAGGAAATAAATAGGCCATGGTGGCAAATTAATTAAAATATAGCATTTAAACAATGGAATGGTAGAGATACTGGGGTGCAAAGGAGAAAAATAAATAAATAAATACCAGTATGGGGATGAGGTAGGTAGATAGATGGGCTGTTTACAGATAGGCTAAGTACAGGTGCAGTGATCTGTAAAATGCTCTGACAGCTGGTGCTTAAAGCTAGTGAGGGAGATGTGAGTCTCCAGCTTCAGAGATTTTTGCAATTCGTTCCAGTCATGGGCAGCAGAGAACTGGAAGGAATGACAACCAAAGGAGGAATTGGCTTTGGGGGTGACCAGTGAGATATACCTTCTGGAGTGCGTGCTACGAGTGGGTGCTGCTATGGTGACCAGTGAGCTGAGATAAGGCAGGGCTTTACCTAGCAGAGACTTGTAGATAACCGGTAGCCAGTGGGTTTGGCGACGAGTATGAAGCGAGGGCCAACCAACGAGAGCGTACAGGTCGCAATGGTGGGTAGTGTATGGTGCTTTGGTGACAAAACGGATGGCACTGTGATAGACTGCATCCAGTTTGTTGAGTAGAGTGTTGGAGGCTATTTTATAGATGACATCACCGAAGTTGAGGATCAGTAGGATGGTCAGTTTTACAAGGGTATGTTTGGCAGCATGAGTGAAGGATGCTTTGTTGCGATATAGGAAGCCAATTCTAGATTTAATTTAGGATTGGAGATGCTTAATGTGAGTCTGGAAGGAGAGTTTACAGTCTAACCAGACACCCAGGTATTTGTGGTTGTCCACGTATTCTAAGTCAGAGCCGTCCAGAGTAGTGATGCTGGACGGGCGAGCAGGTGTGGGCAGCGATCGTTTGAAAAGCATGCATTTAGTTTTCTTGCGTTTTAAGAGCAGTTGGAGGCCACGGAAGGAGAGTTGTATGGCATTGACGCTCGTCTGGAGGTTAGTTAACACAGTGTCCAAGGAGGGGCCAGAAGTATACCGGTCTCCTCTTCATCTAGACTGATTGAAGTGGATTTACCAAGTGACATAAGGGGTCACCTGGATTCGCCTGGTCAGTATGTCATGGAAAGAGGTGTTCTTAATGTTTTGTCTACTCAGTCTATACTTTCTCTCTGTGGATGAGTTGTATCGGAAGCCCCCGAGAAGCCTTACTCTGCAATCTTCCCCTACCTCGGTACTCCCATGAAAAAGTGAGCTACAAATTCTTCAACCCCCCCAAAATGAGGTTGATCGAGTCAGCGTTTCCATGTTTGACATTCAGCGTTCCCCGGCTGCCTGGAGCTGGCAAATACAAAAACAAGACAAATCTGGTGTGTCTGCACTCTGAGGATGTGCTTCCGAGAGAGTGGAGAGGAGGAGACGATAGAGGGCCATGGGTTAGTTTACTGCAGAGATGCAAGATAAATAGGAGCAGAGATGGACAGTGGCAGAAAACATTGCCAGGGGGAGACAATGAGCATAGTGTCATTACCCCTGACTCAGAGATCAGAGCACTTGCTTATTGTCTAATCTCTGCTCCACTGTGGCGTACTGGCACACATGCACTTTTATCGATCCTGCCTGCTTCACTAAATGAGACAAGCTGATCAAAGCAATGACACGTGTTGCTGTTCGCTGCCACTTGGCGATGCTGTGTTGGAATCCTTGGTGGTTGGCAAGGCTAAAGCACAACGATGACCTTGATTGAGTCTGACTGACATTCCACGGCAGTAGGAGAAAGAAATAAGGAAAACGTATCGGAGAATTGACTCAAGACTAATCTGCAAAGCCATTATTTATTATAAAAAAATGCAAATACATTATAATGGTTTGTACAGGAAATTTGTCTGGCTCTGGACTGCCCGTGGCAGTAGGTAGTCACAGTAGTTAGTTGGCTGGTGGGAAACAGATTTTTGAAGGTGCTTGTCTGCATCTCAAAGTAGCCCATAAAAGCCAGTGGCTCTCCGGTGGAACATTATCGAGCTCTTGTCAAAATCACAGTTTTAAAAGCTCCCTCTCGATTGGAGCTGGAACTTTGGAGTCTAAGTGGCCCTTTTCATTGAACTTCAAGCACTACTCGGGCTGTCAAAAAACATTTGAAAGCACCTCAGTGGAATGCGTGTGCCTTTATTTGACAATTATGGATGGAGTTGTGGATTCCTGAAATGTTGGATGTATGATAAATAGAAAAAAAGTCTAATTGTGATGTGTTTGTCGACTGTAGAAGTCAGGGATTGACATTACTGATGCGCTCCAGAAAAATCTCTAGAAAAATAGAACATTTAAATATTTCTATGATCTTTCATATGATATTTATATGATGGATATTATATTTCACATGTAAAACAAATCATGATTTTCCCTCTTGTCATGCACATTTGGTATGAGTATTACATCTGTGGCATCACAGGCTCTTTAAAGAGCTTAAGGGGGAAGATGTGATTGCAAAAGAGGACAACAGCTGTTAACCAATTGAACCAGCACACTTCATTAAAAGTCAGCCACTGTATATAAATAGGTCCCTGGGATTAAGAAGGAAAGGTAATTGCCCTTCATGCGTTGACCTGCACAAGTGTGTGGCAAACAGAGGCTGCTTGGAGGCGCCTTGATGCCAATGACCACTGTTTCTATGTTCACTTTCTAGATTTGGATGATCCCATCGTAACCGTCCACCAGAGCATCGGGGAGGCTAAGGAGCAGTTCTACTATGAGCGGACAGTGTTCCTGCGCTGCATGGCCAACTCCAACCCCCCAGTGCGCTACAGCTGGAGGCGTGGCAAAGAGTTCCTGTCCCAAGGCTCGGATAAGGGCGTGGAGATCTACGAGCCCTTCTTTACACAAGTAAGCCGAAAGTCCACACCTGCTGTGACATCTAGATCAGGGTCTAAAACTCGTGGCCTGGGTGCCAAATCTGGCCAAGAGCTGTTTCTTGTGGTTCCCCAGACAAATTGGTATCAGGCCCTCGGGGGAATTTTTCAGGCATTTGGGTAATTTTTTTTGAGAACCCTTAGCTTGATCAAACAACCCGTTCCTCTGATCAGCATTTTAGATATTAAGGAACTCCTATTCTCATAAAGGAAGTAATTTCTTATTATGGAAATTGTGTGTTTTAATTGTGTGTATTTATCCCCTTCACAGCATATAGAAAGTTTCCCATTGAGCACTCAAATCCCAAATGGGAGGATGTTTTGTGAGCACAATATCAGTGACTTGAGTTGGGAAATTGCACCAGTTTTTTTAAAAACATCTCATCTAATCTCCTCTCTTCCTTGTAAAGTCAGCTTCGTTGACAGGAGAGATGAGAGCATTTTGACAGTCGTATGTCTGACAGGCTTCACAAAGGCTGGTTTCATAAGCAGACAAACTATGATAAAGACGGGAACAGCTTGGGCTCGCGGTGGCATGAAACTCACACAACTCAGATATGCTCGAAATGAGCAGAGGAAGACGGCACTTCAGGGGCTCGCTGTATTTTTCTCCCAGTGGAGTTTCTCTCTCACACACACACACACACACACACACACACACACACACACACACACACACACACACACACAGGACATCAGGACCTAGTTTTTCAGGTAGACTTCACATGTTGTGCCATCCTCAGCCTAGTAATGCCCTCCTGAGTTTTAATTAAGAACATAAGGAACAATACCATATTCTAAGTATGTTGCCAGTGCTACAAAGGTGGCGGTATACACAAGAGCAGACAAAACAGCTATTGTTGGTAAAATTATTTACAATGTCATGACGATACATGTGTGTTAATAGTGCTTGTATGCATCTTGACATTTGTCCCAAGCGCACCGCTTCATGCACATCCAAATAGACAGGCAATGAATTTCATGAAACTGAAAGCTCGGTGTAAAGATAATACTCCTAGTTCGGGGAATGAGCTCATTGTTGAAGCACTTCCAAAGAAGCGCTTTGATGAGGACGAGCCGACGAGACCAGTTCAATACCACTGCTATCTTACTTTGTAAGACACATTAAGAGCGACAGACGGCACATCACTTTACACTGTTTCTCTTTCTGAGTTGCAGGGGGAGACCAAGATTCTAAAGCTGAAGAACCTTCGACCTCAGGATTACGCCAACTACAGCTGTATCGCCTCTGTCCGGAATGTGTGCGGCATCCCCGAGAAGAATGTTCTCTTCAAACTCTCTAACAAAACAGGTAAACCTTTGGGGAACACGGTTATGTATTGTTTAGCACTCATAACATCAAGGATCTGGCAATTTCGCCTATGAAAAGCTGTGGAAATGCCCGATTCATTACGGATGGGAATCCTGTAGGCTCGCCATTTTTCTCTGTGATGCTTCACCCCTATATAGGGCCAATAATGATAGAGGAGAAAGCACTCGGTCCTAATACACCGCCCTGCGGGTTTCCTGCTCCGGCCCTTGATTAGACTTACAGTGTGTGTGAGCAGGCTTGCTTATGCCGTGCTAGTAAATGTATTTATCCCACTGGTTGGTATTGGGATGCCATATGCCTATTGATAAACCTATAAAGGTTATGAACCTACAAACGTAAAACCTATCATCAACTATACAGCTACACTATAGAACCGAATATCAACTAGTAACAGAATAGGATATGCTATTGGTGGACACCTGCTTGTCGAACATCTCATTCCAAAATCACGGGCAATAACATGGAGTTGGTCCCCCTTTGCTGCTATAACAGCCTCCACTCTTCTGGGAATGCTTTCCATTAGATGTTGGAACATTGCTGCGGGGACTTGTTCCGTTCAGCCTTGAGAATTAGTGAGGTCGGGCACTGATGTTCGGCGATTAGGCTTGGCTCGCAGTTGGCGTTCCAATTCATCCCAAAGGTGTTCGATGGGGTTGAGGTCAGGGCTCTGTGCAGGCTAGTCAAATTCTTCCACACCGATCTTGGGGCCAGTAGCTCTCTCCTGGCATCCGCCAAACACGTCCGTCAGACTGCCAGATGGTGAAGCATGATTCATCACTCCAGAGAACGTGTTTCCACTGCTCCAGAGTTCAATGGCGGCTGAGCCATTGTTACTCAGATGAAAGTGGGGCGTTGTTGCTCAGATGATGGTGCCATGTTGAAAGTCACTGAGCTCTTCAGTAATGCCATTCTACCGCCAATGTTTGTCTATGTAGATTGCATGGCTGTGTGCTCAATTGTATACACCTGTCAGCAATGGGTGTGGCTGAAATAGCAAATCCACTAATTTGAAGGGATGTCCACATACTTTTGTATATATAGTGTATATCCTACCTTTGGGAGAATACTACTCAGTTTACAGCAGCTGCAGTACCTATTGACTTGTTTGTTGACTTTTGACTAATCTCTCATGGACAGATGTACGTAACATAAATGGTATTGTAACATCTCTCAATAGACTGTGGGATGGAACAAATAATGAGTAACAATTGTTCCGGTGCCAAGATTTTTCGTCACTGATTATATGGACAAAATCAGAATTTTGCAGCTGTACACATCTTTTGAATTTTGGAAGGTGTGGGAACATTTGGCCCATGCTTTGGTTGAGAGTTTCCGTTGTCGTTTCAGGTTTCTAGTTTTATTTCTCATCTCTCATCTCAAGAACCTAATTGAGTAGCTGGCAAGAGTAAAAAATTATGGTTGCCGAGATTTAACTATCGACTTCTTACAGACATACATTATAATGCATACATTATAATGCATTCTACTTATTCCTGTGGTTTCAAGCATCCCCCACCATTAAACTGCTGGTGGAGGACCCTATCGTGGTGAACCCCGGGCAGTCCGTGACCCTGGTGTGTGTGACCTCCGGTGGGGAGCCAACACCCACACTCACCTGGGTGCGCAACACGGATGAGCTGTCCAAGAAAAGCCGACTCAACGGGGGAACCCTCACGCTGCCCGCCATCTCCATGGAGGAAGCAGGAGTCTACAGTTGCGTGGCCAGCAACAACGTTGGCAACCCGGCTAAGAAGTCCACTGCCATCGTGGTCCGAGGTAAGGCCCTGGAGGTAATACATTGATCCCGGACAAGCCTCCATTTGTTACCTTTATCCCGGACACACTCTCAAAATATGACCAAAACAGTTAGGTAGCATAAGGACAAGCCTGACTCTAGCTAGGAGAAAAGTAGTTAGGATCGTCTAGGGGCTAAACCTTCACGTAATTCTTGCATTGAGGTCAGTGGAAGATTTGCACAAACATTGGAATTACATGCATCTCAAGTTAGGATACAGGCCTTAGTGAATTACCTGAGATGGTGTCCATTCTACACTCAGAAAAACGGGTTCCAAAAGGTTTCTTTGGCTGACCCCATAGGAGAACCCTTTTGGGTTCCATGTAGAACCCTCTGTAGAAAGGTTCTACTTTGAATCCAAAGGGGTTGTACCTGGAACCAAAAGCGTTCTACGTGCAACCAAAAAGGGTTATTCAAAGAGTTCTCCAATGGGAACAGCCAAAGAACCCTTTATTAACATTCTAGATAGCATATTTTTATCTAAGCGTGTACAAGGTCATATCAGATGTGGATGCTCAATTAAACGTGTAAAGAATCTTTGGAAACTGGTCTATTCTGACCAAATGGCACCGATGTATGTTTGATTCCCCTCTAAAAGCCTTGCCACTGGGCTGTGTGTGTGTGTAGTCAGTGAATTACTATCAAGGCCGGAGATATGATATAACAACCCTCGGGGGACAAATGAGTAAGATCAAAGAAAACGAACACATGCTTACTGTTTAATGCTCCCAGTAGCACCCTCTTTTATTGATTCCTATGCAATTATGTTTTTTTTTACCCCGGCTTCTGTGATATACTCTTGGATTTTTGTGATGCTACTTTACCTCCTGAAAAGGACTAGAAAGCCATTGTTTTCCACAAGTACATAGAGTAGCCAGCCAAATAGAAAAAGTAGCCGAAGTAGCTCTATTTTGGTGTCCTCTGGCAGTGGTGTAAAATACTTTAAAGTACTACTTAAGTAGTTTTTGGGGTTATGTGTACTTTACTATTGATATTTTTTGACAACTTTTACTTCACTAGATTCCTAAAGAAAAGAATGTACTTTTACTCCATACATTTTCCCTTACACACAAAAGTACTTGTTACATTTTGAATGCTTAGCAGGACAGGAAAATGGTCAAATTCACACACTTATCAAAAGAACATCCCTGGTTATCGCTACTGCCTCTGATCTGGTGGACTCACTAAACACAAATACTTTGTTTGCAAATTTTGTCTGAGTGTTCGTGTGCCCATGACTATCCGTATATTTAAAAAAATATTACAAATTGTGCCGTCTGATTTGCTTAATATAAGGAATTTGAAATGATTTATACTTTTACTTTTGATGCGTAAGTATATTTTAGCAATTATATTTACTTTTGATAATTAGATATATACTCGCCAAAACCCTTAGGCCTACCAGTAGCATTTGCAAATTAGGCTACACTGACTGACGAGACGAGAGCCAATCACTTTAGCGTCACTGTCTGGGGAACCCCGACATCCTACACTCTTAGAAAAATGGTCCCAAAAGGGTTCTTCGGTTGTCCCCATAGGAGAACCATTTTTGGATCCAGGTAGAAGTACAGTAGAGGTAGGGTAGGGTAGGGTGGGCAATTCCAGTCCTCGAGGGCCTGATTGGTATCACAGTTTTGCCCCAGCTCCAGCTAACACTCCTGACTCCAATAATCACCTAATCATGATCTTCAGTTTAGAATGCAATTTGATTAATCAGCTGTGTTTGCTAGGGATGGAGAAAAAGTGTGACACCAATCAGGCCCTCGAGCACTGAAGTTGCACACCCCTGCAGTAGATAATGGAAAGTGGAAAAAGTAGCCGGCTGAAAATGAGTCTGTAACTGGCTGATTAGTCGACGGCCGGCGCTAATTGGAAAACACTGCTTAAGCATTGCAACAGAGGAGTGCAAACGTACTACTTTTTAACCCACCCACCCCTTTCTCTTGCCTCAGACAAGCACCCACTCAGACTCGATCTAGGAGAAACTGTGAGTCAAATTCTAATGGGGCTGGTCTATTATGGCTGCTACAGCAATGGTTTACACCCGTATGTTTATATGGTCATTAGTACGATCAAACGTTCATTCCGCCTCTTGCGCCTTAATAATTTTTCCGTCACAAATTTCTGTAATCAAACGTTTCTATCCAGCCAGCAAACAGAATTGCAGGTACCACCCCAAAACGTCATTTTCATTCCACTCATGAGGCTCAGAAACTGTAACTTGCCAGGGCAAATGCTGCTGCAGCTGTTGCATCTTATTTCACAGTCACCCCCTCTTCAAAGCGGATCGTCTGTGCACAGACATCTGCTGGCACCTCGGGACGGGTATAAGCTGCAGGTTTTGAGAGGAGATCCATTTATGTCTGTGGAGTCTTGGGCCCTGACAGCACTCTAAGTCCGATAACAGAAAGCTCCACATTTGCATGGGGAAGGATAATGTGTGTGTGTGTGTGTGTGTGTGTGTGTGTGTGTGTGTGTGTGTGTGTGTGTATGTGTGTGTATGTGTGAGTTTTGGGAGGTGGAGAGCGCTGGTTAGTTAGCGGGATTCAGATGTTTTGCCAAGGCAAGAGATCAGTCTGTTGAGAGAAGGACTGGAGGCAGCTCAGGCTAGGAGCTCAGCTAGAGAGACCCTGGGTGGTAGAAGACCCAAAGGGAAAGGCAATACTGACTATACACTCAGCATTTTTGGTCTACTATGAAGAAAAAGCACATCCAAACATTCCAATCTAGGATTTGTGACAGTCTTCTTCCAAAATATTGTTTGGTTCTTTGTGGAAAGATTGTGACTCGACCTCAAAGGACATTGAATACTGTAGTGTAAATGTGTAGTAAGTGTTAAAATACTATAGAATCTGGATGCTTGTGCTCAACGTACAATGTAATAATTACATCATACTGGTGAAGGTGTTCCAGTGTAACCCCATGATACGGTAACATAAAACAGAATTATTCAGTCTTATTGTTGTTATTCACCAACCAAGGAGATTACAGATTGGCAGCCACTGTATTATTCTACAGTTTTGTAGACGCTCGCAAAAAAATGTGTTAGAGTTGAACCGCTGTCTCTCTGGTCCTTCATCAAAGTTCTTCTACACAGGCTTCATGGATGATAAACATATAACAGACAACTCATCAGACAATAACCTTGATATGGTCTGTGCTGTGCAGCCGCTCTGAGGGGTCGTTCATTCGACTGCCTCTCTCAAATAAGATATTCAGCCTCCGGTGACTTGGAGAGACATTTACAAGCTCTGCCATGCTGCCCACAACACAAATTGTAGAATCTCATTTGTGGGGTAGCAGCAGAGGGGGATTGCACTTACATTTAAGCAATTTAGGGTTTAGTGCCTTGCTCAAGACTACATCTACAATTTCTTCACCTAGTCTGCTCAGGAGTTGAACCTGCAAACTTTTGGTTACTGGCCCAATGCTCTTAACCGCTAGATTACCTGCCGCCCATGTAATCTCATTGTGTTTCTTGCCACTTTACTCTGGGTCCACTTACTTTGGGCTTTAATGGTACTTTTTCACAGATGCATGCACTGTACAAAAGAGACTAACTATTTGTGGACCTTTTCTGAGAGTGGGGGCTGGACGGTGGAAATCCAGCCTCCCTTAGCATCCTTCTTGGAGTAAACTGGCAGGTATACCCTCAGCAATGATGAGAACATCATTAATAAAATAAATGGCAGGCGTACTTTAGCTATCGTAATACAACCGGACTGAGAAACGCATCAAATATCTTGAGAGGGGCCTTTCAGTATTTCAGTGCTTTTGAAGGCGTTCGGCAGGAGGAAAATTACCTGACTCTGTGGTTTATAACTTATTTAGCAGTCGAGGTGGCGGGCAGGTAGGTAGAGCTGGGCTGGGGGTGAGCTGGGCTTGCTGACCATGCAACTCACCCATTTTATTAATTTACACATATCTCTACTTGGTCTGTTTCTCCATGAGGCAAACAGAATAGGCAGTTGAGATACAGTATATTTCTTTTTTTGGGGGGGGGGGGGGGGCAGTCCAGTTATACTGCATAGATTCCATTATATAATGGGAGTCCTGGGCAGGTGGCAGCACTAGTGTTTGCCTCAGCAGAAAAAGGCCTTCTCTGGCTGTCAGTCTGGCCTAATTGATGAGTGGGCCTATATCGAAGAAACTGTCCTCATTAAAAGCAGGTGGAGGATCGTGCAAGTGCTCTCTGTGGTTATGGTATGTTTTTGGGGGATAATGTTACAAAGAAAAGTCAATGCTCTTTCTGAACTGTATTTCTCTCACTCTCTCTGGGATCTACTGGAAGGTTTTAGGGTTTAGGTGTTTGGGGCATTGTGGGAAGATATAGGTAGGCCAATTCTTAATTAAAGCATACACAATTCCAACTGAGGTTCCATCTGTGAAGCCTGGACTCTAGTAAGGTCATATCCAAGGAAACAAACAATTTTTTTGTCACTGAAAGATTGAGGTCAGCGTTAGCGCTTAAATGGCTTGATCTTAGACAACGTTTTTAGCAATTTGTTTTCTCCTTTTAGTAGCCCTTTTTAAATCGCTAGATAGAGTATGAAATCTATGACACTCAGATGAAAGCTACACCTGTACACTAAATGCATGTACCACCAAGGGAAATGGCATGTCCCTTACTGTGTAGCATCAAACATAGTGCAGCGTTAGACTTCTCTCTCAAAATAATTTTTTTAAGTTACTTTCTAGAGTTAGCTCAAGTGTCAGGATTAACAGCCCTGTTGAGATGAACAAATTGAAATGAAATTAAACCCAGGACTTGACGGAACTCGGCTCTCTGCCTTGCAAGTTACTTTCCTAGACTATCTGTGTGAAGATGGTCTAACCTCATCTAAAACACTGTCTCGTAAGTAGTAATGTAAAAGCTCTGTTGATAATGGCTGTATGCATGCGAAGGATTCCCAATCACCACACCTCAAAGACTTTATGCGCTCATCGAAGGAGATTCCAGCCATTCCGGCTCAATTACTCTAAGTTGCAAATTCGCCAACAAGAGGTGAACCAAGCTGACCCCTTGCATGCCGTGATCTGCCTGAGCTACCGCTGCATTTATTACCAGGGGCAGAGCGAGGGTATTATTTATACAGCCTTCCTCTAATGTTGCCACTTGGCTGCCCTCCAAACCCCCTTCGCAATAGGAACTTGTTACATTTGCTGCCCTGTATGTAAATCAGCATGTTAATCAGATTTTCATCAAATTTGTTCCAAAATAATTGATTGGCTCGCAACCTATCCTATCTCCATTAATGACTTGCAAGTGAGGGCTGTTGGTGAGAGTGGTGCTATAGTGGGGGACAGTTGGTCGATGGCTGGCCAAAGACCCTAGAGTGAAGATGGAGAACCAGTGGACACTGGCGGGAAGATGGGGCTATTCTGTAGAAGTTCTCAAGGGAGAGGAGAAAAGGATTGGAGAGGCAAGGGAATGACAGAGAGGAGGAAAGGGAAGGAGAGAAGATAAGGAGGAACATGAGGAGAGGGTGGAGTAGGAGGGAGAGGAGAGGGAAGGTGAGTAGAGGAGAGCAGAGCAGAATAGAGCATGGGGAAAGGAGAGGATGGCAGGGGAGAAAGGGAGAGGGGAGGAGAAGAAGAGTAGAGGAGGGGAGAGGACAGCAGAGCATCTGAAGCAGCGTGCCGATCTCTCTGAATGGTAATCACCAGTCCCACAGTGCTTTCTTTCCTGCCACAGAAACTCCTGCAGTCTACTCTGTGCTCAGCAGGTATGAGTAAAGGAGAGATGGATGGCAGGGTTACACAACTCATTCAGGGGGAGAGAGAATGCGTGTGACATAGGGACTGACGGCTTTTAAAAGGAGAATTCACAACATAGGTTGTGGATGTCTTTATCTGCAATGAAAACCACAATCATATGAGTGATGATTGATTTGATTTGAGACAATGCTCGCTAGGGTTGAATAGCGGAAACCGGTTACCGAGATTTATCGCCCAAAACCACTCCCTTTTCCAGGGATAAATAACTGCAAGAAACCGGTAAATTATAATAAATTATTTATATGAACAGCATGAAGTGAAATGGAACTGATAAATTATATGCAATGTCTAAATCTGGCTTCTCTACGGCCTTCTCTCTGCTCTCTGCATGATGAATCATCAACGCTCAGGGTGGGGACCAACAGCCAATCTCAGTATGGAGCACAGTTCACAATGCATGTAGACCAATCATCTCATCACGGTAACTTTTTCATGTGACAGGTAGGCCTACATTTGCTCAAGCATTATAAAGGTCGGAATGTGCGTCTAATTTACACATCTCCATTTGGCTTTCGGGGGTCACCTTATTTTTTAATTGTAAAGATAAAAAACATTTTATTGCAGCTGCAGAGTTTTAAAACAGCCTATCACTCGAATATCGTTGCTTTAAATCAGTGCACGTGCGAGCACTCACATTATTTCTCTCCCTCCATCAATTCCATTCAAATTCTATCCACAATAGATCATCCTAATCAAGATGGATATATAGGCCTATAGATAGATAGATGTCCTAGCCTACCTCTTTCAGGTAAAACATTCTATGCAGTATTAGCCTTATATTTAGTTAATGAATGATGCATTGTGCATAATAAGCTTCTAACTTGTAGCCTCTGTCTCTTGTGCAATACTTACGCACCTGTGCTCCGCTGGCCTTGCTCCTTAAAAAATGCTCCTTAGCTCTTGGAGTCCCATGCAGGAAAAGCTAGACTAGACTAGAATAGTGAATAACCATAACTATTCTATCCAATTCTAGTTCTATATTATTCATGCATGTCATTAGAATGATGAAGATAAGGATAAAAAATCGTACTTCATTTAACTGTTGAAAGCGAGGTAGGAATAAAGCAACACTAGAGAGAGAAAGCTAATAACATTAGGGGAATTATTATGAAAGGCCCTATTATATTTCAAAATTAAAATTTGCTAGCCTCTATACTTGTAACTTTGTAGGCCGCATGTGCTGCACCAGAATCGCATGTTCTCTCCCTGCTTTTTCATGGTTTGAATTCCAGTCCATATACAGTGCCTTGCGAAAGTATTCGGCCCCCTTGAACTTTGCGACCTTTTGCCACATTTCAGGCTTCAAACATAAAGATATAAAACTGTATTTTTTTGTGAAGAATCAACAACAAGTGGGACACAATCATGAAGTGGAACGACATTTATTGGATATTTCAAACTTTTTTAACAAATCAAAAACTGAAAAATTGGGCGTGCAAAATTATTCAGCCCCTTTACTTTCAGTGCAGCAAACTCTCTCCAGAAGTTAAGTGAGGATCTCTGAATGATCCAATGTTGACCTAAATGACTAATGATGATAAATACAATCCACCTGTGTGTAATCAAGTCTCCGTATAAATGCACCTGCACTGTGATAGTCTCAGAGGTCCGTTAAAAGCGCAGAGAGCATCATGAAGAACAAGGAACACACCAGGCAGGTCCGAGATACTGTTGTGAAGAAGTTTAAAGCCGGATTTGGATACAAAAAGATTTCCCAAGCTTTAAACATCCCAAGGAGCACTGTGCAAGCGATAATATTGAAATGGAAGGAGTATCAGACCACTGCAAATCTACCAAGACCTGGCCGTCCCTCTAAACTTTCAGCTCATACAAGGAGAAGACTGATCAGAGATGCAGCCAAGAGGCCCATGATCACTCTGGATGAACTGCAGAGATCTACAGCTGAGGTGGGAGACTCTGTCCATAGGACAACAATCAGTCGTATATTGCACAAATCTGGCCTTTATGGAAGAGTGGCAAGAAGAAAGCCATTTCTTAAAGATATCCATAAAAAGTGTCGCTTAAAGTTTGCCACACGCCACCTGGGAGACACACCAAACATGTGGAAGAAGGTGCTCTGGTCAGATGAAACCAACATTTAACTTTTTGGCAACAATGCAAAACGTTATGTTTGGCGTAAAAGCAACACAGCCCATCACCCTGAACACACCATCCCCACTGTCAAACATGGTGGTGGCAGCATCATGGTTTGGGCCTGCTTTTCTTCAGCAGGGACAGGGAAGATGGTTAAAATTGCTGGGAAGATGGATGGAGCCAAATACAGGACCATTCTGGAAGAAAACCTGATGGAGTCTGCAAAAGACCTGAGACTGGGACGGAGATTTGTCTTCCAACAAGACAATGATCCAAAACATAAAGCAAAATCTACAATGGAATGGTTCAAAAATAAACATATCCAGGTGTTAGAATGGCCAAGTCAAAGTCCAGACCTGAATCCAATCGAGAATCTGTGGAAAGAACTGAAAACTGCTGTTCACAAATGCTCTCCATCCAACCTCGCTGAGCTCGAGCTGTTTTGCAAGGAGGAATGGGGAAAAATTTCAGTCTCTCGATGTGCAAAACTGATAGAGACATACCCCAAGCGACTTACAGCTGTAATCGCAGCAAAAGGTGGCGCTACAAAGTATTAACTTAAGGGGGCTGAATAATTTTGCACGCCCAATTTTTCAGTTTTTGATTTGTTAAAAAAGTTTGAAATATCCAATAAATGTCGTTCCACTTCATGATTGTGTCCCACTTGTTGATTCTTCACAAAAAAATACAGTTTTATATCTTTATGTTTGAAGCCTGAAATGTGGCAAAAGGTCGCAAAGTTCAAGGGGGCCGAATACTCTCGCAAGGCACTGTAATACAGTAAGTAATACAGTCCACACACTCAAAAAGATTAGCCTACTGGAGCATTAATTTATTTACCCAAGATAGCATCTACTAGGGCCTCCTGAGTGGCACAGTGCTCTAAGGCACTGCATCACAGTGCTAGCTGGGCCACTAGAGATCCTTGGCCGAGTCCAGACTCTGTCGCAGCCGGCCACGACCGGGAGACCCATGGGGCGGCGCACAATTGGCCCAGCGTCGTCCGGATTAGGGGAGGGTTTGGCCGGCAGGGATGTTCTTGTCCCAATTCGCTGTGACGGGCCGGGCGCAATGCACGCTGACACGGTCGCCAGGTGTACGGTATTTCCTCTGACACATTGGTGCTACTGGCTTCCGGGTTAGCGGGCATTGAGTCAAGAAGCAGTGCGACTTGGCTGGGTTGTGTGTCGGAGGACGCACGGCTCTCGACCGTCGCCTCTCCCCAGAGTCCGTATGGGAGTTGCAGCGATGAGGCACGACTGTAACTACCAATTGGATACCATGAAATTGGGGAGAAAAAGAGGAAAAAGTTTAAAAAACAACAACAAAGAGAGCATATACTGTAGCTAGCTACATCTATGGACTTTTATGTTTTTCTGTCCTGCGTAATGTGTTGTAGCCTATACAGTGTATTCTGAAAGTATTCAGACCCCTTGACTTTTTCCACATTTTGTTCCGTTACAGCCTTATTCTAGAATGGATTTTTTTTTAAATCTCATCAATCAACACACAATACCCCATAATGACAAAGCGAAAACAGATTTTAAATTTTTTTTGCAAATCTATTAAAAATAAAAAACAGAAACCTTATTTTCATAAGTATTCGGCCCTTTGCTATGAGACTCAAAATTGAGCTCAGGTGCATCCTGTTTCCATTAATCATCCTTTAGATGTTTCTACAACTTGATTGGAGTTCACCTGTGGTAAATTCATTGATTGGACATGATTTGGAAAGGCACACACCTGTCTATATGAGATCCCACAGTTGACAGTGCATGTTAGAACATAAAACCAAGCCATGAGTTTGAAGGATTGTGTCGAGGCACAGATCTGGGGAAGGGTACCAAAACATTTCTGCAGCATTGAAAGTCCAAACGAACACAGTGGCCTCCATCGTTCTTAAATGGAAGACGTTTGGAACCACCAAGACTCTTCCTAGAGCTGGCCGCCCGGCCAAACTGAGCATCCGGGGGAGAAGGGCCTTGCTCAGGGAGGTGACCAAGAACCCGATGGTCACTCTGACAGATCTCCAGAGTTCCTCTGTGGAGATGGGAGAACCTTCTAGAAGGACAACCATCTCTGCAGCACTCCACCAATTAGTCCTTTATGGTAGAGTGGCCAGACGGAAGCCGCTCCTCAGTAAGAGGCATCTATGCCCGCTTGGAGTTTGCCAAAAGGCACCTAAAGACTCTCAGACCATGAGAAACAAGATTCTCTGGTTTGATGAAACCAATAATGAACGCTTTGGCCTGAATGCCAAGCATCACACCATGAGAAACAAGATTCTCTGGTTTGATGAAACCAAGAATGAACGCTTTGGCCTGAATGCCAAGCATCACACCTAGAGGAAACCTGGCACCATCCATACGAGGAAGCGTGGTGGTGGCAGCATCATGCTGTGGGGATGTTTTTCAGCAGCAGGGATTGGGAGACTAGTCAGGATTCAGGGAAAGGTGAACGGAGCAAAGTACAGAGAGATCCTGCTCCACAGCACTCAGGACCTCAGACTGGGGCGAAGGTTCACCTTCCAACAGGACAATGACCCTAAGCACACAGCCAAGACAACACAGGAGTGGCTTCAGGACAAGTCTCTGAATGTCCTTGAGTGGCCCAGCCAGTGCCCGGACTTGAACCTGATCAAACATATCTGGAGAGACCTGAAAATAGCTGTGCAGCGACGCTCCCCATCCAACCTGACAGAGCTTGAAAGGATCTGCAGAGAAGACTGGGAGAAACTCCCCAAATACAGGTGTGCCAAGCTTGTAGCATCCTACCCAAGCAGACTTGAGGCTGTAATCGCTGCCAAAGGTGCTTCAACAAAGCACTGAGTAAAGACTCTGAATAGTTATGTATGTGTATGTGATATTATTATTATTTTTAAACGTATACATTTGCAAACATTTCTACAAAACTGTTTTTGCTTTGTCATTATGGGGTATTGTGTGTAGATTGATTAGGGGGGAAAATACACGTTTCTGACAGTCAGAAAGTTGTAAAAACACTCCTGCACAAAATATTTGCAAGTACTGTATATCGGTCACCAGTGATTTCATCAGCTGATTTAGCATGTTGTATCCTGCCTGCAGCTAGCAAGCTTTACTGACATTTTTTTTTTTCGACCATGTTAGTAAAATGACTTTACGTGACATTCAAGCACAAGGTGGATGTCATTACTTACAAAATAAATATTGTTGAATGAAGCTGGCTGATTCACTTCATGACTCCATCTTTAGTCACTTACTACTAATGTAGCCCTACTGTGTGAGTGAGTGACTTCACATTCATCATTCTAGCTTGATCCCGTGGTGCAGTGGTTTTCTCAAAGTCAGTGTCTTGGAGGCATTTTATTTTCATCTTGATTAATAGCGACAATATGACGCTTCACACACACTCGCCTGGGCTATTTTCTTAGGTGCTGGCCACTATGCAACTCTGGAGAGATGGCATATGGACTTAGAACAAGCGTATAACTAAAATGTACAAGTACATTCACTGTTTGATTGTGAAAAGTCATGTTTAAAGTAATATATGTTGTTTTTGGGAGTGTGGGAACAGCTATTTTTGTAATGGAAGTTTTTCATCCCCCTTTGTATGGATCCTCTGAGTTTTACTTCAATTGTGGCTTTAACCTTTGAAGCTTCCTGCTCAAACATTTGAATTCAGCTGAAGGCACAAATATTTTCCTGTTGTTTCAAAGTATTATATACCAAATATATAGTCAATGGAAAAGGGCCTGAGAGACTACTGGTAGATCACTTATTTACGTCATTTTAAATTGGTACATTGGAAATATTTTTGCTAATATTTTGAATGTTTTTAGTGTCCTGCAAATATGCATATGAACTCTTAGCTAAATGGGAAAGTGATGTTTATCGAAAACACTGTGGTAAAAAAATGTATGAGCCTCTTCTCGTGAAACATGTACCGCTGTCTTTGAGGAAAAGTGTGTGACAGTTACAATGAAGTCGGAAAACAAACAACCTCAAGTAATTTGTTCATTCACTAAAATGCAACCTCTCTCAGAGAATCTGGGACTTTGGCAGCAAAGCAGCCCCAAACCATGATGCTCCCTCCACCATCGTTTACAGTTGGGATGAGGTTTTGATGTTGGTGTGCTGTGCCTTTTTTTCTCCACACATAATGTTGTGCGTTCCTTCCAAACAACACAACTTTAGTTTCATCTGTCCACAGAATAATTGCTAGTATCGCTGTGGAACATCAAGGTGCTCTTTTGCGAACTTCAGACATGCAGCAATGTTTTTTTGGGATAGCAGTGGCTTCTTCCATGGTGTCCTCCCATGAACACCATTCGTGTTTAGTGTTTTACATATTGTAGACTCGTCAACAGAGATTTTAGCGTCTTCCAGAGATTTCGGTAAGTCTTTAGCTGACACTCTAAGATTCTGCGCTGTGCTCTTGCAGTCATCTTTGCAGGACGGCCACTCCAAGGGAGTGAAATTTCTAAATTTTTATAGACAATTTGTCTTACCATGGACTGACTTTTAGAGATACTTTTGTAACCCTTTCCAGCTTTATGCAAGGCGACAATTCTTTAATCTTAGGTCTTCTGAGATCTCTTTTGTTCGAGGCATGGTTCACATCAGGTAATGCTTCCTGTGAATAGCAAACTCAAATTTTGTGAGTGTTTTTATGGGGCAGGGCAGCTCTAACCAAAATCTCCAATCTCGTCTCATTGAGTCAACTCCAAGTTAGTTGACTCCTGACACCAATTAGCTTTTGAAGAAGTCATTAGCCTAGGGGTTCACATATTTTTTCCAACCTACACTGTGAATGTTTAAATTATGTATTCAATATAGAAAATAAAATCATTTGTGTTATCCGTTTAAGCACACTGATGTGATAAAATGTGATCTGATCACATTATATGTAAAATGTATGCATAAATCCAGGAAATTCCAAAGGATTCACATACATTTTCTTGCCACTGTATAGTATACAATGACTTATACCCAGTGTTTTATACCCGTTCAGCTATCTTTATTCAAAACTGTAACCTTTTGTGCCCCCAGGTGGCTGCCATAATTATAAATACAATCAGTACAGTAAGGTTGGTTATTTATAGGAAAAACACGGAACCCAAATTTTTAGCATTAGTGCTGATGTAGCCTATTACTCTTTCTCTCCGTAGGGCTAAAGAAGGGGCGCTTCTGGATCACGCCTGACCCGTACCACAACGACGACAACATCCAAATCGGCCGTGAGGTCAAGATCTCCTGCCAGGTAGAGGCAACGCCCCCTGAGGAGCTTCTGTTCAGTTGGCTGAAGAATGGCCGGCCGCTGCGCAGCTCGGAGCGCATGGTCATCACCCACACCGACCCCGACGTCCAGCCCGGCACTACCAACCTGGACATCATTGACCTCAAGTTCACAGACTTTGGCACGTACACCTGCGTGGCGGTGCTGAAGAACGGCGGCATCCCCGAAGTCAGCATCGACGTCAATATCTCTTCGACTACAGGTGAGCAGTGGACTGTACTGTACTGTTGTGCTTCTAGTTGTTTAATAGGTTTGTGGCACAGTTGACTAAAGTAGCATATTGTAGGGCTCATCATTACAGGACGATATAGGTTACAGCAGGGCTCTCTAACCCTGTTCCTGGAGAGCAACACTTCTGTAGGTTTTCGCTCTAACCCCAGTTGTATTTAACCTGATTCAGCTTATCTACCCGCTAATTATTAGAATCATGTGTTCTAGATTAGAGTTGGAGCAAAAATTTACAGGACAGTAGCTCTCCAGGAACAAGTTTGGAGAGCCCTGGGTTACAGGGATATGGAGAGTCATCAAGCTCTTTCAGTGTTTATGAAGGATGAGATGATGGGACAGCCCCTCCACACCCCTACCTACCCCTCTTAGTAGGCAATACACAAAGTACATACTACAGTATGTGTGCTTTGATAGGAAGGACACGCCATGACTGAACGATGGCCAGACGTGGCAAAAACACAGACTTCCATTCATTAACAGTCCATAATCCTTATGTGTTGGGTTTTAAAGCATTTTCGGGACAGATTGTTGGGATCAGTCCATTCAATCAGGCATAAATCTGTCGCTAATATGCGCATTCCTACTTCCAAACCTAATGATTATTTACAGCCTGCTAGTGTAGGGTCACCTGTGTTATTTTCTCCTAATTAGCTACTCCCTCTGTAATTTTCCTTTAGTTTGTTGGCGTATGAACTGATGCAAAAGATCTTTAGATGTTTTTTCTTAAAAACAATTGATAATGAGTTAGTAATGCCGGAGCGGAAACATCAAATGTTTGATGATAAGCCCGGACATTATTATTCCTGTTGTGGGCGGGAGGATTGGTAAATTGGCAATGAAACGGAAGGAAAACTTAAAAACATCAAGGAGCTGACCATTAGGATCATTGAAGTCCATTAAAACTACTTTTGTGAGTAGCTACAACTCATAAACCCAGAAATAGATGAGCCTATTTGTGCGGGAGCCTTTGTAGGACATGCTAATGTGCATCAACCTGAAATACACACACACACACACACACACACACACACACACACACACACACACACACACACACACACACACACACACACACACACACACACACACACACACACACACACATGCTTCCCTCTCTGGCACAGGTCTCCTGCAACTACTTATGTAAGTCTCAGGTGGTGTGTGTTCTTTCCTTCCCTCTCATCTAGCTGTCTTGATCGGTTCGTCAGATTCACATTTTTAAGACCTGCATTTGCCTTTGTTGTCACCTCCAGTATATTAACCAATGGAGCAGAGAAGAAGCCTCCAACATGCATTACTAAAATCCATTTGGGCTAAGCAAAGTAAAGCCTATCCAGAATGATTGGCCTGGGTTGGGATGATAGTGTTTGCCTTTGGCAGAGAACCCCCGTAGGAGAGCAGAGCTGAAAGCTCAGGGGGAGATGGCTACCCCTCAAACGCGCCAAATAAATGAGACCTGTCTGTTCATTCGTTGCCTCTCTGTTCTGTGTTCCCTTCCCTTACTATATTACATATTTTGCGCTATTTTGTATTCATAGCTTTTTATTTCAGTGTAGCAGTGGCGGATTGGGATTGCAGTAGCAGGGGATGAAGGATGAATTGAAACAAGGATACCACAGTCATAGCACTGTTGGAGAGAGGGGGGGGGGGGGGGGGTGATGGGGTTGTCCAGAGGGTTGGATGGTCAGAATGCACAGGGCAAAAATCTAAGGACTTCCTGAGTCCCACTGAGTGATTTGTGATATACTGTCTACCAACCCCTAATCCTGGCTGAAGAACTATAGGGTGTTCTTGCCCACCTGATTCAGCTTTTCAAGGTCTAGGTGAATTGTTGATTAGTTGAATCAAGTATTAGTGCTGGGTTGGGATAAAACTTGTCTCTACCCCAGCAACTTTGTGTAAAGTAACATTGCGTAAACGTAACTTAAAATAGCATCACATAAAGGAACATTACGCAAAGTGACAATACTTAAAGTGACATCACATAAGTTAACATCATATAAGGTAACATCATGGAAAGCAATGTAATACAACGAAACATCACAAAGTAGCACCACGTAAAGTTAAGTGACGTTAAGTTTCTTTCTCCATCTCTCCCAGTTCCTCCGGAGCTGACGGTGCCGCGAGGCAAGTCCCCCATGGTGGTCCAGGAGGGTGACACAGTGGACCTGCAGTGCCTGGTGTCAGGGAAGCCCAAGCCCATCATCCTCTGGTCGAGGGCCGACAAGGAGGTGCCTATGCCCGATGGCAGCCTTCAGACAGAAAGCTACGATGGTGTGCTGCGCATTGTCAATGTCTCCCGCGAGATGACTGGAACCTACCGTTGCGCCACCAGCCAGTACAACGGCTTCAACGTGAAGCCCCGAGAAGCGCTGGTGGAGCTCACCGTGCAATGTGAGTATTCTGGATATACTGTGTTTTGCAATGGGTTTGAACCATGGTGAGTTACGTTGGTTCCATGAGTTGGAGAGGTCTCTGTAAGGAGGAGGTCAGGAGAGGTGGATGAACCGTGCAAAATTCTAAATTATATATTTGAATTGTGACTTGCAATCTGATTGGCACTTATCAGGAGTCGACTGTACACTGCAATGCACATAAGTTTTAAGGGGTTTAAGTTAGATGTGTGGGAATTTCTTATGTTGCTATCTGTATTATATTTTGTTTGATACATCATACCTCATCAATTCAATACATCATTCATTTCAATTAGTAACAGCACATAATCTTGGTGCGTTACGCATTTCGCAAATCATCTCGCCTCGGCTAATTATTAAAACGTCTGGATTCAATTTCCCCAGGTTGAAAGGTTAACCTTTCTGATCTCCCCATCCCGGATCCGGGTTCGTGAATACAGACTCAAGCTCATTACCATAACGCAACGTTAACTATTCATGAAAATCGCAAATGAAATGAAATAAATATGCTAGCTCTCAAGCTTAGCCTTTTGTTAACAACACTGTCATCTCAGATTTTCAAAATATGCTTCTCAACCATTGCAAAACAAGCATTTGTGTAACAGTATTGATGGCTAACGTAGCATTTAGCATTAGCATTCAGCTGGCAACATTTACACAAAAAAACAGAAAAGCATTCAAAAAAATCATTTACCTTTGAAGAACTTCAGATGTTTTCAATGAGGAGACTCTCAGATAGCAAATGTTCAGTTTTTCCTGAAAGATTATTTGTTTAGGACAAATCGCTCCGTTTTCTGCGTCACGTTTAGCTATGAAAAAACCCCTGTATCCAGGATTGTGTAAATCTATCAGCAAGCTCATTAGCATAACACAACGTTAACTATTTATGAAAATCGCAAATGAAATGAAATAAATATGCCATCTCTCAAGCTTAGCCTTTTGTAAACAACACTGTCATCTCAGATTTTCAAAATATGCTTCTCAACCATAGGAAAACAATAATTTGTGTAAAAGTAGCTAGCTAGAGTTAGCATTTCGCGTTAGCATTTAGCGTTAGCATTAGCGTTAGCATCCAGCACGCAACATTAACAAAAACATAAAAGCCTTCAAATAAAATCATTTACCTTTGAAGAACTTCTGATGTTTTCAATGAGGATACTCTCAGTTAGATAGCAGATGCTCAGTTTTTCCAAAAAGATTCCTTGTGTATTAGAAATAGCTCCGTTTTATACATCACATTTGGCTACCAAAAAAAATCCATAAATTCAGTCCTCAAAACGCAAACTTTTTTCCAAATTAACTCCATAATATCGACTGAAAACATGGCAAACGTTGTTTAGAATCAATCATCAAGGTGTTTTTCACATATCTCTTCATTGATACATCGTTCTTGGACACATGCTTTCTCCCCTGAATCAAATGGTAAAGTAGAAGCAGCTGGCAATTGCGCACCGAATTCGACGCAGGACACCAGGCGGACACTTGGAAAATGTAGTCTCTTATGGTCAATCTTCCAATGATATGCCTACAAATACGTCACAATGCTGCTAAGACCTTGGGCGAACGACAGAAAGTGTAGGCTCATTTGTTGCGCAATCACAGCCATATAAGGAGAGAATGGAAAACAGAGCTTCAGAAATTCTGCTAATTCCTGGGTGATGCATCATCTTGGCTTCGCCTGTAGAATGAGTTCTGGGGCACTTACAGACAAAATCTTTGCAGATTCTGAAACTTCAGAGTGTTTTCTTTCCAAAACTGTGCATAGTCGAGCATCTTTTCGTGACAAAATATCGCGCTTAAAACGGGAACGTTTTTTATCCAAAAATGAAATAGCGCCCCTAGAGCTCTAACAGGTTAATGTAACATAATAAATTCCTGATGTACGTTCCACATTCAAAGGAAACATTTCAACACGACTTTTAACTCAGTCACACCGAAAAAGTGACAGGAAAGTGTCATATCTCAGTGTTAATGACCATTAGCGGCCTTTACTTAAGAGAAACGAGAGGCATTTTATAATTGCATAATCCATAACGTTTATTGACCTTGTACATACATGCGTAGGAGGAAATTATCTGGTGACATTATGGAGGAAGACACTATTAGAGGTCATAGAGCTTTGGTGGATGCATACCAAATGGAACCCAATTCCCAATGTAGTGCACTAGTCTGGTCAAAAGTAGTGCACTACATAGGGTGTGAAACATCCAGTCTAATTTATAGTAATATCGGAACGGAGGGAAGATGGCTTCTAGAAATGCAGAGCTGCTCATCGCTCGATCACCGCTTCTAATTTACTAGTGTCAGGCCTCTGAAATCTGTGATCTGTGACCTTATATCCCTCCCACCACCACGCAAAATTACATGGACCGTGAGGTGGGTGAAGAACGATGAGCCGTAGGAAGTGTGTGTGCGTGCGTGTGCGTGTGCATGTGCGTGCTGTCGTGGATTCATGAAGGTCTGTGTGTGTTCTGAGCGTGTCTGTGTGCATTAATGGATTAATGCGGAAGTGTGTGTGTGTGTGTGTGTGTGTGTCACTAGGCCACACACACTATTCCACAGAAGCTCTCACTGATTCACTGGAGTGAGAGCTCCCCAGGCAGCCTGGCCTCAGAGTTGTCCTTAGTGTGGCCCCAGGAGAACCGTTTGTGGACTGTGCAGAAACAGGCGAGAAGGAGGCTAGAGGAAAGGGGGGCTGAAGAGGAAGGAGGGCTGGTCCCAAAGAGCCGGGCATAGTGGGACCTAGCCAGGTACAATCAGAACTACAACAATAGGGCTCTGGTCAAAAGTAGTGAATATAGGGAATAGCGTGCTATTTGGAACACAGCCTAGCTGCAGCATTGGGATGCAGATGCCACTCTCTCTCTCTTCCCGTTCCTGCTCTCTCTGGATGAGTGCACTAAACAGTGTATTGACACAGATAAGGAGGTGTAGGACATGACAGTTGTCTGTTACTTTTACGCAGTGCTATGCACACCTAGGAATTGCAGGAGCGCTGCAATAAAACAGGAGTGGCAAACAACAGTAACAACCGGGGCCATGGGATTGAAGGTGGGATTTTCTTTGACTCATGGTGTCGGTGTAAATATGACAGCGTAAATGCTGGTTATATGCTTGATTAAAATGGGCAATCTGCAATTGCTACACACATTTTGACTTTTAAATCCATGTTATATATGTATATTTAAGTGGGAAGTTTACATACACTTAGGTTGGAGTCATTAAAAATAGTTTTTCAACCACTCCACAAATTTTTTGTTAACAAACTATAGTTTTGGCAAGTCGGTTAGGACATCCACTTTGTGCATGACACAAGTAATTTTTCCAACAATTGTTTATAGTCAGATTATTTCACTTCTAATTCACTGTATCACAACTCCAGGGGGTCAGAAGTTTACATACACTAAGTTGACTGTGCCTTTAAACAGCTTGGAAAATTCCAGAAAATGATGTCATGGCTTTAGAAGCTTCTGATAGGCTAATTTTTTAATTGCTTTATTTTACTTTTATTTAACTAGGCCAGTCAGTTGAGAACAAATTTGCAATGACAGTCTAGGAACAGTGGGTTAACTGCCTTGATCAGGGGCAGAACGGCAGATGTTTACCTTGTCAGCTCGGGGATTCAATCTTGCAAACTTTCGGTTACTAGTCCAATGCTCTGACCACTAGGCTAAATGACATAATTTGAGTCAATTAGAGGTGTACATGTGGATGTATTTCAAGGCCTACCTTCAAACTCAGTGCCTCTTTGCTTGACATCATGGGAAAATCAAAAGAAATCAGCCAAGACATCAGAAAAAAAATTGTAGACCTCCACAAGTCTGGGTCATCCTTGGGAGCAATTTCCAAATGCCTGAAGGTACCACGTTCATCTGTACAAACAATAGTATGCAAGTTTAAACACCATGGGACCACGCAGCCGTCATTCCGCTCAGGAAAGAGACGAGTTCTGTGAACGTACTTTGGTGCGAAAAGTGAAAATCAATCCCAGAACAACAGCAAAGGACCTTGTGAAGATGCTTGAGGAAACAGGTACAAAAGTATCTGTATCCACAGTAAAAACGAGTCCTATGTCGACATAACCTGAAAGGCCGCTCAGAAAGGAAGAAGTCACTGCTCCAAAACCGCCATAAAAAAGCCAGACTACGGTTTGCAACTGCACATGGGGACAAAGATTGTTCTTTTTGGAGAAATGTCCTCTGGTCTGATGAAACAATAATGAAACTGTTTGGCCATAATGACCATCGTTATGTTTGGAGGAAAAAGGGGGAGGCTTGCAAGCCAAAGAACAGCATCCCAACCATGAAGCACAGGGGTGGCAGCATCATGTTGTGGGGCTGCTTTGCTGCAGGAGGGACTGGTGCACTTCACAAAATAGATGGCATCATGAGGACGGAAAATTACGTAGATATTGTGGCAGACCAGGGGGTTGGGTCAAAACGTTTACACAGATCAGACACGGACAGAGTAGGATTAGCTCAGCTTCAAAGGTGTTTATTAAAATAATAGTCCAAAAGAAAAGAATAGGTCTCGCCCTCTCTGGGATACCATCAAAAACTGAACTCCCTCCTGTTACCTCTGGTACCATCCCCAACTATACGGGAGTCCTTTCCTCCCCCAGTCTCTCCCTTGTGTGCTGCCCTTCTGGCAGCTTTATGGTACAGCTGGTGAGCAATCAGCCCTTGATTACTCACCAATCCCTAATCAGCCCCAATTAGTCCTGGCTGGAGAGCCCGTCTAGACCTGGCACGTCCAGCAGATGGAGCCATCGCCTCGTGATGTATACTCCGTCTGTCACCAGGCCTCGTCGAGTCTCCCCCTGGGGGCTGACCTATTGTACCCCCATTAGCTCTGTCGGGGAGGGGACTATCATCAGTGCGACGTATGTCTCCCTTCTCGATAGGGCATCCGTGTTTCCATGCTTCGCCCCTGACCTGTGCACAACAGAAAAAGAGAAGCGTTGAAGGGACAAGAACCACCTGGTGACCCGATCGTTTGTATCTCTTTCCCTGGCCATCCAGACCGTGACAATGGTGAAAGTGGGTACCTAATAGGTAATACTTGAGTATCTAGCGCCCATTCCCACTAGACACTCTTTCTCAACAATAGAGTATTTTTTTCTCTCTGGGTATCAGCTTTCGGTTGATGTACATGATGGGGTGCTCCTGCCCATCGTGTATCTGGGACCGAACGGCCCCTAGTCCCGTGTCACATGCATCCGTCTGAACCAACATCAGCACCTGGAAATCGGATGGGAACACAGCACTTCCTTCAGGCGGCTGAATGCCGCTTCTGTCTCGTCCGTCCATTTCACTGTTTTCGGGTGGCGGGCCCTGGTTAGATCGGTAAGGGGGTAAGCTATAGCCGCAAAGTTGTGGATACAATCCGTCTGGTGTCAAAAACACCGTCTTCTGCCGGGAGGAGGCTTCCAACAGTACTTGCCAATATCCTCTGGTCAGGTCAACGGTGCTGATGTACCGGGTCTATCCCAAACGGTCGATGAGCTCGTCCACCCTCGGCATGGGGTAGGTGTCAAACAAGCTAATGTCGTTCACACCCTGGAAATCATTACAGAAGTGCAGGCTACCGTCCGGTTCGGGCACCAACACGATGGGGCTGCACCATGCACTGTGAGACTCTTCAACGACCCCCATCCTCAGCATAGCCTCCACTTCCTGTTTCACGGCTTTCCTTCGGGCCTCCGGAATCTGATATGGCCTCTTTCGTACCGTTTCCCCGGGCAGGGTATGGGTGTGGTTTTCAATGAGGGTCGTGCGGCCCTGCTTCTCGGAGTACACCGCCGTGTTCCGATCGACAAGCTCCCTCTTGCTTCTGGGCCGGGTCGAGGTCCTCATTGCTCGGGACCACAACTTGTACCATTGGCGTCCTTGGTCCCGACCATAACACGCCAAGGCTGTCCTCTCGTGCCATTTCTTCAACAGGTTCACGTGGTAAATCTGTTGGGGTTTCCGTCCACCGGGCTGCGGTACGCGGTAATTGACAGGTCCCACCTTCTCAATCACCTCGTAGGGCCCGTTCCATGTTGCCAGGAACTTACTTTTGACCGTGGGGATCAAGAACAACACCCTATTTCCCACCTGGAATTCTCGGGGCTGGGCACCCCGATTGTAGACCTGGGCTTGGGTGCATTGGGCCTTCTCCATATGTTCCTCACGACTGGCAATATGGCTGTCATCCGCTCCCTCATCGTCTCCACATGCTCTACCACGCTGCGTAAGGGGGTCGGTTGGGCTTCCCACACCTCCTTGGCGAGGTCCAGTAGGCCGCGTGGCATCCTGCCGTAGAGGAGTTCGAAAGGGGAAAACCCAGTGGAGGATTAGGTGAGGTAGCTGGTCCCAGTTCTTCCCGTCCTACTCGATGACCTTCCACAGCATTTGTTTGAGCATTTTATTTATTTATTTTAGTCCTGACGGAGAGCCTGTCGAGACCTGGCACGTCCAGCAGATGGAGCTATCGCCTCGTGATGTATACGCCGTCTGTCACCAATCCTCGACAAGTCTCCCCCTGGTGGCTAACCTGCTACACGCCTCAATATATTGATGCAACATCTCAAGACATCAGTCAGGAAGTTAAAGCTTGGTTGCAAATGGGTCAGACTTTACATACACTCAATTAGTATTTGGTAGCATTGCCTTTAAATGGTTTAACTCAAACGTTTTGGGTAGCCTTCCACAAGCTTCCCACAATAAGTTGGGTGAATTTTGGCCCATTCCTCTTGACAGAGCTGGCGTAACTAAGTCAGGTTTGTAGGCCTCCTTGCTCGCACACGCTTTTTCAGTTCTGCCCACAAATGTTCTATAGGATTGAGGTCAGGGCTTTGTGATGGCCACTCCAATACCTTGAATTTGTTGTCCTTAGGCCATTTTGCCACAACTTTGGAAGTATGCTTGGGGTCATTGTCCATTTGGAAGAGCCATTTGCGACCAAGCTCTAAGTTCCTGCCTTGAGATGTTTTTTATATGTATATAATTATTTATTACAAAAAACACAAGGAAGGGGCAACATTAAAGTATTAGAACATGAAGGACAAACAATACAGCATCAAGACACTATCAAACATGTATCAGTCTTTCTGCAACAGAGCCATCCTTATGTGTGAGGGTGCGTGTGCATGATAGTGATATAAAATATGTCATAGTTTCCTTTTTCATGATAACAATCTTGTGAAGCCCGAACCCTGCAAGACCCCCCCCCACACACAGTTCCCCAATAGCTGTCCCTCAACCATTCGAGACCCCCCCCCCTACCCGGAAGAAAAAATAAATACATAATATTAATTCCATTCCCCACCCCTATGAACCCCCCCCATGCACCAACAACCTAGAGAATGAACTAAAGAGAAAAAAGGAAAAGACAGAAGACAGCAAACAAAAATGCAAAAAAAATACACAAAATAATATGTTTAAAACAAAGGACATCAAGGACAACTGAAATCATAATAGCAATGCATACATTATATGTTTGTGTGCATGTCTGGCACTATTATGTATGTGTGTGTTCTTGTATGTGTTTATTTGAATGAGAGTGTGTGTATATGCATGTGTACAAACACCTGCACGGCATCAGCCTCAGGCAGACTGGCATTAGTTGTAAAACACTGCCACTTAGAGTCATTCAAATGTACCTTTATTATGTTTTATTTTGACTTTTTTTCCCCTTTATCTTTTGACCATCATTCTCTCTCACACAGCAACTCCATTCCCACTTGTCTCCAATTCCACATACCAACCCTCAGCTTCCCTCATCCCATCTATCTCTGCTGGCCACCCACTTCGTGTTTCTACGCAACACATATCTTTCAACTCTGCTATGATGTTTAACGTGCAATTTCAATCTATCTAATCGAACAGATGTTCAAACATCTTTCCCATTAATACAGGTATTTTATCAACCAGCACATTTGAGTTCAGCCATAATATTTGTTGTAACATTTGTTCTATCTTTTCAGGGGGATGAAATTGAAATTGTAGCCAGCTCTGCAATGCTTGTTTGAAAAAGGCAGATACTTTGAAAAAAGGATCATTTTCAATTAATAAAAATGAGACATGGCAAAAAGGACATTTTTAAACAATGGATGAGCTTTTCTTATTAATCCACTTGAGAACCATTTAGGGTTCAAATTACACTTTTGATTGAGTGAAGCTTTTAGAGAGAGGTTTAGTGCTTTTATATTTAATAATCTCAACCCACCCAATTCATATTCATTATATACAGTGCCTTGCGAAAGTATTCGGCCCCCTTGAACTTTGCGACCTTTTGCCACATTTCAGGCTTCAAACATAAAGATATAAAACGGTATTTTTTTGTGAATTACACACAGGTGGATTGTATTTATCATCATTAGTCATTTAGGTCAACATTGGATCATTCAGAGATCCTCACTGAACTTCTGGAGAGAGTTTGCTGCACTGAAACTAAAGGGGCTGAATAATTTTGCACGCCCAATTTTTCAGTTTTTGATTTGTTAAAAAAGTTTTAAATATCCAATAAATGTCGTTCCACTTCATGATTGTGTCCCACTTGTTGTTGATTCTTCACAAAAAAATACAGTTTTATATCTTTATGTTTGAAGCCTGAAATGTGGCAAAAGGTCGCAAAGTTCAAGGGGGCCGAATACTTTCGCAAGGCACTGTACTTACATCTCTATGGGCAACACTCTAGTCTACCAGATCCACAGTGGTAGCTCATAGTTTGAGTTTCACACTCAAAGATGTATGTAAACAGCTTTACAGCTGCTCCTGCTGTTCTGTATGCATGCGTGCAATCGTGCAAGTGAGTGACTCACTGATGTTGTTTGTGGTTGCTTGCCATTTTAACGGCTCTCCACTCATTATGCGACTCCCATGCAGCCATGTCCTTGAGCATGATGGCTTAGGTTAATTCACTATGAATACAGCATGCCGTATTGTTAGCCTCTAATAATGAAAGTACATTGAATGTGATGTTCCACAGTAGTTCGCCTGCTAGCCGTGGGGTCTGTACATTCTGTACAGAAGGAAGATGTACATTACTTGCATGTGTATTTCTGCTTCTCAATAAAAACTTATTTGAAAAACAAAACCTTGGCAGAGAGGGAATCCTGTTTTTCTTGTGTCATGGACATGATAAATATATTCTAGGCTTGAGGAGTGTTTTGTAGGAAAATGACTATTTCTTATCAAACATATGCATGTACACCAGGCTAAATGTGCTGATGCCATGTTGATTTGGGGTGGTTCCCAAATAACACCCGAGTTAATGTATACGGTGCCTTCAGAAAGTATTCACACCCCTTGACTTTTTCCACATGTTGTTGTGTTACAGACGGAATTTAAAATTGAGATTTTGTGTCACTGGCCTACACACAATACCCCATAATGTCAAAGTCGAATTACTGTATGTTTTTTGAAATGTTTACTAATGAATTAAAATTAAAGCTGAAATGTCTTGAGTCAATAAGTATTTAAATCCTTTGTTAATGCAAGCCTAAATAAGTTTAGGAGTTAAAATGTGCTTAACATGTCACATAATAAGTTGAATGTACTCACTCTGTGTGCAATAAGTGTTTAACATGAATTTTGAATGACTACTTCATCTCTATACCTCACACATAACTTTATCTGTAAGGTCCCTCAGTCAAGCAGTGCATTTCAAACACAGATTCAACCACAAAGCCCAGGGAGGTTTTAAAATGTCTCGCAAAGAAGAGCACCCACCCAATCGGTTGATGTTTTAATTTTTTTATTTAACTAGGCAAGTCATTTATGAACAAGTTGTTATTTACAATTGACAACCCACAAAAAAGCTGACATTTATTATCCCTTTGAGTATGGTGAGGTTATTGATTACACTTTGGATGGTGTATCAATACACCCAGTCACTACAAAGATACAGGCGTTCTTCCTAACTCAGTTGCCGGAGAGGAAAGAAACCACTCAGGAATTACACCTTTAGGCCAATGGTGACTTTAAAATAGTTACAGAGTTTAATGGCTGTGATAGGAGATAACTGAGGATGGATCAACAACATTGTAGTTACTCCACAATACTAACCTAATTGACAGAACAGAGCTAAAACAAGGAAGCCTGTACAGAATAAAACATATTCAAAAACTTGCAACAAGGCAATAAAGTAATACTGCAAAAAACGTGGCAATTTCTTTTCCTGAATGCAAAGTGTTATGTTTGGGGCAAATCCAATACAACCAATTACTGAGTACCACTCTTAATATTTTCAAGCATAATGGTGGCTACATCATGTTATGGGTATGCTTGTAATCATTTAGCACAAGGGAATTTTTCAGGATAAAAAAGAAACAGAGTGGCGCTAAGCACAAGCAAAATCCGAGAGGAAAACCTGATTCAGTCTGGTTTCCACCAGACACTGGGAGATGAATTCACCTTTAAGCAGGACAATAACCTAAAATACAAATATACAGAGTTACAGATTTGACTTAAATCTACTTGAAAATCTACTGCACAACCTGAAATGGATTGTCTGGCAATGATCAACAACCAATTTGGCAGAGCTTGAAGAATTTTGAAAAGAGTAATAGGCAAATGATACACAATCCAAGTGTGAAAAGCTCTTAAAGACTTACCCAGAAGAACTCACAGCTGTAATCACTGCCAAAGGTACTTCTACAAAGTGTTAATTCAGGGGTTTGAAAACGTATGTAAATTACATATTTCTGTATTTCATTTTCAATAAATTTGCAAAAATGTTTAAAAACATGTTTTTACTTTGTCATTGTGGGGTATTTTGTGTAGATGGGTGAGAGACAAAATATATTTAATACATTTTAAAAACTGTAACACAACAAAATGTGGACTAAGTCTAGGGGTATGAATACTTTCTGAAGGCATTGTAGTGTACTACGTTTGACCAGAGCTCGTAGGGCTTTGGTCAACAGTGGATGGGTCCTGGTCAAAAGTAGTGCACTATAGGGAATAGGGTGCCATTTGGAAAACACACAAGTTTGCCAATCTGGGTTTCTTGCTTTTTTAAGTTGCTCTAATGTTTTGATATGATTAATGATGTTTTCAAATTCAGGGATGCAACTTTGGCTTTAGAAGTTGTTGGGACATATATGTAAATATATTACACACACAGTACCAGTCAAAAGTTTGGACACACCTACTCATTCAAAGGTTTTTATTTATTTTTACTATTTTATACATTGTAGAATTATAGTGAAGACATCACAACTATGAAATAACACATATGGAATCATGTAATAACCAAAAAAGTCAATGTACCCTTTGCTTTGATGACAGCTTTGCACACTCTTGGCATTCACTCAACCAGCTTCACCTGGAATGCTTTTCCAACAGTCTTGAAGGAGTCCCCACATATGATGAGAACTTGTTGGCTGTTTTTCCTTCACTCTGTGGTAACTTATCCCAAACCATTTCAATTGGGTTGAGGTCAGGTGATTGTGGGGGCCAGGTCATCTGATGCAGCTCTCCATCCCTTTCCTTCCTGGAGGTGTGTTGGGTCATTGTCCTGTTGAAAAACAAATGATATTAGGCGCAAATCAGATGGGATGGCATATCACTGCAGAATGCTGTGGTAGCCATGCTGGTTAAGTGTGCCTTGAATTCTAAATAAATCACTGACAGTGTCACCAGCAGAGCACCATCACACCTCCTCTTCTATGCTTCATGGTGGGAACCACACATGCGGAGATCATCCGTTCACCTACTCTGCGTCTCACAAAGACACGGCAGTTGGAACCAAAAATCTCAAATTTGGACTCATCAGACCAAAGGACAGATTTTCACCGGTCTAATTTCCATTGCTCATGTTTCTTGGCCCAAGCAAGTCTCTTCTTCTTATTGGTGTCCTTTAGTAGTGGTTTCTTTGCAGCAATTCGACCACACTGTCTCCTCTGAACAGATGATGTTGAGATGTGTCTGTTACTTGAACTATGTGAAGTATTTATTTGGCTGCAATTTCTGAGGCTGGTAACTCTAGCTTATCCTCTTCAGCAGAGGTAACTCTGTGTCTTCCTTTCCTGTGGAGGTCCCCATGAAATCCAGTTTCATCATAGCGTTTGATTGTTTTTGCGAGTGCACTTGAAGAAACTTGACAAAGTTCTTGACATTTTCAGATTGACTGACCTTCATGTCTTAATGTAATGATAGACTGTAATTTGTCTTTGCTTATTTGAGCTGTTCTTGCCATGATATGGACTTGGTATTTTACCAAATAGGGCTATCTTCTGTATACCACCCCTAACTTGTCACAACACAACTGATTTGCTCAAACACATTTAATTTTTAACAAGGCACACCTGTTAATTGAAAAGCATTCCTGCTGACTACCTCATTAAGCTGGTTGAGAGAATGACAAGAGTGTGCAAAGCTGTCATCAGTGGCTACTTTGAAGTATTCTAGATATAAAATATATTTGAATTTGTTTTTACACTTTTTTTTGGTTACTACATGATTCCATATGTGTTATTTCATAGTGATGTCCTCAGTATTATTCTATATTAAAATAGTATTACATAGTATTAAAATAGTAAAAATAAAGAAAAACCCTTGAATGGGTAGGTGTGTCCAAACTATTGATTGGTTCTGTGAGTTTTATTATATACAGTGGGGAGAACAAGTATTTGATACACTGCCAATTTTGCAGGTTTTCCTACTTACAAAGCAAGTAGAGGTATGTAATTTTTATCATAGGTACACTTCAACTGTGAGAGACGGAATCTAAAACAAAAATCCAGAAAATCACATTGTATGATTTTTAAGTAATTCATTTGCATTTTATTGCATGCAATAAGTATTTGATACATCAGAAAAGCAGAACTTAATATTCGGTATAGAAACCTTTGTTTGCAATTACAGAGATCATACGTTTCCTGTAGTTCTTGACCAGGTTTGCACACACTGCAGCAGTGATTTTGGCCCACTCCTCCATACATACCTTCTCCAGATCCTTCAGGTTTCGGGGCTGTCACTGGGCAATATGGACTTTCAGCTCCATCCAAAGATGTTCTATTGGGTTCAGGTCTGGAGACTGGCTAGGCCACTCCAGGACCTTGATATATTTCTTACGGAGCCACTCCTTAGTTGCCCTGGCTGTGTGTTTCTGGTAGTTGTCATGCTGGAAGACCCAGCCATGACCCATCTTCAATGCTCTTACTGAGGGAAGGAGGTTGTTGGTCAAGATCTCGCGATACATGTCCCCATCCATCCTCCCCTCAATACGGTGCAATCGTCCTGTCCCCTTTGCAGAAAAGCATCCTCAAAGAATGATGTTTCCACCTCCATGCTTCACGTTGGGATGGTTTTCTTGGGGTTGTATTCATCATTCTTCTTCCTCCAAACACAGCGACTTGAGATTTAGACCAAAAAGCTCTATTTTTGTCTCATCAGACCACATGGCCTTCTCCCATCCCTCCTCTGGATCATCCAGATGGCCATTGGCAAACTTAAGATGGGTCTGGACATGTGCTGGCTTGAGCAGGGGGACCTTGCGTGCGCTGCAGGATTTTAATCCATGACGGCGTACTGTGTTACTAATGGTTTTCTTTGAGACTGTGGTCCCAGCTCTCTTCAAGTCATTGACCAGGTCCTGCCGTGTAGTTCTGGGCTGATCCCTCACCTTCCTCATGATCATTGATGCCCCACGAGGTGAGATCTTACATGGAGCCCAAGACCGAGGGTGATTGACCGTCATCTTGAACTTCTTCCATTTTCTAATAATTGCGCCAACAGTTGTTGCCTTCTCACCAAGCTGCTTGCCTATTGTCCTGTAGCCCATCCCAGCCTTGTGCAGGTCTACAATTTTATCCCTGATGTCTTTGCACAGCTCTCTGGTCTTGGCCATTGTGGAGAGGTTGGAGTCTGTTTGATTGAGTGTGTGGACAGGTGTCTTTTATACAGGTAACGAGTTCAAACACGTGCAGTTAATACAGGTAATGAGTGGAGAACAGGAGGGCTTCAAACTTTTACGGCTGCTGTCCCTGTACAGGGATCAACATCAGCGGAAATTTCAGAGTGACAACTAATAGTACTCGATACAACTCAAACTTTCATTAAAACACACATGCAGGGTACTCAATTAAAGCTACACTCGTTGTGAATCTAGCCAACATGTCAGATTTTTAAAATGCTTTTCGGCGAAAGCATGAGAAGCTATTATCTGATAGCATGCAACCCCCGAAATACCCAAAGGGGACGTAAACAAAATAATTAGCGTAGCCGGCGCTACACAAAACGCAGAAATAAAATATAAAACATTCATTACCTTTGACGAGCTTCTTTGTTGGCACTCCTATATGTCCCATAAACATCACTATTGGGTCTTTTTTTTCGATTAAATCCGTCCATGAATACCCAAAATGTCCATTTATGAAGCCCGTCTGATCCATGAAAAAGCACCGTTCCAAAATGCAACGTAATTTTTTTCAATTAAAAAAGTTGCCTATAAACTTTGACAAAACACTTCAAACTACTTTTGTAATCCAACTTTAGGTATTAGTAAACGTTAATAATCGATCAAATTGATCACGGGGCGATCTGTATTCAATAGCATTACGTTTTGAAATCATGGTCCACATTCTCTCTTTCATAACTTCCTCCGGTGTACTCGACGACAGGAAGTGCCTATTCCTCATTTTACCAAGGATACATTTAAAATCAATTGACAGTACTGGCGACATCGTGTGGAAGCTGTAGGCATTGTAAACTGGGCCCTATCTATTTTCCCTTGCCATAGACAATACAGAGACTGGCGGAGGGATATTTTTTTGTTTTTTTTTGTGAACAGTTATCCTTGGGATTTTGCCTGCTAAACACGTTCTGTTATAGTCACAGACATGATTTAACCAGTTTTATAAACTTCAGAGTGTTTTCTATCCACACATACTAATCATATGCATATACTATATTCCTGGCATGAGTAGCAGGACGTTGAAATGTTGCACGATTTTTAACAAAAAGCTGCAAAAATTTGCAGCCTCTTTAACAGGTTTTAAAGAAAAACTAACAGGTCTGTGAGAGCCGGAATTCTTACTGGTTGGTAGGTGATCAAATACTTATTGCATGCAATAAAATGCAAATGAATTACTTAAAAATCGTACAATGTGATTTTCTGGATTTTTGTTTTAGATTCCGTCTCTCACAGTTGAAGTGCACCTATGATAAAAATTACAGACCTCCTCTACATGCTTTGTAAGTTGGAAAACCTGCAAAATCGGCAGTGTATCAAATACTTGTTCTCCCCACTGTATATTTTTTTTCCAGTTGGTTAAACAGTCTACCCGCCGCTAGGAGGCGTCCGCATGGTCTTAAAGCACCCCGTTGCCTCGTTTTTTTCATTCCATTCCGATGATAAAATTGGGGGGGGGGGACAAAAATGCAATTTCAGGATGTGGGGGGGGGGGGGGGCATGTTCCCACTGAATGTTGTGCCCCTGTCCAAATGTGTGCTGGCACTCAGAAAATAAGAGAGAACATGTTATCATAAATGGGATGTTTGAAATTGACCCAGTACCAAAATCCACAGCTGCTCAACGACTAAATTATTAAATGAATTACTGTTATTAAATTCATTATTTCATATCTGTGCAGCGCACCAATTACATTTAGCGGAAGTTATGAAGTATTAAATTGTAAAACATAATGTGGTGTTACAGTAGTGATGTAGTGCATACTGTGCGTGACAGATGTCTGTAAACCAACTGTTTGTGTCCCCCTAAGCCTCTGGTCTGGAGGCAAGGATCACATTGTTTATGTCACATGTCTGGTCTGTCAGTCTGACGGCACTATTAGTATGTCATATAGCTCTCTTCTCCTTAGTATGTGTAGTCGTTTAGGGTAAAGTCTTCAGTAGTCATTTCTAGGCTGTGTGTTGTGCGTGTTGTGTTACCTCCTCCATAGCAGAGGCCCGGTGGACTGTGTGTGTGGCTGACTGAAGGAGATGCCTGTTAGTGATGATTCATACATACAGACTTCACTGTATACGGTGCATTCGGAAAGTATTCAGACCCCTTGACTTTTTTCACTTTTTGTTACATTACAGCCTTATTCTAAAATGGATTAAATCGTTTTTTTCCCCCCAAGCTTGGCACACCTGTATTTGGGGAGTTCATCCCTTCTCTGCAGATCCGCTCAAGCTCTGTCAGGTTGTATGGTGAGCGTCGCTGCACAGCTATTTTCAGGTGTCTTCAGAGATTTTCGATCGGGTTCAAGTCCGGGCTCTGGCTGGGCCACTCAAGGACATTCTGAGATCTGTCCTGAAGCCACTCCTGCGTTGTCTTGGCTGTGTGCTTAGGGTCATTGTCCTGTTGGAAGGTGAACCTTCACCCCAGTCTGAGGTCCTAAGCGCTCTGGAGCAGGTTTTCATCAAGGATCTCTCAGGACTGCTCTGTTCCTCTTTCCCTCGATCCTGACCAGTCTCCGAGTCCTTGTCGCTGAAAAATATCCCAACAGTATGATGCTGCCACCACCATGCTTCTTCGTAGGGATGGTGCCAGGCTTCCTCCAGACGTTAAGCTTGGCATTCAGGCCAAATAAGTAAATCTTGGTTTCAACAGACCAGAGAATTTTGTTTGGCCAGTATTCCACAAAGGCCTGATTGGTGGAGTGCTGCAGAGATGATTGTCCTTCTGGAAGGCTCTCCCATCTCCACAGAGGAAGTCTGGAGCTCTGTCAGTGACCATCGGGTTCTTGGTCACCTCCCTGACCAGGGCCCTTCTCCCCCGATTGCTTAGTTAGGCCGGGCGGCCAGCTCTAGGAAGAGTCTTGGTGGTTCCAAACTTCTTCCAATTTAAGAATGATGGAGGCCACTTTGTTCTTCAATGCTGCATACAAACAAATTGTACCCTTCCCCAGACCTGTGCCTCGACACAATCCTGTCTCGGAGCTCTATGGACAATTCATTCGTCCCTCATGACTTAGCTTTTGCTCTGACATGTACTGTCAACCGTGGGACCTTATATAGACAGGCGTGTGCCTTTCAAAATCATAAAAATAATATATTGAGTGTACCACACTTGGACTCCAATCAAGTTGTAGAAACATCTCAAGGATGATCAATGGAAACAGGATGCACCTGTGCTCCATTTCGAGTCTCATAGCAAAGGGTCTGAATAATTATGTAAATAAGGTATTTCTGTTTTATTTGTTAAACATTTTCACAAATTTCTAAAAACCTATTTTCGCTTTGTCATGGGGTATTGTGTGTAGATTGAGGAGGAAATGTTTTAATTTAATTCATTTTAGAATAAGGCTGTACCATAACAAAATGTGGAAAAAGGAAGAGTTCTGAATATTTTCCTAAGGCAATGTATGTGTTTGTCATGCTTCCACCATTTCACAAATGGTTCCTACTATTTGATTTGATTTGATTACTCATCCACCTACTCCTCCTCCTCTTCCTGCAGAAATTGTGATTGCAGGAAAGGGAACTAGGGCAGGGAAGAGAGAAGGGTAGCTAGGAGTATAATCCCTAGCACAGGACTCATTACTTGTGGTAGGTCTGGGTACCAATGTATGCCACTGGATAATGTGTACTTATATCTGTGACAGCTGAGCAGGCTCTTGCAGCAGAGTTTGCGGAGGCGGTGGATGGAGAGGTGGGAGGAGATCGAGAGAGACACGAGAGGAAAGAGAGGGAGAGAATGAAATAGAGGGAGGAGGAGGATGAGAGAGGAAGGAAATAGAGAGAGAGGTTGGAGAATGCTGCTCACCAGTGACATATAGAGATTGCTCTTGATTTCCCCAGGCTTTAAGCCTAAAGATCAGCATTATTCTGTTTTATTGGTAATGAAATTAAAATATTTTTCCTCTCTCTTTCTGTCTCCCTCTCTCTTTTTCTCCTCTTTCATTCTCCCTCTCTTTCTCTCCTCTGCCTGGCATCACCCTTTACACAAAGTGACGCCATTAAGGCCTGGAGGCCATCTGTTAGTTGCAGCCCCTTGTATTTGGCCCCGCTCTGTTCTACGTGTCAGGGCCAGTATATGTATGATAGCCACTTTATTTTTAATTGCATTTTAACATGCATAGGAGCCATTGTGATGGCTGTTGTTGACGACATCATAAGATAAAGGCTTTGGTTAACCTCGGAAACTAGGAACAGGACCTCGGTTGACTCCACTAGAACTTCTCCGAAGCTCCAGAGGACCTGCAGCCCACTTCGAAAGCCTTCCGCACTGAAACTATTGGTGTCCTGTGCAGCTTTGGTCTGGAGACTTCACAGCTCAATTATTTTCAATGCTACAGTACAGTGTATGTCCATCTGCTCCGTAAAATATTTCAGGCTTTAATTAACCAGAAACATTGAAACACCGGAGAGGCAGAAACCTTCAAAAAGGCAGAAACATTAAAAAGTATATATTGATAAATAGCCGCAAGACTGATTCTTATGACTTCATACTACAACTAGGAATGGGTAGCAGCAGCCAATGTAGAGACCACAGCCCCACACCCAAGTAATTGAATGCTCTCAGGTAATATACTTGAACCCAATTAACTCCTGTCTCACCTTAACAGTGTGGGCGTTGCAGCAGCCAGCCTGTAAGTCAGTTCCCTGCAGTCTACAGACGTTATCATTCCAAGGGTTAATTGAGTTTATTGGCCAGGCGTGTTCCGGCAATGCGTCCAATATACAATTACGAAGCACAGTGATTCAGCTGGATCAACAGGTGGGCTCCCAAGCGAGCTGGGGTCACGGAGGGCCTGGTTGGCTTTGTCAAAGGATCTCAACCTAATCAGACATGCTGGCCGAAGGGGGACTCTCTGCAGACTGGAAAGGTCAATGCCCATACTTGTCACTGATTCACCCTCTTTGAGGTGGTGCAGGCAGGAGCGGTAACAGGGAAAAGGGAGATAGCGAGGCTTTTGGAAGCGTGTCCTTTGCACTGGAGCATTGTTCTTTGAAACAGTACAGTCATTCTGTGTCTGGTACCATTATCACAGCCGTGTCACAGACAGGACAAAAAAATTGCTGTTAGCACCGATTTTGCAATTGTGTCAGACTGGGGTTCAAACGCGAGTTTCCTAGTCTCAGTGACTGAGTTAGTCCGCCTAGCCAAAGCCCAGTACTTTGTAGTGTGGCCCATATTAAAGCATTGATATAGTATCACATTACTTGTAGGTAAAAAAAAGTTGGTTTGGAGTGCATGTTAAGATAAGGTTGTCAGTCATATTGTGGGAATTATATAATGACGGGTCTATCCTTAATAAAATCATAGGCTTTACAAATTGATTACGTTCTCTTAGGCAGGCACTGTGCTACAGTAGTTAACCCAAAATCCATAATGAATTGTCTCAAAATTCTGATAAGACACTGATGATTATTAATGTTGCTATTTAAAGCATAATGAAGGGATAATTGCAGTCATACTCTGACATTTCACAACCCTTTCTGCATATTTCTCCCCTCGACATGAGTGCAAAAGGATTAAACGTACAAAAAATAAAAACTCTCAACCAGCGAAGATCCATCTCCCTCTGAAAAGCCCCAATTATTGTTAGTTTAAGCATTTCATCTATGGCCTGCTATTTTTTTCTTGCTTTACCCTGGTTATAAGAAATTAAATATGTTCTGAAGTATATTGATGTAAGCTGCTCAACCATGAAATCATAGCCTCTTTAATAAATTCTTGAAATTAGCTATGGGCATCAGTTGGAAGCCAAGAAGGGGAGAGAAAGCAGCACATACTATAGGATGAATGGCAAATTCCTAGTCAAGCCCCCTGACTATGGTTTGATAAATTTGGGCATTGGGGAACTAGCTGCAGGGTGATCGACATGGAGGGTGAACATTACTCTCTAAAAGGTTTCTATGACCAACGCTCTGTCATAGAAACACTTGTTTAATCCTGGGCTGTTCGTTAAGTATGGCATTCAAAGCTGGCTCCCAGCTTAATTAGTGAAGCGCTAATTTATCCCCACCAGTATTAATTTACGAAAAAGAGAGAATACGTTTGGAGAGAGAAAAACTAAACGACAACACTGAAATTCTGAAAGTGCTATCATCACCCAGTCATGCAATGCGAGTAGACTGAGAAATCCCCAGTTGAGCCGACCATGAAATGTGGCACGGATGGAACTATTCACACTGCAACTTTTTTTGCTGCCATTTCCCCCATTTAAATATATTGTCATCATGAATATTTTCGAAAACCCCATTCACGAGTAGTAGTGCATAGAAAGAGTTAAAGACTTTAAAGTGTTATTAACAGTGCTTTTTGGGTTCGCAAAATGGTTCTATTAACAAGGGGATGAAGTCTTGCAGAGACATCACAGGAACATTTTAAGAACTTGCATAACACTTTACATGAAGTTGCTCTTATAGGCCTGTCTGTGTAGTAACAATGAAACTACCCTGGTAACAACACTGCATTAGCATAATAATGTTCAGTTGAACAATGGAACATGTTCTATGAATGTTTCATGGACTGCCAGGCACTAAAATCACTCCATACTGTCATCTATAGCTCGGTTGCATCCATAGCACAGCCCCGTCCCTCAGTTTACCAAACAGTGCCAGGATCAGGCTGTTGAAATGACATATTGTGCCTTTAAGGTTCTCTCTTCCCTTCTTTACTTTTGTTTAGGCCTACTTTTTGTTCTACCTCTTATGTTTTAATCCCTGTGGTAAATAACAGGTACAAACCTTACACCATTAATGAGTAATACGGATGGATTTTAGGAGGCAAACAAGTTTTTTGTTTTTCTAAAGTTAATTTCCTTGTATGAC
The DNA here is from genome assembly GCF_057628025.1 of Oncorhynchus mykiss. Taxonomy (NCBI): domain Eukaryota; kingdom Metazoa; phylum Chordata; class Actinopteri; order Salmoniformes; family Salmonidae; genus Oncorhynchus; species Oncorhynchus mykiss. The sequence continues at coordinate 46,309,187 of NC_143046.1, forward strand.
TTGAAAGGTCATGTTATCCTCTAGAGCCTGTTGTATTCTGAGTTTTTGAGGATATTTGAATTGAGAGTATTTCTCTACTTTACAATCAAAAGGGATTGCTGCTTCAAAATTCCAAGCATATTGTATGCGACAGAAACGTTTGAAGTTAGTTCATTTAGGCATAGTAATATTAGCTCTTCCGACGGTGGCCTGAGGAGGGCTTGCCTCCAGCCTCATTACAGATAGCTGTCCGTTAGATGCTTGCTTGCTGGGCTGTAGCATGCTAACAGGGTTCCTACCACTTTCGATGTTTTGCACTCAACTATGCTATTGATAGGGTGTAGTAAACAAACCACTTCCGACACTGACCTTCTGCCTCTATAAACTACATTCTAGGTATCATTAACTTCTTGAATCTACTTGAGACGCACATGTCCCAAGTAGGCACCTGGAAATGCAAATGCGCTACGCTAAATGCTAAATGTACTCGTTAAAACTCAAACCTTGATCAAAATTCACAAGCAGGGTATTAAATTAAAGCTACACTCGTTGTGAACCTAGCCAGCAAGTCAGATTTTTAAAATGCTTTTCGGCGAAAGCATCAGAAGCTATTATCTGATAGCATGCACCCCCCAAAATGCCAGCTCGACACGTAAACAACAGATTTTGCGATAGACGGCGCTACCCAAAACGCAGAAATAAAATATAAAACATTCATTACCTTAGACGAGCTTCTTTCTTGGCACTCCTATATGCCCCATAAACATCACTATTGGGTCTTTTTTTCGTTTAAATCGGTCCATATATACCCAAAATAGCTTTGTATTGAAGTAGTGTCATTCAGAAAAATTCATCGTTTTTAAACGCTGCGTAATTTTTTAAAATTAAAAAAGTCGACGATAAACTTTCACAAAACACTTCGAAATCCTTTTGTAATCCAACTTTAGGTATTAGTAAACGTTTATAATCTATCAAAACGATTACAGGGCGATGTCTCTTCAATAGGTCCTCACTTCAAAAACAATGCAATCTGATCTCTCCTTGAACTGCATCCGGGTGAAGACTGGAAAACTTGGGGTCAGACAGATGGATTTTCCAACAATTAATTCGATTGAAAATTAGTACAATGGCGCCATCGTGCGGAATTTGTATGAAGTGCAGGCAAATTTCCATTAAATTCTGTTCTCCTTTAACAACTGGTGGAAGTGACTTATGGAAATTATTTTTTGCTTTCAGAGAGCAGTTTTTCTTGCGTTTTTCAATGAAACACACGCTCTGTTATAGTCACAGCCGTGATTTAACCAGTTTTATAAACTTCAGAGTGTTTTCTATCCACACATACTAATCATATGCATATACTATATTCCTGGCATGAGTAGCAGGACGCTGAAAAGTTGCGCGATTTTTAACAGAATTTTCAAAAAAGGTGGGGGTAGATTTAACAGGTTTTAAGATCAAGTATATTTGCAACTCTGGAGAATCAAATCATATGTTATTCGTCACATACTTCATAAACAGCTGTAGACTAACAGTGAAATGCTTACTGACGGGGCCTTCTCAACAATGCAGAGAGAAAAGAAAATAATAGACAGTAAAACACGTAACAAAGTAATAATAGATACATAACGGGTAAAAATAACTTGGCTATATAAACGGGGTACAAGTCGATATGCATGGGTACGAAGTAATTGAGGTAGATATGTACATATAACTAGGATTAAAGTGACAGATAATAAACAGTAGGAGCAGCATATGTGAGTTAGTGCAAAAAGGGTCAATGCAGATAGTCCGTGTAGCTATTTGGTAACTATTTAGCAGAACTGTTCCTTTAAGTGTTTCTGGAGTATTATCTAGTAAGGTGTCACTCAAAAATTCTGTGAATCACGCTCGTTTGTCTCCGAGCGGAAGGCGGTCCCTGCGGACTCTCTCAGCCATTCTGTGTATTCAAGCAGCAAGCTCTTTCATTCAGTCGAGTTAAGAGAGGACAGTTCCTCTGAGAGTTCTCAAAATTAGACACAAAATGGGAAAAATATTTCAGAGGCCCTTAAAATATCTCCTACTAAATTGCCTCGCATATATACAACAACAATTCCAATTTAAGCTTTTCACTAGAAGCTATATTATCCTAGACGTGTGACTTCTGAGTTCTCATGTTAGTGCTAAGTAGCCCGTTTTGCCCACATACTCCGACTTCCACTGTGTAGCTGTGTCTGCTAGACGTATACACAAGAGCGACAGGAACATTGCAGATTTAGCACTGTGTTTAGATCACTTTCCACCTAAGTTGGAGTGGCTAATTGATAAAGCCATGGCTACTGGCATCTCATTGCTATTGGGTTAGTGGTAATTATAGCGCAAGATAATCTAAAGGCTGGATAAATAAATAAAAGCTGATGGGACTTTAAAGTCCTGCAGATGGAGAAATTCTGGATGCAGATGAATGGATTATGTTTGGGTTGACATAAGGAGACGGGCTCAGATGCTGCCTGTGTGAGAAGGACAGTTTTTCTGTATTCCAAATCAACGCCTAGCTCCTCCTACTCTCTAGGCACTCCTGTAGATCTGAGAGGTTTATAGGTGTAAACAATATGGGAAGTAATTACCATATTGCTTGCACCTACCCAGTGGTGTAAAGTACTTAAGTACAAATACTTTAAAGTACTACTTAAGTAGTTTTTCGGGTATCTGTACTTTATATTTGACAACTTTTCCTTTAACTTCACTACATTCCCAAAATAAAATAATCTACTTTTTAAGCCATACATTTTCCCTGACACCCAAAAGTACTTGTTACATTTTGAATGCTTAGCAGGACAGGAAAATGGTCCAATTCACACACAACCCTATTCATCTCTACTGCCTCTGATCTGGTGGACTCACTAAACACACGTGTGAATTTTAAATGATGTCTGAGTGTTGAAAAATGTTGCCGTCTGGTTTGCAAAGGAATTTGATTTATACTTTTGATACTTAAGTATATTTTAGCAATTCCATTTATTTTTGATACTTTTAGACTTTTACTTGAGTCATTTTTCTATTAAGGTATGACAATTGGGTACTTTTTCCACCACTGCACCTGCATCTTCTCAGATCTCCACAAGTGCATAGGGGATAGGGGTTATTTTAGGACCGGGCCATTGCTGCCCTGTGGCTGACTGTTGTGATGTAGGCCAGGGGCTAGGGATTTATTTGGGATTCAGCCTTTGCCTCCCTGCCTGCCTGACTAATAGGGCCTTTGGTCTTCCTCTCCATAGATCCTCCGGTGGTGGAACCGGTGTTCACAGAGATCCGCCAGGGTCTGGGTCGCGCCTTCACCCTCAACTGCCGGGTGCTGCGGGCGCACCCGTCCAAAGTGCTCAAGTACGAGTGGAAGCTGGGTACCAGGCTGCTGACCATGGGCCAGTTCGACCAGCGCGACGAGACGGACTACCACGTCAGGGCACTCAATAGGGAGGGCTACGGGGAGTACACCTGTGAAGTGACCAATGAGGCCGGGGCGGGTGCCTGCAGGTTCTTAGTCACAGGTATGTATAACAGACGTCTTTCATTTAATTTTTCAAAATTTTATTTAACTAGGCAAGTCAGTTAAGAAAAATTCTTATTTACAATGACGGCCAAACCCGGACAACGCTGGGCCCTATGGGACTCCCAATCACTGCTGGATGTGATACAGCCTGGATTCAAAATCAGGGACTGTAGTGACGCCTCTTGCACTGAGATGCAGTGCCTTAGACCTCTCCGCCACTCGGGAGCCCTTTAGATAAAAGTGTCTGCTAAATGACATGTATTATTGTTATACACTGCTCAAAAAAATAAAGGGAACACAAAAATAACACATCCTAGATCTGAATGAATGAAATATTCTTATTAAATACTTTTTTCTTTACATAGTTGAATGTGCTGACAACAAAATCACACAAAAATTATCAATGGAAATCAAATTTATCAACCCATGGAGGTCTGGATTGGGAGTCACACTCAAAATTAAAGTGGAAAACCACACTACAGGCTGATCCAACTTTGATGTAATGTCCTTAAAACAAGTCAAAATGAGGCTCAGTAGTGTGTGTGGCCTCCACGTGCCTATATGACCTCCCTACAACACCTGGGCATGCTCCTGATGAGGTGGCGGATGGTCTCCTTAGGGATCTCCTCCCAGACCTGGACTGGAGCGAGACATGATGTCCCAGATGTGCTCAATTGGATTCAGGTCTGGGGAACGGGCGGGCCAGTCCATAGCATCAATGCCTTCCTCTTGCAGGAACTGCTGGCACACTCCAGCTACATGAGGTCTAGCATTGTCTTGCATTAGGAGGAACCCAGGGCCACAGCTCGCATTGATGTGCCATCCTGGATGAGCTGCACTACCTGAGCCACTTGTGTGGGTTGTAGACTCCGTCTCATGCTACCACTAGAGTGAAAGCACCGCCAGCATACAAAACTGACCAAAATATCAGCCAGGAAGCATGAGAAGTGGTCTGTGGTCACCACCTGCAGAACCACTCCTTTATTGGGGGTGTCTTGCTAATTGTCTATAATTTCCACCTGTTGTCTATTCCATTTGCACAACAGCATGTGAAATTTATTGTCAATCAGTGTTGCTTCCTAAGTAAACAGTTTGATTTCACAGAAGTGTGATTGCCTTGGAGTTACATTGTGTTGTTTAAGTGTTCCCTTTATTTTTTTGAGCAGTGTATGTTATGTCCAATTCCTTTCCTCGAAGGATAAATAACTTTTGCAGACTGTATAGTACATTAATGTATGTAATGCACTGCTTTTGGATGTGTATCAGTCAGATCTACAGTATAAATAGTAACAAGCAGTGGGCTAACCGAGAATTGTACATCAATGGAGAGCTGCCCCTTTAATATGCCAGTTCAACTGCTCCTGCCCGTCTCTCCTGGACACAACGGTTGCATCCCAAATGGCACCCCATTCCCTATTTATTACCTTTAACCAGGCCCCATAGGGCTCAAGTCAAAACAAGTGCACTATTTAGGGAATAGGGTGCCTTTTGGAACACAGGCAACCTATTGATTTGATTCACGTTCACTTTGTGTGAGTGCTCCCTGTTGAAGCGAGAGACTCCCATTGTTAATGCCTGGAGACAAGTAGAATCCACTCCCTGACTATTCTAATGAAATGTATCCCATGGAGATGGCCTTGTCAGCCTTAATAAAAATACATTTAAAAAAAAACTAATAAGCTGCTTATCGCCGACACAACAAAACGTCACTTGTTTTCCCTGTAAGCATGAATGGCGTAAGCAGCGAAGTTCACACAGAATTTCAATGAGTTATTGAATAGACAGATGAGAGGAATATCTGTTTTAATAACATGCAAGGCAAGGTGTGAAAATACACCTATAGTGTTTTGGTATTAGTATTCTTAGCTCTCAGCGAGATGTCAGTTATGTAAAGTTTAGTGTGTGTTTTTACATGGCACTGTATCAACACTACTGAGCATAGAAAGTACCACTGTGGTTTTAAGTGGCTGTTGGGGGAAAATACCTATTCAAGGAAGAAGCCTCAGAAAGCCCTGGTTTGTTGTTTATTGCTGAATCATGTTATCTTTCAATGAGACTTCATAATGTATTCAAATTCTAATAACTTTGTTAGCACGAGACAACTTCTTATGTGGACATGCAGCAGAATCAGCAGGGAGAAAATGTCTTAGTTGTCAATGTGATATGGTGTTGGGATTTTGTTGTTCTGCTCTTAAGCTTTTTCAACATCAGAGGCTCAACCTCTATCTTGCTACCAACCATTTTCTGATGGATGGGAGAAAATGGCTAGAATGTTTTACTCTTGATAAGTGTTCAGAGTCTGCAGACCAAGAAGTGCAACTGTATCACTGCTAAAGTCTTTCCCGGGTTACATTAGTCCCAACTTGGATTTGCATTGGCAATTTTCTGCCCTGCACAGCAGCCACAAGGAGGATTACTGCACTCTCCATTCTGTCCTCCACCCCATAGAAAATGTCAGCAATTTAGAGAACACGAAAATTCAGGTCCACTTGTTATATGAGAAGGTCACCTCGTATTCCTGTACGGCTTTCCTGAAACTATTTGATTGTCGAACATTCACGAAGAGCAAGAAAACCTGTCTGTGTTCCTAATACAGGTTTGTGGTTCAAATACTCCCTCTCTTGTTTGAATCTTTGATATATATTCTGTCTGGAAAGACCATTAGCTTCCAAAGAACACTTCTTCTTTTATTACGGATTAATGCTTCATATTTGAGTGCTTTTTTGAGGAGTTCAGTCACATGAAAGCAAGGCAATAACAAACCTTGAAGGTAAACTCAGTGATACGATTTAGATGCAGAAAGTTAACAGCATAATGGGTCAATTTCTGCAACAACTAAGAGAGTTGAAGTGCGAAGCTCTACTTCTCCGCATTTTTGGTCCCGTGGCTACAATGCTGTAACAGCGTGAAGCGAACCTGTGCACATGCGCAAATACTGTATGAGAGCGAGGTCTTGGCTCTCGCTTATCTCAGTATGGTTGGTGTGATTGGTTGTGGTCTTCTATGTGTCATATCACGTTACAATGCGCGCGTATTCTGGGTACCTTCTTCTGATTGCACAATGGCAGAACATGTGGCGTAGCAGTAACATTGCTGCACCTGAGGCTGGTAATGAATGTTTGACAAGATGACAGTGCCACATTTTTGGGGAGTTGGTTGTGAAATATTGATGGCCTTGGTTTATCTCAGATGTCTGTTTTCGATGGGTAACAATATAGAGGTGTAAGCTATTTGGTCGAGGGATAAGAAGTGATCAGGTAGGCCTATTTTATGACGTTTTCACTGGATCAGAGCATGACATTTTTCCTTTCAGGCTGAGTGGATATCGAAAAGGAGAGGAACTATTGTCATTCTCAATGGATGTAAAAACAGACTTTATTTGCTGAGGTGAAGAAAACATTACTTTGAGAAGATCCACAGCTCATCAGTGGTGCTGTGTTAAGCAAATCAGAAATACTATCAGATCCCTAAATGGGCACATTTATAAGCCTACATTCGCGCACAGGACAGGCATTGAAGCTCGTCTGGAGGTTTGTTAACACAGTGTCCAAAGAAGGGCCAGATGTATACAGAATGGTGTCGTCTGCGTAGAGGTGGATCAGAGAATCACCAGCAGCAAGAGCTACATAATTGATGTATACAGAGAAAAGAGTCGGGCCGAGAATTGAACCCTGTGGCACCCTCATAATGACTGCCAGAGTTCCGGACAACAGGCCCTCCGATTTTACACACTGAACTTTATCTGAGAAGTAGTTGGTGAACCAGGCGAGGCAGTCATTTGAGAAACCAAGGCTGTTGAGTCTGACGATAAGAATGCTGTGATTGACAGAGTCGAAAGCCTTGGGCAGGTCGATGAAGACGGCTGCACAGTATTGTCTTTTATCGATGGTGGTTATGATATCGTTCAGGATCTTGGGCGTGGCTGAGGTGCACCCATGACCAGCTCGGAAACCAGATTGCATAGCGGAGAAGGTATGGTGTGATTCGAAATGGTCGGTGATCTGTTTGTTAACTTGGCTTTCGAAGACTTTAGAAAGGCAGGGTAGGATAGATATAGGTCTGTAACAGTTTGGGTCTAGAGTGTCTCCCCCTTTGAAGAGGGGGATTGACCGCGGCAGCTTTCCAATCTTTAGGGATCTCAGTCGATACAAAGAGAGGTTGAACAGGCTAGTAATAGGGGTTGCAACAATTGCGGCGGATAATTTTAGAAAGAGAGGGTCCAGATTGTCTCGCCCAGCTGATTTGTAAGGGGTCCAGATTTTGCAGCTCTTTCAGAAAATCAGCTATCTGGATTTGGCTGAAGGAGAAGTGGGGAGGCTTGGGCAAGTTGCTGTGGGGGGTGCAGAGCTGTTGACCGGGGTAGGGGTAGCCAGGTGGAAAGCATGGCCAGCCGTAGAAAAATGCTTCTTGAAATTCTCGATTATCATAGATTTATGGGTGGAGACAGTGTTTCCTAGCCTCAGTACAGTGGGCAGCTGGGAGGAGGTGCTCTTATTCTCCATGGACTTTACAGTGTCCCAGAATTAACAAGCATAATAATGTTGGCACTTTATGCAAAGGATTGTTACCTATAACCAGGATTGTTACCTAAAATCAGGATTGTTACCTATAACCAGTATAGTTACCTATAACCAGGATTGTTACCTATAACAGGATTGTTACATATAACCAGGATTGTTACCTCTAACCAGGATTGTTACCTATAACCAGGATTGTTACCTATAACCAGGATTGCCATTGCATTACATTACATTTTTGTCAAGCTATTTTTATTTTAACAAACAATTATTTTGATTAGTCCTATATTGTCCCTAGCATCCTTACCCCCTTGTAACAGATGTTGGATACAAACAAACAGAGACACACACACATACATACTCTTACACACTCAATCCCTTTCCCCCACATTCAACCATAAGCTCAGATGCTCAACGGTTGTTAAATTCCAGTGTCACGATCGTTGTAAGGAACGGACCAAAATGCAGCGTAGTATGTGTTCATGATGAAGTTTTTAATTAAAGAAAGCACTGAACACTGAATACAAACTATACAAAACAATAAACAAATAACGACCGTGAAGCTATCATAAGAACTGTGCTGACACAAGCAACTAACATAGACATCCCAAAATCATAGAAAAACAAACATAGACTGCCCACCCCAACCCACGCCCTGACCATACTAAATAACGACAAAACAAAGGAAATAAAGGTCAGAACGTGACATCCAGGGCCCAACGCAAGAAAGGATCTGATTTTACGAATGTCTATACAGTTACAGCTGTTTGAGAAAGTATGCAAGATTGAGCAAAAATGTGAGATTTACCAATGTCAAGTCCTAGGTGATGGAGATCAGATCCTTACCATGAAACAGACACACGGTGGTCCCCGGTTGTGACCATTTTCTCAAGCATCTGTGTGCTGTCAGACCTTTGATTATTTTGTGCCACCAGGGCCACAATAATATGAATGGTATAGTGTAGTTTATTTATTTAACAATTGTTTTATTTTATTACTATTCTATACATTTGTTTTTCTTTATTGTTACAATCCCTACCATGGCAAGTATTTGGTGTTCCATTATTCGACTCCTCTATGAGAACTTAGTAATTTTTAGAATAGCCATGGAGTAGTCTATGTGTCTCTGAACATTTTGTTGTCAATATACAGTTTATCGACTACGAGAGCTACAAGCTTCCAGTTTAAACTATTCTCCTCTATCTGTACTGGGGGTACAGAACTTTGCGCCGTTCTGCAATCTCCCTCGGGAACTTATCATTCATTGCTATTTTCGTGCCAATGAGTCTTTTTACCCAGGCTTTTAACCATTACTTTATCCTTAAAGAAAGTAAATTTGGCAACAATTGGGCTCTCAAATCTCTGTCCTCTTTGTCCGAAACGCTGTACATGTTTGAGTTGGATTTTATCGACAGCATTGTGTGGGATTTGAAGCGCTGTAAGAAAGATTTCATTCACTACCTTTTCGGGAACTTCTCCTCTTTCTCGATTTTCTCTCATAGATCTAGTCTGTATGTCAAGTAAGGCTTTTCTCAGGAAGATGTTCTCCTTTTTAAGTTCATTAACGTCTGTTTCTATCTTATTGACTGTCCCTTTTCGCTTGTTTGTTTCTTTCTCCATTTTCTCAGCTTTTTCGTCACTCGTTTCGAGGCTCGCCTTCAAGTCCTTTGTATCCTTACTGACTAATTCAAGTATGCCCAGTTTGTCATTAACAGATGACTTTAACAGATCGCTTTACCCCTTTACCAGTCCCGGTGGTGAAAATCATAAATCGTCTGTATCCGTCGAGGAGTTGCATTTTCTTTTGGAGATTAATTATCCTTGTTTACTCTCCGTCATGTTTGAGTGTTGCTTGTTTTCGTAATATTTGTCAATACATTTCTCTAGCCTTTTGATTTGTTTTGTGTTGTTATCCAGATTGAATGCTATTACCTCTGAGTATTTGAAGTGCTAATATTTAGTTTAAGTATGATATTGAATATTTCGTTTTTTATCTTTAGTCGATCTGCACCGCCGTGTTCAGTCCGCCATCTTCACTCAATCAAGCTTCACTCATTGTGTGGATTGTTCAAGCACCTTTGGCAGCAATTACAGCCTCGAGTCTTCTTGGGTATGACGCTACAAGCTTGGCACACCTGTATTGGGGAGGTTTCTACCATTCGTCTCTGCAGATCCTCTCAAGCTTTGTCAGGTTGGATGGGGAGCATTGCTGCACAGCTATTTTCAGGTCTCTCCAGAGATGTTCGATCGTGTTCAAGTCCGGGCTCTGGCCGGGCCACTCAAGGACATTCAGAGACTTGTCCCGAAGCCACTCCTGTCTTGTCTGTGTGCTTAGGGTCGTTGTCCTGTTGGAAGGTGAACCTCTCTTTACTTTGCTCTGTTCATCTTTGCCTCAATTCTGACTAGTCTCCCAGTCCCTACTGGTGAAAAATGCCCCCACAGCACCATGCTTCACTATAGGGATAGTGTCAGGTTTCCTTCAGACGTTATACTTGGCATTCAGGCCAAAGAGTTGAATCTTGGTTTCATCAGACCAGAGAATCTTGTTTCCCATGGTCTGAGAGACTTTAGGTGCTTTTTGGCAAACTCCAAGTGGGCTGTCGTGCCATTTACTGAGGAGTGGCTTCCGTCTGGCCACTCTACCATAAAGGCCTTATTGGTGGAGTTCTGCAGAGAGGGTTGTCTTTCTTGAAGGTTCTCCCATCTAAACAGAGGAAGTTCTTGGTCACCTCCCTGACCAAGGCCCTTCTCCCCCGATTGCTTAGTTTGGCGGACACTGTATGTAATGGGGAATTGATAGACGTTAACTGTCAAACGCGAACAATCCACACAATGAAGTTATGAAACAATGAATGTGAACAAATTCACGGAAGAGTGCATTCAGGAGAGATATTGTGCGTTCTGCCACACTCCCCTTCTTGTACCGTGCCATCCCACGACCTCTGCAATGGATTAGTTTTGGCCTCCGCAATAGTTGACAGAGATGGGTGCAAATAAGACAGGTGCCTCGTGTGCCATAAAAAAATACATACAGTATATAATTTGCTGTGTGTAGTACTCTGTATGGACAGATAAGAGTAGACTGGGGTGTGTGAGCAGCCAGCTTGTGTGTAACCTACCCGCCACCTTGTGACCCTTCCCTGACCTTTCTGTGACTGTGAGGCTAAAGCAAAAGACAGATGGGAGGGGTCTGCATCACTCCAGGGGCAGTCCTGCTGAGTGTAAGCTTATAGCCAATATGCTTTCAAATAGGCTTCTCTGTCTAAAGTCATACTACCATTGATCTCAATGACTTTGTAGCCATCGGCATGGTATATATAGGCATGCTTAATCATATACAGTGTTTATTTCCTTCTTACTTATAAGTTATATATTTTGTCCACAAACAACATTTCCATGTTTTTATTGTAAATGATTGATGGGAAATGGATGAGCTTGGATAACCTTTTCTTTCAATCAAGCTTTGAGATAATAACAAGAGGGAGCTCTGTTGATCTAGCTAGATTGTGTCAAACACAATCAAATATTTATATTTTCATTATGATGTTTTCTTTTCTCCATGAAAACAATTCAATATTAGAATAGATGCGATACAATTAGATAGTATTAGCCTGCTGAGCTAAAGCTAAGGCATTAGCTCAGGAGCCAACGCAAGTTTCCAGGTTCCAGACAAGGGTAAACATCACTCGAACTTGCTCGCAAACAACGTCAGATGCAGTATGTTGTGTTGAATCATTATTCACTGTAACATCAAATATACAGTACTTTATCCACATTTTGTTACGTTACAGCCTTATTGTTTTTTCCCCTCATCACCCTACACACCATACCCTATAATGACAAAGCAAAAATGGAAATATCACATTTACATAAGTATTCAGACCCTTTACTGCAGTGATTACAGCCTTGAGGCTTCTTGGGTATGAAGATACAAGCTTGGCACACCTGTATTTGGGGAATTTCTCCCATTCTTTTCTGCAGATCCTCTGTTTGGTTGGAAGGGGATTGTCGCTGCACATCTATTTTCAAGTCTCTCCAGAGATGTTTGATCGGGTTAATTTCTGGGCTCTGGCTGGGCCACTCAAGGACATTCAGAGACTTGTCCCAAAGCCACTCCTGCGTTGTCTTGTCTGTGTGCTTAGGGTCGTTGTCCTGTTGGAAGGAGAACCTTCGCCCCAGTCTGACATCCTGAGCGCTCTGTAGCAGGTTTACATCAAGGATCTCTCTGTACTTTGCTCCATTCATATTTCCCTCAATCCTGACTAGTCTCCCAGTACCTGCCGCTGAAAAACACCCCACAGCATGATGCTGCCACCACCATGTTTCACCATAGGCATGGTTCCAGGATTCCTACAGACGTGACACTTGGCATTCAGGCCAAAGAGTTCAATCTTGGTTTCATCAGACCAGAGAACCTTGTTTCTCATGGTCTGCGAGTCCTTTAGGTGACTTTTGGAAAACTCCAAGTGAGCTGTCATGTGCCTTTTACTGAAAATTGGCTGGCCACTACCATAAAGGCCTGGGTGCTGCAAAGAGGGTTGTCCTTCTTGAAGGTTCTCCCATCTAAACATAGGAAGTCTGGTGCTCTGTCCGAGTAACCATCGGGTTCTTGGTCACCTCCCTGAGCGAGGCCCTTCTCCCCTGATTGCTCAGTTTGGCCGGGCGGCCAGCTCTAGGAAGTCTTGGTGGTTCTAAACTTCTTCCATTTAAGATAGATGGAGGCCACTGTGGTCTTGGGGACCTTCAATGCTCATAAATGTTCTGGTACCCTTCCCCAGATCTGTGCCTCAACACAATCCTGTCTCGCACCTCAACGAACAATTCCTTCAACCTCATGGCTTGGTTTTTGCTCTGACATGCATCCTCAACTGTGGGAAAGGTGTGTGCCTTTCCAAATCATGTCCAATCAATTGAAGTGACCACAGGTGGACTCCAATCAAGTAGAAACATCTCAGGATGATCAATGGAAACAGGATGCACCTGAGCTCAATTTCGTGTCTCATAGCAAAGGTTCTGAATACTTATGTCAATAATGTATTTCTGTTTTTATTTTTTGATTCTTTGGAAGAAAATAAACTAACGTTTTTGCTTCGTCATTATGGGGTATTGTGTGTAGATTAATGGGGGGGGGGGGGGGGGGGGGGATAATTTAAGCAATTTTAGAATGAGGCTGTAACGTAACAAAATGTGGAAAAGGTCAAGGGGCCTGAATTCTGAATGCACTGTATGTGATAGATACTAGGACTGACCCCAATTAGTCGACTAGACGATTGTTTGGTCAATAGGCTGTTGGTCGATCGATAATTGTTTTAGTTGAGCAGTAGCAAATATATATTATTTTTTTAATCAAACAGTGCACTTAAAGCATGAGACAAGTTCAATGCATATATCATTTATTTTATTAAAACACATAGGGTGTGTCTAATATATGGAAAAATACACATTTTAAAATGTTGGTCAAAAGAACAGACGACTTTCGGTTGCCAAGATTATTTTTTTCGGGGACAGCCCTAATACGTACATCAACATTGGACTAAACCTTTACCCTTTGGGTTAATTGTCCCACTGAAGCTCCTGTGCACCTCTTCTTGCTTCTCTAGTAGCAATTTTGGTTTTCATTTGACAAGAACGAGACAGCCCTCGCTGCTAAGCTGTTTTCAATTTCTTGTCAGCTTTCAGCTCATAGAGGGGCCCTCTTCTTCTTTACTGCATAGTTGCATTCTTTGAACCACAGAAAAATGGTCTTTCTCATTTCTGCATTGGGGAAAGTAAAGCTTCAATGCTACAGTGACAGTGCTTAGAATGTACACTGAGTTTACAAAACATTATTAACGCCTGCTCTTTCCATGACAGACTGACCAGGTGAAAGCTTATGGTCCCTTATTAATGTCACCTGTAAATGAAGGGGAGGAGACAGGTTAAAGAAGCATTTTTAAGCCTTGAGACAATTGAGACATGGATTGTGTGTGTGCCATTCAGAGGGTGAATGGGCAAGACACAAGATTGAAGTGCCTTTGAACCGGGTATGGTAGTAGTTGCCAGGCGCACCTGTTTGAGTGCGTCAAAAACTGAAACACAGCTGGATTTTTCGCGCTCAATCGTTTCCCGTGTGTATCAAGAATGGTCCAGCACCCAAAGGACATCCAGCCAACTTGACACAACTGTGGGAAGCATTGGAGTCAACATTGGCCAGCATCCCTGTGGAACACCTTTGACACCTTGTAGAGTCCATTCCCTGATGAATTGAGGCTGTTCTGAGGGCAAACGAGGGTTCAACTCAATATTAGGAAGCTGTTCCTAATGATTTGTACATTGTGTATATTGGCGAGGCTATTTTTAGGTGTAGAAGAGTATTGATAAATGGCATTTCAAGGAAACTAACAAAGAATGATATGTCACAGTTGTGTGTGGCTGAGGGGAATTAACGTCAGTTAGAATGGTGATGTATGCATACACACACACACACATTCACGCAAACATGCTAAAACCAGTCTGCTTTTCTTTTTTTGTTACAGGGAGGGCCTATGCACCAGAGTTCTACTATGACACATACAGTGCGTTGTGGCAGAACCGGCCCAGGGTCTACGGCTTCAAGCTACAGTGGACCCAGCAGAACCCCCTGTCTGTGGACCGCATCGTGGCCTACCGACTCGGGATGAAACAGGTGAGCAAGAATACAGGGACCTTCTCTCACTTTTATGCTCTCGGTTTTGTCCCAGTTTCACCCTTTTACGTCTACTTTTGTCTCAAAGGTAAGAGATCAATAAAGTTTGTATGTTTGAATTAACTGTAGCACACACTAGTTCCTAATTGTGTTGTCACTCATGAGAGTGAGTTCTATTGCAACAAATGTTATTACTCTGCAGTCATTTCATGCAGAAAGACTAAACCAAGGAGATTGATAAGCTTTGCAGAAGATGAGCCTGAGACCTAACGTATCCAATCCCACTAAAGCTTGTGCATGATGCACTTGTGAATACATTAGCATTTGTACTTTCTGACTGCGTCACATTCTCTTGTGGGGATCATTACCCCCCCCCACCCAACCTCCATGTTGGTGGTGTTCCAGTTAGTGATGGCATTCCCTCTCCCTCAACTTCAGCACTGTCATCACTCAGCTGGAATAGTGGAGTCCTCAGCCACTTGTAATGACATCACACTGCGTGATTTATTCCCCGTCAGGGTTGTCATTGCCTTGTTCAAAGTCAACACTAAGTAAAACAAGTCACTGATTTCATTCATTTTTTTCTTAACAAAATTACCGGTCTTGTGTGCTGTTAGTCATCACTGCGGGGAACTGAGAACATTTTTTGGGGGTACTTTGTACACATCAGGTGTTCTGCCCAGTGGTTTCACACATGTTGGGGGCAACTCTCTTACACGACACGCTCAGCATTATTATTAGCACACTGAAGCACATTTTCACTGACTGCACAGATTTCTTTTAGGCTCGAGGGACTTCTTTAAGTGCTTGAGCTGGGTGGCTTTTTACATGGGAGGTGGTGCATCTGTATTGTCATTGAGTCGGCCCAAGTTCCAGTTCTGTTCTACCTTTTTTCGTTCATCTCTCCTGCTTTCGTGTTTTCTTTATTATGACAAAGCAGCTAGCAATTGTTTCTTATTTCCTCATTCTTGCTAGGTCTGCATAGGAGAGGAGCCTGACATAGGTGATTCTACAGAAGTGGTGAAAATTGCAGTCTCACCCCCCAACAAAAAAAAATAAAGAAAATTCACGTTTCGTTCGGTTGTTTGTTATTTTGTTTGTGTTCATTCGTTAAATAATTTAAGAATGTACGCTTACCACACTGCGCCTTGGTCTCCTTCGTACAACGGACGTGACAGAAGAACCCACCATAAAAGGACCAAGCAGCGTACTCAAGAGGAGTGGACATCCTGGGCCCGGGAGAAAGATGAGTGGAGGACATCTTGGACCTGGGAGGAGGTAATGGCAGGGGACAAGACTCTGCCATGGAAGCAGGTGGAAACAGCGCAGGAGGAACGGCGACAATACGAGGGGACACGGCTAGCACGAAAGCCCGAGAGGCAGCCCCAAGATTTTTTGGGGGGAGGGACACACGAGGAGATTGGCTGAGTCAGATTGGAGACCTGAGCCAACTCCTCGTGCTTACTGTGGGGAGCGTGTGATTGGTCAGGCACTGTGTTATTCAGAGATAGATGCCCACAGTGTCTCTAGTTCACATTCATAGCCCGGTGCGCTCTATTCCAGCTCCTCGCATTTGCCGAACTAGAATGGACATCCAGGCAGGACACATTGAGCCAGCTCTACGTTCCAGATCTCCAATGCGTCTCCACGGCCCAGTGTATCCTGTGCCTGCTCCCCGCACTCGCCCTGAGGTGCATGTCACCAGCCTGGTACCACCAGTGCCGGAACCACGCACCAGGCCTCCAGTGCGCCTCCAGAGTCCAGTACGTCCTGTGCCTGCTCCTCGCACCTGCCCTGAGGTGCATGTTTCCAGCCCGGTACCACGCACCAGGTCTCCAGTGCGCCTCCAGAGTCCAGTACGTCCTGTGTCTGCTCCTCGCACCTGCCCTGAGGTCCATGTCTCCAGCCCAGTACCACCAGTACCGGCACCTCACACCAGGTATCCAGTGCGACTCAGCAGTCCAGAGCTTCCGGCGACAGAACCTGGTCCAGAGCTTCCGGCGACGTTTAACAGTCCGGAACCTCCAACGACGGGCCACAGTCCGGAACCTCCGAGGGTAGATGCCCACCTGGACCCTCCCCTATTCAAGATGGCAGTCTCAGACTGAAGTATGTAACGAACATAGAGAAGCGGAAGAATTCCGTTTGAGTCTCAGGCAAGAGTTGGACAACATGTCCTAGAGAGGAATCTCTCGCGAGAAACGGGGCGTTGAGCTCAGAAAAAAATTAACTACATGGAATTCAAATAATTGAATCGACGTTGGTCAATTAGGTGTTTAAAAACTGAAATTAAACCACATTTTGGTTAATTGCTCAACACTCTGTTAGCTATGGGAATTATTTAATGTCCAAATTAAGTCACAATTGTCCAAACCGAAACGGTCACAACTGAAACAGTTGACCCATTATTGATATATATATTATTTAGTGTGTCATCATGGTATCTGTGACAGCACGCCATTGAGACCAATGTTCCCTCAAATTTTTGGGGGCACTGAGCAAATTTTCTGTCTTGTGAGCGGAAACTTAAACGTTGTGAGAATTCTTTGCAACTTCCGGCATGTGTTTACAGTGCCCTTACAGTTTTAGAAAGTAGCCAATAGGCTGTTGTGGCTATTTTAGCATAATGTAGGCCTATCAACAAAATAAATGTAGCAAATCCCATTACATTTTCACATGGAAATAGCTTTTTATTTCTATGATATAGCCTACAGTAGCCTATATGTGGTGTTTACACAGGCCTACATTACATAAGACGTTTTTACTTCATGAAGGACTTGACATTTATTTTTTACTTAGTCTGTAACACCATGGGCCAAATAGGTGACCATAAATTGCATTGTATTGTGTTGTAAAGAAACCACTTTACAAAATAAAATGAATCATTATTACCATACAGAGAATAAAACAATGTAGACTACCTCTCTGCTTAAGGCTTGAATATGCAAATAGCCATGTCTCAAAACACAACACTGCCACTTTAATTCAGACATAAGCTTTTTACCTGACTGACTTTTCAAAAATAGCTTGAAATGTAGGCTACACGTTTTGTGCTCTTGTAGGAAGCAGTAACTCCCCATTGTTGACCTATACTCATCTATAACTGGGCTAATAACTAGCCAAAAAATATTAACAAATGTGCACGCGCGTGGCACTGCGCTCTGATCTGATCTGAAAAGCGCATTCATTCTGTCTGGGAGTGGTCTGAGTGGGTAGGGGAAAATGGAAAACTAGCTGTTATTGGCAGAGAGGTTTGGAATTGTCTTTCTTATTGGTCTAACTATACTTAACAAAAATATAAACGCAACATGCAACAATTTCATTGATTTTACTGAATTATACAGTGAGGGGAAAAAGTATTTGATCCCCTGCTGATTTTGTACGTTTGCCCACTGACAAAGAAATAATCAGTCTATTATTTTAATGGTAGGTTTATTTGAACACTGAGAGACAGAATAACAACAAAAAAATCCAGCAAAACACATGTCAAAAATGTTATAAATTGATTTGCATTTTAATGAGGGATATAAGTATTTGACCCCTCTGCAAAATATGACTTAGTACTTGGTGGCAAAACCCTTGTTGGCAATCACAGAGGTCAGATGTATCTTGTAGTTGGCTACCAGGTTTGCACACATCTCAGGAGGGATTTTGTCCCATTCCTCTTTGCAGATCTTCTCCAAGTCATTAAGGTTTCGAGGCTGATGTTTGGCAACTCGAACCTTCAGCTCCCTCCATAGATTTTCTATGGGATTAAGGTCTGGAGACTGGCTAGGCCACTCCAGGACCTTAATGTCCGTCTTCTTGAGCCACTCCTTTGTTGCCTTGGCCGTGTGTTTTGGGTCATTGTCATGCTGGAATACCCACCCACGACCCATTTTCAATGCTCTGGCTGAGGGAAGGAGATTCCCACCCAAGATTTGATGGTACATGGCCCCGTCCATCGTCCCTTTGATGCGGTGAAGTTGTCCTGTCCCATTAGCAGAAAACACCCCCAAAGCATATTGTTTCCACCTCCATGTTTGACGGTGGGGATGGTGTTCTTGGGGTCATAGGCAGCATTCCCCCCTCCTCCAAACACGGCGAGTTGAGTTGATGCCAAAGAGCTCCATTTTGGTCTCATCTGACCACAACACTTTCACCCAGTTGTCCTCTGAATCATTTAGATGTTCATTGGCAAACTTCAGACGGGCATGTATATGTGCTTTCTTGAGCAGGGGGACCTTGCGGGCGCTGCAGGATTTCAGTCCTTCACGGCGTAGTGTGTTACCAATTGTTTTCTTGGTGACTATGGTCCCAGCTGCCTTGAGATCATTGACAAGATCCTCCCGTGTAGTTCTGGGCTGATTCCTCACCGTTTTCATGATCATTGCAAATCCACAAGTTGCGATCTTGCATGGAGCCCCAGGCCGAGGGAGATTGACAGTTCTTTTGTGTTTCTTCCATTTGCGAATAATCGCACCAACTGTTGTCACCTTCTCACCAAGCTGCTTGTCCCTGACATCCTTGGAGAGCTCTTTGGTCTTGGCCATGGTGGAGAGTTTGGAATCTGATTGATTGATTGCTTCTGTGGACAAGTGTCTTTTATATAGGTAACAAACTGAGATTACTAGCACTCCCTTTAAGAGTGTGCTCCTAATCTCAGCTCGTTTCCTGTATAAAAGACACCTGGGAGCCAGAAATGTTTATGAAATACTTATTTCCCTCATTAAAATGCAAATCAATTTATAACATTTTTGACATGCGTTTTTCTGGAAATCAGTCAATTGAAATAAATTCATTAGGCCCTAATCTATGAATTTCACATGACTGGGAATACACATATGCATCCGTTAGTCACAGATACCTTAAAAAAAATGGGCCTCCGGCTCTCGTCATGGTATTTTTGTGCATTCAAATTGCCATGGATAAAATGTAATTGTATTCATTATCCGTAGCTTATGCATGACCATATCATAACCCTACCTCCACTATAGGGTACACTGTTCACAATGTTGACATCAGCAAACCGCTCGCCCACATAACGCCAAACACGAGTTCTGCGGTTGTGAGGCCAGTCGGACATACTGCCAAATTCTCTAAAACGACATTTGAGGCAGCTTATGGTAGGAAAATGAACATTAAATTATCTGGCAACAGCTCTGGTGGACATTGCTGCAGTCAGCACGCCAATTGCTCGCTCCCTCAAAACGTGAGACATCTGTGGCTTTGTGTGACAATCTGCACATTTTAGTGGCCTTTTGTCCCCAGCACAAGGTGCACCTATGTAATGATCAAGCTGTTTAATCAGCTTGTTGATATGCCACACCTGTCAGGTGGATGGATTATCTTGGCAAAGGATAAATGGTCACTAACAGGGATGTAAACACATTTGGGTGTATGGAACATTTCTGGAATCTTTTATTTCAGCTCATGAAACATAGGACCAACACTTTACATGTTGCGTTTATATTTTTGTTCAGTGTAATTTACCATAATGACACTTAAAGTGTCAAAGTGGCTGGTGATACATTTATTACATAAATTGTTCATTATTAAAGTGGCAGCAGTCACTCAATGTTAGTGAAGGCTGTTTAACAGTCTGATGGCCTTGAGATAGAAGCTGTTTTTCAGTCTCTCGGTCCCCGCTTTGATGCACCTGTACTGACCTCGCCTTCTGGATGATAGAGGGGTGAACAGGCAGTGGCTCGAGTGGTTGATGATCTTTTTGGCCTTCCTGTGACATTGGGTGGTGTAGGTGTCCTGGAGGGCAGGTAGTTTGTCCCCGGTGTTGCGTTGTGCAGACCTCATTACCCTCTGGAGAGCCTTACGGGCGGAGCAATTGCCGTACCAGGTGGTGATACAGCCCGACAGGATGCTCTCGATTGTGCATCTGTAAAAGTTTGTGAGCGTTTTTGGTGACAAGCCGAATTTCTTCAGCCTCCTGAGGTTGAAGAGGCGCTGCTGCGCCTTCTTCACCACGCTGTCTGTGTGGGTGGACCATTTCAGTTTGTCCGTGATGTGTACGCCGAGGAACTTTAAAAACGTTCCACCTTCTCCACTACTGTCCCGTCGATGTGGATAGGGGGCTGCTCCCTCTGCTGTTTCCTGAAGTCCACGATCATCTCCTTTGTTTTGTTGACTTTGAGTGTGAGGTTCCGTCATGAAGTCCAGGACCCAGTTGCACAGGGCAGGGTCGAGACCCAGGGTCTCAAGCTTAATGATGAGTTTGGAGGGTACTATGGTGTGAAATGCTGAGCTATAGTCGATGAGCAGCATTCTTACATAGGTATTCCTCTTGTCCAGATGGGTTAGGGCAGTGTGATTGCAATTGCATCGTCTGTGGACCTATTTGGGCGGTAAACAAATTGGAGTGGGTCTAGGGTGTCAGGTAGGGTGGAGGTGATATGGTCCATGAAAAGTCTCTCAAAGCACTTTCTTGGGAACAGGAACAATGGTGCCCCTCTTGAAGCATGTGGGAACAGCAGACTGGGATAAGAATTGATTGAATATGTCTGTCAACACACCAGCCAGCTGGTCTGCGCATGCTCTGAGGACGTGGCTGGGGATGCCGTCTGGGCCGCCAGCCTTGTGAGGGTTAACACATTTAAATGTTTTACTCACATTGGCTGCAGTGAAGGAGAGCTTGCAGGTTTTGGTAGCGGGCCGTGTCAGTGGCACTGTATTGTCCTCAAAGTGAGAAAAGGAGTTGTTTTGTTTGTCTGGGAGCAAGACATCGTGGTCCGCGATGGGGCTGGTTTTCCTTTTGTAGTCCGTGATTGACAGTAGACCATGACACATACCTCTTGTGTCTGAGCCGTTGAATTGCGACTTTACTATACTGACGCTTAGCTTGTTTGATTGCCTTGCTGAGGGAATGGCTACACTGTTTGTATTCGGTCATTTTCCAGTCACCTTGCCCTTGATTAAAAGCAGTGGTTCGCGCTTTCAGTTTTGCGTGAATGCTGCCATCAATCCACGGTTTCTGGTTGGAGAATGTTTTAATATACTCTGTGGGTACAACAACACCGATGCACTTGCTAATGAACTCAGTCACCGAATCATAGTATTCATCAATGTTATTGTCCAACGCTATGCGGAACATATCCCAGTCCACGTGATCAAAGCAATCTTGAAGCATGGAATCCGATTGGTCGGACCAGCATTGAACAGACCTGAGCAGGGGCGCTTCCTGTTTTAGTTTCTGTCTATTGGCTGGGAGCAACAAAATGGGGTCGTGTTCAGATTTTCCGAAAGGAGGGAGGGGGAGGGCTTTATATGCGTCGCGAAAGTTAGAATAACACTGATCCAGGGTTTTGTCAGCCCGGGTTGCATTTGATATGCTGATAAAATTTAGGGAGCCTTGTTTTCGGATCAGCCTTGTTAAAATCCTCAGCTACTAAATGCAGCCTCAGAATATGTGGTTTCCAGTTTACGTAGAGTCAAATTAATTTATTTCAGGGCCGTCGATGTGTCTGCTTGGGGGGGGATATACACAACTGTGATTATGATCGAAGTGAATTCTCTTGGTGCGGTCCGCATTTGATTGTAAGGAATTCTAGGTCAGGTGAACAAAAGGACTTGAGTTCCGGTATGTTGTTATGATGTTATGATCACACCACATCTCTTTAATCATAAGGCATACACCCCCACCCTTCTTCTTACCAGAGAGATGTTTGTTTCTGTTGGCGCGATGCGTGAAGAAACCAGGTGGCTGTACCGACTCTGATAACGTATCCCGAGTGAGCCATGTTTCCGTGAAACAAAGAACGTTACAATCTCTGATGTCTCTCTGGAAGGCAACCTTGCTCAGATTTTGTCTACCTTGTTGTCAAAAGACTGGACATTGGCGAGTAGTATGCTCGGGAGCGGTGCGTGATGTGCCCGTCTACGGAGCCTGACCAGAAGAGCACTCCATCTGCCCCTTCTGCAGTGCCGTTGTTTTGGGTCTGTACTATACACTACTAATTTTGAAAATTACTCTCTCCAGAAATAAGTCTCTCACTGTTGCCGCCTGCTACCGACCCCCCTCAGCTCCCAGCTGTGCCCTGGACACCATTTGTGAATTGATCGCCCCCCATCTAGCTTCAGAGTTTGTTCTGTTAGGTGACCTAAACTGGGATATGCTTAACACCCCGGCAGTCCTACAATCTAAGCTAGATGCCCTCAATCTCACTCAAATCATCAAGGAACCCACCAGGTACAACTCCCTAACTCTGTAAACAAGGGCACCCTCATAGACGTCATCCTGACCAACTGGCCCTCCAAATACACCTCCGCTGTCTTCAACCAGGATCGCAGCGATCACTGCCTCATTGCCTGTATCCGCTACGGAGCCGCAGTCAAACGACCACCCCTCATCACTGTCAAACGCTCCCTAAAACACTTCTGTGAGCAGGCCTTTCTAATCGACCTGGCCCGGGTATCCTGGAAGGACATTGACCTCATCCCGTCAGTTGAGGATGCCTGGTCTTTCTTTAAAAGTAACTTCCTCACCATTTTAGATAAGCATGCTCCGTTCAAAAAATGCAGAACTAAGAACAGATATAGCCCCTGGTTCAGTCCAGACCTGACTGCCCTCGACCAGCACAAAAACATCCTGTGGCGGACTGCAATAACATCGAATAGTCCCCGCGATATGCAACTGTTCAGGGAAGTCAGGAACCAATACACACAGTCAGTCAGGAAAGCTAAAGCCAACTTCTTCAGGCAGAAGTTTGCATCCTGTAGCTCCAACTCCAAAAAGTTCTGGGACACTGTGAAGTCCATGGAGAACAAGAGCACCTCCTCCCAGCTGCCCACTGCACTGAGGCTAGGTAACACGGTCACCACCGATAAATCCATGATTATCGAAAACTTCAACAAGCATTTCTCAACGGCTGGCCATGCCTTCCGCCTGGCTACTCCAACCTCGGCCAACAGCTCCCCCCCCCGCAGCTACTCGCCCAAGCCTCTCCAGGTTCTCCTTTACCCAAATCCAGATAGCAGATGTTCTGAAAGAGCTGCAAAACCTGGACCCGTACAAATCAGCTGGGCTTGACAATCTGGACCCTCTATTCCTGAAACTATCCGCCGCCATTGTCGCAACCCCTATTACCAGCCTGTTCAACCTCTCTTTCATATCGTCTGAGATCCCCAAGGATTGGAAAGCTGCCGCAGTCATCCCCCTCTTCAAAGGGGGCGACACCCTGGACCCAAACTGTTACAGACCTATATCCATCCTGCCCTGCCTATCTAAGGTCTTCGAAAGCCAAGTCAACAAACAGGTCACTGACCATCTCGAATCCCACCGTACCTTCTCCGCTGTGCAATCTGGTTTCCGAGCCGGTCACGGGTGTACCTCAGCCACGCTCAAGGTACTAAACGATATCATAACCGCCATCGATAAAAGACAGTACTGTGCAGCCGTCTTCATAGACCTTGCCAAGGCTTTCGACTCTGTCAATCACCGTATTCTTATCGGCAGACTCAGTAGCCTCGGTTTTTCGGATGACTGCCTTGCCTGGTTCACCAATTACTTTGCAGACAGAGTTCAGTGTGTCAAATCGGAGGGCCTGTTGTCCGGTCCTCTGGCAGTCTCTATGGGGGTGCCACAGGGTTCAATTCTCGGGCCGACTCTTTTCTCTGTATATATCAATGATGTTTCTCATGCTGCGGGCGATTCCCTGATCCACCTCTACGCAGACGACACCATTCTATATACTTCCGGCCCGTCCTTGGACACTGTGCTATCTAACCTCCAAACGAGCTTCAATGCCATACAGCACTCCTTCCGTGGCCTCCAACTGCTCTTAAACGCTAGTAAAACCAAATGCATGCTTTTCAACCGTTCGCTGCCTGCACCCGCACGCCTGACCAGCATCACCACCCTGGATGGTTCCGACCTTGAATATGTGGACATCTATAAGTACCTAGGTGTCTGGCTAGACTCTAAACTCTCCTTCCAGACCCATATCAAACATCTCCAATCGAAAATCAAATCAAGAGTCGGCTTTCTATTCCGCAACAAAGCCTCCTTCACTCACGCCGCCAAACTTACCCTAGTAAAACTGACTATCCTACCGATCCTCGACTTCGGCGATGTCATCTACAAAATTGCTTCCAACACTCTACTCAGCAAACTGGATGCAGTTTATCACAGTGCCATCCGTTTTGTCACTAAAGCACCTTATACCACCCACCACTGCGACTTGTATGCTCTAGTCGGCTGGCCCTCGCTACATATTCGTCTCCAGACCCACTGGCTCCAGGTCATCTACAAGTTCATGCTAGGTAAAGCTCCGCCTTATCTCAGTTCACTGGTTACGATGGCAACACCCATCCGTAGCACGCGCTCCAGCAGGTGTATCTCACTGATCATCCCTAAAGCCAACACCTCATTTGGCCGCCTTTCGTTCCAGTTCTCTGCTGCCTGTGACTGGAACGAATTGCAAAAATCGCTGAAGTTGGAGACTTTTATCTCCCTCACCAACTTCAAACATCTGCTATCTGAGCAGCTAACCGATCGCTGCAGCTGTACATAGTCTATTGGTAAATAGCCCACCCATTTTCACCTACCTCATCCCCATACTGTTTTTATTTATTTATTTTTCTGATCTTTTGCACACCAATATCTCTACCTGTACATAACCATCTGATCATTTATCACTCCAGTGTTAATCTGCATAATTGTAATTATTCGCCTACCTTCTCATGCCTTTTGCACACAAGGTATATAGACTCCCCTTTTTTCTACTGTGTTATTAACTTGTTAATTGTTTACTCCATGTGTAACTCTGTGTTGTCTGTTCACACTGCTATGCCTTATCTTGGCCAGTTCGCAGTTGCAAATGAGAACTTGTTCTCAACTAGCCTACCTGGTTAAATAAAGGTGAAATAAAAAAATTACAAAAATAAAATACTGTGCTCTACTGTATTCTACTGTGCTGTGCTCTACTGTACTGTTTTGTGCTCTACTGTACCCCACTGTATGCTACTGTGTTCATACAAAGACTCAATCATGGATACACTTACTGACAGTTGTGGCTGCTTCGCGTGATGTATTGCTGTCTCTACCTTCTTGCCCTTTGTGCTGTTGTCTGTACCCAATAATGTTTGTACCATGTTGTGCTGCTGCCATGTGTTGCTACCATGTTGTTGTCATGTTGTGTTGCTGCTATGCTATGTTATGTTGTCTTAGGTCTCTCTTTTTATGTAGTTTTGTGGTGTCTCTTGTCGTGATGTGTGTTTTGTCTTATATTTTTTTAAATCCCCGTCCCCGCAGGAGGCCTTTTGGTAGGCCCACATTGTAAATATGAATTTGTTCTTGACTGACTTGCCTATTTAAATAAAGGATACATAAAATATATACTGTACAAGTCAGTTAAGAACAAATTATTATTTACAATGACGGCCGACTTAAAGGCCACAAAACACAAAACATGGTACAAACATTATTGTGCACAGACAACAGCACAAAGGTCAAGAAGGTAGAGACAACAATACATCACGCGAAGCGGCCACAACTGTTAGTAAGAGTGTCCATGATTTGAGTCTTGGAATGAAGAGATTGAGATAAAACAAGAACAGGAGATGAGTGAGGGCAGGAAACTAATTAACGACTTCACCCAGAGGGGAATAGCTGCCAAAATAAGGTGAGGAACCAGTGATAGAATTCACTAGAACAGAGGATAGCTGTGTGCGCCGTGATTACATGTGCGTGAGCTATGTCTGAAAACCAGACAGCCAGTATATTTTAGTGGGAGAGGAGAAGAAGTCGCTGCTGGGTAAAAAGAGGACTCTTTCACTCTTCCGGACTCATCACATTGGATGTGCCCGGTTTTCACAGTCTCTGTCAGCCCCTCTTTTGTTTAAAAGACAACGTTCTCTAACCACCTGTCTTTTGCAATGGTAGCACATTATGGAGAGCTTGTATTGTGGTTTTACTCGCCAGGTTCAGTACAGTGGTTTCCTGGATGAGGCCCATCCATCATGGAAGTATGGCTGGTGACTGCTCTCTCCTTTCCGCCTGGCTCAGTGCCTGCTGTGTCCACCACACTCCTCTCACCCTCTCTAGGCTGGCACTCCGGCGCTCACTCACATTTGCTCACGTGTGACATTTTCAGGACACCAGCCGCTGGTTGACGTTTATTGTCATTATTCTTGTCCTGCAGGCAGAACTGAACAGTTTCCTTTTAGATAGGCCAGCTGCAAATTCAATATGGCTATATTGTAAAATATTCCTGAAAGCAAAATAAGTGCTACTACTTTTTGATCTTTACAGTAATTTTAGGCATTAGGGTTAGCAGTTTGTTTATGGTTATGTTTTAAATCAGATTTGATGACTTTGTGGCTATGCTAACTGGTGACCACTTTGCAGGGCTGCCTCCAGAACAAGATTCATGACGAAAAAGGCTAACCTGCACACCAGCCTGCATGGGGTTTAACTTAACCCTCATCACGGCAGACTGGACACTTGCAGTTCCTAGCAATTTTATTTTATTTTTCTGTTATTTTACCAGGTAAGTTGACTGCGAACACATTCTCATTTGCAGCAACAACCTGGGGAATAGTTACAGGGGAGAGGAGGGGGATTAATGAGCCAATTGTAAACTGGGGATTGTTAGGTGACCGTGATGGTTTGAGGGCCAGATTGGGAATTTAGCCAGGACACCGGGGTTAACACACCTACAATAAGTGCCATGGGATCTTTAATAACCTCAGAGAGTCACGACTACCGTTTAACATCCCATCTGATAGACGGCACCCTACGCAGGGCAGTGTCCCCAATCACTGCCCGGGGGCATTGGGGTATATCCTTTTAGACCAGAGGAAAGAGTGCCTCCTACTGGCTCTCCAACACCACTTCCAGCAGCATCTGGTCTCCCATCCAGGAACTGACCAGGACCAACTCTGCTTAGCTTTAGAAGCAAGCCAGCAGTGGTATGCAGGGTGGTATGCTGCTGGCATAACACCAATAAATGGGCTATAGGTATGGATTTTTTTAATAACATGCCTATTTGTGTTTTACAGCTAATTGATCTTTAATTGAGAATAAGAGCAGGGAAATCTCTAGTCATTTGTCACGGGTGTCGTTGGAACTAGACCAAGGTGCAGCGTGGTGAGTGTACATTTTATTTTATTTTAAAATGTCACCAACAAAACAACAAATGAAAGCAACAACCGTGAAGCTTACTGGGCTAAGTACCACAAACTCAGTTAACTACCCACACTGAAAGGAGGGAAAAAGGGCTACCTATGATTCCCAATCAGAGACAACGATAGACAGCTGTCCCTGATTGAGAACCATACCCAGCCAAAACATAGAAATAAAGAAACCTAGAAAACAAAAAATAGAATGCCCACCCCACATCACACCCTGACCTAACCAAATAGAGAAATAAAACATCTCTCTAAGGTCAGGACGTGACATCATTTGTGTCCCTCTAGATCTGACTGCAATACTAGTGAAAAGACTACTCACTAATTTGTAGTATTATATTACCCTGTAAACCAGGAATTTTATGAAATAATATCCATGGGGAAAACAAAGCAGCACCATCTTTGGCCATCAAATCGAAGGCAAACAGAACAAATACTTGACATAAAATCAGTCAAAAGTAAATCAAACCCCACTTCTTGTTTTGAAGTGTTAAGCGTTGGAGATTTTCATATTGTTTCTAATTTCCTTAGCTTTCATCATTGTTTTGCCCTTGCCTTTAAAATCTTGTTAGGGAGAAGGTAATTGCTTTTCAAATGAGCTTATTCTGTTTGAGTATGAATGCTTTCCAGCGCTTTTTATATTGTCTGTGTCCAGTTGGCTGGTTTGATTTTAGAGTTTCATTTAGTCCTTGTTTACTTGTGTGTGTGTGTGTGTGTGTGTGTGTGTGTGTGTGTGTGTGTGTGTGTGAACAAAGTGTTTCTTCCCAAGCCAATCATTTGCCAAAATGACAGATAACCAGTCCTATTCTTTAAGCAGAATCAGCCTGCTATTATTCTCTCTGTATTGTGCGTAGTTTAATTGCATTGTTTTCCGGGCAACGAGTAATGATGAATAATGAACACTTCCATTCACTTTTTAATCACTTCCACTTTTCCAACATCATGGCTTTGGCGTCACAAACTATTTACATAATGAGGAAATGATAGCTACCTCGATGATGAGAGGTCACCATTATTATACGCATTAGTCGCAGTGGTCTAAGGACATGCAGATTAATTCTCATAGTTACAAGCCAACCGATAACAGAGTTAGTCTCACTTCGACTGGGGGATTTGGCGTCGGCAATGACTATGTGAGCCTATATCACGTTCTCACCAAACACGCTATGTCGCTATCTTCCGCTCTCATTCTTTATCCTTGATAACAATAGCTGATCAGATCCCAGATGGATCAAGCCATTGGGAGTTCGGGGATCAGCCCGGGCTGCCTAGAAGTGTTGCAATTCCACTGTAATAATGTCATCATACAGCTCCAGTGTTGCAGCAAGTGGGAAGTAGCATCCCATTGATTCATTCTGAGGAAGAAAGGCAGTTTGTCCCTCTGTTGGTTTGGACTGGTTGGCTGGTTGTCTGGCCGGTTGTCTGTCTGTCCATTTGTCTTTCAATACCCATTTCCATGGTAAATTGTGTGCAAGGGAGGGAGGAGGGAGGTAGGGGGGGAGTCAGAGGGGTAACGTCCTTCGTGACGCTAACTCTCCAAGCTCCCATCTTTTTCAGCCAGGGGGCCCAGAGGTGTGGCCTCATTCTGCCCCCCCCCCCACACACACACACACACACTCCCGTTGATGATGGAAGCCCTCGCGGGGTCCTGACGGCGGTTGTTTCCGATCGTGCGACCCAGCAGGACACCCTTATCCAATTGTGCACCCCATATCCGCCTCTGATTCCCGTGCCCCCATACTGTTTATCCACTTCATTTATTCAATGGTGAGTTCCCTCTTCTCTCACTCACTCACTCTCCCTCCCACCCACACCTAAACTGCTGCTAATAGCATATTAAACTCTGCGACAGCTCAGCGGACTTCACCCCAACTTCACATACTGTGTTGTCTTGCTCAGTATTAATAGTCAAGGCCGGAACATTTTTAGTTAGTTACCTGCAATTTATCTAGCATCCTAACAAGGCCACACTCATTCACAGTCCCCCTTTCAACTCCCCCTCCCTCTTTAGTACACTACCGTTAGAATATCTGTTTCACAAAGTGATTTTCTTGTCCTTGTCGTACCTGATAGGGTAGCCTATTGCAAATACAGAAGTATTTAGTTGTATATTTCATATTTACTGGATATCTTTAAAAATGTATTATATATTTACTGGATATATCATCATATTCACTCTCTCCCTATCACAGTCTGCTGTCACCACTTGCTTCAAAATGTCCACCATTGTTCCTGTACCCCAGAGAGTTAAGGTAACTGAACTAAATGACTATTGCTTTGAGAGGCTAGTTAAGGATCATATCGCCTTACCCGACACCTTTTGACCCACTACAATTTGCATAACACCCCAATAGATCCACAGATGATGCAATAGCACTGCACACTGCCCTATCCCATCTGGACAAGAGGAATATCTATGTAAGAATGTTGTTCATTGACTACTGAACCTTCAACACCATAGCACCATCCAAGTTCATCATTAAGCACAATGAGACAGACTACTGGGAGGAGCTGAGGGGCCTGGCGTAGTGATGCCAGGAAAATAACCTCTTCCCTCAACAAAACAAAGGAGTTGATCGTGGACTTCTGGAGACTGCAGAGGGAGCATGCCCCCAAATCAACAGGGCCGCAGAGAAGCTGAAAAGCTTCAAGTTCCTCAGCGTACACATCACTGACAATCTTAAATGGTCGACCCACACAGACAGTGTGGTGAAAAAGGCGCAACAGGGCCTCTTCAACCTCAGGAGGCTGAAGAAATGTGGCTTGGCCCCTAAAGACCCTCACAAACCTTTACAGATGCACCATTGAGAGCATCCTGTCTGGCTCTATCACCGGCCTGGTACGGCAACTTCATACTCTGCAACTGCAGGGCTCCCTAGAAGGTGGTGCGGTCTGCCCAACGCATCACTGGGGGCACGGCACACTGCCTGCCCTCCAGGACAGCTACAGCACCCACAGGAAAGCCAATAAGATTATCAAGCCACCCAAACCACTGCCTGTTTGCCCTGCTATCATCCAGAAGGCAAGGTCAGTACAGGTGCATCAAAGCTGGGACTGAGAAACTGAAAAACAGCAATCAGACTGTTAAATAGCCATCACTAGCCCGCCTCCACCCAGTTCCCTGCCCTGAACTTAGTCACCGTCACTAGCCGGCTACCACCCGGTTACTCAACCCTACACCTTAGAGGCTGCTGCCCTATGTATATAGACATGGAACACTTGTCACTTTAATAATGGAACTATTTTACTCATTTCGTATGTATGATATTGTATTCTAGTCAAGGCCATCCTATTCACCTATTGCTGTAAATATACTATTATATCCTACAAATTCTTCAGATATACTACATATTCTATCCACATACCGTCCATAATGTCTATACATCCCATCATATATACACTGCTCAAAAAAATAAAGGGAACACTTAAACAACACAATGTAACTCCAAGTCAATCACACTTCTGTGAAATCAAACTGTCCACTTAGGAAGCAACACTGATTGACAATAAATTTCACATGCTGTTGTGCAAATGTAATAGACAACAGGTGGAAATTATAGACAATTAGCAAGACACCCCCAATAAAGGAGTGGTTCTGCAGGTGGTGACCACAGACCACTTCTCAGTTCCTATGCTTCCTGGCTGATGTTTTGGTCACTTTTGAATGCTGGCGGTGCTTTCGCTCTAGTGGTAGCATGAGACGGAGTCTACAACCCACACAAGTGGCTCAGGTAGTGCAGCTTATCTAGGATGACACATCAATGCAAGCTGTGGCAAGAAGGTTTGCTGTGTCTGTCAGCGTAGTGTCCAGAACATGGAGGCGCTACCAGGAGAAAGGCCAGTACATCAGGAGACGTGGAGGAGGCCGTAGGAGGTCACCAACCCAGCAGCAGGACCGCTACCTCCGCCTTTGTGCAAGGAGGAGCAGGAGGAGCACTGCCAGAGCCCTGCAAAATGACCGCCAGCAGGCCACAAATGTGCATGTGTCTGCTCAAACACCCAACTTCGTGCTGGACGTTTGGCATTTGCCAGAGAACACCAAGATTGGCAAATTCACCATTGGCGCCCTGTGCTCTTCATAGATGAAAACAGGTTCACACTGAGCACATGTGACAGAGTCTGGAGACGCCGTAGAGAACATTCTGCTGCTTGCAACTTCCTCCAGCAGACCGGTTTGGCGGTGGGTCAGTCATGGTGTGGGCTGGCATTTCTTTGGGGGGCCGCACAGCCCTCCATGTGCTCGCCAGAGGTAGCCTGACTGCCATTAGGTACCGAGATGAGATCCTAAGACCCCTTGTGAGACCATATGCTGGTGCGGTTGGCCCTGGGTTCCTCCTAATGCAAGACAATGCTAGACCTCATGTGGCTGGAGTGTGTCAGCTGTTCCTGCAAGAGGAAGGCATTGATGCTATGGACTGGCCCGCCCGTTCCCCAGACCTGAATCCAATTGAGCACATCTGGGACATCATGTCTCGCTCCATCCACCAAGGCCACGTTGCACCACAGACTGTCCAGGAGTTGGAGGATGCTTTAGTCCAGGTCTGGGAGGAGATCCCTCAGGAGACCATCCGCCACCTCATCAGGAGCATGACCAGGCGTTGTAGGGAGGTCATATTCAGGCACGTGGAGGCCACACACACTATTGAGCCTCATTTTGACTTGTTTTAAGGACATTATATCAAAGTTGGTTCAGCCTGTAGTGTGGTCTTCCACTTAAATTTTTTAGTGTGACTCCAAATCCAGACCTCCATGGGTTGATCAATATGATTTCCATTGATAATTTTTGTGTGATTTTGTTGTCAGCACATTCAACTATGTAAAGGCAGGGTAGCCTAGTGGTTAGAGCGGTGGACTAGTAACCGGAAGGTTGCAAGTTCAAATCCCCGAGCTGACAAGGTACAAATCTGTCATTCTGCCCCTGAACAGGCAGTTAACCCACTGTTCCTAGGCTGTCATTGAAAATAAGAATTTGTTCTTAACTAACTTGCCTAGTTAAAAAAAAGTATTTAATAATAATATTTCATTCATTCAGATCTAGGATGTGTTATTTTAGTGTTCCCTTTATGTTTTTGAGCAGTGTATATATACAGTTGAAGTCGGAAGTTTACATACACTTAGGTTGGAGTCATTAAAACTTGTTTTCAACCACCCGACAGATTTCTTGTTAACAAACTATAGTTTTGGAAAGTTGGTTAGGTCATCTACTTTGTGCATGACACAAGTAATTTTTCAAAAAATTGTTTACAGACAGATTATTTCACTTATAATTCACTGTATCACAATTCCAGTGGGTCAGAAGTATACGTACACTAATTGGACTGTGCCTTTAAACAGCTTGGAAAATTCCAGAAAATGATGTCATGTCTTTAGAAGCTTCTGATAGGACAATTGACATAATTTGAGTCAATTGGAGGTGTACCTGTGGATGTATTTCAAGGCCTACCTTCAAACTCGATGCCTATTTGCTTGACATCATTGGAAAATTAAAATAAATCATCCACGACCTCAGAAAAAGAATTGTAGACCTCCACAAATTCAGGTCATCCTTGGGAGCAATTTCCAAAAGCCTGAAGGTACCAAGTTCATCTGTACAAACAATAGACACCATGGGACCCCACAGCCATCATACCGCTCAGGAAGGAGATGCGTCTCCTAGAGATGAACGTACGTTGGTGCGAAAAGTGCAAATCACACTGGAACAACAACAGAGGACCTTGTGAAGATGCTGGAGGAAACAGGTACAAAAGTATCTTAATCCACAGTAAAACGAGTCCTGTATCGGCATAACCTGAAAGGCCGGTCAGCAAGAGAGAACCCACTGCTCCAAAACCGCCATAAAAAAACAGACTACGGTTTGCAACTGCACTTGGGGACAAATATTGTACTTTTTGGAGAAATGTCCTCTGGTCTGATGAAACAAAAATAGAACTGTTGGCCATATTGACCATTGTTATGTTTGGAGGAAAAAGGGGGAGGCTTGCAAGCCGAAGAACAACAACCCAATCTTGAAGCACGGAGGTGGCAGCATCATGTTGTGGGGGTGCTTTGCTGCAGGAAGGACTACTATTTTATACCCCATGCATACTTCCAAGTTGGGGAAAAATGGCTTAAGGACAACAAAGTCAAGGTATTGGAGTGGTCATCACAAAGCCCTGACCTCAATCACATAGAATATTTTTGTGGGCAGAACTGAAAAATTCTGTGTGAGCATGGAGACCAACAAACCTGACTCAGTTACACCAGTTCTGTCAGGGGGAATGGGCCAACATTCACCCAACTTATTGTGGGAAGCTTGTGGAAGGCTACCCGAAATGTTTGACCCAAGTTAAACAATTTAAAGACAATGCTACCAAATACTAATTCAGTGTATGTAAACTTCTGACCCACTGGGAATGTGATGAAATAAATAAAAGCTGAAATAAATCCTTCTCTCTACTATTATTCTGACATTTCACATTCTTAAAATGAAGTGGTGATCCTAATTGACCTTAGATTGGGAATTTTTACGAGGATTAAATGTCAGGAATTTTTAAAAACTGAGTTTAAATGTATTTGGCTAAGGTGTATGTAAACTTCTGACTTCAACTGTGTATATGTATATATATACTCAGCAAAAAAATAAACCTCCTCTCACTGTCAACTGCGTTTATTTTCAGCAAACTTAACATGTGTAAATATTTGTATGAACATAACAAGATTCAACGACTGAGACATAAACTGAACAATTTCCACAGAAATTGAATAATGTGTCCCTGAACAAAGGGGGGTCAAAATCAAAAGTAACAGTCAGTATTTGTTTAACACTTTTTTGGTTACTACATGATTCCATAAGTGTTATTTCCCAGTTTTGATGTCTTCACTATTATTCTACAATGTATAAAATAGTAAAAATAATGAACTCTCTTGAATGAGTAGGTGTGTCCATACTTTTGACTGGTACTGTATAAAGCCAAGGCAACTCTGCAGTCCAGCGCGACACCACTGAAGGGCCTAGTGCGGCAACAAGCTTTGGACATTAAAGAGAGGACTACTCCGTGTTTATACATCCTGACAGAGCATAGAAAAGGAGGAGATGAGGAGAAATTCCAAGTCCAAGTCGCAGCGAGTTTCCACGCCTTGGCCTCGAGTGCTCACAGTGTGTTTGTCATCCTTGGCATCATTAGCCTAGCTTTCTGTTTCATTGTCATCATCATCAACTGACTGTGCATTTATAAACATGTCTTGTGTCAGAATTAGTGTGGAGGATAAAACAATTGGGTATTGCTCAAACAGATTAGAACGAACTCAAGGCTAATTGGTTCCATTTTAATGATTTAGTGATGTTTGCTTTTTGCGAGAAAGAGGCCTTGGATTGAATTCTCCCCGGATTGTTATTTACTCAGAGTAAATGATTTTCCCCCTCATCTCCTGTGGATTTGAGGCCTAGTTTTCTGTATCCCGATGAATCGCAGAGGAAGTGAGAGGGGGAATTTGCATGAGAAGGGATCTCTTTCTTCTTCTGTCTCTTTCTCCCTCTACCTCTCTCTCCCCCTTTACACAACAATATTTGCAGAACGATGACTTGAATAAGAAGTGAGAGTTGTTTCCATGGCAACACTGCGTTTTACCTCCAACAGGCATTGCATAGCAGAATACAAAAAGGGCAGCGCTGATTGTAGTTGAAGAGACTTCAATAAAGAGTTTTTGCAAGTTCTTACCCTGACATTGGATTTCTTCATAGTCACTATTTTGGTGGATCACATGACATTTTGTCTAACTGTGTATGCAACCATACATGAGAGTCAGTATCTGCTCTCTCTCTCAATATCTCTAAGCAGTAAATGCTGAAAGGTGGGTGCATATTTATAGAGGACATAGCATTGAGTCACGATTTTAATTACCATAAAAAGAACCATGGCATTCAAATCACCATTATCACCGTGAATGACCCTAACATGGAACGTTAATGGCTCTTATCTTCTCTACCTCCTACCTGCAACGTGGGCAATCATCAAAACGAGCCGATCTATAGCTAAAGGACTCCTGACATCTCCAGGTGTGATAAGTAAAATTTTTGTCTTGGTCTGTTATCTAGTACTGTATTTTTGCTAGTGAGGGCCATCTACTTTAAGTGTGATTCTGATTCCCAGAAGCCTACTTGATATGTGAACTGCTGACTGCTCATAACTTGCAGCTGATTGTTGACACATCAACCAGGATTAAGGGGCAATTTGTGACTGTTTTGTTAATCAGTGCCTGTATTGGAGGGGGAGTAGTTTCTCCTTTTTACGTAGTTATTCTCAGATCTAATTTGACTATTTTGTAGCTTTGTCAACTATGTGTGTTTTCTTTTCCTGTTCACCCCTCTCCCTGTAGCCTTTACAGATGCCCCCCAGCCCTTGGCTGCAACCCTTCTATTTTACTGTACCCTGCTGGCACAACCCCTGTACAATTCATGTTCTCTAGCAGCGTTTGGAACTGTCGATCTACGGTCAAGAACGCAGAGTTCAGTCCATAGACTTTTTGACCCTGACCGACACCTGGATCACCGCAGAGAACACTGCTACTCCAGCTACTCTCTCTTCATCTGGCTATGTGTTCTTTCATAGTCTGAGAGCATCTGGTCATCACGGTGGTGGCACAGGGCTACTCATTTATCCTAAGTGGAGATTTTCTATTTTCTCCCTCCCTCACTCACCTGTCCATCTCCTCTAGAATTTCATGCTGTCACTTGTCCACTCAAGCTTAACATTGTTGTAATCTATTGCCCACCAGGTGCCCTTAGAGAGTTCCTCAATTATCTTGACACCTTGATAAGCTAATTTCCTGATGATGGCTCACCGCTCATTGTAATGGGTGACTTCAACCTCCAAACGTCTGCCTTCGATTTATTTATTCCCACCTTTCTTTCCTCTCCTTGCCTCTTTTGACCTCTCCCTTTCCCAGTGCCCTCCCACTCACAAGGCAGGCAATAGACTTGACCTAATCTTTACTATGGGCTGTTCGTCTACTCACTGCAACCTTTGAAAAGAAGGTTGACAACATCCGTTCCTCATTCACTCAGCCTATTGAGTCCACTGGTCCCACTCACACAGAACTACCCTACACCTTGACTTCTTTCTCCCCTCTGCTGACATATCTGCCAGGCACGCAGAGATGCAATCCTGTGATGAGTGGCCGCTCATCAACCTGCCCATTAGACCCCATCCCCTCCTCCCTACTCCAGACCATCTCTGAAGATCTCCCCTCATCAATCAATCCCTGATCACTGGCTGCGTTACCTGTTGAGGCGAGGCGTTCCCCTCAGGGAACTCCACCCCCCCATTCAGCTGAAAAGGTGGCGCAGGGAATGCAAAAATATTCTTTAGAAATATTTTACCTCCACACATTAACAAGTCCAATACCTCAAATGAAAGATAAACACCTTGTTCATCTACCCATCATGTCAGATTTTTAAAAATGTTTTACAGCGAAAACACAACATATATTTATGTTAGACCACCACCAAACCAAAGAAAAAACTTAGCCATTTTTTCCAGCCAAAGATAAAATCACAAAAGCAGGATTAGAAATAAAATCAATCACTAACCTCTTGAAAATCTTCATCAGATGACAGTCATATGACATGTTACACAGTACATTTATGTTTTGTTCGATAATATGCATTTTATATCCATAAATCTCGGTTTACATTGACGCCATGTTCAGAAATTCCTCCAAAATATCCGGAGGAATTATAGAAAGCCACGCCAGATAACAGAAATACTCATCATAAACTTTGACTAAAGATACATGTTCTACATATAATTAAATATACACTGGTTCTTAATGCAACCACTGTGTCAGATTTATTTTAAACGTTACGGAAAAAGCCTAACATTGCAATAATCTGAGACGGCGCTCAGACGTAACAATATTTCTCTGCCATGTTGGAGTCAACAGAAATACAAAATTACAACATAAATATTCCCTTTGATGATCTTTCATCAGAATGTACTAGTGTCCAAGTAGCAGCATTTGCTATCACTTTCAGCTCACGTGCCCAAAAACTGACTTCTGGTCCAGGATAACTTGCATGAAAACTTCCAAAAGCCATATTCCAGGTCAAAAAAACTGGTCAAACTAAGTGCAGAATCAATCTTCAGGATGTTATAATCATATATATCCAATAACGTTCCAACCGGATCATTCGTTTTC
This sequence comes from Oncorhynchus mykiss, assembly GCF_057628025.1. Classification (NCBI taxonomy): domain Eukaryota; kingdom Metazoa; phylum Chordata; class Actinopteri; order Salmoniformes; family Salmonidae; genus Oncorhynchus; species Oncorhynchus mykiss. The sequence continues at coordinate 46,347,168 of NC_143046.1, forward strand.
ATCTGGGGGCTGATTGGAACAGCCGTAGCACTCACAGAGAAATGCGCCACAACAAAATGGCATTCTCTTGCGACACCGACTATTTTCCCTCCCATTAGGTCAAAGTTCACAGCAAATGCTCCATTACACTTTCTACTGAATGAGGGCATCTTGTGGAAGACATAGGAAGTGTTTCCAGATCCATAACTTGTTGGGAAGGGAGGGGGCGATGACGTCAAAGTTGCCCCAACTTTCAGAATTTCAAAACTTGTTTGGAAGATTGCCTGCCCTATGAGTTCTGTTATACTCACAGACATAATTCAAACAGTTTTAGAAACTTCAGAGTGTTTTCTATCCAATAGTAATAATAATATGCGTATATTAGCAATTTAGGACAGAGTTTGATGCAGTTCACTATGGGCACGCAATTCACCCAAAGTGAAAATACTGCCCCCTATCTCCAACTTCTGCCCCCTATCTCCAACAAAATGGCCAGCCTCGCTCCCCTCTGACGTCAAAAACTACGGACCCTTCTTTATTTTCTTTCCAAAACACTCAAAAATCATCTCTGTGTGCCTTTCTTCCCAGGAAAGGCCTGCCCGCTCCAAAGACCTCTCCATCACAGTTGACAATTCCACGGTGTCCCCCTCTGAGTTCAAAGAACCTTGGCATGACCCTCGACAACACCTTGTCGGTCTCCGCAAACATCAAAGCAGTGACTCGCTATGCTCAAACCCTACACCCCAACACGAGTACTCAGTTCTGCCACATCTGGTCTCTTGGTGTTTCTACACCTACGGGAGGGCAGCTCCTGCTCAGCGCAGTCAAAGCTCTTCTCTGTCCTGACACCCCAATGGTGGAACCAGCTTTCCCCTGAAGCTAGGACAGCTTAGTCTCCCTGTCCATCTTCTGAAAACATCGGAAACCCTACCTCTTCAAAGAGTTTCTTAAATTATCCCACGGCACCCCCCCGCACAAAAAATACTTGCCTTTCATGAACTGACACTCACACTTGACTTTTCCCCCTCCTACTAGCACTGACTTTGCTAATAGCTACTTTATTGAGAAAGAATGTACTTACTATGATTGAGATATCCTGGCTCCCGAGTGGCACAGTGGTCTAAGGCACTACATCTCAGTGCTAGAAGTGTCATCCTGGCTGTATCACAACCGGCCGTGATTGGGAGTCCCATAGGGTGGCACACAATTGGCCTTGCATCGTCCGGGTTTGGCGTGGTGTAGGCCGTCATTGTAAATAAGAATTTGTTCTTAACTGACTTGCCTAGTTCAATAAAGGTTAAATAAAAAACTAAAACATTTGAATATGTGGGAGTCCCACCGAGCTATCTTAAGATGAATGCACTAGCTGTAAGTTGCTCTGGATAAGAGCGTCTGCTAAATTATTAATATAGAAATAACACATCACTGGAGTTGATGAACCAACCTGCATATGTATTCCCCAGAAAGCCAGGCTAATGACGCCAAGGTCAGCATTCTAGGAAATTAAATATCAGGCTGGTGTGCAAGTATGAGTTGGTTTGAGGCAGGAGGGGGCAAGAGGAGACAGGAGGAATCAGGAGGAGGCTGTTGGGGCTGGAGGAGACTGGTAGAGACGGGAGGAGGCTGGTGGGGCAGGAAGAGGCAGGAGGAGACAGGTAGAGAGACACCATGAAGTTTGGATATCATTCTCTGTCCTCAAGAAGAGACAGTCATTTCAGCTTTATACAACCGATTTCTATTTGCAACATTCGGAACGTTCAGATACTTTATAAATATATTGGATATATTGGATATGAGTCCCGTCCTCAAGCATAGGGAGGTATATACGTTACATTTCTAACTGCAACGTTAGGCACATTTTCGCCCTACTGAACACACACCATGTGTAACACCATCTTATTTTTGAGTGGATATCTCTGCGGTCCCAGCCACCTCAGCCCAGGGGCGAGGGCAGTGCTCATACTCAAGGATGTGTTAAAAGTCAAGTGCCGTCTCAGACGAGGCCGATAGTCCCTTGTGCTTCTCGGGGTGAAGTGCTTGAATGGCAGACTGAGCTGATAACTTGCGAACATCTCGACGACATGGGACCTAAACTAGGGCGGAAGAGCAGTGTAGTGTATTTTGGAATATTCCAAAGTGCCATTTGTAAAGTGCATGCAATGCCATTTTAAGAGCACATAGTTTCTTTAGTTGTATGGATGCCCATGGTCAAACGAAATGCTTACTTGCAGGTTCCTTCTCGACAATGCAACAACTATAAGAAACAATAAAAGATAAGAATACGAACATAAAGTAAATGGCTCAGTAGAATGGAATACATTTTTTTAGCCTAAGTATATTACTGGAAGGCATAATTTATAGTCCAATATTTACACGTGTTATGGGGGATTGGGGAGGCAGTATTTTGCAATCAAGTCTAATGTCAGCAGTTGTGATGTGTGTGTCTGTGTGCGTGAGTGAGTGCATGTGTGCTAAGGTGTGGAGAATCACAGCAGGTGGTCAGTCCAGTTCAAGTGTTCAGCAGTCTGATGGCTTGTTGCCGACTTTGAGGGAGAGGTTGTCCTGGCACCACAATGCCAGTGCACTTATCTCCTCCCTATAGGCTGACTCGTCATTGGTTATCAGGACTACAACACTGGTGTTGTCAGCAAACTTGATGATGGAGTTGGTGTTGTGCAAAGCCACGCAGTCCTGGGTGAACAGGGAGTACAGCAGAGGACTGAGAACACACCCTTGTGGTTTGCCTGTGTTAAGAGTCAGTGTGGAGGAGGTGTTGTTGCCAATCCTCACAGCCTGTGGTCTGCCTGTCAGGATCCAGTTGCAGAGGGTGGTGTCCAGACCCAGGGCTCTGAGCTTGGTCTCGAGCTTGGAGGGATCAATAGTGTTGAAAACTGAACTGTAGTGAATGAACAGCATTCTCACATAGGTGTTCCTCTTATCCAGATGTGTTAAGGACATGTGAAAAGCAAAGGAAATTGTATCTTCCGTGTATTTGTTGGAGCGGTAGGCAAATTGGAATGGGTCCAGTGTGCCAGGCATGCTGGCGTTGATGGGCTATGACAGCCTCTCAAAGTACTTCATGATGACCGGGGTCATAGTCATTTGGGCATGTTACCTTTTTTTCTTGAGCACTGGGACTATGTTGGTCTCCTTAAAGCAGGTGGGGACTACAGGCTCAGGTGGAAGATGTCAGAATACGCCCACCGCCTGGTCAACACACACTCTGAGGACATGGCCAGGGATGCCATCTGGGCCGGTGCTTTGTGAGTATTCACTATTTTGAGAGTTTTCCTCACATCAGCCTCAGAGTGCGAAAGTACCAGGTCGTACGGAGCAGCGGCAGTCTTCCTGGATTGCTCGGTATTGTCTGCCTCGATGTGAGCATAGAATGTGTCAAGCTCGTCTGCAAGGAAGGCTTCAGTGGGTCTTCCTTGCAGGCCCACTGAAGTCTGTGACAGTCTGTAGTCCTTGCCACGTGTTACGAGTGTGAGTTTGAATCTCTATTGTCTTTTTGCGTCCCTAATGGACACATGCGTTGTCTCTCAGTACACATAGCCCTATAGGTAGAATTGGCAACCCTTTGCTTAAAAACCTCTTGAAGCTAGGGGGCACTATTTTTATGTTTGGAAAATAATGTTCCCAAAATAAATGGCCTATTTCTCAGGACCAGATGCTAGAATATGCATATAATTGACAGTTTAGGATAGAAAACACTCTAAAGTTTCCAAAACTGTAAAAATATGATCTGTGTATAACAGAACTGATTGCAGGAGAAAGCCTGAGAAAAATCCTAACAGAACTGATTGCAGGCGAAAGCCTGAGAAAAATCCAATCAGGAAGTGACTCTTATTTTGAAACCCCTGTGTTCCTATGCATCCCTATTGCCCATTGAAAGGGATATCAACCAGATTCCTTTTTCTATGGCTTCCCTAAGGTGTCAACAGCCTTTAGACATAGTTTCAAGCTTTTATTTTGAAGAATGAGCGTGAACGACCACATTGCGTAAGTGGACAGGTGGGGGCTCTCAGAGTGATTTGTGTGCAAAAGAGAGAGGCGGCCATTGTTACTCCCGGTCTTGGTGAAAAGCCATCTGTCCCGGTTGATATATTATCGAATAGATATTTGAAAAACACCTTGAGGATTGATTATAAAAAACGTTTGACATGTTTCTGTGTACATTATGGATATAATTTGGAATTTTTGTCTGCGTTGTCGTGACCGCTCTTTCCGGTGGATTCCTGGGCATAACGTACCAAACTAACGGAGGTATTTGGATATAAAAAATATCTTTACGGAACAAAAGGAACATTTGTTGTCTAACTGGGAGTCTAGTGAGTGAAAACATCCGAAGATCATCAAAGGTAAATGATTAATTTGATTGCTCTTCTGATTTTCATGACCAAGTTACCTGATGCTAGGTGTACTTATTGTTTTGTTATGCTATCGATAAACTATTGCTTTTTCTGTAAAGGATCATTTCAAAATCTGAGACGACAGGGTGATTAACAAAAGGCTAAGCTGTGTTTTTCGACCAATCATCTTCTATTTGTCGGCTGCTATTTGTTGACAGTGCTGGACTTGGCACCACGACGAAACGGCACTCTAGGAAAATGGCCAGCATGCTAATTGTTGTAGCCAAGATCAACAGCCATTAGCTGCAAACCATGGCTCAGGGGTTGGCCACGTAAACAAGTGTTGTTGTGCCTCTGGCATGGAAAGAGAATGAGTTGAGATGGTGTAAGTTGTTACTAGTGTTGAATGCATGAAAACGATTGTCACTCTGTCATTTTGAGAGACATGAATACAATGTTTAAAGATGTTCAGTAAAGAACAAAAACTGAATCTACAGTGCCTTGCGAAATTATTCGGCCCCCTTGAACTTTGCGACCTTTTGCCACATTTCAGGCTTCAAACATAAAGATATAAAACTGTATTTTTTTTGTGAAGAATCAACAAAAAGTGGGACACAATCATGAAGTGGAACGACATTTATTGGATATTTCAAACTTTTTTAACAAATCAAAAACTGAAAAATTGGGCGTGCAAAATTATTCAGCCCCTTGACTTTCAGTGCAGCAAACTCTCTCCAGAAGTTCAGTGAGGATCTCTGAATGATCCAATGTTGACCTAAATGACTAATGATGATAAATACAATCCACCTGTGTGTAATCAAGTCTCCGTATAAATGCACCTGCACTGTGATAGTCTCAGAGGTCCGTTAAAAGCGCAGAGAATATCATGAAGAACAAGGAACACACCAGGCAGGTCCGAGATACTGTTGTGAAGAAGTTTAAAGCCGGATTTGGATACAAAAAGATTTCCCAAGCTTTAAACATCCCAAGGAGCACTGTGCAAGCGATAATATTGAAATGGAAGGAATATCAGACCACTGCAAATCTACCAAGACCTGGCCGTCCCTCTAAACTTTCAGCTCATACAAGGAGAAGACTGATCAGAGATGCAGCCAAGAGGCCCATGATCACTCTGGATGAACTGCAGAGATCTACAGCTGAGGTGGAGACTCTGTCCATAGGACAACAATCAGTCGTATATTGCACAAATCTGGCCTTTATGGAAGAGTGGCAAGAAGAAAGCCATTTCTTAAAGATATCCATAAAAAGTGTTGTTTAAAGTTTGCCACAAGCCACCTGGGAGAGACACCAAACATGTGGAAGAAGGTGCTCTGGTCAGATGAAACCAAAATCAAACTTTTTGGCAACAATGCAAAACGTTATGTTTGGCGTAAAAGCAACACAGCTCATCACCCTGAACACACCATCCCCACTGTCAAACATGGTGGTGGCAGCATCATGGTTTGGGCCTGCTTTTCTTCAGCAGGGACAGGGAAGATGGTTAAAATTGATGGGAAGATGGATGGAGCCAAATACAGGACCATTCTGGAAGAAAACCTGATGGAGTCTGCAAAAGACCTGACTGGGACGGAGATTTGTCTTCCAACAAGACAATGATCCAAAACATAAAGCAAAATCTACAATGGAATGGTTCAAAAATAAACATATCCAGGTGTTAGAATGGCCAAGTCAAAGTCAAGACCTGAATCCAATCGAGAATCTGTGGAAAGAACTGAAAACTGCTGTTCACAAATGCTCTCCATCCAACCTCACTGAGCTCGAGCTGTTTTGCAAGGAGGAATGGGAAAAAATGTCAGTCTCTCGATGTGCAAAACTGATAGAGACATACCCCAAGCGACTTACAGCTGTAATCGCAGCAAAAGGTGGCGCTACAAAGTATTAACTTAAGGGGGCTGAATAATTTTGCACGCCCAATTTTTCAGTTTTTGATTAGTTAAAAAAGTTTGAAATATCCAATAAATGTCGTTCCACTTCATGATTGTGTCCCACTTGTTGTTGATTCTTCACAAAAAAATACAGTTTTATATCTTTATGTTTGAAGCCTGAAATGTAACAAAAGGTCGCAAAGTTCAAGGGGGCCGAATACTTTCGCAAGGCACTGTATATATATATTTTATTTTTCCCTTATTTAACCAGGTAGGCCAGTTGAGAACAAGTTCTCAATTACATCTGCGACCTGGCCAAGAAAAAGCAAAGCAGTTCAACACATACAACAACACAAAGTTACACATGGCATAAACAAACATACAATCATACAATCAATAATAATATAATAGAAAAGTCATCACACCAGTGTGTGCAAATGAGGTAAGATTAGGGAGGTAAGGCAATAAATAGGCCGTAGTGGTGAAGTAATTACAATTAAGCAATTAAACACTGGAATGGTAGAATGTGCAGAAGATGAATGTGCAAGTAGAGATACTGGGGTGCAAAGGAGCAAGATAAATAAATAAATACAGTATTGGGATGAGGTAGATTTAATGGGCTATTTACAGATGAGCTATGCAGCTATGCAGGTGCAGTGATCTGTGAGCTGCTCTGACAGCTGTTGTTTAAAGCTGGTGAGGGAGGTAAGAGTCTCCAGCTTTAGTGATTTTTGCAATTCGTTCCAGTCATTGGCAGCAGAGAACTGGAAGGAGAGGCGGCCAAAGGAAGAATTGGCTTTGGGGGTGACCAGTGAGATATACCTGCTAGAGCGCGTGCTACGGTTGGGTGCTGCTATGGTGACCAGTGAGCTGAGATAAGGCGGGGCTTTACCTAGCAGAGACTTGTAGACGACCTGGAGCCAGTGTGTTTGGCGACAAATATGAAGCGAGGGCCAGCCAACGAGAGCATACAGGTCAATTTGCTGTTAGAGGCTATGAGTGTTGGAGGCTATTTTGTAAATTACATTGCCGAAGTCAAGGAGGGTATGTTTGGCAGCATGAGTGAAGGAGGCTTTGTTGCGAAATAGGAAGACGATTCTAGATTTAATTTTGGATTGGAGATGTTTAATGTGAGTCTGGAGAGTTTACAGTCTAACCAGACACCTAGGTATTTGTAGTTGTCCACATATACTAAGTCAGAACCGTCCAGAGTAGTGATGCTAGACGGGCGGGCAGGTGCGGGCAGCGATCGGTTGAAGAGCATGCATTTAGTTTTACTTGCATTTAAGAGCAGTTGGAGGCCACGGAAGGAGAGTTGTATGGCATTGAAGCTCATCTGGAGGTTTGTTAACACAGTGTCCAACAAAGAGCAAGAGGTATACAGAATGGTGTCGTCTGCGTAGAGGTGGATCAAAGAATCACCAGCAGCAAGAGCGACATCATTGATGTATACAGAGAAGAGAGTCGGCCCGGGAATTGAACCCTGTGGCACCCCCATAGAGACTGCCAGAGGTCCGGACAACAGGCCCTCCGATTTGACACACTGAACTCTATCAGAGAAGTAGTTGGTGAATCAGGCGAGGCAATCATTTGAGAAACCAAATCATCCTGATTTGGACCATATAGATTAATGAGCCAAAAGGCTTTTTCGTCCACTTTCATATTCAAAAAGATCAACCCAGACAGGAAGATCACATCAGTGACTCAACCCACTCAAGTGATGCACCCCTCCCAGGGACGGTATGAAAGAGCCCCAGTAAGCCAGTGACTCAGCCCCTGTAATAGGGTTAGAGGCAGAGAATCTCAGTGGAAAGAGGGGAACCGGCCAGGCAGAGACAGCAAGGGCGGTTCGTTGCTCCAGAGCCTTTCCGTTCACCTTCCCACTCCTGGGCCAGAATACACTCAATCATATGACCCACTGAAGAGATTAGTCTTCAGTAAAGACTTAAAGTTTGAGACCGAGTTTGCGTCTCTTACATGGGTAGGCAGACCATTCCATAAAAATGGAGCTCTATAGGAGAAAGCCCTGCCTCCAGCTGTTTGCTTAGAAATTCTAGGGACTATTAGGATGCCTGCGTCTTGTGACCGTAGCGTACGTGTAGGTATGTACGGCAGGACCAAATCAGAGAGGAGCAAGCCCATGTAATGCTTTGTAGGTTAGCAGTAACCTACTGCTGTAAAGAGTTTGTCCACAATGAGAAAGGCACCCTTCTCTCTCTGTTGCCTTTATACCGGATACAGTTTCTTATAATGTTTGTTTATCTCCCTTGGAAATTGGTCATTGAGACAGAATTTGTGAATTTCCCTTCCTCTGCTCTTGATCAGCTCCTTTTGTTGGTGGTGCTCAAATTTGGCGATGATCGGTCGGGGACCCTTGGTCTTGTCGCTCCGAGCTCCAAGTCTGTGTACTCGCTGGAAAGCCACCTTGTTTACAGTCTCTATAGGAAGTTTAATGGCGGATTGCATGAATTCTCTGATCGTGCCCTCTGGATCATTGGATGCATCCTCAGGAATCCCAGAAAACAATATATTTTCACTCATGCTACGACTAGTAGAGACTCCTTCATCACCCTGTTTTTCCTGAGTAGACAATCCATGTTGGAATCGTGGATTTTTACCTTGGCTACATGTTGATTTTTGTCTATCCACACCAGACGGAATCAGGACACACAGGTTGAAATATCGAAATGAACTCTGAACTAACTGTATTCATTTGGGGACAGGTCGAATCACATGAAACATTCATGGACATTTTGCTAGCTAGCTTGATGTTGCTTACTAATTTGTCCTGGGATATAAACATTGGTTGTTATTTTACCTGAAATGCACAAGGTCCTTTTTTTCCTGGATCTTTGTACAATTTTGAGTCACACAAAATCGTGTGTTCTCTACTCTGACAAATAATCCACGGATAAAAGGGCTATTTCATTTCTAGTACTCTCTCCTCCTTCAGTCCTTTTCTGTAGACTTTATTTGGCAGTTGGCAACCAACTTTTAGGTGCATTACCCCCACCAACTGGACTGGAATGGTGGCTTTCAATCACCCAGGTGGGTATAAAAACTAATGAGGAGATGGGAGAGGCGGGACTTACAGCACGTCAACCGTCAAAAATAGAACCAAGTTCTATCTTAGTGCCTGGCCACACAGACGCTCCCGAGCAGTTTGGATAAAATAATTGATTAACATGTAAACTCAGCAAAAAAAGAAGCATCCTCTCACTGTCAACTGTGTTTATTTTCAGCAAACTTAACATGTGTAAATATTTGTATGAACATAACAAGATTCAACAACTGAGACATAAACTGAACAAGTTCCACAGACATGTGACTAACATAAATTGAATAATGTGTCCCTGAACATAGGGGGGTCAAAATCAAAAGTAACAGTCAGTATCTGGTGTGGCCACCAGCTGCATTAAGTACTGCAGTGCATCTCTTCCTCATGGACAGCACCAGATTTGCCAGTTTTTGCTGTGAGATGTTACCCCACTCTTCCACCAAGGCACCTGCAAGTTCCCGGACATTTCTGGGGGGAATGGCCCTAGCCCTCACCCGCCGATCCAACAGGTCCCAGACGTGCTCAATGGGATTGAGATCCGGGCTCTTTGCTGGCCATGGCAGAACACTGACATCCCTGTCTTGCAGGAAATCACGTACAGAACGAGAAGTATGGCTGGTGGCATTGTCATGCTGGAGGGTCATGTCAGGATGAGCCTGCAGGAAGGGTACCACATGAGGGAGGAGGATGTCTTCCCTGTAACGCACAGCGTTGAGATTGCCTGCAATGACAACAAGCTCAGTCCAATGATGCTGTGACACACCGCCCCAGACAATGACGGACCCTACACCTCCAAATCGATCCCGCTCCAGATTACAGGCCTCGGTGTAACGCTCATTCCTTCAACGATAAACGCAAATCCGACCATCACCCCATGTGAGACAAAACCGAGACTCGTCAGTGAAGAGCACTTTTTGCCAGTCCTGTCTGGTCCAGCGACTGTCTGGTCGGTGTGCCCAAAGGCGACATGAGTGATGTCTGGTGAGAACCTGCCTACAACAGTCCTACAAGCCCTCAGTCCAGCGTCTCTCAGCCTATTGCGGACAGTCTGAGCACTGATGGAGGGATTGTGCGTTCCTGGTGTAACTCGGGCAGTTGTTGTCATCCTGTACCTGTCCCGCAGGTGTGATGTTCAGATGTACCGATCCTGTGCAGGTGTTGTTACACGTGGTCTGCCACTGTGAGGACGATCAGCTGCCCATCCTGTCTCCCTGTAGCGTTGTCTTAGTCATCTCACAGTACGGACATTGCAATTTATTGCCCTGGCCTCATCTGCAGTCCTCATGCCTCCTTGCAGCATGCCTAAAGCACTTTCACGCAGATGAGTAGGGACCCTGGGCATCTTTCTTTGGGTGTTTTTCAGAGTCTGTAGAAAGGCCTCTCTTGTCCTAAGTTTTTATAACTGTGACCTTAATTGCCTACCGTCTGTAAGCTGTTAGTGTCTTAACGACCGTTCCACAGGTGCATGTTCATTAATTTTTTATGGTTCATTGAACAAGCATGGGAAACAGAGTTTAAACCCTTTACATTGAAGATCTGTGAAGTTATTTGGATTTTTACTAATTATCTTTGAAAGACAGGGTCCTGAAAAAGTGACTTTCTTTTTTTGCTGAGCTTGTTTAAATTTATTTTGCAACACTTGCTCGCGTATCTTGGTCGGTGTGGTCAGCATGTTAGTGTTGTCCTCAAATGTTTACAATACAGTAAACCTGGCAAGGCAACTGTACAATGAATCACTTAATACTTCCAAACATCACTAAAGGCTGCAGTGCATTCAGAAAGTATTCACTCACACCCCTTGACTTTGTCCACATTTAGTTGTCGTATCCTAAATTTAAAATTGATACCATTTAGATTTTTTTGACACTGGCCTACACACACACTACCCCGTAATGTCAAAGTGGAATAATGTTTAGTTTTTTTTTCATTTTTACAAGTTAATACAAAATGAAAAGCTGAAATGTCTTGAGTCAATAAGTATACAACCCCTTTGTTATGGCAAGCCTAAATAAGTTCAGCAGTACCCCACATATACAATTATTTTTAAGGTCCCTCGGTCGAGCAGTGAATTTCAAACAGATTCATATTCAGACCCCTTGACTTTTTCCACATTTTGTTAACCTTTCTGATCTCCCCATCCCGGATCCGGGATCGTGAATACAGACTCAAGCTCATTACCATAACGCAACGTTAACTATTCATGAAAATCGCAAATGAAATGAAATAAATATGCTAGCTCTCAAGCTTAGCCTTTTGTTAACAACACTGTCATCTCAGATTTTCAAAATATGCTTCTCAACCATTGCAAAACAAGCATTTGTGTAACAGTATTGATGGCTAACGTAGCATTTAGCATTAGCATTCAGGTGGCAACATTTACACAAAAAAACAGAAAAGCATTCAAAAAAATAATTTACCTTTGAAGAACTTCAGATGTTTTCAATGATAGCAAATGTTCAGATTTTCCTGAAAGATTATTTGTTTAGGACAAATCGCTCCGTTTTCTGCGTCACGTTTAGCTATGAAAAAACAAGCATTTGAAATGAAATGAAATGAAATAAATATGCCATCTCTCAAGCTTAGCCTTTTGTAAACAACACTGTCATCTCAGATTTTCAAAATATGCTTCTCAACCATAGGAAAACAATCATTTGTGTAAAAGTAGCTAGCTAGCGTTAGCATTTCGCGTTAGCATTTAGCGTTAGCATTAGCGTTAGCATCCAGCACGCAACATTAACAAAAACATAAAAGCCTTCAAATAAAATAATTTACCTTTGAAGAACTTCTGATGTTTTCAATGAGGATACTCTCAGTTAGATAGCAGATGCTCAGTTTTTCCAAAAAGATTCCTTGTGTATTAGAAATAGCTCCGTTTTATACATCACATTTGGCTACCAAAAAAAATCCATAAATTCAGTCCTCAAAACGCAAACTTTTTTCCAAATTAACTCCATAATATCGACTGAAAACATGGCAAACGTTGTTTAGAATCAATCATCAAGGTGTTTTTCACATATCTCTTCATTGATACATCGTTCTTGGACACATGCTTTCTCCCCTGAATCAAATGGTAAAGTAGAAGCAGCTGGCAATTGCGCACCGAATTCGACGCAGGACACCAGGCGGACACTTGGAAAATGTAGTCTCTTATGGTCAATCTTCTAATGATATGCCTACAAATACGTCACAATGCTGCTAAGACCTTGGGCGAACGACAGAAAGTGTAGGCTCATTCGTTGCGCAATCACAGCCATATAAGGAGAGAATGGAAAACAGAGCTTCAGAAATTCTGCTAATTACTGGGTGATGCATCATCTTGGTTTCGCCTGTAGAATGAGTTCTGGGGCACTTACAGACAAAATCTTTGCAGATTCTGAAACTTCAGAGTGTTTTCTTTCCAAAACTGTCAAGAATATAGTCGAGCATCTTTTCGTGACAAAATATCGCGCTTAAAACGGGAACGTTTTTTATCCAAAAATGAAATAGCGCCCCTAGAGCTCTAACAGGTTAAATTGTTCTAAAATGTATTCAATCTTTTTTTCCCTCATCAATCTACACACAATACCCCATAATGACAAAGCGACAACCAGGTTATTTTTTTTATTTTTTTGCAAGTGTATTAAAAAGAAAAAAACAGATACCTTATTTACATACATTTTCAGACCCTTTGCTATGAGACTCAAAATTGAGCTCAGGTGCATTCTGTTTCCATTGATCATCCTTAAGATGTTTCTACAACTTGATTGTAGTCCACCTGGGGTGAATTCAATTGTTTGGACATGATTTGGAAAGCCTAGCACCTGTCTATATAAGGTCCCACAGTTGACAGTGCATGTCAGAGCAAAAAACAAACTATGAGATCGAAGGAATTGTCCGTAGAGCGCCGAGGCAGGATTGTGTTGAGGCACAGATCTGGGGAAGGCTACCTAAAAATGTCTTAAATGGAAGAAGTTTGGAACCACCAAGACTCTTCCGAGAGCTGGCCCACCCATATTAAGCCTATGATTTTGAGACTCATCTCTTTTGACTAATGCACTGGTATACTTTTCTGAGCACCTGAGGACCGAGGGAGTGGTGGTGGTGAGTTTAATTTGACATGCTTAGCTGGTTCTAGAGGAATCGTTCGACAAAGAAATCAACAAGGGAACAAAGACCACGTACCACTGCTGGCTTGCTTCTGAAGCTAAGCAGGGTTGGTCCTGGTCAGTCCTTGGATGGGAGACCAGATGCTGCTGGAAGTGGTGTTGGAGGGCCAGTAGGAGGCACTCTTTCCACTGGTCTAAAAAATATCCCAATGCCCCAGAGCAGTGATTGGGGACACTGCCCTGTGTAGGGTGCCGTCTCTCGGATGGGACGTTAAACGGGTGTCCTGACTCTCTGAGGTCATTAAAGATACCATGGCACTTATCGTAAGAGTAGGGGTGTTAACCCCGGTGTCCTGGCTAAATTCCCAATCTGACCCTCAAACCATCACGGTCACCTAATAATCCCCAGTTTACAATTGGCTCATTCATCCCCCTCCTCTCCCCTGTAACTATTCCCCAGGTCGTTGCTGCAAATGAGAACGTGTTCTCAGTCAACTTACCTGGTAAAATAACGGATAAAAAAATAAAATAAAAAAAAAGACAGTGAGAGTTTGTAGATTAAAACCTACATGCTTTAAATTATTCCTTTTAATATTAGATTTGAAGATAGAGTTGAAGTTTACATACACTTAGCATGGAATCATGAAAACTCGTTTTTCAAACACTCCACAAATTTCTTGAGACGTGTTCTATCTAATAAAGGTAAAATAAAAATCTCCTAGAAATGAACGTACTTTGGTGCAAAAAGTGCAAATCAATCCCAGAACAACAGCAAAATACCTTGTGAAGATGCTGGAGGAAACAGGTACAAAAGTATTTGTATCCACAGTAAAATGAGTACTATATCGACATAACCTGAAAGGCCGCTCAGAAAGGAAGAAGCCACTGCTCCAAAACCCCCATAAAAAAGCTAGACTACGGTTCGCAGCTGCACATGGGGACAAATATCGTACTTTTTGGAGAAATGTCCTCTCGTCTGATGAAACAAAAATAGAACTCTTTGGCCATAATGATCATCGTTATGTTTTGGGGGGGGGGCTTGCAAACCGTGAAGCACGGGGGTGGCAGCATCATGTTGTGGGGGTGCTTTGCTGCAGGAGTGACTGGTGCACCTCACAAAAGATGGCATCATGTGGATATATTGAAGCAGCATCTCAAGACATCAGTTAAAGTTAAAGCTTGGTCACAAATGGGTCTTCCAAATGGACAATGGGTCTTCCAAATGGACAATGACCCCAAGCATACTCCCAAAGTTGGGGCAAATTGGCTAAAGGACAACAAAGTCAAGGTATTGGAGTGGCCATCACAAAGCCCTGACCTCAATCCCATAGAAAATGTGTGGGCAGAACTGAAAAAGTGTGTGCGAACAAGGAGGCCTACAAAACTGACTCAGTTACACCAGCTCTGTCAGCAGGAATGGGCCACCATTCACCCAACTTATTGTGGGAAGCTTGTGGAAGACTACCCGAAACGTTTGACTCAAGTTAAACAATTTAAAGGCAATACTACCAAATACTAATTGAGTGCATGTGAACTTCTGACGCATTGGGAATGTGATGACAGAAATAAAAGCTGAAATAAATCATTCTCTCTACTATTATTCTGACATTTCACATTCTTAAAATAAAGTGGTGATCCTAACTGACCTAAGACAGGGAATTTTTAATAGGATTAAATGTCAGGAATTGTGAAAAACTTCAAATGTATTTGGCTAAGGTGTACGTAAACTTCCGACTTCAACTGTACATGTTTCTTTTGTGCAACTTGTTTTCAATGCAGGTTGGAATTTCAGAAAACTAAAGCGTCTTATCGTGTCTCAATGCTTCCAACACGTTTGCACCACAGCTCCAATTAGGTGTCTTTGCTCTTTAGCATGTTTGTCAATTTCACAATTGTCACCTATTCATGGACAGATTTCTTATCTTCTCTGCAGTAATAGTCTATTGTCGTCATGGCAGCTGTACTGTGTGTGTGTGTGTGTGTGTGTGTCTGTGTGTGTGTGTGTGTGTGTGTGTGTGTGTGTGTGTGTGTGTGTGCGCGCGCGCCTGCGCATCTGCCTGCCTGTTATATTCAAATGCATTTGTTAATATCTTTGATTATGTTTGGAAACAACACTTTTCATTATGTTGAGTTGCCATTTGTAATTAACTGAAAACTGTAAGTCAATTCATTATGAAATTTCACAATATGTTTCTTGGCAGGCTGTGTTATTTGTAAGTAATACAGAAATAAGAAGCCATAGTGATACAACAGAGTGTACAGTACAAGTGTGGTCATATACAGAAATGTGTGACAATCAAGTGACAATTGTTTTGTTGTTTTGGCTCTTTACCCCAGCACTTTGGATTTGAAATTATACAATGATTATGTAGAATAGAATATGTTTCTAAACATTTCTACATTAATGTGGATGCTACCATGATTACGGATAATCATGAATGAATTTATGATGAGTAAGAAAGTTAGAGGCATAAATATCATACCCCCCAAAAAATGCTACCCTCCCCTGTTATTGGTAATGGTGAGAGGGTAGCATGTCTTGGGAGTATGACCTTTGTTGCATGATAGATAGCTTGGCTTTGGAACATTCTCAGCATATTTAAGGAACATGACAAATTTAGAGACACGTTCTCAAATTGTTCCAAGAACCTAAACAAAGCTATCCATAAAATACTTTAGTAACGTTCAGAGAACATTCTAAGCATTCCATTATTGCAATCGACAAAAATATCTTCTATCTAGCTGTGAGTTTAGGTGTGTTGGACACGCCCAGCTGATCTTAATGAGTGTTTGTTTCCTTTGAAATGGGATCTGTTTGAATAGACCAGGGCTTTCCAACCATGTTCCTGGAGCGCTACCGTTTTATAGGTTTTCGCTCCAACGCTAATCTAGCACACCTGATTCTAGTAATTAGCTGTCTGATAAGCTGAATCAGGTTAGTTACAACTGGGGTTGGAGCGAAAACCAACAAGCGGGTAGCTCTCCAGGAACAGGGAACAGTTTGCATAAAAAAACATGTCATGCTAGTTCCATTCTGGTGGCGCAGTGGAGTAATTCCATAGACAGAGAACAGAAGAGCATAGGTTCATATCTGACTGATACCATGTCACAATAAAAAAGACGTGTTGCATGATTAATGCCTATCTGTGGTTGGAGTCCAAAAAAGATAACCCCAAAAAAGCTAGCAGTGTTATTAAGTCTTATTGAAACATTCAGTGAAAGTTAAGATACATAAAAATAATAATTCAAAGTAACCTAACATTTCCATTGTCAAAATGTTAATAACATTTTCTCAGAACCTCCCTGCAACATAAAAATAAACGTTCCCAGAACAGGCAACACTTTCACTGCTGTTTTCAGAACGTTAAACAACTTTCAGATTTACGGTCAGGAAATGTATGGCTTCGTTCCCACAACTTCCAAGGAACGAAATGTGCTAGCTGGGCATGTAGTGATTCACAGCTCTGAGACATTGAAAACCTGGGCTGGGTGGGGTGTTCTAAGTAGGGAAGCAAAGGCCATGTGAGGACTCCCAGGTTGCGTCCTGATTGTCCACCCTTCTCCCCAAGTGTGCACTTCTTATCATGAATAAAACAATCTTAGATTGATGTAAGTATTGGCTGGAGAGAGATTCCACCATTTTTTCAATTCTTGACTGGAAGTGTGCAAGTACACACTTGGATAAAAGGGCAGAGAATTGTGACGTAGCCTCAGTCTCTAGGGGTTGTCTTCACTTGTTATTCCTCCAGAATCACACAAACTGACATACAGCTAAGTGAGGGCAAACTTGGGAGAATCTCAATTGTATATCCGTGATCTAAGGACGGAGAACACAAGGATTTAAGGAAATACAATTGAAATCCAACTTAACTTATTGGATAATGCTGTTAAATCAGATGTTTGGTCTGACTTTATGGTAGATGGGACTAAGATCAAGTGTTTTCGAGGCTGTAGTCATGGTTGCACTTCCTTGCAAAATACGTCATTCATTAAATATGGGGCGGCAGGTAGCCTGGTGGTTAGTGCTTTGGGTTGCTGGATCGAATCCCCGAGCTGACAAGGTAAAAATCTGTCGTTCTGCCCCTGAACAAGGCAGTTAACCCACTGTTCCCCAGTAGGCCGTCATTGTAAATAAGAATTTGTTCTTAACTGACTTGCCTAGTTAAATGAAGGTTAAATAAAAAATGTATTCTATTAGCAATGGTGTAAAGTACTTAAGTAAAAATACTTTAAAGTACTACTTAAGTCATTTTTTTATGTATCTGTACTTAATTTACAATTAATATTTTTGCTAACTTTTCCTTTTACTTCACTACAGTCAAGCATCGATAAAAATGTCACCAGAATAATACCCTCTATTTATTGGAAAGGAGCATCAAGATCACCTTGCACTTTCACAACCCTGTAAAGTTCATCTGTAACTCATCTGTAGCCTAATAAACTGCATTGGGAGGACCACACACCATGTCATCGCGTAACTCCAAGTTTACCTTATTTTGATGGTTGTTATATCAATATTTCCACTGCCATTTCTCGCAATTCATTTTAATTTTACCGACACAAAAAGATCCCACCATTTTGAACGAACAAATGATATGTCAGCATTTATAAAATTGTATTTAAAACTACCTGTTTCCATCACAGCTGACGTGAAAATGTTTTAAACGGTATGGCTTTAATCGCAAAAAAACTGTGGATAGAAACGTGGTTAATGATTTTTTGATATGCATCTCCCATTTGGCATGTCGCTTGTGATGTGGTTCACAGCAGCACTGACGGATGTGTTCCGTCAGTGACAACTGCATTGGAGTTTAGAATGACCCTTACCCCCCTTTTTGTTCCATGCTGGCTGAAGACCTAGCTAGCCAGTAACTAGCTAACACCAGACAGAGATGAAAGGCACATTTTGGCACCAGCAGAGTAGCTATCTAGCTACATAAACCACGCCCCTCAGAAACCATGCCTTCACCGATGTTGGTTACAAGGCGGTAGTTATTTAAATTAGGTGAGAGATTATCATGTTACCATTGGTGTATTAAAATGAGAGTTAAGGTGATGTCACCTTGTCCTAGATTTCTGCCTAAATAAACATACCCAAAAGTAACTGCTATTCATGTGTAATTACATGATTCTGACATGCAAGAACTTGGTATATTTGTAAAGAACTTGAGTAAAAATACTTCAAAGTACTACTTAATTAAGTCGTTTTTGGGGTTATCTTTACTTTACGATTTATATTTTTGACAACTTTTACTTCACTACAGTCCTAAAGAAAATGTTATACATTTTCCCTGACACCCAACAGTACTCGTTACATCATGAATGCTTAGCAAGACAGAAAATGGTCCAATTCGCACACTTATCAAGAGATCATCCCTACTGCCTCTGATCTGGTGGACTCACTAAACACAAATGTTTTGTTTTTAAATGATGTTGGAGTGTGACCCTGTCTATCTGTAAATAAAATACAAATTGTGTCGTCTGGTTTGCTTAATATAAGGAATTTTTTATTATTTGTACTTTTACTTTTGATACTTAAGTATATTTTAGCAACTACATTTACTTTTGATACTTAAGTATATTTAAAACCAAATACTTTAAAACTTTTACTCAAGTAGTATTTTACTGCGTAACTTACTTTTACTTGAGTCATTTTCTATTAAGGTATCTTTACTTCTACTCAAGTATGAGAATTTAGTACTTTTTCCACCACTGTCTATTAGTATGGATTTTAAGGATGTTTTCTTTGACCTTGAGTTCAGAAAGGGGATCAATGGGAATTGATTATAATGTGGCCAGTTTGGCCTATGTGCACTTGTAAAAAAAAAAAACATTACAAAAGGGGATTCTAATGATTTTAATGATTCCTATGTTTTGTCTAGACGGGCCAGTCGAGGTGGTGGGAGCAGGAGATCCCCATGGAGGGAGCAATTGCTAAGGGCGAGCTGATCACCCACAACCTGACGGAACTCATCAAGCCCGAGGCATACCTGGTCCGCCTTACCCCCATCACACGCTTCGGAGAGGGAGACTCCACAGACAGAATCATCAGATACAGTGGTGAGCAGAAATCATTCTGTCTAGTTGGACTGTACATAATAGATGTGTATGCTCACAATTTTGTATTGTAGTATACTAATGTACTTGACCCTCAGCATTGTACAGACTATGTTCTTCAGTAGGGACTAGCATGGCCATGTATGAGCACAATTGAGTATTGTATTGTTGTATATTGTACCCTCAGCATTGTACTGTAAAGACAGAATGTTCTTCAGTAAGGACTAGTGCCATATGTAACATGGGCATAATGTTCTATGTAGACCAGGGGTGTCAAACATATGGCAGGCTGGTTTGCGTAAAACAAAACAAAAAAAATGGGGGGGGGGGGGACAAACTCAATATACTTTAAAATGACCAAAACCAAATCTGTGTCAAAATGATAATGGACCTACATTCATACAGTTTCTCGACTGTGTCCAGCTCGCTAATAATCAACTAAAGGAAAGATGGAGAGTCAGTGAGTGTCAACAATTACATTTTATAAAATGGATAGAGGACTATGTTTTTGAAATGTTGATGGTGTGGAAATGTAACACATTTTCAGTGTGGCCCTCCGGACCTCATTGAAGACCATATGCGTACCCGGGATAACATGTATTTTGACACCCCTGATGTAGACTATTAGCATTGATTACTAGGTCCTATCCTAGCCCTGTATGGATGTTGTCATAATTACACAGTCATGTAAACATGGCTTGAAGAAAATATCACAGTAAGAGCCACTCAGACGCTGTCATATTTTGTGAGTATTATATGATAATAGGGACCCCTACTGGTTGGGAAAATATAATTACATAGGTCACTGACTGAGTAAAAGTGTTCATATTTAAAATGAGGAAGTAAAGCAGTAAAATGAAGTCGACGGGCAGACAAACTTAAAAGTATCAGGAGTCATCCATGAAGGATTTCAGCCGAGGGTACAAACTTAAAGGAATTGTGAATGAAATGCAATTTTAATGTAGTTGGGGGGTGGATTTTAATTACCCATCTGTTATTACTGGTCTTTATGTAGACAACTTTCCACACCAGAGAAGAATCATTGTCTATTTAACTAGTGTTTATCTATCTTTCACTCTCATTTACTGTTTTGTCTCAATCCATCCTCTTTTTGGTACATTCTTACAAAGGGAATGAAAAGAGTCACAGAAAATGTCTGCCCAATCCACCTGTTCAACAAATGAACTCCTTTCAAGAATGGACAAAAGGCTGCGGAATCAGAATTACAGCCTGAGCATTGCTTTAATGCTTCAACACCAACACAGATGGAAGCCCTTGTAGTGTAACACTACAACACAAGAAACAATTCTGTCCAGGTTTTAAGACCTCTTTCTCCCAGGCATGAATAGCCTGGGTCTATGCTAGTTCCACCCTTTGAAATCCACGCCTGGTGCAAACCTACAGCTGTCAGCCCTAGCATGTGAAGTATGCACGCACGCACACAGCCAGCTAGTTCCACCCCATAGAAACGCAAAAGTACATTCTGGTGACGAGTTGCTCTGACTAGCAAGCAAACACAACAGTTCACTGACCTTCTGCACTAATTAGATGCTTCCAGCCTATTTAATCTAATTATGTGTTCTCTGCGCCCAGGTGAGGTGAGGTAATAGCAGCACTAGAGTGCATTGCTCTCCATCCACCTACTGATTATCCTGTTCTTAGGGGGGAGTATGCTATATGTTACATTTCAGAGGTCTGAAACTCCCGGCCCTCGGCCCACATCAGTGCTTATTTGTGGCCTGCAGACCTGTAGTTTGAGACGATGCTATATGCTGTATCCATGTTATGGTTGTTGTCCATACTGACAGGCACGCCTGACTTGACATTTTAACCTCTACTCTACGGTCGCCTCTTAACTGTCACACCCTGGTCTTAGTATTTTGTGTTTTCTTTATTATTTTGGTCAGGCCAGGGTGTGACATGGGTTTATTTTTGTGGTGTGTTTTGTCTTGGTTTTTTTTGTAGGTATTGGGATTGTGGTATAGTGGGGTTCTCTAGGAAAGTCTATGGTTGCCTGAAGTGGTTTTCAATCAGAGGCAGGTGTTTATCGTTGTCTCTGATTGGGAACCATATTTAGGCAGCCATATTCTTTGAGTGTTTCGTGGGTGATTGTTCCTGTCTCTGTGTTTGTTTGCACCAGATAGGCTGTATAGGTTTTTGCGTTACGGTTCTTGTTTTGTATTGTTTGTGTTTATTCGTTTATTAAACATGTATCAAAATTACCACGCTGCATTTTGGTCCGCCTCTCCTTCGACGGAAGAAAACCGTAACAGAATCACCCACCACAAAAGAACCAAGCGGTGTGGTGACAGGCAGTGGCAGCAGGAGCAACAAAGTCTGGATTATACGACTTGGGAGGAAATAGACAGGTGGGCGGTCGACCCAGGGAGAGTGCCAGAGCCCGCCTGGGATTCGCTGGAGCAGTGCGAAGAGGGTTATAGGAGAATGGAGTTGGAGAGACGAACACGGCGGCGTGGAAGGAAGCCCGAGAGTCAGCCCCAAAAATGTCTTGGGGGGAGGGCTAACAGGGAGAGTGTGGCAGAGTCAGGAGTCAGACCTGAGCCAACTGCCCCTGTTTATCGTAAGGAGCCAAGGAGGAAACCAGAGCCGGTGTTGGAGGTGAGCGAAGCAGAGACTGTGAAGGAGGTAATGGGGAAATTGGAGGAGAGAGTTATGAGGGAGTTGCTGTGTTGGTGCATTAGGCACGGAATTCGCCCGACGGAGCATGTCGGGGATTTGATGGCACCTGGGTCAGCGCTCCATACTCGTCCTGAGGTGCGTGTTAGTCGGCTGGTGAAGATTGTGCTAGCCTAAATCATGCACGCACCAGGCCTCCTGTGCACCTCCCTAGCCTTGCACGTCCTGTGCCAGCCCTGCTCTCAAGATCTCCAGTACGCCTTCACGGTCCGGTCCATCCTGTACCACCTCCACACACCAGCCCTCCGGTGGCAGCTCCCCGCACCAGGCTTCCTGTGCGTGTCCTCGGCCCAGTACCACCAGTGCCAGCACCACGCACCAGGCCTACAGTGCGCTTCGCCTGTCCAGCGCTGCCAGAGCTTTCCTCCTCTCCAGCGCTGACGGTGTCTCCCGCCTGTTCAGCGCAGTCAGAGCCTTCCTCCTCTCCAGCGCTGCCAGAGTCTCCCGCCTGTCCAGAGCTGCCAGTCTGCAAGGAGCTGCCAGTCTGCAAGGAGCTGCCAGTCTACAAGGAGCTGCCAGTCTGCAAGGAGCCGCCAGTGCTGCCAGTCTGCAAGGAGCTGCCAGTCTGCAAGGAGCCGCCAGTGCTGCCAGTCTGCAAGGAGCCGCCAGTGCTGCCAGTCTGCAAGGAGCCGCCAGTGCTGCCAGTCTGCAAGGAGCCGCCAGTGCTGCCAGTCTGCAAGGAGCCGCCAGTGCTGCCAGTCAGCATGGAGCAGCCAGAACCGCCAGTCAGCATGGAGCAGCCAGAGCCGCCAGTCAGCATGGAGCAGCCAGAGCCGCCAGTCAGCATGGAGCAGCCAGAGCCGCCAGTCAGCATGGAGCAGCCAGAGCCGCCAGTCAGCGTGGAGCAGCCAGAGCCGCCAGTCAGCGTGGAGCAGCCAGAGCCGCCAGTTAGCGTGGAGCAGCCAGAGCCGCCAGTCAGCATGGAGCAGCCAGAGCCGCCAGTCTGCCAGGATCCGCCAGTCAGCCAGGATCTTCCAGATCCGCCATTCAGCCAGGATCCGCCAGTCAGCCAGGATCCACCAGTCAGCCAGGATCTGCCAGAACTGCCAGTCAGCCAGGATCTGCCAGTGCCATTTACCTGCCTGAGCTTCCTCTCAGTGCTGAGCTGCCCCTCAGTCCCGAGCTGCCCCTCAGTCCCGAGCTGCCCCTCAGTCCCGAGCTGCCCCTCAGTCCAGTGGGGTCCTTGGTGAGGGTTACTAGGCCAAGGTCGGCGGCGAAGGTCGCCTATCTAAGGACGCGATGCAAAGGGACTAAGACTTTGTTGGAGTGGGGTCCACGTCCCGCGCCGGAGCCGCCACCGTGGACAGACGCCCACCCGGACCCTCCCCTATGGGTTTAGGTGTGCGGCCGGGAGTCCGCACCTTGGGGTGGGGGGGTTCTGTCACGCCCTGGTCTTAGTATTTTGTGTTTTCTTTATTATTTTGGTCAGGCCAGGGTGTGACATGGGTTTGTTTTTGTGGTGTGTTTTGTCTTGTTTTTTTGTAGGTATTGGGATTGTGGTATAGTGGGGTTCTCCAGGAAAGTCTGTGGTTGCCTGAAGTGGTTCTCAATCAGAGGCAGGTGTTTATCGTTGTCTCTGATTGGGAACCATATTTAGGCAGCCATATTCTTTGAGTGTTTCGTGGGTGATTGTTCCTGTCTCTGTGTTTGTTTGCACCAGATAGGCTGTATAGGTTTTTGCGTTACGGTTCTTGTTTTGTATTGTTTGTGTTTATTCGTTTATTAAACATGTATCAAAATTACCACGCTGCATTTTGGTCCGCCTCTCCTTCGACGGAAGAAAACCGTAACATTAACAGTGTTTAAGGTCCCGTGTGACCATATGTTGTGGTGCAACTACGACATCAGGACTCAAACGGTCGCCGTTGAAGCAGTGACACACTTAAGCACATTTTATTGTATACAGGAATGTCTATACTGTAATGACCAGTATGAGACCCTTATACTCCTCATACAATTATTTAGGCTATATTAAACTCTCCAAATACAATTTATACAACCACTAAGGACATTGGTAAGGGAATGTTTGTAAGTTAATGTACGACTATTCCCTTACTCCCCTATTAAGACTGACTTGTGACTTATTGAGATTAATATTCATCTTTGAATGTGCCTGTTTGTTCTCCTTTCAATGAGTTTGTCTCATAGAGATATTAGGCCGGCAGTTACGACCTGTGGCAAAGGTTGAGTTGTGTTTGTTAAACAATGTTTGCAATGGCTGCAGTTCAAATGCATGCTCGGATGGTGCCAAACAAATTGGCAAACCAATGGAGGAAAATATAATTGCTCAGTCATCTCATATTATACAATAAAATGCTCAAAACTCACACACACACTAAGGGCCTGTTGATAACATTTATTTGAATATGAGAGAAAACATTGTTACACATGATTGTTCACATAAGATGATACTGTGACCTGAAATATTGAGATTTATTTTCGTGTTTTTCTCCAGTGATACAACATTGTACTTCAATGATTTGCAGATTATCTGACAATCAACAGATGATTCCTCCAAATGTATCTGACCTGAAACGTTTAATCTCCGTCTGCATGAGTTGCATCAAGATTACACAAAGCACACTAACATCAAATGCCCTCTTTTTGCATATTTGTTAATTTTATAAACCAGAACCTGGATACTGTTTTAATCACTACAGTTTAAAATCTGAGGAGTGCCTTGAATTACTTTTAGTTACACCTGTGTAGCAAGACTTTTCACTGTAATTACCCTTCTAGCAACATTGTATTAACTTGTTATTATATTATACATTTGTTTTATTATACATTATACATTATTAACTGCATTTTAATTGCATGAGGAAATATCAATGAGCTCCTCCAAAGGGCACCTACAAACTTGTTCCCAAACTTTCCTGGCTTTGTTTATTCCTTGACACTGTACACAGGCTCTTAAACTAAGAAATTACACTGAGCTTGATGACAAAACCATTAGTTGGTTTAGCATCAGATAGGCTACTGCTGTACATCATTAGAAAACGTTAGATACCATATTAGTTGTATATCACCGGGCAGAGCTTAAGTTGCTGTGATCATAGATCAGAAACATTGCTTGGTGAAGGAGGCCTTTGAAAGCAAGCTAGACAGGGAGATTATTGCAAGTAGCCTATATAGGGAATACAGCAATAAGTTATTGCACTGTTCAGATTCATTGTCTTATATCAGATTATTTTATTTTTTATGTCACCTTTATTTAAGTAGGCAAGTCAGTTAAGAACTGGGCCAATTTTGCGCCGTCCTATGGGACTCCCAATCACAGCCGGTTGTGATACAGCTTGGAATATAAACCAGGGTGTCTGTAGTGACGCCTCAAGCACTGAGATGGAGTGCCTTAGACCGCTGTGCCACTCTGTGCCACTCGGGAGCCCAGATAGATATTCTATTCTGCCAGTATTTCTGGAGGTTGACCATGTGCATGACTGTTACGGATACCATTATCCTGTGTGTGTATCCTGTGTGTGTGTGTGTGTGTGTGTGTATCCTGTGTTCTTTTCTCTCCTTCTCCCCTCACAGGTGAAAATCATCACTCTCCAATCAGTCACCAATCCAATCATCAATCAGAAGACACACCTCCTCCTGTTTCCTACCCTATCACAGTTCCTTTCCCTTGGTTTAAAAACCCCATCAGTTGTTTGCTCTAGAGCTCAATCTCTCTGTAAATGCCATGTCTATAGGTTTCTGTGTTTCACGCTCTCTTTGTGTATTAACCTATATTTTGTTTGAGCACCTCCATAGCACTTTGTCATCACCTGTGAGTATTGTTTTTGGTTATGGTGTTTGTGTTTGATTGCTGGTGGGAAAAGGGGATACATACCCGTAGGTAGACTTTGTTAAATACACTAGTTAGATCTGGGCGGACCACCCACTGTATTTTTGGTTAGTTAGTTAGCTGTTGTTAAAATAGGCTAGTCTAGCTTAGGGGTGTTTTTAATACTTATTGTTTCTTTCCTTGGGTCCAGCTCAGCCCCTTTTCCTGCTCCCTCCTTTACCGTGTGTTTATTAATAAACCCTGAGTTTGACGGTAGATTTCAGTTGTCGTGGTTATTTCATTCACACTTTTACTTGGTCACTATAATTTGCATGAGCTATGTTACGGGTCTCATTACCATCCCCCTAGACTGTCGGTCCAAAAGGGATCCGTAACATTGACAACTAGCTTAAATGTGTCCATTAGCTTGCTAAAGTAATTCTTAGCTAGTCACTTCATATGAATAGGAAGCTAACCTGTACACATTCAATGCTGAACACCAAATGCTTCCGCCATAAGCTAGCTAGAAAGCTTCTTTAGCAACATTATTTTATCACAAAGCCGCTAGCGCAGCCTGTTCTGCCACGAATCAGTAGCTTCCCGTCAGCTCATTTGCTGCTGCACTCAACTGACCCCAATGTTAGTGGTAATTTTAGCAGGGCCTAGCCACAACTTTGTTTTTATTTTCTTAACTTGAATTGGAAAGTATTAAATCCCTGTCATGTCATTTTGCTACCTATTCTGCCTATTTCATAGATAGTCATACAAGGGTGCAGTGATATCAAAAAAATAGGAACTATGTTTTCATTTTTTAATGGCAGATGCTCTGTAATCCCCAAATTTTGTTCACCTACCAACCAGTAAGAATTCCGGCTCTCACAGACCTGTTTGTCTTTAAAAAGCCCTCCTGTTCTCCACTCATTACCTGTATTAACTGCACCTGTTTGAACTCGTTACCTGTATAAAAGACACCTGTCCACACACTCAACCAAACAGACTCCAATCTCTCTACAATGGCCAAGACCAGAGAGCTGTGTAAGGACATCAGGGATAAATTGTAGACCTGCACAAGGCAGGTATGGGCTACAGGACAATAGGCAAGCAGCTTGGTGAGAAGGCAACAACTGTTGGTGCAATTATTAGAAAATGGAAGAAGTTCAAGATAATGGTCAATCATCCTCGGTCTTGGGCTCCCTGCAAGATCTCACCTTGTGGGGCATCAATGATCATGAGGAAGGTGAGGGATCAGCCCAGAACTACATGGCAGGACCTGGTCAATGACCTGAAGAGAGCTGGGACCACAGTCTCAAAGAAAACAATTAGTAAAAC
Source organism: Oncorhynchus mykiss (assembly GCF_057628025.1). NCBI lineage: Eukaryota > Metazoa > Chordata > Actinopteri > Salmoniformes > Salmonidae > Oncorhynchus > Oncorhynchus mykiss. Next base: position 46,374,380 of record NC_143046.1, read on the forward strand.
ACTACTCCGTCATGGATTAAAATCCTGCAGCGCACGCAAGGTCCCCCTGCTCAAGCCGGCGCATGTCCAGGCCCGTCTGAAGTTTGCCAATAACCATCTGGATGATCCAGAGGAATGGGAGAAGGTCATGTGGTCTGATGAGACAAAAATAGAGCTTTTTAGTCTAAACTCGCTGTGTTTGGAGGAAGTAGAAGGATGAGTACAACTCCAAGAACACCATCCCAACCGTAATTTTTTTGGGGATGCTTTTCTGCAAAGGGGACAGGACGACTGCACCGTATTGAGAGGAGCATGGATGGGGCCATGTATTGCGAGATCTTGGCCAACAACATCCTTCCCTCAGTAAGAGCATTGAAGATGGGTCGTGGCTGGGTGTTCCAGCATGACAGCGACCTGAAACACACAGCCAGGGCAACTAAGGAGTGGCTCCGTAAGGAGCTTCTCAAGGTCTAGCCAGTCTCCAGACCTGAACCCAATAGAAAATCTTTGGCCCGAAACCTGAAGGATCTGGAGAAGGTCTGTATGGAGGAGTGGGCCAAAATCCCTGCTGCAGTGTGTGCAAACCTGGTCAAGAACTACAGGAAACGTATGATCTCTGTAATTGCAAACAAAGGTTTATGGACGACATATTAAGTTCTGCTTTCCTGATGTATCAAATGCTTATGTCATGCAATAAAATGCAAACAAATTACTTAAAAATCATACAATGTGATTTTCTGGATTTTTGTTTTAGATTCTGTCTCTCACAGTTGAAGTGTACCTATGATTAAAAATTACAGACCTCGACATGCTTTGTAAGTAGGAAACACTGCCTATTTTGCAGGTTATCAAATACTTGTTCTCCCCACTGTATGTACAGTAGCATACTAGCATTGCACCTTTCGATTCCAACGTGCAGTGGCACTGCGTACAATTGTGTCCTCTGGATAACAGCATTCAAGGCCCGAGGACATGCCTGGACAGCCACTTCAGTGTGATACACTGGATCATCTTTCGTAACCACAAGTGTTGGTGTTAGAGTTACAGTATGTGTTTTTCTCTGAGCAACTTTAGCCTCAAGAATTGTGTTTACTTCTTGTTCACACTGTAAATATTGTACAGCAGCTGTTTGATACAGAAAACAAGGATATTCAGATGGTCTCGAAGTGACGCCTACAAGAGAAAAGCAGAATGTACAAAAACATGTATTTTTTTTATGTACGCTTACGAAAATGTTATTGGTGCAACTACCTAAGTCTTCCAGATATGTAGTCTATCCTACACGGCGAGCGAAAGAGATGCACCAATTTGAATCTGTATTTAATGATGTTAATAAAATGTGCGTTTTCCACTGTCGCCTACCAGCCTATTTCCTCCCTACACCCCTCCCTGCCTCTGTAGTCCTAATTGCTGTCTTGCTGCACCGAGTGCACAGAGCCTATCAATTAGAGTCAGTGCTAATGCAGAGCATGTTTTCAAACTAGCAGCATCTGCTCCTCTCCACCAAGGCGACGTCCTCCTCACTCAATTTGGAAACAGCTGGGTGGTTTAGTAGTGGGGGAAGTGGATTGGCTTCAATATTGCAGCTCTGAAAGGGGGAAAAATATGTAAAAAATGGGCAAATGAAAATCTGATGCGATTTGCCACAAAACCACCCACCCACACCTCCATATTATACAGTTGCCCAAATGACAATTTGATGCCGGCGCATGCATTTTCATATTTTAATCCTCAATATGAAATAAGTCAACGACAGATTTGTACCTTGTCAGCTCGGATGTTTGAACTTGCAACCTACTGGTTACTAGTCCAATGCTCTAACCACTAGGCTACCCTGCCGCCCCTCCTTCTGTCGGGCCGCACTGATCTGTTACACTACCAAATGGACACTCTGTTTACTCTAGTGCAGACGGCTCACCATGAAAGTTTACAGCCTGAATACATTTCCCAACCCCCCCTGTGCTTGAAGAATGCTTTAGTTTAGTTTCTGGGAGTTGATTGGTTGAAATTGGGATCAATTTCAGGTCAACTATCTCCACGGCACATTGTTGCGAAACCTCTGCCCGGCATGCAGTTCTGATCCCTCATTGGGATTGGGGAAGGACTCAGCCGCTGTTCCTGGCGAGCGCAGATAGGGAAGGTGGTGAATTAAATTTAGATGCAGGTCTGTATAGTTCACTTGAGCATTGTGCTTCCTCTCTTCCATTAGACCTCTGCAGTATATAAGCCCTCTCTCTCTCTCCAGATGATAAGAGGGAATGATGGCACCTCACTACTCCCTTGTACTTTGCCGCAAATTAGATTGCGGGGACAAACAGTAGTTATTCATTTGTATATTTCCACATAACACATTTAAAGAGAGTAGAAATTAAGTCTTAAACGCAGGCATTCCTTTCAGAAGTTTGAACACCTAAATGATTTACGTCTCTTGTTTTTTCTTTCAGCACCAGTCAACCCTCACTTGAGTAAGTATCACTCCTATGAATGCTATGACTACCTTAGGCATTTTGATCGAAATATTTAATAAGCCAAGCCAACCATAATGTTTTAGTTAACACAGGCCATAGATAAATACAAAGAAGTGAAGAGTAATGCACAGTTCATTAATGTTAATCATCAATCGCAATACACAGGTCCTTAATGTCCAACATTATTACCTATTAATACATTCTTCATAATGCATTTTAAGCCCCTTTTGTAATCTGTAGTAACATGTTTGAAAATGCATAACATCTATTTTTCCTGACCTGTGCAGGAGCATCTATGTATCTATGCTTCTATGTATTCTCTGTGTGTCTTCCCCACCAGGAGAGTTCCAGTGCAGCTTTGAAGATGAGGCCGTGTGTATGTTCACCCAAGACAAGACGGATGACTTTGACTGGACCCGACACAGCACCGCCACCAGAGACACCAAGTACACCCCCAACACCGGGCCCAGCAGTGACCGAGCGGGCTCCAAGCAAGGTTAGCACACACACAAATATACACACATGCACACTCTTACCCAAGAAACTCATTTCAACTAATTTCTCCATTCTGTTCTGCTCTCATCTAGTGGACAATGATGGGATGACATATCAGGAATTGGTTATTGCAAAATCGCATTGCTGATCATTTGCAACCAACGTTGGTACTTTCTAAAATTTGATCGCCAAATCTATAATTATTGTTTGACATTTCTAAGGGACGATGTATACAAATGGACTGGCTGACACCAGACCATGTGGCACAATCAAGCTTTTAACTCTCATTGAGTGCCACCACGTTAAAATACGTTTTTGCTTAGTTTTGAGTGATCGCGCTGATTGGTTATGACACTCATCAGTTGTAAAGCAAGGGGGCGGTTCTCGTGGCTGAGTGTGTGGGTATTTGGTGAGTAAGAGAGACACGGAGGAAAGCCATCCACTGTAAAAGCACAGCCCCCTTCATTATCAACGTTTCATGCCGACAACATCAAAGAGCCTCCCCAGACTCTGGAGTCAGCCTCAGTCTGTCACTTTAGCCATGCAAGTATACAAGTGCATTAATGTAGAAAACATTTCAAGAACATTTATGCAGGTGCATTGTTGAATGGAATCCATATTTGAAACAACGTTTGAAATGTACTTAGTATTCTCTACATCAGTGGTCACCAACCGGTCGATCAAAGCATTCCTAGTCGATCACCAAACATTTCTGTAGAAAAGCCAATGATGGCTTGGTGTTTTTATTGGTGTTGCACTGTTGGCGGTAGGTGCGCTTGATTCAGGAGTACCAGGTAGGAAAAGTGTTACCATTTCATTTGTCTGAAAAGACAAACTCCACATACCCGGCGGACCGGGAGCTCTGTGGCTAAATCGAGTGAACGGTCATACAACTCGGAATTCCAAGTCGGAAACTTTCTAGCACTGACTTTCTGACCTGAAGATGATTTCACCTTGTTTTTTTTTGTTCCGAGTTGTCTTGAAAGCACCATGACCATCAGTCCAGTAAAATAAAAAAGGAATCATTTCAATTTATGCCCAGCTGTGCCTCGCAAGTGCTACACCAACTGGTCTATTTTGTTATAAAAGCTATAGTTTTAAAATATTATATGGTCTGAGAAGAACAATATTGGCAGGCATATAGCCAATATGCTGTGATAATATTTGAGGCCTACTGCACAAATGTAATTCCTACAGAACTGTTTATAAATTAGGTTAATGTTACATTTTCTAAGTCCAAAAATCTGAGAGGTAGATCTAAGCTTGCTTTTGACTGCGAAAGTGATCTTGACTCAGAAAAGCTAGGTGACTACTGCTCTACATGTTACCTGTGTCATTCCACCAATTCAGTGCATTTTGTGAAGTGTAACTTGGTCATTTCATCTTATTTTAACATTGACATAGAGAACACTTTCAACTTCGTAAAAAAACTAGTTTTCCAAATTACAAAGTGCCTATTAATTGCCAAAAAAGGCTGACGATTTCTTCTTAAATCGTCCATTAAAAAGTCCATTGTGACAGGGGGAATGGAAACTTGTTGTGTGCAACAGGGAGTGGCAATTGAATGCAAGCTTCACAAAAATGTTTTTACTGTTAAAACTTCTTACTCCCACCCGACACGCAGACGTCCCATCTAGACACCTGGAAATGCAAATGCGTTATGCTAAATGTACTTGTTAAAACTCAAACGTTCATTAAAACACACATGCAGGGTATTGAATTAAAGCTACACTCGTTGTGAATCTAGCCAACAAGTCAGATTTTTAAAATGCTTTTCGGCGAAAGCATGAGAAGCTATTATCTGATAGCATGCAACACCCCGAAATACCTGAAGGCGACGTAAACAAAATAATTAGCGTAGCCGGCGCTACACAAATAGCAGAAATAAAATATAAAACATTCATTACCTTTGACGAGCTTCTTTGTTGGCACTCCTATATGCCCCATAAACATCACTATTGGGTCTTTTTTTCGATTAAATCGGTCCATATATACCCAAAATATCCATCTATGGAAACTGTGATTCAAAATGCAGCGTCATTTTTTTAAATTAAAAAAGTCGACGATAAACTTTCACAAAACACTTCGAAATACTTTTGTAATCCAACTTTAGGTATTAGTAAACGTTAATAATCTATCAAATTGAACACGGGGCGATGTGTATTCAATAGCTCCACGTCTTCAAATCATGTTCGGGAAATCTCTTTTCCAAGACGTCCTGTCGGAGACCGGATGGAATGGAATCTCTCTCCTTTGTTTGACCAAGAAATAACTCCCAGGAAATTGACAAGACTGGCGACATCGTGTGGAAGTTGTAGGAATTGCAATCTCGGCCCCATTTAATTTGGTGTCCCTTAAACAATATATGCAAGTGGCGCATGGATATTTTTTTCAGTTTTCAGTGACCAGTTTTTCTTGCGCTTTTCGATGAAACACACGCTCTGTTAAAGTCACAGCCGTGATTTAACCAGTTTTAGAAACTTCAGAGTGTTTTCTATCCACACATACTAATCATATGTGTAATGAGTTTCGTCTTCATACGAAGGAGAGTCGGACCAAAATGCAGCGTGTGGTTTACGATCCATGTTTATTAATAATACGAAACACGAATCTCCAATACAATACTACAAAACAAAACGTAACGAAACCCTAACAGCCTATATAGTGTGAACACAGGGACACATAGGACAGGAACAATCACCCACAAACACACAGTGAAACCCAGGCTACCTAAATATGGTTCCCAATCAGAGACAATGACGAACACCTGCCTCTGACTGAGAACCATATCAGGCTGAACATAGAAATAGACAAACAAGACATGAAACATAGAATACCCACTCAAATCACACCCTGACCAATCAAAACATAGTTTACTTTGTATTTTCTATGGTCAGGGCGTGACAGTACCCCCCCCCCCCCAAGGTGCGGACTCCGGCCGCAAAACCTGAACCTATAGGGGAGGGTCTGGGTGGGCATCTGTCCGCGGTGGCGGCTCTGGCGCTGGACGTGGACCCCACTCCATGACAGTTTTAATCCCCCTCCTAAACGTCCCTAAATAGGTTACCCACCACAATGATAACATGGGACAGAGGGACAGATCGGGACAGAGGTAACTCGGGACAGATGGGTAGCGCAGCACTGAGAGGAAGCTCAGCACTGAGAAGAAGCTCAGCACTGAGAGGAAGCTCAGCACTGAGAGGAAGCTCAGCACTGAGAGGAAGCCCAGGCAGGTAGTATAAACTACCAGAACCTGGCTGGCTGGCGGTTTCAGCAGATCCTGGTCGACTAGCAGATCTGGGAGAATCTGGTCGACTGGCGGATCTGGGAGAATCTGGTCGACTGGCGGATCTGGGAGAATCTGGTCGACTGGCAGATCTGGGAGAATCTGGACGACTGGCAGATCTGAGAGAATCTGGACGACTGGCAGATCTGAGAGAGTCTGGACGACTGGCAGATCTGGAAGAGTCTGGACGACTGGCAGATCTGGAAGAGTCTGGACGACTGGCAGATCTGGAAGAGTCTGGTCGACTGGCAGATCTGGAAGAGTCTGGTCGACTGGCAGATCTGGAAGAGTCTGGTCGACTGGCAGATCTGGAAGAGTCTGGTCGACTGGCAGATCTGGAAGAGTCTGGTCGACTGGCAGATCTGGAAGAGTCTGGACGACTGGCAGATCTGGAAGAGTCTGGACGACTGGCAGATCTGGAAGAGTCTGGACGACTGGCAGATCTGGAAGAGTCTGGACGACTGGCAGATCTGGAAGAGTCTGGTCGACGGGCAGATCTGGAAGAGTCTGGTCAACTGGCAGATCTGGAAGAGTCTGGTCGACTGGCAGATCTGGAAGAGTCTGGTCGACTGGCAGATCTGGAAGAGTCTGGTCGACTGGCAGATCTGGAAGAGTCTGGACGACTGGCAGATCTGGAAGAGTCTGGACGACTGGCAGATCTGGAAGAGTCTGGACGACTGGCAGATCTGGAAGAGTCTGGACGACTGGCAGATCTGGAAGAGTCTGGACGACTGGCAGATCTGGAAGAGTCTGGACGACTGGCAGATCTGGAAGAGTCTGGACGACTGGCAGATCTGGAAGAGTCTGGACGACGGGCAGATCTGGAAGAGTCTGGACGACGGGCAGATCTGGAAGAGTCTGGACGACGGGCAGATCTGGAAGAGTCTGGACGACGGGCAGATCTGGAAGAGTCTGGACGACGGGCAGATCTGGAAGAGTCTGGACGACGGGCAGATCTGGAAGAGTCTGGACGACTGGCAGATCTGGAAGAGTCTGGTCGACGGGCAGATCTGGAAGAGTCTGGTCGACTGGCAGATCTGGAAGAGTCTGGTCGACTGGCAGATCTGGAAGAGTCTGGTCGACTGGCAGATCTGGAAGAGTCTGGTCGACTGGCAGATCTGGAAGAGTCTGGACGACTGGCAGATCTGGAAGAGTCTGGACGACTGGCAGATCTGGAAGAGTCTGGACGACTGGCAGATCTGGAAGAGTCTGGACGACTGGCAGATCTGGAAGAGTCTGGACGACTGGCAGATCTGGAAGAGTCTGGACGACTGGCAGATCTGGAAGAGTCTGGACGACTGGCAGATCTGGAACAGATACAAACTTAGAGCTCCATGCAGACTGGCAGCTCCATGCAGACTGGCAGCTCCGAACAGGCGGGAGACTCCGGCAACGCTGTAGAGGCGGAAAGCTCTGACAGCGCTAAACAGGCGGGAGACTCCAACAGCGCTGAAGAGGAGGAAGGCTCTGGCAGCGCTGAACAGGTGAGAGACTCCGACAGCGCTGGAGAGGAGGAAGGCTCCGACAGCGCTAAACAGGCGAGGCGCACTGTAGGCCTGATGCGTGGTGCTGGCACTGGTGGTACTGGGCCGAGGACACGCACAGGAAGCCTAGTGCGGGGAGCTGCTACCGGAGGGCTGGGGTGTGGAGGTGGCACAGGATGGGTTAGACCGTGAAGGCGTACTGGAGATCTTGAGAGCGGTGTTGGCACAGGACATGCAAGGCTAGGGAGGTACACAGGAGGCCTGGTGCGTGAGACGGGCACTGTCTTCACCAGCTGACTAGCACACACCTCAGGACGAGTAGAGAGCACTGACCCAGGTGCCAATAAATCCCCGACACGCTCCTTCGGGCAAATATCATATTTAAAGCACCAACACAGCAACTCCCTCATTTCACTCTCCTCCAATTTCCCCATTAACTCCTTCACAGTCTCTGCTTCGCTTACCTCCAACACCGGTTCTGGTCTCCTCCTTGGCTCCTCACGATAAACAGGGGGAGTTGGCTCAGGTCTGCGACCTGGCGTAGCCATACTCCCTGTTAGCCCCCCCCCAAGACATTTTTGAGGCTTACTCTCGGGCTTCCATCCGCTCCGTCGTGCTACTTCCTCATATTTGCGCCTCTCAGCTTTCGCCGCCTCCAGTTCTTCCTTGGGACGGCGATATTCTCCCGGTTGAGCCCATGGTCCACCATTATCTAATTCATACTCCCATGACGCTCTCTCCCACTGCGGCTGCTGCTGCTCCTGCTGCCTCTGTTCCTTCTTCGGCTGCACCTTGGTGCGGCTATACTCCCCTGGTTTAGCCCAGGGTCCTCTCCCGTCGAGGATTTCCTCCCATGTCCAGAAATCCTTACAACGTAACTCCTCTTTTTGCTGCTGCTGCTGCCTGTTGACACGCCGCTTGGTCCGTTGGTGGTGGGTGATTCTGTAATGAGTTTCGTCTTCATACGAAGGAGAGTCGGACCAAAATGCAGCATGTGGTTTACGATCCATGTTTATTAATAATACGAAACACGAATCTCCAATACAATACTACAAAACAAAACGTAACGAAACCCTAACAGCCTATATAGTGTGAACACAGGGACACATAGGACAGGAACAATCACCCACAAACACACAGTGAAACCCAGGCTACCTAAATATGGTTCCCAATCAGAGACAATGACGAACACCTGCCTCTGACTGAGAACCATATCAGGCTGAACATAGAAATAGACAAACAAGACATGAAACATAGAATACCCACTCAAATCACACCCTGACCAATCAAAACATAGAAAATACAAAGTAAACTATGGTCAGGGCGTGACAATATGCATATACTATATTCCTGGCATGAGTAGCAGGACGCTGAAATGTTGCGCGATTTTTAACAGAATGTTCGAAAAAGTAGGGGGTAGACTGAAGAGGTTTTAAAACATTTCTAGCCTGTCTATCTACGTGCTATGCCCGTCCCACTCAGTTTTCCACCACAAAAGACCAGAAAACGGCTATGAACCAGCTGCTTTTACTGTGATTTGATGATTAGATGTTATTTTAAAAAACAATAGTTTCACCATATTAAAATGAGAGTTAAGTTCACGTAACAAGGTTGACTTTAAAATCAGGGACAGATGTCAATGAATCACTAATCACATAAAAATCACAATAAAAAAAGATCTTCAGAAATTACGGTCAAAGCAACAAAATAACTAAGGCTTTACAATGATGGTGAAACTTGGAGAAGTTTTGGGAGTGGATGGGTTAAAATCTACCTTGAAGTGACACTGACAGGGTTGACGGAAGGATGTCAAAATGCTACATTTAGCAAGCCTTTATTCATGTTAAAATGATTTATTGAATTCTCCAGTCTAGTGGAAGGCTAGCAAATACAAATGTACCAAATATTAATAAAATGCAAATTAATTTCTTAAATCATACAATGTGATTTTCTGGATTTTTGTTTTAGATTCCGTCTCTCACAGTTGAAGTGTACCTATGATAAAAAAATTACAGACCTCTACATGCTTTGTAAGTAGGAAAACCTGCAAAATCGGCAGTGTATCAAATACTGTATATGATGCAGTTATAATGCTTTGTTAGACTTGTCATGCGTGTGATATGTTAGTTTTCTTTGCAGTTCCCATTTGTACCTTTCTTTTCTGGAATTGGGTATGCTTCCCTGCTGTATAGTACCACTTCACCTGCCTCCATCTCCTCCTCCTCCTCCTCCTCTTTGTGCTCTGTCTCTATAGGGTGTGTGTGAGCCGTGATGGACATCTGCAGCGCCGTGGGCAGCATTATGAAATTTGAGTGTCTGTCACTACCTGCCCATTGACGACCGCCTGAGGGAGCTAGCAGTAGCCATTCCCTCAAAAGTAGAATCTCCCACAATTCCATCCACTTGTTAAATGCCAAAAGCCCAAGCCGCTAAAATAAACCAAATAAATGGTGGGACTACTCGGGATACATTTGTTTAAGTGTTTTAGGGCATTTTACGAGGGATAATGTCATAAATAATGCATTGCTTTACAATGAAACACGAGGCTCAAAGTTTCCCAGTCCGTTTGTTTTTCTTTCAGTTGAAGTCATCTGCTTTTTGAATTCCCAACATAACTTGCTCTAAGAAGATGAAACTCTTTTTATCTGATTGGTATCCGCAGAGCAAACCAGTTTTATGGATTGCACTGTACACAATTTAAACTTTTCATCTCCCTCGTCAGAAAATTGCAGTGCAGTGTTCAGAAAACTCTCCCGATACCACAACAGTTTATGGACTGCTAACGGCATGTGCCTTAGCTACAGTTTTGTAGCAGTTATTATAGAGAGATGAACTCTGCCGTTTGGTTTTCAATTCTAATGGTCTCTCAAAAAGTATGATGTAATGTTTAATCAGTGTTTTGCTATCATACGGGTTTCTACATGGACATTGATTGTTGTTTTTCCAACATTCAGGTTTCTACATGTACATTGAGACGTCTCGACCTCGCCTGGAGGGAGAAAAGGCTCGACTGTTGACCCCCACATTCAACGTCGCCCCCAAAAGTCCCTATGGGACTGTGACCGCCGCTCCCACCTACTGCTTTGGCTTCTACTACCATATGTATGGGAAACACATAGGTAAGGTGCCCCTAGTGAAGGGATCATCAACTATATTCAGCCGGGGGTGTTTTTTTTCTTTTTTTTTCTTGAGCATATGGGGGCCGGAATATAGAGTTGAAGTCGGAAGTTTATATACACCTTAGCCAAATACAGTTTTTCACAATTCCTGACATTTAATCCTATTAAAAATTCCCTGTCTTAGGTCAGTTAGGATCTCCACTTTATTTTAAGAATGTGAAATGTCAGAATAATAGTAGAGAGAATTATTTATTTCAGCTTTTATTGCTTTCATCACATTCCCAGTGTGTCAGAAGTTTATACACTCAATTAGTATTTGGTAGCATTGCCTTTAAATTGTTTAACTTGGGGTAAAAAATTTCGAGTGGCCTTCCACAAGCTTCCCACATTCCTCCCGACAGAGCTGGTGTAACTCAGTCAGTTTTGTAGGCCTCCTTGCTCGCACACGCTTTTTTCATTTCTGCCCACAAATGTTCTATAGGATTGAGGTCAGGGATTTGTGATGGCCACTATAATACCTTGACTTTGTTGTCCTTTAGCCATTTTGCCACAGCTTTGGAAGTATGCTTGTCCATTTGGAAGACCCATTTGCAACAAAGCTTTAACTTCCTAACTGATGTCTTGAGATGTTGCTTCAATATATCTACATAATTTTCCTCGTGATGCCATCTATTTTGAGAAGTGCACCAGTCCCTTCTGCAGCAAAGCAGCCCCACAACATGATGCTGCCACCCCCATACTTCACGGTTGAGATGGTGTTCTTTGGCTTGCAAGCCTCCCCCTTTATCCTCCAAACGTTATGGTCATTATGGCCAAACAGTTCTATTTTTGTTTCATCAGACCAGGGGACATTTCTCCAAAAAGTACGATCTTTGTCCTCACGTGCAGTTGCAAACCGTAGTCTGGCTTTTTTATGGCGGTTTTGGAGCAGTGGCTTCTTCCTTGCAGAACGGCATTTCAGGTTATGTCGATATAGGACTAATTTTACTGTGGATATAGATACTTTTGTACCTGTTTGTACATCCAGCATCTTCACAAGGTCCTTTACTGTTGTTCTGGGATTGATTTGCGCTTTTCGCACCAAAGTACGTTCGTCTCTAGGAGACAGAACACGTCTCCTTCCTGAGCAGCTGCGTGGTCCCATGGTGTTCATACTTGCGTACTATTGTTTGTGCAGTTTAACGTTTCTTTAGATTTTCCCATGATGTCAAGCAAAGAGGCACTGAGTTTGAAGGTAGGCCTTGAAATACATCCACAGATACACCTCCTATTGACTCAAATGTTGTCAATTAGCCTGTCAGAAGCTTTTAAAGCCATGACATAATTTTCTGGAATTTTCCAAGCTATTTAAAGGCACAGTCAACGTAGTGTATGTCAATTTCTGACCCACTGGAATTGTGATACAGTGGGTGAAATAATCTGTCTGTGAACAATTGTTGGAAACATTACTTGTGTCATGCACAAAGTAGGTGTCCTAACCGACTTGCCATAACTATAGTTTGTTAACTAGAAATGTGTGGAGTGGTTGAAAAATGAGTTTTAATGACTATGTAATTTTCTGACTTCAACTGCAATACGAAAATATTTGTGGACTGCAAATTGACCCAAACAATATTGTGTTTCTAACATTGCTTACATTGTATGTGATCATATATACAGTGCCTTGCGAAAGTATTCGGCCCCCTTGAACTTTGCGACCTTTTGCCACATTTCAGGCTTCAAACATAAAGAAATAAAACTGTATTTTTTTGTGAAGAATCAACAACAAGTGGGACACAATCATGAAGTGGAACGACATTTATTGGATATTTCAAACTTTTTTTAACAAATCAAAAACTGAAAAATTGGGCGTGCAAAATTATTCAGCCCCCTTAAGTTAATACTTTGTAGCGCCACCTTTTGCTGCGATTACAGCTGTAAGTCGCTTGGGGTATGTCTCTATCAGTTTTGCACATCGAGAGACTGAAATTTTTTCCCATTCCTCCTTGCAAAACAGCTCGAGCTCAGTGAGGTTGGATGGAGAGCATTTGTGAACAGCAGTTTTCAGTTCTTTCCACAGATTCTCGATTGGATTCAGGTCTGGACTTTGACTTGGCCATTCTAACACCTGGATATGTTTATTTTTGAACCATTCCATTGTAGATTTTGCTTTATGTTTTGGATCATTGTCTTGTTGGAAGACAAATCTCCGTCCCAGTCTCAGGTCTTTTGCAGACTCCATCAGGTTTTCTTCCAGAATGGTCCTGTATTTGGCTCCATCCATCTTCCCATCAATTTTAACCATCTTCCCTGTCCCTGCTGAAGAAAAGCAGGCCCAAACCATGATGCTGCCACCACCATGTTTGACAGTGGGAATGGTGTGTTTAGGGTGATGAGCTGTGTTGCTTTTACGGCAAACATAACGTTTTGCATTGTTGCCAAAAAGTTCAATTTTGGTTTCATCTGACCAGAGCACCTTCTTCCACATGTTTGGTGTGTCTCCCAGGTGGCTTGTGGCAAACTTTAAATTACACTTTTTATGGATATCTTTAAGAAATGTCTTTCTTCTTGCCACTCTTCCATAAAGGCCAGATTTGTGCAATATACGACTGATTGTTGTCCTATGGACAGAGTCTCCCACCTCAGCTGTAGATCTCTGCAGTTCATCCAGAGTGATCATGGGCCTCTTGGCTGCATCTCTGATCAGTCTTCTCCTTGTATGAGCTGAAAGTTTAGAGGGACGGCCAGGTCTTGGTAGATTTGCAGTGGTCTGATACTCCTTCCATTTCAATATTATCGCTTGCACAGTGCTCCTTGATGTTTAAAGCTTGGGAAATCTTTTTGTATCCAAATCCGGCTTTAAACTTCTTCACAACAGTATCTCGGACCTGCCTGGTGTGTTCCTTGTTCTTCATGATGCTCTCTGCGCTTTTAACGGACCTCTGAGACTATCACAGTGCAGGTGCATTTATACGGAGACTTGATTACACACAGGTGGATTGTATTTATCATCATTAGTCATTTAGGTCAACATTGGATCATTCAGAGATCCTCACTGAACTTCTGGAGAGAGTTTGCTGCACTGAAAGTAAAGGTGCTGTATAATTTTGCACGCCCAATTTTTCAGTTTTTGATATGTTAAAAATTTTGAAATATCCAATAAATGTCATTCCACTTCATGATTGCGTCCCACTTGTTGATTCTTCACAAAAAAATACAGTTTTATATCTTTATGTTTGAAGCCTGAAATGTGGCAAAAGGTCGCAAAGTTCAAGGGGGCCGAATACTTTCGCAAGGCACTGTATCTCTCTATGTGTGGGAATACACTTCCCATTTACATAAAATCACCCACGTGCCAAATGCCAGTTGTGGAACAGTGCCTTAGTGCTATTAGGAATGAAATGTACACTATACAAAAATATGTGAACACCTCTTCAAATTAGTGGATTTGGCTATTTCAGCCACACCCGTTGCTGCGGGTGTATAAAATCGAGCACACAGACTTGTGATCTCCATAGCCCAACATTGGCAGTAAAATGGCCTCACTGAAGAGCTCAGTGACTATAAACGTTGCACCGTCATAGGATGCCATCTTTAGAGTGCGTTCTCTAGAGTGATAAATCATGCTACACCACCTGGCAGTCCGACGGACAAATCTGGATTTGGCGTATGAAGGAATAATGGTCTGAGGCTGTTTTTCATGGTTTGTGATAGGCCCCTTAGTTCCAATGAATGGAAATCTTTTCACGACAGCATACAATAACATTCTGGATGATTCTGTGCTTCCAACTTTGTGGCAATAGTTTGGGGAAGGCCCTTTCCTGTTTCAGCTTGACAATGCCCCCATTCACAAAGTGAGGTCCATACAGAAATGGTTTGTCGAGATTGGTGTGGAAGAACTTGATTGGCCTTCACAGAGCCCTGACCTCAACCCCATCAACACCTTTGGGATGGATTTGAACGCCTGACTGTGAGCCAGGACTAATCACCCAACATCAGTGCCCGACCTCACTAATTATCTTGTGGCTGAATGGAAGAAAGTCTCCAACATCTAGTGGAAAGCCTTCCCAGAAGATTGGAGGCTGTTATAGCAGCAAAGAGGGACCAACTCCATATTAATGCCCATGATTTTGGAATGAGATGTTCGACGAGCAGGTGTCTACATACTTTGGTAATGTAGTGTAAATTACAAGGATAAATGCAAATTCTGCATTGTAGCTAATTCATCAGGCAAATCTAGCATAGAGTGTGTTTGATTTGTTAAGTACACACCTGAGTGCTTTCCATTAGCATCTACTTGCAATCAAATCCCCTATTTCCCTGTTCGGTACCTCCCTGATGATTAGATAAGAGTTTTCTTACCACTCAAGTTGTACTCCCACCTTTCTTTTTCAATTCGACAACCACTCAGTAACACTTCCATAATGGAATATGTGAAGCCCCCCGGGCATTGGTGGAAATGGAAATTGAACACTACACAAGAAAACTCACTATTTCTGGGTGTTTACAAACCTTCCATTTTGAATATTAATAACCTTATCATCCATCAAAATCTAGTCAGGCTCCCCTGCTTCTGTCGCCAAGGTTGCCTTCTCACACCCTGCTCATGCCCTCCTGTTGTTGCGGTGTCAGACAGTTGCACCTGAGCGATGGGTGTGTCCTCTGACCTGCCAGACATGCCTGCAACTTCAATTTTCTGCTCCGCAAAGCTGTCGAGATTCTGAATAGGACGTGTCAACCTAATCCACGCAGGTCTCAATGGGCCCTCTCTTTCTCTGCTTGCTCAGCCTCAGAAACCAGAAGCCGGAGTCAAAAATGGCTGACGGCGTGTCCTTCTTTCCTGTCTTTCATTTTTCATTGGTTTCCGTTAGAGAAAGAAAGGCAACCTCCAGAATGAGAGAGTGCAGAATGAGTGAGTGAGTGGTGGAGAGACTTTGAGTTCTCATTTGAAGTAGTGGGTATTTTCAGGGATCTGTCGTTGTTGCTTTTTGATCATCCAGTGAGATCCACTTAAGGCTCCCCTCACAGGGATGTAGCATATTGTAGCTGACGGCTCGTCTAGTTTGGCCTCTGAGCACTCTCTTTGGCATCTCCTCGTTTGCACTGGGGGAAAAAACACAAGATTTAACTCTCATGATCATCCCCTGAGAAGTAAATTATGTTAGCAAATTCATACATTCCACTCAGTAAAAGCCACACTCAATAAGGGAAGGTTAATGTGTAGACCCCTTGAGACATGTAGTATTTGCAGTAATGAGCTTTTATGTGTTTTGTTAATAGTATAAGGTCATACATTAATGATGAGTAAAGTCTCAACACATAAGGATAAGTGCTGCCATGATGAGGCCATATATGATCGAGGATATCAGACCTGGGTTCCAATTGTACTTGAAATCTTTCAAATACTGAAGTTGTGCTTGATTGAGCTGGCCATGTTGTCCATAAAGTGCATGATGTTTTCTCCTCTAGGGGCGTTGAACGCGTACCTACGGCAGAAGGGCCACTCGGGCTCAGACAGTTCCTTGTGGAACTTGGTCGGGAACCAAGGGGACCGATGGAAGCAAGCCAAAGTCAACATCCACCCAATAGCCTCTTTCCAGGTGGGTACAACTCTTTGGGAGGAGCAGTGGGTCACCAATGCAGAACTATGGTGACCCTAAGGTACAAAACTGCCTTGATCTGTGCTTCCCCCTTATGCCATGTCTTATATAAACATTTGTCCTATATATTTTGCTACAGTATATGTTTCACAGAATAACTCATTGAGTTAGTAGCAGTAAGACATTTAAGCAGTTGGTGTAAACAAGTTTTGTTTTTGTCTGTCTTATCCCATTTTGGTAGTTGGTTCTGGAAGGAATTCGTGGTCCGGGTATAGAAGGCGATATCGCCATAGATGATGTCACCATTGAGGAAGGAGAATGTAAAGACCCTCCACCCAATAGTAAGTGCTTTTTTTTGTTTATACCTGGGAATTCATGACAACCATGGACCTATACATCATCCAGAACCACTCAACCATGAAGAGGCAAGGCTTATAATAACATATACATGCATATTATTCCTCTTGGGAACTAAAATTCAAGGACTGAGAGAGCTCTATTGTTAGCTCTCTCACATTTGCTCTCCAAGAGTACAGCTATGCCGCTATATTTTTCATTTTTCTTTATGGATGTTTCAGGTATCGTCAGTGAAATTACATTTTAGAGGGAATGATCGAACAGCTGCTTTTAAGTGTTATGCAAGACAGAAAATGTTACTGTCTTGTTGACCTAAAGATAGATGTTTAATGGAATGGAAAAATGTATTTTACTCATTACTTATATTACTTAAGGTAATGGCTTTTTGAATCATGTTAAGTATCCTCCCAAATGGAAGATATCAGCAACTCCCATGAAATATTAGACATTAGATGTTTTCTCACTTGTACACTTGAGACTGTTGGCTGGGTCTCTTTGCTGATAAACAAGGTTCAGTGAAAATACTACCAAAAAATGTACAAATGTTCATGTTTAATGAACCTCTTAACTGTTTGAGGAATTGTCTTATACTTCATGTACAGTTGAAGTCGGAAGTTTGCATACTCTTAGGTCGGAGTCACTAAAACTTATTTTTCAACCACTTCACAAATTTCACTTATAATTCACTGTATCACAATTCCAGTGGGTCAGAAGTTTACATACACTAAGTAGACTGTGCCTTTAAACAGCTTGGAAAATTCCCGAAAATGATGGCACGGCTTTAGAAGCTTCTGATAGGCTAATTGACTTCATTTGAGTCAATTGGAGGTGTACCTGTGGATGTATTTCAAGGCCTACCTTCAAACTCAGAGCCTCTTTGCTTGACATCATGGGAAAATCAAAAGAAATCAACCCAGACCTCAGAAAAAATTGTAGACCTCCACAAGTCTGGTTCATCCTTGGGAGCAATTTCCAAATGCCTGAAGGTACCATGTTCATCTGTACAAACAATAGTACGCAAGTATAAGCACCATGGGACCACGCAGCCGTCATACTGCTCAGGAAGGAGACGCGTTCTGTTTCCTAGAGATTAATGTACTTTGGTGCGAAAAGTGCAAATCAATCCCAGAACAATAGCAAAAGACCTTGTGAAGATGCTAGAGGAAACCTGGACAAAAGTATCTATATCCACAGTAAAACGAGTCCTATATCGACATTACCTGAAAGGCCATTCAGCAAGGAAGAAGCCACTGCTCCAAAACCGCCATAAAAAAGCCAGACTACAGTTTGCAACTACACATGGGGACAAATATTGTACTTTTTGGAGTAATGTCCTCTGGTCTGATGAAACAATACTGTTTGGCCATAATGATCATTATGTTTGGAGGAAAAATGGG
Organism: Oncorhynchus mykiss; assembly: GCF_057628025.1. Taxonomy (NCBI): domain Eukaryota; kingdom Metazoa; phylum Chordata; class Actinopteri; order Salmoniformes; family Salmonidae; genus Oncorhynchus; species Oncorhynchus mykiss. The sequence goes on from NC_143046.1 coordinate 46,392,544, forward strand.
GAGGATGGAAAATGATTTGGATATTGAAGCAACATCTCAAGACATCAGTCAGGAAGTTGAAGCTTGTTCGCAAATGGGTCTTCCAAATGGACAATAACCCCAAGTATACTTCCAAAGTTGTGGCAACATGGCTTAAGGAAAACTAAGTCGAGGTGTTGGAGTGGCCATCACAACAAAGCCTTGACCTCAATCCCATAGAAAATTTGTGGGCAGAACTGAAAAAGCGTGTGCGAGCAAAGAGGCCTTACAAACCTGACTGAGTTACACCAGCTCTGTCAGGAGGAATGGGCCATAATTCACCCAACTTATTGTGGAAGGCTACTCAAAACGTTTGACCAAAGTTAAACAATTCAAAGGCAATACTACCAAATACTAATTGAGTGTATATAAACTTCTGACCCACTGGGAATATGATGAAAGAAATAAAAGCGGAAATAAATCATTCTCTCTGCTATTTTTCTGACATTTCACATTCTTAAAATAAAGTGGTGATCCTAACTGACCTAAGACAGAGAATTTTTACTATAATTAAATGTCAGGAATTGTATGTAAACTTCCGACTTCCACTGTATTTCAGCAGTAAGTCGACAGCATACTTGTGGATGAGCTGCCTCTGAAGTATTTTGGTACTACATTGGGAGAAATCACACCACATCTACAGTGCTGTGAAAAAGTATTTGCCCATTTCAAATTTTCTCTACTTTTGCATATTTTGCATATAGTGTGATTGTTTGGGGATGCCTCAGGACCTGGACGACTTGCCTTAATAGAAGGAAACATGAATTCTGCTCTGTATCAGAAAATTCTACAGGAGAATGTCAGGCCATCCGTCTGTGAGCTGAAGCTGAAGTGCAGCTGGGTCATGCAGCAATACAATGATCCAAAACACACAATTAAGTCTAAATTTTGGAATGGCCTAGTCAAAGTCCAAACCTAATCCCAATTGATGTTGTGGCAGGACTTGAAACGAGCAGTTCATGCTTGAAAACACAAAAATGGCGCTGAGATAAAGCAGTTCTGCATGGAAGAGTGGGCCAAATTTCCTCCACAGCGATGTGAGAGACTGATCAACATCTACAGGAAGCATTTGGTTGTTGTCGTTGCAGCAAAGGTGGTACAACCATTTATTGATTGTAGTTGTTGATCAGAGGGCAATTACTTTTTCACACGGGGGAATTGGGTGTTGCATAACTTTTTTAAATAAATAAAATATTTTTTTGTTATTTGTAAACTCAGGTTCCTTTTATCTAATATTAGGTTTTCATTGAAGATCTGATAACATTCCATGTCAAAAATATGCAAAAATAGAGATAATCAGAAAGGGGGCAAATAGATTTTCATGGCACTGTACATGCCAGAGTCTCCTCCAGGGAGCAAGTGTATGGTCCTCCTCAGAACAACTAAAAATATTTAAATATGTTGAAAAGTCTTCCATAAATCAAACAGAATCGTACACGTTCCCCACACGTCATCCCATTCGCTCAATGAAAAAGGATCATGCTCCCTAGATTATCTAAGTCATCAGCTTTCTTTCTCTATCCCTACAGATCTAAGGTCACTGTCTCCTCCTACCACGCCCCATATATGGCAGTTCTTGGTCACCCTGACCCTGGTGTTTGTGGACCTTCAGAGGTGACCCCTCTCTCCCAGGAGGAGCAACCTGACGTGGCCCAACCCCCGTGGAAAAGTTTGCAGACGTGGACTGTCCAAACCCCAAAAACTACCAAAGATTCACTCCTTTTCAGTCTGCAGGAGAGCAGCAGCCCAGCACTGGTCCAGGGTGGAGCATGAAGGAAACAAAAAAACTCAGTTCATCCGGATTTTTCTGAAATATGCACAGAGTGCACTCCAAGGTCAAGATGGAGAGTCGAGTCCAGTTCATCATTTTTTTCTGCAGCTGAAGCAATCGAGGCAGAGTATGGGTACATTTCTGTAAAGCACAAGGACACGGTGTGGTTCCATGTATCATTAAATGGGCCACAGAATGATGATAATTGATTTGTGTGGAAGACTTTGATTTTATGTTAACAGTATGTTGAGAAATTTACAAAATTCGTTCAACCCACACTGACCCCGAAGCTATTTTCTCATGAATATGATAGAGGCTAGTATTACTCTGGGTTGTGGCTTTTCACCTCTCTTAAAACTTGGAGGCTGCCTATGGTCGGATTCATCAAAATGTGCATAAACAAACACATTTGCATACTTTCTACCCAGAGGCTAGAATTTGACTGCTTGGTGCATTATATGTATATCTGTAAGTCAATTCATCATAATTATTTCTTTGTCTGTTCTTTTTTCCCCCTTTTCTTTCTCTCTTCAAGGTTTGCGTAAGGTTGGTTTCATTACAATGTGCATACACTTGTTCGCTAGGTTACTCTGTTATGCAGTAGCTGAACGATGGTGCATTGTACTTAGATCCTTTCGATGTACTGTAGCGGCTTCTCTCTGTCCCACCTGCCCTAAAATTTCAGAAGGTGATTTAATAAACAGGGACATGACACATTTCTTTCATTACGTAAAAGGGATTGACGAGGGATTATTGTGTTTTTCACTCCCTTAAGTACTCTAGGCTTTATTAACAATAGTAATTGCAATCAAATCAAACTTTATTTGTCACATGCGCCGAATACAACAAGTGTAGACTTTACCGTGAAATGCTTACTTACAAGCCCTTAACCAACAGTGCAGTCCAAGAAGAAGACAATATTTACCAAGTAGACTAAAATAAAAAGTAACACAATATGAATAACAGTAACGAGGCTATATACAGGGGGCACCGGTACCGAGTCAGTGTGCGGGGGTTCAGGCAGTCGAGATAATCTGTACATGTAGGGGGGGGCGAAGTGACTATGCATAGGTAACAAACAAACAGCGAGTAGCAGCAGTGTACAAAGGGAGGGGGGTCAACGTAAATTGTCCGGGGGCGATTTTGTGAATTGTTCAACAGTCTGGCTTGGGGGTAGAAGCTGTTGAGGAGCCTTTTGGTCCTAGACTTGGCGCTCCGGTACCGATAGCAGAGAAAACAGTCAATAACAAGCCCTTTATATGAAAGGTAATTGAGCTTCTATCCTCATCTCTCTTTTTTTAGTTAGCCATTATCTAGCTAAGCTTCTCGATTGGAGCCTTCTTTCTTCTTTCACCTCCTGACCAATCATCAAAAATGGTCAACCATCAAAAATGGTCAAGTCATATGTGGTGCTTAAAGACCATAGCAGTGTGTATTCCAATGCCCTCTGAATCATCCTCCTGTAACATACCTTACTTTAATGGCATTGGAGGAAATTCAAGCTCATTTGAATTTAGGTTGTAGTAGTTTGACTCGCTCTCCTTCTTGTAACACCCGTTTCCAATAGAAGTCATTATTTTGACCTTTGATTTCAGCATGGCTCCATAAAGCACATAAAAATAGGTGCAAAAAAGAAAAACATTGAATGTCAACACGCTTTCTCTCCCTGCATGAGTTGCTCATTGATCAGGATACAGTTCCCATACAGGCTTTCGGCAGTCTTTTGGAAGGTTACTTTATGAGCAGTCAAAAGAGCAGTTTTTGCATCTTTTGGTCATATCTCAACAGCTAGTCCTCTCGGGATAAGATAAGGCACTGCTGTCTGACATGAAATCAAGTGCCTTCAGACTTAGTGGAAATTCTCATGAATGGAAAAACCAACATGGGCTATTTTACCGTACAAGCATTTGCACCGTAGGCACATTTTATAGAGAGAAGAAAATTATGTGATCTGCAGCTAACTCCCATTGCCATACAGCTCGTTTATTTTGACCTAGGAAATTACTTACTACCATTGACAGTCCAGGCTTTTTGAGTGGGACTTGTGCTCGAGCGGAGGAAGGATGGTGGCCCAGCTTTGTCAGAGTGACTGAGTGAGAACGGGGAGCTCTTGGACATAAACAATGGGCTCCGACAAAAAAACTACTTGGAGGGAGGGATGCTTTTGAAGTCTCCCCATTAATTTCAACTGGACCTGCTGAGAAAAATACATTTTTGCTACGATGTCCAAGGACTGTGAAAGGAGGACCTTTCAGGTGTGACTCTTACGGCTGATAATGGACTTGGTTTACCTGGGTGTTTGTCAGTCAATTGGATCAGACTGTCTGGTTCTCACAGACCTACATATTTTAGTACTCAAATGAGAGTGTAACTCTACTTTTACAGAAACTGTAAAAACATTGGAACTACCTGAGACCATGAGTTACCTTAACCAGCTGGTTTTTGAAAATAATTATTGTAAAATTACTCTACTAATGTTTTGGGGGAAGGTTTTACATTTTCATTTTATTTTATTGGGGTATTTTTTTGTTTTCTGATTCCTTTTTCTTTACAGAATAATCATAAATAAGCTAATCAATTTAAGCTAATCAATATAAGCTAATCAATTTGCTAAACACCCCAGTGCAAAAGATTCCATAAGAAACCATTTGTCAGCATTCATATAAAAAGCACAAGATGACACAAAACGGAATACAAACTGATTTTGACAAATATTTAGGCATATACATTTCCTCTCAGCAACCTGTTAAAATACATGTTTTTCCCTGTTCAATTAAATTATGTATGTAAATCATAGCATGTGTGGTCACTTTTAATAATGAAAAAAAAATATATATATATATTGAACAATTAGTTATTACTTCCATTCCCCCATGTCTCTCAATTCAATATTTTATTGCATTGTTTATCTACAAATGTGTAATTAACAACTAACCCATGCCTACTTGTGTTATTTCAAAGGAATGGTAAAAATAAAAATGTTCAGGCAAATTGCTCTCTCCTCACTTACAGTGAAATGGAACTTGAAAACTCCACCCCCCCCTCCATTGCTTCTGGTCCTCTCTGTCATTTTCTACGTAACTACCACCAGCAAACAGATTTTATTAGAGAAATTCATTGCTTTTTAATGTATGTTGATTTTTTTTTGTTCTACCCCAGGCTACCATCTTGACTTCAATGAGCCAAGCAAGTGTTTAAATTCTACCCAAAAGAAAACCCATATATTATATTGTACAGCAGGTTTCAATAGGGATTTTAACTCAATAATGGATTTCCTCTAATGGGAACAAAATACTTGTATTATTTGGGGTAATCGTTTTCTTGACAACAACACCCACAGAACAGAACTTTGTCTAAATGTATCAGAATGCTTTTATTTTTTATATAACTATAATTATCTGCAATAGACTTCCTGTCATAATTTGGATTTGACTTCCCAGATGATTACATCGCATAATTATGAATAAATATACATTAAATGTAGTTTTCCATCTCTGTTACTTTATTAGACAACAGTTTGTTGTCAGTGAGATGATCAGTAATATTTCACCACTTTGTTACTCATCACGAGAAAAGATGTCTTTGTAGAATGTGTCTGGAAGTGAGTTGATGAGAGAGATGTATTTATTATTTACAGTGATATATAAAAATACAACTGAATATGAAAAAATCGTTCTGTTTCAGTAGATTTTGTTAGTTGTCACAATTATTTGATTCTCAGTAAGCTTCTTTACACCTGATTGCTGTTTTCCGACCACAGCATCCCTTACAACTTCTGTTGACTTTCATGATATGTTTTTACTGTCCCTTGGTCTTTGGTTAGGCCCTGCTAAACATTTAAATATTTATATCATACAGTGTAAGCCTTGGGGATACCTAACCGACCTTACCTTGAGTTGTAATGCAATGTGTGTACTGTACAACGTGTGTTCTTTCCATTCAAACATTGTTTATGTATTCAGTAAGTAAACCATCTCTCCAGAGCCACCAGGCAAAGCGTCTTCTCTCGGTGCAGATGAGATGGACATATTTCACATCTGGCCAGGAGGGCACCCATCTGCAGGTGCATCTGCTCCCAGGTACAGTACAAAGACTTCCTCGTGCATATTAGCCAGTGAACATATGGTCCCACTGATAGCTAGTCTAGTATGCAAAAGTTTACCTGAATGTTCTAAAAGTGTGAACACAGGAGGTTTTAGATTGGGGGGGTTTCGCACTTACCAGTATGTGATGACCCTTGAGTCTAAAGGGTTTGACAGGATTTAAATTGTTTTCATAGCCACGATCACAGTTGAGCCACACTACTGTTTATCTGACACTGACTTGTTTAACACTGTACATGTTGAATAAAACCTGGGTTCAAATAGTATTTGAAACCTAATTCAAAATATATTTTTGAATTAAGCTGTGCTTGATTCTGCTTGCCTGCCGCAATGGTACCAATGGGATAGTCCCAAAAGTGCCCATCTAGCACTCCAGGCAGACTCAAGCAAACAATCAAAGTATTTCATAGACTTCCAGTACTATCTAAACCCATCAATTGAAGATGTTTATTCCAGGGGAAATACTGTACATATGACAACCAATTGACATTTAGGGTTATTTTCTTGTATGAAAAGAAAACACAAGTTATTTGAGCTAACTGTGGACTAGTTATCACTCAAGTTATGTGGCATAATCCGGGTGTGTACAGTACACTTTTACCTACTCATTCAAGAGTTTTCTATATTTTTACTATATTCTACATTGTAGAATAACAGTGATGACATTAAAACTATGAAATAACACATATGGAATAATGTAGTAGTCAAAAACATTTAGATTTTTTAATTGTGTTAAAGTGTTAAACAAATCTAAATATATTTTATGACTGGTACTTATATATATATATATATATATATATACATACATACATGCATACATACATACATACATACATACATACACGCACACACAGTACCAGCCCAAAAATATATTTAGATTTGTTTAACACTTTTTTGGCTTACTATATGATTCGATGTGTGTTATTTCATAGTTTTGATGTCTTCACTATTATTCTACAATGTAGAAAATAGTAAAAATAAAGAAAAACCCTTGAAAGAGTAGGTGTGTCCAAACCTTTGACTGGTACTGTATATACACAGTACACACATACAAAAACATAGTCATGCTAAACACAAATAAAACCTCACAAATCGTCAAGAAAAAAATTAACATTCCTCCACAAATAAATCCCCAATTAATACATTATACTGCATGAACGGCACCTGAACATCAAGATGAAATTAATTTTGATATTTGTTCCAGCAATATGGTGCATTGAAACTAAAAGCAAGAGTTTACCAATCCTGTAAATGGGTTAGACAACTCGGGTGTCTATACTTCAACAGCAAAGTTAGAAAAGATGTAAGTTTATGAAGTAGGGACTTGTAAACAAAAAGGAGTAATGTAGAGATCTACAGGTCTTTAGCGAAGTCCAGCCAAACTTTTGATACAGTGATGAGTATCAAAACTGTCACCTCAAGCAAAACGAAAGGCACTATGGTAGATGGCATCCAAAGGTTTAAGAGTATTAGCAGCTGCACTGTCACATGTGCTCCCTCTCTGGCCTCTAGGTCACCAGGCTGCTCGTTATGACGCACACCTGTCACCATCGTTACACGCACCTGGGCGTCATTTTAGACTCACCTGGACTCCATCACTTCCCTGATTGTTGTGGGGGAATAATCAGAATTAGTTGGGTAACATAGATAAGATGTTTTATTTTCATTATATGCTTGTGAGTTACTTCTCATCAGAATGTTTATTTTTGGATAATACTGTTGGCCGGTTGCAGTTATCTGTTCTCTGTCAAGGTTTCAGTTACTTGGGCTGCAGAGAGGGGAGAGGTCAAGATTGTCTTCATATGTAAACATATCTTTTAAACCAATTATTTCTTGACTCCACAATGTCTGTGTGCCAGTCACTGTGTCTCTGTGATCTTGTCCAGAAGGGGTGTATTTGATATATGCCTGTTGATATAGGTTTTGTTTTATGGTTCTGAGAGCGAGATAAGAACATAGTTTAGGAGACAAAGCTGAACGATAATTTATAGCCAATGCTGTCTGGCTATGTGTGTCTTTGCTATAAAGGACCTCAGCTGCAATGTGTAAGGACTCTCAGAGAATTCATTTATAGACACTGAATTGATCTGACAGTCACAGGGTTGTGATGGAGCTCTATAATTAAAGATGGCCTTTATGATAACTCTGACTTGTGTGTGGTTTGCTCTCATGATTTGGTAAATACAGGAAATTTCCACTACATTATCTTCCCCATATACAGTTGAAGTCGGAAGTTTCATACACTTAGGTTGGAGACATTAAAACTCATTTTTCAACCACTCCACAAATTTCTTGTTAACAAACTATAGTTTTGGCAAGTCGGTTAGGACATATACTTTGTGCATGACACAAGTCATCTTTCAATTGTTTACAGACAGATTATTTCACTTATAATTCACTGTACATAAATTCCAGTGGGTCAGAAGTTTACATACACTAAGTTGACTGTGCCTTTAAACAGCTTGGAAAATTCCAGAAAATTATGTCATGGCTTTAGAAACTTCTGATAGGCTAATTGACTTCATTTGAGTCAATTGGAGGTGTACATGTGGATATGTTTCAAGGCCTACCTTCAAACTCAGTGCCTCTTTGCTTGACATCATGGGAAAATCAAAAGAAATCAGCCATTGTAGACCTCCACAAGTCTGGTTCATCCTTGAGAGCAATTTCCAAACACCATGGGACCACGCAGCCGTCATACCCTGGGGCGGCAGGGTAGCCTAGTGGTTAGAGCGTTGGACTAGTAACCGCAAGGTTGCATGTTCAAACCCCCGAGCTGACATGGTACAAATCTGTCGTTCTGCCCCTGAACAGGCAGTTAACCCACTGTTAACCGTCATTGGCCGTCATTGAAAATAAGAATTTCTTCTTAACTGACTTGCCTAGTTAAAAAAAAATATATATATTTTTTTTAAATACTGCTCAGGAAGGAAACGCATTCTGTCTCCTAGAGATGAACGTACTTTGGTGCAAAAATTGCAAATCAATCCCAGATCAGCAGCAAAGGACCTTGTGAAGATGCTGGAGGAAACAGATACAAAATTATCTATATCCACATTACCTAAAAGGCCACTCAGCAAGGAAGAAGCCACTGCCCCAAACCCACAGAAAAAGCCAGACTAAGGTTTGAAACTGCACATGGGGACAAAGATCGTACTTTTTGGACAAATGTCCTCTGGTCTGATGAAACAAAAATAGAACTGTTTGGCCATAATGACCATCGTTATGTTTGGAGGAAAAAGGGGGGGGGCTTGCAAGCTGAAGAACACCATCCCAACCGTGAAGCACGGGGGTTGCAGCATCATGTTGTGGGGTTGCTAGATGGCATCATGAGGATGGAAAATTATGTGGATATATGTGGACCAGTTCTGTGTGAACATCTGACCAATCCTGTGTGGGTGATCCTTAAAGTTCTGTGTGAGTACAAGTTTTCTTACGTTTTATATGGATTCTGTGAATATTTGAAATTATGATAAGTTGTATGTGTGTATAATCAATTACTAGAGATTTGATAAAGTAATGCTGAGAATATAATTAGATACAATTTAAACAACCCATTCGTAGACGTACTGTACGTAGGTTTTGAGTTGGTATCTTTAATGGATAATTTGATAAAGATGAGGTTTTAAGCACTATTAACCTCTTGGAACCACCTCCCCGGATACGGGAAATTGTCATCAACTATGCTAAATAGCAGCGCAACGGTCAAATAATCTTACTAGAAAATATTCATATTCATGAAATCACAAGTGAAATATAGCAAAACACAGCTTAGCCTTTTGTTAATCACCCTGTCATCTCAGATTTTGAAATTATGCTTTACAGCGAAAACAATACAAGCGTTTGTAAGTTTATCGATATACTAACAAAACATTTTGTACACCTAGTGGCAGGTAACTTGGTCACGAAAATCAGAAAAGCAATCAAATTAATCGTTTACCTTTAATGAGCTTCGGATGTTTTCACTCACGAGACTCCCAGTTAGACAGCAAATGTTCCTTTTGTTCCATAAAGATATTTTTTATATCCAAATACCTCCGTTAGTTTGTTGCGTTATGCCTAGGAATCCACCGGAAATAGCGGTCACGACAACGCAGACAAAAATTCCAAATTATATCCATAATATCGACAGAAACATGGCAAACGTTTTTTATAATCAGTCCTCAAGGTGTTTTTCAAATATCTATTAGATAATATATCAACTGGGACAGTTGGCTTTTCACTAGGACCGGGAGGAAAAATGGCTACCTCTCTGTTTAGTGCAAAAATCACACTGAGCCAACAACTGACCACTTACGCAATGTGGACGTTTACGCTCATTCTTCAAAATAAAGGCCTGAAACTACGTCTAAAGACTGTAGACACCTTAGGGAAGCCACAGAAAAAGGAATCTGGTTGATATCCATTTCAATGGGCAATAGGGATGCATAGAAAGACAGGGGTTTCAAAATAAGAGTCACTTCCTGATTGGATTTTTCTCAGGATTTCGCTTGTAATATCAGTTCTGTTATACTCACAGACAATATTTTTACAGTTTTGGAAACTTTAGTGTTTTCTATCCTAAGCTAATATATGCATATTCCTGAGAAATAGGCAGTTTACTTTGGGGATGTTATTTTTCCAAAAATAAAAATAGTGCCCTTTAGCTTCAAGAGGTTAAACTAGTCTACAAAATTGAGCTCTAGAAACTGATTAGAACGTGTCTACTTTTGGTTCTTACCCTAAAAATGTAACTATAAAACGCTTATTGGATTATCTCCGTTTGAAATAAAACTGCCCTTCAGGTCTGAAAATGTTTTATTTTTTCTTCCCAGTATGAGAGAAGTTGCGGGATTTATTGAATAAACTGTTTTCCATAAAGTTAGAGCGAAGTAAGAGGGAATCTAGACGTAATTTATTTAACTAATTATCATTGCGTGATGTAATGTAATTGAAATACATTGCATGAGTAAACACAATCTACTTTTATTAAAAGGCGCAAGATCTGTTTCCTAGTCTATAAATGTCGATTTTATTATTTGAAAATCTTAGTCATTCACATAGCGTTGGTGGTATAGTGGTGAGCATAGCTGCCTTCCAACCTGGAGGCCTGAGTTTTTGATTGTAATTAAACTATATGTATGTTTTGCCTGGAAAGATACGGTCGCTAGTGCTTGGTGAAGATATAAACGGAACGTTTTAAAAAGCTTGTTTGGTTCAAATTGAAAGACTAATTCATTCAACTTAAAATAATAGCGAAGCGAATTTTGATGCAAGACGGTGTCTGTTCACTAAATGGTATTTAAATTACTGTATCAATAGAGGAGACAGTTACCTAAATGAAAGAAATTCAAAATAAAAGAGGAGAGATAATGGCGATAGAGTGGTGCCCACCGAAATGTTTTTCATTCTTATAGATTGACTGACACGTTATAATTTTGGTGCTGTGTGTGTAATTTTTTAAGTCTTGGACATTTTATAAGTGTGAAGAGGAAAGAGAAGAGAAAGTTTTGTAGAGGTAAGGAAAAATGTTGAAATGAGAGGGGTTATATTTTTGCCCACTGGGAAAAAAGAAATAGGATATGTTGAGCTGAAAGTGATTCAGGTATGAGTAAGGAAACATTGTGATAATGTATTCTGATGGTTATTGATTCTTGGTTTAATTGTTTAGTTAACACCAGTGAATGTGAGCAGGAAAGTTCATGTAGTCTAACATTATAATCTGTTTCCATTATGCGGAACAATGTCAGGTCATTAAAGTTGATTGCAGTTTGAGTAGTTTTTATTTTTACAGGGACAGTGTATCATTAATCACAGTTGTGTGTGTGTGTCTAATGGCAGGGTATTCCAGACATGGGAAGCTCTCATACTGAAAGCAGATTGACAAAAGTTACTTTTCTTTAAAGGAACTATACAGTAATTTCTTATGCTGTTTGCAATAAGGGTGGGTTTTCTTTTCAATAAAAGTAGAATTTTGAATACAAGATAGGAGTCAGTGTATTGCAGTGTATTGTCAGATTTTTTCCAACTCGGGAGCTTATGCTTTCTATAGCTATTGGGTTTCCTAACAAGTAGTTTGAGAGCCTGTTGGTAGACTGAAATGGTATTAATATTGAAAAGCAAGCTTGGGCCAAACTAGTAAGGTAGCATGTTAAGTGGGGGAGTGTCATAGATTTTAATTATAGTTTTGTTATCTCTTAAAATTAGATACCACCTTGAGCTTTTCCCCTGATACATAGATATCTGTCTCAGGGTAATCTGTTGTATTCTTTGTGAGAAACATGCAGTCTGTTTTATTTTATTGAGATGTAAACATGAGTCTCTAAGCCTGTCATCTGAACCATTATAGTAAATCAAATTTATTTGTCACATACACATGGTTAGCAGATGTTAATGCGAGTGTAGCGAAATGCTTGTGCTTCTAGTTCCGACAATGCAGTAATAACCAACGAGTAATCTAACCTAACAATTCCAAAACTACTACCTTATACACACAAGTGTAAAGGGATTAAGAATATGTACATAAAGATATATGAATGAGTGATGGTACAGAACGGCATAGGCAAGATGCAGTAGATGGTATCGAGTACAGTATATACATATGAGATGAGTAATGTAGGGTATGTAAACAAAGTGGCATAGTTTAAAGTGGCTAGTGATACATGTATTACATAAAGATGCAGTAGATGATAGGGTACAGTATATACATATACATATGAGATGAATAATGTAGGGTATGTAAACATTAGATTAAGTAGCATTGTTTAAAGTGGCTAGTGATATCTTTTACATATATTTCCATCAATTCCCATTATTAAAGTGGCTGGAGTTGAGTCAGTGTGTTGGAAGCAGCAACTCCATGTTAGTGGTGGCTGTTTAACAGTCTGATGGCCTTGAGATAGAAGCTGTTTTTCAGTCTCTCGGTCCCAGCTTTGATGCACCTGTACTGACCTCGCCTTCTATATGATAGCGGGGTGAACAGGCAGTGGCTCGGGTGGTTGTTGTCCTTGATGATCTTTATGGCCTTCCTGTGACATGGTGTAGGTGTCCTGGAGGGGAGGTAGTTTGCCCCCGGTGATGCGTTGTGCAGACTTCACTACCCTCTGGAGAGCCTTACGGTTATGGGCGGAGCAGTTGCCGTACCAGGCGGTGATACAGCCCGACAGGATGCTCTCGATTGTGCATCTGTAGAAGTTTGTGACAAGCCAAATTTCTTCCGCCTCCTGAGGTTGAAGAGGTGCTGCTGCGCCTTCTTCACGATGCTGTCTGTGTGGGTGGACCAATTCAGTTTGTCTGACATGTGTACGCCGAGGAACTTAAAACTTACTACCCTCTCCACTACTGTCCCATCGATGTGGATAGGGGGGTGCTCCCTCTGCTGTTTCCTGAAGTCCACAATCATCTCCTTAGTTTTGTTGACGTTGAGTGTGAGGATATTTTCCTGACACCACACTCCGAGGGCCCTCACCTGTAGGCCGTCTCATCGTTGTTGGTAATCAAGCCTACCACTCTAGTGTCATCCGCAAACTTGATGATTGAGTTGGAGGCGTGAATGGCCAAGCAGTCGTGGGTGAACAGGGAGTACAGGAGAGGGCTCAGAACGCACCCTTTTGTGGGGCGCCAGTGTTGAGGATCAGCGGGGTGGAGATGTTACCTACCCTCACCACCTGGGGGCGGCCCGTCAGGAAGTCCAGTACCCAGTTGCACAGGGCGGGGTCAAGACCCAGGGTCTCGAGCTTGAGGACGCTGTAGTCGATGAACAACATTCTCACATAGGTATTCCTCTTGTCCAGATGGGTTAGGGCAGTGTGCAGTGTGGTTGAGATTGCATCATCTGTGGACCTATTTGGGCGGTAAGCAAATTTGAATGGGTCTAGGGTGTCAGGTAGGGTGGAGGTGATATGGTCCTTGACTAGTCTCTCAAAGCACTTCATGATGACGGAAGTGAGTGCTACGGGGCGGTAGTCGTTTAGCTCAGTTACCTTAGCTTTCTTGGGAACAGGAACAATGGTGGCCCTCTTGAAGCATGTGGGAACAGCAGACTGGGATAAGGATTGATTGAATATGTCCGTAAACACACCAGCCAGCTGGTCTGTGCATGCTCTGAGGGCGCGGCTGGGGATGCCGTCTGGGCCTGCAGCCTTGCGAGGGTTAACACGTTTAAATGTTTTACTCACGTCGGCTGCAGTGAAGGAGAGTCCGCATGTTTTGGTAGCGGGCCGTGTCAGTGGCACTGTATTGTCTTCAAAGCGGGCAAAAAAGTTATTTAGTCTGCCTGGGAGCAAGACATCCTGGTCTGTGACGGGGCTAGTTTTATTTTTGTAATCTGTGATTGACTGCAGACCCTGCCACATACCACTTGTGTCTGAGCAGTTGAATTGCGACTCTACTTTGTCTCTATACAGACACTTAGCTTGTTTGATTGCCTTGCGGAGGGAATAGTTACACTGTTTGTATTCGGTCATGTTTCCGGTCACCTTGCCCTGATTAAAAGCAGTGGTTTGCGCTTTCAGTTTCACGCGAATGCTGCCATCAATCGACGGTTTCTGGTTTGGGAATGTTTTAATTGTTGCTATGGGAACGACATCTTCAAAGCGCGTTCTACTGAACTCGCACACCGAATCAGCGTATTCGTCAATGTTGTTGTTCGCCGCAATGCGGAACATATCCCAGTCCGCGTGATGGAAGCAGTCTTGGAGCGTGGAATCAGATTGGTCTGTCCAGCGTTGAACAGACCTCAGAGCGGGAGCTTCTTGTTTTAGCTTCTGTCTGTAGGCAAGGATCAACAAAATGGAGTCGTGGTCAGCTTTTCCGAAAGGAGGGCGGGGGAGGGTCTTATATGCATCACGGAAGTTAGAATAGCAATGATCCAAGGTTTTACCAGCCCTGGTTGCACAATCGATATGCTGATACAATTTAGGGAGTCTTGTTTTCAGATTAGCCTTGTTAAAATGCCCAGCTACAATGAATGCAGCCTCAGGATATGTGGTTTCCAGTTTGCAAAGAGTCAAATAAAGTTCGTTCAGAGCCATCGATGTGTCTGCTTGGGGGGGAATATATACAGCTGTGATTATAATCGAAGAGAATTATCTTGGTAGATAATGGGTTCGACATTTGATTGTGAGGAATTCTAAATCAGGTGAACAGAAGGACTTGAGTTCCTGTATGTTGTTGTGACCACGTCTCGTTAACCATAAGGCATACGCCCCCGCCCCTCTTCTTAGCAGAAAGATGTTTGTTTCTGTCGGCGCAATGCGTGGAGAAACCAGCTGGCTGCACCGATTCCGTTAGCGTCTCTCGAGTGAGCCATGTTTCCGTGAAGCAAAGAACATTACAGTCTCTGATGTCCCTCTGGAATGATACCTTTGCTCGGATTTCATCAACCTTGTTGTCAAGAGACTGGACATTGGCGAGAAGTATGCTAGGGAGTGGTGCGCGATGTGCCCGTCTCCGGAGCCTGACCAGAAGACCGCTTCGTTTCCCTCTTTTACAACGTCTTTGTTTTGGGTCGCAGGCTGGGATCCAATCCGTTGTCCTGGGTGAAAGGCAGAACACAGGATCCGCTCCGGGAAAGTCATATTCCTGGTCATACTGATGGTGAGTTGACGTTGCTCTTATATTCAATAGTTCTTCCCGACTGTATGTAATGAAACCTAAGATGACCTGGGGTACCAATGTAAGAAATAACACATAAAAAAACAAAAAACTGCATAGTTTCCTAGGAACGCGAAGCGAGGCGGCCATCTCTCTCGGCGCCGGAAGTCAATTTTGTAGTAGTGAGTTCTTGTGTAGTTTGTTATGTGCATGAATTTATCACTATCATCTGCATACACTGGAACTTCAGACCCTGTACAGACAGGGTCATTAATGTTTGGGGAATGAAAACTTTGTTTTGATTTTTACGCTGATGAAACAGCGCCAACTTTTGAAAGATTTTTGATTTGTTAAAAATCAGGATAGTTTTTACTAAATGTAGATCAACAGGTTGAAATGATTTAGATAACTGACTAAACGGATTATGGGTTTGTTTATTTGTTTACTGTTTATTGTTGATTTTAGGTGTTGATTTGACTTAATTAAACATTGTGTTATCTGATGTGTTTGAGTAGGATTCTTTCTTCCGGGACGGATGGAAGTTATCTAAAATATGTAAGTTGAAGGAGCCATGGGAGAACACGTCTACATTTTTATTAAATGCCTGGGAGTAAATTACTGATTTCTTATGCTGAGAAATGTACTACATTTGCAACAGGAAAAAAGTATTACATTTAGATAGTAATGGTATCAGGATAATTGTATCTAAGGGTAGCATGTTCATTTAAGCATACATATACATTGATGTGGATTAAAATGTAAGATTAATGATTTGAGGTACAGTGGAATTATCATTAGGTCTGGTTTATAGTTCACTTTTGAGTTTCTGAATCGATGTAGTATAATGAATACTAACTAAGTGTTTTGTGTTTTTTTTCTGGGAAATGGGTGTTTCATTGTCTCTCTTTGAAATGTTTCCTGGGACTATAATCTTCGGGAGAGTGAGTGAGATTGAGGCTATAAACTACCAAATTGAAAAGGCCCTGGAAGTTTGTTTTTACCTTAAGGTTTGCAAATACACACACACACAAAACATTTGTTGTTACTATTTTTTTGTGTTTTTAAAATACTATGTTTGATTTGTTTTTTATTTCTAATTAAACATGTTAATTATTTTGATAAAGGAATGTTCTGGGAACCTGGGATACAACATGTAGGAACTTTTTGACTATTGTTTGCAATTTGTCTAATATAGTAAAAAAAATACTATATGACCTTCCGTTGTGGCTTGACCTCATTGGAAAGCCATTTGGATAATGCATTTATGGTCATTTGTAATACTGATTTCAAGATAATTTGTGTAATTGATAAATATGTTTGAGTTTATAGTTCTTAGCCATATGTAATTTGGACCGATGTGAAGAAGGAGAGGGCATTGCTTTTAACTAAGGGTATGCTGCTTTAAGTCTATTTTCCTATGACCATATGGGTTAAATAATTTTTCTTTGGAGTTTTTTCAGTTTAGTGATTTTAATTTGATTAGGTTTTTTTTTTTTTTTTCCAGTAGTAGTTTTGTTTTTTACATTACTTTCATACGGAGAGATATGTGTAAAACATGGGGGAGGATTCCGTTTTTTGTAGGTTTTGAATTTAAGTTTATACACCTTGAGTGATATGTGAAGGAGTGTATGGTATTGTTGTGTTTGTGATGTTCTATTCCCGAGGGATATAGGTCTAACTTCTTGATCCTTGGTCCTTGGCTCTACGATGGAGATGAGTGAGATGGGGAGTATAAGACAATTTGAGAGAATATTTTCAATAGAATGTGTTATTCTCTTTGAAATATGTTTAGATATGTGTATTAAGAATAATTGGTAAAAGTAATAATTGATCATGTAGTTAATGAACTGAAATAAACTGTTGTTCTGATCTGTTCTTTTGGGGTTATCATGAAAAGTGACATCAGACGGTATCTTAATACATGGAAGAGATAATTGGACCGAATAGTGTGTGTACCTCAAAACCCCCTCTAACTGGCTGAAGAAGAGTGACAAAGGCATTGAATAAGGCCCTTCTGAACCACTTCTACCGAGAGAAAGGAACCAAGCCAGAAATCGGTGTACAGTATCAGATCTAAGCTATCAACTGCTATTCTTTCATGGTTCTCTCAGGAGTGTGAGAGTCCACGTGGAGTGAGCATGGAGAGAGATCTGTTCTAACCTGTTCTTATGATGCTGGTTTATTGGTTGATGAATGGACAAGACATAATGAGTGGTAAAGACGAGACATTGAAATTGGGACATTATCATGGGCCATCCACTTTGAACCGTAAAGCTATCTGAAGAAGAATGAAAAGGACGCCAGAAGAATCAGTGCCTGAGAGGGGTGGTTGGTCAACTGTACCAATACAATTGTTTTAGACTTCTGTGGTATCAGGTTGATTGTAGAGGTCTACACCATGTAAAATTATAGTAATTTAGATTAAGAATGCATTGAGATGTATTATAATTATGGGATAATTATACTGAATGTTAATATGAATGTAAATTCTGCTAAAATTGATGTGTGTTAAAGTGAGTTTTTCTTTGATTGATAAGACCAATTTGAATCACTGAGGAATGTCATTCTAAATTTTGGTTGGATAAATAGTTGGGTTTTTATTTATGATTTGGAATTTGAATGATTTCCCTGACCTATTCTCTATTCCTGACTACATCTCTGAGCATGAGGACTTCGAGGGATGCCTGTCCTATATGTTGTGATGAGGCCTGTGTTTAGATACTGGTTCTCCTGTAACTTAGGGAGCATTTTTATGTTATGTTTTTATTTTTATTTTATTTTGTGTTATGTGCAAGTTTGTCTTGTAGAATAAAGGTTGCAAAGCTTACATATAAGCTAAGGTATTTGACATTGAAGGGATTTTCTTTTTTCTTTTCTTTTAAATATTCAGTATGTAATTAATGTTCTGATTCTCCAGAAGGGACAATGTCCCTGAGAGGGGAATGTTGTGGCAGAATCAGAATTCTTAGGTAACATTGATAAATAAGATGTTTTATACATTTTCATAAGTATGCTTATGTGGGAAAAAGTTACTTGGGCCCCAGAGAGGGGAGAGGTCAGGCTTGTCGTCTTATGGGAATGTGTCTGTAACTATTAAATTTCCTCTCTGAGGTTGCCCTTATCTTGATTTAGTGTATGGCCTAGGAGGCTCACTGTCTTTTCTGATCTTGTCCAGAAAGGGGTGTATTTAAGATGGGAGTATCTAGAATTGACAATTGATACACTGTATATGCCATTGGATGAGGTAATGTTTTGGTACTATGTTGTACCAAGAACGAGAAGTAGAACTTTGTTTAGGAGACAAACTGAACGATAATTTATAGCTAATGCTGTCTGGCTATGGGATACTCCTCTCTCAAGTAAAAGTCTTCCTTTGTAATGTTCCTAAGATCTGTTATTCGTCATGTGAGTTGAGAGGTGTGTGTCTTGGCTATAAATGATACTGAGAATTGTTTTGTAAGCACTCTCAGAGAATTCATTTATAGACACTGAATTGATCTGACAGGGCTATGGTGAAGCTCATATAATTAAATATTGACTTTATGATATAACTCTGACTTGTGTGTGGTTTGCTCTCTCATGATTTGGTAATATAGGACATTTCCACGACACTGTGCATTGTGTTTCTTGTTTGTATTTAGTTGCGTTAATTTATTAAAACACTCACTACCTGAACTTGCTTCCCGACTCTCAGCGTACTCGTTACATGCCCTTTGATAAATGTCACCATAATTAAGAACAGATAAAATTCTGACTTAACCCCATCCATCACGTTGGCCTGAGTTATGTCACTAAGATAGTCATGAAACCAAGAACAGGCATTAGAGCTTAGGCCTACAGACAACAACTTATCCAATAAAATAGCATGATCAAAAGTTTTGACAGGTCCACAAATAAAGCAGCACGTTTCATTTTAGTGTCTAAAGCATTGAAAATATCCTTAACTGTAACGGTTTTCTGTATGTGAAGGAGAGTCGGACCAAAATGCGGTGTGTCTATTGCAATCCATGTTTAATGAAGTAACACACTAAACACAAACACTATCAAAACAATAAACTTAACGAAAACCGAAACAGCCTATACTTGTGTAACCTAACACACAACAATGACACTAAGGACACTAAGGACACGACAAACTCAAAGAATATGGCTGCCTAAATATGGTTCCCAATCAGAGACAACGATAAACACCTGCCTCTGATTGAGAACCACTTCAGACAGCCATAGACTTAGCTAGAACACCCCACTAGCTACAATCCCCATACATACATACCACATACAAAAACCCATGCCACACCCTGGCCTGACCAAATAAATAAAGATAAACACAAAATACTTTGACCAGGGTGTGACAGAACCCCCCCCCTAAGGTGCGGACTCCCGAACGCACCTCAAAACAATAGGGAGGGTCCGGGTGGGCGTCTGTCCATGGTGGCGGCTCCGGCGCGGGACGTGGACCCCACTCAATCAATGTCTTAGTCCCTTCTCCTCGCGTCCCTGGATAGTCCACCCTCGCCGCCGACCATGGCCTAGTAGTCCTCACCCAGAACCCCACTGGACTGAGGAGCAGATCGGGACTGAGGGGCAGCTCGGGACTGAGGCAGCTCGGGACTGAGGGGAAGCTCAGGAGTGAGATGAAGCTCAGGAGTGAGAGGAAGCTCAGGCAGTATGATGAATCTACCAGATCCTGGCTGGCTGGCAATTTCGGCAGATCCTGGCTGACTGGCAGATCCTGGTCGACTGGCAGATCTGGAAGAGTCTGGTCGACTGGCAGATCTGGAAGAGTCTGGTCGACTGGCAGATCTGGAAGAGTCTGGTCGACTGGCAGATCTGGAAGAGTCTGGTCGACTGGCAGATCTGGAAGAGTCTGGTCGACTGGCAGATCTGGAAGAGTCTGGTCGACTGGCAGATCTGGAAGAGTCTGGTCGACTGGCAGATCTGGAAGAGTCTGGTCGACTGGCAGCTCTGGCTGCTCCATGCTGACTGGCTGCTCCATGATGACTGGCAGCTCTGGCTGCTCCATGCTGACTGGCTGCTCCATGCTGACTGGCAGCTCTGGCTGCTCCATGCTGACTGGCTGCTCCATGCTGACTGACAGCTCTGGCTGCTCCATGCTGACTGGCTGCTCTGGCTGCTCCATGCTGACTGGCTGCTCCATGCTGACTGGCTGCTCCATGCTGACTGGCGGCCCTGGCTGCTCCATGCTGACTGGCGGCCCTGGCTGCTCCATGCTGACTGGCGGCCCTGGCTGCTCCATGCTGACTGGCGGCCCTGGCTGCTCCATACTGACTGGCGGCCCTGGCTGCTCCATGCTGACTGGCAGCTCTGGCGGCTCCTTGCAGACTGGCAGCTCTGGCGGCTCCTTGCAGACTGGCAGCTCTGGCGGCTCCTTGCAGACTGGCAGCTCTGGCGGCTCCTTGCAGACTGGCAGCTCTGGCGGCTCCTTGCAGACTGGCAGCTCTGGCGGCTCCTTGCAGACTGGCAGCTTTGGCGGCATCCTGCAGACAGGCAGCTCTGGCGGCTCCTTGCAGACTGGCAGCTCCTTGCAGACTGGCAGCTCTATGCAGACTGGCAGCTCCTTGCAGACTGGCAGCTCTATGCTAACTGGCAGCTCTATGCTAACTGGCAGCTCTATGCTAACTGGCAGCTCTATGCTAACTGGCAGTTCTGAACAGGAGGGAGACTCCGGCAGCGCTGTAGAGAAGGAAGGCTCTAACAGCGCTAAACAGGCGGGAGACTCCGACAGCGCTGGAGAGGAGGAGGGCTCCGACAGCGCTGGACAGGCGAGGCGCACTGTAGGCCTGATGCGTGGTGCTGGCACTGGTGGTACTGGGCCGAGGACACGCACAGGAAGCCTGGTGCGGGGAGCTGCTACCGGAGGGCTGGGGTGTGGAGGTGGTACTGGAAAAACCGGACCGTGCAGGCGCACTGGAGCTCTTGAGCACCGAGCCTGCCCAACCTTACCTGGTTGAATGCTCACGGTCGCCCTGCCAGTGCGGCGAGGTGGAATAGCCCGCACTGGGCTATGCAGGCGAACCGGAGACACCGAGCGCAAGGCTGGTGCCATGTAAGCCGGCCCAAGGAGACGCACTGGGGACCAGCTGCGTAGAGCCGGCTTCATGGCATTAGGCTCGACGCTCAATCTAGCCCGGCCGACACGCGGAGCTGGAATATACCGCACCGGGCTATGCACCCGCACTGGAGACACCGTGCGCACCACTGCATAACACGGTGCCTGTCCGGTCTCTCTAGCCCCCCGGTAAGCACAGGGAGTCTGCCCAGGTCTCCTACCTGGCGTAGCCATACTCCCTGTTAGCCCCCCCCCAAGAAATTTTTGGGGCTGCCTCTCAGGCTTCCATCCGCTACGTCGAGCTGCCTCCTCATATCTGCGCCTCTCAGCTTTCGCAGCCTCCAGTTCTTCCTTGGGGCGGCAATATTCTCCAGGCTGAGCCCAGTGTCCTTTACCGTCCAGTTCTTCCTCCCATGTCCATTTCTCCAGGTGGTGCAGCCTCTCCCACTGCAGCTGCTGCTGCTCCTGCTGCTGCTGCCTCTGTTCCTTCTCCTGCTGCACCTTGGTGCGGCTACACTCCCCTGGTTTAGCCCAGGGTCCTCTCCCGTCGAGGATTTCCTCCCATGTCCAGAAATCCTTATTGCGCATCTCCTCGCTCTGCTCCTGCCTGTTGACACGCTGCTTGGTCCTTTTGTGGTGGGTGATTCTGTAACGGTTTTCTGTATGTGAAGGAGAGTCGGACCAAAATGCGGTGTGTCTATTGCAATCCATGTTTAATGAAGTAACACACTAAACACAAACACTATCAAAACAATAAACTTAACGAAAACCGAAACAGCCTATACTTGTGTAACCTAACACACAACAATGACACTAAGGACACGACAAACTCAAAGAATATGGCTGCCTAAATATGGTTCCCAATCAGAGACAACGATAAACACCTGCCTCTGATTGAGAACCACTTCAGACAGCCATAGACTTAGCTAGAACACCCCACTAGCTACAATCCCCATACATACATACCACATACAAAAACCCATGCCACACCCTGGCCTGACCAAATAAATAAAGATAAACACAAAATACTTTGACCAGGGTGTGACACTTAACAACTAAAGGGGGTGCTGTAATAGTGCTATGCCCAGGCCTAAATCCTGATTGGTTTACATTCAAAATAGATTTCTCAAATAAAAAAGAGAAAAGTTGTACATTTACCAAGGATTCGAGAATCTTAGCTAGAATCTTAGCTAGATTTGGGACAATAATTATTAAGATTTCTACTATCCCCGTTCTTATGGAGTGGCAGCATGAGCTGATTTCAATACTTTTTGAATATTTCCTGATAACAATGTTAAATAAAAAATGTGAGTTATTGAGCCAACAATGATGAGCACTACGCACTTAAGCATCCAATGGGCGGCCCCTGTGGATTTCTTATCTCCTGCTAGCAAAGCATCCAGGCCTTCTTTATTTGTAAATAGCCTTAAAGAAAAGCGTTGACTATAATTTCTCTGATCATTCAGTTTCCCTTGTCAAGATCCAGCCCAATATCATTGTGAATAGGCTTAGAAGTTCTTTCAAAGAGATTTATTGTGGCAGAGCGGACGAAGTAGAACCCTTTAGGGATTTGACAGTTTTCCAGAGTTTAGCCGGGTTCAATTTTACATAATAATCCAATGTATCATGCAACATCCCAAGCCCTCTATGTGATTTGAAAACCAAGGGGGTATTCAAGTTTATGGAATTCACATTTGATCTAAAATCACTGGGTGAGCAAACCACAGTGGGCTCCTCTTTTGAGCTAACAATAGCAGATTTAATGGGTAGATATTTACAAATGACAACATCCCCTGGCAGTATTGACAACAGTACGACAATAACACTTAGAAAGGATGGGAGATATTACCTGAGCGGGGCTTGGTCTGTCCCTGAGTCAATATCTTAACGCGGCCTTGAAATATGATGAGGGTCCAGGCTCCTAGATGGTTTGGGTGGAGTCCATCATCCCTGTAGAGCATATTTTGTTACCAAAAAGTGTTGAAGTTGTCACTAAAAGTTATGCCAACACGGTGGTAGTAGTCTTTAAGACATACTGTATATGAAGTGCTAAGAGCCTGCCGAAGCTTTTGCAACTGCGACACAGCGATGGCACAGGACCAAAGATAATTGGCTGCTTTTCAGAGCCTTTTAGGGTGTTGATCAGCACAGTCAAATCCTGTTTCATTAGCTCTGATTTACCATGTTTTTATATAATTTGATCCCAAATACACTACAACAGCAGCAGCCCTTGGCTGGATATCCTGTGATATCCCTCACCGTAGCCCCCGGGTAACACAAGGTTTTTGTTCCAGGAACCAAGATGTGCTTCATTATTGAACTACCAATGATGATGATGGCTGGAGGAAGGTTAGTGGTCGTGGACGTCCAGCCTTTTCTGAGCCTCAAACACCCTCAAGGCCTGGTGTGAGAGGGAGCCCGGTAGTAGAGTCTGTGATAGAGACCCCCTGAACTGGACCCTCAGTAGACAGGGTAGAGGATGAAGGAGCATGAATCTCTGGAAGCAGGTGGGCGAAACTTTTGGTCAGCAGTATGGGACCACCAAAGCCATTTCAGCCCCATTCACCAAAGACAGCTGCCTTGCAGCGGGCTTACAGTGTGTGATATGCTTCCACTGGGATGCATGATCAATAACCATGGCATCCACCAGCTCCTCATAAAGCGTCCTTGCTCCTTTATGGGAGGTTGGGGTAGGATGGGAAGGGTGGGTGAGATGGGAGGGGAGAGGTGGCTTCACTAGGGAGGGGGTCTCTGCAAGGAGGGCCTGACCAGTCAGTCAGAGAGTGGCAACACGGTGGCGAGGCAGTGGCATGATGACCAGGCTGAGGAGTAGAAAAGTAAAATGTCTTAGAGTGGGATCTATCCAGGATGCGCTGCAATGTCTCAATTTGCTTACTCAGACATTACTGTATATTCCTCAATATTTGGACAGTATCCACATTGGAAATTTGGCCAACCAATATTATCCCGAAACTGTGCAAAATACACTACAACACCAAAAATATATGGACACCTGCTTGTCGAACATCTCATTCCAAAATCATGGGCATTAATATGGAGTTGGTCCCCCCCTTTGCTGCTATAACAGCCTCCACTCTTCTGGGAAGGCTTTCCACTAGACGTTGGAACATTGCTACGGGGACTTGCTTCCATTCAGCCACAAGAGCATTAGCGAGGTCGGGCACTGATGTTGGGCGATTAGGCCTGGCCCGTAGTCAGTGTGCCAATTCAACCCAAAGGTGTTCGATGGGGATAAAGTCAGGGCTCTGTGCAGGCCAGTCAAGTTATTCCACACCGGTCTCAATAAATCATTTCTGTATGGACCTCGCTTTGTGCACTGTGGCTTTGTCATGCTGAAACAGGAAAGGGTCTTCCTCAAACTGTTGCCACAAAGTTGGAAGTGCAGAATCGTCTAGAATGTCATTGTATGCTGTAGCGTTAAGATTTCCCTTCACTGGAACTAAGGGGCCTAGCCTGAATCATGAAAAACAGCCGAAGACCATTATTCCTCCTCCACCAAGCTTTACAGTTGGCACTATGCATTGGGGCAGGTAGCGTTCTCCTGGCATCCGCCAAACCCAGATTCATCAGTGGATTTCCAGACAGTGAAGCGTTATTCATCACACCAGAGAATGTATTTCCACTGCTCCAGAGTCCAATGGCGGTGAGCTTTACACCACTCCAGCCGATGCTTAGCATTGTTTTTTATGTATTTCACCTTCACCTTAATTTAACCAGGTAGGCCAGTTGAGAACAAGTTCTCATTTACAACTGAGAGCTGGCCAAGATAAAGCAAAGCAGTGCGACAAAAACAACAGAGTTACACAAACAAACGTACAGTCAATAACACAGTAGAAAAATCTATGTACAGTGTGTGCAAATGTAGAAGAGTACGGAGGTAAGGCAATAAATAGGCCATAGAGGCGAAATAATTAAAATTTAGCATTAACACTAGATGTGCAGATGATAATGTGCAAGTAGAGATACTGGGGTGCAAAAGAGCAAGAGGATGAATAATATGGGGATGAGGTAGTTGGGTGTGCTATTTACAGATTGGCTGTGTGCAGGTACATTGATCGGTATGCTGCTCTGACAGCTGATGATTAAAGTTAGATAGGGAGATATAAGACTCCAGCTTCAGTGATTTTTGCAATTAGTTCCAGTCATAGGCAGCAGAGAACTGAAAGGAAAGGCGGCCAAAGGAACTATTGGCTTTGGGGATGACCAGTGAAATATACCTGCTGGAGCGCGTGCTACGGGTGGGTGTAGTGAGCTTATCTCAGTGAGCTGAGATAAGAGGGGGCTTTACCTAGCAAAGACTTATAGATGACCTGGAGCCAGTGGGTTTGGCTACGAAAATGTATCAAGAGCCAGCCAACGAGAGCATACTGGTCGCAGTAGTGGGTAGTATATGGGGCTTTGGTGACAAAATGGATGGCACTGTGATAGACTACATCCAATTTGCTGAGTAGAGTGTTGGAGGCTATTTTGTAAATTACATCGCCAAAGTAAAGGATCGGTAGGATTGTCCGTTTTACGAGGGTATGTTTGGCAGCATGAGTGAAGGAGGCTTT
Organism: Oncorhynchus mykiss; assembly: GCF_057628025.1. Taxonomy (NCBI): domain Eukaryota; kingdom Metazoa; phylum Chordata; class Actinopteri; order Salmoniformes; family Salmonidae; genus Oncorhynchus; species Oncorhynchus mykiss. The sequence continues at coordinate 46,418,653 of NC_143046.1, forward strand.
GTTTGCGAAATAGGAAGCTGGTTCTAGATTTAATTTTGGATTGGAGATGCTTCATGTGAGTCTGTAAGGAGAGTTTACAGTCTAACCAGACACCTAGGTATTTGTAGTTATCCACATATTCTAAGTCAGAACAGTCCAGAGTAGTGATGCTATGCGAGCGGGCGGGTAGCAATCGGTTGAAGAGCATGCATTTAGTTTTACTAGCATTTAGAAGCAGTTGGAGGCCACGGAAGGAGAGTTGTAATGACATTGACGCTCGTTTTGGAGGTTTGTTAATACAGTGTCCAAAGAAGGGTATACAGAATGGTGTCGTTGGTTAGTATTGAATTACGCTTTTGACTGCAAGTTCCAGAATGCCTTGCGACAGGAATGAGAGAGATAACGCGCCAGTTATGTGCAGGTGCAAAGTGATTAAGCTGACCTTCCCGCTAGCATCTTGTTTGCATTGCTCTGTAGAATCTAAAGTTGTTAAATGTAACGTGAACAAGTATTATTACTAAAAGAAGCTTTCATACCAAACCCGACGTCCCGAGTCATTACTTTGAAGACAGTTCACCTAAAACATAGAGACTGCCAGCGGTCCGGACAACAAATGTTTTTGTGCTAGTCAAGGGCAGTCAAGTCTGGGGTGAACCAAGGGCTATCTATATCTGTTCTTAGTTCTACATTTTTTGAATGGGGCATGTTATTTAAGATGGTGAGGAAAGCACTTTTAAAGAGCAACCAGTCATCCTCTACTGACCGGATGAGGTCAATATCCTTCCAAGGATACGCGGGCCAGGTTGATTAGAAAGGCCTGCTCGCTGAAGTGTTTTAGGGAGCGTTTGACAGTGATGAGGGGTGGTCGTTTGACCACGGACTCATTACGCATGCACGCAATGACGCAGTGATTGCTGAGATCCTGGTTGAAGACAGCAGAGGGCAAGTTGATCAGGATGATATCTAGCCCATTGTTACGGATTTAGGGTTGTACCTGGTAGGTTCCTTGATCATTTGTATGAGATTGAGGGCATCTAGCTTAGATTGTAGGACGGCCGGGGTGTTAAGCATGTCCCAGTTTAGGTCACCTAACAGTCAATTCACATATGGTGTCCAGGGCACAGCTGGGGGTTGAATGGGGGTCTATAACAGGCGGCAACGGTCAGAGACTTGTTTCTGGAAAGGTGGATTTTTAAAAGTAGAAGCTCGAATTGTTTGGGCACAGACATGGATAGCTCTCTCTGCAGTAGATTGCAACTCCGCCCCCTTTGGCAGTTCTATCTTGTTGGAAAATGTTATAGTTGGGATGTAAATTTTATGATTTTTGGTGGCCTTCTTAAGCCAGGATTCAGACACGGCTAGGACATCAGGGTTGGCGGAGTGTGCTAAAGCAGTGAATAAAACAAACTTAGGGAGGAGGCTTCTAATGTTTACATGCATGAAACCAAGGCTTTTACGGTTACATAAGTCAACAAATGATAGTGCCTGGGGAATGGGAGTGGTGCTGGGGGCTGCAAGGCCTGGGTTAACCTCTACATCACCAGAGGAACAGAGGATGAGTGTAGGATAAGAGTACGACTAAAGGCTATTAGAACTGGTCGTCTAGTGATTTCGGAACAGAGAGTAAAAGGAGCAGATATATGGGCACGGAAGAATAGATTCAAGGCATAATGTACAGACAAGGGTATGGTAGGATGTGAGTACAGTGGAGGTAAACCTAGGCATTGAGTGTCGATAGGTTTTGTCTCTGGAGGCACCAGTTAAGCCAGATGAGGCTGGGGGGGGGGAGGGGTGGAACAAAAGGGCTATCTAAGGCATGTTGGGCAATGCTAGGGTCTCTACATTAAAATATGACAATAATCACTAACCAAAACAGCAATAGACAATGCATATATATATTAGGAAGAGGAATGTGTAGTTGAGTGATCATAGGGTCCAGTGAGTAGCAATAGATGAGTCAGGGACCCAATTCAGTAGTCGCTACTACGCTAGGTGAGCTGGAGACATGGCGAATCAGGCAGCTAGCGGGCCGGGGCTACGGAAGAGCCTGTTGAAACCACCGCAGACGGTTACGTCGGCAATAAAGGGTCCAGGCCAATTGGCAAAATTGGTATTGTATCCCAAGATTTGGCTGATCGACCTCTTCGGCTAACCGGGAGATAGCCTGCAGCTGCCTCGAGCTAGGCCAAACTGGTGCTTGCGTCGGGACAGAGACGTTAGCCAGGAGTAGCCACTCGGATAGCAGCTAGCTAGCTGCGATGATCCGGTGTAAAGGTTCAGAGCTTGCGGTAGGAGTCCGGAGATGTGGTAGAGAAAAAGCAGTCCGATATGCTCTGGGTTGATATTGCACTGTGCAGACTGGCAGGAATTGACCGAGCTGAGGCTGGCTGATGTCTGAGTTAATGTTGAGGACCGCTAGCAGTGGCTAACTGACTACTAGCTAGTGGCTATTTAGCTGGCTAGCTTCTGAAGTGGGTTCCGGTTCTAAAGTATAAAAATAGCAGATGCGTACCACATTGGGTGAGGCGGGTTGCAGGAGAGTATATTCAGTCCGTAGATGGAAAGTGAGATTAAAATATATACGAAATATAGTTGAAGTCGGAAGTTTACGTACACCTTAGTCAAATACATTTAAACTGTTTTTCACAATTCCTGACATTTAGTTCCCTGTCTTAGGTCAGTTAGGATCACCACTTTATTTTAAGAATGTGAAATGTCAGAATATTAGTAGAGAGAATTATTTATTTCAGCTTTTATTTCTTTCATCACATTCCCAGTGGGTCAGAAGTTTACATACACTCAATTAGGTCAAACAAATTTCCACAAGCTTCCCACAATAAGTTGGGTGAATTGTGGCCCATTCCTCCTGACAGAGTGTCACGGTCTTCCTCCTCTTCATCTGAAGAGGAGAGGCGAGAAGGATCAGAGGACCAAAATGCGGCGTGGTATGTGTTCATAGTGAATTTTAATAAAGAGAACACTGAACACTGCAATACTACACAAAAACAGGACGGGACGGCGACCCCACTTCACCATTGTCTTAGTCCGCCTCATTGTCCGCCTCCGTGGCTTCCTAACCATGGCAACTCTTCTCAATGGACAGAGGGGCAGCTCGGGACAGAGCGGCGGCAGCTCGGGACAGAGGGGCGGCAGCTCTGGCGCCTCTAGGCTGAGGGGCTCTGGCGCCTCTGGGCTGAGGGGCTCTGGCGCCCCAGACTCCGGCAGCAGCGCCGGACAGGCGGGAGACGCCGGCAGCAGCGCCGGACAGGCGGGAGACGCCGGCAGCAGCGCCGGACAGGCGGGAGACTCCGGCAGCAGCGCCGGACAGGCGGGAGACTCCGGCAGCAGCGCCGGACAGACAGGACCACCTGCAGGGAGGAGACAGAGAGACAGCCTGGTGCGTGGGGCTGCCACAGGAACCACCAGGCTGGGGAGACCTTCAGGAGGCTTGGTGTTAGGAGGAGGCACCTGAAGGACCGGGCTGTGGGGGAGCACTGGAGCTCTAGTGCGCAACCTTGGCACCACTTCCCCAGGCTGGACATCTACTCTAGCCCGGACCCTCCAGAGTGCAGGCACAGGTTGAACCGGGCTGTTGGTAAGCACGGGAGATCTAGTGCTTACTACACGCACCTCTCCCTTAGGCTCCACTCCCACATTTGCCTGGCACGAGCGGAGCGCAGGCAGAGGACGTATTGAAAACTGCTGTTCACAAATGCTCTCCATCCAACCTCACTGAGCTCGAGCTGTTTTGCAAGGAGGAATGGGAAAAAATGTCAGTCTCTCGATGTGCAAAACTGATAGAGACATACCCCAAGCGACTTACAGCTGTAATCGCAGCAAAAGGTGGCGCTACAAAGTATTAACTTAAGGGGGCACGCCCAATTTTTCAGTTTTTGATTTGTTAAAAAAGTTTGAAATATCCAATAAATGTCGTTCCACTTCATGATTGTGTCCCACTTGTTGTTGATTCTTCACAAAAAATACAGTTTTATATCTTTATGTTTGATGCCTGAAATGTGGCAAAAGGTCGCAAAGTTCAAGGGGGCCGAATACTTTCGCAAGGCACTGTAGCTAATTGAGTGATTGTTACTCACTTACATAACAAGAGAAAATCTGCTGATGCATAACCACATTTAAAAAATTGCACCTGGTTTATTCTACTATTCTTACTGTCAATAGTAAGTTGAGACACCTACTCAGATCCCTCCAAAATATATATTATAAAAACAATTGTGGCCGGGGGCCCTAAGCGACACCATACACAGTTTTTTCTTCTCATTTGCCAAAAAGTCTGGGTAATGTGAATTAATTTAACTCAATGATTTCCCAACCTTTGCCCTTAGCCTGATGTTGTAGTCGGCAATGATTTGAGGCCTCGGCATTAGGTTATGATGGAAGTGTAATTTATGGTCTGAAGGCCCCAACAAGCAAGGCCATTTGTCACTTGTGACAACCCCACCAAGAAAATGTACATCTCAATTTAAAAATGAAAAGAGAAAGTCTCTCTCTTGCTTTCCAAAAACTGTACAGTGGAATATAATTATGATTGGACAGCTACCTTGTTGGCCACTTGTCACGGTCGTCCTCCTCTTCGTCTGAAGAGGAGAGGCGAGAAGGATCAGAGGACCAATATGCGGCGTGGTAAGTGTCCATGGTGAATCTTTAATAAAGAAAGACTGAACACTATGCAAAAGAGTAACGAAAACAATAAACCAAATACGACCGTGAAGCTACAAAATGAGACCTGTGCAGACACAAGCCACTAACATAGACAATCACCCACAAACAAACAGTGCAACCCAGGCTACCTAAGTATGATTCTCAATCAGAGACAACTAATGACACCTGCCTCTGATTGAGAACCATACTAGGCCGAAAACATAGAAATGCCCCAAAACATAGAAAAACAAACATAGACTGCCCACCCAACTCACGCCCTGACCATACTAAATAAATACAAAACAACGGAAATAAAGGTCAGAACGTGACAGTACCCCCCCCCAAAGGTGCGGACTCCGGCCGCAAAACCTTGACCTATAGGGGAGGGTCTGGGTGGGCGTCTGTCCGCGGTGGCGGCTCTGGCGCGGGACGCGGACCCCACCTCATCATTGTCTTAGTCCGCCTTATTGTCCGCCTCCGTGGCTCTCTCAGCATGACCACCCCTCTCAATGACCCCACTGGACAGAGGGGCAGCTCGGGACAGAGGGACAGCTGCTCGGGACAGAGGGACAGCTGCTCGGGACAGAGAGACAGCTGCTCGGGACAGAGAGACAGCTGCTCGGGACAGAGAGACAGCTGCTCGGGACAGAGAGACAGCTGCTCGGGACAGAGAGACAGCTGCTCTGGGCAGAGGGGCTCCGGCAGCGGCGCCGGACAGGCGGGAGGCTCCGGCAGCGGCGCCGGACAGGCGGGAGGCTCCGGCAGCGGCGCCGGACAGGCGGGAGGCTCCGGCAGCGGAGCCGGACAGGCGGGAGGCTCCGGCAGAGGCGCCGGACAGGCGGGAGGCTCCGGCAGAGGCGCCGGACAGGCGGGAGGCTCCGGCAGAGGCGCCGGACAGGCGGGAGGCTCCGGCAGAGGCGCCGGACAGGCGGGAGGCTCCGGCAGAGGCGCCGGACAGGCGGGAGACTCCGGCAGAGGCGCCGGACAGGCGGGAGACTCCGGCAGAGGCGCCGGACAGGCGGGAGACTCCGGCAGAGGCGCCGGACAGGCGGGAGACTCCGGCAGAGGCGCCGGACAGGCGGGAGACTCCGGCAGAGGCGCCGGACAGGCGGGAGACTCCGGCAGAGGCGCCGGACAGGCGGGAGACTCCGGCAGCGGCGCCGGACAGACAGGACCACCTGCAGGGAGGAGACAGAGAGACAGCCTGGTGCGTGGGGCTGCCACAGGAACCACCAGGCTGGGAAGACCTTCAGGAGGCTTGGGGTTAAGAGGAGGCACCTGAAAGACCGGGCTGTGGGGGAGCACTGGAGCTCTGGTGCGCAACCTTGGCACCACTTCCCCAGGCTGGATAACCACTCTAGCCCGGACCGTCCAGAGTGCAGGCACAGGTTGAACCGGGCTGTGGGTAAGCACGGGAGATCTAGTGCTTACTACACGCACCTCTCCCTTCGGCTCCATTCCCACAGTCGCCCGGTACGAGCGGAGCGCGGGCAGAGGACGCACTGCACCCTCCCAGCGCCCCGGAGACACAGCACGCAGAGCCGGCGCAGGATACCCTGGGCCAAAACTGCGTACCGGCGACCAGACCCGCTGAGCAGGCACCATACGCCCTGGCTCGATGCCCGCACTCGCATGACACTCTCGGGGGGCTGTCCTATAGCGCACCGGGCTATGGACACGTACTGGCGACACCGTGCGCTTAACCGCATAACACGGTGCCTGCCCAGTATCGCGCTGCTTATAATAAGCACGAGGGGTGAGCGCAGGTCTGCTACCTGGCTTAGCTCCACCCCTCGTGTGCCCCCCCCCAAAAAAAATTTGGGGCTGTCTCTCGTACCTGTCGCACTGCCGTGCTGCCTCCTCATATCGCCGCCGCTCAGCTTTCGCTGCCTCCAGCTCTGCTTTGGGGCGGCGATATTCCCCAGCCTGTGCCCAGGGTCCCTCTCCGTTCAGTATCTCCTCCCATGTCCAGGAGTCCTGTGATACCGGCCGCTGTTGTTGTTGCTGCTGCTGTCGTCGCTGTTTTCTACCACGCCGCTTGGTCCTTGGTTGGTGGGTGATTCTGTCACGGTCGTCCTCCTCTTCGTCTGAAGAGGAGAGGCGAGAAGGATCAGAGGACCAATATGCGGCGTGGTAAGTGTCCATGGTGAATCTTTAATAAAGAAAGACTGAACACTATGCAAAAGAGTAACGAAAACAATAAACCAAATACGACCGTGAAGCTACAAAATGAGACCTGTGCAGACACAAGCCACTAACATAGACAATCACCCACAAACAAACAGTGCAACCCAGGCTACCTAAGTATGATTCTCAATCAGAGACAACTAATGACACCTGCCTCTGATTGAGAACCATACTAGGCCGAAAACATAGAAATGCCCCAAAACATAGAAAAACAAACATAGACTGCCCACCCAACTCACGCCCTGACCATACTAAATAAATACAAAACAACGGAAATAAAGGTCAGAACGTGACACCACTCTCCTTTATTTACCACGTAAAAGCATGGGGAATTTAATGTCTGTGGAATTAATGGCTACGATACATCATACTTAAATAGATTTTCTATTTTGTCTGAGTGTGGGTGGTAAGTGGATAAAAATTAGACCGCTACATATTGTCTGGAAATTCCTTTTCGTAGTAGCCATAAGTGGGTTGCTCAGTTCTCGGAAATTATTTTTATAGAGTGGGTAGTAACAATGACATTTCTAATATCAAAGCATTATTGTAAAAGACAATGTGTTCTCAAATACCTGGTTAAATGAAGGCAAAATTTAAATAATGACAGGGGATATAGATGAGGATAGTTCAGATGATAGTTCAGTGTGTGCAAATCTCTCCAACACAATATCATGATATGCCTTGCTCGTATCGATATTATATGGACTTATTTACTCTCCCCTACGTATTCATTTGGACAGTGAAACTAACATGTTTAAATTGGTTCATTACTCCAGCATTTTGGATTTGAGATCAAATGTTTTATATGAGGCTACAGTACAGAAAGTCACATTTTATTTGAGGGTATTTTATTTTGACATTTTTTGACCTTTTCGAAATCAATAAACCTTATGTATCTCGTCCCCCCATTTGAAGGTGTCATACGTAATTTGGACAAATTCACTTATAGTGTATTCAATTTAGTCAAAGGTTTAATATTTGGTCCCATATTCCTAGCACGCAATGACTACATAAGCTTGTGACACTACAAACTTGTTGGATACATTTGCAGTTTGTTTTGGTTATCTTTTGGATTATGTTGTGCCTAATATAAATGAATGGTAAATAATTGATTGTGTCATTTTGTAGTCAATTTTCTTGTGATGAATGTTTCTGAACACGTCAACATGAATGTGGATGCTACCATGATTACAGATACTCATTAATGAATCGTGAATAATGATGAGAGAGAAAGTTACAGGTGTACAAAGATCATGCCTCTGTTTATGCCGATTTATGCCTCTAACTTTAAAACATTTGATCTCAAATCCAAAATAGTGTATAGAGCCAAATGAAACATTTCAGCTTCACTGACCAAATAAATATGTAGGGAAGTATTACTTACCACTAATACTTATTGTTTGTGTCGACTAAAGCTTTACTCTCGTTTTGAATTCAGCTTACCCGTCTTGATTTTGTGTTAGCTCATCATTTTGCTTACCGGAACATTAAAGCTTGATTTTGCACTGAAAGGCCTCTGGCTTACATGTGTTTGACTTACTGACGTCTCAATAAAGCTTTGTTTAGATTGATATGGATGATGTCACTCCTTGCCTGGCGGTGATGTAATCCATTCAGCGGTGAGCTAGATTAAGTGGTGGATCAATGCAGCAGTAATTGTCTGCTAGTGAATGAGGGGGACATCCACATCCAACATAATACATGAGTGATAAAAGTGCATGAAAAATATCCACTAGGCTTGATTAACAGAAAGCTCTGTGAGACCTTTTACGAGAAGTGGTGTTAAATTGTACTATTGACTGTTGTCCTTTTTTTCTATTGTGTTGATGGGAAGCGTCACAAAGACTCTCAGAATGACATGTCTGAAATTACACTCTATTAACCTATATAGTGTACTGCTTTTGACCACAGTGCCTATAAGGAATAGGGCAGTGATATAGTCAGGTCACTAAACCTCAAGTCAGTGTTCGAGTCCGGTCCTTTATACTCGAGTCACAAGTCCCCTTGGTAGTGCTAAAAGTAGCTGTCAAAGCATGTTAAAATATACATTTAATAAACACTGTTGCACATTTGTAAGGCAAAATACATTTCTCACATTTGCTGTCGTAACTAGGTATGTTGAATTATGAAAAAAAAGAGATTGTCTGACAACAAAGTCACAACTGGTCAAGTCTGAGTGGTCGATTCCAAGTCGAGTCACAAGGACGCAAGTCCACGTCCTGGACTTGAGTACTACAACACTGGAATACGGTGCGATTTCGGATGCAGCATAGAGTATGACTATTACTCTCTAAACCCTCACTGAGTATTTGTTAGTCTTCTGATGTGTTTCCTGTGATCTCTGTGTATGCCACATATCTCTTCCACTGGGGATTTCTCTGTGGCCCCTATTTTCCCCTTCAGCAGGCTTATAAGCCCTAACTGACACTCAATTGTGTTTTAGCCTACAGTAGGTCCCCACCTCGCAGAAGTAGATTTCTAAATAAGATATTGTAGACTCAACGTTGAATCCATATGGTGTCATGCACAGAAGCAAACTCTCAACAAGTTGGCATTGCATTGAAAAATATCAAATTAAAAACAAAAGGAGTGTTTGAAACACATGGAATAAAAACATTGGCTGTGGTACGGGGTGGTTCTGCTATCTGCTGCTTTGGTCTCTGACCTTCAGAGGGACCAACAGGGGGGAATTGGCTGGTCTGGTCTTCCCTTTCATCTGGCTTAGGGTTAACCCGAGCAAAGCTTGAAAATGTCAATGGAATTTGATTGACTGCGACCTTACGACACTGTCACGTATGACACTGTCACATTATTCACGTTCATATTGGTGAATAACATGTGAGTGACAACTGGGATGAGGCATTCAAACACTGTGCTGGAAACTAGCATCAGAAGGAGGAAGGGGCAGACACACATATACATGCAAGACAGATGGCCATTATCATAGTGGATGTGCAACAAGTTTGCAAAACAAGTACTCTCAATTCATTATTTCTCCATTAAATTGAGCATTTTGTTGCTCAAAGAAGTACCTGTTTATCAAGCTTTCTCCTTCGTAACGGCACAATCCTATTAACCACTGAATTAATCAGGAAAGACATACAGTGGCTTCAGGAATTTTATTCAATAGATTTCTCACCCATCTACACATAATACCCCATAATGACAAAGTGAAAACATGTTTTTAGAATTGTCTGCGAATGTATTGAAAATTAAATACAGAAATGTAATTTACGCAAGTATTCACACATTAGAATCACCTTTGGCAGTGATTACAGCTGTGACTCTTTCTGGGTAAGACTAAAAGCTTTGAACACCTGGACTGTACAATACTTGCACATTGTTTTTTCAATTCTTCAAGCTCTGAAGTTGGTTGTTGATCATTGCTAGACAGCCATTTATTAGCTTTGCCATATATTTGTCTCCCAGTGTCTATTGGAAAGCAGACTGAACCAGGTTCTTCTCTAGAAAATTGCCTGTGCTTAGCTCTATTATGTTTATTTTTATACTTTAAACAACTCCATAGTCCTTGCTGATGACAAGCATACCCATAACATGATGCAACCACCACCATGCTTTAAAATATGAAGAGTGGTACTCAGTGATGTGTTGTTTGGAATATTGTGTGTAGGCCAGTGACAAAAAAAAATCAACATTTAAGTCAAAAAATGTATTCAAGCTGTAACAACAAAATGTGGAAAAGGGGTGGTACTACCCCCAAGCCATAAGACTCCTGAACAGCTAATAAAATTGTCTGGACACCCAGACAATTTGCCCCCCCATGCTGCTACTACTCTCTTATCTATGCATAGCCACTTTAACAACCCTACCTGCATGTACATAATTATCTCAATTACCTTGACACCGGCACATTGACTCTGTACCGGTACCCTGTGTATATAGCCCCGGTATTGTTATTCACTGCTGCTCTTTTTAATTATTTGTTTTCTTATCTCTTACTTTTTTCTTAATTTTTGGGGTAAGTAAGCATTTCATTGTAAGGTCTACCTGTTGTAGTCGGCACATGTGACATAAAATTTCATTTGATTTGTATAAAGGCCACATCTGTAGGTGAAAAGGAAATCCTGCCTCCTGATCTTTGAGAGAGACCATTGGTCTTTTAACACCAATCTATTCCTGTTCAACATCCAGGAAGTCATTCTCAGATTCACTCATGCCTCTACAAATGGACCATATAATGAACAAAGCAGCTACATTTGGCGATTTTGTTTCCTATGCAGTGGTCAAGTAAAATGTTAAAGAGCCAGTGCACTCAAACACGTTATTTTTCCTGTGTTTTATATACAGTATATTTCCACACTGAGGTCGTAATAATACTGTGAAATTGTAGAAAATTATGATAATGCCCTTTTAGTGTAAGAGCTGTTTCATAAGACCGCCTGAAAATTCAGCCGGTTTTGGTGGGCTGGAGTTTTGGCCTGCCTGGTGACATCACAAGGAGGTAAATTGGTTAATAGATCGAATAAGAAAGAGTTCCAAATCTCTGCCAACAACTGCTAGTCTCAGATTTTCCCTCCACACTCAGACAGTACTAGTAAAATTCTTGCTTGAGAAATCCCACTGGGCACACTAGTTGAATCAACTTTGTTTCCACGTCATTTCAATGAAATTACGTTGAACCTACGTGGAATAGATGTTGAATTGACATCTGTGCTCTTTTTAAGAAGCAGTTTTTTTTTTCTTTTTACAATTTTGATTGAAAACAATCACAGTAAGGATTGTAATTGTTACCCAGAAATAATTTGATATTGAGATAAAAATGAGTGCATTGGGCCTTTAATGTACAAGGGGCCCGATTCAGAATAGTATGCCTTTCCTACACACTTCTCAATAGTCGGCACACACTGAATAAATGTAATTCAACCGTTAAAAACCCTCCCACTGGCTGGCCAACAGATTTTCTCAGTTTTCATTCAATGGAGTTTTCAGTACGTTTATCTTCAGCCTTCCCTTTAAATACAGTATACATTTTAATTAGAATTTTGTTGATGGACTCACTAGAAAACATAAAGGGTTCAGAAAATAGGGATAAATTAAATAATACCATTTAAATACATGCATATTCATCTGTCCAATTTAAAAAATACTATATTATTTAGACACATTTTTAGCTTAAAGCACAGTTGAAGTCGGAAGTTTACATACACATCATATTCCCAGTGGGTCAGAAGTTTACATACACTCAATTAGTAGTTGGTAGCATTGCCTTTAAATTGTTTAACTTGGGGTCAAACATTTCGGGTAGCCTTCCACAAGCTTCCCACAATAAGTTGGGTGAATTTTGGCCCATTCCTCTTTGCCTCTTTGCTCGCACATGCTTTTTAAGTTCTGCCCACAAATTTCCTATAGGATTGAGGTCAGGGCTTTGTGATGGCCACTCCAATACCTTGACTTTGGTTGTCCTTAATTAAGCCATTTTGCCACATCTTTGGAAGTATGCTTGGGGTCATTGTCCATTTGGAAGACCCATTTGCGACTAAGCTTTAACTTCCTGACTGATGTCTTGAGATGTTGCTTCAATATATCCACATCATTTTCCTGCCATCTATTTTGTGAAGTGCACCAGTCACTCCTGCAGCAAAGCATCCCCACAACATGATGCTGCAACCCCTGTGCCTCACGGTTGGGATGGTGTTCTTCGGCTTGCAAGCCTCCCCCTTTTTCCTCCAAACATAATGATGGTCATTATGGCCAAACAGTTCTATTTTTGTTTCATCAGACCAGAGGACATTTCTCCAAAAAGTACGATCTTTGTCCCCATGTGCAGTTGAAAATCATAGTCTGGCTTTTTTTATGGCGGTTTTGGAGCAGTGGCTTCTTCCTTGCTGAGCGGCCTTTCAGGTTATGTGGATATAGGACTTATTTTACTGTGGAAAGAGATACTTTGGTACCCGTTTCCTCCAGCATCTTCACAAGGTTCTTTGCTGGGATTGATTTGCACTTTTTGCACCAAAGTATGTTCATTTCCAGGAATCAGAACGTGTCTCCTTCCTGAGTGGTATGACGGCTGCGTGGTCCCATGGTGTTTATAATAGCGTACTATTGTTTGTACAGATGAACGTGGTACCTTCAGGCTTTTGGAAATTGCTCCCAAGGATGAACCAGACTTTTTTTCTGAGGTCTTGGCTGATTTCTTTTGATTTTCGCATGATGTCAAGCAAAAAGGCACTGAGTTTGAAGGTAGTTCTTGAAATACATCCACCTCCAAATGATTGAAATGTCAATTAGCCTATCAGATGCTTCTAAAGCTGTTTAAAGGCCCATCAACTTAGTGTATGTAAACTTCTGACCCACTAGAATTGTGATACAGTGAATTATAAATGAAATAATATGTCTAAACAATTGTTGGAAAAATGACTTGTGTCATACAAAGTCGATGTCCTAACCCACTTGCCAAAACTATAGTTTGTAAACAAGAAATTTGTGGAGTAGTTGAAAAACGAGTTTTAATGACTCCAACCTAAGTGTATGTTCAACTATGTATGAATCATAAAAAACAGGTTTGGAGAGCCTTTTCGCACAAAATATGTTGGTGTGATTCATCCTGAAAGTTGCCATATTTTTTTTATATTTTTTTTTCATCAAATCATTGTTTTTTTTCTGATTAGAAATAACTGCATTCTCCATGCACTGTAATTTAGAATTTGATACGAGCTATTGATAAGAGTTAGTTAAATGAGTAATCCATTTGTAGAAGGGGATTGATTGTAAATACACATGGCAATTATTTTTAGTGTAACAGGTGTGCTGAGAGTCGGGAAGCAAGTTCAGGGAGTGAGTGATTTAATCAAACGAAACATAATACAAAACAAGAACCACGAACAACTCACAGACATGAAACAGAAACAATGACGCCTGGGGAAGGAACCAAAGGGAGTGACATGTATAGGGCAGGTAATCAAGGAGGCGATGGAGTCCAGGTGAGTGTCATAATGCGTGTAACGATGGTGACAGGTGTGCACCACAATGAGCAGCCTGGTGACCTAGATGCCGGAGAAGGAGCACACGTGACATTTAGATTGTTTCCTTTTGATCAATGGAGATGAATGTTAAACCAGTCATGGAAGAAGAAAAAAAAATAATATTAAAACAAGGTCCAGGTCACAGAAGAGGACTGATTTGCTGAGACACTTCATTAAGCTCATACAGTACAGTACATTGCATCACATCACACTTGAAGCAGAATACTATGGCACTTCAAAGGACAGTCATGTTTTGGTCCCACCATGAGTCTCTTAATGGCCCATAGGCCTTTTTCTGAGAGTAATCACCTTTCTCTTCAAAGTATTCTCTTTCATCTCCTAGAGTGATTTAGAGAGAGACAAACCGAGGACTTTCATGAAAATATGTTTTCATTCATGGATGCCACCATTGAATCTTATGGGGGCAGTTACACTGACTTGGTGACATTTATATGAATCCGTCCTGCGTTGACGAGAGAGCTAGTCGTTGAAGGGATTCAATTTCATAATGTGTGCCTCGCAGACACTGGATTACCTCAGAAGATGTCTCTTCGAAACCTCCCCTCAGCACCGTTGAATAGAGAAAAGCCTCCGGGTCACCATCATGTTTCATCTGTGATTGCCTATTCAATCATTGCCCATCTCCCCTCAAAGAGCAGTAAAATGGGTTAGAAAAGGAGGTCGTTTTGACCGGATTGACAGCCGACACAAACATGGGGCAATAGAATCTAAATGAGGCGTGCAAAGGGAATCCATAAACTATGTGTGTGTGTGTGTGTGTGTGTACCCCCTCCATCCGCAGCCAATCTAATTAAAGGTGCTCTATCCAGCCCTACTCTGTTCTGAACCATTGCCGCTCACCTCTCCTTACAACAGCATAAGATACCACCGCTGGAGGGAAGGAGCCATCACTCAAGCAAACCAAAGATGCCGCCAGAGAGAAAGACTTTCTCCGCATCCTACTGCTATTTGCATATGACCAACAATCAGTGATTGAATTTGCATATGATGACTAATTCATTTGTTGCCTAAGCTTGCTATTTTGGTTGGATGGATAGTGTGAAAATATTTAGCTCAACTAAAAGGATGCTGATTACCCTGTTTCCAAGACTTAATTTGTTGATTTCTGTATGAGTGATGAAGCAGTTGTTTTCTATTATAGGTCAATGCAATGAACAAGTCATGTTATGATGACTTAAAGGCAAAACTTTATATTTAGGTGTCCCCATAAAGGGGTTGTAAATTATAAGTAGTCGAATGATTAATTGACAGTTAATTATTTGTTAATATGTAGTTTATAATAATTAAACAGTGGTTTTACAGGATGCAGATTGCAAAATGTTTATATTTATAAGTGTCCATAGATATTTTTCCACGGATTATTCACGTCTCTGTCCTGCAGTATCTCATCAGGTGTACAATGACCCTACTCGGACTCCAGCCTACTTCTTATTCATCTACATTTTGTTTCAGATATGATCAATTGAATAGCATGGTATTTTTTCTAGGTGGGATGTGGCAGGAATTTACTTACAATACTCAGACCTGTGTAGACCTGGATGTTATGCAAATTGTAGTGGAGCATTTCTAGAGGCTCCATAAAACAAGACAGAATTAATCTTGGACTGACTTCTCCTGGTTGTAAATTCTGTGTGTGTGTGTGTGAGGACTGTGCTACCTAAATTACACCTGTACACAGGAGATAACAGGAGTTCTCTCCTATGTTCCTGCAACTGACTGTTTATCACAATTAACTCTTCTTCCACAAGTGGTTAATAGGAGGTTGAACTGCCCTCTCTTTATTCTCTCTTTTTCAGATGTAATACTTTTTGCTGATGATACCAACTTGATTTTATAGCACAAGAATTTAGATTCACTAGTCAAAGAAAAAAAACAATATCAGTAGCCTATGTCAATCTACTACAGTAGAAAAGTTTAGGCCACCTATTCTATTGGTGAGTTGTCAATAAATAAATAGCCTATTCCAAACAGACTCTGGGACAATTGAGGGATAGTAGATCCCAAATTCATACAATCAGTAGGCATAATTTTTTTTTTTTAAAGCAATGAGTCTGATGCAACATCAGAACATTTAGCTTAAAACGTTGATAAACTATTATTATCAGTGTAATGTGCACAAGGCAGTAGGCTACAAGCAAATGTTCATTCCATAACGCAATTCCTGAGAAAACACCTTTGTCAAAAGGGCACTGCAAATGTTCCATAATGCGTTCCATAATGCAATTAGCGGGGAAACACCTTTGTCACCTGCGAGCGATTTAATGTGACAGAGATGGAAATATCAGTTTGAAAGATAGGAGATAAGCTACTTTGACGCAAGGTAAGACACGCCTCATAATATGTGTTAAAAAGTTCAGATTTCAAACGATTAAGAATATGTTTTTAAAATGCATACTGCCTCCAGGACGGCTAATAATTATGGCTGGAACGGAGCGAATGGAACAGCATCAAGCATGTAGAAACCATGTGTTTGATGCCATTCCACTGATTCTGCTCCAGCCATTACCACCAGCCCGTCCTCCCCATTTAAGGTGCCACCAACCTCCTGTGGTAGGTATATCTAGCTGTCCATTAACACGTTCTGATGGAATGGCTTGTCCTGCACTTTGTAAAAACCCAGAGTGCATTGAGTGAATGTTGAAAAAAGATCTTGGTTCCTTTCTAAACATCGTAATGTGAATGCAAAGAGGACCACAAAATAGGTGAAGTTAACAGACAAAAGTGCTGAGTCCTCATTCAAAGGCAAGGGCAGTGTGAATACAAAAAGAAGAGTTCTTTAAAGAGGACTATTTGTGAAAACCTAAGCACGCACACTTGCACACACAAAAATAAACATGCTTTTTAAACACTGAGTTTATCATGTTTAATTGTAATTGGTATGTTCAATCAATTCAACAAAAACAATCTGTTTGGTATATTTTTTGTCTTTGTGGTTTATATAAGCCCTCACCTGCACACTTCTGTCTTGTTTTTTATTTTATCTACACTGTTTGTCTTTCAATTGTCTTTTTTTATTGTGCGAATAACAAATATAAATAATAAACAAATGCATATGCCGGTATAAATGCTTCAGAAATCATGCATCGTCAAGGTTGGCAAAAGTCTTATGCTACGTTTGACCAAGCAAAGGAGAGCTGCACACTCTAGAAACTCAGATGCAATAATTGAATAACCTAATATCCAATGTTGACAGATAAGCTGTCTTCATCTACGTTGTCTGTCGAAATGTTGGATATTAGGTTATTCAATTATTGCATCTGAGCTCCTAGTGTGCGGCTCACCTTTTCTTTTTCAAGTGTTTTACTCCGCTAGCCAGTACCTCACCTAAACAGGTGTGCGTTTCTTTCGCCTCCACATTTGACAAAGCTGCAGATTTAAGGACCTTTTATATAGTATGTGAATCATATTCTTCATGAATGCCCTATAAAGTGTTGTTCATTTAGTGTGACAGACTCTAAAAAAAGATAAATTAAATCTCCTGGCCCAGAACCCTAGAATTAACAGGTCTGTTATGATTCGAAGCATCCTCCAATGTGTTACATGTTATGAAGGGGAGAAGGACCTCAGCCAACCTTACCGGGCGGACTTCAAAATGATGATTCACTCACACATGTAATGGTGCGTCATAAAACAAGTCATAGTGCAACAGCATATTGGCTATGCTCAGCTGCATTTTATGATGGGCAGAATATATAGTCTGTGCTCAGCTGGGTGTGTGTTCACTGCAGACGCATTTGACCCACTTTGGTATTCCACAGTGTTGCATACATTTCCATTCATTAGTCTGGCAACTAAGGATGTTCCAAATGGCACCCTATTCCCTATATAGTGCACTACTTTTGACCAGAGCCCTATGCACTACAGTGTATAGGGGATAGGATGCCATTTGGGATGCTGTTACACCCCATTACTAACTGAAAACGTGGGCCAAGGATCATCTTATTGAGTAAATGGTCTTATCTTCCAATGGCAGTCCTGCCCTGAAGTACATAAGCAGAGAAGAGTGACTCAGGTTATCCCTAGACATTACAAAAAGGACAGAGCTAAAACAGACTGTTTATGATGTGGCAAGATCACATCCTGATTCAGAACATAGCCTAGTGCTGTATGAGAGCAATCCATGCTGTACATATTACAGTATGCAGTGCAAGTAGTGTGTGTGTGTGTGCGTGTGTGAGTGAGTCCATGTGTGTGTGTAGATGTGTGCGCTAACATACTGGACTGTTAGATACTACTGCACTGTTGGAGCTAGAAACACAAGCATTTAGCAATGTGTGGGTTTAAAATGCAGGGGATCAACAGCTCCAACTCAATCACATAGTCCTTGACCCTAGCTGAGATGCAGTTCCCAGTATCATCATCATCAGTAGACAGCAGATAAGAAATTATGAATGCTGACTGTACCCTTCCTGACAAAATCACTAGTCTGTAGTGAGTTAGCACCAGCGGGAGAAAATCATTAGTCTATAGGGAGTTAGCACCAGCGGGAGATGCACTCTCCTGCTTAGGCTGCTCTAGCTTTCAGGGCCTGGAACCAACAGTGACGGATCGTTGTTGCATCTAAACCTGTTCCACAGTGCTGCTGTGCATGAAAACCCAACAGGGCTGCTACTTTCAGACAAACGCCCCCTGACAAATGGGGAGAATGGAGAGGCTTCCATTAGAGAACACACTCTGGTGTTCTGTTAGACAGGGAACTCTTTATCCACAATATAGCAGGTGGTGTAAAGCCATAACACATGTGTTTTTCGAGCAACAGACTATGATCGGTAATGTCAGAAGCTGCACTGAATTCTAACAACAGCCCCCACAATCTTATCAATTTCTCTCAGCCAATCATCAGTCATTTGTGTAAGTGCTGTGCTTGTTGAATGTCCTTCCCTATAAGCATGCTGAAAGTCTGTTGTAAATTTGTTTACTGTAAAATAGCGGCCATGGAAACCCGTTTCATGAAGCTCCCGACGAACACTTCTTGTGCTGACGTTGCTTCCAGAGGCAGTTTGGAACACTAGTGTGTTGAGTGTTGCAACCGAGGACAGACGCACTCGCCGGTCCCTTTCTGTGAGCTTGTGTGGCCTACCACGTCACGGCTGAGCCGTTGTTGCTCCTAGACATTTCCACTGCACAATAACAGCACTTAGAGTTGACCAGGGCAGCTCTAGCGGGACAGACATTTGACAAACTGACTTGTTGGAAAAGTGGCATCCTATGACCGTGCCACGTTGAAAGTCACTTAGCTCTTCAGTAAGACAAACATTGGCTGTAAAAGGGCCTGTATGGCTGTGTGCTCGATTTTATACACCTGTCAGCAACGGGTATGGCTGAAATAGCCGAATCCACTAATTTGAAGGGGTGTCCACATACTTTTGTCTATATAGAGTGTATGTCCACCCTTAATTTAAAATGACGTTATTTGGGATCAGTCTTTTAGCAAACAGCTTCACAATACTACCCAGAGCCTACAGTGACTGCTATGAAGTGAAATATAAATGTAGTTAGAAATAAAGAAATAGACAGATTTTTCATACCAGTGTGGTTTTCGTTGATATCCTTTGGCACATTTCACAATGAATTGACAGGTTTTATGTCATGCTGTTCTATTGATAATGTCGCTGTGTCTCTTGACTATCTCTTCGTGTATTGAAGAGCTGCCTGTCTGTTGTCTGAAGTAATTAGTTTGTTTTGAAGGTTATTTTGTTCATTTAAATGTGACTTTGTTTAGTTAATGCAAACAGAGTGGTTGGTGGTGATTTCCAAAAACACTATTTCTTTGTATTAGCCACGAATACAGTATTATACTAATAAGGTATTAAGACATGAATGAATAATTACTCATGAGCAATTTAATATGAAATTACTTGAATTAATGATAACATAGGGATTGCAGTCATGCCGCCAAGTTTGTGGTTATGTTCGGCCTTCCTCCAGAAGCTTTACCGGCAGGATCCCTTAGGACTATAGCAGACAAATCTCACACCCTCTTTTCTAAAAGTATTTTACTACTGTCTTGTGCAATGGGAAAGGAATGAAAAGATGAAAAACATTCCACCTTCATAGGCTGATAAATCAAGTAACCTCCGATCCAAGTACGTTTCCTCATGTTGATGACACTATAGTTTACCTTGACTTTGGTAAGGACAAATCTTTGAGAGATTACTTTTCACACAACTCCTCTTTCATTTCACTGGGTGTGTGTATTTAACTTTGACTTTCCAACACTCAATGCCTTTTTGGGGACACAGAAGGTCACATACATAGAACCCATTTCATTAATCTCTCAGTCCACAGCTGAAGTTCTGAGTCACTGTTTTAATAGCACACAGTATTACAAATGAAAACCAGAGGCCTTTGAAGGGGTGAGACTTCCACACAACGTGTAGCATTCACACCAGCAAACAAAATAAGTATTTGTTTCTCAGTCTTACTCTTTAATGATGTCTGATGTTTGATCTGAGCATCCGGAATGGTTATTCCTTTCAAATAATAAAATGTACATTTTAGAGTACATTTTACAATTACACAATGAATCACATCAAATGTGATTAAAAATGTTTGTTGGAGCGAGATGCATTTTATTTATAAAGAAGTCACATGTCTGTTTCTCTGTTGTCATTTCCCTGGGCATGATACCATTAGAACCTAAGTTCAGAGAAACTATAATTTATTAATTGTTTCTCCAATGTTTGAGAGAGTCATGAAAAAGGAAGGCTCTCTTTGTATTCAGGGGTCTTTGCCCCAACATTGCCACACTCCAGTAGTCCATGAAGAAACTGTGAATGTTGTGTTGTCAGGAGTATTTGTGTGTGTAATAAATCCCTTTGTCGAGTTAAACTAATTCTGAATGGCTGGGCCTGGAACCCAAGTGGGTTCGCCTATGCTCTCCCGTTGCGCAGTCATGTGAAATCCATAAATTAGGTTATAATGAATGTATTTATTTGACAGATTTCCTTATATGAAATGTAACTCATGCAACAATTTCAAAGATTACCTTTGCGTTTATATTTTTCTTCACTATACATTTTGTAACAGTTTGTAAGGGTTACTAAGTGCGCATTTCCTCTTGGCAAAGAACTGGTATTGGAACCAGTTGGAACAATGCTATCATTTTCAATGCTAGCTAAAGAATGACAAGTGAGAGTGATCTGTAAAACACAGTGGTTTCTAAGAGCTCACTCATACCTACAGTACCAGTCAAGTTTAGACACACCTACTCATTCCACAGTTTGTTTATTTTTACTATTCTCTACGTTGTAGAATAATAGTGAGGCGATCAAACTATGAAATAACACATATAGAATCATGTAGTAACCAAAAAAGTGTTTAAGAAATATATTTTATATTTGAGATTCTCAAAGTAGCCACCCTTTGCCTTGACAGCTTTTGCACACCTTTGTCATACTCTCAACCAGCTTCATGAGGTAGTCACCTGGAATGCATTTCAATTAACAGGTGTGCCTTGTTAAAAGTTAATTGTGGAATTTCCCTCCTTAATGCGTTTGAGCCAATCAGTTGTATTGTGACAAGGTAGGGGTGGTATACAGAAGATAGCCCATACTATGTCAAGAACAGCCCAAATAAGCAAAGTGAAACAACAGTCCATCATTACTTTAAGACATGAAGGTCAGTTGATCCGGAAAATTAAGAACTTTGAAAGTGTCTTCAAATGCAGTCGCATAAACCATCTAGCGCTATTATGAAACTGTCTCTCATGAGGACCGCCACAGGAAAGGAAGACCCAGAATTACCTCTGCTGCAGAGGATAAGTTCATTAGAGTTATCAGCCTCAAACTTCAGCTCAAATAAATGCTTCAGACTTCAAGTAGCAGACATCAACATCAACTGTTCAGAGGAGATTGTGTGCATCAGGCCTTCATGGTCAAATTGCTGCAAATAAACCACTACCAAAGGACACCAATAAGAAGAAGAGACTTGCTTGGGCCAAGAAACACGAGCAATGGACATCAACGCTAGTAAAACCAAATGCATGCTTTTCAACCGTTCGCTGCCTGCACCCGCACGCCTGACCAGCATCACCACCCTGGATGGTTCCGACCTTGAATATGTGGACATCTATAAGTACCTAGGTGTCTGGCTAGACTCTAAACTCTCCTTCCAGACCCATATCAAACATCTCCAATCGAAAATCAAACCAAGAGTCGGCTTTCTATTCCGCAACAAAGCCTCCTTCACTCACGCCGCCAAACTTACCCTAGTAAAACTGACTGTCCTACCGATCCTCGACTTCGGCGATGTCATCTACAAAATTGCTTCCAACACTCTACTCAGCAAACTGGATGCAGTTTATCACAGTGCCATCCGTTTTGTCACTAAAGCACCTTATACCACCCACCACTGCGACTTGTATGCTCTAGTCGGCTGGCCCTCGCTACATATTCGTCGCCAGACCCACTGGCTCCAGGTCATCTACAAGTCCATGCTAGGTAAAGCTCCGCCTTATCTCAGTTCACTGGTTACGATGGCAACACCCATCCGTAGCACGCGCTCCAGCAGGTGTATCTCACTGATCATCCCTAAAGCCAACACCTCATTTGGCCGCCTTTCGTTCCAGTTCTCTGCTGCCTGTGACTGGAACGAATTGCAAAAATCGCTGAAGTTGGAGACTTTTATCTCCCTCACCAACTTCAAACATCTGCTATCTGAGCAGCTAACCGATCGCTGCAGCTGTACATAGTCTATTGGTAAATAGCCCACCCATTTTCACCTACCTCATCCCCATACTGTTTTTATTTATTTATTTTTCTGCTCTTTTGCACACCAATATCTCTACCTGTACATAACCATCTGATCATTTATCACTCCAGTGTTAATCTGCATAATTGTAATTATTTGCCTACCTTCTCATGCCTTTTGCACACAATGTATATATAGACTCCCCTTTTTTTCTACTGTGTTATTGACTTGTTAATTGTTTACTCCATGTGTAACTCTGTGTTGTCTGTTCACACTGCTATGCCTTATCTTGGCCAGGTCGCAGTTGCAAATGAGAACTTGTTCTCAACTAGCCTACCTGGTTAAATAAAGGTGAAATAAAAAAAATAAAAAATAAAAATAAAAAAATTAGATCGACGTGTTTTTGTGCGACGCAGAGTAGGTGAATGGATGATCTCTGCATGCGTGGTTCCCACCGTGAAGCAAGGACGAGGTGTGATGGTGCTTTACTGGTGACACTGTCAGATTTATTTAGAATTCAAGGCACACTTAACCAGCATGGCTACTACAGCATTCTGCAGCAATATGCCACCCATCTGGTTTGTGATTAGTGGGACTATAATTTGTTTTTTCAACAGGACAATGACCCAACAGACCTCCAGGCTGTGGGAGGGCTATTTGACCAAGGACATTGATGGAGTGCTGCATCAGATGACCAAGAGAGTGCAAAGCTGTCAAGGCAAAGGGTGGCTACTTTGAAGAATCTAAAATATATGTTGATTTGTTTAACACTTTTTTGGTTACTACATGATTGCATATGTTATTTCATAGTTGTGATGTCTTCTATTATTCTACAATATAGAAAATAGTAAAAAATAAAAAAAAACCTTTGAATGATTAGGTTTCCAAACTTTTGACTGGCACTGTATGTTTGAATGTGCAGACACGCATTATATTATGATGGAAAGCTACAACTTCATCCCTGCAAAATGACTACAATACCTCTTATTAGAGAATAAGTAAGGGTTACTAAGTGCGCATTTCCTCTTGGCAAAGAACTGGTATTGGAACCAGTTGGAACAATGCTATCATTTTCAATGCTAGCTAAAGAATGACAAGTGAGAGTGATCTGTAAAACACAGTGGTGTTGATCCCTAATGCAGTTGAAGTGTAAAAACAGGCCAAAAGACATCATGATCTCTTTTCACAACTATTCTCCATTATGGAACAGTAACCTAATATGATCAGGTCTTTAGTTTTTCCTCAATGGTCTAGTAGAAATAGTTTCACCCTCAGAGACATCGTCACCAATTCAGGTCGTAGATCTTTTCAGGACTTCAAAGAATCATCTCTCCCAGGGACATCATCCTGTTTTTTTTTTACCTTAGGCTCTGCTCAGCTCTAAAAGCCTACAGAGTACCCTGTGATTCCCTATTGCCACCCATCCCCTGGTTGAGAGTTTTTTGAATACTCCCAAATCTGTTGCCTGTTCTCCATCCTCTACTCTAAATTTAACTCTGACAAGAATGGACCTGCGGTCACTTCCATCTTAAGCAGAGAAGTTACAGGTTTTGGAGAACAGTTGAACTGGAAGGTGATATGGAACAATGTTTTATCATCAAAAACCTCACCAGTTAATTCATTTTATGTATTCACAAATGTTATTATACACCATATCGCCGCTTCCAGATGAAACTGACTATAATCCCTGCAGCTGTTGCAATCTTGGTTCAGTCGGGACCTATGTCAGCCTATGTATGTTTTGGGAATGGCCAGGGGTCTCTGACCTCAGTACATACAGTGCCTTGCGAAAGTATTCGGCCCCCTTGAACTTTGCGACCTTTTGCCACATTTCAGGCTTCAAACATAAAGATATAAAACTGTATTTTTTTGTGAAGAATCAACAACAAGTGGGACACAATCATGAAGTGGAACGACATTTATTGGATATTTCAAACTTTTTTAACAAATCAAAAACTGAAAAATTGGGCGTGCAAAATTATTCAGCCCCCTTAAGTTAATACTTTGTAGAGCCACCTTTTGCTGCGATTACAGCTGTAAGTCGCTTGGGGTATGTCTCTATCAGTTTTGCACATCGAGAGACTGACATTTTTTCCCATTCCTCCTTGCAAAACAGCTCGAGCTCAGTGAGGTTGGATGGAGAGCATTTGTGAACAGCAGTTTTCAGTTCTTTCCACAGATTCTCGATTGGATTCAGGTCTGGACTTTGACTTGGCCATTCGAACACCTGGATATGTTTCTTTTTGAACCATTCCATTGTAGATTTTGATTTATGTTTTGGATCATTGTCTTGTTGGAAGACAAATCTCCGTCCCAGTCTCAGGTCTTTTGCAGACTCCATTCTTCCAGAATGGTCCTGTATTTGGCTCCATCCATCTTCCCATCAATTTTAACCATCTTCCCTGTCCCTGCTGAAGAAAAGCAGGCCCAAACCATGATGCTGCCACCACCATGTTTGACAGTGGGGATGGTGTGTTCAGCTGTGTTGCTTTTACGCCAAACATAACGTTTTGCATTGTCGCCAAAAAGTTCAATTTTGGTTTCATCTGACCAGAGCACCTTCTTCCACATGTTTGGTGTGTCTCCCAGGTGGCTTGTGGCAAACTTTAAACAACACTTTTTATGGATATCTTTAAGAAATGGCTTTCTTCTTGCCACTCTTCCATAAAGGCCAGATTTGTGCAATATATGACTGATTGTTGTCCTATGGACAGAGTCTACCACCTCAGCTGTAGATCTCTGCAGTTCATCCAGAGTGATCATGGGCCTCTTGGCTGCATCTCTGATCAGTCTTCTCCTTGTATGAGCTGAAAGTTTAGAGGGACGGCCAGGTCTTGGTAGATTTGCAGTGGTCTGATACTCCTTCCATTTCAATATTATCGCTTGCACAGTGCTCCTTGGGATGTTTAAAGCTTGGGAAATCTTTTTGTATCCAAATCCGGACCTGCCTGGTGTGTTCCTTGTTCTTCATGATGCTCTCTGCGCTTTTGACAGACCTCTGAGACTATCACAGTGCAGGTGCATTTATACGGAGACTTGATTACACACAGGTGGATTGTATTTATCATCATTAGTCATTTAGGTCAACATTGGATCATTCAGAGATCCTCACTGAACTTCTGGAGAGAGTTTGCTGCACTGAAAGTAAAGGGGCTGAATAATTTTGCACGCCCAATTTTTCAGTTTTTGATTTGTTAAAAAAGTTTGAAATATCCAATAAATGTCGTTCAACTTCATGATTGTGTCCCACTTGTTGTTGATTCTTCACAAAAAAATACAGTTTTATATCTTTATGTTTGAAATGTTTGAAATGTGGCAAAAGGTCGCAAAGTTCAAGGGGGCCGAATACTTTCGCAAGGAACTGTATGTTAAATACCTCCTTCACACCTTGATAGAGGGCAAATTTACCTATGTCGCCTGGAATTACTTGCGTCATTCTATGGGGGGGGGGGGGGGGGCACAAATTGCTTTCTGATAAGAACAGAGCTATTGTGTTGTGTTTACTCACACGTTGTAATAGACATGAGGGGAGACAGAGAGCTGGTTTCAAGCGCAGGGCACAGCAGGTGTTTATTACAAAGGACCACAGGAGGAGGCAGGAAGCTGTGTCCAGGGGCAGGCAGAAGGTCATAAACAGGGGGTCCAAAAGGGCAACAGTACAGGCAGAGAAAAGGCTAGCCCGGGAGATCAGGAAATCCGATAGGCTAAAGTACAGGCAGTGAATAGGAAAAAGTCATCGTTAGTGAGGCATGCAAAAACTATCATACAGGAGAGGAGTAACTCACAGGTACCACAGCACTCTGCCAGACATGTGTCACAAAACAAACAATACCTCACAGTGATGGAGTGCAAAGAACTGAACTCAATAGTGTGTGATAATGACATACAGGTGTGTGAACATGTGATTAGAATTCAGGTGATTGGGATCTGGAGAGTGAGCCTCGTTCAGGGGATCTAGGTGTTTGAGAGTGAGCTGGAATGTGAGCTGCGTTCAGGGGATCAATGTGTTTGAGGGTGTGAGTTGGAAGCAGACGTTACACATGTGTAGTGCTTTGGCCAATCACTAACCTCCCCTGTCATTTTCACAACTCTCCAAGCTATCTTTCTCAACTCTTTCACCGACTGAGCTATAACTAGAAGGACAAATTGGATATTACAATAGTAAAATTATCAACATTATCTTGCATAGAGAAATCATTTGAAACGTCATTGCTATGTTATCATTGGTATCTAGCGCTACAAAAGCAAAATGAGAAATTATCCTGTCAGTAGGCCTGTGTGTGCAAAGTCTCTAGTGAGACAACTGTGTCCATACAAAAAAAGCATCATAGATTATTTCATAATTTTTTATAGTGTTCTGGTATTTCAAATCAAAGTAATGCATCATATTTGTAAATTACATCTTCGTACAAACCTCTCTGCCACTATGCATTTCTATTCCATTGCATGTTTGTGTCAGCATTTTAGTGGGGGTGCAATACTGCTCAGACTGAACTCCAAAAAGCATTAAATAAAGTATGGTAGAACCACATACTGTATGTCAGAGATACTATAGCCAAATGATGAATATCTCACAAACTTTTATGCCTTAACTTTTCTGATATACTGTATTATTAATGCTAAAATCAATTGGCTCTCAAAAAGAATCCTAAATTACCCAATGGAATAATGCTGTAGACACTTTAATGCACTGCCTTGACTGGTAAATTGCCCAACAACAAAGGCCAGAAGTATTTTTCTTCGTATGCCTTCTTCTAGAATTGAAACAACTTGTTATGTAGAAACATTCTGACTCTGTTCATTGGAGAAAGATGGGAAGTATCCACCACAACATAGTATATGTCATAGTATAATTTATATTTGGGCATATATGGGAGAAACGTTTGTATTGTGTCTGAAGCTTTAGAAATCAGTCATTCTGGGATTGTCTGTTGTCTGTATTTGTTTGATTGAAAAGCACAATGTTATGTACACAGTCCCTCTGAGAGTTTCAAACCCAGCTACACATCTGCGCCACAGGTGGCCAGAATAAAGAAAAGGATTAAATGATTTGAAAATAAATCATGTATTCCCTCTCAGGGAAAATGTTTTAGAGTCACAAAATACAATTTCATTCACATACCTTTTAGGCAACATCCACAAATTGGTTTTGCTGGCGAGCTTCAAGTCAAACTTCCTGGGGCACAAATTGCAGAACTACTAAAGCTCAGGAAACGGAAGTTCAGAAATTTTGTTGTAAAACCAAAAATTATGTTTGCAACCACCGGGCATTAATCCAGTAGTCTTCAATAAATAGACCTACTGTTGTATTGGTGAGGGCAAGCATCGTGAAATAATGGACTGCAGATTTTGATTTTTCTATTGTTGATCTCTGTAAGCAGGAAGTTGCCCCGCTGTTTAGGATAATGAGTTAACTTAACGAACGAATTGCTTTTGCCAAATCCTTTGCGTATGCTTGACATACACATTATTAAGTAACTTTTTTGAACGTATTTTAAGTACCTATTTGGTAATGACACATACAATGTAAGATTTTCTAGCTTTTGCTGTATTTGTATTTATTATGGATCCCCATTAGCTGCTGTGCCAAGGCATCAGCTATTCTTCCTGGGGTCCTAGCAAAAATTAAGGCAGTTATACATTTAAAAAAAACATTATAATACATTTACAACATATTTCACAACATATTAAATGTGTGCCCTCAGACCCCTACTCTACTACCACATATCCACAACGCAAAATCCATGTGCACGTGTGTGTCACGCCCTGGCCATAGAGAGGCTTTTTATTCTCTATTTTGGTTAGGCCAGGGTGTGACTAGGGTGGGTGTTCTGTTCTTTTTTCTATGTTTTTGTATTTCTTTGTTTTTGGCCGGGTATGGTTCTCAATCAGGGACAGCTGTCTGTCGTTGTCTCTGATTGAGAACCATATTTAGGTAGCTCTTGCCCACATGGGTTTTGTGGGTAGTTATTTTCTGTTTGGTGTTTTGCACCTGACAGAGCTGTTTTGGTTGTTTCTTTTGTTCCTTGTTATATTTAGTGTTCAGTTTATTACAATAATGATGAACACTTACCACGCTGCACCTTGGTCCTCACCATCTTCCAACGGCCGTTACAGTGTGTGTATAGTGTGTATGTTATGTGTGTTTGTATGCATGTGTCCTATGTTTGTATTGCATCACAGTCCCCATAGGGTGTATTCTTATCTGTTTTGTTTTTTTAAATCTAATGTTACTGCTTGCACGAGTTACTCGATGTTGAATAGAGTTCCATGTAGTCTTTTCTCTATGTAGTACTGTGTGTCTCCCATAGTCTGTTCTGGACTTGGGGACTGTGAAGAGACCTCTTGTGGCATGTCTTGTTGGGTATGCCTGGGTGTCCGAGCTGTGTGCCAGTAGTTTAGACAGACAGCTCGGTGCATTCAACATGTCATTGATAAAAGTAGTGATGAAGTCAATCTGTCCTCCACTTTCACTTCCAGGAGAGGTTTTTGAGCTGGTCTTGGATTAATTACTAGTCATTGTTTTAACGCAGCCTTGAAATGTGTGGACAGAGTCCAGGACCCAAGATGTCCTGGACATTGTCATTGCTGTAGAGTATCTTTTGTTTTCAGAAGGTGTCAAAGTTATCAATAAAAGTGACTCCAGCAGAGCTACAGTAGTCTTTTAGCCAGATGTGTAATGCCAGCAGTCTGCTGAATCTTTCACATCCATGGCCCAACGATGGTACTGGACCTGAAATTATTGGTCATTTTTTGGAGTCTTTTAATGCTAAAATCAGTTCTTTAAAATTCATTTTCAAATGTTCCGAGCTAGCCCTCCTGATGTCGTTTGAGCCACACATGGACTACGACAGTGTCCGCTCCTGGCATATGTGGTAGAACAGTCGGAAGCAGCCTTGTTATATGTCCTGTACTTGTGCTCCTGGGTAGGACAGGGTTTTTGCCATGGGGACCAAGATGTTTCTCACCATAGAGCTGCCTGTGACGACAGCTGGTGATGTTGAATTGGGCCAGCCTCTCAGGCAGTCTGGTGAGGCTGGGAGCTCCGAGGATCTGAACCCGAGGTAGAAGCCACCGGAGAGGGAGACAGAGCCGAGGACGAAGACACGGGTACTTCCAGATCCAATTTTGATTGGGAAGCCACCAAGGACGAAGGCGCTGGAACCTCTGGATCCAGGGCGGCAAAGCTGTTTATGGTCTGTGTCCGTTCCGGGCTCAACATCTCGATGGGGACCCCTGTTGCCAGAGGACACCTTCTTCGACTTCCACGGCGAGTGACGTACCTCCATGGCTGGTTGGTTGGGTCGAGATCAGCTCCGTTCTCCAGGGAAGAGGGAGACCCCTTCAGGGATTTTGAGTAGCCTTTATTCTTTTACCCCTTTTTGAAAAACAATTGTGCTTCAAACAGTAGCAGTAGGCTTATTCCTTGTGTTAGATAGGTGCCTTATTGCATGCTATAGAATGCTATAGAAATGTATGTCGAACTGTCATAAAACATAAACAAACAAAAAAACGTGTATGGCCGACACGGCGACAAAACTTAAAAAATAAAAAGTAGGTGGGCGTGGGTTCCCCAGTAGCTTATGTAGGTTTGCTATTTGCTTGTTAAGAGTAGCTACTTTGCTCCTGTAGTCCTCCGCAAGCAAGCAGTTGCTACATTGAAAGTCAACGCGGTCCACAATGTCCTGGAATAAAGCAAAGTAAATGCAACGCTGGAAACGTTCAATAGCGGCCTCCATTTGAGACCGTCGAGCCAGCTAGGCTAGCTGGGCTTTCGCGTCTCTCCCCCTATACGGAATCTGTCAGGATCCTGGGACAGATAGCAGCACTCACAACAATTTAGCCTAACACAGCCGGAGGATTCAAAATAAAATAAAAGTATATAAAAATACTGTCAGCTTTTAAACTGAGGTCTTAAGTTCAGGTTTCAGCGTTCAACAACAACAAACATACGTTGCGCTCTGATGAGTGATGATGGTATCACCAGTAGTCACCAGTCAGATAGGAACATTACTCAACCATGCCGTGTGCTCTCACTGTATTGTAAATCTCTTTAAATGAAACAATTTGCTACATGGCATACACATTTTTGTTATAAGATATTTAAAACAATTTGCTACATGGAATACACTTTTTGTTATGAGATCATTTATAAATTGCCTGAGAGCAACATTGAATTTTAAAATTCTTCTTTTTGAACGTATTTTAAGTACCTATTTGGTAATGACACATACAATGTAAGATTTTCTAGCTTTTGCTGTATTTGTATTTATTATGGATCCCCATTAGCTGCTGTGCCAAGGCATCAGCTATTCTTCCTGGGGTCCTAGCAAAAATTAAGGCAGTTATACATTTAAAAAAAACATTATAATACATTTACAACATATTTCACAACATATTAAATGTGTGCCCTCAGACCCCTACTCTACTACCACATATCCACAACGCAAAATCCATGTGCACGTGTGTGTCACGCCCTGGCCATAGAGAGGCTTTTTATTCTCTATTTTGGTTAGGCCAGGGTGTGACTAGGGTGGGTGTTCTGTTCTTTTTTCTATGTTTTTGTATTTCTTTGTTTTTGGCCGGGTATGGTTCTCAATCAGGGACAGCTGTCTGTCGTTGTCTCTGATTGAGAACCATACTTAGGTAGCTCTTGCCCACATGGGTTTTGTGGGTAGTTATTTTCTGTTTGGTGTTTTGCACCTGACAGAGCTGTTTTGGTTGTTTCTTTTGTTCCTTGTTATATTTAGTGTTCAGTTTATTACAATAATGATAAACACTTACCACGCTGCACCTTGGTCCTCACCATCTTCCACCAACGGCCGTTACAGTGTGTGTATAGTGTGTATGTTATGTGTGTTTGTATGCATGTGTCCTATGTTTGTATTGCATCACAGTCCCCATAGGGTGTATTCTTATCTGTTTTGTTTTTTTAAATCTAATGTTACTGCTTGCACGAGTTACTCGATGTTGAATAGAGTTCCATGTAGTCTTTTCTCTATGTAGTACTGTGTGTCTCCCATAGTCTGTTCTGGACTTGGGGACTGTGAAGAGACCTCTTGTGGCATGTCTTGTTGGGTATGCCTGGGTGTCCGAGCTGTGTGCCAGTAGTTTAGACAGACAGCTCGGTGCATTCAACATGTCATTGATAAAAGTAGTGATGAAGTCAATCTGTCCTCCACTTTCACTTCCAGGAGAGGTTTTTCAAAGTCCTTTTATATGGCACCTGACCAAAAAACTGAACAGTATTCAAGGTGCTACAAAACCAGGACCTGCCTTGTTGATAGTGTTGTTAAGAAGGCAGAGCATTGCTTTATTATAGACAGACTTCTCCCCATCCTAGCTACCACTGCATTAATATGTTTTGACCATAACAGTTTACAACCAGGGTTACTCCAAGCAGTTTAGTCATCTCAACATGCTCAATTTACACATTATTTATTACAATATTTAGTTGAGGTTTAGGGTTTAGTGAGTGTTTTGTTCCAAATACAATGCTTTTAGTTTTAGACACCACAGACCAGCAAATATTCTTTACATCATCAACATATGAATCACTACAGAACTTCTTGTATGACCTCTTTATACACTATATTAGGCCCAGCCTATGCACTTTGATTTTCCTAGATATGGCTATTATATTGTGATCACTACATCCAATGGATTTGGATACTGCTTTAAAGCAAATATCTGCAGCGTTAGTAAAAATGTGATCAATACATATTGATGATTTAATTCCTGTGCTGTTTGTAACTACCCTGGTAGGTTGGCTGACAACCTGATCCAGGTTGCAGGCACTGGTTACAGTTTGAAGTTTTTTCCTGAGTGGGCAGCTTGATGATAGCCAGTCAATATTTAAATCACCCAGAAAATATACTTCTCTGTTGATATCACATACATTATCAAGCATTTCACACATATTACCCAGAGACTGACTGTTAGCACTTGGTGGTCTATAGCAGCTTCCCACAAGAATGGGCTTTAGGTGAAGCCATATTACTTCAACAGCATTTAACATTAGATCATCTCTAAGCTTTACAGGAATGCGGTTCTGAATATAGACCGCAACACCGCCTCTGTTGGCATTTTTTTTATTTTCAGTAGATGTTATAACCATGTATTGCCACCACTGTACCACCACATCAAAGGTATTATCTAAGTGAGTTTCAGAGATAGTCAGAATATGAATGTCATCTGTTACAAGCACGTTATTGACTTCTTCGACCTTGTTTCTTAGGCTACATATGGGCTATTTATAGCACTTTTCTGGGTTGCTTGATTGTTTTTAATGCTTTACTGGGAAGCTTATCAGAGGTAGACTTACTCATGTTATTTACATTGGAGCTGATAGTGCAGGGTGAGCTGCATGAAGTGGTCTTCCTACTATTGCACACCGCCTCAGTGCTAACAGTGTAACTGTGGTTTATAGGCTCATGATTACTGCTTACAATAGCCGTAGGATAAACAAATGTATTCGGTGCAATTAGGGGTACATAAATTATATTACTTACATTGTGTTTGCCAATGCCCCTAAGATCATGTACATTTGATGCAGCATTATGGCGACTCATTGCCACAATGGTAGGGATTAATGGTAGGGATTAACTGAGCTGGTCTTGGATTAATTACTAGTCATTGTTTTAACGCAGCCTTGAAATGTGTGGACAGAGTCCAGGACCCAAGATGTCCTGGACATTGTCATTGCTGTAGAGTATCTTTTGTTTTCAGAAGGTGTCAAAGTTATCAATAAAAGTAACTCCAGCAGAGCTACAGTAGTCTTTTAGCCAGATGTGTAATGCCAGCAGTCTGCTGAATCTTTCACATCCATGGCCCAACGATGGTACTGGACCTGAAATTATTGGTCATTTTTTGGAGTCTTTTAATGCTAAAATCAGTTCTTTAAAATTCATTTTCAAATGTTCCGAGCTAGCCCTCCTGATGTCGTTTGAGCCACACATGGACTACGACAGTGTCCGCTCCTGGCATATGTGGTAGAACAGTCGGAAGCAGCCTTGTTATATGTCCTGTACTTGTGCTCCTGGGTAGGACAGGGTTTTTGCCATGGGGACCAAGATGTTTCTCACCATAGAGCTGCCTGTGACGACAGCTGGTGATGTTGAATTGGGCCAGCCTCTCAGGCAGTCTGGTGAGGCTGGGAGCTCCGAGGATCTGAACCCGAGGTAGAAGCCACCGGAGAGGGAGACAGAGCCGAGGACGAAGACACGGGTACTTCCAGATCCAATTTTGATTGGGAAGCCACCAAGGACGAAGGCGCTGGAACCTCTGGATCCAGGGCGGCAAAGCTGTTTATGGTCTGTGTCCGTTCCGGGCTCAACATCTCGATGGGGACCCCTGTTGCCAGAGGACACCTTCTTCGACTTCCACGGCGAGTGACGTACCTCCATGGCTGGTTGGTTGGGTCGAGATCAGCTCCGTTCTCCAGGGAAGAGGGAGACCCCTTCAGGGATTTTGAGTAGCCTTTATTCTTTTACCCCTTTTTGAAAAACAATTGTGCTTCAAACAGTAGCAGTAGGCTTATTCCTTGTGTTAGATAGGTGCCTTATTGCATGCTATAGAATGCTATAGAAATGTATGTCGAACTGTCATAAAACATAAACAAACAAAAAAACGTGTATGGCCGACACGGCGACAAAACTTAAAAAATAAAAAGTAGGTGGGCGTGGGTTCCCCAGTAGCTTATGTAGGTTTGCTATTTGCTTGTTAAGAGTAGCTACTTTGCTCCTGTAGTCCTCCGCAAGCAAGCAGTTGCTACATTGAAAGTCAACGCGGTCCACAATGTCCTGGAATAAAGCAAAGTAAATGCAACGCTGGAAACGTTCAATAGCGGCCTCCATTTGAGACCGTCGAGCCAGCTAGGCTAGCTGGGCTTTCGCGTCTCTCCCCCTATACGGAATCTGTCAGGATCCTGGGACAGATAGCAGCACTCACAACAATTTAGCCTAACACAGCCGGAGGATTCAAAATAAAATAAAAGTATATAAAAATACTGTCAGCTTTTAAACCGAGGTCTTAAGTTCAGGTTTCAGCGTTCAACAACAACAAACATACGTTGCGCTCTGATGAGTGATGATGGTATCACCAGTAGTCACCAGTCAGATAGGAACATTACTCAACCATGCCGTGTGCTCTCACTGTATTGTAAATCTCTTTAAATGAAACAATTTGCTACATGGCATACACATTTTTGTTATAAGATATTTAAAACAATTTGCTACATGGAATACACTTTTTGTTATGAGATCATTTATAAATTGCCTGAGAGCAACATTGAATTTTAAAATTCTTCATCAGTCCTTTATCCACATCAAAATGTCAAATTATGGAAGGGGAAACTACCCAATAAACAACAACACATCTGTGGGTGGCAACAAAGGTATCAAATGCGAAGAGTGTGCATGCACTTCCTAATAGAACACAGGTGTGATATGTGGAGTTTAAGCTTATAATGTGATGCAGCTTTAGAAATGTATCTCTCTGGATCATCACAAAGTTAGCAAGGCAATGTGCTCCAACAGGCTACAGAAAGCTATTGACTGTCTGACTCTGTGTGTGTGTTTACTGCCCTCTTGGGGCAACTCAGTAAAAAATGGGATCAGATAAGCCAGGATCATTGGATACTCAAGACATCAACTCATGCTTTAAAGGCCACGTTGCAAGTTACATTTGCCAAAATAGAATATACACCCCTTGTAGATGGCAATACAAAAAAAAGTTTGGATTCCATTTCCCAGGGCTGCGAAATTTAAAAAATGTGCGAAGCGCGTGTGCTATTAAGCAACACCCCCTCAAGTGCATGACGCAGCCTGGGATTTTGCCTGACTGGACAACATCTGGTGAAGACAGTTTTACAAACGAATAGCGATTATTCATCGGCCTGAAGTCCTGGAATAAAACTTAAATGAACTGCTTGAAGGTCATAGTCTCTTTTATATGTGTACATGATTTGTGTTAGTAAAAGGCATGGCCTTGCTAGCTGGCTTCCTCATCCTACTTTACTAGAAACTAGCTAGCTGTATCAGTCATCTTTAGATGCCAGGTGAAAACATACAGCTATATTTGCTAAGCTATCCATATGGTTTATGAAGTTGACAAAAATGCCATTAGATACATTTAAACTGCTGGGGGAAAGTTGGCTAAATTACCTAACTAGCTACGTTTCTAGAAAATAACTATATATTTGCTCGCTATAATACTGACTTGTGAACACTTTTTGTCAAACTACTTTGTTGCCCTGCCTGTTTATAGATGCACTGGTGACTGAAAAATTTGGCAAGAAAAATTCCCCTCTAGATTTCACTGTGAGTAGGTGGTAGTTTTGCTATAATTTGGCTGAATAGGTTTGTGCACATGTACATTAGTGTTTAATTAGTTAAACTAAGTTACTGACTGACTAGGCAAATTCTTATTCATGTTTTTGGTGTTGTTGCATTTCAGATGAAGAGGGAGTTAGAGCACTAAAAAGCAACATGCTGACAGACCAGGTCCCAGTTTCACAAAGCATCTCAGAGTAGGAGTACTTATTTTTGGATCAGTTTTGCCTTTTATATCACAATCAATAATTACATTGACAAAGGGGAGCTGGTCCTAGATCACTATTCCTAATCTGAAGATAGGTTGTGAATATGGGCCCGGGAAGAAAGCTGTTGCCCAATATCTTGCACAGCAGTTTTCACCACAGGACCCTAGCAGCATTACTGAATTTCCAAATCAATGACACTAACAAAAGGGTTGAATTGTTCAGCAACATGTGGAGTGAACATGGCTTTAGTGATGAAAGGTACATAATGCATTTGTCACTGCATGTTGTGACATGGGCTTGGATGGTGATATGCATCTTCTTCAAGCTTCCTGAATGAATACTGGGGGTATTCAGTGGTTCCGGATGGAAGCAAGGGCCTTACCTGGGAGTATAGTAACAGTCTCTCTGTCTCGCAGCCGTTCTGTCAACATGTATTTATTATATGTAACCAGTCAAATTAATTCAAAACTACTACTTACTCAAGCACCAACTTACAGTTGAAGTGGGAAGTTTACATACACCTTAGCCAAATACATTTAATCAGAGTAAAAATTC
This sequence comes from Oncorhynchus mykiss, assembly GCF_057628025.1. Classification (NCBI taxonomy): domain Eukaryota; kingdom Metazoa; phylum Chordata; class Actinopteri; order Salmoniformes; family Salmonidae; genus Oncorhynchus; species Oncorhynchus mykiss. The sequence goes on from NC_143046.1 coordinate 46,455,268, forward strand.
TCTGTCTTAGGTCAGTAAGGATCCACTTTTTTTTAAGAATGTAAAATGTCAGAATAATAGAGAGAATGTGCAGTTGCAAACCATAGTCTGTTTTATTAAATGGTGGTTTTGGAGCAGTGGCTTCTTCCTTGCTGTGAGGCCTTTCAAGTTATGTGGATATAGGACTTGTTTTACTGTGGATATAGATACTTTTGTACCTGTTTGCTCCAGCATCTTCACAAGGTCATTTGCTGTTGTTCTGGGATTGATTTGCACTTTTCACACCAAAGTACGTTCATCTCTAGGAGACAGAACACATTTCCTTCCTGAGCGGTATGACGGCTGCGTGGTCCCATGGTGTTAATACTTGCGTACTATTGTTCGTACAGATGAACGTGGTACCTTCAGGCGTTTGGAAATTGCTCCCAACGATGATCCAGACTTGTGGAGGTCTACAATTTGTTTTCTGAGGTCTTGGCTGTTTTCCCATAATGTCAAGCAAAGAGGCCCTGAGTTTGAAGGTAGGCCTTGAAATACATCCACAGGTACACCTCCAATTGAATCAAATTATGCCAATTAGCCTATCAGAAGCTTCCGTAGCCATGACATAATTTTCTGGAATTTTCCAAGCTGTTTAAAGGCACAGTCAACTTAGAGTATGTAAACTTCTGACCCACTGGAATTGTGATACAGTGAATTATAAGTGAAATAATCTGTCTAAACAATTGTTGGAAAAATTACTTGTCATGCACAAAGTAGATTTCCTAACCGACTTGCTAAAACTATAGTTTGTTGACAAAAAAATTGTGGTGTGGTTGAAAAACAAGTTTTAATGACTCCAACTTAAGTGTATGTAAACTTCCGACTTCAACTGTATATTCACTTTGACTCATTCTTTAATATATTTTTATTGAAATACCAGTATGATATACATTAATAAAAATGCATTCACTCTGGACATGATACTTGCATTTATTTTAGACCTTTTTGTTAACTTACAATAACATGTTTTTTATGAAATGTTTTTACAAAACTTTATTGTATTTGGTCATCCCCATAATGTGGCCATTGAAGGTGTACGAACAGCTGACAGGTTTGTTGATGTGCTGCTCTAAAGTTCCATAGCCCAGCAGACTCACCTAGAGGAAAGGGGGATGGACACGTGTTAGTTTTGATAAAAGTCTGGAAGACTTTTACAGGGAGAGAGCATGCAACCATTGGCCCTGGATAAAATGCTAGCATCACACAAGCAGACTGCCATAGTGAAGGAGGTTACCGACAGGTTTGCCGACAGACATGGCAGCACTGCTTCTAGCTCCTATTTTTATTTAAATGTTTGTTATTTCTGAAATTATTAGCCCAGAATGTTTGAGTTATTACATACAGCCGGAAATATCTTCTTGGATATTAGAGAGACGGTAACTCACCGGTTCCGAGTATATTACTCGCTAATGTTCAGTCCTTGGTCAATCAAGTAGAAGAGCTCAGGGCGAGGATCTCCTTCCAGAGAGACATCAGGGTCTGTAACCTACTCTGTTTCACAGAATCATGGCCCTCTCCGGATATACTGTCCCCATCTATACACCCAGCTGGGTTCTCAGTACATTGCACAGACAAGAATACAGAACTCCCAGGGAAGAAGAAAGGCGGAGGTGTATGTTTCATGATTAACTACTCATGGTGTGATTGTGATAACGTATAGGGACTCAAGTCCTTTTGTTCACCCGATCTAGAATACCTCACAATCAAATGCTGACCATATTACCTCTCAAGAGAATTCTCTTCGGTTATAGTCACAGCGGTGAATATAACCTATACCATGACAATCCTCAAAGAACTACATTGAACTTTGTGCAAACTGGAAATCACATATCCTGGGGCGGCATTTATTGTAGCCGGGGAGTTTAACAAAGCAAATCTGAGGAAAATGCTACCCAAGTTCTATCAAGACATTGCCTGTTGTACTTGTGATTCAAAAACTCTCAACCATTGTTACTCTCCCTTCTGGGATGGCTACAAGGCCCTCCCCAGCCCTCCCAACTATCCACTATAACCACGACAAGAGAGAGGGAGAGAGACGGACAATTCTACAAAAGAAACAAACTTTTCACCAGCGATCAAGACGACACACTGAGCGTAAATATATATATTGATTGCAATTGTTCCCGAATGAGTGAGCGTTCATGTGCAAAGGATTAGCATTTCAATTGTTATAATTATCACTCTGTAGTGACTTCTTAGTCGACCCCCACTTCCCCTTTTGTCTAACAAGCCACCATGCCGGTTCATTTCATGTAACCACATTTACATTGTTTGTTTATGCATTTCTGTGAATTACTTAGTTAGTAATAAATAAATGATTTAAGACAATTGATGTATGGATGACTCATAGTGAAGACTGGGTTCGTGCAAATAACCAACAATTTACGACGTTTGGAATGAGACTAATGTGAGGTAAAGAAAATAATTACTTAATTCGAAGACTAATTGATCAGATAAAATATCTGAAAAGTTATTTTAGGAAATTATAACTTTGTATCTAGTTAATTACAGTTACGTGATTAATCAGTTGATCACGTAATACTAATTACAGAGAATCTTTGATAAAAACTATCAGTCTTCAGTTAATGACAGTAAAGACACGACAGTATATACTGTACTCTATATCATCTACTGCATCTTGCCATCTTTATGGAATACATGTATCACTAGCCACTTTAAACTATGTCACTATTATGTTTACATACCCTACATTACTCATCTCGTATGTATATACTGTACTCGATACCATCTACTGCATCTTGCCTATGCCGTTCTGTACCATCACTCATTCATATATCTTTATGTACATATTCTTTATCCCTTTACACTTGTGTGTATAAGGTAGTAGTTGTGGAATTGTTAGGTTAGATTACTCGTAGGTTATTACTGCATTGTCGGAACTAGAAGCACAAGCATTTCGCTACACTCGCATTAACATCTGCTAACCATGTGTATGTGACAAATAAAATTTGATTTGATTTATCATAACACATGCTGTTGAAAACGTTGGCCACAGTCACAGGTTCACTTCCTCTGATTAGTTGTGAGTACAGTAGCAGGCTGTGGGATCTATAGGGCCTAGAGAATGGTTGATTTGGGCTCTATGATTGGTCAGGACCTGCAGCTTGTGGATCGGCTGCAGAAGGTGAGGACAAGGACTGTGTGCATCCAGGATCGCCAAACCCTCCAAATGCTTCAACTGTTGGAGGCACAATAACTCCATCTCTGGTACATTGTAGTATCTGAAAGAGTGGAATAGAAAAGCATATCAGTATATCTGCCTGGCTTAGATTCATGTGTCAAACCTTTGGAAAAGGTGTACATTACACACTAAACACTTAATTAGGATTATACTAGAAACTCAGTTTATTCTTACCTCTGCGTTGGTACCACAACAGTACATCAGTTATGGTTTTGTCAATTATCTCTATCAAAGTAGGATTGTTTTCAGTCAAAATGGTCATAAATAAACAAAAATAGCTTCTTAGCAAAAGCAATTTCTTAAGCAAGAATTTTGTTAAGACTGAAAACTGAAACCTAGCTCTTAGTTCTTATTAGCAGAGAGGTTTGGATCTTTCTCATTGGTATAATAACTAATTCACCACCTGGTGAAGTCACCAGGCAGGTCACAACTCCATCCCACCAACAGGCTGAAGTTTCAGCCTGTCTTTTCAAACAGTTCTGACACTAAAAGAGTATTATCATAATCACAATTTCACATTATTCCAACCTGTGTAGTGAGGGTAGGCAACGGACCACTTGATCCGGCTGATCCCTCACACATCCCCCCTCAAGCCAGACCCATTGGGGCTCACGTCAGCCAGACCTACTAGGTCTCGGCAAGAAAGCGCATCCGTGTTACCGTGTAGTTTTCCGGGCTTTCCTTGAATTTAAACGGCTGCAGTGCTAGGAACCACCTTGTTATCCGGCTATTGTTGTCCCTCTGTCACACCATCCACTTGAGGGGGGCATGGTCGGTGACCTGGCAGAAACTTCTCCCCAGGAGGTAGTACCTCAGATACCCTAGCGCCCATTTAATCGCCAGCGCCTCTCTCTCCATAGTAGCATAGTTTCGCTCCCTGGGGGACAGCTTTCGGCTGATATACACAATTGGGTGTTCCTCCAAGCATTGTTAAGGACAACTAACCCAATCAACAAAACCAGGTTGGCCAATAGAGGGCGAGTGGGGAGAGGTTTACTGATATGGATGTTGACTTGTTAAAATCCATCAATGAAAGGCTTGCCAAACATGATATCTTGGATAGATTACGAGAGGACATCAATGCATTATGTGCTAGACTAAGATCATCAATCTGACGTTGGCTGAATTCAAGGAAAGAGAACATGGCGCTGAAAGGTACTGTAGACTCTATTCATAGCAAGGTGGAGGTGGTGCAAAGGGAGAACAAACAACTTAAAGAAACCTTGCTTGATGTACGGTGTCGATCAATGCGGAACAATCTTTTATTTTCAGGGATACCGGACAATGACAACAGCAGGGGCTGTGAGGACACAGTCCGAGACTTTATGTCAACTCAACTAAAAACTGCCCACTGATGTTGTGCGTAATGCCACTTTCTCCAGAGTCCATAGAATAGGCAAGGCCTCTAGAAATAGGCCACGGGCTATTATTGCATATTTTGACAAATTTAAGCAAAAGGAAATAATGAAGAACATGGGGAGAGAATTCAGAAACACTGAATTTGGAATGAATGATCTCTTCCCCACTGAGATCAATGAAAGGAGAAAAAAACAATATCCCATCATGAAGGAAAAGCGTTGCCTGAATCAACTAGTCTCCATGGTGATGGATAAACTTTACATCTGGCAACTGTATCGGGGCTCTAGAGTAACTCCCTGGCTATTTTAATCCAATGTTCAAATCTGAGTTTGTGTGTTGTAGTGTATCATGACAACTTCAACTATAACGAATACATGCTCTATTGATCTTCACTTGACAAGGAAAGGGTTGCATATAGCTCGGGTTAATGTATGTAACCTTCCTAACAAAATACATGATGTTTTTAACTTGGTCAACATAAATCATATTCATATCTTGGCCTTGACCGAAACGCATTTTCCGGTAGATGCATCTGTAAATGATGGGCAAATTAACATTCAAGGATATAGTCTATTGAGAAGGGACAGGAATAGGAATGGTGGGTGTGTAGCTCTGTACATTCAGAATCGTATACCTTTTAAGAGGGATGACCTTAATGTATGTCAAGTAGAGGCACTATGGGCTCAAGTACATCTGCCTCACCAGGCAGCCATATTGGTGGGATGTGTGTATAGACCTCCTAGCTCTAAGGTGTCCTATCTGGATGACCTATGCACTGGGTTTGACCAGGCCACAGATAGCAACAGAGATGTATTTATCTTGGATGATTTTAATATAAATTGGAAGGATCACAATAATTTGAATAGAACACAATTGATGAGATATGCCAAGAACTGTGGTTTGAAACAAATGGTTAATAATACTACTCATCAATTCAGTTGGGTCATCGGTCAGACACATGCATTGATCTGATTTTCTGTAATATACCATTGCAATGCTTACAAGCCAGATCAATGCCAGTGGGCTGGACAGACCATAATATTGTTACCATAACCATGAACACCAAGGTTCCAAAGAAACCCCCTAGGATTGTGGTCAAGAGAAATGTTAAAACATTTAATCATGAGCTATTTATAAATTATTTGGCTGCTGTACCCTGGGAGCTGATTTATCTAGAGGATGATTTAAATCACGCTACAGAATGTTTTATTGATTTGCTCACTGAGGTAGTGGACCATCATGCCCCTATAAGAAAGAGTACAGTTGGTGCTCGTCCATCTCCATGGATTGATGATGAACTGGGCAAGGCTTTTTCTCAAAGAAAGATGTCAAAAGTCTTAGCAGCAAAGTCAAAATTGGAAATTGATTAACAGAATTATAAAACATTACGTAATTATGCTGTTAAATTGAATTGAAGGGGGAAAAAATAGTTTACAACAATGCTTTTATTGATTGTCTCTGCACAGCCTGCCTGTCTCTTCAGATTCCAACAATGCTACCTAATATAATGTTTACATACCCTACATTATTCATCTCATATGTATACGCATATACTGTACTCTATATCATCTACTGCATCTTTATGTAATACATGTATCACTAGCCACTTTAACTATGCCACTTTGTTTACATACTCATCTCATATGTATATACTGCACTCAATACCATCTACTGTATCTTGCCTATGCCGCTCTGTACCATCACTCATTCATATATATTTATGTACATATTCTTTATCCCCTTACACTTGTGTCTATAAGGTAGTAGTTTTGGAATTGTTAGCTAGATTACTTGTTGGTTATTACTGCATTGTCGGAACCAGAAGCACAAGCATTTCGCTACACTCGCATTAACATCTGCTAACCATGTGTATGTGACAAATAACATTTGATTTGATTTGATAAGGTGGGGTCCATGTTAGAGGTTGACCGATTATGATTTTTTTATTTTATTTGTAATAATGACAATTACAACAATACTGAATGAACACTTATTTTAACTTAATTTAATACATCAATAAAACCAATTTATCCTCAAATAAATAATGAAACATGCTCCATTTGGTTTAAATAATGCAAAAACAAGGTGTTGGAGAAGAAAGTAAAAGTGCAATATGTGCCATGTAAGAAAGCTAACGTTTAAGTTCCTTGCTCAGAACATGAGAACATATGAAAGCTGGTGGTTCCTTTTAACATGAGTCTTCAATATTCCCAGGTAAGAAGTTTTAGGTTGTAGTTATAATACGAATTATAGGATTATTTCTCTCTTTACCATTTGTATTTCATTAACCTTTGACTATTGAATGTTCTTATAGGCACTTTAGTATTGCCAGTGTAACAGTATAGCTTCCGTCCCTCTCCTCACTCCTACATGGGCTCGAACCAGAAACACATCGACAACAGCCACCCTCGAAGCAGCGTTACCCATCGCTCCACAAAAGCCGCCGCCCTTGCAGAGCAAGGGGAACAACCACTCCAAGTCTCAGAGCGAGTGACGTTTGAAACGCTAACTAGCTAGCCATTTCACATTAGTTACACCAGCCTAATCTCGGGAGTTGATAGGCTTGAAGTCATAAACAGCTCGATGCTTGAAGCTTTGAAGAGCTGCTGGCAAACACACGAAAGTGCTGTTTGAATGAATGCTTACGAGCCTCCTGGTGCCTACCACCACTCAGTCAGACTGCTCTATCAAATCATAGACTTAATTATAACATAATAACATACAGAAATATGAGCCTTAGGTCATTAATATGGTCGAATCCGGAAACTATTATCTCGAAAACAAGATGTTTATTCTTTCAGTGAAATACGGAACCGTATTTTATCTAACGGGTGGCATCCATAAGGCTAAATATTCCTGTTACATTGCACAACCTTCAATGTTATGTCATAATTACGTAAAATTCTGGCAAATTAGGCGGCCCAAACTGTTACATATACACTGACTCTGCGTGCAATGAACGCAAGAGACACAATTTCACCTGGTTAATATTGCCTGCTAACCTGAATTTATTTTAGCTAACTATGCAGGTTTAAAAATATATACTTCTGTGTATTGATTTTAAGAAAGGCATTGATGTTTATGGTTAGGTACACGTTGGAGCAACGACAGTCCTTTTTCATGAATACGCACCGCATCGATTATATGCAACGCAGGACACACTAGATAAACTAGTAATATCATCAACCATGTGTAGTTAACTACTATGATTGATTTATTGTTTTTTATAAGATACGTTTTTAATGCTAGCTAGAAACTTACCTTGGCTTCTTACTGCATTCGCGTAACAGGCAGGCTCCTCATGGAGTGCAATGTAATCAGGTTGTTAGAGCGTTGGACTAGTTAACTGTAAGGTTGCAAGATTGAATCCCCGAGCTGACAAGGTACAAATCTGTCGTTCTGCCCCTGAACATGGCAGTTAACCCACCGTTCCTAGGCCGTCATTGAAAATAAGAATGTGTTCTTAACTGACTTGCCTAGTTAAATAAAGATTAAATAAAGGTGTAAAAAAAAATTGTCCAAATCGGTGTCAAAAAAAAAGATTTCCGATTGTTATGAAAACTTGAAATCGGTCCTAATTAAATCGGCCATACCGACTAATCGGTCGACCTCTAGTCCATGTAGTCAAGAAGCTCCAGACTGGTCAAGCAAGGTTGCCTGACATGCGGCTCTTCTGAAGACATTGACATTATCGCAGAATTGAATAACATGCAATTTATGATGATATAGGTTACTACAGACAATGACATACATACCAATATTTCGAAATGGACACTAAACCAAACATAGGCCTATGAAGTGATCAGCTAGTGGAAACCAAGTGGTAGGTTTAGGCCTATCATTCATTTTTACCACCAATGCTTTGTATGATCAGTAAAAATAAACTATGGTACAATCAATTGCTGTTGTCTTGGGTTGTAACTGTGTGCCTTACCTGGAAAGCCATTTATTGTTTTAGAAAGATAAAAATAATAATATGTGAGAGAGCCATGTTCTGTTCCCATTTTCAAAGACTGACGCTTCAAATGTGGCAAGCGGTTTAGCCTTATGTGGAATGTCTCTCTTGGGTTAGGATGATTGCCTCCGTGATAAAAGAGAGCTGCCAGATGGGAGAGCTTTGAGACAGCACTAACAATATCTGCTCTTGGAGCACAGTGCATCTTCCACATACTAAAATGAGTTATTGCTGCAGAGGCACAATGGAATCAGACAGTCCATGGCCACAGAGACACCTGCGAATAGCCAGCCTCTTCAAATTAGGAAATTGCTTGATAATTTTGACATCGCGGTCCAATCACGCGACTTTCTAAGTTATAAATACAGCGGATCTCTCGGTGAGGAAATGTAGCTAATTGTTTGCTATTTTGCCATTTAAAGGTGTATAATTAATGCTTGCATTCACAATAGTATGGAATATAGATTTACTATTTAAACCAGGAATAAGCGCAAATGCTTTACCTTTAAATCGGCAGATGCCATTGCATGTAGCAGCTACTGTAGCTGGCTATCCGGTCGTTTCCTTCGTGTTTTTAGGATGACGAGCACGCAGATGAGATTCCCTGTGACGGTTTCTGACAGTTTGTGCAAAAATTATTTGGTTGTGTAAACCCACAGTTTCATCAGTTGTCCAGGTGGCTGGTCTCAATATACGGACAGGTGAGACAAAAAAAACAGTTGCTGTTCATTTTGTACAAGATGGAGATCCTATTAGTTCCCTGAAATACATTGGAATAGATATGGTCAAGATGTCATGCAGGGAATGGGACAATGAGAGGAAACTTCTTCAAAGGGAATCTTTCTGGACCCACAGGCTCAACACTGTCTTTTCTTGGCCTTAATGAGGAGTTCTGCTTAACGTTTTTATAGTTCCAAAGTATTATTTTTTTTTCATCCTAATTTGAATATTGTGTGTAGATATTGATCACATTCCTTGTGTATGGTCATATATTTTGATACATTGAATGTTGATATTGTGTTATATTTTTACCTCCTGTTTCAGGAAGTGATGTCTATATATAGGACCTTCCACCCACACCTCGGACCGTTAGGCCTGATGAAGACCCAAGGGTCAAAGTTGTTATTATAATATCACCAGGGACCATGAGCAGCAGTGTACAGCATTTTCCTTTTTATTTTCTATATTTTATTTCAGCTCATGAAACATGGGACTAACACTTTACATGTTGCGTTTATATATTTGTTCAGTGTTTGTGATCGATATCTACCTATATAACTATTTATGTCTATTGCTTCATAGGCTACAGGGATTCACCTTAGGCACTGGATCCTGAAGAGTAGGAGCGGCAGCTTGTATGCGGAAGGTTCCCGTGTGTAAGTAGAATTTATTGTTTCTTGGAATCCTATTCTAAAGTTGTACCATAGGTTCAATAGCACGTCATTCTTTCGGTAAACGCAAACGTTGATTCACTTATCGCTATGATTGTTCATCAAGGGACAATCAAAATGCTCTGGCATAGCAACATCATCGCAGAGCGAATGTCAAAAACATCCTGAAGACCACAACTGGCTGCACTTACATCCTGGTGGGGAAAATGGCGCCGGATCTCAGCGGAACTCGTAAGTCAGAAATGATCTGCCATTTTGGAATGTGTTAATTATGCACAGACATAATAAATGCTTTCTTCTTGTTTTTGTGCCTTTCTCCTCGACAAGAACTCCCAACATGGCTGTTGAAGAAGTTTCTCTTTGGGTTCTCAAAGAATTGGAAGGAATACCTTGAGTGCTTTTTGTCTTGAGCCGAAAGGGTAAGTTGTTTCTGAGGTCGGGCAATTTGTGTCAAGCGTCTGCGTAGGAGTGCTATGCTGATCTAGAATCAAGTCCCCGGTGTCTGTGTTGTTATTCATAGCCTGTGTTTACACAGGCAGCCCAATTCCCATTTTTTTAAACCAATAAGATCAGCTCTTTTGCCAATAACTGTGCAATAGATCATAATTTGGCTGTCTGTGTAAACGCAGCCATAGTGATCGAAAAGGCAAAACTGATTCGAAATCAGCACTCTTATTCTGAAAGGCTTGATGCATACTGTCCCAGGTCAGCTCGTTAAAATATAATGTGTCATTTTTAATGACTGATGAATAAAGGCAACATATAAAATCCTCTGATTTCAATAGGTCTTTATCTGTCTCTTCGGCTATTCAGGTTTAACAAGTGTTGTAGTCATATCTGTTTGTGTTAAAATCTAGTGCTTCGGTTTTGTCAATTGTTTGTAATGACAAATGCAGTTCAGAAGCTGACAACAGTAAAGGTCCAGAGGGGAGTAAGGACCTGGTAACGCCTCAGAACCATAACCACCTCTCCACCAAAATGCAGTCTTCCACATCCCTGAAGCTAAAGGCCACTAAGAGATGTACGTCCAAAAGTTGGGTCCACATGCTCACTGTATGTTCACTCATGTCTCTTGTTTTAATTAGAATTATATGTTAATTAAATATTTATCCTCCAACAGCTGCTCCTTGGGGTGCCACCTCTGAGGCTACCAGTTTTAAGGTTTCCCGGAGTGGCCGCCTTCTCAAGACCCCTCTGGAGTACTGGAAAGGGGCCAGAGTCATCTTGGATTGTGACATAAACGTCACCATTCATGGGGGTTATGACGAGTCATCTATCCTTCAATTGGTAAGCTTCTGGTCCATTTTTGTCCTGTATATTGTAGAGCAGTGTACCCCAAGCCATTCCACTTATGTAATGTATTCCACTTTCAACACACCTGAATCAACTAATCACCAAGCCATTCATTTGTTGAATTAGGTGTGCTGGTTCTGGAATACATCCAATACGTGGAATGACTGGGGGTTGCTGAGATGTTTGGGAAACTGTTGTAGATTGAGTTGTTGCGTTGCTGCATTAAACTATGTTATTTTCCTTCTTTCTCAGCAAATAAGTACACCTGTAGCCAGAGTATTGTCACTGCTACCACCAAAACCACCCAATGTTTTTTTACCTCCAGCAGAAGGTATGTTTTTTTCTATACATAAGCTTGGGAATGCCTTTATCCTCGTATCCCAGCTCCAACAAAGATGGTGACTGCAGTTTATTTGACAGTGTTACGTTGTGTTCTACAGAACAACTGCAAGCTGACACCAGTGAGGAGGAGGCATTGCCACTGAGAAAAGTGACAGCCTATCAGAGGTCGAAGCCAGAGAAGAACCCCTCTCCCGGGGCCCCCAAGCCTCAGAGGTGTAAAGCTGAGGACAACCCCTTTCACAGGGGCCACAGAATACCCAAGAAGACTAGTCCAAACTTTCAGTGGTCTAAGCCTGAGAACCTCTCCACCAGAGGCCCTGGAAAACCCAAGAGGGCCAGCCCAGCATCTCTGAGGTCCAAGTCTGAAGTCTAAGCACCTGGGAGAGCCCAAGAATACAAGCCTAAGATCTCTGAGTGCAGCAGCGCCTGGCCGCATATGCAGACCCTGCCCCACAATCCCTGACCCCTCCATGTCGCTCCCTCTAGGGCGCCAAGACAACTCGGACAACACCAAAACATCCTCAGAGCTGTTGCCAGGGAAACCGATTAAGGTTTCAGATAAAGCAAACCGGAAAGTGCTTGAAATGCCAAAGAAAAGGGTTAGTTGTCAGAAGAAGCTCCCAGCAAAGCTCCATGAGGACATTGAGATGGAGGGGAAAGACACACGGAGTCGTGGGCCCACGAAAAGGGCTGGCCCACAGAGACCAGGAGAAAAAGGGCGCAAATTCACCAGGTTTCAGCAGGGAAAAAAGGAAGAAAATGCAGATCAATGGACAGAGATGGAACTTCAGAGACTACATGAGTGAGTGCCTACAGTTGTCCAGTCTACATTTTTTTTATCCACAGTGTGTCATTTTGCACAAGAAAATGGCAGTGAGTAGCAAAATAATATTTCAAATAGATGAGAAAGTATGTCATCCAATGCATTGCGTGCATTGCTCAGTTTACTAATCTCAGGTTAATCAATGGCCTCCTAATAACGCATCAAGAGATGTTGAAGAAAAGTTTCAAGCAAGCTAGCATACATAGGCCTAAATGTGTGCAAATTGCTTTGTTTATATAGAAACATGACTGTATTAGTGTATGTGAACGTCCTGTGTGTGTGTTTGGCTTTCAGGGCTGTTACGTCATTTCCTAAACACATTAATAACTTCTGGGTGAACGTTGCCATGGTGGTGGGCACCCGTTCAGCCGAGGAGTGCCAGGAGCAGTACAACGCCCATGCTCCCACCAAGTCCACGAAGAAAAATGAAGTGCCCCAAAAGAAGGAGCTATGCAAGTTACTTTATCTAGCATTTTTATCCATAAGAAAAAGCCTAAATGGATCTGCCTTATGTAGCATTTTTATCCATAAGATATGCATCAAGGAACCTGATGTGACTGAACACATTGAGCTCTCACTGATTGAAATTTTATTTTAATGTTGAACAGTTGTTTGTTTTATTCAATCACTATCTATACACTCTGTACGTCAATAAGAATTACAGAGAATTTATGTGACAATGTCATATTATATTTGAATTGTAGTGATTAGACCACCCTGGGTAACCGCGAGAAAGGGCACACTGAAGCGGAAGCAGCAGGTGAGGAACCTCCTGGACCACATGCCCAAGGATGACCACAATGACATCTTTAACAGCTCGCCCATGCAGAACAACAAGTGGGTCAAGGTGTGTTGTTTTTCCACCTGGGGTGCAAACGTCTCAACAATGTTGCCGTTTTTGGGTTCTTTAGGAAAATATTCAGAAAACATTCAGAAAAATTCAAAGAAGACTCCACACACAAGTCTTGTATTCTTCCCACGTGTGTCCTTAAGCCCATATAGATATAGATTGTCATCTTGCTTGCATGTGCAAAATTTATATTTAACAACGACTGATACATATACTTAATTATCTTCCATTTCTAAAAGCTTGTATGTGCAAAATGTATATTTCAATACAGCCGATAGCTTCACTTGCTTCTCTGAAGCTTATACTTAAGTAATATACTTAATAAGTAATAGTATAAATCATTTCAAATTCCTAATGTTATTAAGCACCATTTACAGAAAGCCAGGGGCACTTTCCAACACTCAGACATCATTTACAAACAAAACATTTGTGGTTGGTGAGTCCGCCATGACCAGGGATGTTCTCTTGTTAATTGTGTGAATTGGACTATTTTCCTGACCTGTTAACCATTGAAAATGTAACGAGTACTTTTTGGTGTCAGGGACATTATTTTTGTTAGGAATGTAGTGAAGTAGAATAGAAAAGTACAGATACCCCCCAAAACTACTTAAGTAGTACTTTAAAGTGTTTTTATTTAAAACCTCTACAGGATCGGTGTCCCCGTCTCGGGACAGTTGAGCTAAAGTAGGCTAATGCGAATAGCATGAGGTTGTAAGTAACAAGAACATTTCCCAGGACATAGACATATCTGATATTGGCAGAACGTTTAAATTCTTGTTAATCTAACTGCACTGTCCAATTTACAGTAGCTATTACAGTGAAAGAATACCATGCTATTGTTTGAGTGCACAGTTATGAATGCAATGGTTCATTGGATCAGTCTTAAACTTTTAATACACTGCTCCCATCTAGTGGCAAAAATATAAATTGAGCCTGGGTTGGAATAATACATTATGGCCGTTCTCGTATTTCAAAGATGATGGTACAAAAAAATTATTAATTTCACAATTCCACAAACTTCAAAGTGTTTCCTTTCAAATGGTATCAAGAATACATATCCTTGCTTCAGGTCCTGAGCTACAGGCAGTTAGATTTGGGTATGTCATTTTAGGCGAAAATTGAAAGAATGGGGCGGATCCTTAAAAGTTTTTTTAAAGCATGAGTTTCACAAATCTTGTTCATTGCACCACTCATACAAATGTGGATTCTAATGAATAATTTATTTCTGAAATTCTAAAGTAAGAATAAGCACCGCAAAAAGCTGACGACAACATCATGGGACCTTGAGTTTACAGCATTTTGTCCTTCATGCCGTTAACTAGTCACGTGACAGGCTACAGCTCATATGGTCATGTGATGAGGAACCGACACTAATATTATCCAGCAAACAACAATTCGAAAACAAAGTCGTTCCTTGCGTTGAGAGTCAACGAATGTCACCAAAATGAGGGTTCTGTAAGTATTTCCATTATATCATTCTCCACGTTTGATTGTTTAGAATGGGACAATAACACCCGAAGTCCTTGTGGTTTTTGCTTCTAGCTAAAATGATACATTGTTGACCTATTTTACATGAAGACCTTTGAGCTATAACGTTACTTCCTTCTTAACTAAGCTATTCTAGAGATTTTTGTTTTGTGGACGATTTCCACTAAGGGAGTTGTCGAGAATCTCTGCAGCCTTGCACAAGCAGTAGCGCAGATCCTTTGTTTAGCCCAGAGTTCAAACGTTTTCAGAATGTTGTACTTTAATTTACCAGATGTATAACGTTAATGCTCTCGCGCAATTTAAGAAGACATTTATGAATGTTGTTCTCTGATATTTTGTTTTTAAACACTCTTTTTTTTTTTTGAATTTTAATTTTAGGTTGGCCTTCTGTGTCCTCATATGCAGCTCATTGAATTTGTGTGAACATCTTGAGGCTGATCAAGACATCTTGTGAGCAAACAACCTTAACATTGTACAGCTTTTGTAAATGAACTACTACAATGTGTGATTTTTACCATCATTTGAAGCTACTTCACATAATGTAATTTCAGGATACCAGAAGACTGGACTCGTATAGGCAGGATTGACCCCACAGAGAAGTTGGAGCTGACCTTTGCTTTGAGGCAGCAGAATGTGGATCAACTGGAACACCTGCTGCTACTGGTTTCGGACCCTGAGTCGGCACAATATGGTAGAAATAATTTTTCATGCTTACAACGGCAAACCATTTTAGGCCATTAGATGTTGAACTTCCTGACTTTTATCCCCTCTGATAATGGATTTTGCATTACCATGTACTCCTTTACAGCACTGTCAATTCTGTCTTAGGCAAGCATCTGACTCTAGAGGAAGTGGCCGCTTTAGTACGTCCATCCCAGCTGACCCAGAAAGTGGTTCGTCACTGGCTGCAGAGTCACGGGGTCACAGACTGCCAGACCATCCTCACTCAGGACTTCCTCCAATGCACCATGAACACGCAGTAAGGGCCTCTCTCTCAAATCACATGCACCGACTACAACAGGTGTAGACTCTGTTGTGAAATTCTTGCTTACAAGCCCTTCCCAACGATGCAAAGTAAAAAAATATATAATAGTAACACGAGGAATGAAGTATACAAGAATAAAGCTATATACAGGGAGTACCTGATCAATGTGGATTTGAGGTAGTCACCTGCTTGTTGAACATCTAATTCCAAAGTCATGGACATTAACATTGCGTCCCCCCCGTTTGCTACTATAACAGCTTCCATTCTTCTGGGAAGAATGATGTTAGATGTTGGAACATTGCTGCGTGGACTTGTTTCCATTCATCCACGACCATTAGTGAGGTTGGGTGATTAGGCCTGGTTTGCAGTCGGCATTCCAAATCATCCCAAAGGTTTTTGATGGGATTGAGGTTCAGGGCTCTGTGCAGGCCAGTCAAGTTCTTCTACACTGATCTTGACAAAACATGCTGAAACAGGAAAGGGCCTTCTCCAAACTGTTGCCACCAAGTTGGAAGAATTATTTATATATATATATATATATATATATATATATATATATATATATATATATATATATATATATTTACCTTTATTTAACTAGGCAAGTCAGTTAAGAACAAATTATTGTCATTGTATGGTGTAGCATTAAGATTTCCCTTCACTGGAACTAAGGGGCCTAGCCCGAACCACGATAAACAGCCCCAGACTATTATTCCTCCTCCACCAAACTTGACAGTTTTCACTGAATTTGGGCAGGTAGCATTCTCCTGGCATCCACCAAACCCAGATTTGTCTGTCAGACTGCCAGATGGTGAAGCGTGATTCATCACTTCAGAGAACGTGTTTCCACTGCGGTGAGCTTTACACCACTCCAGCCCACGCTTGGCATTCGCATGGTGATCTTAGGCTTGTGTCCGGCTGCTCGGCCACGGAAACCCATTTCATGAAGCACCCGACAAACCGTTTTTGTGCTGACGTTGCTTCCAGAGGCAGACGATTTTACGCGCTACACACTAAAGCACTCGGCGGTCCTGTTCTGTGAGCTTGTGCAGAAATTTGACACGCTGGCTTGTTCGAAAGGTGGCATCCTGTGACGGTGCCAAGTTGAGTAACTGAGCTCTTCATTAAGGACATTCCACTGCCAATGTTTGTTTATGGAGATTGCATGGCTGTGTGCTCGATTTTATACACCTGTCAGCAACAGTGTGGCTGAAATGGCTGAATCCACTCATTTTAAAGCGGTGTGTGTATATATAGTGTATGTACATGAAGGCAGAGTGAAAAAGTGACTAGGTATCAGGATTAATAATAATAAATAGAGTAGCAGCAACATAATGAGTGGAAAAGTGTGTATATCTTGTGAGTGTGCATAGTCAGTCCGGGTAACCATTTAATGAACTATTTAGCAGTCTTATGGCTTGGGGTAGAAGCTGTCTTGAAACCTGTTGGTCCGAGAGCCGACGAGCCAGTACACAGGCCCTGCACTCCATACAGATGCCACAGAGAGTGAGGCTTTCTACTTCTCCTGTTTCAGAGTGGCAGAGGCCCTGCTTCCAGGCATTGAGTTTCACCGCTACGTAAGAGATGGCATCTCCCTGGTGAGGTCATCATCTGCATACCACGTGCATGAGGATGTTCTCCAACATCTTGACTTTGGTGAGCAGCAATTTCATCTTGACCATTTCTGAGGTTATCGACAGAAATGCTATTATCTTATAGCTCATCTGGTAGTAGTATAACAACATAAGTTAAGAGTATGACAAACAATGTTATGGATGTGATTTGTTTTCCCACCCATAGTTGGCGGTGTTCACCGCTTTCCACCCAAGGGGCAGGACCTCAATGAAGTCTTGACAAAGAGGAGACGGTCTAGAGCGAAGTTTCATCTTGGAAACACACCCGCCACCCTCAGGTCTCGCTACAACCTGACCGCAGCGGACGTGGGTTCAGCTCAGAACAACAGTCAAGCCGTGGCTCAGGTATTTGGCCACTTTTTACGTCAATACCAATGGGACAGCTGTGTCAGACGAGAACAGTTGATAGAAAATACAGGGGGCAAACGCTTTGCCTCATTCTAACAATGAACTTGCCTGTCTGGCATAATGGGAATCTAAAGGCTCAATTAAATTAGCACACTTTGCTCAGTAGCTCTTTTTCCCATGGTCAAATAAACTGATCTTTGGTACTGTATATAAACCTACAACTACTGCCAGGTAGACCCCCCCCCCCCACAGATAAAGGGTGAAATTTGTATGGTGGATATGGTTTGTTTGAATTCCAGCATAGCTATCATCTTATCATCTGTCCAGTTCTTGGAGCAGTTCTACCACCCTGCTGACCTGGCTGAGTTCATGACGCTGTTCGGACGGAGCTTCCAGCACCTGTCTAAGATTGACCGGGTGGTTGGTGTTCAGGGAGCAGGGAAGGCCGGTCTGGAGGCCAGCTTGGATGTAGAGTACATCATGAGCACAGGGGCCAACATACCTACATGGGTCTTCACCAATCCAGGTATACTAACAATGACAAACCAGAGTGTGAATGTAGCCTTAGTCACATGGCAAGTGCAGAGAGGTTTATTTTAATTTGTATGTTAATCCTTTGGCAGACGTGACTTATAATAAGTTAATTGAACTAAGGAATTTGAGACGACCACATATCATTGTAGTAAGTAGGCTAAAAACTTTCCAGAAAAGCTAGCAACGGCCACAATGCTAGTGAGATCAAATACCAAGTGGTATATATTTAGCCTCTTCCAACTATCTTTAGCTATGTCTCATATTGTACCAATCCAAAGTTTGGACACCTACTATTTCAAGGGTTTTTCTTTATTTTTACTATATTGTAGAATAATACGGAAGACATCAAAACTATGAGACGACACACATGGAATCATGTAGTAACCAAAAAGTGTTTTAGATTCTCCACATTTGCTACCCTTTGCCTTGATGGCTTTGCACACTCTTGGCATTCTCTCAACCAGCTTCACCTGGAAGTCTTTTCCAACAGTCTTGAAGGATTTCCCAAATATGCTTAGTACTTCTTGGCTGCTTTACCTTCATTCTGCAGTCTATCTTAATTGGGTTGAAGTCAGGTGATTGTGGAGGCCAGGCCACCATTCTTGGTCAATTAGCCCTTCCACAGCCTGGAGGTGTGTTGGGTCATTGTCCTGTTGAAAAACAAATGATAGTCCCACTAAGCACAAACCAGATGGGATGGCGTATCGTTGCAGATTGCTGTGGTAGCCATGCTGGTTGTGTGCCTTATTCTAAATGAATCAGTGTCACCAGCAAAGCACCGTCACACCTCTTCCATGCTTCACGGGGGGGAACCACACATGCAGAGATCATCTGTTCACCTACTCTGCATCTCACAAAGACATGGTGGTCGAAAACAAAAATCTAAAATTTGGACCAAAGGACAGATTTCCACTGGTCTAATGTCCATTGCTCGTGTTTCTTGGCCCAAGCAAGTCTCTTCTTCTTATTGGTGTTCGTTAGTGGCTTCTTTTCATCAATTTGACCATGAAGGCCTAACTCGCACTGTGTCCTCTGAACAGTTGATGTTGAAATGTGTCTGTTACTTGAACTCTATGAAGCATTTTTTTGGGCTGCAATTTCTGAGGCTGGTAACTCTAATGAATTTTCCTTTGCAGCAGAGGTAACTCCGCGTCTTTCTTTCCTGTGGCGGTCCTCATGAGAGCCAGTTTCATCATAGTGCTTGATGGTTTTGGCAACTGCACTTTAAGAAATTTTCAGAATTGACCGACCGTGTCTTAAAGTAATGATGAACTGTCGTTTCTCTTTTACTTATTTGCGCTGTTCTTGCCATAATATGGACTTGGTCTTTTACCAAATAGGGCTATCTTCTGTATACCACCCCTACCTTGTCAGAACAACTGATTGGCTCAAACGCATTAAGAAGGAAAGAAATTCCACAAAGTAACTTTTAACAAGGCACACCTGTTATTTGAAATGTATTCCAGGTGACGACCTCCTGAAGCTGGTTGAAAGAAGAGTGCGCAAAGCTGCCATCCAGGCATGGTGTGGCTACTAGAAATTCAAATATAAACTATTTTGATTTAACACTTCAATTTTATTTTTTACATTATTTCATAGTTTTGATGTCTACACTATTATTCTACATTGTAGAAAATAGTAAAAAATAAAGGAAGAACCCTGGAATGAGCAGGTGTGTCCAAACTTTTGACTGGTACCATATGTTCATACTAATATACCACTTTAGAATGAAGCAATGCATTGGGGTTGCACTCTTAGTACAGGTAGGTAGTATGATGTTGAAACAGCCTTTTTCTGATAGTGGTTTGATAATGGGACACTGCTTGACTGCTCCTCAGGTCGGCATGAGACCCAGGAGCCATTCCTCCAGTGGATGTTGCTGCTCAGCAACATGACAGACATCCCTTGGGTCCACACCATCAGCTACGGGGACGATGAGGACAGCTTGTCCTCCGCCTACATGATGCGCATCAACACTGAGTTCATGAAGGCTGGCGTACGGGGCATTTCTATACTGTTTGCCTCAGGTTAGTCTGTGCTAGCCTGGGCCCAAATCTGTTCATGCCAACACCAATTGTCATTGTCACGCATTTCATGTGACGATGACCAATGGTGTTGGCAAAAGCACACAACTAGTTCTGGAACCAGGCTAAGTCAGTGTTTTTTGACCTCTTACTTGGAAGTGTTTACGATCTTGATCGAGTAGTCAGTGACAGCAGATTTAATATGATATAGACTATTTGAATAGTTCAAACTCAAGCAGGTGTTGTGGATGTTGTAAGAGGTGAGGTGGCCTTTCTTTTTGTGGGGCTGCCATTTAGTTACTCTGGAAATGTGTGCGTAATATCAGATGAGTCAGGCAGGCCTATGAAACATGAACAAGTCACCATGTATAGTTGAGTAAATTGATGACTAAAATTGTGGACAACAGTTTTTTTTTTTTTATAATCCATAAATCATGAGTAAGAATTTCCTTGGCGTTCGCTTTCATACTTGAACTGTCTTGCCTCAGGTGATAGTGGAGCTGGCTGCAGACACTTGACTAAAGGAGAGAATTCTTTCCGACCAAGCTTTCCTGCATCAAGGTGAGTCATTGCCACTGTCGAAATAAACTAATGGCACTTGTGTTTTTTGGGGTGTTCGTTGTTTCATTTGAATCCATGAAGTATGAAAAGTGTTCAATCCAGGTGCGGGTTATAGGCATTGCGGTTTTTAAAGGGAATTTCTCGATTGATTTCACATGTGCAGTGTTTAACGTGGCAACAGCATTTAAATGCAGCAGTGCAATGTGTGCGCATCTGAGGCTAAATACTTAGTCTCTAAACTAGTCAACAATAGTCTGTTTTGTAATCTGAAATCAATAGAATAAGAAAACCAGTGTCTTCGTGGGGTCTGTTTTCCTGTCCATACCCAAATCATCTGTTCTCTGAAGTTAAGTTTATATGCTTTCAGCCCATACGTGACGACAGTGGGGGGAACTTCATTCAAGAATCCATTCAAGGTCACCTATGAGGTCACCGACTACATCAGTGGCGGCGGCTTCAGCAATGTTTTTAAGATGCCGGACTACCAGGTATTAAGAGTGTCTATACAGGACATAAACCCACAGGTTTTCCCAGATCTGTGCTTTTTTAAATTTGATCTTTAGAATTTGAAAAACGATATGCTTTACGTAACTGAGTGAAAAGACTAACATGTATTCACTAACTATCAGATTAGGTACACAAAGGTTCTCTCAACAAATGAGGTCCTGTCTACTGGTAGAATTAGCCATCACTGATGCATAGTAAATGTGTGAAGTATTTATTTCCGTATGGTTTATTTGGATATACTTATTCAATCATCTGATAGCCTGTCACTTTTTGCCACAGGTCGGTGCTGTGGAGGGTTATCTGAAAGCAGTGCCGGGTCTCCCTCCAAAGACGTACTTCAACACCAGTGGAAGGGCCTACCCAGACATAGCTGCTCTCTCAGACAACTACTGGGTGGTCACCGACAGGGTACCCATCCCCTGGGTGTCTGGTACTTCGGTAAGAAAATAGTATCTCATAGGGTGAATCTCAAAGTATATTTTGTTGATTCCTCATGTCCTCTCACAACCTCAACAGATTGGAGAAGTACTGAGGTTCCTTCTCTCAAACCTCCAATATACTTTGAGAAGGAGGCAAAGAATAAACTCAAGACTTTTTAGATTCACCTATAGATTTTTTCTTCTCTCACCTGCTTATCTCCCAAATATATAAAATGTTTTCAATTATCTGAGAGAAATATTATATTTACATTTTAGTTATTTTAGACGCTCTTATCCAGAGCGACGTACAGGAGCAATTAGGGTTGTGCCTTGCTCAAGGGCACATCGACACATGTTTCACCTAGTCGGCTCGGGGATTCGAACCAGCGACCTTTCGGTTACTGGCCCAATGCTCTTAACCATTAAGCTACCTGTCGACTCTTGGATCATATAATGCATTAACAATTAATATTTACTTGTGTTCTTTAGGCCTCCACCCCTGTGGTTGGAGGAATCCTCTCTCTGATCAATGACCAGCGCTTTCTGAAAGGCCTGCCTTCTCTGGGCTTCCTCAATCCCCGCCTGTATCAGCTGCAGGGCCAGGGACTCTTTGATGTAAGTCACTGATCATTAGATATGGAGAAAATAAGACTAGTTTCTTGTTGTGTATGGTAGTGTCATGTATTTATCTTTTGTGTATATTCACAGCAGTGGTGGAAAAACTATCCAATAGTCATACTTGAGTTAAAGTAAATATACTCTAATCAAAAATGACTCAAGTGAAAGTCACCTGGTAAAATACTAGAGTAAAAGTATTTGGTTTAAAATATACTTAAGTATCAAAAAATAAATGTAATTTCTAAAATATCTTTACGTATTAATCACTTCAAACTCCAACCACACAGCATTTACTTATTGATAGCTAGCGGCACACTGTAACACTTAGACATATTTACAAATGAAGCAATTGTGTTTAGTGAGTCCACCAGCTCAGACGCAGTAGGGATGACCTAGGATGTTTTGATACGTGGTTGAATTTAACCATTTTCCTGTCCTACTACGCATTCAAAATGTAACGAGTACTTTTGGGTGTCAGGGAAAATGTATAGAGTAAAAAGTACATTATTTTCTTGAGAAATGTAAGTAAAGGAAAAGTTGTCAAACATAAATGGTAAAGTACAGATGCCCCCAAAAACTACTTAAGTAGTACTTTAAAGTATTTTTACTTAAGTACTTTACACCATCTGATTCACAGCAATGGAGCATCTTGTGTCGGGGTCCTAGAGTACTGCAGGGGATCTGCAGCCAGATTAATGTATATAATTTTTTAATGTTACCTAAAACAGATTAAACTAAAAGTTTGAGAACCCCTGATTTAGTGTTTCCCAGTTTTCTATTCTGAACACCACCAAAAGATGGCAGTAGAGAAGAGTCATTGCATTTACTGACTGCTTTCTGTTCCTACCCCCAGGTGACTGATGGTTGTCACCTGAGCTGTCTGGACGAGCAGGTCCAGGGGCAGGGATTCTGCGCGGCACCGTCATGGGACCCAGTCACCGGATGGGGAACGCCCAACTACCCTGCTCTGCTGGCTGCCCTGGTGTTGGAGAAATGAACTCCTGGGGCTCTGTTCAGAAAGTGGAAATGTAACAAAGGTAGTATGTGGAACAAACCTTTGTCTGCGGTGTAGAGTAGGGATTGTGTCAGCTCTATATTTGTTACATTTCTAGCTGCAACATTCTGAACGTTTCACCTCAGAATACACCCCTGACACATTTGAAGTATTTCAGCTGCCTGCTTATATGGTGTCTAGCAATGTCCCTTTCCATTGTAAATTACACTGGACAGATACTTTATTTTTAAATGGAAAATGCAATTTTGGCGTTTCCTTCGTCTCAGGTTGTTTGATACTTTTTGAAGGATGGACTCATTTAATGTGGTCAGTGATGTGAAAATGAATGTACATTTTACAAGTTCATCAGTCAGCCATATGTTTGCAACCAGATCAGGTGGGGTAATCAATGACAAGGTACGTAGGTCGACAAAAAAAACCTGTATCTTGTTTTTGCATGCGTGTTCTGATAAATATTTCTGCTCAAAGGAGGTTAAAGTTAGGCCCATGCTATAAATTTATCTGAATCTTGGCCAGAGTTTTGTATGAGGAGAGAAGCAACATTTACCATCGCGTTACTGATTTAAAATATGTTCTGCTGTGGTTGCACACAGAGGCCTAACCAAATACTTACCGATTTACTCTTGATGTGCTCATTGAGCAAAATAATTCTGCTAATCTCTATCCACCAGAATTGTTGCACTTGTTTTTACTTTTTAATCGATTTTGGGGGAAATGGTCCATGCAATATATTAAAGACTACATATGTCACATTGATTGTAAACATGCTTGTTAACTTAAGTCTTTGCCTTTAGGAATTAAACTGTGTACGTGAAATTGTATTTAATTCTGTGTATCTGTAATTAGACTGAATAACCAACCACAAATGGATATAAGAACAGGATGACTATCCATGGGTCACTGTCTGAGTATCAAACTGCAGAGCAAAATCAGATGTGTGGCAGAGAAAGGGAAAAAAAATAGAAAATGTGGCATTCTGACCACTTATTGAAAAGACATTGTACACCATGTTGGTACACCATGTTGGTACCTATTGGGAACAGTCCTTACCAAAAGGAAATGTCACAACAGATTAAATATTTTTTATATTTTATCTGTACAACCTTAAAGGGGTGCTCTTGCAGGTGCTACATAAATGTTTGGACATATTAATGATATTCATCCATTTGATTCTTGAATATTCACTGTGTACAAAACATCAAGGACACCTCTTTACATGACAGGCTGGCCAGGTGCACGCTATGATCCTTAATTGATGTAATTTGTTAAATCTACTTCAATCAGTGTAGATGAAGGGGAGGAGACAAGTTAAAGAAGGATTTTTAAGCCTTGAGACATGGCTTGTGTATGTGGGCCATTCAGAGGGAAATTGGGAAAGACTAAGTGCCTTTGAGCAGGCTATGGTGGTAGGTGCAACAGTTTGTTTCAAGAACTGCAACGCTGCTTGGTTTCTCATGCTCAAGTTTCTCATGTGTTTCAATAATTGTCCACCATCCAAAGGACATCAGCATCTCTGGAATGCTTTCGACAGCTTGTAGAGTCCATGCCCCAACGAATTGACGCTGTTCTGAGGGAAAAAGGTATTCGTAATGTTTGGTGTACTCAATGTAACTTAAATGTGCTTAGTTCATCTGTCTTACACTCAGAGGGGTATACTATGATTTGAAGCTAGATCTACTCAGGGTTTTCTAAAGCTAGCCAGCTTCACATTCTAGCTCAGGCTTCATCTGTACTACGGTGGTAGATCTTGCTCGTCCGCCTGCTGCTGACTCTAGCAGGCTCGTAACTGCGCGTGTATGTGTCTAGTCAAACGCCAAACTCTGAGGCAATGCTGAAACATCCAGCAATGGATAGTTACAGGGGAGAGGAATGAGCCAATCATAAACTGTGGTGTATTAGGTGACTGTGATGGTTTGAGGGCCAGATTGGGAATTTAGCCAGGACACCAGGGTTAACATCCCTATTTTTTTTTTTTTTTTTAAGGGGTGGATCAGCTTAATATTGCGGAAAGAATATTACTTCCATCAATGTAATTGTCTGCATCATTTCCAATCCCCCACATATTTTTTGGGTAAATACACTGCTCAAAAAAATGAAGGGAACACAATGTAACTCCAAGTCAATCACACCTCTGTGAAATCAAACTGTCCACTTAGGAAGCAACACTGATTGACAATAAATGTCACATGCTGTTGTGCAAATGGAATAGAAAACAGGTGGAAATTATAGGCAATTAGGAAGACACCCCAATAAAGGAGTGGTTCTGCAGGTGGGGACCACAGACCACTTCTCAGTTCCTATGCTTCCTGGCTAATATTTTGGTCACTTTTGAATGCTGGTGGTGCTTTCACTCTAGTGGTAGCATGAGACTGAGTCTACAACCCACACAAGTGGCTCAGATAGTGCAGCTCATCCAGGATGGCACATCAATGCGAGCTGTGTCTGTCAGCGTAGTGTCCAGAGCATGGAGGCACTACCAGGAGACAGGCCAGTACATCAGGAGACGTGGAGGAGGCCGTAGGAGGGCAACAATCCAGCGGGAGGACCGCTACCTCCGCCTTTGTGCAAGGAGGAGCAGGAGGAACACTGCCAGAGCCCTGCAAAATGACCTCCAGCAGGCCACAAATGTGCATGTGTCTGCTCAAACAGGATGTTTGGCATTTGCCAGAGAACACCAAGATTGGCAAATTCGCCACTGGCGCCCTGTGCTCTTCACAGATGAAAGCAGGTTCACACTGAGCACGTGACAGACATGACAGAGTCTGGAGACGCCGTGGAGAATGTTCTGCTGCCTGCAACATCCTCCAGCATGACCGGTTTGGCGGTGGGTCAGTCATGGTGTGGGGTGGCATTTCTTTGGTGGGACGCACAGCCCTCCATGTGCTCGCCAGAGGTAGCCTGACTGCCATTAGGTACCGAGATGAGATCCTCAGACCCCTTGTCAGACCATATGCTGGTGCGGTTGGCCCTGGGTTCCTCCTAATGCAAGACAATGCTAGACCTCATGTGGCTGGAGTGTGTCAGCAGTTCCTGCAAGAGGAAGGCATTGATGCTATGGACTGGCCCGCCCGTTCCCCAGACCTGAATCCAATTGAGCACATCTGGGACATCATGTCTCGCTCCATCCACCAACGCCACATTGCACCACAGACTGTCCAGAAGTTGGCGGATACTTTAGTCCAGGTCTGGGAGGAGACCCCTCAGGAAACCATCCCCCACCTCATCAGGAGCATGCCCAGGCGTTGTAGGGAGGTCATACAGGCACGTGGAGGCCACACATACTACTGAGCCTCATTTTGACTTGTTTTATGGACATTACATCAAAGTTGGATCAGCCTGTAGTGTGGATTTCCACTTTAATTTTGAGTGTGACTCCAAATCCAGACCTTCATGGGTTGATAAATTTGATTTCCATTGATGATTTTTGTGTGATTTTGTTTTCCGCACATTCAACTATGTAAAGAAAAAAGTATTTCATAAGAATATTTCATTCATTCAGATCTAGGATGTGTTATTTTAGTGTTCCCTTAATTTTTTTGAGCAGTGTATATATAGTGGGGAAAAAGTATTTAGTCAGCCACCAATTGTGCAAGTTCTCCCAATTAAATAGATGAGGCCTGTAATCTTCATCATAGTTGAAGTGTACCTATGACAGACAAAATGAGGGAAAAATATCCAGAAAATCACATTGTAGGATTTTTAATTAATTTATTTTGCAAATTATGGTGGAAAAAAAGTATTTGGTAACCTACAAACAAGCAAGATTTCTGGCTCTCACTGACCTGTAACTTCTTTAAGAGGCTCCTCTGTCCTCCACTCGTTACCTGTATTAATGGCACCTGTTTGAACTTATCAGTATGAAAGACACCTGTCCACAACCTCAAACAGTCACACTGCAAACTCCACTATGGCCAAGACCAAAGAGCTGTCAAAGGACACCAGAAACAAAATTGTAGACCTGCACCAGGCTGGGAAGACTGAATCTGCAATAGGTAAGCAGCTTGGTTTGAAGAAATCAACCGTGGGAGCAATTATTAGGAAATGGAAGACATACAAGACCACTGATAATCTCCCTCGATCTGGGGCTCCACGCAAGATCTCACCCTGTGGGGTCAAAATGATCACAAGAACGGTGAGCAAAAATCCCAGAACCACACGGGGGGACCTAGTGAATGACCTGCAGAGAGCTGGGACCAAAGTAACAAAGCCTACCATCAGTAACACAATATGCCGCCAGGGACTCAAATCCTGCAGTGCCAGACGTGTCCCCCTGCTTAAGCCAGTACATGTCCAGGTCCGTCTGAAGTTTGCTGGAGAGCATTTGGATGACCCAGAAGAAGATTGATCCGTGTAAAGGAAAGAATAAATGGGGCCATGTATCGTGAGATTTTGAGTGAAAACCTCCTTCCATCAGCAAGGGCATTGAAGATGAAACGTGGCTGGGTCTTTCAGCATGACAATGATCCCAAACACACCGCCCAGGCAACAAAGGAGTGGCTTCGAAATAAGCATTTCAAGGTCCTGGAGTGGCCTAGCCAGTCTCCAGATCTCAACCCCATAGAAAATCTTTGGAGGGAGTTGAACGTCCGTGTTGCTCAGCAACAGCCCCAAAACATCACTGCTCTAGAGGAGATCTGCATGGAGGAATGGGCCAAAATACCAGCAACAGTGTGTGAAAACCTTGTGAAGACTTACAGAAAACGTTTGACTTCTGTCATTGCCAACAAAGGGTATATAACAAAGTATTGAGATAAACTTTTGTTATTGACCAAATACTTATTTTCCACCATAATTTGCAAATAAATTAATAAAAAATCCTACAATGTGATTTTCTGGATTTTTTTTCTCTCATTTTGTCTGTCATAGTTGAAGTGTACCTATAATGAAAATTACAGGCCTCTCTCATCTTTTTAAGTGGGAGAACTTGCACAATTGGTGGCTGACTAAATACTTTTTTGCCCCACTGTATTTCACCTTTATTTAACCAGGTAGGCTAGTTGAGTTCTCATTTGCAACTGCGACCTGGCCAAGATAAAGCAAAGCAATTCGATACAAACAACAACACAGTGTTCCACATGGAATAAACCAAACATACAGTCAATAATACAGTAGAACAAAAGAAAACAAAAAATCTATATACAGTGAGTGCAAATGAGGTAAGTTAAGGAAATAAATAGGCCATGGTGGCTTAAGTAATTACAATATAGCAATTAAACACTGGAATGGTAGATCGGCAGAAGATGAATGTGTAAGTAGAGATACTGGGGTGCAAAGGAGCAAGATAAATAAAAACAGTATGGGGATGAGGTAGGTAGATGGGCTATGTACAGGTACAGTGATCTGTGAGCTGCTCTGACAGCTGGTGCTTAAAGCTAGTGAGGGAGATGTGAGTCTCCAGCTTCAGAGATTTTTGCAGTTCGTTCCAGTCATGGGCAGCAGAGAACTGGAAGGAAAGATGACCAAAGGAGTAATTGGCTTTGGGGGTGACCAGTGAGATATACCTGCTGGAGCGCGTGCTACAAGTGGGTGCTGCTTTGGTGATCAGTGAGCTGAGATAAGGCGGGGCTTTACCTAGCAGAGACTTGTTGATAACCTGTAGCCAGTGGGTTTGGCGACGAGTATGACGCGAGGGCCAACCAACGAGAGCGTACAGGTCGCAATGGTGGGTAGTGTATGGGGCTTGGGTGACAAAACGTATGGCACTGTGATAGACTGCATCCAATTTGTTGAGTAGAGTGTTGGAGGCTATTTTATAGATGACATCACCGAAGTCGAGGATCAGTAGGATGGTCAGTTTTACGAGGGTATGTTTTGCAGCATGAGTGAAGAATGCTTTGTTGCGATATAGGAAGCCGATTCTAGATTTAATTTTGGATTGGAGATGCTTAATGTGAGTCTGGAAGGAGAGTTTACAGTCTAACCAGACACCCAGGTATTTGTAGTTGTCCACGTATTCTAAGTCAGAGCCGTCCAGAGTAGTGATGCTGGACGGGCGAGCAGGTGCGGGCAGTGATCGATTGAAAAGCATGCAGTTAGTTTCACTTGTGTTTAAGAGCAGTTGGAGACCACGGAAGGAGAGTTGTATGGCATTGAAGCTCGTCTGGAGGTTCTACGTAGAGGTGGATCAGAGAATCACCAGCAGCAAGAGCAACAGAGAAATGCTTATTGAAATTCTCAATTATAGTGGATTTATCAGTGGTAACAGTGTTTCCTAGCCTCAGAGCAGTGGGCAGCTGGGAGGAGGTGCTCTTATTCTCCATGCACTTTACAGTGTCCCAGAACCTTTTTGGAGTTAGTACTACAGGATGCAAATTTCTGTTTGAAAAAGCTAGCCTTAGCTTTTCTAACTGCCTGTGTATATTTCTTCCAGCAATACAACTCAGTTGGCCTGAAGGAGGAAACTGAGGCAAAGGGAGTTGATGGTGCTGCTAAACAGCATTCCAGATTAGATTCTATAAGTTTTTTTTCATAATTTTTGCTAATATGTAATGATCCTTTTCTGCTAATTAAATCTGATGAATTTGATGTAGGGCTTCAGTAGCTGGAGGCAAGGCTTCTCCTACAGAGCTCCTCTTTATGGAATGGTTTGCTGACGTGACGTGAGAGAATCAGACTCTCAACCTTAAAGTCTAGACTGAAGACTTCTCTCTTCTGTCAGTCAGATGACTGAGTGTAGTCTGGCCCATGGGTGGGAAGGTGAACGGAAAGGTACTAGCCCCGACAACCCACCCCACCCTTAAACATGAAAGCCATCTGACCCTAGCTTCATGAAATGTTTTCACCCTCTATAGCCATTATGGTCTTTAAAAATCAAGTGTTTTTCTGTGCTCTATCCTGTTCTGATGTATCCATCGGCCTGACAAGCATGCCCACCATGAACCGCTTTTATTGTGCTTCTGTCTCTGGGTTCCTTGCTCTTTGGGGTTTTAGGCAGTGTATCTGTAAAGCTCTTTGTGATGCTGTTTTACAACTGCTGATGTAAAAAGGACCTTATAAAATACATTTTGATTTGATGATATCCTTGCTGTGCTTTCACTAACAATTAGATATTTTTGTAAAATTCCTAACATTGTCCCTAAGATATTTTTTCTCTAACTTGTGAGCATTGCAATTGTAGAACTCAGCACAACTGCCAGTGTGGTTTATTTTGTTCTGCAATAGATGTAATTAGGTCCTTGATTATGTTGTAGGCAGCACAGTCGGATGTGGAAGTTTGGACCCGTCAGATAAAGGAGAACCTCACAGGCCAGAGAATGTTGTTCCTTACCTGTTAGAGATACGTGGAAACTCTCGCAGAACAACAGTAAGTCGCGTAAGTAGTTGCTACACCTCTGACCTAAGGTTTTATCCCACCTCTAAACACCCCTTTCTGTCTGGCTTAGCTCTACCAGTAATGACTGCCACGTTCCTATACCTTGCTGTGTCCTGGTCCCACAATCTCTTGGCTCTGCATAGCTAATTCCTGTTACTTTATACTGTTATCACCACCTCATGCTGTCACCTCACCCTGTCCACTACATATCCGAGAAACATGAGTTCCCCCCTCCCCTGCTTAATCTATTCTACAGTCGTGGCCAAAGGTTTTGAGAACGACACAAATATTAATTTCCACAAAGTTTGCTGCGTCGGTGTCTTTAGATATTTTTTGTCAGATGTTACTTTGGAATACTGCAGTATAATTACAAGCATTTCATGAGTGTCAAAGGCTTTTATTGACAATTACATGAAGTTGATGCAAAGAGTCAATATTTGCAGTGTTGACCCTTTTTTTTTGCATGCTGTCAATTAACTTATGGGCCACACTGATGGCAGCCCATTCTTGCAAAATCAATGCTTGGAGTTTGTCAGAATTTGTGGATTTTTTTTTGTCCACCCGCCTCTTGAGGATTGACGACAAGTTCTCAATGGGATTAAGGTATTGGGAGTTTCCTGGCCATGGACACAAAATAATGATATTTTGTTCCCCGAGCCACTTAGTTATCCCTTTTGCCTTATGGCAAAGTGCTCCATCATGCTGGAAAAGGCATTGTGCGTGACCAAACTGTTCCTGGAAGGTTGGCAGAAGTTGCTCTCGGAGAATGTGTTGGTACCATTCTTTATTCATGGCTGTGTTCTTAGGCAAAATTGTGAGTGAGCCCACTCTCTTGGTTGAGAAGCAACCCCACACATGAATGGTCTCAGGATGCTTTACTGTTGGCATGACACAGGACTGATGGTAGCGCTCACCTTGTCTTCTCCGGACAAGCTTTTTTCCGGATGTCCCAAACAATCGGAAAGGGGATTCATCAGAGAAAATGACTTTACCCCAGTCCTCAGCAGTCCAATCCCTGTACATTTTGCAGAATACCAGCCTGTCCCTGATGTTTTTCCTGGACAGAAGTGGCTTCTTTGCTGCCCTTCTTGACACCAGGCCATCCTCCAAAAGTCTTCACCTCACTTTGCATGCAGATGCACTCACACCTGCCTGCTGCCATTCCTGAGCAAGCTCTGTACTGGTGGTGCCCCAATCCAGCAACTTAATCAACTTTAGAAGATGGTCCTGGCGCTTGCTGGACTTTCTTGGGCACCCTGAAGCCTTCTTCACAACAATTGAACCGCTCTCCTTGAAGTTCTTGATGATCCGATAAATGGTTGATTTTTAGATGCAATCTTAATGGCAGCAATATCCTTGCCTGTGAAGCCCTTTTTGTGCAAAGCAATGATGACAGCACATGTTTCCTTGCAGGTAACCATGGTTGACAGAGGAAGAACAATGATTCCAAGCACCACCCTCCTTTTGAAGCTTCCAGTCTGTTATTTGAACTCAATCAGCATGACAGAGTGATCTCCAGCCGTGTCCTCGTCAACACTCACACCTGTGTTAACAAGAGAATCACTGACATGTCAGCTGGTCCTTTTGTGGCAGGGCTGAAATGCAGTGGAAATGTTTTTTGGGGGATTCAATTCATTTGCATGGCAAAGAGGGACTTTGCAATTAATTGCAATTCATCTTCTCACTCTTCATAACATTCTGGAGTATATGCAAATTGCCATCATACAAACTGAGGCAGCAGACTTTGTGAAAATTAATATTCTCAAAATCTTGGGCCACAACTGTACATGAAATCTTCTGACCTGTGTGCCAACACTTCACACTGCATAATCCACTCAAACTGGATAGTTTCATGTTGATTCGGTTATATTTTTGCTTATATATTTGTATAATATTTTCTAGGTCTGACATGATGTCCCCTTCAATCACTGATGATAGGAATGCTCAGTTGACTACTCGCCTTGAATAGTAAATCGCTTTTTTTAGTGCGTCTCCATCATATTTGTCCCACTGTATTGGGGTTAGTCAATGGAGGTTTTAAACATAAATGTTCACCTTTCAGCCTGGAGAAAAGGTTGAAGGCCATGGAGAAGAGAAACTGGATTGTATGCTGGTTTCTTCAACACTGTGCAGCAATTATGGAAAGTCTGCAGACTAAGATTACTCTCTGTCTGCTGGCTACAATCCATTGGCTGATCCTGTAGCGCTCTTTCTAGCGTGGCAGAAAGTATGCAGGTACTGCAGCCAATTCAGTGTTGTTGAACACTGCATCACACTGGC
Organism: Oncorhynchus mykiss; assembly: GCF_057628025.1. Taxonomy (NCBI): domain Eukaryota; kingdom Metazoa; phylum Chordata; class Actinopteri; order Salmoniformes; family Salmonidae; genus Oncorhynchus; species Oncorhynchus mykiss. The sequence goes on from NC_143046.1 coordinate 46,488,229, forward strand.
ATATCACTGCTAAATCTCATTCACCCAGGTGCTTTGAACTATATCAAAGATTTCTATCATAATTCAAGATTTTTTATTAACATTTCTTAAAAAAAAATTTCAGATGGACAAACCGTTGCTGTGCGGCTCTCCAGAAAAATCAAGTGGACACGAGAGCGAATAAAACAGCAGATCAACGCCTACAATTGAAGGAACCTCAATTCCACCCAAGACTGGAGTACGTGGATGTTCTCCAGAAAGACCATATAGTCTGGTCCTAGTTGTCCAACAATTTGGGGGACAGTCTGCTCTGGGCAAAGCAGCGTGCAGTGATGCTGCATAACATGTGCCTTAGGGCAGCAAAGGAGAAGCACCTTATAGAAGCAGACGTACAAAATTGCCTTTTTTTTATTGCCAGAGAGTTGGGGCTTTTTGAGGAGGCCCTTGCTTCTCTTGGGCAGTGTGAGGCTGAGCCAACACGCTTTCCCCTGGGTGACTCTGTGCTGCTCCGAAATAAAATGCAGAACATATTAAAGCTCCAGCAAGCATTTTCAATGTTGACTAGTCAGCACAGATGTAGAGGAGGACAGTGATTCAGAAGATTGAGAAATTAATGTCTGTCTGTGTTTGCGTGTGAGTTCTACACAGACAAACTATACACTGAGTATTCCAAACATTAGGAACACCTGCCCTCAGAACAGCCTCAATTCATCAGGGCATGGACCTGTACCACTGCACATTGACTCGATACCAGTACCTCCTGTATATAGCCTCGTTCTTTTATTGCTACTTTTTTTACTTTACTTAGTAAATATTTTCTTAACAGCATTGTTGGTTAAGGGCTTGTCAGTAAGCATTTCACGGTAAGGTCTGTCGTGGAAATTTCCTCTATTTACCTTCATGGGAGCAAACCACAACACAAGTCAGAGTTAGTTATCAAAGTCCATCTTTTAATTATATGAGCTCTATCACAATCCTGTGACTCTCAGGCAATTCAGTGTCTAACCATGAATTCCCTGAGAGCCCCTTCCACATTTCAAATGAGGTCCTTTATAGCAAAGATACACACAGGATAAGACAGCATCGGCATAATTCATCGTTCAGCCTTGTCTCCTTTCTCAAACCCCAGAACCATAAACCAACCCTCCATATCAACAGGCATATATCAAATCCATCCTATATTGACAAGATCACAGAGACACACTGACTGGCACACAGACATTGTAGAGTCAAGAGATATGTTTACACATGATGATACTTTGACCTCTCCCCTCTCTGCGGCCCATGCAACTTAGTCTTGACATAGAACAGATACTGCAACCCTGCCACAGTATTATACAAAAATAACATTCTTGATGAGAAGTACAAACATATGATGAATATGAAAAACATCTTACATATGTTACCAACAAATTCTGATTCTTCCACGACAGGTCTACCTATTGTGTTCGGCGCATGTGAAAAATACAATTTGATTTAACTCTACAATGTGTTGGAAGCGTTCACCAGGGATGCTGGCCTATGTCGACTCCAATGCTTCCCACATTTGTGTCAAGTTGGCTGGATGTAATTTTCCCTGTTCCAGGCCCAGCTCCACTCCCATCTCAACTCCTACCGCCAGCTCTAGGCCCAGCACCACCCCCAGCTGAAAACAGATATTCAAAAAATCAAACATTTGCTCCATATTTTCATAATCAGCAGACAAGCCCACCGTTGCCCTTTAGCGAGAGCAGTGGCCACAATGGGTATCTGTTCAAAGGGAATGTCATGATTGTCTAAAGTAATGGGTCAAGCCACTGCCTGTACTGTACATGTCAATGTTGTTCATCTCAATGACCAAGACATTACAATTCTGAATTGAAACATTGTAGAGTGTTGCATCTTACTTATTGTGAACTTGATGCCATGGCCTGCCTCCAAAATGGTAGATAGTTGGTCCATGCCATAGTGGGAAGGCTTTTTAAAAAACTCTATTCCACCTGGCATGCCCTCTACTTCAATGACCACCTTCTTGGCAGCCACAGCCATTTGGAATTCTGCCATGTCCACTTGCTTCATCTAAACAGAAACAGAAATAAGGCATTAGTAAAGGAAAATCAGGTGTACACATTCCACGCTTCTACCAGTGATCCAGAAATCTGCTTACTTGAATATCAACAATGTAAACCAACAAGGCACAGCTACCACAGATGTTTTTATAAATCAAATGCCAGCCCTCTGCCTGAGAATTTTAGTGGGTACACCTTTTGCTTTACGGTGATCCCTCATAAACAGGTTGTAAGCTGACATGTTACATTTGTAGAGCTTAGTTTTATTTGAGGGACAGCTTGACTCTGGGCCAATTTTCTTCTTTCATTCCCAAACCAATTCTAGAGGAAACAATAGGAAGATAACACAATAGTAAATAATACTGAATCACATTTTCAAATCAGAGCAATTGCACATAGTATTTTATTAAGATGATTGAAAAGGAGCCCTGATATAAACTAGAGGCAAAACACAAATCGCTATGGGAAAAGTTTAAATAACTTAGGAATTACCATTATTATCACAACAGCAGAGGATAGGATCCAGGATTTTAATGTTATTTTTTCAGTCATAACCCTCTGATAGCTAGCCATGGGGCAGGGGTAAGACCTGACAGCAGCAGTTGGTACTGGTCACATAGTCTTAGTAAAATTGTCTGGATTTATGGATGGTTCTTGATTTGTAGAGTGATGGGATGCTTTGAGACTTGGCACTGCCAAACCATACCACCCAAGGAAGCAGAAGGTTAGGATTCTTTCAATGAATGTCTTATTTAAAAGGTGAGGCCAAAGGAAGAAGTTCTAAGCCAATTGTTTTGCCCAGAACCCACAGAGATATTACAAAAAGACAAAACCATTTATTATGTTCACAGAATATAAAACAGAACATTAATGACCCTCACCTCCACCACTCTCTCTGACAGTACAATTCTGGTGAGGCAACTCTGGGATGCTGGCCTTCTAAGCAGAGTTGCACAGAAAAATCCATATCACAGACTGGCCAATAAAAATAAAAGATTAAGATGGGCAAAATAACACAGACACCGGACAGAGGAACTCTGCCTAGAAGGACAGCATTCCGGAGTCGCCTCTTCACTGTTGACGTTGAGACTGGTATTTTGCAGGTACTATTTAATGAAGCTGCCAGTTGAGGACTTGAGGCATCTGTTTCTCAAACTAGACACTAATGTACTTGTCCTCTTACTCAGTTATGCACTGGGGCCTCCCACTCCTCTTTCTATTTTGGTTAGAGCCTGTTTACGCTGTTCTGTGACGGGAGTAGTACACAGCGTTATACGAGATCTTCAGTTTCTTGGCAATTTCTCGCATGGAATAGCCTTCATTTCTCAGAACAATAATAGACTGACGAGTTTTAGAAGAAAGGTCTTTGTTTCTGGCCATTTTGAGCCTGTAATCAGATTTGCCAACTGGAGGGCGAGGGAGAGCATTGTACGCGTCTCTGTGTGTGGAGTAAAGGTGGTTAAGAATATTTTACCCTCTGGTTGCACATTTAACATGCTGATAGAATTTAGGTAAAACTGATTTAAGTTTCCCTGCATTAAAGTCCCCGGCCACTAGGGCCGGCGCCTCTGGATGAGTGTTTTCCTGTTTGCTTATTGCGGTATACAGCTCACTGAGTGCGGTTTTAGTGCCAGCATCGGTCTGTGGTGGTATGTTGACAGCTACAAAAAAATACAGATGAAAACTCTCTAGGTAGATAGTGTGGTCCACAGCTTATCATGAGATATTCTACCTCAGGCGAGCAAACCCTTGAGACTTCCTTAGATATCGTGCACCAGCTGTTGTTTACATATATGCATAGGCCTCCGCCCCGTGTCTTACCAGAGGCTGCTGTTCTATCCTGCTGATAGAGTGTATAACCCACCAGTTGTATGTTGTTAATGTCGTCGTTCAGTCACGACTTGGTGAAACATTAGATATTTCAGTTTTTAATGTCCCGTTGGTAGTATGTACGTTAATTCAGTTGGTCCCATTTATTTTCCAGCGATTGATGGTTAGCTAGCAGGATGGAAGGCAAAGGCAGATTAGCCACTCATTGCCTGATCCTCACAAGGCACCCTGATATTTTTCAGCAAAATCTAATTTTCCTTCTCCAGCGAATGACAGGGATCTGACAGGGATCAGGGATCTGGTCCTGGTCGGGTGTCTGTAGTAGTATATCCCCCCCGTCCGACTGATTGAAGAAAAACTCTTCGTCAAATCTGAGGTGAGTAATGTCAGTTCTGATGTCCAGAAGCTCTTTTCGGTCATAAGAGATGGTAGCAGCAACATTATGTACAAAACAAGTTACGAACAACGCGAAAAAACAAACAAAATAGCATGGTTGGTTAAGAGACGATAAGGCGGCAGCCATCCCCTTCGGCGCCATTCAGTGTGCAATCATGAGCACAGCTGGGGTTTTTGCAGATGCATGAGGTTACGAATGTTCAGAATGATGATATGATAAGAGGGTTGTGCTGTGGCGGAGGGTTGTGCCGTAGCGGAGATCTTTGTGGGCTATACTCGGCCTTGTCTCAGGATGGTAGGTTGGTGGTTGAAGATATCCCTCTAGTGGTGTGGGGGCTATGCTTTGGAAAAGTGGGTGGGGTTATATCCTTCCTGTTTGGCCCTGTCCGGGGGTGTCCTCGGATGGGGCCACAGTGTCTCCTGACCCCTCCTGTCTCAGCCTCCAGTATTTATGTTTCAGTAGTTTATGTGTCGGGGGGCTAGGGTCAGTTTGTTATATCTGGAGTACTTCTCCTGTCCTATTCGGTGTCCTGTGTGAATTTAAGTGTGCTCTCTCTAATTCTCTCTTTCTTTCTCTCTCTCGGAGGACCTGAGCCCTAGGACCATGCCTCAGGACTACCTGACATGATGACTCCTTGCTGTCCCCAGTCCATCTGGCCCTGCTGCTGCTCCAGTTTCAACTGTTCTGCCTCATTATTATTCTACCATGCTGGTCATTTATGAACATTTGAACATCTTGGCCATGTTCTGTTATAATCTCCACCCGGCACAACCAGAAGAGGACTGGCCACCCCACATAGCCTGGTTCCTCACTAGGTTTCTTCCTAGGTTTTGGCCTTTCTAGGGAGTTTTTCCTAGCCACCGTGCTTCTACACCTGCATTGCTTGCTGTTTGGGGTTTTAGGCTGGGTTTCTGTACAGCACTTTGAGATATCAGCTGATGTACGAAGGGCTATATAAATACATTTGATTTGATTTGATTAATAAGATGACTATTTATCGATGAACTAGATATACCTTAGAGTTTAATTCAGGAGATGGTAACTCTTTAAACAACCTCTTCCGTTATTTAATCGGGTAACAATTAAACATAGTTAGTGGATTAAATAAATAACAGTCATCAGATTAATGAAAGTAAAGTCAGAACACTAGTGAGGTTGTTGCCATTATATGTTGTCTGAACCAGTATTGTTATGTTACTGTGTTGTTATTGTAATGGTGATTTTTCTTCTGTTTGTAAATAATTTTGTAACAATGGGCTGTAAAATCAGAACATCACATTTTATTTGTCACATACACATGGTTAGCAGATGTTAATGCGAGCGTAGCGAAATGCTTGTGCTGCTAGTTCTGACAGTGCAGTAATATCTAACAAGTAATCTAACAAATTCACAACAACTACCTTATACACACAAATGTAAAGGGATAAGAATATGTACATATAAATATATGGATGAGAGATGGCTGTGCGGCATAGGCAAGATGCAATAGATGGTATGAAATACAGTATATACTGTACATATGAGATGAGTAATGTAGGATATGTAAACATTATTAAAGTGGCATTATTTAAAGTGACTAGTGATACCTTTATTAAATCCATTAATTAAAGTGGACAGTGATATGGATCTGTATGTTGGCAGCAGCCTCTCTATGTTAGTGATGGCTGTTTAGCAGTCTGATGGCCTTAAGATAGAAGCTGTTATTCAGTCTCTCGGTCCCAGCTTTGATGCACCTGTACTGACCTCAACTTCTGGATGATAGCGGGGTGAACAGGCGGTAGCTCGGGTGGTTGTTGTCCTTGATGATATTTTTGGCCTTCCTGTGACATCGGGTGCTGTAGGTGTGCCGGAGGGCAGGTATTTTGCCCCCGGTGATAAGTTGTGCAGACCACGCACTACCCTCGGGAGAGGCTTGTGGTGTAGTTGCCGTCCCAGGCGGTGGGTGATACAGCCCGACAGGATGCTCTCGATTGTGCATCTGTAAAAGTGTGTGAGGGATTTAGGTGACAAGACAAATTTCTTCAGCCTTCTTCACCACGCTGTCTGTGTGGGTGGACCATTTCAGTTTGTCTGTGATGTGTACGCCGAGGAACTTGAAACGTTCCACCTTCTCCACTACTGCCCCGTCGATGTGGATAGGGGGGGGGGGGGGGGGGGGTGCTCCCTCTGCTGTTTCCTGAAGTCCACAATCATCCCCTTTGTTTTGATGACATTGAGTGAGAGGTTGTTTTCCTGACACCACACTTCGAGTGCCCTCACCTCCTCCCTGTAGGCTGTCTCGTCATTGTTGGTAATCAAGCCCAGTACTGTTGTGTCGTCTGCAAACTTGATGATTGAGTTGGAGGCATGCATGGCCACGCAATCATAGGTGAACAAGGAGTACAGGAAAGAACACACATCCTTGTGGGGCCCCAGTGTTGAGGATCAGCGAAGTGGAGATGTTGTTTCCTACCTTCACCACCTGGGGGCGGCCCATCAGAAAGTTACTGTTACCCAATTACACAGGTCAGCGTTGAGACCCAGGGCCTTAAGCTTAATGATGAGCTTGGGGGGGGGGGGGGGTACTATGGTGTTGAATGCTGAGCTCTAGTCAATGAACAGCATTCTTACATAGGTATTCCTCTTGTCCAGATGGGGTAGGGCAGTGTGCAGTGTGATGGAGATTGCATCGTCTGTGGACCTGTTGGGGCAGTATGCAAACTGAAGTGGGTGTAGGGTGGGCAGGTAAGGTGGAGGTGAAATGATCCTTAACAAGTCTCTCAAAGCACTTCATGATGACAGAAGTGAGTGCTTCAGGGCAATAGTCATTTAGTTCAGTTATCTTTGCCTTCTTTGGTACAGGAACAATGGTGGCCATCTTGAAGCATGTGGGGACAGCAGACTGGGATATGGGAGCGATTGAATATGTCCGTAAACACACCAGCCAGCTGGTCTGCGCATGCGGATGCGGCTAGGGATGCTGTCTGGGCCAGCAGCCTTGCGAGTGTTAACACATTTAAATGTTTTACTCACTTCGGCCACGGAGAAGGAGAGCCCGCTGTCCTTCATAGCGGGCCGCGTCAGTGGCACTGTATTATCCTCAAAGCGGGCAAAGACGGTGTTTAGCTTGTCTGGGAGCAAGACATCGGTGTCCGTGACGTGGCTGGTTTTCTTTTTGTAGTCCATAATTGCCTGTCCACCCTGCCACATACGTCTCGTGTCTGGGCCGTTGAATTGCGACTCCCTTTTGTCCCTATACCGACATTTCGCTTGTTTGATTGCCTTGCGGAGGGAATAACTACAGTTTTTAATCGGCCACATTCCCCCAACCTCTTTCCATGTTTGAATGAGGTGGTTCGTGGTTCGTGCTTTCAGTTTTGCGCGAATGTCGCCTTCTATCCAAGGTTTCTGGTTGGGATAGGCTTTAGTAGTCACAGTGGGTACAACATCTCCAATGCACTTCCTAATAAACTCACTCACCGAGTCAGTGTATAAATCAATGTTATTGTCTGAGGCTTCCCAGAACATTTTCCAGTCCACGCGATCAAAACAATCTTGAAGCGTGGACTCCGATTGGTCAGACCAGTGTTGAATGGTTCTTGTCACGGGTACATCCTGTTTGAGTTTCTGCCTATAGGACGGCACAAGCAAGATGGAGTCGTGGTCGGATTTGCAATGTCAGTTAAGCTAGCCAGCTGGGTCACGAGTTGCCGGAGCTCGTTTAGAGGAAGTTTAAAACAATGTTTTAAATATTTTGTATTAATTTCGGAGCTACAAATGCAATGCACTTATTATTTATTAATGACCATTTTGCTTCCTATGGCGGGCAAGGCAAGGGAGGTCTGGTCGTCGGCCATGCTGGAAATGTGTTCTCGCGTTATTGTGTCATTGTCAACACAGTACATCTACACCACAAAATGAAACGTTGATTTGAACTATCTGACCAACTAGTGGGTCAGGCGGCGCCCCAATGTCTGATTCATATCGCTTGATTTCTGATGATAGTCGTCGATTATACGATTGTATGGGGTGGAATCAGAGAGGTGTGTGGGCTGCCTTATGCCTTGATCACACCGACAGTGTCTTACGCAAAATAGTACACAGTATCATCTGGATTTGTGTGTAACAAAAGTCCAACATTCACCTTCTGCTAACATTTCTGTCAAACCGTCCACGCATAGTTCGTTAAATCCAACGTATGCACCACAGAACGCACTGCATCTGCAACGCAATGCTGCAAGGAAAATGCAGCGTTCTATTGGAAATGAATGTACTTCTGGTGTACCAAAATGCAAATCACGGTTGATGTGATCGAGGCCCATGGGGCAGTTGTTGGGGGGTTAACTGTGTTGCTCATGGGCAGAACGGCAAGTTTTTCCACCTTGCCGGCTCAGCAATTGAACCACCAACCTTTTTGTTACTGGCCCAACGCTCTTAACCGCTAGGCTATCTGCCGCTACCTAAGCACCTTTTCCAGCCGACTATCGATAAAAAAAATATTAAGTCAAACAAGTGTGTGAAGTGTGTGAAGTTATAACGTGGGTGAAGTTTCAAATGCATTCTGTCATTACTAAATGTGATAGGTATTTTTACATTAACCAAAAAATATTTGTTTAAAAATATTTAATCAGTTGTCTTCCTCAATTTTTTTGCGGGAGGGAGGGAATCTGATTTAATTGGTCCTCAATTTACAGCTCAGACACTTCATTCAAGACAATGTTGTTAGCCTGGTTTACAGGTGAATTATCTGATTTGATCCATAAACAAATACACAATGGGCCAAAGCCAGAAAGGGTAATTCCCAGGCTGAATGGCAGTTATTCAGGGTACTGAGAAATAAGTCCACCTTGTTAACACGGAAATGCAAATCTAGCTTCGAAATTATGGAAAACCACTAAATCAATTTTACCGAGATTGAGCTTTCAGAAGTTGTAAAAGGCACTCGCATGTATTGATATTAAGAAAACGGCTGGCCAGGATGAATTAAATGCTTATTTTCTAAAAATTGGTGCAGAGATCATTGCTGCCCCTCTCACTTTCATATTAAATATTTAATTGGTGAGTAATACCATTCCAAAAGTCTGGAAAGCAGCCTGTCACGCCTTTACATAAGGCATAAGAGCACCTCCTCTCAGCTGCCCACTGCACTGAGGACAGGAAGCACTGTCACCACCGATAAATCTATGATTATCGATCATTTCAATAAGCATTTTTCCACGGCTGGCCATGCATTCCATCTGGCTGCCAACATCTCAGCACCCCCTGCAGCACCCCTCGCAGCACCCCACAACCGCTAAATCTGGATCCCTACAAATCAGTGGGCTAGACAATCTGGACCTTCTCTTTCTAAAATTATCAGCCAAAATTGTTGCCACTCCTATTACTAGCCTGTTCAACCTCTCTTTCGTATCATCTGAGATCGCCAAAGATTGGAAAGCTGCTGCGGTCATCCCCCTCTTCAAAGGGGGAGACACTCTAGACCCAAACTGTTATAGACCAATATCCATCCTGCCCTGCCTTTCTAAAATCTTTGAAAGCCAACTTAATAAACAGATCACCGACCATATCGAATCCCAACGTACCTTCTCCACTATGCAATCTGGTTTCCGAGCTGGTCATGGGTGCACCTCAGCCACGCTCAAGGTTCTAAATTATATCATAACTGCCATCGATAAAATACAGTACTGTGCAGCTGTCTTCATTGACCTGGCCAAGGCTTTCGACACTGTCAATCACCGCATTCTTATCGGCAGACTTGATAGCCTTGGCTTATTAAATGACTGCCTCGCCTGGTTCACCAACTACTTCTCCGATAGAGTTCAGTGTGTCAAATTGGAGGGCCTGTTGTCCGGACCACTGGCAGTCTCTATGGGGGTGCCACAGGGTTCAATTCTCAGGCCGACTCTTTTCTGTGTATATATCAATGATAGCCCTTCCTTGGAGACTGTGCTAAAAACCCTCCAAACGAGCTTCAACGCCATACAACACTCCTTCCATGGCCTCCAACTGCTCTTAAATGCTAGTAAAACGAAGTGCATGCTCTTCAACCAATTGCTGCCCGCACCCACCCGCCTGACTAGCATCACTACTCTGGACGGTTCTGACCTAGAATATGTGGACAACTACAAATACCTAGGTGTCTGGTTAGACTGTAAACTCTCCTTCCAGACTCACATTAAGCATCTCCAATCCAAAATTATATCTAGAATCGGCTTCCTATTTTGCAACAAAGCCTCCTTCACTCATGCCGCCAAACATACCCTCGTAAAACTGACTATCATACTGATCCTTGACTTCGGCGATGTAATTTACAAAATACCCCCCAACACTCTACTTAGCAAACTGGATGTAGTCTATCACAGTGCCATCCGTTTTATCACCAAAGCCACATATATTACCCACCACCACGACCTGTATGCTCTCATTGGCTGGCCCTCACTTCATAGTCGTCGCTAAACCCCCTGGCTCCAGGTCATCTATAAGTCATTGCTAGGTAAAGCCCCGCCTTATCTCAGCTCACTGGTCACCATAGCAACACTCACCCGAAGCACACGCTCCAGCAGGTACATTGCACTTGTCACCCCAAAGCCAACACTTCATCTGGCCGCCTTTCCTTACAGTTCTCTGCTGCCAATGACTGGAACGAATTGCAAAAATCTCTGAAGCGCGAGTCTTATATCTCCCTCACTAACTTTAAGCATCAGCTGTCTGAGCAGCTTATGTGGAAACCACATATCCTGAGGCTGCATTCATTGCAGCTGGGGATTTTAACAAGGCTAATCTGAAAACAAGACTATATCGATTGTGCTACCAGGGCTGGTAAAACCCTGGATCATTGTTATGCTAACTTCCGCGACGCATATAAGGCCCTCCCCCGCCCTCCTTTCGGAAAAGATGACCACGACTCCATTTTGTTGCGTCCAGCCTATAGACAGAAACTAAAACAGGAAGCACACGCTCTCAGGTCTGTTCAACGCTGGTCCGACCAATCTGATTCCATGCTTCAAGATTGACGTAATGCGGAACATATCTCAATCCACGTAATCGAAGCAAACAACAACATTGACGAATACGCTGATTCGCTGAGCGAGTTCATTAGCAAGTGCATTGGCGATGTCGTACCCAGAGCAACTATTAAAACATTCCCCAACCAAAACTCCGAACTCCTGCTTTTAACCAGGGCAAGGTGACCGAATACAAACAGTGTAGCTATTCCTCTCCGCAAGGCAATCAAACAAGCTCAGCGTCAGTATAGAGACAAAGTAGAGTCGCAATTCAATGGCTCAGACACAAGAGGTATGTGGCAGGGTCGACTGTCAATCACAGATTACAAAAAGGATGTCTTGCTCCCAGACAGACTAAACAACTTATTTGCTCGCTTTGAGGACAATACAGTGCCATTGACATGACCCGCTACCAAAACCTGCGGACTCTCCTTCACTGCAGTGAGTAAAACATTTAAACGTGTTAACCCTCGCAAGGCTGCAGGCCCAGACGGCATCCCAAGCCGCGTCCTCAGAGCATGCGCAGACCAGCTTGCTGGTGTGTTTACATACATATTTAATCAATCCTTATCCCAGTCTGCTGTTCCCACATGCTTCAAGAGGACCACCATTGTTCCTGTTCCCACGAAAGCTAAGGGAACTGAGCTAAACAACTACTGCCCCGTAGCACTCACTTTCATCATCATGAAGTGCATTGAAGTGCATATCACCTCCACCCTACCTGACACCCTAGACCCACTCAAATTTGCTTACCGCCCCAATAGGTCCACAGACGACGCAATCGCAACCACACTGCACACTGCCCTAACCCATCTGGACAAGAGGAATACCAATGTGAGAATGCTGTTCATCGACTACAGCTCAGCATTTAACACCATAGTGCCCTCCAAACTCGTCATCAAACTCTAGACCCTGGGTCTCGACCCCGCCCTGTGCAACTGGGTACTGGACTTCCTGACGGGCCGCCCCCAGCTGGTGAGGGTAGGTAACAACATCTCCACCCCGCTGATCCTCAACACTGGGGCCCCACAAGGGTGCGTTCTGAGCCCTCTCCTGTACTCCCTGTTCACCCACGAATGCGTGGCCATGCACGCATCCAACTCAATCATCAAGTTTGCAGATGACACTACAGTGGTAGGCTTGATTACCAACAACGACGAGACGGCCTACAGGGAGGAGGTGAGGGCCCTCGGAGTGTGGTGTCAGGAAAATAACCTCACACTCAATGTCAACAAAACAAAGGAGATGATCGTGGACTTCAGGAAACAGCAGAGGGAGCACCCACCTCGACGGGACAGTAGTGGAGAGGGGAGAAGTTTTAAGTTCCTCGGCGTACACATCGCAGACAAACTGAATTGGTCCACCCACACAGACAGCGTGGTGAAGAAGGCGCAGCAGTGCCTCTTCAACCTCAGGGGAATTAAGACATTTGGCTTGTCACAAAAAGCACTCACAAACTTTTACAGATGGGCAATCGAGAGCATCCTGTCGGGCTGTATCACCACCTGGTACAGCAACTGCTCCGACCACAACCTTTAAGGCTCTCCCGAGGGTAGTGAGGTCTGCACAGCGCATCACCGGGGGCAAACTACCTGCCCTCCAGGACACCTACACCCCCCGATGTCACAGGAAGGCCATAAAGATCATCAAGGACAACAACCACCCGAGCCACTGCCTGTTCACCCCGCTAACATCCAGAAGGCGAGGTCAGTGCAGGTGCATCAAAGCAGGGACCGAGAGACTGAAAAACAGCTTCTATCTCAAGGCAATCAGACTGTTAAACAGCTACCACTAACATTGAGTGGCTGCTGCCATACATGTAAAAATATATATATATATATCACTAGCCACTTTAAACAATGCCACTTAATATAATGTTTGCATACCCTACATTACTCATCTCATAGGTACAGTGGGGAGAACAAGTATTTGATATACTGCCGATTTTGCAGGTTTTCCTACTTACAAAGCATGTAGAGGTCTGTAATTTTTATCATAGGTACACTTGAGAGACGGAATCTAAAACAAAAATCCAGAAAATCACATTGTATGATTTTTAAGTAATTAATTTGCATTTTATTGCATGAAATAAGTATTTGAAAGATCAGAAATGCAGAACCTAATATTTGGTACAACAACCTTTGTTTGCAATTACAGAGATCATATGTTTCCTGTAGTTCTTGACCAGGTTTACACACACTGCAGCAGGGATTTTGGCCCACTCCTCCATACAGACCTTCACCAGATCCTTCAGGTTTTGGGGCTGTTGCTGGGCTATACGGACTTTCAGCTCCCTCCAAAGATTTTCTATTGGGTTCAGGTCTGGAGACTGGCTAGGCCACTCCAGGACCTTGAGATGCTTCCTATGGAGCCACTCCTTAGTTGCCTTGGCTGTGTGTTTCGGGTCATTGTCATGCTGGAAGACCCAGCCACGACCCATCTTCAATGCTCTTACTAAGGGAAGGAGGTTGTTGGCCAAGATCTCGTGATACATGTCCCCATCCATCCTCCCCTCAATATGGTGCAGTCGTCCTGTCCCCTTTGCAGAAAAGCATCCCCAAAGAATGATGTTTCCACCTCCATGCTTCACGGTTGGGATGGTGTGCTTGGGGTTGTACTCATCCTTCTTCTGCCTCCAAACATGGCGAGTGGAGTTTAGACCAAAAAGCTCTATTTGTGTCTCATCAGACCACATGACCTTCTCCCATTCCTCCTCTGGATCATCCAGATGGCCATTGGCAAACTTCAGACGGGCCTGGACATGCGCCAGCTTGAGCAGGGGGACCTTGAGCAGGGGGACGGTGTAGTGTGTTACTAATGGTTTTCTTTGAGACTATGGTCTCAGCTCTCTTCAGGTCATTGACCAGGTCCTGACGTGTAGTTCTGGGCTGATCCCTCACCTTCCTCATGATCATTGATGCCCCACGAGGTGAGATCTTGCATGGAGCCCCAGACCGAGGGTGATTGACCGTCATCTTGAACTTCTTCCATTTTCTAATAATTGTTGCAACAGTTGTTGCCTTCTCACCAAGCTGCTTGCCTATTGTCCTGTAGCCCATCCCAGCCTTGTGCAGGTCTACAATTTTAGCCCTGATGTCCTTACACAGCTCTCTGGTCTTGGCCATTGTGGAGAGGTTGGAGTCTGTTTGATTGAGTGTGTGGACAGGTGTCTTTTATACAGATAACGAGTTCAAATAGGAGAAGTTAATACAGGTAATGAGTGGAGAACAGGAGGGCTTCTTAAAGAAAAACTAACAGGTCTGTGAGAGCCGGAATTCTTACTGGTTGGTAGGTGATCAAATACTTGTCATGCAATAAAATGCAAATGAATTACTTAAAAATCATACAATGTGATTTTCTGTATTTTTGTTTTCGATTCCGTCTCTCACAGTTGAAGTGTACCTATGATAAAAATGACAGACCTCTACACGCTTTGTAAGTAGGAGAACCTGCAAAATCGGCAGTGTATCAAATACTTGTTCTCCCCACTGTATTCAATACCATCTACTGCATCTTCCCTATGCCGTTCTGTACCATCACTCATTCATATATCTTTATGTACATATTCTTCATCGCTTTACACTTGTGTGTATAAGGTAGCGGTTGTGAAATTGTTAGGTTAGATTACTCGTTGGTTATTACTGCATTGTCGGAACTAGAAGCACAAGCATTTCGCTACGCTCGCATTTACATCTGCTAACCATATGTAAGTGACAAATAAAATTTGAAAATGTTTGAATTGATCACTGTACCTGTACACAGCCAAACTGTAAATAGCACACCCGACAACCTCAACCCCATATTATAACTTACCCTGTTGCACCCCAGTATCTCTACTTGCACATTATCATCTTTACATCTATTACTCCAGTATTTATGCTAAATCGTAATTATTTTCACCTCTAGGGCCTATTTATTGCCTACCTCCCTACTCTTCTACATTTGCACACACTGTACACAGATTTTTCTATTGTGTTATTGACTGTCTTTGTTTATGTGTAACTCTGTGTTGTTTGTGTCACACTGCTTTGCTTTATCTTGGCCAGGTCGCAGTTGTAAATGACAACTTGTTCTCAACTGGCCTACCTGGTTACTGTCTGCACTGGCAAAAGATATGTAAAACCTGGTGAACTCACTTTCTTCATAATAACTCAGTTCTCAATTCCAGTCAGGTTTTAGAGCCAAGCATTGTACAATTACTGCAGTAAGTAGCGTTGTAGGTGATATTCTAGATACTCATGACAAGAAAAAAAAATCACTGTTTTTCACATTTTATTGACTTATCAAAGGTCTTCGACACTTGACTATGCCTTGCTGTTGAATAGACTAAAAAAGGTTGTTTTAAAAGCACTGATGCAATGGATTGGTTCCAAAACTACCTTTCTGACAAAACAGTGTGTAGCACAGAAGGGTATGGAATTGGAGTTTCAAAGGCTTACAAAAGGAGTTCCCCAGGCCTCAATTTTAGGTCCCATCCTTTTTACACTGTATATAAATGATATAGGGAAGACTGTTGACTCTGCAAATCTCCATGCTGATTACAAAATAATTTATTCTAGCGCATCTAATATTGAGGCTTTTCAGGACTTAGTTGGCTTTGATGTCAAAGGTAGCTTTTCAAATTGAAACTTATGATTCTCTTCCCTGAAAGTAAACAGACGGAGTCACTTGCAGATTTTAACTAAGGCCAGCAAATTGATACAGTCACCTCCTAAGTATCTTGGGAAGTGGTTAGATAAAAACCTGAATTTTAAACAGCACATAACTTGATCGAGAAACTGAAATTGGGTTTCTATTTTAGGAACAAATCTTGCGTTTCAATGTTAGTAAAGGATCTTGTTCAAAGCACTTTATCAGTGCCGGATTATGGTGATAGTCTATACGCAGGCCCCAGCAAGTACCTTAAACTCTGGACACAGCGTATATCATGGTGTTTTAAGATTTATTACAAATGCTAGATCACTCACCCATCACTGTGATCTGTATGCTATGGTGCAATGGACCTCTCTCTTAACCACTGGTACACTTGTTTACAAACAAACATTGATAGGAAAACTCCCTTTGTATCTATGTTCCTTACTGACCAGATCAGTCACTCAAAGTCTTTGCTCACAGTCGCTGCTGTCCTTGTCTGTTCCTAAGGCTAGAACTGAGATGTGGAATTTTTTTTTCTCCCATTATGCCCCTTCAACCTGCTTTAAAATATAAAGTTAAGGGATTTTAGTGTCCTTGCCTGTCTTTAAGACTGATCGACAACACTGTTTGCAATAGCTTCAGTTGTTTCTAATCTTTAAATTGCATCCCCAACTTGTGACAGTCTTGTTTGTACTTAGAATTTCATGTACACGCTGCCATTTCCTTATATTGCCTTCTTGCTAGGTCACCCTCGCAAAAGAAGTTTAACCTCAATGGGTCTTACCTGGTTAAATAAAAAAAATACAATAGGAATTGTCTGAAACAAACGAATAATTGCTTGCTTATGGACAGGTTTTTATTGGCCGCTTATTGGGGAGGTATTAGCGAAAGTTAATTGTGCCTGTAAAAAATATTTAAATAACGCAACTGTTTCACCAGTTCTGGTTGTATTGTGTGTTCAACTAAACAGAAAGGATTTGATGGATATGACATGTTTTTGCTCTCTGGCAGTTCAGGGATAAAAGAAAACCACTACTTAAAATCACATTGCCATTATTTACATGATTCCAATATATGTGTACATTACAATTATACAAAATGAAAATCTGTAAAGAACACCCCTACCCATCCAAATAAACGTTTTACAGGGGGGAAAAGCAAGGAAATACAAACTGCAAATTCTCCTCCAAGAGCCATCATAGATTTCAATCCTCAGGGAAAACAAACATGCATAATACCACTAAGCCAGAGAAAGTGTACAATATGCACACTTAAAAAAAGGGTACAAAATTTAAAAGCAATTATTTTGCTATGCTGATGGAGAACATAACTTTAAAATGTCTCTTTGGGTGCTGCATTATAAATAACTTGTCTTATCGGTTGCAGGTCCAAGAACTTCCTATCTTCACAAGAAGAAACGTTATGCTTTTCTTTCAAGATCGTGCCAAGGTGGCAGGGTTGGTGTTAAGCATCTTGAGTTTGTTGTTTTCTTCTCTGTACATTAGGCAAAGATATTGGGGGGGGCGTATCCTCACAGTGGTTGGTTGGTTCACTGATTGTTTTTAGCTTTAGCATGTGTGAGGATGTGAGACTTGAGGTTGGTAGATTGGGCAAACTTCTTGTTGCAGCCGTCGAACGGACAGACGTAGGGTCGGTCTCCAGTGTGAATCCGCACGTGCGTGCGTAAGTTAAAGTCCAAAGAGAACCGCTTACCGCAGCCCTCAAACGTGCACTTAAAGAGAAGGAGAGAGTAGATTTTATTATGAGGCTACAATGCTGGTTGACAATCTGGGCACCTATGGGTGTATGGCTGGCTATACATGCCATGTTTAAGTTAAGTTGAAAGTGTTGCAAATCAAACAAAATGTATACACAGGGATGCAAACTGGTGAGGGCACAAAAAAGTGACAAAAATGCACACGGAAACAAGAAGAACAGTGTAAACTGCTAGAATGGGGTTTTCGGAAGACAAACATTTTACTAACAAGATACCGAGTAGCATTGCAGTAGAAAGCGGAGAAGGTAGCTCCGGTAAAATGGGGCATAACTTTTGAGTGGTTTGGGCTAGAAACTGACCATTTTCAGTGATGTAAAGGCACAAGCATGACTGTCACTGTGCTCCATTTTTCCTCTATGGCAGTGTGACAGCAAAGCAGCTTGCTAACATTAATAACTTTGTGTGTAATAATTTGTGCTTTCAAAACATACATGCAACTATAGTCACAGTATTATTTCCAACACAGGTTGCTTACCTGGAGTTGCATTCCAAATGTCCCAGTTGCGTGATCACACAGGGTGAGAATCAATTGCATACCCCTCGCATCCTCTGGCTGAGTTTTGAGAAGGCAAGGAGAGAGGGGACACGAGGAGTATGCAATTGAGATTCTCCCAGGGAGATATTCACGCCCCTCTTTTATAGCGCCACCACCCGATTTTTACGGCTCTACACTACTCATGTGGATTACCTATTGAGATCAAAATGGCAAATATCGCCGAAAAGTGCAGATGGCATCCCTGTGAAACTGTAATTGTTAGACAAGAAGTAGATCTCTCAATTAGAAGCCATTTTAAAGGGTCTGGGGGAAACATACCTGGAAAGGCTTCTCTCCGGTATGAACAAGTTGATGCCTCTTCAGTTTAGAGCTTTCAACAAAGGCCTTTCCACATTCGGCGCAGACGTGAACACGCGGTCCGTGGGTGTGCAAATGCTTCCTCATCGCCGAGTTATCCCTGAACATTTTAGTGCACCCCTGCAGAGGCAAAGGTAGCAATTAATCATTGTGTAATTTCAGAAATGACAAGATCAAAAGGTCCACATTAGAGCACTTAAACCTTTCTCCAGGTTTCTGGTTTCCCAAAAGCACACTATTTTAAAAAGATGTCCTCAACAATGTTTAAACCACATCAGGAGACTACTCTTGAGGTCTGGGAAAAATGTAAGAATTGTATTTATGGGTGTTACCCTTTAACGCAAGTGCTCACCAGGAAGAGACTGTTTGGTTAACTTCTTGGTGACAGGGGGCAGTATTTTCACATCTGGATGAAAAGAATGCCCAAATTGAACTGCCTGCTACTCATCCCCAGAAGGTAAGATATGCATATTATTAGTATTTGGATATAATTTGGGTAGAAATCCTATTTGGATAGGATTTTGATATAAAACACTCTGAAGTTTCTAAAACTGTTTGAATCATGTCTGCGAGTATAACAGAACGTATTTAGCAGGCGAAACTCCGAGGACAAACCATTCAGTTTTTTTTAGGTCACTCTTTTCAATGGGTTTTCATTGGGAATCCAGAGTTCTAAGGGACCTTCTTGTAGTTCCTACCGTTTCCACTGGATGTCGCCAGTCTTTAGAAATTGGTTGAGGTTTTTCCTCTGTGTAATGAACTAGCCCTGTTCAAAACGAGGGTCAATTGTAGTGTACTGTTAGATAGAGGCGCGTGACCAGAAAGCTAGCTACAGTTTGTTTTCCTGCTGTATTGAACACAGATCATCCGGTCTTCAATTTCATTGATTATTTACGTTAAAAAAATACCTAAAGTTGTATTACAAAAGTAGTTTGAAATGTTTTGGCAAAGTTTACTTTTGAGATATTTTGTAGTCACGTTGCGCAAGTTGGAACCGGTGTTTTTCTGGATCAAACGCGCCAAATAAATTGACATTTTGGATGGATGGATGGATGGATATATATATACACACACACACACACACACACACACACACACACACACACATACACATACACATACACATACATACATACATACATACATACATACATACATACATACATACATATATATATACACACAGTGCCTTGCGAACGTATTTGGCCCCCTTGAACTTTGCAACCTTTTGCCACATTTCAGGCTTCAAACATAAAGATATAAAACTGTATTTTTTTGTGAAGAATTAACAACAAGTGGGACACAATCATGAAGTGGAACGACATTTATTGGATATTTCAAACTTTTTTAACAAATCAAAAACTGACAAATTGGGCGTGCAAAATTATTCAGCCCCCTTAAGTTAAGTTTGCTGCGATTACAGCTGTAAGTCGCTTGGGGTATGTCTCTATCAGTTTTGCACATCGAGAGACTGACATTTTTTCCCATTCCTCCTTGCAAAACAGCTCGAGCTCAGTGAGGTTGGATGGAGAGCATTTGTGAACAGCAGTTTTCAGTTCTTTCCACAGATTCTCGATTGGATTCAGGTCTGGACTTTGACTTGGCCATTCTAACACCTGGATATGTTTATTTTTGAACCATTCCATTGTAGATTTTGCTTTATGTTTTGGATCATTGTCTTGTTGGAAGACAAATCTCCGTCCCAGTCTCAGGTCTTTTGCAGACTCCATCAGGTTTTCTTGCAGAAAGGTCCTGTATTTGGCTCCATCCATCTTCCCATCAATTTTAACCATCTTCCCTGTCCCTGCTGAAGAAAAGCAGGCCCAAACCATGATGCTGCCACCACCATGTTTGACAGTGGGGATGGTGTGTTCAGCTGTGTTGCTTTTACGCCAAACATAACGTTTTGCATTGTCGCCAAAAAGTTCAATTTTGGTTTCATCTGACCAGAGCACCTTCTTCCACATGTTTGGTGTGTCTCCCAGGTGGCTTGTGGCAAACTTTAAACGACACTTTTTATGGATATCTTTAAGAAATGGCTTTCTTCTTGCCACTCTTCCATAAAGGCCAGATTTGTGCAATATATGACTGATTGTTGTCCTATGGACAGAGTCTCCCACCTCAGCTGTAGAACTCTGCAGTTCATCCAGAGTGATCATGGGCCTCTTGGCTGCATCTCTGATCGGTCTTCTCCTTGTATGAGCTGAAAGTTTAGAGGGACGGCCAGGTCTTGGTAGATTTGCAGTGGTCTGATACTCCTTCCATTTCAATATTATCGCTTGCACAGTGCTCCTTGGGATGTTTAAAGCTTGGGAAATATTTTTGTATCCAAATCCGGCTTTAAACTTCTTCACAACAGTATCCTGCCTGGTGTGTTCCTTGTTCTTCATGATGCTCTCTGCGCTTTTAACGGACCTCTGAGACTATCACAGTGCAGGTGCATTTACACGGAGACTTGATTACACAGGTGGATTGTATTTATCATCATTAGTCATTTAGGTCAACATTGGATCTTTCAGAGATCCTCACTGAACTTCTGGAGAGAGTTTGATGCACTGAAAGTAAAGGGGCTGAATAATTTTGCACGCCCAATTTTTCAGTTTTTGATTTGTTAAAAAAGTTTGAAATATCCAATAAATGTCGTTCCACTTCATGATTGTGTCCCACTTATTGTTGATTCTTCACAAAAAAATACAGTTTTATATCTTTATGTTTGAAGCCTGAAATGTGGCAAAAGGTTGCAAAGTTCAAGGGGGCCAAATACTTTCGCATGGCACGATAGATAGATAGATAGAGACAGAATTAATCGAACAAAAGGACCATGTGTGATGTTTATGGGACATATTGGAGTGCCAACAAAATAAGCTCGTCAAAGGTAAGGCATGAATTATATTTTTATTTCTGCGTTGTGTAGCGCCTGCAAGGTTAAAAATATGCTTCTCTCTTTGTTTACTATGGTGCTATCCTCAGATAATAGCATCATTTGCTTTTGCCAAAAAGCCTTTTTGAAATCTGACATGTTGGCTGGATTCACAACAAGTGTAGATTTAATTTGGTATCTTACATGCGTGATTTCATGAAGGATTAATTTTTATAGTAATTTATTTGAATTTGGCGCTCTGTATTTTCACTGGCTTTTGGCCAGGTGGGACGCTAGCGTCCCCACGTATCCCAGAGAGGTTAAGCAGTGTTGCTGTAGCACTCATATGATTGCAGTTTGCTAAACAAATGGCCACTGGACAGATACCAATAATCATATCATTCTGACAGGTAGCCATGGGCTACTTTTTAGTTAACTGAGAAGGTTTTTGGGAACGCCTTTCCATCTCTACCAGAAGAAAGTTATCATTGGCATCATCGCTAATGGCTACACAACATGTAGACATGCGCGAGCACCTCACACCCACAAAGACATTCCTCTACATTTCAGAAAGTTGCATAAAAATACAAATAACTGATGCATTAGTTCTGGATTCCGTCCGAAATGCAGATTTTTATAGAGCAATCACAGAGCATACCGGCTAGGTGACTAACATTATTTACCCAAACACTGCTCTAGTGGCTGTGTTACCATTCTCCAATACCAGTTAGGCCAACATTAGCATAGCGATGTTTTGAAGGCGCAACTGCAGCATCAGCTGACAAATCGGTGAGCGTCTGCTCGTGTCAAAGGCCACTCTTCCTATTATACTTACCAAGTTAGAAGTTCAAAACCGGCGCTAGAAAGTCTAGGCTCTATCAATGATAGAAATAATGATATGCTTATATACATGTTTTGATGTAAATCTGGATGGGGGGGGCTATATCTTATCAGTGTAATCAAGCTGTAGACAATAGAACATCACGCTCATCATGTTTGAACTTGTACGTTTATGCCACCGCGCTACGTGGCTGCAAGGGATTTTGTCAGACATAAAGTAGGGTGTGGTTTTGTTGCATCCAATGGCAGTGTCTGCGATAAGGTAACGCAAAGGTACCACTTGTGGATTTGACAACGCTAACGATGGAATCTAGTCCTTAAGACTAGTAAAGCATGCTTACTTTGTGGGGGCAGGCTATCGTCCTGGGAGAGTCGTCCTCCTTTATTTTTCGTGGCTTCATCCTGTAAAAGACATGATAGGTCAAAGAACTTGTATTCACTACACTTGAGGAGAGTTCAAGAGGGGAACGTTGTAACAGTACATAAGCCTACATATGGTTTTATTTATTATATCACGCAACAGGGGCGGCAGGTAGCCTAGTTGTTAGAGCGTTGGACTAGTTAACTGTAAGGTTGCAAGATCGAATCCGAGCTGACAAGGTAAAAATCTGTCGTACTGCCCCTGAACAAGGCAGTTAACCCACTGTTCCTAGGCGTCATTGAAAATAAGAATTTGTTCTTTAACTGACTTGCCTAGTTAAATAACAGGTAAATAAAAACAGGTAATGTTTTGCAACAGAAAACAAAAACAAGGGTTTCTAAATGGACAAGTCCCTCCCAGTTTCCCTCCTTTAGGTGCCTAATGAACATGTGCTTGTGTCACCAGCTCACCTGGCGAACTCTGCCAGCTGTTTGGGGTCTGACAGGTCAATCCCTGGGATGCCTCCAGGCGGGAGCTTCTTCCCTGTCATGTACTCGGAGTAATCGGGAGGGGAACTCTCCCCGATGACATGCTCCTCCACCATAGTGTCATGGTCAATTTCCTTCTTGTCATCTGAGTCCGAGCAAAAGAGCAGAGTTAAAACAGGGATATTATTTGCATTTGATGTCTGACCCAAATGGCCAATTAAAATGCCAATCACTATTCCCAGCACCTGGAAAATGTATAGCCTTAAAACTGGGGAGCATAGTTGTGTAAATGGTATACAATCTCATATTTTACAGTTGAAAGCAGTATTTGGTCTGCACAGTTGAACAGCAAGTGCACATTTTAGTTCCATTTAAATGACCCTAGTTTTTAAATGGTACGACTTCGTGAATAGCCATAGCAGTACTTGCAACAATGCAGACAGACTTAACATCGGGATTTGGAAAAACTAATCAACGTAGCTAGCTAACTGGCTGCCGTTTCAAGTTTGTGAACACACATTAGTTTGTCACTAGAATTAAAGTTAGCTAGCCATAGCGAACTGTCTGACGAAAGTCAAATAATCGAACGACATCTTCTCACTCAGGTCAGTCGGTCTCATAAAGCCAACAAGGCAGACTTTGCACAATTTAGTTGTTTTTGTTTTGTTTTAAAGATACATATAAATAATTGAGATTCCATTATTGTCGACTCTTCGCCGCGGTTAGAACAGTGGCTAGCTGTAGCATATCCAGTCTGTCATCTACCCTCCCCCGCTTTTCACAAGTTTCGAACAGAGGCCCCTGCGCTGAACTGCGCCACAGCGGCCTACTCCCTGAGCCAGCAACAGCGCGCTCGCTCCCAACCGCCGCCATCTTTCCCCGGCCAAATCAACGCCATTTTTCCGGTCCGCCATACTGTTCCAGGGGAACATGGCGGCGCCCATCAACACATAAAACATGGCTTCCCATAAAAACAAAAACATTTCAAATACACAGCATGCAATTCGGACTTGAAAAACAGTTAAGAATTCTGCTAAAATTAGCCAGAGAACAACGCCCGTACGAGGCCCAGTTTACAGGGCACACAACGCAAGAACAACACAGCTGGTAAATTTGCAAGAACACACTTTCAATAGAACTCTAACGTTAAACTTACCCGATGCCCACATGGTCACCGAAAACTCTCCTTCCAAAGTCTTTATCTGTACTTGTTTCTGTTCCCATTTTCTACCACTGGCCTCCGGTGCACCCAAGTAACTCTTTTTATTTCTCTTCACGCTTCCCCCCTTCTTCATTCGCCCCGAACTCTTCCCGGCGACAGTCACTAGAGTTTGTTCGATATATTCCTCTTCGGCGGCAGGGACTGGGACAGGTATAAGAATTTGGTCCTCGTAATCATCGTCTCCGTGCATGTCCGAATCATCTTCACCAACCACCTCTTCTCGTGTTTGCACCAATATTACCTCCTGATGATGGTGATGCATTGAGTGTGGATCATCTGAGTCAAGGGGCTGTAAAGCGATCATGGGCTGTTCATCGTCGTCCTCTCCAACAACTGTTGTCTCTATGGTCTCCACTTCGATTTCATGGAGTTCCACTATCTCAGCTGGCATCTCTGAGCCGTCCGTTTCGATGTACAGGGTATCGCATGATGCCATGTTGGAAACCCCTGAATTCCTCACACCTGTTATGTTTTTTTTACTGCCTTCAACCTACTCAACTCTATTCTACTCCCGTCTCCACAGCATTGTGAAAATAGCGACTTTAAGGTCACGTGATTATACGGCTACTTTTCAAAATAAAAGTCCCCCTGAAATAATTTTACTAAATTAAAATCACAACAAATATAGTTTAGTTACTTAAACATTTATTGAAAAAACGAACAATATATTTTTGAAATCAATTTAACTACACTGAAAATATATGCAACATGTAAAGTGTTGACCCCATGTTTCATGAGCTGAAATAAAAGATCCCAGAAATTTTACATACGCACAAAAAGGTTATTTCTTAAAAATGTTGTACACACATTTGTTTACATCCCTGTTAATGAGCCTTTCTCCATTGCCAAGATAATCCATCCACCTGACAGGTGTGGCATTTCAAGAATCTCATTAAACAGCAAGATCATTACACAAGTGCACCTTGTGCTGGTGATGATAAAAGGCCACTCTAAAATGTGTAGTTTGCCACACAATACAATGCCATATATGTCTCAAGTTTTGAGGGAGCGTGCAATTGACATGCTGACTGCCGGAATGTCCAACAGAGCTGTTGCCAGAGAATTTTAGGTTATTTTCTTTACCATAAGCCGCCGCCAATGCCGTTTTAGAGAATTTGGCAGTATGTACAACCAGCCTCACAACCGCAAACAATGTCTTGTGGTCTCGTGTGGGCAAGCGGTTTGTTGATGTTGATGTCAATGTCATGAGTGCCACATGGTGGCGGTGGGGTTATAGTATAGGTAGGCATAAGCTACGGACAACGAAAACAATTGCATTTTATTGATGGCAATTTCAATGCACAAAAATACCATGATGAGAATTTGTTGCATGTTGCATTTATATTTTTGATCAGTATATAATGATGATGTTGGTCGTTATAGTCCCCTGTAAAAAACAACAACAATAACCACACAATACCAACACTGTTGCCCAGAGGTGTCAACTCGTAACAGAACAGGATTTAATCATACTTTGAAGATAACATTTTCAAATTGGTCCATTCCAAGAGTAACTTTGGATGGGGCACAGTGTTCCCCGACAGCCCCTATGCTGCAATAGCCTGTGTGCCGCGAGGCTATGGTCAGTCTGTCTTATCGGGTGTACCGTGTGATCTTAGGCATGCTCTTTCTAATTTCACTCTCTCTCCCTTTCTCTCTTTGTCTCCCCTCCCAGAGGACCTGAGCCATAGGAACATGCCTCTACCTCGCCTGACGACTCCTGACTGTCCCTGTCCCCAGTCCACCCAGTTCTGCAGCTGTGTAACCCTGACCTGATTCAATGGGTGTGCTACCGTGTCCCAGAACACCAGTGTCATACTATAGAGATTGACTGCATAAGATACTTTTTTTCAGCCAAAATCTACTGTCACCGGTGACAAAAATGGATATTCTCAACATACATGTAGTTCCTCATTACAGCCCTATACAGCTGTTTTCTACTGTACTGTTAAAACTATAGAAGTTGTCACCATACAATTTCAGTATCACCGCTGACGAAAGTTGACATTCTTACCACAGATCCTCATCACAAGTTTCAAGTTTTATTAGTTGTATGTATAGGATATGCATGGTATACATTGTCCAACAAAATGGTTACTTGCAGGTTCCTTCTCGACAATACAAGAACAATAAGAAATAGTAAAATATAAGAATACAAATATAAAGTATGACAGTAGAATGTAATAATATTTTAGCAAAAGTATAATACAGGAAGGCACAATTTATAGTACAATATTTACACGTGTATTGGGAAGGAGGGATGGAGGGCAAGTGTATAAACTGAGCAGTATAATATAGGTCTGGTAGCCGCAGGGATGTGTGATAATGTGCAGAAAGTCAGAGCTTTGCTTGTTGATTGCTGCTAGAAAAACATTTTTAGGTCTTGCCATAGATTTTCAAGCAAATTTAAGTCAAAACTGTAACTTGGCCACTCAGGAACATTCACTGTCTTCTTGGTAAGCAACTCCAGTGTAGATTTGGCCTTGTGTTTAAGGTTATTGTCCTGCGGAAGGGTGAATTAATCTCCCGGTGTCTGGTGGAAAGCAGACTGAACCAGGTTTTCCACTATGACTTAGACGGTTCTTAGTTCCATTACGTTTGTTTTTATCCTGAAATACTCCCCAGTCCTTAATGATTTCTTAATGATTACTTGATGCAGCCACCACTATAAAATATGGAGAGGAGTACTCAGTAATGTGTTGTATTGGATTTGCCCCAAACACTTTGTATTCAGGTGTCACGCCCTGACCTTAGTATTCTTTGTTTTCTTTATTATTTTGTTTAGATCAGGGTGTGACATGGGTGATGTATGCGTTTTTGTACTGTCTATGTTATGTTGCATGTTAGCACAGTGTTTAAATAGCAGTCACATTCGTCTTATCATTTTGTTGTTTTTGTTTAAGTGTTCTTCGTGTTCTTCCTTCAATAAAGAAGAATGTATTCACACGACGCTGCGCTTTGGTCCCCTCCATACAACGATCGTGACATCAGGACAAAATGTTAATTGCTTTGCCACATTTTTTGCAGTGTTACTTTAATGCCTTTTTGCAAACAGGATGTATGTTTTGTGATATGTTTTATTCTGTACAGGCTTCCTTCATTTCACTCTATCAATTAGGTTAGAATTGTGGCGTAACTACAATGTTGTTGACCATCCTCTGTTTTCTCCTATCACAGCCATTAAATAACTGTTTTAAAGTTAGATTTGATTTGTTTATTAGTCACATGCAATGGGTCGCAGATGTAATTGCAAGGTACAGTAAAATTCTTAAGCTCTGAGCTCCAAAAGTGCAGGTCACAAAGAGACCATTGGCCTCATGGTGAAATCCCTGAGCGATTTCCTTCCTCTCCTGCAACTGAGTTAGTCTTTGTAGTGACTGGGTGTATTGATACACCATCCAAAGTGTAATTAATAACTTCACCATGCTCAAAGGGATATTCAATGTCTGCTTTTTACATTTTTTACCCATCTACCAATAGGTGCCCTTCTTTGCGAGGCATTGGAAAACTCCTCTGATCTTTTTGTTGTTGAATGTGTGTTTGAAATTCACTGCTCGGCTGAGGGACCTTACAGATAAAATCATGTTACACACTATTATTGCACAGAGAGTGAGTCCATACAACTTAGTATGTGACTTATTAAACACGTTTACCTCTGAACTTATTTTGTCTATCCATAACAAAGGGGTTGAATACTTATTGACTCAAGACATTTCAGCTTTCCAACTTTTCATTTTTAATTCAGTTGTAAAAATCTCAATTTGATTAATTTTAAATTCAGGCACAACAAAATGTGGAAAAAGTCAAGGAGTGTGAATACTTTCTGAAGGCACTGTACATGTGCTGTATAATGTTATACGCATCTATAACAGTCAATAACAGTGTAACATAACTGTTTATAACAATGTACAGCACATCTAACAATGCACAGATGTTTCAAGAGCATAAACTATTTGGTTTCTGAATCCTCAGTACCCTTATTGGGAGCAGACTACAAATAACCACTAGAACTCAACAATATGCCTCAATGCCTCCTAACATGGCATCAAAGAGAATGGATAGGATCAGAGAAATATAATGTATCTTGAAACAGGAAAAATATACTATGATTTGTGATCTTGTTCAAGTAAACGTAGGACTTTTAATTTGAAGCTTTTTGAGCAATTTTGAAGCCCTGGAACCCTTCTAGCCATGACCCAGTTAATGTCGCTGATTTCATGGGTCTCGCTTTGGCTACGTAGTCTCGCGAGACTTGTGTTTTACACACACACCTCTTATTGCAGCCGTGACCTAGACACACAGGCCACCCAACAAAACAGGCAACAGTCCAACATCATTATGTAGATGATTTATGAATATGAATACTGTATAGGTAAAAAAACGTGTAAAATTTACAAGTTAATTTTGCACATTTTTGGGGAATTTTGGGTAATTTCCCTTAGCAACATTGAGGTTGTGTCACACCCTGACCTTAGAGTTCCTTATTATTTTCTATGTTTGGTTAGGTCAGGGTGTGACTCAGGTGGGAAAGTCTATGTTTTCTATTTCTTTGGTTTTGGCCGTGTGTGTGTGTGTGTGTGTGTGTGTGGTGGGGGGGGGGGGGGGGGTTCCCATTCCCAATCAGAGGCAGCTGTCTATCGTTGTCTCTGATTGGGAATCATATATACGTTGTCATTTTCCTTTTGGGTTTTGTGGGATCTTGTTTTCTGTTTAGTGTCTGACAGAACTGTTCGCGTTTGTTATTTTGAATAAAAGGAATCATGAACACTTACCACGATGCGCGTTGGTCCACTCTTCCTACCACCAACGAGAGCCGTTACAGGTTGCCATGTTACATATTTTTAAGGAGTCATACTAAGACCAAGGTCTCTTTTACAGATGAGCTCTGAATTACAGAAATAGAAACATCAAAATACAAATAGGCCTACTAAATGCAAGCAGAAGAAAACACAAACAGACACATTCATTATAAGGTCCCAGATCAGCTCTCTGAATTGTCCTAGAGGCACCAAAACATCCAATATGAGAATATTTATTTGATTGTTCCATAATTACGGTTCAATAAAACAAACTGATTTACCTAACTCAGTAAAAAAAGAAGGAATTTCCAGAGTTATAGCATCCCAACAGGCTACCGGACTGAAGGAATCCTGAAACAATACAAGATAAGAGCTGTTGGAACATGCTAAATACAGTGCATTCAGAAAGTATTCAGACAGCTTTACTTTTTCCACATTTTACAGCCTTATTCTAAAATCGATTAAATTGCCCCCCCCCCCCCCCCCCCCCCCCCCCCCCCCCCCCCCCCCCTCCTCAGCAATTTACACACAATGCCCAATAATAACAAAGCAAAAACAAGTTTTTAGAAATGTTAGCAAATGTATTTTTAAAAAAGTACCTGGAAATATTACATTTACACAAGTAATTCAGATCCTTATCCCAGTACTTTGTTGAAGCACCTTTGGCAGCGATTACAGCCTCGAGTCTTCTTGGGTATGACGCTACAAGCTTGGCACACCTGTATTTGGGTAGTTTCTCCCATTCTTGTCTGCAGATCCTCTCAAGCTTTGTCAGGTTGGATAAAGGTTAAATAAAGGTTTATTAAAAAAAAGGACATTCAGAGACTTGTCACAAAGTCACTCCTGCGTTGTCTTGGCTGTGTGTGTAAGGTTCTGTATTTATTTTCTTAGTCAACCTTGTTTTCTGTTTCATTGTGCTCTTGAACGTAGCCCTGTCTTTCATTTTTGTTCATTGATTTAACCTGTGTTAGTTACTCACCTGGTCTCATCAGCTCCTTATTTAGTTCAGTTAATTCTGTTTGTGCCTTTGTGAGGTATTGTTCATTTTGACTCTACTCAGCCTTTTCCTAACTAATTTGTGAGAACCAGTTATAGCCTTCAGTCCTAGTTTTTTTTCACCTTCCTGTTTGCCTGCCTGTGTATGACCATTGCCTGCCTGTGACCACGATTCATGCCTTCTGTGAAGGAGAAATAAACACCTGCTGTTCTCTGCGTGGGAATCTACACCTTTTTCTCCCTGAGTATTCATTACAGTGTGCTTAGGGTTGTTGTTGTGTTGGAAGGTGAACCTTCTCCCCAGTCTGAGGTCCTGAGCGCTCAGGCAGGTTTTCATTAAGGATCTTTCTGTAGTTTACTCCGTTCATCTTTCCCTCGATCCTGCCGCTGAAAAACATCCCCACAGCATGATACTGCCACCACCATGCTTCACCGTAGGGATGGTGCTAAGTTTCCTCCAGATGTAACACTTGGCATTCCTAGCCAAAGAGTTCAATCTTGGTTTCATCAGACCAGAGAATCTTGTTTCTCATGATCTAAGAGTCTTTAGGTGCCTTTTACTGAGGAGTGGCTTGGTTTTTGCTCTGACATGCACTGTCAACTGTGGGACTGTATATCCAAATCATGTTCAATCAATTGAATTTACCACAGGTGGACTCCAGTAAAGTTGTAGAAACATCTCAAGGACATTCAATGGAAACAGGATGCACCTGAGCTCAATTTCGAGTCTCATAGCAGAGGGTCTGAATATTTATGTAAATAACGTATTTCTGCTTTTTATTTTTAATACATTTGCAAAAATGTCAACCTGTGTGTGTAGATTGCTGAGTATTTTTTTGATTGAATCAATTTTAGAATAAGGCTGTAATGTAACAAAATGTGGAAAAAGTCCAGGGGTCTGAATACTTTCTGAAGGCACTGCAGATTTTTCTCAGATGACATAACAGCAGGACCTTGCTTGTTTTGAGAGCTGTTTGTTGTCCTGTCTTTAGTTTTAATCCAAATGTCTTATATTAAGTGAGAAAACCATTGTATAATGGTTGAAACATATTTCCTCGTTTCGAGGTTCATATGGATCAGTAACCCGTTGAGCTGATACAAGGACGAACACAGAATGCACAAATAAGATTACGAAAATGTATGTGCAACTTTTACAAGCTTTGAATCACACAGTAGGCTATAAATAACATGTTTCTGGGGCACGGAACAATACATTTTTGGTGAGTGGCCCTTGCACTAGGTTATATTATAGCTATTAATTCAGTCGTTCTCAACTGGTTTTGCCTTGCGACTCAAATTACACCGGTTGGCTCAGTCGCTACTCGTGTCCCAATATTCGCATTGCAAAAAAAACACAAAAATATCTGGAAAAGTATGTTCTAATGCTATATGCAGTTGAAGTTGGAAGTTTACATACACTTTAGCCAAATACTTTCAACTCAGTTTTTCACAATTCCTGACATTTAATCATAGTAAATTCCCTGTCTTAGATCAGTTAGGATCACCACTTTATTTTAAGAATGTGAAATGTCAGAATAATAGTAGAGAGAATTATTTATTTCAGCTTGTATTTCCTTCATCACATTTCCAGTGGGTCAGAAGTTTACATGCACTCAATTAGTATTTAGTAGCATTGCCTTTAAATGGTTTAACTTGTGTCAAACGTTTCGGGTAGCCTTCCACAAGCTTCCCACAATACGTTGGGTGAATTTTGTCCCATTCCTCCTGAGAGCTGGTGTAACTGAGTCAGGTTTGTAGGCCTCCTTGCTCGCACACGCTTTTTCAGTTCTGCCCACAAATTTTCTATAGGATTGAGGTCAGGGCTTTGTGATGCCCACTCCAATACCTTGACTTTGTTGTCCTTAAGCCATTTTGCCACAACTTTGGAAGTATGCTTGGGGTCATTGTCCATTTGGAAGATCCATTTACAACCAAACCTTAACTTCCTGACTGATGTCTTGAGCTGTTGCTTCAATATATCCACATAATTTTCCGTCCCTCAATGCCATCTATTTTGTGAAGTGCACCAGTCCCTCCTGCAGCAAAGCACCCCCACAACATGATGCTGCCACCCCTGTGCTCCAAACATAACGATGGTCATTATGGCCAAACGGTTCTATCTTTGTTTTATCAGACCAGAGGACATTTCTCCAAAAAGTACGATCTTTGTCCACATGTGCTGTTGCAAACCGTAGTCTGGCTTTTTTATGGCGGTTTTGGAGCAGTGACTTCTTCCTTGTTGAGCGGCCTTTCAGGTTATGTCAATATATGACTAGTTTTTACTGTAGAATTTTTCACGATAGATACTTTCCTCCAGCATCTTCACAAGGTCATTTGCTGTTCTGGGATTGATTTGCACTTTTCGCACCAAAGTACGTTTATCTCTAGGAGACAGAACGCGTCTCCTTTCTGAGCAGCAGCGCGGTCCCATGGTGTTTATAATTGCGTACTATTGTTTGTACAGATGAACATGGTACCTTCAGGTATTTGGAAATTGCTCCCAAGGATGAACCAGACTTGGGGAGGCCTACAATTTTTTTTCTGTGGTCTTGGTTGATTTCTTTTGATTTTCCCATGATGTCAAGCAAAGAGGCACTGAGTTTGAAGGTAGGCCTTGAAATACATCCACAGGTACACCTCCAATTGACTCAAATTATGTCAATTAGCCTATCAGAAGCTTCTAAAGCCATGCCATCATTTTCTGGAATTTTCCAAGCTGTTTATGGGCACAGTCAACTTAGTGTATGTAAACTTCTTATCCACTGGAATTGACATACGTTGAATTATAAGTGAAATAATCTGCCTGTAAACAATTGTTGGAAAAATTACTTGTGTCATGCATAAACTAGATGTCATAACCGACTTGCCAAAACTAGTTTGTTAGCAAGAAATTTGTGGAGTGGTTGAAAAACGAGTTTTAATGACTCCAACCTAAGTGTATTTAAACTTCCAACATCAACTGCATATTTTGATAGCAATTACATGACAAATCTGACCATATTCTAGATGAATAAAGTTAATACGCTCTGATTTGAGATGCTGGCTGGGCTGGACCACGAAATCAACAAGGGCTGCGTTTCCCAAAAGCTTCATTAGCACTGAAATCATCTTAATTCCATTGAAAGTAAATGGACGAAAGATGATTTTAGTGCTATGAGGCTTTTCGGAAACCCAGCCCAGATCCTCTAAATCAGGTATTCCCAAACTGGGGTACGCACAATGCCGTCGGGGGTACGCCAAATAAAAATGTGATTCACATTTAAAAATATATATATATATTTTTTTTTTTTCTTCACATTTTCAAACAGTCCATTTATATTTTCCAACGGGGCTATACATTTGGGTGAGGTTTTTTTCTCGCCTTAGTAGCCCCGTCTCACTGCCAAAAATAACAATTAAATGTTCAGCGAAATAACAACACAATGTCAAATACAGGTAGGCTAGTCAAATAATTAACATCCAATCATATTAACTGTTACTTTCTCGCGGGAATTCCACTAACGGTCCATATGTAGCCAAACATAGCTGCTGCTGCTCATTCCGTTTGCTCGAAAATGGATAAATGGTTAAAAAAGTAAGGCCAGCGTCCATAGAGACACTTACCAGCTCAACTGGTAGTACTGATACTACCAGCAGTTCTACACCTGCATCTGTCGACAATACAAGTTGTTCTGCTTCCACGAGCACGTTCAATGCTGGCATCAGTAATTCTACATTAGTTGTTAGCCCAGCTAGCATGGACATTGGCAGTTGTGAATCTGATGCAGCCGAAGAGCAACTGCCCCTTTGCCCGGGAAAGCACCGAACAACGGACATAGATGTTGGACCATTTAAGAGAGGCAAATGCGATGAGAACTATATTGATTTGGGGTTCACTTACATTGGGAGTAGTGCCTTTCCTCAGCCATGGTGTGTTATATGTGCAAAAGTACTATCTCACAACTCTTGCACAGACATTTAGAAACAAAACATGGCAATTTGAAAAACAAGCCACAGGTGTTTTTTGAGCTAGAATTAAGATGTCTTTTGAGTAGTAAGACATGTATAAAAGCAACAGGTACCATTAATATGAAGGGGCTAGAAGAGTCTTATATGGTGAATTACCGAGTGGCTAGGAAAGGCAAGCCCCATACTATAGTGGAGGACTTAATTCTTCCTGCTGCTGCAGATATGGCTGGGACAATGCTGGGGGAAAAGGTAAAAAAAAACGATACAGACAATGCCTCCATCAAACAACACTGTTTCCCGATTACTGCTTTGCACAAGGCAGTGAATTCTATGCATTACAGCTGGATGAGTCAACAGATGTGACGGTATATGGTATATGTCCGTTATGTTTATGGGGGGGTCAATTAAGGAAGACATCTTCTTCTGGAAACCAGGACAACAATTTTTAAAGTACTGGACAGCTTTGTGACATCAAATGGACTTTGGTGGTCAGGATGTGTTGGTATCTGTACTGATGGTGCAAAAGCCATGACAGGGAGACATAGTGGAGTGGTAACGCGCGTGCAAGCAGTTGATCCCGACGCCACTTGGGTACACTGCAGCATCCACCGAGAGGCTCTTGCTGCCAAGGGAATGCCTGATAGCTTGAAAGATGTTTTGGACACTCCAGTGAAAATGGTTAACATTGTTAAAGCAAGCACCAGAACTCTTGTGTATTTTCTGCACTATGCAATGATATGGGCAGTGACCATGTAATACTTTTACAACATACTGTGTGCTGGTTATCAAAGGGGAAAGTTTTGAAAAAATAAATACAATTGAGAGATGAGCTTAAAGTTTTCTTTACTTACCATAATTTTCACTTGTCTGACCACTTGCATATTGACGAATTTCTCACACGACTGGCCTATCTGGGTGATGTTTTTTCTCGCATGAATGGTCTGAATCTAGGATTACAGGGATTCTACGCAACTATTTTCAATGTGTGGGACAAAATTGTGGCTATGATTAAGAAGTTGGAGCTCTTCTCTGTCAGCATTAACAAGGACAACACACAGATCTTTCCATCATTATATGATTTTTTGTGCAAATGTGTGCAAATGAACTCAAGCTTATGGACAATGTCAACTGTGATATAGCGAAGCACCTGAGTGAGTTGGGTGCGCAGTTACGTAGGTACTTTCCCAAAACGGATGACACAAACAACTGGATTAGTTTCATGAACTGCCTCCAGTCCACTTACCGATATTAGAACAAGAGAGCTTCATCGAATTTGCAACAAGTGGTTCTGTGAAATTGAATTTAATCAGAATTCACTGCCAGATTTCTGGATTGGGCTGCGCTCAGAGTATCCTGCCTTGGCAAATCGAGCTGTTAAGACACTGATGCCATTTAAAACCACGTACCTGTGTGAGAGTGGATTCTCAGCCCTCACTAGCATGGAAACCAAATACAGGCACAGACTGTGTGTGGCAAATTATTTAAGACTGAGACTCTCTCCAATACAACCCAACATTGCAGAGGTATGTGCATCCTTTCAAGCACACCCTTTTCATTAACCTGTGATGAGTTATTCACAATTTTCGATGAACAAATAAGGTTTTATATGTAAGATGGTTAAATAAAGAGCATCATTATTGATTACTATTATATTATTATTTGTTCCCTGGTCCTGTAAGAGCTCTTTGTCACTTCCCACGAGCTGTGTTGTGACAAAAACTCATACTCATTCTTATGTTTAATAAATGTATTGTATAGTGTGTGTGTGGCAGGCTTACAATGATGGCAAAAAACAACATTTGAGAGTGCGTGGTTGAGGTTGAATGTTTGAAGGGGTACAGGACTAAAAACAGTTTGGGAACCACTGCTCTAATTAGCGCCCCACCAGTTGAGAATCAAGTTTTTCATTTATTGTAACAATATCGATAATGTCAATGTATTGTGTAGCCTAGTTTTGTGTTTGTTGTATAAAGAATTTGTGAAAAGGTGTTCAATGAAACTTAATTCAAACTATAATAATCAACTCATGGTTCTTTCAACAATGCATCTGGTTGAGATTAATTTACATAGGCCTAAATAGGCCTGTGTTAATGCAACAATATCTATCATATCTAGAATTGAAGGAGGATGAAGTTTCTTCAAGTGCAGTTGCAAAAACCATCAAGCGCTATGATGGAACTGGCTCTCACGAGGACCGCCACAGGAAGACCCAGAGTTACCTCTGCTGCAGAGGATAAGTTCATTAGAGTAACCAGCCTCAGAAATCGGCAATTAACTGCAACTCAGATTGCAGCCCAAATAAATGCTTCACAGGGTTCAAGTAACAGACACATCTCAACATCAACTGTTCAGAGGAGACTGCGTGAATCAGGCCTTCATGGTCGAATTGCTGCAAAGAAACAACTACTAAAGGACACCAATAATAAGAAGACACTTGTTTGGGCCAAGAAACACGAGCAATGGACATTAGACTGGTGGAAATCTGTCCATAGGTCAGATGAGTCCAAATTTGAGATTTTTTGTTCCAACCAAGGTGTCTTTGTGAGGCACAGAGTAGGTGAACGGATGTGTGGTTTCTACCGTGAAGCATGGACGTGTGATGATGTGTGGGTGCTTTGCTGGTGACACTGTCTGTGATTTATTTAGAATTCAAGGCACACTTAACCAGCATGGCAACCACAGCATTCTGCAGCGATATGCCATCCGATCTGGTTTGCGTTTAATGGGACTATCATTTGTTTTTCAACAGGACAATGACCCAACACACCTCCAGGCTGTGTAAGGGCTATTTGACCAAGAAGGAGAGTGATGGAGTGCTGCATCAGATGACCTGGCCTTCACAATCACCCGACCTCAACCCAATTGAGATGGTTTGGGATGAGTTGGACCGCAGAGTGAAGGAAAAGCAGCCAACCAAGTGCTCAACATATGTGGGAGCTCCTTCTGTTGGAAAAGCATTCCAGGTGACTACCTCATAAAGTTGGTTGAGGGAATGCCAAGAGTGTACAAAGCTGCCATCAAGGCAAAGGGTTGAATCTCAAATATAAAATGTTTAACAATTTTGTGGTTACTAGTCATTTAGTTCAGTTACCTTTTCTTTCTTGGGGACAGGAACAATGGTGGACATTTTGAAGCAAGAAGGGACAGCAGACTGGTATAGGGAGAGATTGAATATGTCCGTAAACAATCCAGCCAGCTGGTCTGTGCATGCTTTGAGGACGTGGCTATGGATGCCATCTGGGCCGGCAGCATTGCAAGGGTTAATGCACTTAAATGTCTTACTCAAGTCAGCCATGGAGCACGAGAGCCCACAGTCCTCGGGAGTTGGCGGCACTGTTATCCTTAAAGCTGGCGGTGTTGAGCTTGTCCGGGAGCAAGACCCCGTGTCTGTGCCGTGGCTGGTTTTACCTTTATAATCTGTGATTGTCTGAAGTCTCTGCCACATACGTCTCATGTCTGAGCCGTTAAATTGCGACTCCACTTTGTCTCTGTACTGACATTTTTCCTGTTTGATTGCCTTACGGAGGGCAAAACTGCACTGTTTGTATTCAACCATATTCCCAGTCACCTTGCTGTGGTTCGCGCTTTCAGTATTGGCGAATGCTGCCATCTGTCCACGGTTTTAAAATGTAACTATTCAACCCCTTTGTTATGGCAAGCCTAAATAAGTTCAGTAAGTAAATATTTGCTTAACAAGTCACATGAGTTGTGTAGACTCACTCTGTGTGCAATAATAATGATTTTTGAATGACATCCTCATCTCTGTACCCCCACACATACAATTATCTATAAGGTCCTTCAGTCAAGCAGTGAATTTCAAAAAAAGATTCAACCACAAACACCAAGGAGGTTTTCCAAAGTCTCCCAAAGAAGGGCACGTGTTGGTAGATGCGTAGAAATAAATGACACTTTGAATGGTGTATCAATACACCCCGCCACTACAAATTTACAGGCGTCCTTCCTAACTCAGTTGCAGGAGAGGAAGGAAATCGCTCAGGGATTTCACCATGAGGTCAATGGTTATATTAATATAGTTACAGAGTTTAATGGTTGTAATAGGAGAAAACTGAGGATGGCTCAACAACTTGTACTTACTCTACAATACTAACCTAACCAGCGGGTAGCATAGTGGTTAGACTATTGGGCCAGTAACCGAATTTAATCGAATCCCCAAGCTGACAAGGTAAAACATCTGTTGTTCCGTGGGCGCTGAAGATGTGGATGTCGATTATGGCAGCCCCTTGCAACTCTGATTCAGAGGGGTTGGGTTAAATGTGGAAGACACATTTCAGTTGAATGCATTCACTAGGTATCCCCCTGTCACATTTCACAGAGTGAAAAGGAAATACTGTGGGAAAGCAATTCACTTTTTGTCCTGAATACAAGATGTTATGTTTGGGGCAAATCCAATACAACAAATTTCTGAGTACCACGCTCCATATTTTCAAGCATAGTGGTTGCTGCATCATGTTATAGGTATGCTTGTAATCGTTAAGGACTGTGGAGTTTTTCAAGATAAAAAAGAAACCGAATGAAGCTAAGCACAGGCAAAATCATAGAGGAAAAACACTACACACTGGGAGCATGACAATAATCTTAAACACAAGGCCAAATCTACACTGGCGCTGCTTACCAAGAAGACTGTGAACGTTCTTGAGTGGCCGAGTTACAGTTTTTACTTAAATATATTTGAAAATCAATGGAAAGACCTTAAAATGGTTGTCTAGCAATGATCAACAACCAATTTGATGGAGCTTGAAGAATTTTGAAAAGAATAATGGATAAAATGTTGTACAATCCAGGTGTGGACAGCTCTTAGAGACTTACCTAGAAAGACTCACAGCTGTAATCATTGCCAAATGTGCTTCTACAAAGTATTGTCTCAGGGGTGTGAATACTTAGGTAAATTAGATATTTCTGTATAAAATTTCAATATATTTGCAAACATTTCAAAAAAAAAAAATCTTAACTTTTTCATTATGGAGTATTGTGTGTAAAATTAATTTGATCCATTTTCAATTCAAACAACAAAATGTGGAAAAAGTCAAGGGGTATGAATACTTTCTTTAGGCACTGTATATGTGGCCTACTTGATTAGTTGTGGCTCAGGGAAACGATTGCTGGTTGCAGATGTCTGTCTGAAAGATAACGCTCTAAATGTCGCCAGTGGGAGAAGCATCAGATAGCAGACAAAAGCCATTGGAACTGCAAATATTGATTGAAAGATTGGCCTGAATTTGTAACTCATTATCTATAGGTGTATCTGCCCAAGAATGACAAATATAATCATTTGACACTTAACCTCTACAAACATGAACTCCAAAGTCGACTGTCTTTGTTTTAATTTGTCTTCATAAAATGTGTGCCCCTCAAGGTAGTTTTGTCAGTTTTTGGAAAGATGATTTTGTGCACAGTATTCTCCTTGTAAATGACACGCCCTAGTGATATTTCATGTTATGCTACTAGGAATATGTCATTATCAACATCAAATTATGAACTAACATGTTGCAGTGAGTCAGAAATTCTTATGTTGGCTCCTCATGCCGACAGAGCACCCTCTAACTAATTGTTATCTGTGGTAGGTGAAGAAGATAGCAGCAGAGTTCTCTGACTCCCTACCACAGCACACTTCCAGGACCCGGGTGTTGTCGGACTTTGTCCTTGATGGTAGCTTAAGTCCATACGCCAGGATCAAGCGGGAATATGAGCTTGTCAAACAGGAGTGAGTAGGTGCCACAAAAACACCTCAACATCCAGTGCTACTGATTGTAATACTGAAATATTTGTTTCTGACAGGTCAAAGGAGCTCAACTCTGGTTTGAGAAGCACAAATCGAGTGATAGACTGTCCACCACTAAAATCCATGGGCACAAGAACAAGAGAAGAGTCAGAACCATTCAATTCTGATTGGCTGATGACTTGTTCAAATGAGTGACCAATAATTTTAGAATAAAGGGACAAGCAATAGCTAATCAACTGGCTCTATCAGTTAGATAGGAATATAAAATAAGACCCTATACATTCAATACAAAGGATAACAAGCTATTTCAATCTATTGTATTTATGTTTATTCACCATGAGCGTGCAGTACAGTGCAGAGATGAAATGAGCATTGAAACTTACCTTGCAGTAAGAGGAGCTTTCTTCAGTGAAACTGTTTGACGCTCCCCACAGAATATATTTTTCATTCAAGAAGAGAAATATTAAATATTGCTGACAATGTTCAACAGTGTTGAATTTAGCTATTTAATTTGATTATTTTTTATTTAAGGTGAGATGATTCTGTGTGTGCATATACATGTGTAATGCTATGTAACTGATATTTATTTACGAGAACTGTTTTCATAATA
This sequence comes from Oncorhynchus mykiss, assembly GCF_057628025.1. Lineage (NCBI taxonomy): Eukaryota > Metazoa > Chordata > Actinopteri > Salmoniformes > Salmonidae > Oncorhynchus > Oncorhynchus mykiss. Next base: position 46,528,595 of record NC_143046.1, read on the forward strand.
AAATTACATAACTTCTATATCAGTCAGGTTTTGTATTGCCTACACTGTAAGTACTAGTTGTAGATTCAGGGCTCTATTTAATCAGATCCGCTTTAGCCGTCATTCGCATAGCAATTGCTTTGGCGGTGTTCGAGGTGGAACTGCGTCAGAGCTGTCAAATCCACAAGCGGCTCCGAGCATTATTCCTAAAGCAGACATTGCCATTGGCTACATGGAGTTGCATTAAGATAAATTCCATGCAGCCTTGTTTAGAATTTTGAACACTGGAATGTGAGATGTAATCTACACCTCGATTAGGTTTATAGAATTTCTCAATATTTCATTTAATTTTGCATCATTATTTCTATATAGCCTACACTTTCTCGTTCTGAACTTCTAGCATGAGTGTGGCTTTGTGACAATGATCAACAGCAGCTGCTTACCTATTTGTCAGCTCCAACGCAGTTCCACCTCCGACACTGCCAAAACATCAGCTATGCGTGTGTCGGTTCTGTTCGGTTAACGCTTGATTTGATTGAATCTAGGCCTCAGTGTCTTTTTCTATGTCATAACGATGTATAAATAAAACACACCACTCTATACTGTAGACAGGTCTATTGTTTTGTTTAAATTAATTTACTTTCAGTTTTGAAATTTTATTCAGAACTTAGTCAAAGTTAACATAATGTCACAACCGGTATTCAATCAAATATTTTCCTCAAATAAGCATTTTCCTATCATCACAAATAATTGTTGCACTGATGTATGTATTATTTTCATTTTGCAAGAGCAACTGGCTCTATTTTCACATATCAAATTCAAGTTCAACCTTAAATAGCAAGGAGGACATTCACAAAAACAAACCACCATTGTAAACATACCACTTTTAAAAAAAAAACAATTAAAAAATTAATAAAGATCAGATTCATGCATGGTAAAACACAGGAACAAATCATATACACATACTGTATAGTTACTTTGGGTTTCATAGGGATAGCCTATGGATAATTTGATCTATATTGGGAAAACTTAGATGGTGAATTTACAGTTTTGGATACTTTTTTTGTGAACGATCCACAAATGAAAACCTTTAGCAACGTACAACAAAAATGAGTGTTTCTTATTGGACATGTCCAGGTAGTCCCTCCCTGGTTCAGTCAGTTATCTTCTGTTTGGTGCCTAATGAACACTGCCCTGTTACTGGTAAATAAATAAAAAGCTTTTTAAAAACTGCCGAGGTCAGGTGACTAAAGCACAGTATGTGCCATATGTGCTGGTCAAACACCCTAGGATAAAGTAAATCATATAAAATATAAAAGGCTGATGTAAATGGTGTGCAAGTTTCCTCCAGGACCCGCCAATGTAGAACAACAGTTGTCTGTCTCTATATATAATATTACAAATAATAAAATAATCACAGTTTTTTTAAATAATAAAACAGTACAAACGTAGAAAACAAAAATATTTCCTTTTGTAAGACTTAGAACAGACAGAGCAGAAACCTGCAAACTGAACTGAGTCTGTAACTGCACGGAAAGGAAAAAACGGAAAACGGTGCAAGCGTCCGTGCATCCTTCCGTCCGTACATCCTTTCTTCATTTAACCATTATTTTATCTCTCATTCTCCGTTTCATTCTCACTTTTTTTCATCCCTCTGTTCTGCACAGCAGACACAATGTTGGCTCAACTTTTCTGCAGCGTCACAGCAATGTTTCATATCATCACAGAAACGTTGAGAACATTTCTTCCGAGCAGATCTTATCCTTCATACTTCCTGCATGTCCCACTGTCCAGATATTATGATGTATGGATTCGACCAATTTCTTGTCTAATGGCTGAAAGAGAACACAAAACTGAGAAAATCACGTGTGCGTGTGTGTGTGTGTTCTGTAGAGAATGGGTACTGGAGGACGGCATTATCACTGAACCTTCATCTATTTAAAAGAAAAATTTAATTTTCTATGAAGAAGTAAATAGATGAACTGTATGCCTAGCATCATCTTAGGACATAATTAATTAGGATACCTTCGTTCGCCGTAACGGAAAAACTGAATCGAACTACATTAAGTGTATAGAACATGAATAGGAAGGACCTTAGTCAGTTTGCAGGTAAATTGCTCACTGATGCTGGCAAGCCTTTTCAATAACAACATGCATAAACACTTTGTATCACCTACCATTAATGATCTCATCTTTCACCTTCTGCAATTCACGTACAACTTCCTCCAAGATTTCCTGTGGGGATAAAAAATACAGTTGACATTTTCTGCTTCTTTCACAATACTTTTATTCCATTAACGATTGAAGAATGCCACACTGATCCGTCCAATATGTTTTACAGTTTTGAAATGAGATTTCTACCTGCTTCATCCTGTCAAAGTCTATGTCTCCTTCACTAGTACTGCCCACTGGTCGCACCCTGCAAAACAACAACAACCATAGGGATGATTGGAAATTATCGATAAATATTAATTTCATAGTAAATAAGACCTATACAGTACATTAAAGCAGAAATGTTCTACAGCTAATGACAAGTGACAAGCAACATTCATCCTTGATTATTAGATGAAGGTACAATATCTTATATTGATATAGCATGGTGGTGTTAGCAATGTAAGGCAACAATCCATTCACTGTTTATTAAGGCGATAAATCCAAATTGGCGGGCCATGTACCAGTCAAAAGTTTGGACACACCTACTCATTCAAGGGCTTTAATTTATTTTTTACTATTTTCTACATTGTAGAATAATAGTGAAGACATCAAAACTATGTAATAACACATATGGAATTATGTGGTAACCAAATAAGTGTTAAACAACAATATTTTATATTTCAGATTCTTCAAAGTAGCCACCCTTTGCCTTGATGACAGCTTTACACACTCTTGGCATTCTCTCAGCCAGCTTCATGAGGTAGTCACATGCAATGCATTTCAATTAACAGGTGTGCCTTGTTAAAAGTTAAGTAGTGGAATTTCTTTACTTCTTAATGCGTTTGAGCCAATCAATTGTGTTGTCACAAGGTAGGGGTGCTATACAGAAGATTTGGTAATTTGGTAAAATACCAAGTCCTTATTATGGCAAGAACATCTCAAATAAGCAAAGAGAAACGACAGTCCATCATTACTTTAAAACATGAAGGTCAGTCAATCGGGAACATTTCAAGAACTTTAAAAGTTTCTTCAAGTGCAGTCACAAAAACTACCAAGCGCTATGATGAAACTGGCTCTCACGAGGACCACCACAGGAAAGGAAGACCCAGAGTTAGCTCTGCTGCAGGGCATAAGTACATTAGAGTTACCAGCCTCAGCAACTGCAGCCCCCAAAAAATGCTTCACAGAGTTCAAGTAACAGACACATCTAAACATCAATTGTTCAGAGGAGACTGCGTGAATCAGGCCTTCATGATCAAATTGATGCAAAGAAACCACCACTAAAGGAGACCTATAAGAAGAAGAGACTTGCTTTGGCCAAGAAACACGAGCAATGGATATTAGACTGGTGAAAATCAGTCCGCCGTGTCTTTGTGAGACGCTGAACAGATGATGTCCGCATGTGTGGTTCCCTCCCAGGAGGAGGAGGTGTGAGGGTGCTTTACTGGTGACACTTTCAGTGATTTATTTAGAATTCAAGGCACACTTAACCAGCATGGCTACCATAGCATTCTGCAGCCATACACCATCCCATCTGGTTTGCGCTTAGTGGGACCATAATTTAGTGGGACTATAATAAAACTTTTGACTAGTACTATATATATTATCATCACAAGCTTCCTCAATGCATTAAGCAAACACTCCCATGGTTCTTGTTTCCCATTGAAAATACTGAGAATATATTTCAGTGTCTAGGTTTTACCGAGAATGGTGCGACAAACAAAAAAAAATCCAGTCAGTGGCAGTCATGTGGACGAAAACAGCTTATTGATGGGAGGTCGAAGGAGAAAGGCAAGAATCGTGCAAGCTAATAGGCGGGCCACAAATGGCAAATAACGGCACAGTGCAACAGTGGTGTGCAGAACAGCATCTTGGAAAGCACAACTTATCAGTCCTTGTCATGGTGGGGCTATTGCAGCAGACGACCACACCGGGTTCCACTCCTTTCAGCTAAAAATAAGAAGCTGCTGCTCTTGTGGGCATGCAGTCATCAACACTTGACAATGGAGGAGTGGAAAAACAAACACGAATCCTGGTTCCTGTTGCATCATGGGGTGGCAGGGTAGCCTAGTGGTTAGAGCATTGGGCTAGTAACCGGAAGGTTGCAAGTTCAAATCCCCGAGCTGACAAGGTACAAATCTGTCGTTCTGCCCCTGTTCCTAGGCCGTCATTGAAAATAAGAATTTGTTCTTAACTGACTTGCCTGGTTAAATAAAGGTAAAATAAAAAAATAAATGCTGATGGATTTGGTGTCCATGGCCCGGTGTCAACGGTACAGGCTGGTGGAGTCCATGGCCTCATCCTGCCTGGTGTCAACGGTACAGGGTGGTGGTGTAATGGCTTAGGGAATATTTTCCTGGTCTCTTGATACTGCTTGAGTTTCCATGTCCCAAATAATTCAGGCTGTTCTGGAGGCAAAGGGTCTGACCCAAATAAACTGGCTACAAAGTGCATATTTCCTCATCTAAGAGGAATATGAACCTCAATAAATCCCCTTATTTACCTAAAAAGTTATAGTCTGGTCCCAGATCTGTTTTGCTGTATAGCCAACAACTGCCATAGGAGTTGGCTATACAGATATCACAGATCCAGAACCAGGCTTAACAGTTACTATGCCTACTAGATGAGCAAATAATTATAAATTTCATTCGTATATTGTGCTTTTCATTACAGTGTAATCTACAACACTAAATAGGCAAAATAATAATGTAACAATATAATAGTCTACACAAGTCTTCAACTTTTTGCTGCCTTAAAATTAAATCTAAAAAGGAATTCAATATAATTTTCCCCCCTTACAGATCTACACAACCTACTCCACATTTTCAAAGTAAAAGAAAGTTATAGAACATTTACCAAAATAATTAACAAATAAAAAATTTAAGATGTCTTGATTGCGTATGTCTTCACACTCCAGAGTTAATACTTGGTGGAAACATCTCTGGCAGCCATTGCAGCTGTGAATCATTTTCAATAAGATTCTACCAACTTTGCACAACTCTTAGGGCAAAATACACTTGGTGTACAAAGTATTATGAAAATCTGCTCTTTCCATGACCAATGACCAGGTGAATCCAGGTGAAAGCTATGATCCCTTATTGATGTCACTTTTTATATCCACTTCAATCAGTGTAGATGAAGGGGAGGAGACAGGTTAAAGAAGGATTTTTAAGCCTTGATACAATTGAGACATGGATTGTGTATGTGTGTCATTAAGAGGGTGAATGGGCTAGAAAAAATATTTGAATGGTGAATGGTAGTAGGTGCCAGGCGCACTGGTTTGTGTCAAGAACTGCAACGCTGCTGAGTTTTTCACGCTCAACAGTTTCCCATGTGTATTGTCATGACGTGGCCCTTTCTGGGTATAGATCGTGGCTTCCCCCTCTCTCACTCTCTCCTACATCCAGGTTCTGTTATCTCAGGTCGTAAATTCCCGGCGGAGACTCTCTCCCCCTGGCCATGCAATATGGAGAGAGAGTTTCACAGTAGAACAAAGGAACTCCAGCCATTCTAGTACATTCCAGAATTTGAGAATGGAATAATATCCATATTTTGGAGAATGTGTAAACGGTCGGTGGAGAAGCCAGCTACGACCCGGTCCATTTTGTTTCATTATTTGTGACCTCATGAAAGATAATACAGCCACATTACCCTAACTCTGTTTACACAGGTTCCTCAGTTATAAGGTTTGCATCTAATTATTGTATATAATGAATGAGTAAAGATTCAACTATTTGTGAAATGATGTAATGTGATGTTAAACCTTTAATGTGAGATAATTGTATTCCCTTTAAAGTTTAACTAAGTCAATTGCCCGCCCCTGTGAGCACCGACATGATCTGGCATCATAGAACCGCCTTTCCTATTGTTACGAATAAAAGCCCCTCCTAAGAAAATCCTCTTCAGACTGAGAAAACCCACAGCGTGAGCTGTGATTGCAAATAGTTTAGACCACGCATTCCTCGGTGTAAGCTGAGGGGGCACAGGTTTGATTACCAAAACTAAAAAACTAGTCCACGTGGAGCATTTGCTACACAGCTGGAAATGGTTCAACTCTGAGACTATAAATCCCTACAGAATAAGAGCAAATCTTAGATACTAATTAATAGTCTGCAGCTAGAAATTATGTAAACCTGGGATGAGAATACCGACAACCGCCGAAACATCTATCTATGAGAACATTTTTGAATGGTACTCTGAAGTATCCATTCTAACAACAAAAGAAAGAGAGAGACTCAGATGAACTGACTCTCCAGCAGACGGACTGACGATTCCAACAGAGAAGATCACAACGACACATGGCGTAAATATATATTTATATTCATCGTCATAACGGCTTAGCCCACTAGAGAATCTTCCCTATCCTCGTTAGTAACAAATATCTACTGTTTGTTTGTTTATGCATTTCTGTGATTATTTAGTTAGTTAGTAAATAAATGATTAAGCCAATTGGTGTATGGATGATTTATAATAAAGGCTGGGTTCGTGCAGATAACCAACTATTTACGACGTTTGGAGTGAGACTGACGTGAGGTAAAGAATAATTCATTAATAGAAGACTAATTGATCAGATATGAAAATATCTGAAGAGTTATAATCTGAAAATTCTAACTTTGTAATCTGAAGATTTTCCGTGGTGCCCCGAATTCCTAGTTAATTACATTTACATGATTAGTTTAATCACGTAATAATAATTATAGAGAATTGATTCGATAAAATAACAGTCTTCACTTTTAATGATGCCAAAGACACGACAGTATCAAGAACGGTCCACCACCCAAAGGACATCCAGCCAACTTGACACAACTATGGGAAGCATTGCAGTCAACATGGGCCAGCATCCCTGTAGAACGCTATCAACACCTTGTAGAGTCCATGCCCCAACTAATTTTTTTGGTCAGAATTGCTCAAGCTCAGTATATTTGGAAGGAAATCATTGATGGACAGCAATATTTAAAACTTGTCTTTGATTTTTTTAAGCAGTTTTAAGTCAGGATTTATACTGGAACATTCAGGAACACTCTACCTCTCTTGCAAAGCCATTCTGTTGTGTTTTTTTTTGCATTACAATTTGTGTAATTGTCCCGCAGAAAAACAAAACCCTATCCCAGGGTTAGGTTTTCAGAAGACTGAGTTGTTTTTTTCTTTTTACCTCGGCTTTGCTCTTTTCATATTTATTTTGATCCTAACAAACTCCCCAGTCCCTGTGGTGACAACATACCCATAACATTGCCCCAACTATATAAAGGGATCAACAACATTGCATTCGGTCCATATTACTGGTCTGTAATGACAAATAAGCCTGTGTTAAAAATTCCTCTTCAAATCATCCATTCTGTTTGTAACAAGGCTGTTAAGTATCACTGCAAGAAAACACACCAAATAAATTAACTTTTTGGCCTAAATTAAAAACTACAGGTTTGGGTCAAATCCAATACAATACAGAGTGAACCCCTTTGTATTTTCAAGTATTGTGGTGGCAGCATCATGTTATAGATATTCTTGTCATCGGCAGGGAGTTGCTCAGGATCAAAATAAATATGAAAGGAGCAAAGCCCAGGTAAAAAGTTTAAGAAAAATCTGACTCAGTCTTTTGAAAACCTAACCCTGGTATAGAGTTTTATTTTTCAGTAAGACAATGACAAATTATGCCAAAGACACACCAGAAAGGCTTTCCAAGAAGTGTTGAGTGTTCCTGATTGGTCTAGTCTCAGTCCTAGCGTGAAAATCAGAGACAAGGTTTGAATATTGCTGTCCATAAATGATTCCCAACCAAATTTACTGAGCTTGAACAATTTTTATAAAAACAATATGCCTTAGGAAAGTATTCACACCCATTGACTTTTTCCACATTTAGTTGTGTTACAGAATGCAGGTAGCCTAGTGGTTAGAGCGTTGGGTCAGTAACCCAAAGGTTGCTGGATCGAAACCCTGGGTTAAAAGCAGAAGACACATTTCAGTTGTGCAACTGACTAGGTTTGCCACATTTCAATAATACATTATTCGATTTTTCCATTGTGTTAATAATGGGCGGATTGATTGATTTCCACGTTTTTTATTTAAAGAAATTCAAGATGAGAAAATAATTGTCCAGCCCATTGGGTATCTAAGTACACCCCCATATGCCATGTATTGAAATATGCAGACAGACAGATTGAAAGTAAGTTTACATTGTAATAGTTCGGACAGCCAACTTTCTAGCTCAGTTCATAACTTTTAGACTTTCCCAGAAAGCATGGATTATTGTTTTCCAAGATAGTGTGATGGAAAATGTTATGTTTGTGCTTTTTCTAATAACCAATTTCTGTGTTAATGCAAGTGACTGATTGAAAAAATCTTCACTATCAGTATCTGCAATTTGGCAGCACGCCCAGAACTTTGTTTTGAGAACGAAAGGATATCTCAGTTTCAAGGTCTCAGCTTGGAGAGATGAAGCCTTGTGAGGTATTGGTCTGTCACATGCATGAACCAGTATTGGTCGGTCACATGCATGAACCAAATGTTAACGATTAATTAATTATGAATAATTAATAAGATGAATCATGCAAATATAACTTCAGTGTAAGCAGTACACAGTGGGGCAAAAAAATATTTAGTCAGCCACCAATTGTAATTTAATTATTATTATTTAATAATTGCTCCCACAGTTGATTTCTTCAAACCAAGCTGCTTACCTATTGCAGATTCAGTCTTCCCAGCCTGGTGCAGGTCTACCATTTTGTTTCTGGTGTCCTTTGACAGCTCTTTGGTCTTGGCCATAGTGGACTTTGGAGTGTGACTGTTTGAGGTTGTGGACAGGTGTCTTTTATACTGATAACAAGTTCAAACAGGTGCCATTAATACAGGTAACGAGTGGAGGACAGAGGAGCCTCTTAAAGAAGAAGTTACAGGTCTGTGAGAGCCAGAAATCTTGCTTGTTTGTAGGTGACCAAATACTTATTTTCCACCATAATATGCAAATAAATTCATTAAAAATCCTACAATGTGATCTTCTGGATTTTTTTTCTAATTTTGTCTGTCATAGTTGAAGTGTACCTATGATGAAAATTGCAGGCCTCTCTCATCTTTTTAAGTGGGAGAACTTGCACAATTGGTGGCTGACTAAATACTTTTTTGCCCCACTGTATAAGAGAACTAACGGAACTGCCCCTGCTCCTGACAAACGTGTGCTATGGTGCATCAAGTTTGTTGGAACCTATCCAGTTAACTGACAATAAAGAATTATTCATTTAAGTTTGACTTTGCCTTTTTTTTATTACTACGCCTGTCAATCTTATCCAAAATATGATTTAGGTCACCTGCTAAAATAACAGTTCCTGTTAGCTTGAATTCTATCTAAAAACACCATATTTGCCGCTGGTTGGACAGACATTGAAATCAAGGTGTATTTTTAACCATGTAAAGTACAATTCAACATTAGAAAACATTCTTGGTCCATGTGCTTGGATATAAGGGTATAACAATGTATTCTTATTTAACCTGTCTACGATATTGGTTCCCAATTGGGAATCAACCCTCCCACGTTCAGCTGAAACGGTGGCGCATGGAACGCAAAAATATTCTTAAAAATATTTAACCTCCACACATTAACAAGTCCAATAGCTCAAATGAAAGATAAACACCTTGTTCATCTAGCCAGCAAGTCAGATTTCTAAAATGTTTTACGGCGAAAACATAGCACATATATATGTAAAACCACCACCAGACACAGCTCATTTGAATAGCCAAAACATGCAATCAACAAACGCAGGATTAAAAAATAAATCGTTCACTAACCTTTTGAAAATCTTCATCAGATGACAGTAATATGACATGTTACACAGTACATTTTTTTTTTTTTCAATAATATGCCATTTATATCCATAAATGTCCATTTACAGTGAGTTCACGTTCAGAAATTACTCAAAAATGCCCGCAGGAAATCTAGGTAGCGCGGCAAGATAACGTAAATAGACATCATAAACTTTGACTAAATATACATGTTCTACATATAGTTAGAAAGATACACTGCTTCTTTATGCAACCGCTTTGTTAGATTTATTTTTAACGTTACAGAAATCGCACACTATTCAATATGCTGAGACGGCGCTCAGTTCCAAGCTACATTTCTACGAAATGTTGGAGTCAACAGAAACACAGATTTAAGCATAAATATTCCCTTACCTTCGATGGTCTTCGTTCAGAATGTTCTGGAAGGCTTCATACTTACCCAATACATCGTTTGGTTTCAAGTCTTGCGTCTTTGTATTAGCTACTGCTAATAACATCAGCTGAAATGCACCCAAAACGTCCTCTGGTCCGGAAAAGTTGCGCATCAAAACTTCAAAATTACATATTATATGTCGACTAAACAGGTCAAACTAAGTGCAGAAGCAAGCTTTACGATGTTTTAGACACGCAAAACAAACTTCAATTCAATCGGCCATCGTCTGCCCTTCTCTTGAGTGCTGGAACAAAGGAATGGCTGGGACCAATTCGCGCCCCTATGCACAGCCTATTTTCTCGTGGCACGCACTAATTTCACTCCCATAGGGTCAATTCTCGCGGGATTTGAACGATTCAAAGCTCTACTGAAAGAGGACATCTAGCGGAAGAGATAGAAAGTCTCCCCAGAATCATAACTGGTTGGGAAGGGTGGGGGCCATGACGTCAAAGTTGCTCCAACTTTCATGGCCACAAAAACTAGTTTGGAAGAATGCCTGCCCTGTGAGTTCTGCTATACTTACAGACATAATTCCAACGGTTTTAGAATCTTTAGAGTGTTTTCTATCCAATAATAATTGGCATATATTAGCAATTTTTGACAGATTTTTTTTTCAGTTTACTAGGGGTACCCAATCTCTCCAAAGGGGGCATATGTCTGCCATATCCTTAACAGGTTTTAACAGGATTCCTACACCTCTGCTGTTACTACAGTAGGTGGCAGCATAGGCTTCTCCAACTCCTCTTTAAATATTAAATTTCTCCTTTTTTGTAAATGTAACCCTTTTTCTAAAATTAATTAAATTGTTTTTTCCCTCATCAATCTCCACACAATACCTCATAATGAAAAAGTGAAGAGGCGACTCTGGGATGCTGGCCTTCTAGGCTGAGTTGCAAAGAAAAATCCATATCTCAGACTGGCCAATAAAATAAAAGATTAAGATGGGAAAAAGAACACAGACACTGGACAGAGGAACTATGCCTAGAAGGCTAGCATCCTGGAGTCGGCTCTTCAGAGTTTATAATTGTTTGTTTATTTGTATTATGATTGTTATTATAAAAAATGGTTACCCCTTTTTCCTCGCCAATTTCATGGTATCCAGTTGGTAGTTACAGTCTTGTCTCATCGCTGCAACTCCTGTACAGAAAGGCGAGAGCTGGGCGTCCTCCGAAACACAACCCAACCAAGCTGCATTGCGTCTTGACACAATGCCCACCTAACCCGGAAGCCAGCTGCACCAATGTGTCAGAGGAAATACTGTACACCTGGCGACCGTGTCAGCGTGCACTGCGCCCAGCCCGCCACAGGAGTTGCTGGTGCGCGATGGGACAAGGACATCCCTGGCCAATTGTGCGCCACCCCATGTGTCTCCCGGCCGCGGCCGCCTGCGACCAAGCCTGGACTCGAACCCAAAATCTCTAGTGGCCCAGCTAGCACTGCGACGCAGTGCCTTAGACTACCATGCCACTCAGGAGGCGCCTCTTCATTGTTGACATTGAAATTGCTGAGGATTTTTTACATTTAATCTACAGTGGGGAGAACAAGTATATGATACACTGCCGATTTTGCAGGTTTTCCTACTTACAAAGCATGTAGAGGTTTGTAATTCTTTATCATAGGTACACTTCAACTGTGAGAGACGGAATCTAAAACAAAAATCCAGAAAATCACATTGTATGATTTTTAAGTAATTCATTTGCATTTTATTGCATGACATAAGTATTTGATACATCAGAAAAGCAGAACTTAATATTTGGTACAGAAACCTTACAGAGATCATATGTTTCCTGTAGTTCTTGACCAGGTTTGCACACACTGCAGCAGGGATTTTGGCCCACTCCTCCATTCAGACCTTCTCCAGATCCTTCAGGTTTCGGGGCTGTCGCTGGGCAATACGGACTTTCAGATCCCTCCAAAGATTTTCTATTGGGTTCAGGTCTGGAGACTGGCTAGGCCACTCCAGGACCTTGAGATGCTTCTTACGGAGCCACTCCTTAGTTGCCCTGGCTGTGTGTTTTGGGTCATTGTCATGCTGGAAGACCCAGCCACGACCCATCTTCAATGCTCTTACTGAGGGAAGGAGGTTGTTGGCCAAGATCTCGCGATACTACATGGCCCCATCCATCCTCCCCTCAATATGGTGCAGTCGTCCTGTCCCCTTTGCAGAAAAGCATCCCCAAAGAATGATGTTTCCACCTCCATGCTTTACAGTTGGGATGGTGTTCTTGAGGTTGTACTCATCCTTCTTCTTCCTCCAAACACAGCGAGTGGAGTTTAGACCAAAAAGCTCTATTTTTGTCTCATCAGACCACATGACCTTCTCCCATTCCTCCTCTGGATCATCCAGATGGCCATTGGCAAACTTCAGACGGGCCTGGACATGCGCTGGCTTGAGCAGGGGGACCTTGCGTGCGCTGCAGGATTTTAATCCATGACGGCATAGTGTGTTACTAATGGTTTTCTTTGAGACTGTGGTCCCAGCTCTCTTCAGGTCATTGACCAGGTCCTGCCGTGTAGTTCTGGGCTGATCCCTCACCTTCCTCGTGATCATTGATGCCCCACGAGGTGAGATCTTGCAGGGAGCCCCAGACTGAGGGTGATTGACCTTAATCTTGAACTTCTTCCATTTTCTAATAATTGCGCCAACAGTTGTTGCCTTCTCACCAAGCTGCTTGCCTATTGTCCTGTAGCCCATCCCAGCCTTGTGCAGGTCTACAATTTTAGCCCTGATGTCCTTACACAGCTCTCTGGTCTTGGCCATTGTGGAGAGGTTGGAGTCTGTTTGATTGAGTGTGTGGACAGGTGTCTTTTATACAGGTAACGAGTTCAAATAGGTGCAGTTAATACAGGTAATGAGTGGAGAACAGGAGGGAAAAACGAACAGGTCTGTGAGAGTCGTAATTCTTACTGGTTGGTAGGAGATCAAATACTTATGTCATGCAATAAAATGCAAATTAATTACTTAAAAATGATACAATGTGATTTTCTGTATTTTTTTTGGATTCCGTCTCTCACAGTTGAAGTGTACCTATGATAAAAAATACAGACCTCTACATGCTTTGTAAGTTGGAAAACCTGAAAAATCGGCAGTGTATCAAATACCTGTTCTCCCCACTGTATGTGGAAAACGTCAAGGGATGGTGAATACTTTCCGAAGGCACTGTACATGCTATACTTCCTCTTTTATATTGGTATTTTCAGTGTCCATGTATCCTATTGGCATCTGCTAATTCTAAAGTTTCTTCCTCAAGAAGAACAGTTACTTGTGGACAATAGAGTCTAGATTTTACTGGGGGGAGGGGGAAAGAATATTGTCTCAATTTACAATAAGCTGGTCTTAGGCATCAATGTATAGAGCCTAGTATGCTTATCACTTTTTTTCATGCTTCTTACTCTCCTCGGGGCATAGATCAGTGTTAATATTGCAGATTGTATTTCAAAAATGTTTACAATATTTTTTCTTCTGTATTATTTTCCCCTAACCCTCCCCTAATTGGAGTAAACTTATAAACAACAATACTTAGGCTTCTTCTTACAGCTTTTACATATTATATAATTAAGCAATAAGGCATGAGGGGGTGTGGTATATGGCCAAAAGCGGCTGTTCTTATGCACAACGCAATGCGGAGTGCCTGGATACAGCCCTCAGCTGTGGTATAATTGCCATATACCACAAACCCCGAGGTGCCTTAATCCTATTATAAACTGGTTACCAAAATTATAAGAACAGTAAAAATAAATGTTTTGTCATACCTGGTCTGATATACCACGGCTGTCAGCCAATAAGCATTCAGGGCTCGAACAGGGCTCGAACCACCCAATATCATTTCCATTATTGTGTTTTATTTTTACAAATCTTATTGTGTTATTTTCCCCTAACCCTACCACTCCTCCACTAATTGGAGTAAACTAATGTACAACAATACTTACGCTTCTACTTACAGCTTATACAAATCCAATGCATTTTCCATTAGTTAACTTTTTTAATTTGTTTTAATTTGTTTTTAGTCCTATGCTTCAGCTCCCCTCAAGCCGTCCCATATATCTCTGAAAACCATCCAGTGTTGATTTCTAATTGCCATATATTTTTCAACTCTGCTGTACTGTGTCACAAAAGTTCCGAATCTTTCTATTCTCATAGTTTCTACAGATTGTAAACTAAAGATGAACATTTTTTTTCCACTTGCCTCTTCCATTGTTGCAGTATTGCGGCAATCAGTTGGCGAGTTACGTCACTCATTCTGTTTTCTTGCTGGTCCAGTTTCTCTTCTAAAATTTGCTCCTTTGTTTCCAGAAGGCACATTTTGTTGTCGTGTTCGTCCATGCACCCGCCCTGTATATGCATATCTGACACGATAGACTCTACTTTCCTTTCGAGAAAATCAACTTTTTTTTTAACAACAGATTGTAACAGTTATTTTGTTTTGGTGTTATCCTGGATATCCATTAGCTGGTCGTTATTTTCATCTCCGAGTTGTTCTTTGTCATTTCCTCTAAGGGAAGCCATGGCTTGTTGGGTTCGAGTCACAGCGTTGCTTTACCCACAGATTGGTTCGCTGTTGTATATAACTGACCGCTCGCTCTCTCCCGGTTGCTTGATCTAACGACTTTAGAGGCTTAATTTAAACTATATTGTCTGGCTTCTTCATATAATCACAGTTTTGACAGTACAAAACAGAGCTACTGTTCTATCGGTACACGTATGCGCCTCTCAAAAGGTGATTCTAACATGTATTGACTCAGGGGTGTGAATACTTATGTAAATTATGCATTTTTCTATTTAATTTTCTAAACATTTCCATGTATTAGTAACATATTTTTACTTAGTTATTATGGGGTATTGTGTTTTTTTAAATCTCTTGAATTCAGGCTGTAACAACAAAAAGCACTGTATGTTGTGCAATGCTGCTAGAATCTTATTCCAAATTATTCTCAGCTGTAATGTCTGACAAAGGTTCTTCCATCAAGTATCAGCTCTGGGTTGTGAAGACATCTGCAATCAAGATATCTTTTTATTTTTTTACATTTTCTATAACTTTTTTTCATTTTGAAAATGTGAAGTAGGTTGTGTAGATCTGTAGATCTGTATACATTTTTAGTTGACATGTTAAGGCAGCAAAATGTGAAGGGGTGCAAGGGGTGTGTAGACTTTCACTAGGCACTGTATCCCTTCTCATTGTGCCACAAGATATTTTAAAAGGTTTGGGAGCCCCTATCAAACAGATGACGATACTAACCTTAATACCAGTGAAGAGTTGTCTACAGAGTTTACTCGGTCCCATGGATTCTTCCCAGCACCTAGAAGGAGAGACGATCACAATTAGAAGAGACACATTTTAAAAAGCAATATCGCTCTATACAGGCAATAAAAAATATAATGGTCAGACTCAGAAAAATGTGGAGGCAAGAGTGTGTATACCTGTAGAGTTCTGTCCTGGCTTGGGATCCTCCTATAATGGAAAATGAAAATGGATGATTGTGTGTGTGTGTGCGTGTGTGTGTGTGTGTGTGTGTGCGTGCGTGTGTGTATGTGTGTGTGTATATGTATGTGTGTTCTTTATTTTTAACATTTTCTACATTGTAGAATAATAGTGAAGACATCAAAACTATTAAATAACACATATGGCATCATGTAGTTATTTAAAAGGTGTTAAACAAATCAAAATATATTTTAGATTTTAGAGGCTTCAAAGTAGCCAAGCTTTGCCTTGATGACAGCTTCGCAAATTCTTGGCATTCTAGTATCGTTAGTATCATCAACTGGAGCGACAGGTAGCCTAGTGGTCAGAGTGTTGGACTAGTAACTGAAAGGTTGCAAGATCCAATCACTGAGATGACTAGGTAAAGAATATGTTGTTTTGCCCCTGAACAAGGCAGTTAACCCACTGTTCCTAGGCTGTCATTGAAAATTAGAATTTGTTCTTAACTGACCTGCCTAGTTAAATTCTCTCAACCAGCTTCATGAGGAATGATTTTCAAACAGTCTCGAAGGAGTTCCCACATATAATGAGCACTTGTTGGCTGCATTTCCTTCACTCTGCAGTCCAACTCATCCCCAAACCATCTAATTTCCGTTGAGGTCAGGTGATTGTGGAGGCCAGGTCATCTGATGCAGCACTCCATCACTCTCCTTCTTGGTCAAATAGTTCTTACACAGCCTGGATGTGTGTCACTGGGCAGCTCTCGGCTGTGCTTCCCTTTGTAGTCTGTAATAGTTGCAAGCCCTGCCACATCCGACGAGCGTCGGAGCCGGTGTAGTACGATTTGATCTTAGTCCTGTATTGACGCTTGCCTGTTTGATGGTTCATCGGAGGACATAGTGTGATTTCTTATAAGCTTCCGGGTTAGAGTCCCGCTCCTTTTAGCTCAGTGCGGATGTGTCCTGTAATCCATGGCTTCTGGTTGGGGTATGTACATACAGTCACTGTGGGGACATCGTCATCGATGCACTAATTGATGAAGCCAGTGACTGATGTGGTGTACTCCTCAATGCCATCAGAAGAATCCAGGAACATATTCCAGTCTGTGCTAGCAAAACAGTCCTGTAGCTTAACATCTGTTTCATCTGACCACTTTTTTTATTGACCGAGTCACTGGTGCTTCCTGCTTTAATTTTTGCTTGTAAGCAGCTTTCAGGAGGATAGAATTATGGTCAGATTTGCCAAATGGAGGGCGACAGAGAGCTTTGTACGTGTCTCTGTGTGTGGAGTAAAGGTGGTCTATAGTTTTTTCCCCCTCTGGTTGCACATTTAACATGTTGGTAGAAATGAGGTCAAACGGAATTAAGTTCCCCTGCATTAAAGTCCCTGGCTACTAGGAGCACCGCCTCTGGAGGAGCGTTTTCCTGTTTGCTTATGGCGGTATACAGCTCATTGAGTGCGGTCTTAGTGCCAGCATCGCTCTGTGGTGGTATGTAGACAGCTGCGACAAATACAGATGAAAACTCTCTAGGTGTGGACTACAGCTTATCATGAGATACTCTACCTCAGGCGAGCAAAACCTTGAGATTTCCGTATATATCGTGCACTTGTTTAAAAATATACATAGACCACACCCCTTGTCTTACCAGAGGCTGCTGTTCTATCCTACTGATAGAGTGTATAACCCGCCAGCTGTATGTTGTTAATGTCGTCGATCAGCCACGACTCGGTGAAACATAAGATATTACAGTTTTTAATGTCCCGTTGGTAGGATATGTGCTTTAAGTTCTTCCAATTTATTATGCAGCGATGGTATGTTGGCCAATGGGACCGAAGGCGATAACTATTCCATCTCTTTCTCCTGCAAATTATGAGGATGAGGGCCTGTTTGGGAGTCAAGAGTAAATCCCTCTCGTCTGACTCATTAAAGAAAAATTCTTCATCCAATTCAAGGTGAGTAATCGCTATTCTGATGTCCAGAAGATCTTTGAGGTCATAAAAGACGGTAGCAACAACATTATGTACAGTTGAAGTCAGAAGTTTACATACACTTAGGTTGGTGTCATTAAAACTCGTTTTTCAACCACTCCACAAATTTCTTGTTAATCTTGAAACTAGGGGGCACTATTTTCATTTTTGGAAAAATAACGTTCCCAAAGTAAACAGGCTATTTTGTCAGGACAAGATGCAAGAATATGCATATAATTGACAGCTTAGGATAGAAAACACTCTAAAGTTTCCAAAACTGTAAAAATATTGTCTGTGAGTATAACAGAACTGTTATTGCAGGCGAAAGCCTGAGAAAAATCCAATCAGGAAGTGACTCATGTTTTGAAAGCTCTGCGTTCCAATGCGTCTCTATTGAGCAGTGAATGGGCTAATCAACCAGATTCCCTTTTCTACGTATTCCCCAAGGTGTCTACAGCATTTCAGGCTTTTATGTTGAAGAATGAGCGTAAACGACTACATTGCGTAAGTGTCCGGCTGAGGGCTCTCAGAGTAATTATGGCGTAATAGACAGAGGTAGCTATTTTTCCTCCCGGTCTTACTGAAAATACAGCTGTCCCTGTTGATATATTATCGAATAGATATTTGAAAAACACATTGAGGATTGATTATAAACAACGTTTGCCATGTTTCTGTCGATATTATGGAGGTAATTTGGAATATTTTTCAGCGTTGTCATGACCGCAATTTCCGGTCGAATTCTCAGCCAAACGTGAAGAACTAACAGAGTTATTTCGGCTACAAAAATAATATTTTTGGAAAAAAGGAACATTTGCTATCTAACTGGGAGTCTCGTGAGTGAAAACATCCGAAGCTCATCAAAGGTAAACAAATTAATTTGATTATTTTCTGATTGTCGTGACCAGGTTGCCTGCTGCTAGCTAGGCATAATGCTAGGCTATCGATAAACTTACACAAATGCTTGTCTTGCTTTGGCTGTAAAGCATAATTTCAAAATCTGAGATGACAGGGTGATTAACAAAAGGCTAAACTGTGTTTCAATATATTTCACATGATGGAGATGCATTCTGTCTCCTAGAGATGAACGTACTTTGGTGCAAATCAATCCCAGAACTACAGCAAAGGACCTTGTGAAGATGCTGGAGGCAACAGGTACCAAAGTATCTATATCCACAGTAAAATGAGTTCTATATCCACATAACCTGAATGGCCGCTCAGCAAGGAAGAATTCACTGCTCCAAAACCGACCTAAAAAAGCCAGACTACGGTTTGCAAACAGCACATGGGGACAAAGATCGTACTTTTTAGAGAAATGTCCTCTGGTCTGATGAAACAAAAATATAACTGTTTGGCCATAATGACCATTGTTATCTTTGGAGGAAAAAGGGGGAGGCTTGCAAGCTGAAGAACACCATCCCAACCGTGAAGCACGGGGGTGGCAGCATCATCTTGTGGGGGTGCTTTGCTGCAGAAGGGACTGGTGCACTTCACAAAATAGATGGCATTAGGAGGACGGAAAATGATGTGGATATATTGAAGAAACATCTCAAGACATCAGTCAAGAAGTTGAAGCTTGGTCGCAAATGGGTCTTTCAAATGGACAATGACCCCAAGCATACTTCCAAAGTTGTGCCAAAATGGCTTAAGGACAACAAAGTCAAGGTATTGGAGTGGCCATCACAAAGCCCTCAATCCCATAGAACATTTGTGGGCAGAACTGAAAAAGTGTGTGCGAGCAAGGAGGCCTACAAACCTGACTCTGTCAGGAGGAATGGACAAAATTCACCCAACTTATTGTGGGAAGGTTGTGGAAGGCTACCCGAAACGTTTGACCCAAGTTAAACAATTTAAAGGTAATGCTACCAAATACTAATTGAGTGTATGTAAACTTCTGACCCACTGGGAATGTGATGAAAGAAATAAAAGCTGAAATAAATAATTATCTCTACTATTATTCTGACATTTTACATTCTTAAAATAAAGTGGTGATCCTAACTGACCAAAGACAGGGAATTTTTACTTGGATTAAATGTCAGGAATTCTGAAAAACTTAGTTTAAACGTATTTGGCTAAAGTGTATGTAAACTTCCGAATTCAACAGTAAAAAATAAGTTACAAACAATGTGGAAAAAACAAACAAAATAGCACGGTTGGTTAAGAGCCAATGAAACCACAGCCATCCTCTCCATTCACCCCCACACAATCACACCTCCTCCTCAATGCTTCACGGTGGGAACCACATATGCAGAGATCATCCTTTCATCTACTCTGTCTCACAACATTTTTACATTTGGACTCACCTGTCCAAAGGTGAGTCCAAATATGTGCTATTTGCTCCTGTTTCTTGGCCCAAGCAAGTCTCTTCTTCTTATTGTTGTCCTTTAGTAGTGATTTATTTGCAGCAATTCGACCATGAAGGCCTAATTCACACATTCTCATCTGAACAGTTGATGCTATTACTTGAACTCCGTGAAGCATTTATTTGGGCTGTAATCTGAGGTGCAGTTAACTCTAATTAACTTATCCTCTGGAGCAGAGGTGACTCTGGGTCTTCCTTTCCTGTTGCGGTCCTCATGAGAGCCAGTTTTATCATAGTATTTGATGGTTTTCGCGACTGCACTTGAAAGTTCTTGAAATGTTCCAGATTGTCTGACCTTTCTGTCTTAAAGTAAAGATGGGACTGTAATTTCTCTTTGCTTATTTGAGCTGTTCCTGACCTAATATGGACTTGGTACTTTACCAAATAGGGCTATCTTCTGTATACCACCCCTACCTTGCCACAACTCAACTGATTGGCTCAAACGCATTAAGGAAAGAAATTCCACAAATTCACTTTTAACAAGGCACACCTGTTAATTGAAATGCATTCCAGGTTGGTTGAGAGAATGCCAAGAGTGTGCAAAGCTGGCATCAAGGCGAAGGGTGGCTTTGAAGAATCTAAATGTTTTTTTGGTTACTACATGATTCTATATGTGCTATTTCATAATTTGGATGTCTTCACTATTATTCTACAATGTAGAAAATAGTAAAAATAAAGAAAAATGGTTGAATGAGTACATGTGTCCAAACTTTTGACTGGTACTGTGTGTATATATATATATATATAAAAATATGAGTGTACAAGACATTAGGAACACCAGCTCTTTTTCCTGACAGAGGGACCAGGTTAATCCAGGTGAAAGCTATGATCCCTTATTGATGTCACCTGTTAAATCCACTTTAATCAGTTTAGGTGAAGGGGAGGCGACAGGTTAAAGAAGGATTTTTAAGCCTTGAGACAATTGAGACATGGATTGTGTATGTGTAATTTTCAGAGGGTGAATGGGCAAGACAAAATATTTAAGTGCCTTTGAGCGGTGTATGGTAGTAGGTGCCAGGCGCACCGGTTTTAGTGTGTAAAGTACTGTAACACTGCTAGATTTTTCAGTTTCCCATGTGCGCCAAGATTGGTCCACCATCCAAAGGACATCCAGCCAACTTGACACAACTGTGGGAGGCATTGGAGTCAACATGGGCCAGCATCCCGGCGGAATGCTTTCGACACCTTGTAGAGTCCATGCCCCGACGAATTGAGGTTGTTCTGAGGGCAAAAGGGTGTGCAAATCAATATTAGGAAGGTGTTCCTATTGTTTTGTACACTCAGTGTACGAGTAAGTGTGTGCACAAGTCTCTTTAGATTGCTTGAATGCAATTATTGTTGCTGGATAGACCCACCCTGGGAAACTAATACTTGATATTTTAAAAGAAGAGAAACAGTATTACCTCTTCAGGTCTCTCTGAGGCTTTCCGTCTGCAGGAAAAGCAAATTCAGGCATTTAGATAATGAAAAAGACAACTTGTGTTATTTCACAGGCTAGTAGCCTAATTACTTACAATAACATCAAGGAATACCTTTTTGAACTCCAGAATGTTCATTTAAAAAAATGTGGTGTTTTGATGTGCTATAGCTGGGGTAGGGATTTTCAATTACATGTATTTCAATTCGATTAAATAAATATTTCGTTCACACTGTTGTTTTCCTCTCACCTGCGTGCTAGAAGGGCGTTCATTTCCTGCATCAGCCCCTCCCCTCCAGCACCACTACCTCCACTCAAGCGGTTGGCATCGTTCTTGGCTCCACCTGTTCCTGGTGGACTGTTCTCATCCTGAGGAGACAACATTGGTCACCATACGAGTTCCATTTTATAGAAGCCAACCAACAGGTAATGTGTGTATGGTTAGAATGTCCAAGCAATTTTCACATAGATATGAATGGTCTTGTTCAGTGGGTCACACCGTAGCAAAACATTTTCAAACGTATTGCAAAGAAACAAAAAAATTAAGTTTCTTATTGGACATTTAGGTAGTACCTCCTTGTTTCAAAACGTTTTCTTCTTACTGACCACGATCCAAGTCTAAGCTGAGATACTAACCCTTGCAACTTTACGGAGTTTGGCTCCAGCGAGGGCAGCCGCCAGTCCTGAGAGTGGCTGCGCCAGCTCATTCCCTGCCTCCCCTACCGGTGGTCCTCCATCAACCGGCAGTGGAGGGGGCATGGGTGGTGGCACCGTGGCCGGAGGCGGGGGGCCTGGTGGAGGAGGTGGGGCCATGGATGCCATAGTTGCAGGGGGGGGCATAGGCATAGGTGGGGCCATTGGTGGGGCCAAAGCCAGCAATGAGGGAAGAGAAACCGGACCTGGGAGAGAAACAGCATAGGTTCACATCAGGTGACATCAGATTCCTCATTGGCTAACACTGTTGGCGAGCACTGATTGGAACTGATTAGATTAATGGTCTCAGATAAGAATAATTTAATTTAAAGTTAATCAAAATGCAAAAGTACAGTAACAGATGGCTGAATTTTCTATGGGAACTGTTATTGTATTCATAATAGGTATATGCTTCCATCCATATAACCAGAAGCATGTTGTGTGAGGTGTGTGGAGGTGTGTGGAGTCTCACACACTAGTTGTTCAAGTGCCTTGCTCATTGAGCTCTGCTTATACTTACTGCAGCTGGCCGTGGCAGCCTGAGCGACAGGAGAGGGTGTCTGCTTGGGCGAGCCCCCCTCTGATTGGGCTGTGGTGTATGAGGGGGGAGAGAATTGGGGTGCTGGTGGTGGTGGGGGCGTGGCCTGGTACATCTGCTGCTGGGGGTGAAAGGAGGACGGGTACCGGGGCTGGTGGGCAGAGACAGGGACAGGGCCCTGGGCAGACAGACCAATCAGAGGGGGTAAGGAAGAAGCCTCGCCGTAACCTAGCTGCTGCTGTTGCTGCTGTTGCTGCTGAGCAAGGTTATAATAGTCCTCTGATTGGCCGTTTGCGTGGGGGAGGTGGGACGGGATGTGGGGTTGGTCAGGCTGGTCCAGGGGGTGGGTCTTGACGCGGCTGTGGAGGGGCGGCAGAGGGTGGGCCACGGGGACGACATGCTGGGGCTGGGGCACGGGGGGCATGTGCACAGGCATCATGCCCACCAAGGGGGGCGTGGAGGGCACGGGGCCATACATGTGGGCGTGGGAGGCTGACCAGGTGCCATGTTTGGGGGGCAGCACAGGGTCTTGCAGGGCATGACCCTGGTGGAGGGACTGGGTGTGGTGGAGGGTCCGAGCAGTGGGGGGAGAGAGGGGGATCTGGCGCACCTGCCGGGTCGGGGCCATGGGCACCCCTGGCTGCACGGGTGAGAAGGCCGAGGCCAGGGAGGTGGAGAGCTGGGAGAGCTGGGCGGAGTTGTCGCCAGCCCGTCCGCCCAGCACCTCTCTTTCCTGGGAGGAGGACGAAGAGGAGGAGGAGGAGGGGGAGGAGTTGGAGGCCACTCTGGCGTAGGAAGGCGGCAGTGTGGCGGCCCGGTAGTGTCTGTACTCAGGAGGGGTGTTTGACGGGTGAGAGGGAGGGGAGGACACCTTATATTGGAGGGTGGAAACAACTATAACACACAGATGGAGGAGGGTGGGGTAGAAAACAAAGGATGTGAAAGAGAGAATAATGAGAAACTAAGCAAAGATGAAGAAATAAAAAAGAAACAAAGACAAACAATTACATAAGAAAAAGAGGCAGAATGCGAACTCTCAGGAAAGCAGGAAGCCGCATTGCCATTCAGCTGCCGATAGCACGCTGGCAGAATGAGTGTGGCTCCTGTTTGTGCATGGATAAGCATGAGTAAATAAAGAGGGGGGGGGGGGGGGGGGGGGGGTTCAACACAAGCACAGATGTGTCCGAGGTAGCTCTCTATCTCAGAGGTAGCTCTCTCATGGTCGTATTCATTAGGGTACACTGTAGCACAACATTTTACAACGGAAAACCATAATGAGCATATCTTGTTGGACATATTCAAGTAGTTCCCCCCCCTGTTTCAGTCTGTTTTCTCACCATTGGTGCCAAATGAATACGACCCATATGCGCTGCTACACTAGGCTGTGTTTGGTTACCATGATTGTCATGCTATTCCCATGGAGAGAATAGCATCTTAAGATGTTATCTGACATGGGTAAAACGTATTGTGACTTGTGTGTTGACAGACCCTTGTCTAACATGGTAGTGTGTGTCCACAGTAAGTATGTTTGTCTGCAGGCCTTACCTGAGCCAGACGTCCGTCGTTCCCTCTCTTTGTGGGCCACTCCCTGCATCTGCATCTGATGCTGCTCCATCATTTGCCTGCAGATACACAGAGGACACAGACACAAGTTTTAGCCTCTCCCTATTTCCAACCTTTCAATCTGGGCCCACAAATACATTGTTTCAGAGAGAGAGTGAATAGACACAGAGCATGGGCTCCTGAGTTCTTCTGCAAAAATATAAAATTAGAGTTGGATGTAGATAAATGTAGATATGTAGATAGATATGTAGATAAACTTGCATTTTCAACATTTTCAACTCAACATCAAAACCTTAGTTCCATTTCACAATTCCATACCTAAAACCTTGACTTTGGACAAAATTACCTGAATGGACTATTACTACCAAGGCCTATCAAGAAAAAAAAACTTCTAACAAGCCAAAACCTACAGAAGAAACACAGCGGAACCTGGAAATACCATCCAACACAAAATTGAGTGAGTAATATTCAGTCTGAACCTACTTTCTGAAGCCAAAAAGTAAAAGACAATTACCTCTAGGTAATTTTGTTATATAAAGCTTAAATAAGGCTACCAAGCTGCTAGGAAAGAATCTGACTGAAATTAGCACATAAGTGTGAAGAGAGAGGTGTGAACTCTTAAGGCTAACAACGGCAGGAGAGTTTCACAGCCCCTCCCAACCTAAATGCAGAGGCCTTTGAAGTCCCCTCCATCTTTGCAGAGAAGATATCCTCCTCAGAATCCCCAAAATACAACAGCCACAGGACAACTTTGTTTGGACGTTGTAAAGGATCATTCGTCGATACTGGAAAGATATAGCTTGCTAACGATCTCCTTTTCCACGTGGAAAAGACGGACAGAGACTTCCATTAGCTAGCTAGCTGGGATTTTCTACAAGGAATCTGCCTCCCAAAAAAGCTTCTCCTAAGTGGGTGTGACACCTACTCCCGGGTGCCTGCTGCACTGCTGCTTGGATTCCACCTGGCGATCTGTTCACCATCTGCCCTGGCCTGTCTCCCCCTGTCTGGTATAGGTACCCTCGCCACACTCCCCCCTCTCTCCCGAGCTTTCGATCGCCTCCAGCACACATGCACTGTTGAGTCGAGTGACTCTGAACTTGCAATGGCTAGCCCCAAGTTGTTATATTTTTCACTTGTACTCTATGCTATTTGCCTTTTGACTCCTGTGTTCTTTGTTGACTATGAACTTGCTTGTTTACCCAACCGGGGGACAGTCTGTTTATTCCCACACTCGGGACTCTGACTCTCTATTGTTTACACAGATTCTTGGACTCCCATCCTATTCTACCCACCTCTTGTCGGCTTTGTGATCATGTTACCTGATGAAATTGCTGTACAATATGATCTTGTTGCCATCTAATGCACATTCAAATGTTATAAATCAACACTGCAGAGCAGTCCTCTGCCATGCCCTGATTGTATTACAGTTGATTATATATGGAAATGTGCACGTACACCCTGGCCCATCTACTGTTGCTAGCCCCAATTCTGATTTGTGCTCTGATATCTGCTTCACTGATTTCTGCTCTCGTAAAAGCCTGGGTTTTCTGCACGTTAACACTAGACGCTTATTACCTGAAATGTATCAATTGAAAGTGTGGATTCACAGCTCCAATCCTGATGTGTTGGTCATTACTGAGACGTGGTTAAGAAAGAGTGTTTTGAACACTGATGTTAACCTTTCTGGTTCTAACCTTTTTGGGCAAGAAAGATATTCCAAAAGTGGTGGAGTGGCAATCTTTACCAAGGAACACTTTCAGTGCTTGGTTGTCTCCACCAAGTCATTCCCCAAACAATTTGATTTGCTGGTTTTACGCATTAAGCTTTCAAATAAATCTTTGTTGACTGTTGCTTGGTGTGATCGGCTACCATCAGCTCCTCTAGTGTTATCTTCACATCTTCTGGTATGGTATGTTAATTCTTAGTGAGTCCTTTTAAGCACTCTGGTCCATCACACTGACACTCTCTTCTGACCTCATTCGGGAAGTGGCTACTTAATGTACAAAGGACATAAAAATCTCATTAGAAAACCAAAATCACATTCCTATCTTAGCAACAAAAGTTTAATCATTCTTCATATTGTATTCACAATGTATTAGATGGAAACTTGACAGCCAAGGGGGGTTTCTTTCCTAAGTTACAGTATTTAGTTCATACAGTTTTTAATAACATCACAAAATGTAATATGACATCATTAGTCTTTAGATCTGCACTGACCATTCCTAACATTCCTATCTTAGAAATATTGTTTGAGTATTCACTTTCTGGGTGTTATAGTTTTGGCTGAAAAAGTATGCTGGGGGACAAAGGCATTCCTTTGGTTGATACTGAAGAGCAGGAGGGAGATTCCCCTCCTCCCTAATTTATGACAGTCAAAACCGGCCCAGTCCCCTCTTTCCTCTTCTGTGGGTGAGAGGGGTGTGGTCATCATCAGCCATTTGCCAAGCTGATCTGAGGCCTTGGCTCCTCAGCCAGGAGAGTCATGACAATGCATACTCAGGCTGACTAGCTTATCGTCCAGGCAAATTAGAAATAAGTGCACTCAGGCTATCCGGAAGGGAAAAGTTAGTTACTTTAAAGAGCAGTTCTCTCTCTGTGGGTCTAACCCCAAGAAGTTATGGAAAATGGTTGGAGAAGACCTGGAGAATATACCCTCCTCCTCACGGCTGCCCATATCCCTTTATGTTGACAATGATGAGCACATGGCTGAGCTCTAATCACCACTTCATTAAGTCAAGATTCCTATTTGACTCTGCCATGCCTCCTTGCCTGTCCAACATTTCCTCATCTCACACCCCTTTTAATGTGACTATCCCCAATCATCCTCCCTCTTTTTCCCCTTCCCCGCAACAAAGTTTCTCCCTGCAGGTGGTCACTGAGTCCGAGGTGCTAAAGGAGCTCCTTAAACTTGACCCCAAAAAAACATCTGGTTCAGACCCTTTCTTCTTTAAGGTTGCTGCTCCTATCGTTGCCAAGCCTGTCTCTCCTCCCTGGGGAGGTTCCCATTGCTTGGAATGCAGCCACGGCGTGTCCTTTATTTAAAAGGGGAGATCAAGCTGATCCTAACTGTTATAAGGCCAATTTCTATTTTGCCCTTTTTATCAAAAATGTTGGAAAAACTTGTCAATAATTAAGTGACTGGCTTTCTTGATGTCTATAGTATTCTTTCGGGTATGTAATCTGGTTTCAGTTCAGGTTATGGATGTGTCACTGCAACCTTAAAGGTCGTAAATGATGTCACCATTGCCCTTGACTCTAAGAAATGTTGGACTGCTATTTTTATTGACTTGGCCAAAGCTTTTGATACGGTAGACCATTCCATTCTTGTGGGCCGGCTAAGGAGTATTGGTGTCTTTGAGGGGTATTTGGTTTGCTAACTACCTCTCTCAAGAGTGCAGTGTATAAAGTCAGAACATCTGCTGTTTCAACCACTGCCTGTCACCAAGGGAGTACCCCAAGGCTCGATCCTAGGCCCCACACTCTTCTCAATTTACATCAACAACATAGCTCAAGCAGTAGGAAGCTCTCTCATTCATATGCAGACGATACAGTCTTATACTCAGCTGGCCCCTCCCCGGATTTTGTGTTAAAAGCTTTACAACAAAGCTTTCTTAGTGTCCAACAAGCTTTCTCTGCCCTTAACCTTGTTCTGAACACCTCCTAAACAAAAGGTCACGTGGTTTGGTAAGAAGAATGCCCCTTTCCCCACCGGTGTGATTACTACCTCTGAGGGTTTAGAGCTTGAGGTTAACCTCATACAAGTACTTGTGAGTATGGCTAGACGGTACTCAGCACATCAAAGCTGCAGGCTAAGCTTACATCTAGACTTGTGTTTCCTCTATCGTAATCGCTCCTCCTTCACCACAGCTGCCAAACTAACCCTGATTCAGATGACCATCCTACCCATGCTAGATTACGGAGACATAATCTATAGATCGGCAGGTAAGGGTGCTCTCGAATGGCTAGATGTTCTTTACCATTCGACCCTCAGATTTGCCACCAATGGCCCCCCGAGTGGCGCAGTGGTCTAAGGCATTGCATTGCAGTGCTAGCTGTGCCACTAGAGATCCTGGTCGAGCCCAGGCTCTGTTGCAGCCGGCTGTGACCGGGAGACCCATGGGGCGGCACACAATCTGGCCCAGCATCGTCCGGGTTAGGGGAGGGTTTGGCTGGCAGGGATGTTCTTGTCCCATCGTCGCCAGGAGCACAGTGTTTCCTCCGACACATTGGTGCGGCTTGGCTTGGTTGTGTTTTGGGGGACACACGGCTCTCGACATTCGCCTCAACCGAGTCCGTACCGTACGGGAGTTGCAGCGGCGGGACAAGACTGTAACAAACAATTGGAAACCACAAAATTGGGAGAGAAATACAATATTTGCCACCAATGCTCCTTATAGGACACATCACTGCACTCTATACTCCTCTGTAAACAGGTAATCTCTGTATACCCGTCACAAGACCCCACTGGTTGATGCTCATTTATAAAACCCTCTTGGCCTCACTCCCCCCTATCTGAGATACCTACTGCAGCCCTCATCCTCCACATACAACACCCGTTTTGCCAGTCACATTCTGTTAAAGGTCCCCAAAGCAGGGTTGCTCCTCTTTTTAATTAGCTGCACCTGGCGACTGGAACGAGCTGCAAAAAACTCTCAAACTGGAACATTTTATCTCCTTAATTCAAAAACTCAATCATGGACAGTCTTACTGACAGTTGTGGCTGCTTCATGTGATTGTTGTCTCTACCTTTTTGCCCTTTGCGCTGTCGTCTTTTCCCAATTAATGTTTGTACCATGTTTTGTGCAGCAACCATGTTGTGCTGCTGTCACGTTGGGTTGCTACCATGCTGTGTTTTCATGTGTTGCTGCCATGCTATGTTGTCGTCTTAGGTCTCTCTTTATGTAGTGTTGTGTTGTCTCTTGTCGTGATGTATTTTTACATTTTTAATCCTGAGGGGGAAAAGGTTTGGTCGTGCCCTCTTCAAGACTGTTTTGGTGTATTTGGACCATGATAGTTAATTGTTGATGTTGACACCAAGGAACTTGAAACTCTCGACCTGCTCCACTACAGCCCTGTCGATGTTAATGGGCTTTTCCTGTAGTCCACGATCAGCTCCTTTGTCTTGCTCACATTGAGGGAGAGGTTGTTGTCCTTGCACCACACTGCCAGCCTGTACTGCAGGGCCATCACCAGAGTTTCACAACATTTGTGGCCAAAATATATAATCCTGTTCTAGTTTTATACACTATATACTATACAAAAGTACGTGGACAACCCTTTTTATATTACTGGATTTGGCTATTTCAGCCACACTCATGGCTGACCGGTGTATAAAATTGAGTACACAGCCATACAATCTCCATAGACAAACATTAGAATGGCCTTATTGAAGAGCTCAGTGACTTTCAACATGGTACCGTCATAGGATGCCACCTTTTCAACAAGTCAGTTCAGCAAAATTATGCCCTGCTAGAGCTACCCCGGTCTGTGCTATTATTGTGATGTGTAAACGTTTAGGAGCAACAATGGCTAAGCCGTGAAGTGGTACAAGTTCACAGAACGGGACCGCTGAGTGCTGAAACACATGGCGCTTAAAAATCGCCTGTCCTCGGTTGCAACACTCACTACCGAAATCCAAACTGCCTCTGAAAGCAACGTCAGCACAATAACTGTTTGTCGGGAGCTTCATGAAATTGTTTTCTATGGACGAGCAGCCACACACAAGCCTAAGATCAGCATGCGCAATGCCAAGCGTAGGCTGGAGTGGTGCAATTCTCGCCGCCATTGGAGCAGTTGAAATGCGTTCTCTGGAGTGTTTGTCGGGAGCTTCATGAAATTGTTTTCTATGGACGAGCAGCCACACACAAGCCTAAGATCAGCATGCGCAATGCCAAGCGTAGGCTGGAGTGGTGTAATTCTCGCCGCCATTGGAGCAGTTGAAATGCGTTCTCTGGAGTGATGAATCACACTTCACCATCTGGCAGTGTGACGGACAAATCTGGGTTTGGCAGATGCCAGGAGAAAGTAAGCCAGTCAAGTTCTTCCACACAGATCTCGACAAACCATTTCGGGTATGGTTTTTCCCCAGACTGTTGCCACAAAGTTTGAAGCACAGAATCGTCTGGTATGTCATTGTATGCTGTAGTTTTAAGAGTTCCCGCCACTGGAACTACGGGGCCTAGCCCAAACCATGAAAAACAACCCCTGACCATTATTCCTCCTCCACCAAACTTTACAGTTGGCACTATGCATTTGAGCAGGTAGCCTTCTCCTGGCATCCGTCAAACCCAGATTCGTCAGTCGGACTGCCAGATGGTGAAGCATGACTCATCCCTCCAGAGTCCAATGGTGGCGAGCTTTATACCACCCCAGCCGACAATTGGAATTGTGCAGAATTGATCTTAGGCTGCTCAGCTATGGAAACCCGTTTCATGAAGCTTCCAAGTTGAGTCACAGCTCTTCAGTAAGAACTTTCTACTTCCAATGTTTGTCTATGGAGATTGCATGGCTGTGTGCTCGATTTTATACACCTGTCAGCAACGGGTGTGGCTGAAATAGCTGAATCCACTCAAGTGGTGGTACTTTTGTTTATATAGCACAATCTTTTGGGCTTGGGCTCATTAAATGTTGTTAATATCGGGCTCGGCTCATAAAATGTATTTAATATCAGGCTCAGGCAGCATCAGGTTTTAATTTTCATGCTGATCAAAGCTCTAATCAAATCCAGACATATTTATTTTCTTTTGAATGACACTTCCGGTTTTAGCAAAAAATACTAGGTTACGCGGGAGAAAAGTGATTTATTCTCGGGATGGAACATTTGTAAAATACAGGGAAAATATTCAACCCTAATGTGAGTTTAGCACCTCTTTCCACTACTAGAGTGGACTAAGAACACAACACGAGCCACTGGGTATGTGGTAGGCCTGATGTGTTTTGTATCCTTAAACAAACTACCTTCAGACAAATTAAATGAAGAACACTTTCAGTGATGGATACAATTAAGTTTTCAAACCAGTTTCTTTATCAATGTCTTTTCTTTTGTGAGTTCTACTGTGCACCATGCTTTGTCATCACTATTTGGTGTTTTTATGAAGGTCAGAGGGGCCTTACCTCCTGTGTGCATCGGGGTCTTCTGAGGAGGGCCCATTTTTACGTTGGACAGCAGGGCCTGAAGTGAGAAACAGAAACAGATTTTTAGCTTTTAGAAAAAGACAACCTGTACGGAAGGACATATATTCTTGTGTATCGTTGGTGTTTGTGAATAGTTTCTTCACATGCCACACCATCCCCAGCAGTAATAGAGATATATATTTAGCATATTGAATGTAGGCCTGAGGTTACATACAGTATAACAATAACCAACAGATAAATAATGATGTAAAGGTCCGGCAGCAGTGTCTATTTTGCCTGAGGGTCTGTCTTTTTACAACACTGAGCACATTAAACTGTATTTGTACAGTATACAGGTGCTGATCTGGTGAGATGTGTCAATTTAGTTTAACAAGAAGTCGTGACAACCACACTATTGCTCATGGCGCTGCCTTATCTTGTTCAAAGTAAAAAATAATGACAATACGACCTAACAGCCAAAATAACCGCCTCAAATGCAGACAGGGCTTTGACAGACAGCCAGTTAATTCCATAAATTGCATGCTGGGTCAAATGGCATGTGTCATCTCACAAGGGAAGTGTGTCCCTCCCCCGTCCTCTCTCTTGCTGCTACTGTGTATCCTCACGCACTCCTCTCCTCTAAATTCTCCCAGAAAGACACATGATTAGCCATGGCATGTCTTGGTTGTTGACATTAGCATATTAGCATTACCATGGGGTTCAATACATTTAGCACTAGACATTATTAGTATGTCTTGCTTGTTTACATTGGAAGTGGTGTATTGTTGTCTGTCAGCTTATTTTGACATTAGGAATTATTTTACAAACATATGCCGGGTTTGGAACCTGCCCAGGCATAAATAGTTGTCCTAATGATGATACTGAGACATTTTTAGACAGTCTTAATAAGTACAAGGAGTTAATGTCTGGAGTGGGGTGGATGCAGGGTAACCTGGTCTGAGATTTGTTTGTGCTGTCTTGTCAACTCCTATGTGGTCATTGGCATGACAATGACCATAGGAGTTGGCTATCCAGTACAAGCAGATCTGGGACCAGGCTATGCGGGTAGGAATAGTCAGTTGTGAAACACACCACACATCACATGAGGTGCTATGCATCTGCCCTGAAGAGACAGACTGTGTTTTTCCCCATAGCATGATTGATGTAAATCACAGGCATTTCCACAGGAAACCTCAACTAAACAGGGCCAGCAGCACCGTGGACCAGAATAGACCTGACCTTCCCTTCCCTCCCCTCCTTCCCATACACATCTGGGTACAATTTCTACAGTGCATTCTGCATTCAACATAACAAATGCATGAATCCCAACCTCCCTTTATTGCCAATCCTGAACCAGATTCAAGGGCAAACATGATTGTATTGGATTGAATGTAATATTCTTAATTTCCATTGGGAAAAACGTCTAACTTCACAAGTCTTTGTCAAAATATTCAACAGCAGGATCAACAATGACGGACATAGATGGATAATGGCCCAGTGCAAAAAAAAAACAGCGGACAAAACTGTCATTATGACATCATGGTGAGGTATACTAGACATTTTTAGACATCTTTTTAGTGACCACACCAAAATAGGCCGTCTTTGCTTCAAGTCGTTATGACGTGCCTTGACATCACTGGTAGTGTATACTGACTGGGGTACTGCATAGTGTGAACTAAGTGGTTACTGAGTCATACCCTACTGCCCCAACTGAGGATGAGACGCTATTTTGAGACCGAGGAGTTAAAAAGGGCTATCCGGGAGATCACGTATTTCATATCAGGAATAACGAACAATAAACTCTAGACGCCCCTTTGCAACACTTGTGTGCCCTTGGGTGTCATTTCCACTGGGTGTGTTCGGCATGAGGGACACGTGGAACATCTTTATATGCATTCTGCTTACCCAGTGAGCCCAAGATATTGAAAATACTTATTTTCAACCAAAAATACATATTTTCAACGAGTCCTTACCATATCCAACCATCTGTAGGTTTGGAATCTTGGTTTGTTTTCAGAATTCGCTTGACATTACTGATGTATTCCAGTTGGCTTTATAATACATTAATCTAATTCTTAATGAGCAACTAAGGCGAGGATGTTGGCTTCATTTGTGCTGATGGCTGTTTTTTAATAAGGTACTGTAACACTTTCTAAAACTAGATTAATTCCCAATCCCAAACAGTCTCATGTTTCATCTCCCACAGTCATCGTCTCATGAAGGGGAAATATTTTAATATTCTATCATCATCAAACAGACCCAATCATAGGCTTCACATTTCTGCCACCTTTTTCAGAAAATAGCGCAAAAATATAAATCATTCCCCACTGTACATTGTTTCATCACTACACTGCCTATGAGGAGTTTAGTTGTGTGTTTCCCTGTCTGTGTGTGTGCTGCTCTTCTTTGTTCTCTCAGCCTTCAGCTCTCTGATAGGTGATGTCTTGGGATGTCTTGTTTACATTCTTCTTGACACTACTCTGAATTCCCCTTGTTAGCAGCTGATAATTATCTGTAATGCTTTGGCACCTAATGTTAGCACATATCCAGCTAGCGCTTATGTCATAAAACAGCCAAAATACTCAATCTCCATTGAGGGCAGTAATCTATCATGGTGTCTATGAGCCAACCTGAGCCAACCTCCAACCTGATCTTTTCACGGTTTTGTTTGGAATACATGAAACCAAGAATTTGAACTATATACTGTATAGTATTTGCGATCAAAGGAAACCATTGCAAAGCTAATATGCTATATTTTGGTAGACATACTTTTGTAGCCACTAGGGATGCACGATATACCGGTGTGAAATCACCTCCCCAGTCAGCCTATTGTGTGTATTAACATTCATATTGCACTGTACAGCTTTACTTAAGGATTGGGGATCAATGAAATAGGGTATCAGTCTACTCAATACCCAATATATTTTTTCCCAACATCCTCCTCAGAGTTATCATGTAATAACTAAGTAAAAAATGTATGAACACGTTAAATTATGTGACGTGTAGTCATAGTCAGGTCCTGATTGGTCAACAAGCTTATTTGACACGTCAAATAGTGTTATTTGACATACCTTTTTTGACACGCAAAGACACAAAACGGCGTTGAGAATGAAACAGAACAAATAAACAACGAAACAGCACAGCAAGTAAGTGAAAGAAATAGGTTCTGATGATATTTTAGTGGTTATGGGACATATGTAGATGCCAACAAAATAACTTGTTGGTCTGTGTGTGTGTGTGTAACCTTTATTTAACTAGGCTAGTCAGTTAAGAACAAATTCTTATTTATTTACAATGATAGCCAAACCCGGACAAAGCTGGGCCAATGGTGCGCTGCCCTATGGGTACTCCCAAACACGGCCGGATGTGATACAGCCTGGATTTGAACCAGGGACTGTGGTGACGCCTCATGCAGTGCCTTAGACCGCTGCGTCTGTGTGTGTGTTAACTATTTAACTGTACTAGAATGCTTGAGGCCCCTAACATTTTAAATATCGGTTATCGGTATCTGTTTTTTTGGCAAGGAAAATATTGGGTATCGGACAAAAATGTAATATCGGTACATCACTCTTAGCCACTTACTTTCAGCTCCAGACACAACAAAGTAACTAAACATAAGATACGTTGGTATTAGGCTGGTAAAGAGTTGCCTGATATTTCAAATACAACAATGTGGACCACTCGTCAATATCACTTGGCAACTGCAGCCTCACAGCCTAAGCGACTGCACAATTAAAGGCTTTTAGATTAGTACACAATAGCCAACACCATTAACACAATCAAGGGTTATTATGAACGCTATACAAGGCCTGCTTTTTCTCACACTCTCTAACTCAGATGGTGTTTACCTAATTGCCTAAATGTAAGTTGAGTGAAATATGACGCTAAAAAACAGTATTCCAAACCTCAGGACCCCCACATCTAAGCACCCTGTGGTGCTGTAGGGCCACCATGGTGTTTAAATGGAAAAGTTTCATTGGCAGTTAACAGAAATGCATACAGCTTAAGCTTTACATGATTCGTGATGATTAACAGCTTACACATCTGCATAGTGATTTCCAGAACATCACCTCCCTATTTTAGCCCTACAATGCCACCCAGAGAGGTGTTGCCAATTCCATCAGCCTCACATTGCCAGCAGCACCCTCATGCAATAGATCACCCTGATTACCCCCCTCCCTCTATCACCTACGCTACTTACTGAGGGTGATCTTCGCAGAAGTGCACCTTTTGATAGTAGCTGGTGACATCTCTGGAGTAAGAATAATCGTGAGACACTCTCTGCTGTTCTTACAGTGTCTTTAGCAAGCTATTACTGTATGCAGTATACGTACTAACTATGGCTTCTAGTCAGGCAGCTGGCCAGACTACTGGAATAGCATTAGCCACGAGTCTGGTGATCCAACATGGGACCGTAGAATGTATAAAGCAGGAGAATGCCTGCGACTGCGCTCCCTGGACCAAAGAAGCACCTTGGGTTTGCTTGAGGAGCCCCATAGCTCAGCTCACCTCCAACATGGCCCACTCCGGTCACCTCAAAGGTTCCCCAAAAAAGGAGAGTGCCATGTGAGATTTGGCGGTCTAAGACAGGTTGGCTCCATTGGTATTTTAGCCAGGCTGTGCACCAATAGGAAGGCTAGAGGACGGAATGGAGCCGTCACCGGACTCCCCCTCCCAACAGCGTATAAGTAGCAGCCTGTAATAGGAGAGGCACATGTGCTATTTGTTAAGTATGGGTAGAGTCAGGAAGGCTTCATATAAAGACCTCACTGCATTTATGTTGTCATAAACTAGCAGGACCATACTTCTCCTCTAACTACAGGTCTTTACATTGATGTGTGCAAGTGTCTTTCCTGGTGTGATAGTGTTAATAGTTGTAATGGTTAGTTTGGATAGTGTTGCATTAGGCATGCAGTATTGTCACAACTGTCTGCAATCAGCCCTCATACTTTATGCTTAAATGACCAATGACCAGGCTACTGAACATATCTAAGTCTGGCAGCCTTGGGCCCTAACCTGGGTTGTGTTCAATAGGGAAAAACATTTTGAAACTAAGTGAAATGGGGATGTACTATTTGATCTTGTCCAATAAGACCTTTTAAATAATTTTCCATTGCATAACATTTTTAAACGTTTTGCTACAATGTGCTCTACTGAACACGACATAGGTCACTGAGTTTATAGTCAAGCAGGGTTCTATGGTTTGTTTTGTATTACCAATTTCCCACACTTTGCTGAAAGATTTCACCCTGAGCCATAGAGATACACTAGTTATGGTTCTGTTTTCACCTTAGAGCTTGATATCCAGCAGAGGGAGGTAGATCGGCGGAAGGTGGTTAGTGTTGGGCCAGTAACCAAAAGGTTGCTAGATCAAATCCCGAGCTGGGATTGTATGTTGTTCTGCCACTGAACAAGGCAGTTAACCCACTGTTCCTAGGCTGTCATTGTAAATAAGAATTTGTTCTTAACTGACTTGCCTAGTTAAAAAAAAGAAAAGAAAAAGAACTCAGTTGAGATCAACCCAGCAACCAGACTGACTAGCACCTACAGCCCTAATGTCATTGGCTGAACCAAGTGTAAACTGAAAAGGTTGAAATCCTTTCTGAAAATAGATTATATCTATAAGAGATATTATATCTTACAACAACCTAAACATGTTCAACAAAATATTTTGTTGTTCCAACAATCCTGTGATGATAGTGGAGTTAAACTGGCCACAAATGACTGGCTAAAAAGATTTGCATTTTGACTGACAATTAGTAGCTAGCGTGTCGAGTACAACTGACAATTAACATTCATCAGTTTCAGCTACAGCCCAGCTAAACCCTTTGACTGTGACATAAACAGACTGACATACAGGTTATTGCCACACTGGAAAGGGTCCCACCTCCGTCTTGCGAGCTGAGCACATTGAGGGCAAACATCATGGCGGTGGAGAAGGTGGTGGCCTCCTCCTTGCTGGCGAAGTTGAGACCGTACACCTGCCTGGCATCACGCCACTGGTGGAAGGTGGGTGTGGCCTGATTATACTTCAGCCCCTTTACTATGGAGTAGTTGATCACTACCTGAGAGACAGACAGACAGCCATCATCAATCATTCATTATTTGCCAAATACTATTGTCAGCTTAGATCAGTGTACAAGATGGAATTCCATCAATAGTGCCATAGAAATTACTGGTACATTTCAAAAACATTGTTTGCATTTTTATTTTTATCACAGTGCTGAATTTGAAAGAGATTGTCTTGCATAAGAGTTGGACTCTATCTCTATTATTATCCTTAAGCCAGTGTGTGTGATGAATAGGCTTGCAGTGAAACATGTCTTCCCCCATATCTACATCACATATGTAGGTCCATAGAAATGACTAGAACAGACAAATTCACCTTAGTGTGTGTGTGTGTGTGTGTGTGTGAGTGTGTGTGTGTACCTGCTGGTCCTGTAGTTTGACCCCAACCACGCGGAAGGTGTTGTTGGCCGTGTTGTGGTAGATGTTGATGCGGCTGAAGCCCTGCTGTCCCGGCTTGATTGGCACCCACTTCTTACTGGCGTCATCGTACACCATGACCGAGGCGCGGGCTTGACAGATACTCTGTTCACTGTGAAGGAGGAAGACACAAGGGTTAGAGGTCAACAACAAAGATATAGGGTTAATGTAAAAAAAATAATAATAATAAATCCTCAATTTCACCTGTTCTGGCAATGTTTATTTTTAGGTTGCAGGAAGGTTCTGAGAACGCCCCCCTTAAGGACAGTGGAACTATGGACCTTCAGGCCTAAAGGCCCTCACTACCTATCCAGTAACAGGCCTCCCTCTCTGGCATGAGAGTACACATACAGGCAGTTAGGCCCTTACTCACCACCCGGGTAACCCGCGTGCACCTGGTCACCCAAAATAGATGTCGTGCACCTGGTCACCTAAAAAGGCCCATGTGCACCTGGTCACCTAAATACTCTGGTTCCTTGAAAGTTTCCCTGGGAGGTTTTATTAATGCCATGAGAACAGAAATTATGGGTTATTTGGAGGTTTTTGTATAACTTCCTTAAATCTTTCACTGAATGTTTCAATAATAATAATAATAATAATTGCCCCAGTCTACTAACTGCTAGTTTCCGGCCCCGGCCTGCTAACTGCTAGCTTACCTGCCCGGTCTGTAACTGCTAGCCCATGCTAACTGCTTGCTTGCTAACCCGGCCTGCTAACTGCTAGCTTGCCCCGGTCTACTAGCTGCTAGCTTGTTCAGCCCCGGCCTACTAACTGTTAGCTTGTTAGCATCGGCCTGCTAACTGTCTGAATCGCTGTCTCCCCAGACAGCCCAACCACTCACGGACGCATATATTCACTTGGCTACGCATGCCTCTCTCTAATATCAATATGCATTGTCCATTACTATCCTGGTTAGTGATTACTGTCTTAATTCACTGTAGAGCCTCTAGCCCTGCTCAATATGCCTTAACCAACCATGTTGTTCCACCTCCTACATGACATCACCTGGTTTAAACATCTCTAGAGACTATATCTCTCTCTTCATTACTCAATGCCTAGGTTTACCTACAATGTACTCACATCCTACCTCACCTTTGTCTGTACACTATGCCTTGAATCTATGCTATTGTGCCCAGAAACCTGCTCATTTTACTCTCTGTTCTGAACGTGCTAGACGGCCAGTTCGTATAGTCTTTAGCCGTACCCTTATCCTACTTCTCCTCTGTTCCTCTGGTGATGTGGAGGTTAATCCAGGTCCTGCAGTGCCTAGCTCCACTCCCACCCCACAGGTGCTCTCATTTGTTGACTTCTGTAAACGTAAAAGCCTTGGTTTCATGCATGTTAACATTAGAAGCCTACTCCCTAAGTTTGTTTTACTCACTGCTTTAGCACACTCTGCCAACCCAGATGTGTTAGCCGTGTCTGAATCCTGGCTTAGGAAAACCACCAAAAACCTTGAAATTTCCATTCCTAACTATAACGTTTTCCGCCAAAATAGAACTGCCAAAGGGGGCGGTTTTGCAATCTACTGCAGAGATGTAATACAGAACTCTGCAGGCTATCTTAGTCTGTACCCAAACAATTTGAGCTTCTACTTCTAAAAATTCACCTTTCCAGAAACAAGTCTCTCACTGTTGCCGCTTGCTATAGACCTCCCTCTGCCCCCAGCTGTGCCCTCAAAACCATATGTGAATTGATTGCCCCCCATCTATCTTCTGAGCTCGTGCTACTAGGTGACCTAAACTGGGACATGCCGGCCATCCTACAAACTAAGCTTGATGCCCTCAATCTCACCCAAATTATGAACCAATAAACATGCCAGGTTCAACCCCAAATCAGTAAACACGGGCACCCTCATAGATGTCATCCTAACTAACTCGCCTTCCAAATACACCTCTGCTGTTTTCAATCAAGATCTCAGCGATCACTGCCTCATGCCTGCATCCGTAATGGGTCTGCAACCAAACGACCACCCCTCATCACTGTCAAACACTCCCTGAAACATTTCTGCGAGCAGGCCTTTCTAATCGACCTGGCCGGGGTATCCTGGAATGACCTCATCCCGTCAGTAGATGATGCCTGGTTATTCTTTAAAAGTGCCTTCCTCACCATCTTAAATAAGAATGCCCCTCTCAAAAAATGTTGAATTAGGAATAGATATAGTCCTTGGTTCACTCCAGACCTGTCTGCCCTTGACCAGCACAAAAACATCCTGTGGTGTTCTGCATTAGCATCAAATAGCCCCCGTGATATGCAACTTTTCAGGGAAGTTAGGAACAAATATACACTGGCAGTTAGAAAAGCTAAGGCAAGATTTTTCAAACAGAAATGTGCATCCTGTAGTACTAACTCAAAAAAGTTCTGCGACACTGTAAAGTCCATGGAGAATAAGAGCACCCCATCCCAGCTGCCCACTGCTCTGAGGCTAGGGAACACAGTCACCACTGATAAATCCACTATAATTGAGAATTTCAATAAGCATTTCTCTACGGCTGGACATGCTTTCCACCTGGCTACCCCTACCCTGGTCAACTGCCCAGCACCCTCCACAGCAACCCACCAATGCCTCCACCATTTCTCCTTTACCCAAATCCAGATAGCTGATGTTCTGAAAGAGCTGCAAAATCTGGACCCCTACAAATCAGCCGGGCTAGACAATCTGGACCCTCTCTTTCTAAAAATATCTGCCGAAATTGTTGCAACCCCTATTACTAGCCTGTTCAACCTCTCTTTCGTATCGTCTGAGATTCCCAAAGATTGGAAAGCTGCCGCGGTCATCCCCCTCTTCAAAGGGGGTGACACTCTAGACCCAAACTGCTACAGACCTATATCTATCCTACTTTGACTTTATAAGGTCTTCGAAAGCCAAGTTAACAAACAGATTACTGACCATTTCGAATACAACCATACCTTCTCCGCTATGCAATCTGGTTTCAGAGCTGGTCATGGGTGCACCTCAGCCACGCTCAAGGTTCTAAACGACATCATAACCGCCATCGATAAGAGACATTACTGTGCAGCCTGGCCTGGCCAAGGCAGCCTGGCCTGGCCAAGGCTTTCGACTCTGTCAATCACAACATTCTTATTGGCAGACTCGACAGCCTTGGTTTCTCAAATGATTGCATTGACAGTCTCTATGGATGTGCCACAGAGTTCAATTCTCGGGCCAACTCTCTTTTATGTATACATCAATGATGTTGCTCTTGGTGCTGGTGATTCTCTGATCCACCTCTACGCAGACAACACCATTCTGTATACTTCTGGCTCCTCCTTGGACACTGTGTTAACTAACCTCCAGACGAGCTTCAATGCCATACAACTCTCCTTCCATGGCCTCCAACTGCTCTTAAACGCAAATAAAACGAAATGTATGCTATTCAATCGGTCATTGCCCGCACCTGCCCGCCCGTCCAGCATCACTACTCTGGACGGCTCTGACTTAGAATACGTGGACAACTACAAATACCTAGGTGTCTGGTTAGACTGTAAACTCTCCTTCCAGACTCACATTAAGCATCTCCAATCCAAAATTAAATCTAGAATCGGCTTCCTATATCGCAACAAAGCATCCTTCACTCATGCTGCCAAACATACCCTCGTAAAACTGACCATCCTACCGATCCTCGACTTCGGTGATGTCATCTATAAAATAGCCTCCAACACTCTACTCAACAAACTGTATGCAGTCTATCACAGTGCCATCCGTTTTGTCACCAAAGCCCCATACACTACCCACCATTGCGACCTGTACGCTTTCGTTGGTTGGCCCTCGCTTCATACTCGTCGCCAAATCCACTGGCTACAGGTTATCTACAAGTCTCTGCTAGGTAAAGCCCCACCTTATCTCAGCTTACTGGTCACCATAGCAGCACCCACTCGTAGCACACGCTCCAGCAGATATATCTCACTGGTCACCCCCAAAGCCAATTCCTCCTTTGGTCGTCTTTCCTTCC
This sequence comes from Oncorhynchus mykiss, assembly GCF_057628025.1. Lineage (NCBI taxonomy): Eukaryota > Metazoa > Chordata > Actinopteri > Salmoniformes > Salmonidae > Oncorhynchus > Oncorhynchus mykiss. Next base: position 46,570,441 of record NC_143046.1, read on the forward strand.
AGTTCTCTGCTGCCCATGGCTGGAACAAATTGCTATGCTTTATCTTGGCCAGGTCGCAGTTGCAAATGAGAACTTGTTCTCAACTAGCCTACCTGGTTAAATAAAGGTGAAATAAAATAAAAATAAATAAAAATAATACTTTTAATAACACTGCTAGCTTATTTTGGGTTAACTTTTTTGAACTACAAGCATAGATAGAACACATGTAAATTCCTTTCCTTAGGCATTAATCATGCAAACACATTTATTTTTTATTGTGACACAGCATCAGTGAGATTCAAACCTGTAATCTTATGTTCTCTGGGCCACCAGGATGGAACTACCATGCCATGTTTTTTACGCATACAAAACTGTTCATTTTAATTGCTGAGAACGGAATTTATGTTTTCATGGAATGTTTCTTTTTTTGTTTAAACCCCTTTTTCGCCCCAATTTCGTGATATCCAATTACAATCTGTCTCATCGCTACAACCCCCCAACCGCCACGGGAGAGGCGAAGGTCGAATCATACGTCCTCCGAAACATGACCCTTCTAACCTGCCTACTTAACCTGGAAGTCAGCTGCACCAATGTGTCGGAGGAAACACTGTTCCATTGACGACAACAAGTCAGTCTGCAGGCACCCAGCCCACCATAAGGAGTCTCTAGAGCGCGATGAGCCAAGTAAAGCCCCCCGGACCAAACCCTCCCCTAACCCGGACGACGCTGGGCCAATGTGCGCCCCTCCTATGGGACTTAAGTCACAGCCAGTTGTGACACAGCCTGGAATCGAACCCGTGTCTGTAGTGATGCCTCAAGCATTGGTATGTAGTGCCTTAGACTGCTGCACCACTCGGGAGGCCTATGGAAAGTTCTCTTAGCAATTTAAGAACATGACCTTAAGTAGAACCATGAGGAAACGGTGGTGTACTGAAATTCCCACAGGATAAGTTTTTCTTAACGTTCTCTGAACTATTTGAGAACATTCCCAATAATTTTGCACGCCCAATTTGTCAGTTTTTGATCTGTTAAAAAAGTTTGAAATATCCAATAAATGTCGTTCCACTTCATGATTGTGTCCCACTTGTTGTTGATTCTTCACAAAAAAATACAGTTTTATATCTTTATGTTTGAAGCCTGAAATGTCGCAAAGTTCAAGGGGGCCGAATACTTTCGCAAGGCACTGTATCTCCATGCGTCACTTTCAATAACTTCTTTCAATCTATGTAAATAAAAATCTACATTGAGATGTTGATACAAACCAGAGAGAACTAAATACACATTTTCAAAGTCTTTTCAACCCAAAATATGTATTTTCAACATCTTTTGCTCATAGAGAAAATGTTTCCAGTACACCAACAGCCTGGACAGCAGGGCTTTCCAAAGTCTTTCCTGGGGCACCCAGGGTGCACGTTTTGGTTTGTTTTGGTTTGTGCCCTAGCTGATTCAAATAATCCAATCTTGCTAATAAGTTTGTGACTCAGCCGTGCACCCGGCGGGTGATTAAAGAGTATGAATAACAATATGGTGTGATATTCCTGACAGCATGACAGGGTATTGATGTTTCACACTTGGAGCTCTAAAAGGCGAGATTTGCTCATGCCCTCAGGGGACTGTGAAGTGACAAAACGTTTTAAAATGTTCACCTTGATTACCAAACGGACAGCGAAGCTCTGCTATTTGAGCTAACTGCTTTAAATAATTATCTTACTCAGCTACTTCAGGCGACCCAACATTCTTAGTCTTTATTGTACAGACTGGCACATTAGCACTGCATTCACAGCTGTCATTTCAAGACACCAATACTTAAAGGATATATTTTGCAAAGTGGGTGCCTCAACATAGAAAGCCTTTTCAATATCCAAAATAAGTATTTAAAATATTGCAGCTAAATCAAGATTCCACCACAGACAGACAATGGGACATCTTGACTCTAAGGCCCCTAGGACATCACTAGCATTCAAATGCCAGCATGTGGCCTTCCTCTGTGATCTCCTTCCTCCCTAGGAGGTGGAGGACATGGAGACTGACACTTCAGCCATGCCTCAGCACAGCGAATGGGTGAGCCAGTATGAGTGCAGGATTCAGAACCTCTTGCACCAACATCTACTACCTTTTTCACACTATTGTGCCATCCCGAACCGAACAGCTCAGATAGTTTATTTTCACACTGTCCTTTCCAGTACAGTTCCAGCAACTATGGCAGATGTGTAATCAGGCCAGCGCAGTACACTACAACAATATTAGAGGGTCAGGCTCTGAAAGAATGCCGTAGGACAGGGACCGACAGCTGTCCCTCCTTGAATACTAACCTACTGTAAGCCTGGCACTGACACATTCTCACTACACTTCAGTATCAACCATCAGACAGTCATCACACAACCAGTCACCATCACTATCCTTGCAAGTGCTTTTCAAATTAAATTGACGCGCAGTGTGGTAATCAATTACAGATAATCTAAAAATCCAATCATTGCACAGTAAGTCCTTGAGGAGACATTGAGCATGCAGTCGGATATAGCAAGTTTGGTTTACCCTTTATGTGACATCTCAGCCAGTTAGCGCAGCAGGCAACAGTGCTGTGCTTCATTTGAGCTTTTGAGTGAGGTTTAGTTTGATACAGTAGGTGAAATAATGTCTCAGCAACGGAAGCAAAGGCTAACAGCTAATAACTGAAGGCTAACAGCAATAAATGGAGGAGAAGGTTTGAGAGCATCTTCATTTACCACATTCAAAATAGGGAAGTCTTGGGCTCAATTGAGTCATTAACTAAATCAATAAAAGCCATTCAAATAAATCCAAAATAAAGCCTTACAGAAAACAAGCTTATGCCTCTCTGGTATCCTGGCAACCACAGGTAGACCCCAACATGTTTTAGACTCAACTGTGGGCATAGTTCACCAGTCATCTTACTCAGTCAAGTAGGACTTAGCAATGGAGGATATCCCGAGTCTACACAAGATGGATTTCCTTACTCAAAGCTTTCAAAGACATTACTGGGACTTAGCGCATAAAGATATATTCTATCTGGTTCTAAATTGAGTTGGGCTCAAACTAATCACATAACAGGTGCTTCTACACAGTACAGAGACCACCCATGTCCCTGAGGAGATAGTATCTGACAGATCCCCTTACAAAAACAAGCCCTATTTCTGGAGTCATTTGGAATCGAGGGTTTATATGCCTTCTCTGTGTCAATCATCGCATGTGATGCAACTTAAAGCTTAACGACTGTAGGCTCCTCGAATGTCGCTGAGGCCGAGCTCCCTGCCATCCATGGATCTCTTACCAGGCGGTGTCAGAGGAAGGCCCCAACAATTGTCAGACTCCAGCCACCCAAGTCATAGACTGTTCTCTCTGCTACCGCACGACCAGCGGTACCGGATCGTCCTAGTCTGGGACCAAAAGGCTCCTGAACAGCTTCTACCCACAAGCCATAAGACTGCTGAACAGGTAATCAAATACCTACCCAGACTTTTTTTTTGCACTGACTCTATGCGCACACACACTGCTGCTACATTGACACTCCAACACACACACACATATTGACGCCACACACACACACACATACATACACACTTTCACACACGCTGCTGCTACTCTGTTTATTATCTATCCTGATTGCCTAGTGACTTTTACCCCTACCTACATGTAGATATTACCTCAATCACCTCGACTACCTCGTAACCCCAGCACATTAAATCGGTACCGGTACTCCTTGTATAGCCTCGTTATTGTTATTGCATTTCAAAAAAATATATTTTTGGGGTGCAAATGTTCACAATTTGTCATACTTTTTACATTTTTTATTTGATGTAGGCTTGTCACTCTCAATTCAGATTCCTGTCTTCTACCAGACTTCCACCACTACAGAAGATAGTGCTATTGTAACCACATTAGAGCTATGAATATAATTTGGGTTATGACCACTCTTAATGAGGATACTTGCTGTACAACAACCACATGTGTCACGCCCTGATCTGTTTCACCTGTACTTGTGCCCGTTTCCACCCCCTCCAGGTGTCGCCCATCTTCCCCCACTTATCCTCTGGGTATTTATACCTGTTTTCTGTCTGTCTGTGCCAGTTCGTCTTGTTTTTCAAGCTTACCAATGCTTGTTCCTGTCAGCTCCTGTCTTTCGCCAGCCTCGCTTTTTCTCGTCCTCTTGGTTTTTGACCCTTGCCTGTCCTGACCCTGTACCCGCCCGCCCGACCACTCTGCCTGACCCCGAGCCTGCCTGCCGTCCTGTACCTTTGCTCCTACTCTGGATTATTGACCCCTGCCTGCCTTGACCTGTCGTTTGTCTGCCCGTTACAATAAACATTGTTACTTCACACAATCTGCACTTGGGTCTTACCTTGCTTCCTGATAACATGCTTTAAAAGAGACACAGATCTCTTATTTATAGTCATCTGACACTAGCGGCTGTCTCCAAAGCCATTTTTAAAGAACTCAAATACTTTGCAGTCGCTGGGGACGTAAAAATAACTTAGAGAAAAGGGCAGTCTGACAAATACAACTAAGCTAAAGGGAGCTACAGCACTGCAAGTTAGGGTGACAGAGTGGGCAATGTCTACATGACACAATGGGAATGGTCAAATCATACAGACTGCAAACTCATGCACTGCCCCTGACGAACTATGAGCATCACACTTTAGCACGATGGTAACAGTATTTGCACTGGAACTAATACAAAGGCCTAGTCATACAACTGCAGCACATTTTTAACACATTCTATTTGGGTTAGCCTCCACTGACTGGTTTGTGGTTAGAGAATGCTAATATTAGCACTTGGTGGTAGTGGGTGTGTATACAAACATCAACATCTTCCTGATCCAAGACCGATTCTCGTAGGTCGCATACTGCACTGCACCTACAAATCATAAACAGTATACAATGAGCTCAAAGTATTGGGACAGTGACAAATGTTTTTTTATGTTTTGGCTCTCTACCCCAGCACTTTGGATTTGAAATGAAACCGTTTAGAATTTACAGCACTTTTTGTATATAGTTCTCCCATTCTAGGGGACCAAAAGTATTGGGACAAATTCACTTGTGTATTAAAGAAGTAAAAAGTTAAGTATTTGGTCCCACATTCATGGCACACACCGACGACATCAAGCTTGTGTGTTGGATGCATTTGCTGTTTGTTTTGGTTGTGTTTCAGATTATTTTGTGCCCAATAGAAATGAATAAAAAATAATGTATTGTGTCATTTTGGAGTCACTTTTATTGTAAATAGAAAATAGAATATGTTTCTAAACACTTCTTCATTAATGTGGATGCTACCATGATTATCGTGAATAATGATGAGTGAGAAAGTTACTGACGCACAAATATCATGGTTGCATCCACATTAATGTAGAAGTTAAGTGAGGACATAAGTGGCGACTGTGGCTCTCCTTGTCAGTCACTATGGGCTTAAACCCTGTCAGTCTTCCTTATACTCAAGACCTTTAAAAAATGGATAAGCACTTTTCATGTCCAAGTCATGAATACTAGTCAAAATATTGATAAACACAAATTCACAGAATTATCAGGGGAACTGTAACGGCTTTCCTCTTCCTCTTCTGAGGAGTAGCAAGGATCGGACCAATGCGCAGCGTGGTAAGTGTTCATCCTTTTAATAAACTGAACTGAAATACAAAGTAACAAAAGAGAACAAACTAAACATCTCCGTCAGGAGACACACTAAACAGAAAATAATCACCCACAACCTAAAAGTGAAACCAGGCAACCTAAGTATGGTTCTCAATCAGGGACAACAATTGACAGCTGCCTCTGATTGAGAACCATACCAGGCCAAACACAGAAATCCCAAATTATAGGAAAAGGAACATAGACTGCCCACCCCAACTCACCCCCTTGACCATACTTAAACAAAGACAAAACAAAAGAACTAAGGTCAGAACGTGACAGGAACAAAACAGACAATAATATGGGCTCTTTGTTTCTAAACATCCCTGAATAATTAAATGACCATTGACAGGCTGTGTGTGTGTAATATCTATTGGAGACTTTTGTGTGACTTATTTCGTTTTAAGGAACATCCATTCAATATAACACTCAAAACAATATAGCCAGTCAATAACAATGTAGTTAAATACAATTAAAATCACCCCTGTACCTGTGTAAGTGTATAGGCCTATCCCACTGAGCAAAACCAGTTGAAAATATGTACTTTCAACCAGTTTTGCAGTTGAAATGACATCTTTACAACCAGCTTTGCTTACTGGGATTGGACAGGAGTGCTCAGACACATCACTATTATAATACGGTATTTGCGTTTTCTTTGGGGATACCTTGAAATAGCTATTACACAGAGGTAGTACAAAATCCATTATGATGGCTTATAAGGATTTTGAGGCAGAAGTTGTGATAATGCTAGCCTCCAGACATGTTCTAGCTAGAAGAGTGGGAGTGAGATGCTGGATGGAGGCTTCTGCTACATTGAGTGCTTAACCATGTCAAATAAGCCTCATGGGTGAACTGGATAAAGGAGGCCACCATGTTTCTAGCCTTTTGAATTAAGCAAGCTCTGCCACCCCCCCCCCCACACACACACACACACACACACAAAGCAAGCCTCTGCTGTACATACGCACACGCACATACACAGGGTCTTTCATGTAACATGGATGTTGGGTTTCGGTGTAATGTACTGTATGTACCCCATCCGTTAGCTGAGTACTTTCTGGTAGTATAGTTCTGGGATGTATTCACTAGGAACCAAACGGAAGCAAACGGCAGATACAGGGATGTACTAACCTGAACTTGTCCAATAAGAAACGCAATTTTTTTGTTGCAAAATGTTTTTAGTTGGACACCGTTTTTACTACGGTGTGCACACTCCTGGTTTACCGGCTTTTTCCAGGGATACTCAAATTGGGGATGGGTTAAATTAATAGTAAGCAGCGTTCAATTTGAGCAGCGTTTTTTTTTAAAAGCAGGATGCCGGTTTGGCACAGAAGTTGTTGGCCTAATTTCCCCATCATGACAAATAAATAACATTTTGCCTGGGACCAATTCAGGGTTTCCATGGGAACCCTGGAGGCAGAGCGGGCATCAAACGGTGAGAGGACAACAACCCTAGGTGATGACCAGCCAGCCAGTGGGCAAACCCTTTGTTGACAGGCAGGGTATTTGTTTAATGCTGCTGGTTCAGTGGAACGTACCCGAACAGACCCAAATAATAGAACACAACACAGCATCACTCTCTCTGTCTGCTGCATCATGTGATTGATTTGTAAGGCCTTTCTCGCTCACTCCGTTTACTGGGTAACAATGATATGTCTGCTATTCTGCTAATTGTAGTTCACATTTCAGTCACATCAAGTGCAAAGCCAAAAATAAAGTATGAGACCTGTAATGAAAAATGTGTAAGACAGATTAAGAAATTCCACAGCTGCCTCCAAATGTAATGCTGATGATAAAAAATGAAGATCCAGGGACAATGACTTATTATTATTAGACTTCAAGGATTAATTAGAGACTATCGAGCCTAAAGGGGACAAATAAAATACAAAGAATAAAAGCAGAGATCGTGCACCTGCAGTGGCACCAAAATCTAAGCTGGAGATCTCCCAGCAACCCCTGCTCTATACTTCAGAGCCAGAGTCTACGCTGTCAAAATAAGAGTCTCTCAATACAGGTCCCACACATGCATGCTGTGGAGTACAGCACTGTCTCTTGTCTTACACAGACAGGTACTCATCCTCAGGTGTAGTAGAGAGACCAGTGAGAATGAAACCAGAGCTGCCAGTCCCATCAGCAGTAGAGGGGGACTCCCATTAGAACAGCAGACTTAATTAAAGTTTCCTCTCCCATTCAGTCTGTATTCTGTACCCTCCCTGACTCCTTGCTCCACACACCGACGATGAAGAAAAACAGCAGCCTACACATTTTGGTGAATGAGTTAAAAAAGGAGAAGTGGAGTTCCTTCCCTGTTATTAAAAAGAGGGCAGCAGGGAGGGGATAGAGTGGATTATACACTAGTGTTTTTCCCAGAGTGCAGTGCAGTATAATCATTTTTGGGCAGCTCCACCACACACACACGCACCAGCTGACAGAGAGCAACTCAGTGGCGGGATTACAGGCGACTTCCGAGTGGATTATACACTAGTGTTTTTCCCAGAGTGCAGTGCAGTATAATTATTTTTGGGCAGCTCCAACACACACACACGCACCAGCTGACAGAGAGCAACTCAGTGGCGGGATTACAGGCGACTTCCGAGGAGATCTTTACCTCACTCCTGTTTTAAGGCTAAATTAACTAGGGTTTATCTCTCATTTAGGCACCAGGCTGTAATCTCAGCACAGAGAAAGTCCCACTGGAAGGGAGGGCAACTTCCCAGAAGGCCTGGGTGGTATTCATTAGGCACCAAACGGTAGAAAATGGACAGAAACAGGGAGGGACTACATGATTTTGTCCAAAAATAAACACTTGTTTTCCATTACAAAATGTTTTGTTACAGTGTAACCTATTGAACTCCACTCTGTTGGAAGACCTGGTGGCAAGTGTGGTTATATAAGGGACAGAACAGACTGGCAAGACCATTTTCGAACAATGGTAAACTTCTTTGAGACTTTTTCAAATATTGCACAATAATGCCATAAAGTATGAGGATTTACATAGCTGTAAACTGAGCATTAAAATAAAAGATAAATAAAAAAGAAACCTTTGTGCTCATTAATGCACTGCATTTTTTTTCAGCAAACAATACAGAATACTCTGTCACCAAACTCCAACTTCAATCCCTAGGAATCACTTTGATGGACACCACATGATAGACAAGCTCAATGTTTTACCCTGCCCCCACCACTCTTACATATGAAAGTATAGCACGTTGAATGGATGAGAAATAAGCCATATATAGGAGAGAGGGATGTGGTCCTTAATGGTATTTTCCTCCTGCTCCATTAATGTGCTTATCTTCTTAGCTAAATGTCCCTGCTTGTGAAAAAACGGCACACACACACACACACACACACACACACACACAGTTCTAAGCCTCCTCCACTACAACCCACCAGCCAATGTACCACCCAAATTGCAGTGTCTAAAACCAATGATGTTCAATAACAATCAGATACTGTGATATCATGTTTTGTCAACTATAACTCCCACTCAAACGAACAGAAACAGCTAAAGCTTACTTGGACCACTTTGAATGTAGGTCAATGGCTGGCACATTCGTGTTTGGCATGAGTGACACTGACTTCAGCTGAAGTGAAACAGAGTCACCATATTGCTGGGATGATTTTCAGAAACAAATGATGAAGGTATACATGCATGCTATTCAGAAATAACTTTAAATTAACATTGTAATGGTAGATAGTTTGTGCAAATTGTGTGTGCCTCTGTCCTAAATGAAAACTATCGAATGGTGTCCAAACTAGAGGTCGACCCATTATGATTTTTCAATGCCGATAGCAATACCGATTATTGGAGGACCAAAAAAGCAGATACCGATTAAATCGGCAGATCTTTTAAATGTATTTGTAATAATGACAATTACAACAATACTGAATAAACACTTATTTCAACTTAATATAATACATCAATAAAATCAATTTTGACTCTAATAAATAATGAAACATGTTCAATTTGGTTTAAATAATGCAAAAAGAAAGTGTTGTAGAAGAAAGTAAAAGTGCAATACAGTATGTGCCATGTAAGAAAGCTAACGTTTAAGTTCCTTGAAAGCTGGTGGTACCTTTTAACATGAGCTTCAATATTCCCAGGTAATAAGTTTTAGGTTGTAGTTATTATAGGAATTATAGGACTATTTCTCACTATACGATTTGTATTTCATATACCTTTTATTGGATGTTCTTATTAGAGGTTGGCAGATTAATCGAAATGGCTGATTAATTAGGGCCATTTCAAGTTTTCATAACGATCAGAAATCGGACATTTTGCGTTTTGCCAGCAGCTCTGCTGTTTATAACTTCAAGCCTATCAACTCCCGAGATTAGGCTGGTGTAACTGATGTGATGTGAAATGGCTAGCTAGTTAGCGGGATTCGCGCTAACAGCGTTTCAAACGTCACTCGCTCTGAGACTTGGAGTAGTTGTTCCCCTTGCTCTGCATGGGTAACGCTGCTTCGAGGGTGGCTGTTGTCGTTGTGTTCCTGGTTCGATCCCTAGTAGGAGCTAGGAGAGGTACGGAAGCTATACTGTTACACTGGCAATAATAAAGTGCCTATAAGAACATCCAATAGTATAGGAATATGAAATACAAATGATATAGAGTGAAATAGTCCTATAATTCCTATAATAACTACAACCTAAAACTTCTTACCTGGGAATATTGAAGCTCATGTTAAAAGGAACCACCAGCTTTCATATGTTCTCATGTTCTGAGCAAGGGACTTCAACATTAGCTTTCTTACATGGCACATATTGCACTTTTACAATCTTTTCCAACACATGTTTTTTTTGTTGCATTATTTAAACCAAATTGAACATGTTTCATTATTTATTTGAGGCTAAATTGATTTGATTGATGTATTATATTAAGTTAAAATAAGAGTTCATTCAGTATTGTTGTAATTGTCATTATTACAAATACATTTTAAAAATCGGCCGATTCATCGGTATCGGCTTTTTTTGTCCTCCAATAATCGGTTTCGGCGTTGAAAAATCATAATCGGTTGACCTCTAGTTCTTATAGGTACTTTAGTATTGCCAGTGCAACAGTATAGCTTCCGTCCCTCTCCTCGCCCCTACCTGGGCTCGAACCAGGAACCAGGAACACATTGACAACAGCCACCCTCGAAGCAGCGTTGCCCATCTCTCCACAAAAGAGAGATGAGCAAGGGGAACAACCATTCCAAGTCTCAGAGCGAGTGCCGTTTGAAACGCTATTAGCGTGCACCCCGCTAACTAGCTAGCCATTTCACATCGGTTACACCAGCCTAATCTCGGGAGTTGATAGGCTTGAAGTCATAAACAGCTCAATGCTTGAAGCTTTGTGAAGAGCTGCTGGCAAATGAATGCTTACGAGCCTGCTGGTGCCTACCACCGCTCAGTTAGACTGCTCTATCAAATCATAGACTTAATTATAACATAATAACACACAGAAATACGAGCCTTAGGTCATTAATATGGTCGAATCCGGAAACTATCATCTCGAAAACAAAACGTTTATTCTTTCAGTGAAATACGGAATTGTTACGTATTTTATCTAACGGGTGGCATCCATAAGTCTAAATTTTCCTGTTACATTGCACAACCTTCAATGTTATGTCATAATTACGTAAAATTCTGGCAAATTAGTTCGCAACGAGCCAGGCGGCCCAAACTGTTGCATATACCCTGACTCTCCGTGCAATGAACGCAAGAGTGACACAATTTCACCTGGTTAATATTGCCTGCTAACCTGGATTTCTTTTAGCTAAATATACAGGTTTAAAAATATATACTTCTGTGTATTGATTTTAAGAAAGGCATTGATGTTTATGTTTAGGTACACGTTGGAGCAACGACAGTCCTTTTTCGCAAATGTGCACCATTATATCCATTATATGCAACGCAGGACACGCTAGATAAACTAGTAATATCATCAACCATGTGTAGTTAACGAGTGATTATGATTGATTGATTGTTTTTTTTATAAGATAAGTTAAATGCTAGCTTGGACTTGATTTGGAAAGGCCCACACCTGTCTACTTACCATGGCTTCTTACTGCATTCGCGTAACAGGCAGGCTCCTCATGGAGTGCAATGTAATCAGGTGGTTAGAGCATTGGACTAGTAACCAACCGTAAGGTTGCAAGATTGAATCCCATAGCTGACAAGGTAAAAATCTGTCGTTCTGCCCCTGAACAAGGCAGTTATCCCACCGTTCCTAGGCCATCATTGAAAATAAGAATGTGTTCTTAACTGACTTGCCTTGTTGAATAAAATTGCCAAATCGGTGTCCAAAAATACCGATTTCCGATTGTTGTGAAAACTTGAAATCGGCCCTAATTAATCGTCCATTCCGATTAATCGGTCAACCTCTAGTCCAAACTAGTGTCACGCAAACTAGACAAAAGTCGAGGTAACAGTTAGGTGAGCAAATTTCCATTTGACGCTACAAAAACATATTCTCGACTTAATCAGGTTTAATTACCAGTCTCTAATGTATGTGTAGCACATGGGGATGTGTGAAACTTACTCCTCAGCTTGAAGAGTCCCAACTTGCACCAGCAAATAGCTAGTTTTTTAAGTGTTGCTGACTGGTAAGATGCTTTGGGAGGGTGGTTATGTGTGCTAGCAAGGCAGATGTCCTGGGTTTGAGCCTTGGTGCGAGCCAAATCAGGAGGAAGCAGTACTCACTAAGCAACCAGCATGATGTCATATGCACAATGCATGCTTAAAGGAAAGTGAAGGCTACTGTAAGCCTGGTCCCAAATCAGTTGTACTGTATTCATGATCAGTTGTGCTGTATAGCCAACTCCTATTATAGACAGCACAAACAGATCTGAAACCAGGTGAACAGTAGTCTTCACTATATACAGCCATCTCCATCTGGGACAGCAACAAAACATTCCATCCATCTTTTCAGGAGGAACATAAGAAGGGCATTGGAGTTGAGTTTAGCCTGAAGCCGTGCTTCAATATGAGTGTAAATTAAACATGGTTCCTTATACAGTGTCTTTTCAGAGATTCAGAGAATATAGTGCACCCTGAAAAAAGATTGTTCAGTGTAGCATTCACATGCTGTTCTATTCTTATCATGATCAGTGGGTGGATGTTGGTTGCTTTAACATATAATGTTAACACCAGGGGGGTAATACATTAGAATGATTAGAGACTATATTAAAAGTATTCCTTTGGATGTGTCATTTCAGCCACATGGTCATTTCAGTCACAAGGTCATTTCAGTAATTTTCCATGTCATTTCAGTCAAGTCCATCTGTCATTCCCTGGATGAAGAAGCTACCTTTGTAGTACTCAGTAGGTCAAAATAGAAATGTTCAAAAGTTCTGTCAACCACTTACATCTGCAAAACATTTGTGTTTGCATTACAATTCCAGTGAAATAAATGCCTTTCAATCAATAATAAAATACTGTTAAATGGTAGAATACTCAGAGATGAATCCAGCATATTTAAGGTCCATTTAACATTTTAACACCAGTGGATTTGCTGCTGTATGCATTATAATCTATAGTGACATTAGCATTAGAAGTTTACAATGTTTTAGTTTTTTGTTTAGAATAACTAAGTCACTCTCATTAACTCCCTAACAGTTGCCAATTGGCCATAGTAAAATGTGTTGGTTACTCTTCTTAAAAACATTAATGAATTAGACATTACAAATGCTAATGCATATGTATAAATGCTTATTAATACTTTTTAACAACTTGCAAACTGTTAAAAAAACATGTATTAATGCTTATTCATTAATGATCATGAAGTGTTGCCAAATGAATGCACAACCAACCTGGCTGAGTAGTTGCTGTAAAAGAGTCCAGAATCACTGACACTCTGAGTCATGTAGAACCGTAGTGCTTGGAGCTGGTGGCTATCCATATTGATTACAAAAAAAACCCACTTATTTTTGAAAAACACCTTCTTTGTTTTTGTTGCAAAACTGTCACATTACTGGGCTTGTTTCCAGAATGCCATACCACGCTTTAAAATATAACTCTACAGATCAGTTGTTTTATTATCCTCAAAATATTATTCAAACCCATCAGGGAACAACTTGACAGTAGTCATGAAACTGTTTTTTTTTTTTATTAAGAGGGGACTCTCACAAACGCCCCCAAATATGCCCCTTTTTTTCTAGTCTGAGTGCAGAGTAAACACAAATCCAGCAACAAAGAGATTAACGACGATGAGGTCACTGAAAGGCCTGTTGTAGGGCCTGCTGCAAACGGCTTGTGATCATATTACAGATGGCTGATGCTTCTAGTGGTGCTGCTCCTGTAGGCATCACCCCCTGAGTGCTGTTGTCCTCCTGTTGTTCTTCTGTTTGCCTCTGGGATATTAGCCTATATCCTACCCCAACCCCCCACCCAGCTGTGACAGGGTGTAGACCAAACATACACACACTGAGAATTTACAGATTGCTTGCGCATGCGCGCACACACACACACACACACACACACACACACACACACACACACCCTTCCCTTAAACCAGCCAGCAGCCAGCTGTCGCCATGGCCACCCCTTGCTGTGCCATCCAGCACTGGATTTACAATGAAGACAATAGGACAATGAAGGAGTGATGAGTGTTTGCACTTTGCATTTGTCACCTTGTGGAAGGGGGCCATCTGAATAAGGTCAAATACATATAGTTGATCTGTCTGGCACGCAAGTCAATTAGTCTACATACAGACAATCATATACATTGCATTCGGAAAGTATTCGGACCCCTTGACTTTTTCCACATTTTGTTATGTATCAGTCTTCATCAAAAATGTATGAAATAAATACACATTCTCATCAATCTACACACAATACCCCATAATGCCAAAACAAAAAAAGGTTTTGAGAAACGTTAGCACATTTTTTTACAAATAAAAAAAAACAAAAAAAACGTATTTACAAAAGTATTCAGACCTTTTACTATGAGACTTGAAATTGAGCTCAGGTGCATCATGTATCCTTTGATCATCCTTGAGATGTCTCTACAACCTTATTGGGGTCCACCTGTGGTAAATTAAATTGATTGGACTTGATTTGGAAAGGCCCACACCTGTCTATATACAAGTCCCACAGTTGACAGGGCATGTCTGAGCAAGCCATGACGTCAAAGGAATTGTCCATAGAGCTCTGAGACAGGATTGTGTTGAGGCACAGATCTGGGGAAGGGTACAAAAACATTTATGCAGCATTGAAGGTCCCCAAGAACACATTGGACTCCATCATTCTTAAATGGAAGGAGTTTGGAACTACCAAGACTCTTCCTAGAGCTGGCCACCCAGCCAAAGCTGAGCAATCGGAGGAGAAGGGCCATCGGGTGACCAAGAACCCGATGGCCACTCTGACAGAACAACCTTCCAGAAGGACATCTCTGCATCACTCCACCAATCAGGTCTTTATGGTCGAGTGGCCAAACGAAAGCCACTTGACAGCCCGCTTGGAGTTTGCCAAAAGGTACCTGAAGAACTCAGACCATGCGAAACAAAATTCTCTGGTCTGATGAAACCAAGATGAAACTCTTTGTCCTGACTGCCAAGTGTCACGTCTGGAGGAAACCTGGCACCATCCCTACGGTGAAGCATGGTGGTGGTAGCATCATGCTGTGGGGATGTTTTTCAGCGGCAGGGATTGGGAGACTAGTCAGGATTGAGGGGAAAATGAACAAAGCAAAGTATAGAGAAATCATTGATGAAAACCTCCTCAAGAGCGCTCAGAACCTGAGACTGGGGGGTTCTTCCAACAGGAAAACGATCCTAAGCACATAGCCAAAACAATGCAGGAGTGGCTTCAGGACAAGTCTCTGAATGTCCTTCAGGGGCCCAGCCAGAGCCCAGACTTGAGCCCGATCTAACATCTCTAGAGAGACCTGAAAATAGCTGTGCAGCGACACGCTCCATCCAACCTGACAGAGCTTGAGAGGAACTGCAGAAAGAATGGGAGAAACTCCCCAAATACAGGTTTGCCAAGCATGTAGCGTCATCCCCAAAAAGACTCAAGGCTGTAATCACTGTCAAAGGTGCTTCAACAAAGTACTGAGTAAAGGGTCTGAATACTTATGTAAATGTGATCATTAAGCTTTTTATGTTTAATACATTTGCAAACATTTCTAAAAAGCTGTTTTTGCTTTGTCATTATTGGGTATTGTATGTAGATTGATGAGTAAAAACACGGTTTAATCCATTTTAACGTAACAAAATGTGGAAAAAGTCAAGGGGTCTGAAAACGTTTTGAATGCACTGTACACGCAAGCACACACACATCTCAGTAGACATAAAGTACCATGACACATACAACTTAATTGGAAATGGAATGTTGTGATTTGAGTAATGGTGGGTGGTTGACATATGAGCCAGACAGCTAGGCTGTCTCTAAACTGCACTGTGTGGATGAGCTTCGTCCTCCAACCCTCTACACCCTCAATAACACAATTTCTTGTTGTGTCAGAAAAAAAGCGGAACAATCTCAAATGTCATTATGATAGCTACGCTACACTCTGACTAGTTGACATGGAGTCGCTGAGGGTGAGAGCACCACTATGGGTTGAACCACTGTTTTGGATTGGTTAAATTAGTCCTCCTCAGTTAGGATTGGTGGGCAGAGTATTGGGACGAACTAGGCTGAACATAGGCCATTGTCAAGCTGAATTACTATAAGTGACTGTCGCTCCAGGAATAAAAAAAAACTGATCCATGATGCTAACATATAGCCTGTGGCAAAGATATTGTTGGTATCAAACATTGGAGAGAGACACATCAGAGATGGGTGGGTCATCTCAAGTCTTCCAAACTTTAAGGAATTGCAGTAATGACATGGTGTGTGATCACCAAGGATAAGAAAGGGGTAAGTAAGTAGTAGACACATGGCTACTGGATCCAGCCCTTCCCCCACCCCAAGCCCTCTGTAAATGCAGGTCCCTATCTGTCACTAATCATTATCCTTAAAGGGAAATGCAGCTAATTTGGTACTGTAGCGACTAGCTAGTTATGGGCTTGAGAAAGCACTACCACTAGGGAGTTAGGCTAGCAGCTAACACAACTTATCTGTTTGATGTTATGGGTCAGTCGTCAACTGAAAGGTAAGGAAGATAGCAGAGGGGGAGAGAATGCCAGAGAGAGAGAACGAGAGCAGGGGGAGTTAGGGTTAGAGAGGGGGGAGAGGGAGGCTGAGGTAGTTTAAAAGCCAATAACTGCAGGTTCAGCAACAGCAAAGCTCCCCAGGGTTGTCAGGCCCTGTTGTGCCTCCTGAATGCAGATCCCTGACCAGAGTGAAACCTATATGCTTGTCATTCTATATGGACTGTTATTTTTGACCAACTGCAATTTTCACAAGCTCATAAGGATAATATATATTATAAGCTTGTTATTATACCATTAAAATGTTCAGCGGTCTCCAACTGAGTTCACTTTGGCAGTAAATGCATTCAGTTTAACAAGTGACAATGTTCCTAAAACTGTTACTCCTTCCGAAGATTAGTTATGGCATCATTGTGACTACAGTCAGTTGTAAGATTTGTCCACAGTTCTATGTGTGAAACATGGCAACAAACAATGCACAAACACAACGAGGTTGTAAAATCCCAGTGATGTCATATAAAGCATCCCTAGGTTATTCTTCCCGCATACTGACGACATCACCTGGGTTGTGTTCAATAGGACACTTTGTAGCGAAATCTCCAGGATGTCCTTCCCTGTTTAACTCCGTTTTTTTCCTTCCGTTTGGCACTTAATGAACACAACCCTAAAAATCCAATCCTCACAAATCACCATGTCCTAGTCAGGGCCAATTCCATTTCAATTCAAGAAGTATTCCTATTCCCCTATATTTCAGTTTACTTCCTGAATTTAAATGGAATTGACCCCAACCTTGGTCCCAGTCTTTCCCACCATACTACACAAATTAGCATTAGCTTAGCATTCCTGAGCATGGACAGTCTGTACACAAGCGTAAGATGGGATCAATCCTCTCTGAGGCAAAGCTGACACACTGATTGAAACTCATCTCCTTTTCCTCTGGGAAGAATGGAGAGATTTATCAAACTCATTCCTCTGAACAGCTGGCTGCAGTCTCAGCTCAGTGGATTGAAGGAAACACTCCTTGGAACTGTTCAGTGTTTTTACTGACACAAACAGCCAATGGTTTCTTACCGAGCTGAAAACAGAGATTCAGTTTTGTATAGGAACTACCTACCAAAACCATTTTCTTCTAGGCCATAAACATTTGATATTATTGTTTTTACATTGTTGTCCAATCACATCTCTGATCAATACACTTCAGACCTGAATAGTAAATGTCCAACTATTTATTTATTATTTAACTAGGGAAGTCAGTTAAGAACAAATTTACAATGACAGTGTGTTAACTGACTACTTCAGGGGCAGAAGGATACTTTTTACCTTGTCAGCTCGGGGATTTGATCTAGCAACCTTTTGGTTATTGGCCCAACACTCTAACCACTAGTCTACCTGCCACCCTGTGGCAGAGAGCAACTTCAGTTTTATTTCTAATAACTAGCTACCAAAACCATTTCTCATCTTGAATGAGCCTATTCCTGAACATATACTATAAACAGAAAATTCTGAGGCAGATGGACAAGGCAAAAGCAACACAGTGAGAAAGGCAATTATACTTACCCGAAGTCATCAAAAGAATACATGGTTGGCAGGTGGTGTCAATGGAGGAGGTAGAAGTGAAATCCTTTTGCATAAAATGAAAAGTGGCGGAGACTACATGGAAAGGAAAGCATAAGTGAGACTGGAGAGTATCTGGAACGCACACCTCATCTTCTATCTTCTTCAGACAGGTAAAAATAAATAATCATTCTAGAAGCACAAGGATCCTCATTAAACTGATGTGAAGGAAAAAGAGTGCAGCTGGCTTAGAGAGTGAGTGAAGAGAAATGGAAGGAGTGAGCGTGACAGTGTGTTTGTGTGAGAGTGAGAGAGGAAGGGAAAGAGAGAGAGAGAGAAGGCGATAGCAAGTGCGTGTGAGAAAGTCAGTAAGAGAGAGTCAGAGAGAGAGAATGAGAGAGAGAACAGAGAACATGTGATCACGCCAGCCCAGTCACCTTGCCTATACCCACGTCCACTCAAAGGATTGGAGGTCTGTATAGCCTATCTGCTTCTGAGGAGTCTCGCCCATTGAAAGCACTGAAAGAGCCACATGATCCCTGTAACCAGTGTATAAGCACGGCATGATAGCCTGGTCCCAGATCTGTTTGTGCTCTATAGCCAACGACTATAGTCTTTGTCAATGCCAAACAGCAGATCAGGGACCAGTCTAACGGCATGATAGGAACTTGTAAAAATGTCTCCTGGCAACACTGTCACACATGCACCTATCTTAGAGTTAGTATTTTTGCTAAAATATCTACACAATTTAACATTAACATTTGATTAATGTCATTCTGTTGCCAAATAAATTAAAACTCTGGTCATTTAGCCTCATTTCTGTCAGATCCTAATATGCCTAATATGGATAAGCAGGTTTTTCATGACTTTCACTTGACCCATTTGCCACTGCACAGCTTCTACACTTAGTGTTACTGCAGTTATTTATGGCATCGTTAATTACGGGGATTCTTCCTCAATGAGATTCCATCAGTCTGATGCAAGCATAGATCAATAAACTGCTATGCAACAAAGCAAAGTGTGGAAAACAAAGAGCATTCTCTCAGCCCTGCAAAGGAGGGTTTAGGTTCATTGCTTCAAGGAGCCTTCAAGGAGCCATATATAGGGTTAATTGCTACTACAATGAAACAATATGCTAGTGGGAATCTATAGTCCAACAGACAGTCGAACCAGGGTGTATTGGGTCTGTTCTGTTGATAATCCTGACACACACACACACACACACACACACACACACACACACACACACACACACACACACACACACACACTGAAAACAACATGCAAAATAAGGACTCCTCTACATGTATGGTTGGTTTCTACATGGAGTGGGAATACAAGAAGCAGAATCTGGATCTTCATCAATAAACTGCAGAGGACATCATCTTTAGTAGAATACGATGCATATGATAAGGTTAGGGCTCGTCGAGCTGGATCACACGAGAAGCCACTAATCTGAAAAGCCTGCAGGAAAACGTATAACTCAGCGTTTTCACATCGCCAGCGACCTTTTTTTCGGCAGCTGAGTCACCGTGGCAACCGCGCAAAAAAATCATTCGGCATTAACGTTTCCCAGGAGATTTTCTCCATATGCAATGACTGAGTATGGCTGGCAGGGAGAATACGAAGTCATCATAGCATGATAAAACACTAATGCTAAAGCTATAAATAGCCATGCATAGGACAGCAGTGGAGTGCAGTGGCTGCAATGGAAGCACTGAGGTTGAATAAATCATTTAATTAAATATTTCCAGTCACCTTGTGTCCTTCTGAAGATGTAAGACTTCCCTTTAGCTTCCTGACTGAAAGAACAGCCTCTGGCCAGACATAGGCTACAGGACACATGGAGAGCTTCAAAAAGCATGATATAAGACACTTACACATATTCATCCATCTATACAATGAGACAATATATGAATCATATAATAAATGTATGCTATGGTGTTAAATGAGATGCATCAACTTGTCAAACATGTATCAACTGCGTTTCAGTGATGTTACACTCCAGCAGATTTGGAGGCATGGGGATGTATCCTTAGAACAATGTGACATTTTTCTGTGCAGTGTTTATCAGGATGTACCTTATCTATCTTTCATCATTTAGGGTAAATGGAAAGCTGTGCCTTAGGCCTATAACAACGTCACAGTGATGCCAAATGGCTACAAAGAAAGCATGACCACACGTGGTGTGTGCATGTGTGTGTGTGTGTGTACACTAGGGTTAGTCTGATAGCTACCCGTGTTTAATATTAGTCTGATGTACTTTGTGGGAACATAACATTTGACCGCTGTAGCGCATTCGACTGTGTTAATATAAAGCCATAACTCTTCGCTCTATACAGCTCTATGAGCGCATATACAGCCATACATGCCATCACTGTCACCATGAAGACAATCACATGTGCAACCACAAATACTTCACACACACAAAAGAGTGCCCTGCACATGCTGATGAGCGAATATCTAAAAACAAAGAGTATAGGACAAGGAACTACACCTGTGTCCATCTGTCAGAGAATATCCAAAGCTGACAAGGTAAAAATCTGTTGTTCTACCCCTGAACAAGGCAGTTAACCCACTGTTGCCTGGTAAGGCATCATTGTAAATAAGAATGTGTTCTTAACTGACATGCCTAGTTACATTTTTAAAAATCTCTTGAATTATTGCTTTTGTTTTCACAAGCAGATAGAGATTGCACAGATAGATTTCCAGAGACTCCCTATTTTTTATTTTTCCGTAGAGTATTCAGGTAGGCTATTCAGGTCTTGGTGACTGTATAGCCTGCTGCATACCAACATAACCGAAGGTCCCAAAATACAATTGACCCACAGGGCACAGGATTTATTTGACACTTTAAGGCAGTAGCCTTACAATATTCTTTCTCCACCCAGAGAGCTGAGAACTGTAATTTGTGTCAAAGCTCTCAATCATTATTTTGTCTCTACTAATCTTTAGGTGTGTTGTTGTTTGTTGACTGAGCTGATCTACCATAATGATGCAGCTAGATATTGGATCACAAAAAAATACAACTTTTACATTTACTGTGTAGTTTACCAATAAATAGTGTGGGTGAAGTGGACATACTCAATATTTATATCCCAAAATAAATAAATGACCTTACGACAATACATTTTAATAGACAGTTGGCAAAAATAGTTAAGATCTTGCTAGATCTTCCACATTTTTAAGTTTAAGTTACAGCCTTATTCTAAAATGGATTAAATTACATGTTTTCCTCATCAATCTACTCACAACCTATAATGACAAAACAAAAACAGGTTTTAGAAATTTTTGCAAACTTATTAAAAATTGAAATACCTTATTTTCATAAGTATTCAGACCTTTTGCTATGAGACTCAAAATTGAGCTCAGGTGCATCATGTTTCCATTGATTATTTCTAACACTTGATTGGAGTCCACCTGTGGTAAATTCAATTGATTAGACATGATTTGGAAAGGCACACACCTGTCTATATAAAGGTCCCACAGTTGACAGTGCATGTCAGAGCAAAAACCAAGCCATGAGGTTGAATGAATTGTCCGTAGAGCTCTGAGACAGGACTGTGGCGAGGCACACATCTGGGAAAGGGTACAAAAACATTTATGCAACATTGAAGGTCCCCAAGAACACAGTGACCTCCGTCATTCTTAAATGGAAGATGTTTGGAACCACCAAGACTCTTCCTAGAGCTGGCCACCTGGCAAAACTGAGCAATCAGGGGAGAAGGGCCTCAGGGAGGTGACCAAGAACCCGATTGTCACTGACAGCGCTCCAAAGCTCTTCTGTGGAGATGGGAGAACCTTCCAGAAGGACAACCATCTCAGCACACCACTAATCAGGCCTTTATGGTAGAGTGGCCAGACGGAAGCCACTTCTCGGTAAAAGGCACATGACAACCCACTTGAAATTTGCCAAAAGGTCCCTAAAGGTCTCAGACCATGAGAAACAAGATTATCTGGTCTGATGAAACCAAGATTGAACTGAATGCCAAATGTCACGTCTGGAGGAAACCTGACACCATCTCTATGGTGAAGCATGGTGGTGGTAGCATCATGCTGTGGGGATGTTATTCAGTGGCAGGGATTGGGAGACTAGTCAGAATCGAGAGAAAGATGAACGGAGCAAAGTACAGAGAGATCCTTGATGAAAACATGCTCCATAGCAATCAGGACCTCAGACTGGGGAGAATGTACACCTTCCAACTGGAAAACGACCCTAAGCACACACAAGTGGCCTCGCCAGAGCCCGGAATTGAATCCGATCTAACATCTCTGGAGAGACTTGAAAATAGCTGTGCAGCGACACTCCCAATCCAACCTGACAGAGCCTGAGAGGATCTGCAGAGAAGAATGGGAGAAACTCCCCAAATACAGATGTGCCAAGCTTGTAGCGTCATACCCAAGAAGACTCGAGGCTGTAATCCCTACCAAAGGTGTTAACAAAATACTGAGTTAAGGGTCTGAATACATATGTAAATGTGATGTTTTTTGTACTTAAAAAAAAAAAAATGCAATAATTTCTAAAAACCTGTTTTTGCTTTCCATTAATGGGGTATTGTGTGTAGAATGAGGGACAAACTATTTAATTAATTTTAGAACAAAGCTGTAATGTATCGAAATGTGGAACGTCAAGGGGTTTGAATACTTTCCGTAGGCACTGCATTTTATACATTTACAAAAAATATGGGGGATTGGAAATGATGCAGGCAGTTAGACTGGCTTCCATCAATGTAACTGCAATATTAAAGATGATCTACCCCCTAAAGAAAAATAAATAAATGCAGCTAAACCAGTCAATAAAATAGTTTGTGTGGTCTCCTTTCAATGACAACATTGCTATTTCATGCAGACAATCCAATAAAGGAAATGGATAGGTGTGTACAGAAGAAAGATGAATGGAATAGTATGCTATGGACTAGAGTAGGAAAAAAGGTTGATTCCATAGTTCTGTAGGCTACTCTATAGACCCCTTTCCTGTACAGGACACACTGACTTCACGCGCGACTATTGGCGGCAGTAAGAAAGCCATCACCATCTGTGGCCATTGAACATAGGCTAGATTTAAGTTATTACTTCGAAACAAAAACATTTTGGGTTTATGCTTACAGTGATGTTTTGCTTCTTGTTTGAACAATTGCTAAGACTATTTGTTTGGGATCTTTACAAAATGACTATTTTGGATGCATCAATTGTTAGCTAGACCAGTAAAATTATACTTAAAAAACAAACATATTAAGCAGGACATTCTTACGAGCCTCAAAGGTAATGTGAAATGCACACCTAAGCAACATGTAAATATAGTTTGTTTTGCTGGCGTTCTAGAAGAACAGCACCCTTGTTCTGCCACCAATTTGCGCGCATCGCCCTCGTGCAGCAATGTTTGCAAACGCAGAAAGGGATTTGTAGTTCATTTTACCAGTGATCCTTCACAAATAATGGATTTGTCTATTGTTTAAATTATCTAATGTATGAATTGGCTACGTTGAAAATGTAGCCTATCATGTTGTGATGACTGACATACAATATATAGTGGAAACGTTCACATACATATACATACATAAAGGAACATGTCGCGTTCTGACAAATGATGCCACAATGCAAACCCAACACATGCGCAATTGCTTACCTCATTTTTCTCTCCTATTCAATGAGACGATGACATGAAAAAAATGGACGTATGTGGATGTTTACCTGTCAGACCGTTTGTAAAGCAGAACGTTCTAATTCACTATAACTAAAAGATCATTCACCAATGTAGGCTACACCAATTATGTATGCCTGTTGGCAATGCAATGTCAATCTGTTGCTGAAATGCAATGTGAGGATACGAACGTTCTCTTTCTCTCTCAAAAGCTTTGCTCTCCGTTTATTCTCTTGCATCCTTAATTCCATGTTCAAAAGATGGTCGCTGTTGTCTCAATTAGAAGACGGGGTGATTGTGGTTGACTGCGCCTCTGAGTTGCCATATTTTCCCCGTATTTCTGGTATTTTGGAAAGTGGAGATTTCATAAAATAGCCGACATCAGCATGCGACCGGTCCATTACTGCCAACTTGCGACGAACACCGAGAAAAGCATCCTATTCATCTTCCTCCTCCTCCCCCTCATCTTCTCTCTCTCACACGCTCTCTCTCAGAACAATATAATTAGATTATAATATAATCACTCATAATAAATATTATACCCTGCATCAATTGTAAATATCAGACCTTTCCTTTCCCAATCATTTCATCATTTCAACACACCTAAAATAAACTTTGGAATTTCAAAATGTAAATCAAGAAGAGGACCAAAAATCAGTCCCAAAAAATTGTGTTTACTGTCAAACACTGTGTTTACTGTATTCATACGTGTATTCATAAACCATTTTACATTCACTCTGAATGGTAGTGTTCTGCATCCGTTTCCATACACCCAAACAACGACAACAACCAACCCTTCAAGGCTTCCAATGTCTTTAACTGTTTGGGATAGGGTGCAGCATTTTCACGTTTGGATGAAAAGCGTGCCCAGAGTAAACTGCCTGCTACTCAGTCCCAGTTGCTAATATATGCATATATATTATATATATATTAGTAGATTTGGATAGAAAACACGCTGAAGTTTCTAAAACTGTTTGAATGATGTCTGTGAGTATATAACTCATATGGCAGGCAAAAACCTGAGACAAGATCGAACCAGGAAGTGGGAAATCTGAGGTTTGTAGTTTTTTTAAAGCTTGGCCTATCGAAAACCCAGTGTCTATGGGGTCAAATTGCACTTCCTAAGACTTCCACTAGATGTCAACCATCTTTAGAAACTTGTTTGAGGCTTCTACTGTAAAGGAGGGGCTCATAAGAGCTCTTTGAGTCAGTGGTCTGGCAGAGTGCCACAAACTCGTGCCGCTCGTTCACGTGAGAGGTAGTTCATGTTCCATTGCTTTTCTACAGACAAAGGAATTCTCCGGTTGGAACATTATTGTAGATTTATGTTAAAAACATCCTAAAGATTGATTCTTTACATCGTTTTACATGTTTCTACGGACTGTAACGGAACTTTTGGACTTTGTCTGGACCTAGTGTTCGCTCCTCATGAAGATGGATTACTGGGCTGAACGCGCTAACAACAAGGAGGAATTTGGATATAAATGATGAACTTTATCAAACAAATCAAACATTTATTGTGGAACTGGGATTCCTGGTAGTGCATTCTGATGAAGATCATCAAAGGTAAGTGAATATTTATAATGCTATTTCTGACTAATGTTGACTCCAACATGGTGGATATTTCTTTGGCTGGTTTGGTCTCCGAGCGCCGTACTCAGATTATTGCATGGTTTGCTTTTTCCGTAAAGTTTTTTTGAACTCTGATACAGTGGTTGCATTAAGGAGAAGTCTATCTTTAATTCTGTGAATAACACTTGTATCTTTTATCAATGTTTATTATGAGTATTTCTGTAAATTGATGTGGCTCTCTGCAAAATCACCGGATGTTTTGGAAGCAAAACATTACTGAATTTAACACGCCAATGTAAACTGAGATGTTTGGATATAAATATGCACTTTATCGAACAAAACATACATGTATTGTGTAAACATGATGTCCTATGCGTGTCATCTGATGGAGATCATCAAAGGTCAGTGATTCATTTTATCTCTATTTCTGCTTTTTATGACTCCTATCTTTGGCTGGAGAAATGGCTGTGTGTGTTTTTGTGACTTGGCTCTGACCTAACATAATCTTATGTTGTGCTTTTGCTGTAAAGCCTTTTTTAAATCAGACACGATGGGTAGATTAACAAGAAGTGTATCTTTCATTTGGTATATTGCACTTGTTATTTAATATTTTTGAATTTCGCGCGCTGCCTTTTCAGCAGAATATTGTCGAGGGGTGCCGCTAGCGGAACCCCTAGCCACGTTCCACACCCACTCTAAACAAATCATCTTCTCTAATAATGATATACAAAAAAGAAGACCTGTCACACCCTGATCAGTTTCACCTGTCCTTATTATTTATTGTCTCCACACCCTCCAGGTGTTGCTTGTATTCCCCAGTGAATTTATCCCTGTGTTTCCCATCTCTCTGTGCCAGTTCATCTTGTATGTTTCCAAGTCAACCAGTGGTTTTCCTATTCTCCTGCTTTTTGCATTCTCCTTTTTCTAGGCCTCCTGGTTTTGACCCTTGCCTGTTTCTGGACTTTGTACCCGTCTGCCTGACCATTCTGCATGCCTTGACAACGAGCCTATCGGCCACTCTGTACCTCCTGGACTCTGATCTGGTTTTGACCTTTTTGCCTGTCCACGACCATTCTCTTGCCTTCCCCTTTGAATAAATAAACATTGTAAGACTCTAACCATCTGCCTCCTGTATCTGCATTTGGGTCTTGCCTTGATAAGACCAGCCCAGTGAGCACAAGCTGTTTAAAATACATATTTTCAATGTCTTTTCAACCAATCTCTTGTGCTCATAGGGAATGACCCCTTAAATTAAATAATTCCATCTTGGTTACTTTGTTATGGTAACTTGTCACATCTGCATTTGTCCAATTATGTTTACATCTGCAAAAACAGGGCTTTGTTTATGAGGCAAACATTGTGGAACATTGCTGTGTGGGTGAGCAATAGCCCCAAGACTGCCATGCAGCTCCCCTGGGACTGAAGAAATATCAGCACACAGAGAGAAGTAGGAGATTGAACTTCACTCAACTTTCTAGAGCAGTTGTCACCAACTGGTCAATCACGCTCAACATGTCGATCTCCAAGGAATTCCTAACCGATTGCCAAACATTTATGTAAAAACCCAACATGTTGTTGGCGGTAGGTGCACCCAATTCCGCTGCCCTGCGTGCTGTGCCATACCAGGCATAAAATAAAGCTATAGTAAATTTGATACTGTGAGATTACAAAACGTTTAAAACCATGACTAGCGAGTGACTGTCAATGAATACAGCAAAGAGCTGCTTTTTTTTTGTGAATTCCTGTTTAAGTTCTTACTTAGCACTGTCACTACTGTATATTCAACACTTTTATAAGCCATAAAATGCACGTTCTACTTATTTTCACACAGCGCTACACTGCACCAGTAATGAATTGGTAGGAAAGTGTATCTATAGGCTTGCGTTATTAGTGGCTTGGGTCTTTTTTAATATCAAATAATATTTCCCTTTCTCTGTTTATAGGAGTAACAACATGAATTTGTGCACAAGGAAGAAATAATGCGGTGCGACTCGAGTTTCGCCAGCAGCTGGAAGACAGTAACCCTTTTTGGTCAGTCTCGCGGTGAATGTACTGTACACTAGATGGCGGTAATATGCAGCGTGCTGCTTAGGCCGCCCACTGTGACACGCTGTTGGGCGTGCTGGCAGCATGTGGCAGCGTGTTCGATTGTGCGTCAATAATTCAGCATAGCAAGTTTGTATGAAGGTCTAGTTCAATAGTAATATCCTCTAAAATCTAATCAAATGAATTTATAAAGCCCTTTTCACATCAGCTGATATCTCAAAGTGCTGTACAGAAACTCTCTGGTGACAAACAAACTTTGCTGCCCCTGTTAACAATCGTCCACATGGCTAGGAGAACCTATTCAAGTAAGTAAATACATTTTGAAAATGTAAAAAAAACAATGTATTATTAGCTAACTAGCTACATAACTCAAATGAGCTAGCTAATGTTAGCTAGTCAGCTAGCATGCTAAATCGCGATTTTCGTAAGTTAACTTTATGATTAAAAAAATATGCTTAATCATTTGTCTCTAAATTAACTAACATATTCCTGTCAACTGTACATTTTTTTGCATGATTCCTATGATGTTATACTCACTTACATTTGCTTCCATCCAAGTATTTGAAGAAAGTCTACAGCCTAGGGTCACATAGCATCACATTCGTCATGGGAACCACTCGATATGATTGGTCATTGCCCAGCGGTCGCCGCTGGTGATTTGCATGAAGTTGGTAAAAGTTAATATATTTCACCGACTCCCACGCCACCTTTGCACCGCCCAAAGGTCCCCCGCCCTCTCCTTTTCTCACTGCTTTCCTTCCATTGAAATGAATGGGAAGCTGTGTTTCACCATGCGGCATCCTGTGCTAGTGTATCATGCCAGTGCTGCTCTCTCACTCTGCTGAGACTGACCATCAGAAACAGGCAACATCAGCCCAGTAAAATAAAGATAGAAAGCAAAGGATTTAAAGGTATGCTCACTCAGCTGTGCCTCACAAGTAATAAAACAACGGATCTATTACCTGTGATTATATAGCCGACCTCAAATGTTTTAATCTAATTTTAAAAAATGGCCCAAACAACAATGCATTAGCAGGGCAATTCGAACAAAGCCAATATGAGGTGATAATGTATTGGGCCTATAGCTTACTGCACAAACCTCCTTACTACAGTATTGTTTTTAATTGGTTAGTGTTGCATAGGCTTATGTTTTTTAAGTCATGTTAAAAAAAATTGAGCAGGAAATCCCGGCTTGCATTTTGACTCAGAAAGTGATCTTGACTCAGAAAAGGTTGGTGACCACTGTATTAGAGTTTTCCCTGTTAACACTATCCCTTCAATGTGGCAATTGTGATCTAATTAATTAAATATTAGCCACTTTCAATGCAATATACTGAAACAAAACCAATTATGCAAGACATGTTGTTTAACCTCTTAGAGCTCTAGGGGCGCTATTTCATTTTTGGATAAAAAACGTTCCCGTTTTAAGCGCGATATTTTGTCACGAAAAGATGCTCGACTATGCATATTCTTGACAGTTTTGGAAAGAAAACACTCTGAAGTTTCAGAATCTGCAAAGATTTTGTCTGTAAGTGCCCCAGAACTCATTCTACAGGCGAAACCAAGATGATGCATCACCCAGGAATTAGCAGAATTTCTGAAGCTCTGTTTTCCATTCTCTCCTTATATGGCTGTGATTGCGCAAGGAATGAGCCTACACTTTCTGTCGTTCGCCCAAGGTCTTAGCAGCATTGTGACGTATTTGTAGGCATATCATTGGAAGATTGGCCATAAGAGACTACATTTTCCAGAGGTCCGCCCGGTGTCCTTTGTCTAAATTTGTGCGTAATCTTCAGGTGCGGGCATTTTCTCCTGGGATTCAGGAGAGAAAGCATTTTTCCAAGAACGATGTATCAATGAAGAGATATGTGAAAAACACCTTGAGGATTGATTCTAAACAACGTTTGCCATGTTTTCAGTCGATATTATGGAGTTAATTTGGAAAAAAGTTTGCGTTTTGAGGACTGAATTTATGGATTTTTTTTGGTAGCCAAATGTGATGTATAAAACGGAGCTATTTCTAATACACAAGGAATCTTTTTGGAAAAACTGACTATCTGCTATCTAACTGAGAGTATCCTCATTGAAAACATCAGAAGTTCTTCAAAGGTAAATGATTTTATTTGAAGGCTTTTATGTTTTTGTTAATGTTGCGTGCTGGATGCTAACGCTAATGCTAACGCTAAATGCTAACGCGAAATGCTAACTCTAGCTAGCTACTTTTACACAAATGATTGTTTTCCTATGGTTGAGAAGCATATTTTGAAAATCTGAGATGACAGTGTTGTTTACAAAAGGCTAAGCTTGAGAGATGGCATATTTATTTCATTTCATTTGCGATTTTCATAAATAGTTAACGTTGTGTTATGCTAATGAGCTTGCTGATAGATTTACACAATCCTGGATACAGGGGTTTTTTCATAGCTAAACGTGACGCAGAAAACGGAGCGATTTGTCCTAAACAAATAATCTTTCAGGAAAAACTGAACATTTGCTATCTGAGAGTCTCCTCATTGAAAACATCTGAAGTTCTTCAAAGGTAAATTATTTTTGTTGAATGCTTTTCTGTTTTTTTGTGTAAATGTTGCCAGCTGAATGCTAATGCTAAATGCTACGTTAGCCATCAATACTGTTACACAAATGCTTGTTTTGCAATGGTTGAGAAGCATATTTTGAAAATCTGAGATGACATTGTTGTTAACAAAAGGCTAAGCTTGAGAGCTAGCATATTTATTTCATTTCATTTGCGATTTTCATGAATAGTTAACGTTGCGTTATGGTAATGAGCTTGAGTCTGTATTCACGAACCCGGATCCGGGATGGGGAGATCAGAAAGGTTAAGGCAGAATGCATGAGTAGGATTCTATTGCATTGACACACACTACTCATCCTGATCCAGCATAAATAATCAGAGCTGCAGTAGACCTATATGCAAATATACCATTGCCATATATGGATCTGTGCCATTTACTTTGAACTGGACTGTGTTTACAGCATGGGCGGTCGTGAGTGGATGCGCTTGTTTTGAGATCAAAGCGAAGCTGCATCTAGCCACGTGTGCACATTTTGTTCATATCCTTTGTTAGTTAGTGAGTTATTAGCCCAGTTATAGATAATTTGTAGTCAGCAATAGGGGAGCGATTGCTTCCTACAATAGCACAAAACGTGTCCATTTCTAGACATCTTTGAAAAGCGAGTCAGGTAAAGAGCAGTGTTGTATTTTGAGACAGGCTTGAATAAGCCAAGTAGCCAATAGGTAGAGGGTAGTATAATTTGTCTGATTCTCTATAATAATGGTATGTGAATAAAAATGCATTTTATTTTGTAAAGTGATTTCTTGCAACAAACAAACACAACAAAATATTCAGTCACCTCCTTGTCTGAAGGGCAAGTGGATAAACAGGTTAATGTCAAGTCCTGCATGGAACACCACACATTGGCTGCTACTGTAGACTGAATTATAGAACAGCTATTTCTTTGTTAAAATGTTATGGGATGCACTTTCTCCATTGTTTTTGATGGTAGGCCACTCTGGTAAGCCTATATTATGATCAAATAGCCACTAGCCAACTTGACCACTGTTAAAACTGTAACTTAAAGTGGGTACAGCCTAAGTGTTCACAGTAAACACGCGCTGGAAGTTGCACCAAATGTTCACAATGTTCAAGTTTGTGCTTAGCAGACATGGAATTTGTTCAGTGCCTAATTTTTTTTGAAGAAATTACATGAATAGAGCTGATGTGATTCTTCATCCTACATGTCAGAAAGGCATGTTTGTTCTTCGTAGTATATTTCTATATGAACATTCCACAATGTTGTGCCCTTCTGAATGCAGCCCAGGTATAACCAATGTTATGCATGCTCTGGATACTTTTCATCACTTTTTATCACTATAAAGCAAACGCCAGATGAATGACCAGTCCATTTCAGACATTAGCAGTGTGGTACAGATAACCCTTGGTGCGATTATTTTTCCTGGCTTTGGGAAAGCTTTCGATATGAATTACGTTTTGTTCATAGTAAACAAGAGGCATGAGTCAAGACGACAAGATCAGTATGGTAGCTAAATCACAGGTTATTTTAAGCCTTGGAGAGATCAAAAACAGCTGTAAATATCAAGAGTGGGCCTTAAGCCTTGGAGTAGTGATTACTTGCCTATGGCAAACAGTGCACAATAGGGGAGCACACATTAGTACTTTTCACACTACTGAGACAAACCGAGCCAAACAAGATGTACTGAGCTAATCTGGTTAGCTTCTATGTAGTTACTGTATGGATTGGTTCGGCACTATAGTGTGAAAAGAGTATTGGAGAGAAAACATTTACAGTGCAATGGTCTGATTAGTACAAACCTCTTATTTACAGAACTAGTTTGAGGACCATACAGGAAGATAAGGGAGGCTCAGGAAGGAAGTGACATCGGTAGCAGATATATAACAGTGTAATCCAAATATGTTTGAAATGTAGTTGAACTTCAGTCATTTGTGTCCCAAAATGATGCTTTTCAACAGGTGTAAATAATCATTGATTATTAATTTAAATGATTATTCATTTGTTTTTAAAGGGCTCTTTGAAATGCCAGTGTGATACTTTATCATGTATTATAGTTTGCAGAGCATTAGTGAAGTAGTCATTATGACACTATTCAATACCTCAGGAAGCCAGACAGTGGCAGCAGAGAGTTAATATCTTCATATTTCCATGTAGCGTCACAGAATTCGCATCTATTCAACCGCACACTTGGCCTAGTAACAAACTGCCTGGGGTAAACCTGATGTATTAATTTTAAAATAAACATCATATGATGAAAGAGTGTAATCATTGGAATATTGGTCATTTACTCTCTGTCAGCATCAGTTTTAACCAAATGTATGTGCACATAGTAAATGCACATAGTAAAAATGTAAACTTCCATTATGCATCCACTCTTACCCAGAGCAATTTGGCTAAAATGCCTTGCTCAACAGATTTTTACCCTAATCAGCTTGGGGATTCAAACCAGCAACATTTTGCTCACTGGCTCAACACTCTTAACCACTAGGCTACCTGCCATCCACTTTCAAATGTGGAGTGCTATCTCTACCAGGCCAGAGTAGAGGCCATTGATATGGCAAAGGGAATAAATTCAACTCCTAATTTTCTATTGGTTTCCTGAGGTGTGAAATATACAAAATAAAGGAGACAGACGGAACGATAAAAGACGAAACAATAGGTACTCCCTGTTGTATCATCCTTTGTTGCGATGCTCTTCGCCCCCAACCCACCCACGACCCATCCTACCCACCAAAAAGCTAAACTCTGGAGTGAAGTCAACCCTAGGAACAGATCTAGAATCAGCCCTCCCCAAATTCTAACCCATTAATGGGGTAAATACAAAACTGATCCAAGATCAGCTTCTTGGGGCAACATCATCGTAAGCTCATTGTACAGGGGAGCCTCTATGAGTACAACACTTCCCCTACTCACCCTACCCTGATCCATAAAGAAACTGTCTGTCTGTTGCCCCAAAATGGCCGCCTCACACTACCCGCCACTGCATGACGCTCATGTCCTTGCCCCCAGTGGAAACCAGGCAACTATCGTCAAACAGGAATTTTACGTTGGTCACATGACTGCTGTGTCCGCCATAAACATGACTGGGAGCCTGGAAGAAGAAGAAAATCAATTAATCAAACTGCAATCAATGGCTTCACATCATCTTCACAGGCTCTTCTCATCTAAACATTCAATAGATTTTCAATCTTACCCGGAATTGAGAGCAGGGGAATGAGAAAAGTTGGACTTTTCCGAAGTCGTCTCCTGTGACGAGCAGCCTTTTGTCATTGGATCTGGAGACGGCGTTGATGTCAGTCCCGTCGGAGCCGTCAGACCATAACCCTGTGGATCAGGACCAGAGTTACAGTATCTATCTCATTATGTTATACCCTACACAAAATGTTCAAAGTGAAGCATGCAGCATGTAATCTTGGAAACCCAGAACAAAAATGTTGCGTACTGTAATTGCATCATATGCTTGATTAGGTTCTGAGGGGAGAAGTACTGACAAGACAAACAAAGTCTCCACCCCCATAAATTAATCTCTCAGCCAAAGTATGGGTCAAATGGCCCCTCCCCTTCACAAATTTGAAAGATGCGAAATCGTGATTAGTCCAAATGACCAGTGACAAAAAATCTGTGCACAGGGAAGTTCCTCATTAGTCGTCACATCCCACAGTCTGTTGACAGATGCTACGATACCATCAAATGTTACGTCCATCTGTCCACAAGACATTGTACAGTATGTGTCCAGCAAACACATATCCAGCTGCATTGCTCACCAAAGACTTGGAAGCCCAGAGTGCAGTTGGACGTGGCCCAGGGGATGTCCCGTGTGGTCTCCACACTCACCACCTGTTTACACACTGATGGGATCCCTGGAATGAGACACAGCGGATTGAAATGTGGAGGTGCTACCCTGAAGTTTTCCAATAAGAACACAGATTTTCATTTTCAGTTGCTAAACAGCTTTACTGAACATGCCCATACTTACAATAGAGTATCTCATAGTCTCCTGAGTTGGACACCAGGTACTGAGAGTCCACTGACCAGTCCAGATGGGTGATGAAGCTGAAGTGGCCCTGAGAGACAGAAAGAGAGAGAGAGACAGAGAGAGATTGTATGCAGCTGTAGTACAAAGGCAAGAGAACCCTGCTGCAGCAGAACTTCACTAGATAAGACATTTGCTGAACATTATTTGTTCAAAACTTGAATACATGTAATTTTTGGAACATAAAAAGTATAACAAATATGTGAAGAAACCCTGCAGTTTTGAAACAGTGAACCGTTAAAGAACCAGTGCAGTCAAAACAGTTATTTTCTTGTGTTTTATACAGTACCAGTCAAAAGTTTGGACACACCTACTTATTCAAGTGTTTGTCTTACATTTTTACTGTTTTCTACATTGTAAAATAACAGTGAAGACATCAAAACTATGAAATAACACATATGGAATCATGTAGTAAACAAAAAAGTGTAAACATATTTTTTTTTTAATCCACAATTTGCATTGATGACAGCTTTGCACACTCTTGGCAATCTCTCAACCAGCTTCACCTGGAATGCTTTTACAACAGTCTTGAAGGAGTTCCCACATATGCTGAGCACTTGTTGGCTGCTTTTCCTTCACTCTGCGGTCCAAGTAATCCCAAACCATCTCAAAAGGGGTTGAGGTCGGGTGATTGTGTAGGCCAGGTCATCTGATGCAGCACTCCATCACTCTCCTTCTTGGTCAAATAGCCCTTACACAGCCTGGAGGTGTGTTGGGTCATTGTCCTGTTGAAAAACAAATGATCATCCCACTAAGCTCGAGAATGCTGTGGTAGCCATGCTGGTTAAGTGTGCCTTGAATTCTAAATAAATCACAGACATTGTCACCAGCAAAGCACCCCCACACCATCACACCTCCTCCTCCATACTTCATTGTTGGGAAACACATATGCAGAGATCATTCGTTCACCTACTCTATGTCTCACAAAGACACAGTGATTGGATCCAAAATGTTCCAATTTGGACTCATCAGACCAAAGGACAGATTTCCACCGGTCTTGTCACGACTTCGGACAAAGTTGGTCCCTCTCCTTCTTCGGGCGGTGTTCGGCGGTCGACGTCACCGGCTTTCTAGACACCACCGATCAATGTTTCATTTTCGTTTTGTTTTGTCTTGATTATTTACACACCTGGTTTCCATTCCATTAATTATGTTCATTATTTAACCCTCTGAGTTCCTTCTCTGTTTTGTGCGTTATTGTTTGTCATGTGGGTTCTCGTTGTTTGTGCTTTAGTTTATTGTATATGTTCCTTGTTGGAATATTACCATTGATTGAGTAAATCGTTGATTATTACTCAGAACTGTGTCTTGCGCCTGACTTTGCCTTTATTCAATTTCACCAACGGCCTCACATTTCAAATGTCCATTGCTCTTGTTTCTTGCCCCAAGCAAGTCTCTTCTTCTTATTGGTGTCCTTTAGTAGTGGTTTCTTTGCAGCAATTCGACCACACAGTCTCCTCTGAACAGTTGTTGTTCAGATGTGTCTGTTACTTGAACTCTGTGAAGCATTAGTGTGGGCTGCAATCTGAGGTGCAGTTAACTCTAATTACCTTACCCTCCGCAGCAGTGGTCACTCTGGGTCTTCCTTTCCTGTGGCGGTCCTCATGAGAGCCAGTTTCATCATAGGGCTTGATGGTTTTTGCGACCGCACTTGAAGAAATATTCAAAGTTCTTGACATTTTCCGCATTGACTGACCTTCATGTCTTAAAGTAATGATGGACTGTCATTTCACTTTGCTTATTTGAGCTGTTCTTGCAACAATATGGACTTGTTCTTTTAGGAAATAGGGCTATCTTCTGTATACCACCCCAACCTTGTCACAACACAACTGATTGGCTCAAACGCATTAAGAAGGAAAGAAATTCCACATACTGTATTAACTTTTAACAAGGCACACCTGTTAATTGAAATGCATTCCAGGTGACTATCTCATGAAGCTGGTTGACAGAATGCCAAGAGTATGCAAAGCTGTCATCAAGGCAAAGGGTGGCTACTTAGAGGAATCTCAAATATAAAATATATTTTGATTTATTTATCGCTTGTTTGGTTACTACATGATTCATTCAGCCGACAGAAACTTTCAACCGGTTTTCCCCATTAAGCAGCGGGTCGGAGTCAGAGGCCGAGTCTTCTCTGGTCTCTACTCCTCCCGTTACGGGGTCTGAGACGCCGAAGCTTCCCACCATTAGCTCTGACAAATTGAAAACTCTAGTCATTGGCGACTCCATTACCCGCAGTATTAGACTTAAAACGAATCATCCAGCGATCATACACTGTTTACCGGGGGGCAGGGCTACCGACGTTAAGGCTAATCTGAAGATGGTGCTGGCTAAAGCTAAAACTGGCGAGTGTAGAGAGTATAGAGATATTGTTATCCACGTCTGCACCAACGATGTTAGGATGAAACAGTCAGAGATCACCAAGAGCAACATAGCTTCTGCGTGTAAATCAGCTAGAAAGATGTGTCGGCATCGAGTAATTGTCTCTGGCCCCCTCCCAGTTAGGGGGAGTGATGAGCTCTACAGCAGAGTCTCACAACTCAATCGCTGGTTGAAAACTGTTTTCTGCCCCTCCCAAAAGATAGAATTTGTAGATAATTGGCCCTCTTTCTGGGACTCACCCACAAACAGGACCAAGCCTGACCTGCTGAGGAGTGACGGACTCCATCCTAGCTGGAGGGGTGCTCTCATTTTATCTACCAACATAGACAGGGCTCTAACTCCTCTAGCTCCACAATGAAATAGGGTGCAGGCCAGGCAGCAGGCTGTTAGCCAGCCTGCCAGCATAGTGGAGTCTGCCACTAGCACAGTCAGTGTAGTCAGCTCAGCTATCACCATTGAGACCGTGTCTGTGCCTCGACCTAGGTTGGGCAAAACTAAACATGGCGGTGTTCGCCTTAGCAATCTCACTAGGATAAAGACCACCTCCATTCCTGTCATTATTGAAAGAGATCATGATACCTCACATCTCAAAATAGGGCTACTTAATGTTAGATCCCTTACTTCAAAGGCAATTATAGTCAATGAACTAATCACTGATCATAATCTTGATGTGATTGGCCTGACTGAAACATGGCTTAAGCCTGATGAATTTACTGTGTTAAATGAGGCCTCACCTAGTGGCTAAACTAGTGACTATATCCCCCGTGCATCCCGCAAAGGCGGAGGTGTTGCTAACATTTACGATAGCAAATTTCAATTTACAAAAGAAAAAATGACGTTTTCGTCTTTTGAGCTTCTAGTCATGAAGTCTATGCAGCCTACTCAATCACTTTTTATAGCTACTGTTTACAGGCCTCCTGGGCCATATACAGCGTTCCTCACTGAGTTCCCTGAATTCCTATCGGACCTTGTAGTCATAACGGATAATATTCTAATCTTTGGTGACTTTAATATTCACATGAAAAAGTCCACAGACCCACTCCAAAAGGCTTTCGGAGCCATCATCGACTCAGTGGGTTTTGTCCAACATGTCTCTGGACCCACTCACTGTCACAGTCATACGCTGGACCTAGTTTTGTCCCATGGAATAAATGTTGTGGATCTTAATGTTTTTCCTCATAATCCTGGACTATCGGACCACCATTTTATTACGTTTGCAATTGCAACAAATAATCTGCTCAGACCCCAACCAAGGATCATCAAAAGTCGTGCTATAAATTCACAGACAACACAAAGATTCCTTGATGTCCTTCCAGATTCCCTCTGTCTACCCAAGGACGCCAGAGGACAAAAATCAGTTAACCACCTAACTGAGGAACTCAACTTAACCTTGCGCAATACCCATGATGCAGTTGCACCCCTAAAAACTAAAAACATTTCTCATAAGAAACTAGCTCCCTGGTACACAGAAAATACCCGAGCTCTGAAGCAAGCTTCCAGAAAATTGGAACGGAAATGGCGCCACACCAAACTGGAAGTCTTCCGACTAGCTTGGAAAGACAGTACTGTGCAGTACCGAAGAGCCCTTACTGCTGCTCGATCATCCTATTTTTCTAACTTAATTGAGGAAAATAAGAACAATCCGAAATTCCTTTTTGATACTGTCGCAAAGCTAACTAAAAAGCAGCATTCCCCAAGAGAGGATGACTTTCACTTTAGCAGTGATAAATTCATGAACTTGATTATTAGAAAGCAAATTACGGACTCCTCCTTAAATCTGCGTATTCCTTCAAAGCTCAGTTGTCTTGAGTCTGCACAACTCTGCCAGGACCTAGGATCAAGAGAGACGCTCAAGTGTTTTAGTACTATATCTCTTGACACAATGATGAAAATAATCATGGCCTCTAAACCTTCAAGCTGCATACTGGACCCTATTCCAACTAAACTACTGAAAGAGCTGTTTCCTGTGCTTGGCCCTCCTATGTTGAACATAATAAACGGCTCTCTATCCACCGGATGTGTACCAAACTCACTAAAAGTGGCAGTAATAAAGCCTCTCTTGAAAAAGCCAAACCTTGGCCCAGAAAATATAAAAAACTATCGGCCTATATCGAATCTTCCATTCCTCTCAAAAATTTTAGAAAAGGCTGTTGCGCAACAACTCACTGCCTTCCTGAAGACAAACAATGTATACGAAATGCTTCAGTCTGGTTTTAGACCCCATCATAGCACTGAGACGGCACTTGTGAAGGTGGTAAATGACATTTTAATGGCATCGGACCGAGGCTCTGCATCTGTCCTCGTGCTCCTAGACCTTAGTGCTGCTTTTGATACCATCGATCACCACATTCTTTTGGAGAGATTGGAAACCCAAATTGGTCTACACGGACAAGTTCTGGCCTGGTTTAGATCTTATCTGTCGGAAAGATATCAGTTTGTCTCTGTGAATGGTTTGTCCTCTGACAAATCAACTGTAAATTTCGGTGTTCCTCAAGGTTCCGTTTTAGGACCACTATTGTTTTCACTATATATTTTACCTCTTGGGGATGTTATTCGAAAACATAATGTTAACTTTCACTGCTATGCGGATGACACACAGCTGTACATTTCAATTAAACATGGTGAAGCCCCAAAATTGCCCTTGCTAGAAGAATGTGTTTCAGACATAAGGAAGTGGATGGCTGCAAACTTTCTACTTTTAAACTCGGACAAAACAGAGATGCCAAGTCCCAAGAAACAAAG
Source organism: Oncorhynchus mykiss (assembly GCF_057628025.1). Lineage (NCBI taxonomy): Eukaryota > Metazoa > Chordata > Actinopteri > Salmoniformes > Salmonidae > Oncorhynchus > Oncorhynchus mykiss. The sequence continues at coordinate 46,609,658 of NC_143046.1, forward strand.
AGATCTTCTGTTGAATCTGACAATTAATCTTAATGGTTGTACAGTCGTCTCAAATAAAACTGTGAAGGACCTCGGCGTTACTCTGGACCCTGATCTCTCTTTTGAAGAACATATCAAGACCATTTCAAGGACAGCTTTTTTCCATCTACGTAACATTGCAAAAATCAGAAACTTTCTGTCCAAAAATGTTGCAGAAAAATTAATCCATGCTTTTGTCACTTCCAGGTTAGACTACTGCAATGCTCTACTTTCCGGCTACCCGGATAAAGCACTAAATAAACTTCAGTTAGTGCTAAATACGGCTGCTAGAATCCTGACTAGAACCAAAAAATGTGATCATATTACTCCAGTGCTAGCCTCTCTACACTGGCTTCCTGTCAAAGCAAGGGCTGATTTCAAGGTTTTACTGCTAACCTACAAAGCATTACATGGGCTTGCTCCTACCTATCTCTCTGATTTGGTCCTGCCGTACATACCTACACGTACGCTACGGTCACAAGACGCAGGCCTCCTAATTGTCCCTAGAATTTTTAAGCAAACAGCTGGAGGCAGGGCTATCTCCTATAGAGCTCCATTTTTATGGAACGGTCTGCCTACCCATGTCAGAGACGCAAACTCGGTCTCAACCTTTAAGTCTCTACTGAAGACTCATCTCTTCAGTGGGTCATATGATTGAGTGTAGTCTGGCCCAGGAGTGGGAGGGTGAACGGAAAGGCTCTGGAGCAACGAACCGCCCTTGCTGTCTCTGCCTGGCCGGTTCCCCTCTTTCCACTGGGATTCTCTGCCTCTAACCCTATTACAGGGGCTGAGTCACTGGCTTTACTGGGGCTCTCTCATGCCGTCCCTGGAGGGGGTGCGTCACCTGAGTGGGTTGAGTCACTGATGTGGTCATCCTGTCTGGGTTGCCCCCCCCCCCCCCCCCCCCCCCCCCCCTTGGGTTGTGCCGTGGCGGAGGTCTTTGTGGGCTATACTCAGCCTTGTCTCAGGATGGTAAGTTGGTGGTTGAAGATATCCCTCTAGTGGTGTGGGGGCTGTGCTTTGGCAAAGTGGGTGGGGTTATATCCTTCCTGTTTGGCCCTGTTCCGGGGGTGTCCTCGGAGTGGGCCACAGTGTCTCCTGACCCCTCCTGTCTCAGCCTCCAGTATTTATGCTGCAGTAGTTTATGTGTCGGGGGGCTAGGGTCAGTTTGTTATATCTGGAGTACTTCTCCTGTCCTATTCGGTGTCCTGTGTGAATCTAAGTGTGCGTTCTCTAATTCTCTCCTTCTCTCTTTCTCTCTCTCGGAGGACCTGAGCCCTAGGACCATGCCCCAGGAATACCTGACATGATGACTCCTTGCTGTCCCCAGTCCACCTGACTGTGCTGCTGCTCCAGTTTCAACTATTCTGCCTTATTATTATTCGACCATGCTGGTCATTTATGAACATTTGATCATCTTGACCATGTTTTGTTATAATCTCCACCCGGCACAACCAGAAGAGGACTGGCCACCCCACATAGCCTGGTTCCTCTCTAGGTTTCTTCCTAGGTTTTGGCCTTTCTAGGGAGTTTTTCCTAGCCACCGTGCTTCTACACCTGCATTGCTTGCTGTTTGGGGTTTTAGGCTGGGTTTCTGTACAGCACTTTGAGATATCAGCTGATGTACGAAGGGCTATATAAATTAATTTGATTTGATTTGATTTGATTCCATATGTGTTATTTCGTAGTTTTGATGTCTTCACTATTATTCTACAATGTAGAAAATAGTAAAAATAAAGAAAAAACATGGAATGAGTAGGTGTGTCCAAACTTTTGACTGGTACCGTATACATTTCCACACTATGAGGTAGGAATAATAATGTGAAATTGTGAAAATTATGATAATGCAGTGTAAGAGTGTAAGAGCTGTTTGAAAAGGCCGGCTGAAATGTCAACCTGTTTTGGTTGGATGGTCTATTAAATGTGTTAATAGACAAATAAGAAAGACAGTTCCAAACCTCTCTGCCAATAACAGCTACTTTGCAGTTTTTCCCCTCCCCACTCCCTGACAGTACTATAAAAATGCTTGTTTGAGAAATTGCTCTTTGCTCAGAAACAATTTTTTTGTTGACAATTTTTATTGAAAACAATCACAGTAAGGTACTTAACAGTTACCCAGAAATGATTTGATATTGAGATAAAAACGACTGCATTGGGCCTTTAAAGGTCAACTACCCCTTAACTTAGAACAAACTTCTCTGGTTTTAGACGGCCTATGTGGTATTGATATAAGTCAAACGTGTGAATAGGATACTTTTGGCCATAAAGCCAGACGTGTCCAAAAATTTGTGTTGTTGGTGAGTTCGTCATGAGTGACTGCAGGGTTGGGTATGGATTACAATTATGCCCACTTGCCCACTAACACATGAGAAACAGCTATGCTGATTGTGCTCTATCAGCTGAGCACGCTCTATCGCAGGTATCATCATCTAAAAGCAGTCGCAGACAGATTTTTTTTCTCTAGGGGATGGCCGGGGGGTAGCTTAATTACAAATCATTTGTAGACTGCAAATTGTCCACAAGAGGCCCAAACGGATATAATGTTTGACTAAACATAATAATTTCAAACCTTGCTCACATTTGTGTATGATCACATGTAGTGTCTCTCTATTATGTGTGGGAACAATTGGGAGCAGATTTCTTGTATAAAATCACTAGGAGCTGATTTCCTGGTGTTTTTACAGTCTTAAAAAAAATGTTTTTGCTCAGAGAACTTGGGGGGCCAAGTAAAACCACCAGCGGGCCAAATTCGACCCAGGGGCCACCAATAGGGGATTCCTGCTCTATCCAATCACAGCAGCCAGATCCTCCAGACAGTGCGACAATATGCATGTGTGTGTTTTGTGTGTGTGAGCGTATGTAGTGTGTGTATGTGTGTGTTAAAGTGTAGTATGTGTGAGTGTGTGGGTAGAGTCCAGTGAGTGTGCATAGAGCTTGTGCAAGAAGGTCAGTGCAAAAAAAAAATTGCAATGCAAATAGTCTGGATAGCCATTTTATTAACTGTCTTATGACTTGGGGGTAGAAGCTGTTCAGGAGCCTTTTGGTCCCAGACTCCCAGAGAGAGCTGGCTAGAGTCTTTGACAATTTTTAGGGTCTTTCTCTGACAGCGCCTGGTAAAGAGGTCCTGGATGGCAGGGAGCTCAGCCCCAGTGATATAGTGGCACTACCCTCTGTGGCTCTTGCAGTCAGATGCCAAGCAGTTGCTATACCAAGTGGTGATGCAGCCAATTAAGATGCTCTAAATGGTGCAGCTGTAGAACTTTTTGAAGACCTGAGGGGCCATGCCAAATCTTTTCAGCCTCCTGAGGGGAAAGAGGCTTTGTTGTGCCCTTTTTACGATTGGGTTTGGACCATGATGGATCCTTAGTGATGTAGACACTGAGAAACTTGAAGCTCTCGACCCACTCCACCAAAACCCCCATCAATATGAATGGGGGTGTGCTTTCATGCTCTGAGTACGTGTCCTGGCAATCCGTCTGGCCCTGTGGCCTTGTGAATGTTAACCTGTTTAAAGGTCTTACTCACATCAGCTACAGAGAGCGTGATCACACAGTTGTCCGGAACAACTGGTGCTCTCATTCATGGTTTAGTGTTGCTTTCCTTGTCTACATGGCTCGCGTCACTGGACAGCTCGTGGCTGGGTGTCCCTTTGCAATCCGTGATAGTTCGCAAGTCCTACCACATCCGAAGAGCATCAGAGCTGGTGTAATAAGATTCAATCTTGGTCCTGTATTGATGTTTTGCCTGTTTGTTTGGTGTTTCACTCGTTTAGCCTGTTTGTTTAGTCCGGATTAGTGTTTCACTCCTTTAGCTCAGTTATGTTTCCATGGCTTCTGGTTGGGATCCATGGCTTCATTTTGGGATATGTACGTACGGACATTGCACACACACTTATTATAAAGCCGGTGACTGATGCAAATTCCTCAATGTCATCGGATGAATTCCGGAACATATTCCAGTCTGAGCTAGTGAATAAGTCCTGTAGCTTACCATCTGCTTCCTCGGACCACTTCCATATTGAGAGCGTCACTGGTACTTCCTGTTAGAGTTTTTGCTTGTAAGCAGGAATCAGGAGGATAGAGTTATGGTCAGATTTGCCAAATTAAGCACGAGGGAGAGGTTTGTATGGATCTCTATGTTTTTTTGTTTGTTGTTGTTTGCTTACCCCCTTTTCTCCCCAATTTCATGGTATCCAATTGGTAGTTACAGTCTTGTCTTATTGCTGTATCTCCCGTACGGACTCAGGAGAGGCAAAGGTCGAGAGCCATGGGTCCTCCGAAACACAACCCAACCAAGCCGCACTGCTTCTTGACACAATGCCCACTTAATCCGGAAACCAGCCACACCAATGTGTCGGAGGAAACACCGCACACCTGACCATGTCAGCCTGCCACAGGAGTCGCTAGAGTGCGATGGGACAAGGACATCCCTGCTGGCCAAACCCGGACGACACTGGGCCACTTGTACGCCGTCCCATGGGTCTCCCGGTCGCGGCCGGCTGCGACAGAGCCTGGACTCAAACCAGAATCTCTGGTGGCACAACTAGCAACTGTGATGCAGTGCATTAGATCACTGCGCCACCCAGGAGGCCCACTGGATCTCTGTGCGTGGAGTAAAGATGATCTAAAGTTGTTTTGCCTCTAGTTGCACATAATATGCTGGTAGAAATTAGGCCAAATGGATTTCAGTTTTCCTGCATTCAATTCACCGGCCACTAGGAGCTCTGCCTCTGGGTGAGCATTTTCTTGTTTGCTTATGGCCCTATACAGCTCATTGAGTGCGTTCTCATGCCAGCATAGATTTGTGGTGGTAAATAGACAGCTACTAAAATATAGATGAACTCTCTAGGAAAAAAGTATGGTCTACAGCTTATCATGAGTTATTGTAACTCAGGTGAGCAGAACCTTGAGACTTCCTTAATATTAGAGCTTATGAACCAGCTATTATAAACAGAGAAACACACCCCCGGGGCTTCCCCAAAGCTGCCATTCTGTCCTGCAGATGTATATAAAAAACATATAGATTTACAGTAGACATTCCATTAAAAAGCATCTGTTTCCAGCTACAATAGTCATTTACAACATTAACAATGTGTACACTGTATTTCTGATCAATTTGATGTTATTTTAATGGACGAAAATGTGCTTTCTTTCAAAACAAGGATATTTCTAAGTGACCCCAAACATTGGAACGGCAGTGTAAATGGAGATAGTTTAGTGCCTAAAAAAGGTGGATAAATACATGTAAAAAATATATAAATAGTTTCCTGATCTTTCTTATATCGCTCAGATATATGACAGACACTTCCGAACAAACTTCCTGTAGAATTTTGTATTCTGTTGTTCCATGTAGAATATCTATCATTCAATGCGATTCTATGGGCTAATATAGCAGCAATGCAAATTTCAAAGTTTCACCCAAAAATTGTTGTATATATTGATGTGTCTTTATATATTAAGCCTGGCTTAGACAGGGCTTAGACTCAAGGGATATAATAACACCAATAAGTTTAGTCTCCTCTACTTGATCAACAGCCACATTATTCATTACCTGATTTAATTCATTGCCTGTTTTAATACTTAGGGAATGATTTATACCGAATACAATGCTTTTAGTTATGTTCAGAACTACTTTATTTCTAGCAATCATTCTACAACAGACTGCAACTTAGGGTTGCACTGATTTCACTGGCTGTGGGTGCAAGCTTTAACTTCCTGACTGATGTCTTGAGATGTTGCTTCAATATATCTACAGAATTTGATGCCATGATGCCATCTATTTTGTGATGTGCACCAGTCCCTCCTGCAGCAAAGCACCCCCACAACATGATGCTGCCACCCCCATGATTCACGGTTGGGATGCTGTTCTTCGGCTTGCAAGCCTTCCCCTTTTTCTTCCAAACATAATGATGGTCATTATGGCCAAACAGTTCTGTTGTTGTTCCATCAGACCAGAGGACATTTCTCCAAAAAGTATGATCTTTGTCCCCATGCAAACCGTAGTCTGGCTTTTTTATGGCGGTTTTGGAGCAGTAGCTTCTTCCTGAGCGGTTTTGGAGCAGTGGCTTCTTCCTGAGCGGCCTATCAGGTTATGTCGATATAGGACTCGTTTTACTGTGGATATAGATACTTTTGACCCTGTTTCCTCCAGCATCTTCAAATGGTCCTTTGCTGTTGTTCTGGGATTGATTTGCACTTTTCGCACCAAAGTACGTTCATCTCTAGGAGACAGAACACGTCTCCTTCTTGAGCGGTATAACGGCTGCGTGGTCCCATGGTGTTTATAATAGCGTACTATTGTTTGCACAGATGAACGTGGTACCTTCAGGTGTTTGGAAATTGCTCTCAAAAATGAACCAGACTTGTGGAGGTCTACAATTTTTTTCTGAGGTCTTGGTTAATTTCTTTTGATTTCCCCACGATGTCAAGCAAAGAGGCACTGAGTTTGAATCTAGGCCTTGAACTACATCCACAGGTACACCTCCAATTGGCTCAAATGATGTCAATTAGCCGATCAGAAGCTGCTAAAGCCATGACATCATTTTCTGGAATTTTCCAAGCTGTTTAAAGGGACAGTCAACTTAGTGTATGTAAACTTCTGACCCACTGGAATTGTGATACAGTGAGTTATAAGTGTGTGTCACTTGTGTCATGCACAAAGTAGATGTCCTAACCGACTTGCCAAAACTATAGTTTGTTAACTTCTTATGGCTTGAATCCTTCTAATGGGATCTAACCAAATTCAAAACAACAGAAATCTCATAATTAAAATTCCTCAAACATAGAAGTATTTTACACCATTTTAAAGATAAACTTGTTGTTAATCCCACCACAGTGTCCGATTTCCAAAAGGCTTTACAGCGAAAGCACAACATATGATTATGTTAGGTCAGGGCCTAGTCACAAAATTACACACAGCCATTTTCCAGCAAAAGAGAGGAGTCACAAAAAGCATAAATAGAGATCAAATTAATCACTAACCTTTGATGATCTTCATCAGGTGACACTCATAGGACTTCATGTTACACAATACATGTATGTTTTGTTCGATAAAGTTCCTATTTATATACAAAAATCAGAGTTTACATTGGCGATTTATGTTTAGTAGTTCCAAAACATCCGGTGATTTTGCAGAGAGCCACAACAATTTACAGAAATACTCATAATAAACATTTATAAAAGATACAACTATCATGGATGGAATTATAGATACGCTTCTCCTTAATGCAACTGCTGTGTCAAATTTCAAAAAAACATTATGGAAAAAGCAAACCATGCAATAATCTGAGTACGGCGCTCAGACAACAAATCAAGCCATACAGATATCCGCCATGTTGGAGTCAACAGAAGTCAGAAATAGCGTTATAAATATTCACTTACCTTTGATGAACTTCATCAGAATGCACACCCAGGAATCCCAGTTCCACAATACATTTTTGATTTGTTCGATAAAGTACATAATTTATGCCCAAATACATCCTTTTTGTTTGCGTGTTTAGCCTAGTAATCCAAATGCTCAATACGCGATCGCTTAGTTCAGATTAGGTTATATTACAGGTTGTTTTTAACATAAATCTTCAATAATGTTCCAACCGGAGAATTCCTTTGTCTTCAGAAATGCAATGGAACTCAAGCTAACTCTCACGTGAACATGCATGGCCAGCTCATGCCTCTCTGGCAGACCTCTGACTCAATCCCCTCTCATTCCCCCCTCCTTCACAGTAGAAGCATCAAACACGTTTCTAAAGACTGTTGACATCTCGTGGAAGCCGTAGGAAGTGCAATTTGACCCCATAGACACTGTATATTCGATAGGCGAAGAGTTGAAAAACTACAAACCTCAGATTTCCCACTTCCTGGTTCGATTTTGTCTCAGGTTTTTGCCTGCCATATGAGTTATATACTCACAGACATCATTCAAACAGTTTTAGAAACTTCAGAGTGTTTTCTATCCAAATCCAATAATAATCTATCTAATAATATGCATATATTAACAACTGGGCCAGAGCAGCAGGCAGTTTACTTTCGGGCACCTTATTTCCAAGCTACTCAATACTGCCCCCAGCCATAACACGTTTTAACAAGAAATTTGTGGAGTGGTTGAAAAACGAGTTTTAATGACTCAACCTAAGTGTATGTAAACTTCCCACTTCAACTGTATATTTTCCATGTCGTTGTTCAGCCACAACTCAGAGAAACGTAGGATATTATAGTTCTTCAGATCACATTGATAGGATAGTCTCAAACGGAGCTCTTCCAGTTTATTCTCCAGTGATTGCACTTTCGCCAATAGAATAGTGGGCTGGTATGTACCGCAGCGGGCTATGCACCCGTACTGGGGATACCGTGCGCTCCACAGCAGAACACGTTGCCTGCCTGGTCTCGCTCGCTCTCCGGTAAGCACAGGAAGTTGGCGCAGGTCTCATACCTGGCTTCGCCACACGCCCTGTGTGCCTCCACCCCAATACATTTTTTGGGGCTGCCTCTCGGGCTTCCTTGCCAGCCGTGTTCCCTCACATCGCTGGCTCCTCTCTCCGGCTGCCTCCACTCTCCTAGCTGCCTCCACCTGTTCCCATGGGAGGAGATTCCTTCCAGCCAAGATCTCCTCCCATGTGTAGCAACCCTTGCTGTTCAAAACGTCCTCCCATTTCCAGGAGTCCTGACATCGCTGCCTCTCCTGCTGCTGCTGCTGCCTGTTACCACGCCGCTTGGTCCTTGGTTGGTGGGTGGTTCTGTAACGGTTTTCTTCCGTTGAAGGAGAGGAGGACCAAAATGCAGCGTGGTTAGTGTTCAACATGTTTAATAAGGACAATAAATGTGAACACTACAAAATACAAAACAACAAATGTGAAAAAAACGAAACAGTCCTATCTGGTGCATAGACACAAAGACAGAAGACAACCACCCACAAAACCCAACACAAAACAGGCTACCTAAATATGGTTCCCAATCAGAGACAATGACTAACACCTGCCTCTGATTGAGAACCATATCAGACCAAACATTAAAATAGACAAACTAGACATACAACATAGAATGCCCACTCAGCTCATGTCCTGATCAACACTAAAACAAAGAAAACACAAAAGAACTATGGTCAGAACGTGACAGTCATGGTGTTGATATACACATGTATGGAGATTATACTGTTATATACACACATGCCACAACAAAAGTTGCATCTAAGCTAACTAAAGCTTTGGCTCAGAAGGAAAAAGCATGTCACCAATCCTGACCTCTTTATTGTGTCTGAATATACAGTGCAGGAAACTGCTAAAATAATGGAAACACTTGAGGAAATCAGGGATACAAAGTTTAATGAAAGCAGGTGCTTCCACACCGGTGTGGTTCCTGAGTTAATTAAGCAATTAACATCCCATCATGCTTAGGGTCATGTATAAAAATGCATTATTTTGGTTATTATTTTGGCTACCATGGCTATGCCCCATTTGATGACAATGCCCCCATCCACAGGTCACAAGTGATCACTGAATGGTTTGATGAACATGAAAACAACGTAAACCATATGCCATGGCCATTTCAGTCATCGAAGAGCCCCACCTGTTTTTTGCCCACCTGTTTAGTTAAAAAAAAATACAAAATAATGTGGTGCCTGTTTTGCATGTTATTTTAGCATTAATACGTGTCACATATCAGTTTACAAACAATGTAAAAAAAAATGTTTTAGCCTAGCTCAGTGCTTTCTGTGGTGTTGGGGCAGCCAGCGGAAAAAAATGTGCATAGAGGTTGGTAATGTTCTCTAGTTGCGCCGTGATTGGCTCAGTGTTCTGTCACTCATGGGGACAATACATCACCACAAAATCAACAGGGAGAGCTCAAAAATTCAAGCCCCTTGGGTGCTGCCATAGAGTTACATTAGAAGAAGGCTCAATGTCATTGGCTACAGATAAAATGACATCAAATGACGTTATATTTACAGTAGCTTTGATTGGACTAAGCTAGCAAGGTAGCAGTCATCATCATGAATCAAGTCAACAAACTACTGGCAAATTCTTTTCAATCCTTGTAATATGTAAAGAAATTATAGATAAAAGGTATTGGTGCTCATCGGCCATTGGACATAAACATTACACAACAAGTTAGAAATCGCAAATTTAACAATGAGTGGTTTGGAAGAAATCAGTGGCTAACTGCAAGCATTGCAATGCAATCACTAGCCTGCTACTCAGTGGAGTGGATGTGTGGTAAAAGTCTGGGTATAAGGGTCTTTTTTCCAAGCTTAAACATTGAAAATTAGCCAGGCTGTCAATCCAGCATGACTTCTGCCGCTTTCAAATTAACTGGAAACTCGGAACTACTACATCTCAGACTTCAGTGAGTTCAGTGAGTTCGACCTGAAGATCACTGAGGTTATGATTCGAGTTCCCAGTTGTCTTGAAAGCACCATAAATCCAGAGAATGCCAGTCTTTGATAACAAAGTTTGATGACAAAATTTGCCACGAAGGACCACCGCTCCACCTTCCTGTCCAAGTGAGCACAACACAACAAGGTGAGTCCAAAAATGTATTGTATGCTGCAGCATAAATGACGTAATATGCCAGGGAGATATGTATACTGTAGCTAAGGAAGTAATACTATGTTTTGTAGTAAGCTGTTAGTAGCCCATGTGCCTCACCCTAATAATGTGGTCCCTTTTCCCCTCATAATTTAGCCTACTGACTTGGTGGTGCACATGTAGCCTATAGACTGTTTCAGAGAAATATCATCATCAAATATTGTAAGAGCTTTCATTGTCTGCCTATATGCCCCCTTTATTTATGCTAAGGTTCTGACTTGTTGTACAGGGATAATATTGTAAGAACGGCCCATGTTCTGAATTCTGTCGCTGTACATTTCATTGACTACGTCCGTCCTATAGCTCTCTCATTAACGTCTTAATTGAAATTACGATTGCCTTTTATCCACTCATCGTTCCCTGAGGCCATAGTCTGTACATCTCAATCGTCAGTAGAAACCACATTTGTGTAAGCAAGTCAGCCATATCAGCTATGTTTTTTTAAAGTCAGTAAATGAGGCTGAATGAACTGTTTCACTGCCAGACAAGGCTCTGCTGATAGCCAGGTGTAACAGTGGTAAGGTGTAGGGACTGCTATTGGGACTCCGCTGTTGGGACAGTTTTATGAAGGCTGTTCATGGCTCACATCAACACCATCATCCCGGGAAACTCTAGACACACTCCAATTCGCATACCGCCCCAACAGATCCACAGATGACGCAATCTCAATCGCACCTGGACAAAAGGAACACCTGTGCTGTTCATTGACTACAGCTCAGTGTTCAACCATAGTACACACAAAGCTCATCACTAAGCTAAGGACCCTGGTATTAAACATCTCCCTCAACATCTGGATCCTGAACTTTCTGACGGGTTGCCCCGAAGTGGCAAAGGTAGGCCACAACCACAACCACAACACGGGGGCCCTTCAGGGGTGCATGCTTAGTCTCCTCCTGTACTCCCTGTTTAACCACAACTGCGTGTCCAAGCAAGACTCCAACACTATCATTAAGTTTGCTGACGACACAACAGTGATGATCACCGACAATGATGAGACAGCCTACAGGTAGGAGGTTAGAGACCTGGCAGTGTGTTGCCAGGACAACAACCTCTGCCTCAACGTGAGCAAGACAAAGGAGTTGATCGGAAAAGGAGGGCCGAACTCACCCCTATTCACATTGACAGGGCTGTAGTGGAGCGGGTCGAGAGTTTCAAGTTTCTTGGTGTCCACATCACCAACAAACTATCATGGTCCAAACACACCAAGAAAGTTGTGAAGAGGGCACGACAACCCCTTTTCCCCCTCAGGAGACCCCCTTAAGATTTGGCATGGGTCCCCAGATTCTCAAAAATTTCTACAGCTGCACCATCGAGAGCATCCTGATTGGTTGCATCGCCGCCTGGTATGGCAACTGCTTGGCATTCGATCGTAAGTCTTTACAGAGGGTAGTGCATACAGCCCAGTACATCACTGGGGCCAAGCTTCCTGCCATCCAGGAACTATATACTAGGCAGTGTCAGAGGAAGGCCCAAAAAATGGTCAAGGACTCCAGTCACCCAAGTATGGCACGGCAAGTGGTACCAGAGTGCCAAGTCTAGGTCCAAAAGGCTCCTTAACAGCTTCTACCCCCAATGCATAAGACTGCTGAACAATTAATCAAATGGCCACCCGGATTATTTACATTGACCCCCACTTTTATTATATATGCATAGTCACTTTACCGATACCTACATGTAAAAATTACCTTGACTAACCTGTACCCCCGCACATTGACTCGGTACCGGTACCCTCTGTATATATAGCCTCGTTATTGTTATTTTATTGTGTTACTTTTTATTACATTTTTTACTTTAGTTTATTTAGTTGATATTTTCTTCACTTTATTTCTTGAACTGCATTGTTGGTTAAGGGCTTGTAAAGTAAGTATTTCACGGTAAGGTTTTATTCGGCGCATGTGACAAGTAACACATGTTTGTTGCACCGTTAGTCCAATTCATGTATTGTTTATTGTTGTGTTGTGTTGTGTAGTGGCTTTCCTGGCATGCATCTACAATTTTTTGTGGAGTTTGCCCCACCAAGATTTACATGCTAAATCGGCACTGGGTACAATGCATCTTTTCTCAAGTGTACTAAGAAGTATGTTCTGTTGTATATTGTCCTTGTTCAAATAAACTTAATCATAATATCAACAAATAATCTTCAATCCATTACATTTTCATCTCATAAAAATTAAGAGAACCAATAACTACATTTACTCAATTTACTAAAATGATCTTTCTCAAAAATGTTGTATATTGTCTCATACAATAATGATCATTATTATAGAATAATAAATGTTTTGTTCCCCCAAAACATTTTTGGAGATTAACTTTTTTAATATTTTTTTTTATATTGGCAATCTCATTGCAATTCCCCCTCGACCCTGACTTTGAATACCTATTTAAACCATAATACACTATGCTGTGAATGCGCATCATTTAGCATGCCCTCCTGATGTGATGCTGAGGAGAAGAGGGGTGTACTAAAAATAAAAGGTGCTCACCGAGCACTTTCCCACTCGACCGTACTTCCTGCCGCTCTCCCCCACTGCGTAGATATAGATGTAGTTGTCGTGAGAGCCGATCGCCAGGAAATTGCCATCTAGGAATAGGGACAGGAGATGTAGGTTAGAACGGATAATGTCCCCGACATAAAACGTCCGTATCACAGTCAATCTACATTGAGTGTACAAAACATTAAGAACACCTGCTCTTTCCATGACATAGACTGACCAGGTGAATCCAGGTGAAAGCTATGATCCTTTATTGAAGTCACTTGTTGAATCCACTTCAATCAGTGGAGATGAAGGGGAGGAGATAGGTTAAATAAGGATGTTTAAACCTTGAGACAGTTGAGACATGGATTGTGATTGTGTGCCATTCCGAGGGTGACAACATGGGCCAGCATCCCTGTGGAACGCTTCCACGCCCTGACGAATTCAAGCTGTTCTGAGGGCAAAAGGAGGTTCAACTCAATATTAGAAAAGGTGTGCCTAATGTTTTGTAGAATATTTTTTTTTTTTTACTGGATTCACCTGGTCATGGAAATAGTGTTTTATGTGTTTTACACACTCAGTTCATATGGAAGTAGTTTAGTGCCTAAAATATGTGTTAAATGTGTTAAATATGTGTAAAAAACAAAAAAATATAATATCCTGATCTTTCAGATATAGGAGAGTGTCACGTTCTGACCTTTATTTCCTTTGTTTTGTATTTATTTAGTATGGTCAGGGCGTGAGTTGGGTGGGCAGTCTATGTTTGTTTTTCTATGTTTCGGCCTAGTATGGTTCTCAATCAGAGGCAAGTGTCATTAGTTGTCTCTGATTGAGAATCATACTTAGGTAGCCTGGGTTTCACTGTGTGTTTGTGGGTGATTGTTCCTGTCTTTGTGTTTGTTGTCACCAGATAGGCTGTTTAGGTTTTCTCACGTTTATTGTTTTGTTAGTTTATTCATGTATAGTTTTTTCTTCATTAAAGAACCATGAATAACAACCACGCTGCATTTTGGTCCGACTCTCCTTCACCTAAAGAAACCGTTACAGAGAGACACTTCAAAACAAAATTAATTTAGATTCGTTTTTTACTGCATGAATATGTTATGTGTTTCTATGGGCTAAAGTCAAATGAAATGTTTTAGCAAATAGTTTTTTCATATATATTTTGATTCCTTAAGGGGTCCTAAAATTCCAAATCAAATAGCAAAATTGTTGTTGGTATGAGCATCTTAAAACAATTCCATATGTTAGGTTAGTAAAACCCCCGCGGTGAAGAAATGGAGATGAGATTAACAGCGTCAAAAATGTCACAACACGTTTGTTTAATCTATCATCTGATAATGATCCTGACTAAATGACAGCGGTTTTAATTAGAAGATTTGCTACAGAGAGAGACGTAACCTATTATAATCCTTTTAATAAGTCATAATAAAGCCTCATGAATGCTTAGATCAAGTAATAAAGCAATATAAGAGCCTTAAGAACACTTACCCGGTGCAAAGCGTATAACAGATAGCTGTTCATTCCCATCTGTGTGCACTGTGACTAGATCCTTAGAGTCAGTATCCAGCACCAGCCACCTGTATGAGGAAAGTTATCCATCCTCTCATGATTATCCACATCACATCTCTCCTGTAGTTTCACAACACCCTTTTGAGATTCATATTGTAATGAAAAGCACTATACAAACTACATGTGTTATTATTATTACTGGCAGATCTCTATGGCTTTTGTGATTTAATTGTCCTAACAATATTCTCCTCGAGCAGTACTTTCTCACCTGCCGGTCTGCGTTCCTATAGCAACCACTGCTCCAGAGGGATGGAATCCAGCAGACTGAGCTGCGTCCTGTAAATGAAAGAAACAAAGGATGTCTAATTTCAGTACCGCATCCTTATACATTTTACCGCACCCAAATAACCAGCCTCAGTGAAGATCTATTAGAAGACAGAGAGACTGAAGCTTTTTGAGAGATTAATAAACACAAAGGCTTTAGATAGTACCCTACGCATTTCTCCACTATTATAACTAGGGCAAAAACTGAGTTTTTCTGAATCAGATCATGTGGTCAGCAAAAGCTTGTGGTAGCCTGGTCCCAGATATGTTTGTGCTGTATAGCCAACATACTTGGCATGACCGTTTATTTATTGTTATTCTTTTTTATTTAGGGGGTAGATCAGCTTTAATATTGCATATAGACTGGCTTCCATCAATGTAACTGTCTGCATCACTTCCAGTCCCCCATATATTTTTTTGCAATTACATATACAGTTGAAGTCGGAAGTTTACATACACATTAGCTGAAAACATTTAAACTCCGTTTTTCACAATTCCCAACATTTACTCATTGTAAAAATGACCTGTCTTATGTCAGTAAGGATCATCACTTTATTTTTTTTAAGAATGTGAAATGTCAGAATAATAGCAGAGAAAATTATTTCTTTTAGCTTCTATTTCTTTCATCACATTCCCAGTGGGTCAGAAGTTTACATACACTCAATTAGTATTTAGTAGCATTGCCTGTAAATTGTTTAACTTGGGTCAAACGTTTCGGGTAGCCTTCCACAAGCTTCCCACAATAAGTTGGGTGAATTTTGTCCCATTAACCCTGACAGAGCTGGTGTAACTGAGTCAGGTTTGTAGGCCTCCTTGCTCTCACACGCATTTTCAGTTCTACCGACACATTTTCTATAGGATTGAGGTCAGTACTTTGTGATGGCCACTCCAATACCTTGACTTTGTTGTCCATAAGCCATTTTGCCACAACTTTGGAAGTATGCTTGGGGTCATTGTCCATTTGGAAGACCCATTTGTGACCAAGCTTTAACTTCCTGACCGATGTTTTGAGATGTTGCTTCAATATATCCACATCATTTTCCGTCCTCATGATGCCATCTATTTTGTGAAGTGCACCAGTCCCTTCTGCAGCAAAGCACCCGCACAAGATGATGCTGCCACCCCCGTGCGTCATGGTTGGGATGTTGTTCTTCAGCTTGCAAGCCTCCCCCTTTTACCTCCAAACACAACGATGGTCATTATGGTCAAACAGTTCTATTTTTGTTTCATCAGACCAGAGGACATTTCTCCAAAAAGTATGATTTTTGTCCCCATGTGCAGTTGCACACCATAGTCTGGCTTTTTTTTATGGTGGTTTTGGAGCAGTGGCTTCTTCCTTGCTTCCTTGCTGAGCAGTTGCTTCTTCCTTCCTTTCAGGTTATGTCGATATAGGACTCTTTTTAACTGTGGATATGTGTCACGAGTCCGACCGAGGATGTTTCTCCTTCCCGGGCGGGTGGCGCTCGGCGGTCGTCGTCACCGGCCTATTAGCTGCCACTGATTGTCTTTCCTCCCCCTCCTTGTATGTTTAGTGGTAGCACCTGTTTATGTTTAATTAGTTTGTCTTTATTAGACAGCCGGCCCGCTTGGTTGTTGTGCGGGATTATTTCAGTGTAACCTTCGGCTCTGTTGTAAGAGGTACGTGTTAGAGCCTGGTCGTGATTTTTTCCATTGTACATTTTGATTCCCTGTGTTTGGGAACGTAACTTTTGTGAGCACCCTGTGCGTTGGTGCTATTAAAAGACGCACAGCATTGAACTCTCTGTCTCCTGCATTTGACTCCACACCCACGACACCTGGAGCCTTACAATATGGATACTTTTGTACCTGTTTCCTCCAGCATCTTCACAAGATCCTTTGCTGTTGTTCTGTGATTTATTTGCATTTTTTGCACCAAAGTACGTTCATCTCTAGGAGACAGAACGCGTCTCCTTCCTGAGTGGTATGACAGCTGCGTGGTCCAGTGGTGTTTATGCTTGCATACTATTGTTTGTACAGATGAACATGGTACCTTCAGCTATTTGGAAATTGCTCCCAAGGATGAACCGGACATGTGGAGGTCCACAATTTCTTGGCTGATTTCTTTTGATTTTCCCATGATGTCAAGCAAAGAGGCTCTGAGTTTGAAGGTAGGCCTTGAAATGCATCCACAGGTACACCAGCCTATCAGAAGCTTCTATAGCCATGACATCATTTTCTGGAAATTTCCAAGCTGTTTAAAGGCACAGTCAACTCCAGGGTGTAAACTTGTAAACTCCTGACACACTGGAATTGTGATACAGTGAATTATAAGTGACATAATCTGTCTGTAAACAATTGTTGGAAAAATGACTTGTGTCATGCACAAAGTAGATGTCCTAACCGACTTGCCAAAACTATAGTTGGTTAACAAGAAATTTGTGGAGTGGTTGAAAAACAAGTTTTAATGACTCCAACCTAAGTGTATGTAAACTTCCGACTTCAACTGTATATTGCTATTAGAAAACTATATACAGTATATTCTAAAATCTTGCATATATTAATTTCCATCATTAACAATTAATATGCGTAATCATTTTGACAGTTTATGCAAAGTATTGGTACCTATAATAATGGATTTCCATTGCATTACATTTTTGTGAAACAATTATTATTTTTGCACACACTTATTGTGATTCATACTATATTCTTGCTAACATCCCTACCCCCTAGCAATAGATGTGGGACACACGCACGCACGCACGCACGCACGCACGCACACACACACACACACACAATCCCTTTCCCCCACAATTAATCATAAGCTCAGATGCTCGATGGCTGAAAGGACTTGATTTACGATTGCATATACAGTGACAGTTGTTGGCTGTACAGCACAAACATATCAGGGAATAAGCTGAGCTTGTGGCCCTTTTACTCATACATTTCATGTTAACTGAGTATAACGTGTGAGGCTCAGAGTTGTCCCCAGGGAGCACTGCCTGCCTGTCTACCTCCATAGTCTTGGTCCAGACAGGCTGGTGCGAGGAGGCGTCCCACAGGCTGACATGCTTGTCGTGGCCACAGGTGAGGAAGTGGGGTTTCCAAGGGTGCACGGCCAACCCCCACAGCTCATCGGTGTGACCCTGGAAGAGTTAGGGAGCATAGTTAGCATCGTTGGCAATCAGTTGCTAGAAAGAGTACTTGCTTAATGTAGTCCCATTCTGTACTTTCCTCTAACTGGGTCCATCTGTTTCCATTAGCATTGATACATGCACCAAACACGCTAGCCAGGAGATGCTGGACATTACTAAATAACCAGCTAATGGGCTTAAAGAATGTCTGAATGAACTGAAAACACTCTAGGTCTGCATGAACTAAAATGTCAGATAATTATACCAGCAGATAAGGGTTTGATTTTACCCACTTGTGTGATGGGGGTAAATTCGCCATATAAACTGCCTTGTAGAACATAGTTCCTGGTGGTCCCAATAAGCACACTCTCCCTTTTGCCCTCGGCAACAGTGCGGACGGGGCCAAATAACTCAGGAACCTGGGAAAGGTGGGAAAATAAATATTATTGTGGTAAGCTTCCTCCCACCGTAAAGGTGAGGGTTGTTTTCTTTATTTTATCCATGTTTGATTTTTACAGATGGCTGGGTGGGGGTTACGGAGAAGAGAAATTGTAAAAGAGAACATTGTTTTCCTTGTACAAATCATTGGTACTACTGTTTACATAAATACTTACTGTGTATATTCATCAACCAAAACCCCCATATTTCTGAGAAAGCTAGCATCATCTTTTGCCAGGGTTGCAGTATGCAGAATCAGTCTTCTTTGTAAGCACTTATACTGTAGATGCATTAATAAAAAGTGTACTATAGAAATGGCCAAAATCATGGGACTACTTTTTTGGGTGTATGTACACGAATCCGCATGTGTCTCACCTCAACCGATTGGATCTGCTGGTAGCTCCCATCCCAAGAGAGGAGTTTCCGATCTTTTCCCCCTGACACCAGTGTGCTGTTCCTCAACATACACAGTGCAAAGATGCTCCCCTCGTGTGCACCTTGAATGGCGTGGCTAATTCGATTAGTGCCTGTAAAACAGAGAGAAAGACAAAACACCATTGGAGAAGGCAGAAGATAGCTAGCTGTTTGTTCTATAACACATGTCCAGGAGCGGTTCACTCACAAGACAGGCCTTGTTGTTCTATCCTAGGCATGACCATATTCTGACCCCAGCCACCTGACAACTCTCTCATAATAAAGAGTCTTTTGATGAGCAAAAAAGGGGAAAAACAATGGGCCAGTAACTGAAAGGTTGCTAGTTTGAAGGACCAAGCCAACTAGCTGAAAAATCTGTCTATGTGCCCTTTTTTAAAATATTTTTTTTAATTCTGTCAATGTTCCCCCTTGAGCAAGGCACTTAACACCAATTGCTCCTATAAGTCTATCTGGATAAGAGTGTCTGCTAAATGACTAAAATGTAAATGTAATAAACACAACTGGACAGGGACCTGCATTCTTAGAAAAATAACCTAAAAAGGGTTCTATCCATAGGATAACCCTTTGAAGAAGCCTTTTTGGTTCCAGGTTCCACCCTTTTGAGTTTGATGGTTCATTCTATCGAATGACAGTTTTACCTTTTCCCCACACCAGTATATTTCCACTTGAGTCTCCAGTTATGGTGTCTCCATTTTCTGAAAAAGTCACACACAAGACAAACTTGGGCTTCTCTTGTTTCTGCAAGGAACATAAATATGGCTTTGTTTACTTGGGGGGCAGAGATAAAACAGAGTTGTATTGTCAGAAAACAGACAGAGACAGACGTGCAGGCTTCAATAACACTACAGAGAAACGAACTACTGAAAACCTGAAAATATGACATTCTCTAAC
The DNA here is from genome assembly GCF_057628025.1 of Oncorhynchus mykiss. NCBI lineage: Eukaryota > Metazoa > Chordata > Actinopteri > Salmoniformes > Salmonidae > Oncorhynchus > Oncorhynchus mykiss. The sequence goes on from NC_143046.1 coordinate 46,629,418, forward strand.
ATTGGGTGAAGAACTAAAGAGCAAAAGCAACACAGCCTGTTCAAGCTACATTGAATTTAGATAAAACATTCTGCAAAATGACATAAATTATATTGATTTTGGCAAATACATTTCCTCTAAAACTCAGATAATCAAGCAAGTGAACATGAGGCAGTATAAATGAGAAATCTCATGTCATACCTCATACAAGCCTTGCTTCTTGGTAAGGGTACCCCTCTCCAGTGTCCAGAAGTAGAGGTGTGACTTCCCACTTGTGACTATAATGTTGGTGTCAGTGGGGTGGAAGTCGGCAGCGAACACTGCCTCGTTGGAACACTGTAATGGGACAGAAAAAATTATCGTTACACTTGTCAAACGTTTATGAGGATCAATAGAGCAACTCCAAAGCCAGGTAAGCTTTCCTGAGACCTGAAGACTTGCGTTGAATCCCCGAGCTAATGCCTAGGCTTCAGTTTAGAGGGCTAACAAAGTTTTGATGCGCACAGGTTCAAACCCCTGTCGGACACATAGACACTCACCTTGACATCAGCTAGTCTTTCCTCTCTCTGCCAGTCCCACACAGAGAGCACATGGTCATTGGAGTCGTCTACTACACACAGCGTGTTGCCTCCATTCTGCACAGACCAACAGAGATGGATCAGCCCTGTCCTCAGTTATTTAGCAAAGCTTTTCTGACCAGTAAAGGCAAACTCAAAATCTGGTTCACATATGAGATATGATATGTATTCAGTTTTTTTTTGCCAAGGTCCATTGCTTACCGACTTGGAGAAGGCAAGACAAACCAGGGCGCGGTCAAAGAAACCTGTCCCCAGAATGTGGAGGGTGTTGAGGCTCACAGAGTCCCAAACCCGCACATGAGGAGCCAACTGCTGTCAGTACACACACACACATACACACACGTACACACACACATTATTTCTTATTATTAAATAAGTGAACTGTTCATAGGTTTAAAGTTATTTGAGGGTGAGAGGTCACTTACTTTGCCTTCAGAAGAGGTGCCTGCCACCTGTCCCGTTGCTATGGTGATTTTATCAGGATGGACAGCCAGACTATAGAACACAAACAGAGGAATAGAGAGACGGCAAACACTTTGAACATCTGAAGGTCGATTTGAACAATGATGAAAAACCACAGAGACCTCAAAGCATATCAAAGAGAAGTGTTTTGTGTAGTCTGAAACTATGAGTTGCTAATATATCAAATCAAATCAAATGTATTTATATAGCCCTTCGTACATCAGCTGATATCTCAAAGTGCTGTACAGAGACCCAGCCTAAAACCCCAAACAGCAAGCAATGCAGGTGTTGAAGCACGTATCATATATATCATGGATGTTGTTCTAGTCTGTCAGACTGAAGCTTATGGGATTCAGTTACAGTAGCCTAAGTCATGTGTGATTGATTCTTACTAATGTTGACAAGACTATCAGCTTCCGATAGAAGGGCACAACAGAAGGGCACTATGCCTTACAGAGATAAGTGAAAGTCAAGATTATCTGTACAACAGTGAAAAGGAAGCTAACATTTTTCTATGCCCAGTCTTGACTCAACTCTAATTATTCATAATGAACATGACCCCAGGGCGACCCCTCGAGTTTCAGCTTATTATATTATGGACCACCCTTTTCTGTCTGAGATAATTACCTGGCCAACGCTATCACTGAGGACAAAGCAGCTGCAGACCAGCCACCTGTTTACCCTAGCCTGCCTTATGGTGAAGGGGTTATTCCATGGGACTGTACGAGAATACTGATTAAAGCAGTGGTGTCTCAGTAGCTCTGTCTGTACTGAAATAGGGAGGATTTTATATCAAAGGTAGTGTGACACAGTTGTGCAACAAGGTGAGTTGCAAAGCCCTTCCAACTTTGGATGCCAGAAACATACTGTAGATAAAAAAAAATTTAATTGCTTAATAAATTACTCGACTGTACTGTTGGTCTGAGAATACATGGATGATGGTGAAAATGATTTATACTGTAACTAGGTGAAATAGGGGAGTGTTTGATGAGTACTGTCACGACTTCCGCCAAAGTCGGTCCCTCTCCTTGTTCGGGCGACGTTCGGCAGTCGACGTCACCAGCTTTTCCATTTTTCATTTTCCATTTGTTCTTCCTTTGTCTTATCACACCTGGCTTCACTTAATCAATTACTTGTTTATTATTTAACCCCCTGTTCTACATGTTTTATTTGTGAGTGATTGTTTGTTGTATTGAGGTCCGTATTGTGTGGCCGTGTATATTACGTGTTATGTTTGAATTCTTGAGTAAAGTATTTTATTACTCATATCTGCTGTCCTGCGCCTGACTCATCTCACCAGCTACACACAGATGCCTTTACAAGTACAGTGTCCATATTAGGACAGCATCACACGTACAGCTCAGGTCAAAATTATTTCACAGACAAAGGTTGTACAGTACAGGAGAAATAAACTGTTGTCACATTCTGTTTCTTCTCACCACTTGATGTCATCAGTGTGCCCGGTGTAGTGTCTCTGGAGCTGCTCGTCCACGTTGTACAGCACCACAACAGATGCAATGAAGTAGACCGTCTCTCCCGTGGGTAGCAGGTACAGGTTAGAGCGACAGTCCCGTCCCCTGTACCCATAACTGGGCATCTTGGTCAAGATCCACATAACTTCTATAGGAAATCAACTTTAGCCTACATATTAACTTCTTAAGGTATGGGGGCAGCATTTTCACTTTTGGATAAATAGCGTGCCCAATTTCAACTTCCTGCTACTCATACCAAGAATATAAGATATGCATATTATTAATAGAAAATACTGAAGTTTCTAAAACTGTTTGAATCATGTCACTGAGTATAACAGAACTTATGTAGCAGGCAAAACCCCGAGGACTAACCATTCAGAATTTTTTTCTCTGTCTGTTCAGTGAGGTCTCATTGGGAAACTGTATTTCTTACGCACTTGTTTGCAGTTCCTACCGCTTCCACTGGATGTCACCAGTCTTTGGAATTTGGTTGAGGTTAGTCCTTTGTGCAATGATTAAGTACGGCCATCTAGGAACTGGGTAACACTGTTGAGAGTTGCGCAAGACTTGAAAAGTAGCGTTGGTTTGTTGTCTTCCTGTATTGAACACAGATAGACCCGTCTTCAATTTGAACGATTATTAACGTTTAAAAATACCTAAAGTTGTATTACAAAAGTAGTTTGAAATGTTTTGGCAAAGTTTACAGGTAACTTTTGAAATATTTTGTAGTGACGTTGCGCAAACTGGAAGCTGTTTTTTTCTGGATCAAACGCGCCAAATAAATTTACATTTTGGATATATATGGACGGAATGAATCGAACAAAAGGACCAATTGTGATGTTTATGGGACATATTGGAGTGCCAATAAAATAAGCTCGTCCAAGGTAAGGCATGATTTATACAGACATCATTCAAACAGTTTTAGAAACTTCAGTGTTTTCTATCCAATACTACTAATAATATGCATATATTAGCATCTGGGACAAAGTAGGAGGCAGTTCACTCTGGGCACGCTATTCATCCAAAAGTGAAAATGCTGCCCCCTATCCCAAAAAGGTTAACAGAAAGTCGGTGTTGAGAGGCTTGCACTGGAGTAAAATGATCACATTTTTGGATTCTAGTCAAGATTCTAGCAGCCGTATTTTGCACTAACTTAAATTTATTTAGTGCTTTTTTCAGGTAGCCAGTAGTCTAACCTAGAAGTGACAAAAGCATTGATTAGCTTTTCTGGATAATTTTTGGACAAAAAGTTTCAAAGATGGAAGAAAGCTGCCCTTGAAATATACTTGATATGTTCATCAAAAGAGAGATCAGGGTCCAGAGTAACGCCAAGGTCCTTCACAGTTTTATTTGAGACGACTGCACAACTAGGAGGTGTGCATCACTTTGTGCCAGGCGTTTTTTCGCTATACTCGACTATAGTGGGTTGAGTCACTTACGTGCGGTGTAGAAGATCACCGTGGGCTATCAGCCTTGTCTCAGAGTAATACGTTGGTGATCTGATGATATCCCTCTAGTGGGGTGGGGGCTGTGCTTTGGCAAAGTGGGTGGGGTTATATCCTGCTTGATTGGCACTGTCTGTGGGTATCGTCGGATGGGGCCACAGTGTCTCCTCTCCAGAATCTATGCTGGCTATGAAACCCTGACCTGTTTACTGGATGTGCTACCTTGTCGTGCTGCTGCTCCAGTTTAAACTTTTCTGCCTGCGGCTATGGAACCCTGGCCTGTTCATTAGATGTGCTACCTTGTCCCGGACTTGCTGTTTTGGACCCTCTCTCTCTCTCTCTCTCTCTCCCCCTCTCTATCTCTCTCTCCCTCTTTTCCGCACCCGCTGAAACTTGTTGCACCCTCTACAACCACTGTGATTATTATTTTACCCTGCTGGTCATCTATGAACGTTTGAACATCTTGACGAAAGATTTGGTCTTAATGGCCATGTACTCTTATAATCTCCACCCAGCACAGCCAGAAGAGATTTGGCCACCCATAGCCTGGCCAACCATAGCCTGGTTTCTCGCTAGGTTTCTTCCTAGGTTCCTGCCTTTCTAGAGAGTTTTTCCTAGCCACCGTGCTTCTACATCGGCATTGCTTGCTGTTTAGGGTTTTAGGCTGGGTTTCTGTATAAGCACCTGGGGACATCTGCTTATGTAAGAAGGGCTTTATAAATACATTTGATTGATTCAATTTTATTGATTAGGGAAAAATATTTATTGGAACATCCAGATGTGACTTTCACACCTGTGCAATAGAATGCATTAAGAATATCACTTTGGCAAATGTGTAACCTCACAATACATAGGGGGATACATCTTGCGAGTCACAATACATCTCTGTCCTGAAAGCATGGACTTTCAAGCCTATTGTTATAAACATAACTCAAATGTTGTAATGCCACGTAACAAACAGTTTCTTATCTATTGAAATATACACCTAACTGTCTGAAAAGTACTGAACCTACAACAGTGAAAAAAGGATACACCCAGTCCAGTTTGAGCTTTATGTTTGGCAGGTCCGATTTGGCTTCCAGGCAGTAGGTCTCCACAAGGTCTTTGGGCATGTACATGGTGATGGGTCGTCCCTTCAAATACATTTTCACATACCCTTCCTCTAAAAAAAGCAACAGACATTTTCAGTGGACAATTTTTCATGACTCATTGGTAACAAGGAAGGAGTGTTTGTGATGGTGAGAACAGTGTATGAGAGGAGTGAAAATGAAAGTGTGGTTCCGAGACTAATGCTTGAGAGGAAGATGCAAAGAGAAAGAAAGTATCAACAGTTATGGTTATGAGATGTTGATGTACAACACATTTTTTGGAGTGAATTCATTTAGTAAGGAAAAGTATAGATTAGCAAACACAGAGATGGGTGGGCTTTTGATTCCCTTTTATTAGTAATTTCAAATACATTCAGACAATAACAATGAATTGTGCAAAATGAAAAGCAGGCAGTTTGCATTGTTATGTAGCATCATAGCATTTGTTTAATGTACAGTACAACACACAAGTAAACAAGAGAAAACAACGCAAGCAAAAACATAGGCTTATGGTGCCACAGCAGGGGAATGAAAAACAAAATCTGAACAAACCAACCAGAGGACACACAAATAAGAGTCAAATCCTTGTCAATGTGTGACCAAAAACAACAAGAAAGATGGAAAAACACACAACAAAAAAAACTGAAATATGACAGTCATGAGAGGAATGTTTTTTGAAGTCCATTTTTACATCCACAGTTACCACAGAACCTCTTTCAACCTAATTCCAAACGCTGGTATAGGCCTAGCTTAGTAACAGATTTGGAAGTACTGGCTGGGGGACTTGATGGGGCTCCTGTAGCTTGGCTTGTCTAAGGGGGAGTAGGGGGTGTAGGACGACTGGCTGACTGACTTTCTCAGGGGGAGCGCAAACATCGGGGTCTTCCTGACTCCATTGGACCTGACAGACTTGTCAGATGCGCTCTTGGAGTCAGGCGCAGTGGGGGGAGCGGAGAAGAGGCCAGACACGGCTGCTGCGGTGGATTTGGGAGCCTCAGCAGTTCCGGTCCTTTTTGATGGATGGGCCAGATATATCTGCACGGTTACTAGGTAGGTGAGGTGGTAGAATTGGAGAGGGGCCAGAAGGAATGGGTAGGAGGGGTTGGTAGAATATATCCAAGTTAGATGTGATCGACAACTGGCTGCTATGCTACAATGGACGACCACAAAACACGGGACTGGTACAAGACAAGTTTCAGTATCTACTGGGTAACAACCGCAGGTGGGCTAAATTACTGGGGCTCTCACTCGTTAAGTCAAGTTTGAGACTTTTACAAAAAGAGTGCATCAGTAGCTCAACATCTAACTATTGTCTATGATAAATGTACATAAGGAAGTGACTCTTTTGGTATACTTTTGCTGGCTTCAAGGTGAATTACATGAATTATTTAAATATGTTCACTTCACTTGACCCAGCATTTACCATGGACCTGCCATTTCTTTTCATTTTTTTAAATTTCTTTTTCCACTGTGAAAGATGACAGCCTGGCTAAAGGACCATGAGTTTCACAACACTCTGCTTCCAAACATGTCTCTTTCTCAATTCATCTTTCTTTAGCCAAGCTTATGGAAATGACCCGCAAGCTGTGCATCAAAAACCCATACTGAAAGCCATGCAAGAGATGGCTAAAGATTTCAAAAGCTATAAATTAAAGACATTGCATCGGCTGGTAATGCAAACAGCCCTTTTGAAGATACATAATGCAAGCACAAAAAAATTGTCTCGTTGTGCTCTGAAAAGGGTCTCTTAGAAGATCAGTGTGCACTGCAGGAAATATTTGGTGGCGTTTCTATGGTGACAAGGACAAAAGAGCGCTGCATGGCTGTGAGCAAACACATCTAGAAAGTGGCAATTCCACAATACGTTTGACAGCTAGTGTAACAGCAGCACTGCAATCAACCACACACAGTTCAAACTCTCAGTGTGTTAGAGAGTGTTTATTAGTCCACTGTTGGCTGACATATTGGGAAGGGCTACTATCACACTCACTGTCAACCCAACCCTACCCCTACCATGGGGCAGCTCTCTGTGAATTGGGCCTATGAATCACTAAGGCAAAAGTATTCTGAGTCAGTAGCCTTTGTTATACATTATCGCATGAGAAAAGAACAATAGCTGGTAGTCTAACTCTAATAGCAGCAGATATGTGCAATGCAATATCTGGCCGACTATGCCACATTGTGGCATGGTGAGATTTTAGCTACCAGACAATATCCTTGGGCACAATTCCCATGATGGTGGGATAATCTGTCGGCAAAAACCCCTCCATGCCACATATGGCTAATTTATGTGTATTTTAACGCTTTCTTCTAAGGCTTTAGGAGAACACAATGTCCAGAGAGCTGCTAAGGTAAGGGGGCTTGAGGACCAAGGCCTACCTTTGCAGTGTGTCACTCGTCGCATCCCTTGTGATTTCACAGAGAAGGGGACAGAAGGACCAGGTGAGGTTTTGCATTGGTTCCTGACCTGGACTTACTCATCATTGTAATTTTTTTTCCGTTTCATGCCAGCACCGTGTCTCAGTCTCTTCTTGGCAGCACTTAGGCTATTGTGCTTAAGGTCTTTTCTGTATCTATCTATTTATGTATCGATCTAGCTATCTATCTGATCTACCAGTCTGAACAGGAGCAGCTAATGATTTCCCATAGGCTAAGCATGTACTGTTTGTGTCCCTTGTTTGTTTCTTTAAGGATTATTGGAAGATTAGTTTATGATGGGCTATAGTGAGATTCTAAAAAACAGTAAACTATTTCACATATTATTTGTGAGTACTCTTTAGGTATCATCTCAATAGCTGTTATGTCTAATCAGTTATTTACATTGACTGAATGACTTCTCTTTAGGGTTGAACGTTCATGACACTACCCTGGGACTATGCTGGTTTGATCAGGTTATTATAGGACAATAATTAATTTAAATCTTCAACAAGACTACATTAATCGTGGTTCCAGTACATTTTCTCTGCTTATCAGCATTCAAGCCAAAGTAACCCCGAGCCAAAGTAAGGTTCAGAGGGGTGATGATCTATCATGGAGAATTAAACCAGGTAAATCAGCCTAATGGGTTACAGCAGTCTAATTTGCCCAGCGATCAATACCATTCTGGAGACGCTTCTTTCTCATCACAATTAATTTTATCTCATGGTGTTTATTGTTACTACTGCAGTATACAAACTCATACAGTAAAATAAATAAATAGCACATGTGCATGACTCCTGTTATGGAAAGGAAAAAGGAAATCATAGATGACAATGGAGGTTGAAATACTTCATAAGAACTTATGGGAGGATGGAAGTGGTTATGGAGGGATGATTATTGTTTGAAGGATGAACATTTTCAATATGTTACAAGACAAATGTCACCACTATACATCACAGCACATCACTGAACATCCTTGAGTGGTACTCCGTGAGCTGGGAATTGACCAAGTGGGCAAAAGTGGTTTAAATGATTTCATTACCACATCATTATAACCAAAAAGTATGTGGTAATGACATCATTGCAACCAGTTTTGCCTGCTGGGACACAGGCCCTGGCTTTAGCCTGGCTTTAACCTGTAACATACAGTGCCTTGCGAAAGTATTCGGCCCCCTTGAACTTTGCGACCTTTTGCCACATTTCAGGCTTCAAACATAAAGATATAAAACTGTATTTTTTTGTGAAGAATCAACAACAAGTGGGACAGAATCATGAAGTGGAACGACATTTATTGGATATTTCAAACTTTTTTAACAAATCAAAAACAGAAAAATTGGGCGTGCAAAATTATTCAGCCCCTTTACTTTCAGTGCAGCAAACTCTCTCCAGAAGTTCAGTGAGGATCTCTGAATGATCCAATGTTGACCTAAATGACTAATGATGATAAATACAATCCACCTGTGTGTAATCAAGTCTCCGTATAAATGCACCTGCACTGTGATAGTCTCAGAGGTCCGTTAAAAGCGCAGAGAGCATCATGAAAAACAAGGAACACACCAGGCAGGTCCGAGATACTGTTGTGAAGAAGTTTAAAGCCGGATTTGGATACAAAAATATTTCCCAAGCTTTAAACATCCCAAGGAGCACTGTGCAAGCGATAATATTGAAATGGAAGGAGTATCAGACCACTGCAAATCTACCAAGACCTGGCCGTCCCTCTAAACTTTCAGCTCATACAAGGAGAAGACTGATCAGAGATGCAGCCAAGAGGCCCATGATCACTCTGGATGAACTGCAGAGATCTACAGCTGAGGTGGTAGACTCTGTCCATAGGACAACAATCAGTCGTATATTGCACAAATCTGGCCTTTATGGAGAGTGGCAAGAAGAAAGCCATTTCTTAAAGATATCCATAAAAAGTGTCGTTTAAAGTTTGCCACAAGCCACCTGGGAGACACACCAAACATGTGGAAGAAGGTGCTCTGGTCAGATGAAACCAAAATGGAACTTTTTGGCAACAATGCAAGACATTATGTTTGGCGTAAAAGCAACACATGTCATCACCCTGAACACACCATCCCCACTGTCAAACATGGTGGTGGCAGCATCATGGTTTGGGCCTGCTTTTCTTCAGCAGGGACAGGGAAGATGGTTAAAATTGATGGGAAGATGGATGGAGCCAAATACAGGACCATTCTGGAAGAAAACCTGATGGAGTCTGCAAAAGACCTGAGACTGGGACGGAGATTTGTCTTCCAACAAGACAATGATCCAAAACACAAAGCAAAATCTACAATGGAATGGTTCAAAAATAAACATATCCAGGTGTTAGAATGGCCAAGTCAAAGTCCAGACCTGAATCCAATCGAGAATCTGTGGAAAGAACTGAAAACTGCTGTTCACAAATGCTCTCCATCCAACCTCACTGAGCTCGAGCTGTTTTGCAAGGAGGAATGGGAAAGAATTTCAGTCTCTCGATGTGCAAAACTGATAGAGACATACCCCAAGTGACTTACAGCTGTAATCGCAGCAAAAGGTGGCGCTACAAAGTATTAACTTAAGGGGGCTGAATAATTTTGCACGCCCAATTTTTCAGTTTTTGATTTGTTAAAAAAGTTTGAAATATCCAATAAATGTCGTTCCACTTCATGATTGTGTCCCACTTGTTGTTGATTCTTCACAAAAAAATACAGTTTTATATCTTTATGTTTGAAGCCTGAAATGTTGCAAAAGGTCGCAAAGTTCAAGGGGGCCGAATACTTTCGCAAGGCACTGTACCTTGTATTTATTTTGCACGTCTGACAAACAATGTTGACAAAGTGTATGAATCCAACCATTTAACCGAACAATGGCTCAAATGGTCAGTTGATAACATCTATCATATGTCTGTAGATCATGCAAAACAAAAGCAAGGACATTTTCAAGGGTTATGTGACGGTATGTCTCTCAAAAGCTTTAAATCTCTAATTTACAGTGAGCCACTGAGTGCATGGCATCACTGATGTAGTTGACTCTTACCTGCATTGAAAACGGGCTCCTTAAATTTGCTGCGGAGTGAGTAAAAAAAAAAAACTGTCAACACTGAACCAGGCATTGCACCAGATAGGTTTAATCAAGTGCAGATAAAGTGTTTGAAAGAAAACAAACACTACTTAATCCCAGGGTCATGTGCAGTAGGGTGAATCATTATGGAACTGACTATAACCTGTAGGTTTCCAATAAGAACGGCTTGTTTTTGTTTTCTGTTTTAAAACATTTTGCTACAGTGTGGCCTATTGTTATTAGGCTGGCTGTACCTTTCGCTGGCTCTCTTGCCGCTGGAGTTGCTCCCGGTAGAGCCGGTGCGGGTGCGGTTGCTCTTGGAGTCGCCGCTGTCTTTACGAGTCAGTGTGCCCATCGTTTCGTTGGAGTTGGTTCTCCTCACAGTGCTGGAGGAATAGATGGTAAAATGGATGATAAATCTACCTAATGGTGCATTTTGAATAAATAAAGGTGCTTAAAAGAAATTGTCTAAGGAATTCTGATTATTTACTTTGAATCTCATAAAATAAGTACCCAAGATTTATCTCTCTGAGGGAGAGATAGTAAAATGGATGATGCAATTACCTAATGGTGAAAGAAAGAAGCATAGCCTTAACTGTCCGGGGAATAGTGTTAAACTAGGCTGTTATTTAGCTGTATCCCTTCAGAGATTCTTCAGTTGCAAATCCTTATAATGAATATAATCTATCACCGGAACTATCAAAGACGTCAAACTTGATTTTGAGTGTAAGGGTAACGTCAAGCAAAGATCATACCAGCAACCTATCAATAACACTATCTACTACAAGTCCTCATATGACACTGTAAGTACAGAATATCATAGTACACCAAAGAAGGCCCTATACTAGGAAACCAGATTACTGATCCATGACAGAGAGAGAATTTTCCATCTCTCTCCACTGTGACTCATTCATGGCCACATTTATGATGGTATTAGAGATGGTTGAAACATGTTAAAAAGCGGGCCATTAAAAATGCCTTCACAAAAGAACGGCCCAATCAGCAGTTCATTGGCTGGAATGTGTACCGGGTCTAATCCAGCCTGCTAGACCAAAGTCCATTCAATCCTCCCGTTTGTGGCTGATGTTATCCCCCTGAAACAGGGTTTGGGATGTGTATCTTTGTGTGTGTGTGTGTGTGTGCGTGTGCGTGTGTGTGTGTGCATGTGTGTGTTTGTGAGGGGACCTTTGTTAGTTGATGTATGCCAGGCAGCAGGCATACCTAGATCAGGAATGGAGTTAATTAGGCCATGGGGGATTTATTGAAACCTTTGGTCTCTTTGCCAACTTTGGTTGGCATGGGAGCAGCACCTTTTGTAGTTGATCTGATTCCCACCACACACACACACAGAGAAAGAGAGAGAGAAAAGAAAGAGAGAGATATTCATTCATTTCATTTAAGTTTCAAGTTCCACTTCTTCCAAGCTCTAAACCCAACAATGCATTAGTCAATATTTAACCAGGATAGTCCACTCAGTAACTACAACAATTGCCACTGTTTTCCAGGGAGAGAGATATTTTTGTGATGAATGTTGTTATTCATTGTTCATAGAAATGATCTGTTAATTCAATGATTCATGGATCTATGAGGGATGGGTAACATTGAGGTAACATTATGAGCTTTGAGGATGGTGATGGTGTCACAGTTTGGCCACCCTCTCACCAGTAAGGAGAAGTGATGTAGATAAGTCTGGTGGGTATGCCAGACAGACTGGAGAGACTGGACAGACAGGGGGCATGCATGGCCGAGAAGGGAAACAGGGAAACAGGGAAGTGGAAAAGGAGACAGTGAATGGTGGTAAGACAAAAAAGACTGGTGATTTACAGTATCACACTTTGTGATTTTTTAAAAGAGAATTGATGTGTAGATACAGTAGTTGACTATAACATTTGCATCCATTTGAATCAAGTTCAGTATTGTGGCTAGTGGATACACACTGACAATACCAGTTTGTTCAAAGAGGATGTCTCAAGTCTGGTTTTGGACCAAATTGTCAGTTTGATAGATATTACCTTTACAGAACAGAGCTGTGGTTAAGACTGCAAAAGTGCCATATAAATGAGATAGAGATCAACTGGCGTGAATGGCGGTATGGTGAAAATGGTGTTGTGATGAATAGGAATACATACCATATGTCTATTATCAAATATGAGTATATGCGTGTGTCTACCTGCATGAAGGGATCTCTTGTGGAAACATCGACACACAGCACAAATACAAATAATAGTCTCCAATGTAAACAATTCTGCTTCCTGCAGACTTCCTTCCTTCTCATCCTAAAATAACACAGAGTTAGGAAGTATGGGTGTCCTTTGTGCAAAGACTTAAAGTTCAGGAGTCAAGATCTGAAGGAGGCCGAATCAATTTGGCCTCTATGTGCACACGACCAGGGATTCATTGTTATCTTTCATGCATGGACAAACAATTACACTTCTAGTCCTATTAATACACAACAGACCTTTGACATTTCCCCTGTGCCTTAGTGTGTTACCGAGTCTAGCCTGGTCAGCTCCATATCACTCTATATCTATTGCTTCAGTCTGGAGATGGTTCACCTATACTGCATCCATGTTAGGAACTCCATCCCTCCCTCCCTCCCACCCTCCCTCCCTCCCTCCCTCCCACCCTCCCCCTCCTCCCCTTCGTACCTATTTACTCTATAGTCTCATCCATATACCATCCATTCCTGAGTCCTGGATTATGATAATTAGACTCCAGGCATGAACATCATTGGAGGAGTGCCTATTGTTCCCTTGCCAGTTGTGATTTATTACCTGCACTCCCTTGGTCCCAGTCAGCCCCAATCAGTAAATCAATGCCATCTCTGAATGCCACTGTGGTGTAAATGGGGATGCCTGTGACAGCACTGTACCTGTGTTTATTATTCATGTTAAATGTCAATGGCTCTCCCTTCAGAGGAGGGTACACTTATGCGAGGGGAAAATTAGCACAGGCAGACAGGCCACAGGGAGATAGTAGTAATACAGTGAAAGACACACAGATTCCTGTTTGCAGGAATCAAATAATGTGTTGACTTTGTGTGGACTAATAAAATAAACACATCAACAGTGCAATGATTTCATATGTTGTATACATTTTTAGTTGAGGAAGAAATGTGTATTTAAATAGTGTGCACTTATTGAGCTTTAGGGTACAATTTAGTCTGACTATACTACAATATTAATACCCCAAATCTAGAAAACACAGTCATTACTGCTCCAGTTTTTTAAAGCTCTAGGTTTAAAAAGCCAAAACTAAAACAGCGTTGGTTTTACTCAGAACAAAAAAATACTGTTGAGAGATATCTCATAAACTGGCCCTGCTGGTCAGGTCACATGGTCAGGAAAACTACTGGCCTAAGGCCTCTACCATAACCCTTACAAAACTGCAGTTTACTGCAAAATTACTGTTGTTAAAAAAACTGTTATTTTGGTCGCACTATTTGCAGCATACTGTATTTATACTGCAGTGTACTGGAGTTATACTGCTCTCTGACTGCAATCTTTTTTCATAAGGGAAGGAAATGGGGAGCATTTGAGCTGTGTTTACCTTTTGGTTGCTGGTGCAGCAGCATCCTTCCTGGAGCTGGTGGGGGACGGTAGCGTGCCACAGTTTTTCTTGGGCAGGACAGTGCCGTTGCTGACAGTGTGCCTTAGAGGCAGGGCAGCCATCATGGGTCTGGCTGTAAGACAAACACACACAGTAACACAGGGTAAATGGTGCTTCGCATTGAACTAGCTGGAACATGCAGAAACTACACTTTTCACAGTGGTCAGCTATTGGGAATTTTGAAATTCAGATATAGGGTTGCAAAATGCTAGAAACTTTCTGAAATCCTGGGTTTTCTGAAAAACCTGGGAACTTTGGAAAAGTGTCCAACATTTTTAAACTCTTCAGACGCCCTCTATAATCTTGAAAATATATGGAAATCAATAAACTGCCCTCCACAATAGGTGTATGAGTAATAGACTGATGGAAAATTAATGGGATTGAGTGAAGCATTCGACAAACTGTATTGAACATCGCCTTCAGAAATGGTGAATTAACAACTGCACCCACATATACAACTTTTTAGCTGCAATGGCGTTTGTTACCCTTCGAGCTCCATATACCGTGTGAAGGCTTTTGTTTCTTGATTAGAACTTAAGAGACCACATAGATTTTCCCTGACCCAGTCTAATACATGTTTCAAGCAAACCACCATAGTCCCTGGGCCCAAGAATGCCAAGGTAACATGTCTAAATGACTATCGCACATCTGTAGCCATGAAATTCCTTGAATGGCGGACCATGACTCATATCAACACCATCATCCCAAACACCCTGGACCTACTCCAATTCTCATACCGTGCCAACAGATCCACATATGACACAATCTCTATTGCACTAAACACTGCCCTATCCCATCTGGACAAAAGGAACACCTACGTGATAATTCTGTTCATTGACTATAGCTCAGCGTTCAACACCATAGTGCCCTCCAAGCTAATCACTAAACTAAAGACCTTAGGAATCAACACTTCCCTCTGCAAATGGATCCTAGACTTCTTGACGGCGCCACGCTGACCCTCAACACGGGGCCCCTCAGGGGTGTGTGCTTAGTCCCCTCCTGTACTCCCTGTTCACCCTCGACTGCGTGGCCGCGCATGACTCAAACACTATCATTAAGTTTGCCGACGACTGGACAGTGGTAGGCCTGATCACCGACGATGATGAGACAGGGAAGAGGTCAGTGACCTGGGAGTGTGGTGCCAGGACAACAATCTCTCCCTCAATGTCAGCAAGACAAAGGAGCTGACTAAAGGAAATGGAGGGCCAAGCATGCCCCCAACCACATCAACGGGGTTGTAGTGGAGCAGGTCGAGAGCTTCATGGTCCTTGGTGTCCACATCATTGAGGAATTATCATGGTCCACACATACCAACAAAGTCGTGATCTCCCTCAGGAGGCAGAAAAGATTTGGCATGGGCCCTTGGATCCTCAAAAAGTTCTATAGCTGCACCATTGAGACCATATTGACGGGCTGCATCACCGCTTGGTATGTCAACTGCCAGGCCTCTGACAGCAAGCCGCTACAGATTGTAGTGCGTACAGCCCAGTACGTTACTGGGGCCGAGCTCCCAGCCATCCAGAACCTCTATACAAGGCGGTGTCAGAGGAAGGCCCTAAACATTTTTTTACAACTCCAGCCAGCCAGGTCATAGACTGTTCAAGCGGTGTTGATGCACCAAGACTGGAACCCTTTATCCCTTGTGTTATTCTTTTTCTATTATTTGTCTTTCTTTTCTCTCTGCATTGATGGGAAGGGCCCTTAAGTAAGCATTTCACTGTCTACACCTGTTGTTTTTACGAAGCGTGTGACAAATACAATTTTATTGTATTTGGTATAACATTGATTTGAGATTCATTGAAACAACAGTTCAATAGACACATGCCTCAATATGTGCAGTCACACTGCTAGACCATCACTCACCCCTCAAGTGACTCCCTGCGCTCCATTCTAATGCCATTAGGGGCCCACTTTACCTCCTCAGCATAATTGCTAACAGCACTGATAAGGGTAGCAAGGCCTGTATTTGTATGGACTGCAGTGGCTTTGAAATATTTATCACTGCAGAGAAGCTGGTGGGGTTTGTTATGCTTGCTTTGCCAGCTGGTGTGTGTGTGTGTGTGTGTGTGTGTGTGTGTGTGTGTGTGTGTGTGTGTGTGTGTGTGTGTGTGTGTGTGTGTGTGTGATACAGCAGAATTAGATCAAATAGGGGCACCAGTCAGAGAGTGAGAGAGTGAGTGGGGACTGTGTATTTCAAACGAACCACTGTGTTTGAGTGCCATGGGTCGGCTCTGTGTAGAGCAGAGGAGCGATTACTTACCCTGTATCTCACTGAGGTACAGTCAAAATATGCATTGTGTGACAAAATTGACCTAAGTAACTAGCATCTCAAAGTATGTCTGTGAATTAATTGTAGACACATAATGTGATATTTATTGTGGGTGTCAGGACATGCTAGAATTAAGGAAAAACCATGCAAGTGTTTCCACAGCATAACACCTCTCACCCACTCTGAGTTAAGGGAACTTGAGTGGCATGCAGTCTAGTGCAACAACATCAGAATGTCCTTCATTGACAATGTGCTAAGTGTCAGTAGACTCAGTGGACGCTAGTGCTCAGACAGTATACACAGTAGTGCTTAGTAGACACTAGTGCACAGTAGCACAATGTACATTTTAGGAGGGATGTCCTAAAATGTAAACCGTACTAAAAAGATACAGTAGACACAGTTGTGCTCAGTAGAGTTGCACAAAGCAGGCCATGTTAGAAGGGACAGAGCCTACCTGACAGGCCATGTTAGAAGGGACAGAGCCTACCTGGCTTTCCACCATTGCTGTCTGACGATGGGGACCTTTTCATCAAAGATGGGTCTACAGCGGTACATACACATACCACAACAATAGAGTCCAGGAAAGGATGACAGGAAGATGGAAGTAGTGTAAACAGTGAGATACCATAGATGGAGAAACACAATAGGACTAGAATAGAATGGGAGGGAATGGGAGGGAACCAAAAGGTTACACGTGTGTGTGGGTGTGTGAGATCCTATCCCAGCCAGCACATAACGTTCTGAGAACCACGTGTTTCTTAGAGCTTGGTGAGAGTGTGGTTGTCCTATGGTTATTTTGAATACAACCTTCCCACAACATTCTGGGAATGGTGCAGAATAGTTGCTTAGCTTTGGAACATTCTCAGCACATTTAAGGAACTTGACAAAAAACATATTTTATTGGTATTTCATTACTTTAACAGAACGTTTCCTAAAAGTTAACACATGGTTACGTTTAAAAAATGATTGGTAATATCCTATGAGCGTTCTCCAACTGGTTTGACATTGGGAATGTTCTCAAATAGTTCAGGGAAGGTTAAGAATGAATGTTCTTCTGTAGGAAGTTCAGTACTGCAGGTTTCCTCTGGGTTTACTAAATGTCATGTTATCAGAACATTAAGAAAACATTAGTAACGTTTAAAGAACATTCTAAAACTGTTATTTAAAAACATAGAACACAAAGAAAGTGTCAACAAAACTCTCTCTATTGTCTATCTTGTTAAGTGTGTTCAGGTGTGTTGGCCACACCCACTAATTGAATACACTAAAATGAACAGCTTTGTTTGAGTAAAAAAAAATGTCACGCTAGCTCCATCCTGGTGGCCAGTGGAATAATCCCATGGACAGAGAACAGAAGATCATAGGTTTGGATCGCACTGATGCTGTGCCACGAAAAAAAGAAATGTGTTTGCATGATAAATTCATTTCCATGTGTCCTATCTGTGCTTGGAGTTTTTCAAAAGTTGACCTAAGCCAGCCGTGTTTTATTGAAACCTTCTCAAAACGTTAATAAAACCTCCCTGGGATGTGTGCACATGCGTGTGTGCATACATATGTACATGTGTGTGTATCTGTCTGTGCCTGTTTGTGTGACACATCAGTTACCTTTAGTGGGTCCCCTCCTGTTAATCATGGCGTTTTGCTCCTCAGAGATGTTGAGGCGGCGCACCACGTCGGCCAGCGCTGACTTGAGCAGCTGGATCTCGTCCTCCTGCATCTGGACACGCTGCTCCAGGGAGGCAATGCGGTCCATGACCTCCATGCTGCTGGCTGCCGACGCACTGTCATCTGGGGATGGTAGAGAAAGACACAATTAACATGGGTTGGACACAAATTTAGCATGGATGAGAGCACACATAGCATGGGCTGAACACACGTAAATAAACTGGTGGTCTCGCCTGAGCTCTCATGTATCTCACATGCTCAATGGATGAGGAACACCTACAGTGTTGCATTATGTACAATTTGCAGTAGTATCTGTAGAAATATTGATTATGGCTTTCTCTCTGTGTCCTTGAATGATTTTGGTTTTAGCGTCGCACCTCAAACACAATGGGCAAAGGCTTTTTGACCAAGACATTTTTATCCATGAGCTCTCTGTCATGTCTGTCTGTCTTTCTGCCTACAGTACATGTCCGTACCTCTGTAAGTCCATCTATTATCCTCCCGGCCTGTTTGTCTGTCTGTCCATCTGTCTGTTCAAATGAGCTTAACACCACCATAGTAATCATGTCCAATGTATTGGCCTAGTCCAGGGGTCTGCTCTGCTGAGACTTTGAAGTCAGTGAGATTAAATATTAATGGGAATCAGTGTTGTGTTCCCCTGGAGATTGATAACAACCTCCCTATGAATTATGCAGAGGGCGGAAGCAGCTGGTAATAAGGATAATCAAAATAGTGTTTTTATCTGTGTTGAATTAAGTCGAGACAGAGGCATAGATTCTTATAAATAAACAAAATATGGAAACATGTTAATTCTCAGTCTCAATCTAATATGGCTGGTAATGTAATGGTAAATAGAATATATGCACACATTAAGGACAGCATTACCAGTTAAGCATATAGACAGTGAAGAGATATATGTTCAGTCATACGGTTTTTGCAATTTTAATCTGGACTAAATATATCTAAATCAGTGGGTTGCTAATGACCAAATACTCAAACCCTTTTGCTGTACACACACACACACACACACACACACACACACACACACACACACACACACACACACACACACACACACACACACACACACACACACACACACACACACACACACACACACACACACACACACACAGTCACCCCCCCTCCACACACACAAAGTCACCCCCCCATCCCCCCAACCCCGCACCGAACCAATGCCCTCCCGTGGCCTCCAGCCACCCCACTTTAAATTCACTTGGCATCCCTACAGTAATGATTGCAGCCATTACTGTACCCTCAATTGGAGAGATAGGCCAGGTAAACCACTTCATACTGGCCCATACTGCCAGATAGCCTTGACTGCATGGTTAGATAGATAGATCTGGGAATTTACATCAAGATCAAGATGGTGTGGTCTTCTTTCGTGGCTTGTCCATTTCAATTGGATCTGCACTACTGTCATCCACTGAGTAGCTAGGTTAGATTCTGCATGCTGAATCAATCACAATGACAAATATTTACAGAGGAAGAAGCCTATCTTACTTACTGGGCCTTTAAACATACAGTACTCAAACAAATAGTCGCCTAACCCAATGTGAAGGCTTTTTTTTAAGGTTATAAATGATTCATTTCATGGACCTTTTTTAGATTAATCTGTAAAGCCGGAGCTGCTACTACATCAATGTATTCTAAGGAGTACAAAGCCCTAGTCTTAGTGCTAGCAGCTGCTTAGGGCATGGTACGAGCATGGATACAATGACTGCCTGTCACAGCCCTGATACCACTGCGATTGGTTAGCCGATTGTACCGCTCACTCATGTCACCTGGGCTTTCACTGGAATTGACTATTCCTTATACACACAACAGGCTGCTAAATAACAGAGAGAATAAGTCAGGCAATTGAATCAGAGTAAGCACACCTTGGTGATATACCTCATGGTGTTCTCCTCCATGAAAGATGACAGTACATTCATTGTTTCTCAATATCCAGCCCTTGGACTGATACCGTTCCCTGAGATGATGTTGTCCAGTTCCTGAGAAGGTTAGCTGACACTGATTTAGGCTGTTCTCAAGTGATATTTGTAATGTAAGCTGGGACAGCTATTTAGTTTTGAAATGGAGAACTCTCATCAGTCATTCTCACGATAGCACATTGGTAATATACAGTGACAAATATCATAGCTAAACAGGGCTGGGCTTGGGTACAACCCTGGATGGGAGATCAAAGTGTAGCTATCAACTCTCCAGTAGGAGGTGCTGCCCAGTCTAATGATTTTTTTTGCTGATAGAGGACATAACGTTGAAGATCTGACATTGTTTTAAAGGATCAAATTCAACATATTTATAAAATGTTTGTCTATGTTGAATTGTGGTTACCCTGATGACATAATCCTGTGTTGAAATTTCACCCTCAAAACATATTTTTTAATTCCAATCTATTTTCCACTTAGATTCCACTTCACAATACGTTGACAAATTAAGTTGAAACAACGTTGATTAAAACAGTTTGTGTCCAGTGGGTTATATTTATATATATATGGCTGTCCTCTTAACCCTCAGTGCCGGTGTCAATATCAATCCATTCAGGATATATGCTGTCCCAAGAAGTGTCAGAGTCCATTACAGAACACATCCATCACCATCCTCTACATTCCCTCTATATTCCTCACCCTGATTACCTTTCTCCAAAAATAACCAATGTCGTGATGGTTGACAAAGGCCACCGGCCTGCTTCTTTAAATGCCAGACCCCGAGGCCATTAATGAACAGCAACATAGCACCTTAACCGCTCCCCCCTGTCCAATTCACAGCTTCTGTCAATGGTATATCAGAGGAGACAGGAATAAAAAAAAGGGCTGTGGATCAAAGCAGATGGGGACTCTCTTTGTATTCCAGTGTAACCTCATTAATTATACACCTACTCTGCCTGTTAGGCTGCGTGCGCTCACCATCTCGCTGACTCGCTTTGCTTATCCTTTTATTCCCCAGCATCTGAGGTGAGGTTGAGATGAGAAATGAACGATAAATGAACGAGAACTGAAAGAGAACTGCAACGGAAGTGAAAGTTATATTGCCACAGAGGACTCATCTACAGTGCCTTGCGAAAGTATTCGGCCCCCTTGAACTTAGCGACCTTTTGCCACATTTCAGGCTTCAAACATGAAGATATAAAACTGTATTTTTTTGTGAAGAATCAACAACAAGTGGGACACAATCATGAAGTGGAACGACATTTATTGGATATTTCAAACTTTTTTAACAAATCAAAAACTGAAAAATTGGGCGTGCAAAATTATTCAGCCCCTTTACTTTCAGTGCAGCAAACTCTCTCCAGAAGTTCAGTGAGGATCTCTGAATGATCCAATGTTGACCTAAATGACTAATGATGATAAATACAATCCACCTGTGTGTAATCAAGTCTCCGTATAAATGCACCTGCACTGTGATAGTCTCAGAGGTCCGTTAAAAGCGCAGAGAGCATCATGAAGAACAAGGAACACACCAGGCAGGTCCGAGATACTGTTGTGAAGAAGTTTAAAGCCGGATTTGGATACAAAAATATTTCCCAAGCTTTAAACATCCCAAGGAGCACTGTGCAAGCGATAATATTGAAATGGAAGGAGTATCAGACCACTGCAAATCTACCAAGACCTGGCCGTCCCTCTAAACTTTCAGCTCATACAAGGAGAAGACTGATCAGAGATGCAGCCAAGAGGCCCATGATCACTCTGCATGAACTGCAGAGATCTACAGCTGAGGTGGGAGACTCTGTCCATAGGACAACAATCAGTCGTATATTGCACAAATCTGGCCTTTATGGAAGAGTGGCAAGAAGAAAGCCATTTCTTAACCTGTTGGATCTCTAGGGGCGCTATTTCATTTTTGGATAAAAAACGTTCCCGTTTTAAGCGCAATATTTTGTCACGAAAAGATGCTTGACTATGCATATTATTGACAAGAAAGAAAACACTCTGAAGTTTCAGAATCTGCAAAGATATTGTCTGTAAGTGCCCCAGAACTCATTCTACAGGCGAAACCAAGATGATGCGTCAAGCAGGAAATGAGCAGAATCTCTGAAGCTCTGTTTTCCATTGTCTCCTTATATGGCTGTGATTGCGCAAGGAATGAGCTTACACTTTCTGTCGTTTCCCCAAGGTGTTAGCAGCATTGTGACGTATTTGTAGGCATATCATTGGAAGATTGACCATAAGAGACTACATTTTCCAAGTGTCCGCCTGGTGTCCTGCGTGGAATTCGGTGCGCAAACGCCAGCTGCTTGTACTTTTCCATTTGATTGAGGGGAGAAACCATGCTTCCACGAACGATATATATAATTGAAGAGATATGTGAAAAATACCTTGAGGATTGATTCTAAACAACGTTTGCCATGTTTTCAGTCGATATTGTGGAGTTAATTTGGAAAAAAGTTCGCGTTTTGAGGACTGAATTTTCGTTTTGTTTTTGGTAGCCAAATGTGATGTAGAAAACGGAGCTATTTCGAATTCACAAAGAATCTTTTTTGGAAAAACTGAGCATCTGCTATCTAACTGAGAGTCTCCTCATTGAAAACATCCGAAGTTCTTCAAAGGTAAATGATTTTATTTGAAGGCTTTTATGTTTTTGTTGAAATCTTGCGTGCTGGATGCTAACGCTAATGCTAACGCTAAATGCTACGCTAGCTAGCCACTTTTACACAAATGATTGTTTTCCTATGGTTGAGAAGCATATTTTGAAAATCTGAGATGACAGTGTTGTTTACAAAAGGCTAAGCTTGAGAGATGGCATATTTATTTCATTTCATTTGCGATTTTCATGAATAGTTAACGTTGCGTTATGGTAATGAGCTTAGGTCTGTAAATAGAATCCCGGATCCGGGTTTGGTCGACGCAACAGGTTAAAGATATCCATAAAAAGTGTTGTTTAACGTTTGCCACAAGCCACCTGGGAGACACACCAAACATGTGGAAGAAGGTGCTCTGGTCAGATGAAACCAAAATGGAACTTTTTGGCAACAATGCAAGACGTTATGTTTGGCGTAAAAGCAACACATGTCATCACCCTGAACACACCATCCCCACTGTCAAACATGGTGGTGGCAGCATCATGGTTTGGGCCTGCTTTTCTTCAGCAGGGACAGGGAAGATGGTTCAAATTGATGGGAAGATGGATGGAGCCAAATACAGGACCATTCTGGAAGAAAATCTGATGGAGTCTGCAAAAGACTTGAGACTGGGATGGAGATTTGTCTTCCAACAAGACAATGATCCAAAACATAAAGCAAAATCTACAATGGAATGGTTCAAAAATAAACATATCCAGGTGTTAGAATGGCCAAGTCAAAGTCCAGACCTGAATCCAATCGAGAATCTGTGGAAAGAACTGAAAACTGCTGTTCACAAATGCTCTCCATCCAACCTCACTGAGCTCGAGCTGTTTTGCAAGGAGGAATGGGAAAGAATTTCAGTCTCTCGATGTGCAAAACTGATAGAGACATACCCCAAGCGACTTACAGCTGTAATCGCAGCAAAAGGTGGCGCTACAAAGTATTAACTTAAGGGGGCTGAATAATTTTGCACGCCCAATTTTTTAGTTTTTGATTTGTTAAAAAAGTTTGAAATATCCAATAAATGTCGTTCCACTTCATGATTGTGTCCCACTTGTTGTTGATTCTTCACAAGAAAATACAGTTTTATATCTTTATGTTTGAAGCCTGAAATGTGGCAAAAGGACGCAAAGTTCAAGGGGGCCGAATACTTTCGCAAGGCACTGTATGTTGCTTTATAAGATTATATCTTAACCCTGTCTCAGAATGTTCTTATATTTTTAGGCAGCTGCCTCTCTAGGATAAAATATTATTATCCTAGCTGTGGGATGGATGTTCATTGCATTTCCCTTTAACAGGCTGGAGAGGCCAAATGATACAGCTAAATTGACCTAAGAAAACCGGACTGTAAACACTGACATGCAGCAGGGGTTTTATACTACAACATCTCTCTGGACCCGTGAGTCACAATATAGACACCATTTCCACACAAAATACATCTGGCGGCCTGGCTTCACTGAAGCAAAGCCCAGTAGATTAGCACAAAGTGAGTTCTAAATGTAGGTTTAACTTAACACTCTTGCTCTCAAATGTAAAATAGTCAAATTGGGCCCTGACACAAGTCTCCTCGTATTGGGGACTACAATTGGAACTGTTTACACTGGTACCAGTATATGGTTTGAAATGGCAGATTTGGACACTGATATGCGCCTAAATTGGAATGCAGTGGCTGTACAGTAACATGCTATACATGATGTCAGAGCTCAGGGTCTTTGCTTCACAGCTTTGTATTGGTTTTGACTGACAACTTGAGCACTGCAAGCAAGAGAAGTAGACCCCATTTCCTCCACTAATTGGGCAACTTTAGCAAATGTTTGGTTGTCTCAGTGAGGGTAATGCTGTAAATTATGAGGACTCTATGTATTTTGAAAGATGAGACATTGAGAATTAAAATAAATACCACTTATGTCATACAAGCAAGCAAAATGCGCACTTCACATTTCCATATCATAAACTCAAGTAATATACAGAGCCTATGTTTGTTGTATTGTGAAGAAACTTGGCCGCAGACAACGCATCTGAATGTACTTATGACTCCATTCTATGCGCACCAAATGTCGATCAGCTTCTCTGAATTGCCTTGTGAAAGCCTAACACTGTATGATCATATTTTGGAATTTAGCTAGTCATGTTGGCAATAGAACAAGCTTTCAAATGATTGCCACCAGACACAGATTGCGATTTATAATGGAGGGGAAGTAGGGCTGTGTTCCAAACAAAACAACTACAAGTATACTTGCGCTAGTTCCTCAACGGCACAGCTAGGTTCAAAAAAACATCTTATAGTTGAAGACTATTCTTTGAGTCATAAAAGAGCATTGAAATTACTTAGGAACTGTGCACACTTTGGAGAGGTGTGTGACCACTTGAAAACATCAGTAAGACCTCTCACTCAAACCTTTGTCATTTTTTTGTTGTATGTTGCTGAATGTCTTATGTTACTGAATGTACACAGAGATTTTCCGATTTCGTCATTATTATTATTATTATTATACCTTTATTTCAACAAGGAACACAGATTGAGACCAACAGCTGGACCCTGTGTATACATGTAATCCATGCTTAAGACCTGGTTTTAGGAATTCTAATCCTAATATGGATGAGTGATGATAAATAACAAGGCAGTTTATTCATAAGTAAACCTAAGAGTGCAATGGTAAGTAGCATCCAGCGATTTACGTGTTGATACCGTAGCATGAATGTAGATAATATCCCCATAATCTATAACAGACATAAAAGTAGCTTGTACAATTAATCTTCAATTTGTAGAGGACAAACTCTTTTTCTATAGAGGAAGCCTAGCTTGATTTTTAGCTGTTTACAAAGTTTGTCAATATGCATTTTAAAAGACAGTTTATTATCCAACCTTATCCCTAAGTATTTTTATGCAGAGACCTGATTAATTCGAGAACCATCTAAGCTCGTAAGTGCAAGTGTATTTTCAACCACCATTTTGAACCAATTAAAAATCATAAAATGTGTTTTCTTTGCATTTAAAACAAGTTTCAGCTGTATATAAAAACCTTGTAATATCTTAAAATCTTTCTCCAATAGTGATAATGCTTGGTCAGCCGTTGAAGCGATAGAGTACATGACAGTGTCATCAGCATATAAATTAATTTGACACTTTCTTATCTCATCACCGTTTATGTAAAGAGTGAACAGTAATTCACATTCAAGAACCTCCAGAAGCTAACCAGCTAATTAGCTACAAGCTATTTAGTCATTGTTAGCCACTGCTAGCGGCTTTTACCTTCTGCACAGACAGCCCTATTTTTTTAGCCTGGATAATACTCGGCAGTCTACCAGTATCGAACTGTCTCTCCCCAACAACGCCGGATTCCTGCTGTAATCCCTGGACCACTACTTCCGATGTTCACAGCTAGCTTGCACCCAGTACCGAAGCTATCCCTGAGGCCCACGTCCCGGCCTACTCAGCTGTTCCCCCGAACCCCACTCATACACTGCTAGAGCCCAATACTCCACCGGATCCTTGCTGTAAACTCTGGACCTTGGCTAAACAGTTCCTTCCGCAAGGCAATCAAACAAGCTAAGCGTCAGTATAGAGACAAAGTAGAATCTCAATTCAACGGCTCAGACACAAGAGGTATGTGGCAGGGTCTACAGTCAATCACGGATTACAAAAAGAAAACCAGTCCAGTCACGGACCAGGATGTCTTGCTCCCAGGCAGACTAAATAACTTTTTTGCCCGCTTTGAGGACAATACAGTGCCACTGACACGGCCCGCAACTAAAACATGCGGAATCTCCTTCACTGCAGCCGACGTGAGGAAAACATTTAAACGTGTCAACCCTCGCAAGGCTGCAGAACCAGACGGCATCCCCAGCCGCACCCTCAGAGCATGCGCAGACCAGCTGGCTGGTGTGTTTACGGACATATTCAATCAATCCCTATCCCAGTCTGTTGTTCCCACATGCTTCAAGAGGGCCACCATTGTTCCTGTTCCCAAGAAAGCTAAGGTAACTGAGCTAAACGACTACCGCCCCGTAGCACTCATTTCCGTCATCATGAAGTGCTTTGAGAGACTTGTCAAGGACCATATCACCTCCACCCTACCTGACACCCTAGACCCACTCCAATTTGCTTACTGCCCAAATAGGTCCACAGATGATGCAATCTCAACCACACTTCACACTGCCCTAACCCATCTGGACAAGAGGAATACCTATGTGAGAATGCTGTTCATCGACTACAGCTCGGCATTTAACACCATAGTGCCCTCCAAGCTCGTCATCAAGCTCGAGACCCTGGGTCTCGACCCCGCCCTGTGCAACTGGGTACTGGACTTCCTGACGGGCCGCCCCCAGGTGGTGAGGGTAGGCAACAACATTTCCACCCCGCTGATCCTCAACACTGGGGCCCCACAAGGGTGCGTTCTGAGCCCTCTCCTGTACTCCCTGTTCGCCCACGACTGCGTGGCCATGCACGCCTCCAACTCAATCATCAAGTTTGCGGACGACACAACAGTGGTAGGCTTGATTACCAACAACGACGAGACGGCCTACAGGGAGGAGGTGAGGGCCCTCGGAGTGTGGTGTCAGGAAAATAACCTCAACAAAACCAAGGAGATGATTGTGGACTTCAGGAAACAGCAGAGGGAACACCCCCCTATCCACATTGATGGAACAGTAGTGGAGAGGGTAGTAAGTTTTAAGTTCCTCGGCGTACACATCACAGACAAACTGAATTGGTCCACCCACACAGACAGCATCGTGAAGAAGGCGCAGTAGCGCCTCTTCAACCTCAGGAGGCTGAAGAAATTTGGCTTGTCACCAAAAGCACTCACAAACTTCTACAGATGCACAATCGAGAGCATCCTGTCGGGCTGTATCACCGCCTGGTACGGCAACTGCTCCGCCCACAACCGTAAGGCTCTCCAGAGGGTAGTGAGGTCTGCACAACGCATCACCGGGGGCAAACTACCTGCCCTCCAGGACACCTACACCACCCGATGTCACAGGAAGGCCATAAAGATCATCAAGGACAACAACCACCCGAGCCACTGCCTGTTCACCCCGCTATCATCCAGAAGGCGAGGTCAGTACAGGTGCATCAAAGCTAGGACCGAGAGACTGAAAAACAGCTTCTATCTCAAGGCCATCAGACTGTTAAACAGCCACCACTAACATTGAGTGGCTGCTGCCAACACACTGACTCAACTCCAGCCACTTTAATAATGGGAATTGATGGGAAATGATGTAAAATATATCACTAGCCACTTTAAACAATGCTACCTAATATAATGTTTACATACCCTACATTATTCATCTCATATGTATATACTGTACTCTATCATCTACTGCATCTTTATGTAATACATGTATCACTAGCCACTTTAACTATGCCACTTTGTTTACATACTCATCTCATATGTATATACTGCACTCAATACCATCTACTGTATCTTGCCTATGCCGCTCTGTACCATCACTCACTCATATATCTTTATGTACATATTCTTTATCCCCTTACACTTGTGTGTATAAGGTAGTAGTTTTGGAATTGTTAGCTAGATTACTTGTTGGTTATTACTGCATTGTCGGAACTAGAAGCACAAGCATTTCGCTACACTCGCATTAACATCTGCTAACCATGTGTATGTGACAAAAAATTTGATTTGATTTGAAATTTGATTTGATTTAATGCCACTGCCACGAAGCTAGCACCAGTTAGCTGTGAGCCAGGCACATCTCCCTGCTAGCAGGCACATCTCCCTACCAGCCCTGTGTCGCTAGCGTAGTGGCGGCTTCCCTGTCCCATCTACTGCTGCCCCCTGGACACTGCGATCACTTGGCTACATAGCTGATGCCTGCTGGACTGTCCATTAATCACGGTACTCCATTCTGTTTGTTTATGTTTTATCTGTCGGCCCCAGCCTCGAACTCAGTCTCTGTGTGTAGTTAATCCGACTCTCTCTGCCTAGTAATCGCCATTTTACCTGCAGTTGTTGTGCTAGCTGATTAGCTGTTGTTGTCTCACCTGTTGTTTTAGCTAGCTCTCCCAATCAACACCTGCAATTACTGTATGCCTTGTTGTATGTCTCTCTCAAATGTCTATATGCCTTGTATACTGTTGTTCAGGTTAGTTATCATTGTTTTAGTTTACAATGGAGCCCCTAGTTCCACTCCTCATACCTCTGATACCTCCTTTGTCCTACCTCCCACACATGCGGTGACCTCACCCATTACAACCAGCATGTCCAGAGATACAACCTCTCTTATCATCACCCAGTGCCTGGGCTTACCTCCGCTGTACCCGCACCATACCCCTGTCTGCGCATTATGCCCTGAATATATTCTACCATGCCCAGAAATCTGCTCCTTTTATTCTTTGTCCTCAACGCTCTAGGCGACCAGTTTTGATAGCCTTTAGCCGCACCCTCATACTACTCCTCCTCTGTTCCGCGGGTGATGTGGAGGTAAACCCAGGCCCTGCATGTTCCCAGGCACCCTCATTTGTTGACTTCTGTGATCGAAAAAGCCTTGGTTTCATGCATGTCAACATCAGAAGCCTCCTCCCTAAGTTTGTTTTACTCACTGCTTTAGCACACTCTGCCAACCCTGATGTCCTTGCCGTGTCTGAATCCTGGCTTAGGAAGGCCACCAAAAATTCGGAGACTATTACATTTTCCGTCAAGATAGAACTTTCAAAAGGGGGAGGAGTTGCAGTCTACTGCAGAGATAGCCTGCAAAGTCATGTCATACTTTCCAGGTCCATACCCAAACTACTAATTAAAAAAAATACTCTCTCCAAAAATAAGTCTCTCACTGTTGCCGCCTGCTACCGACCCCCCTCAGCTCCCAGCTGTGCCCTGGACACCATTTGTGAATTGATCGCCCCCCATCTAGCTTCAGAGTTTGTTCTGTTAGGTGACCTAAACTGGGATATGCTTAACACCCCGGCAGTCCTACAATCTAAGCTAGATGCCCTCAATCTCACACAAATCATCAAGGAACCCACCAGGTACAACCCTAAATCTGTAAACAAGGGCACCCTCATAGACGTTATCCTGACCAACTGGCCCTCCAAATACACCTCCGCTGTCTTCAACCAGGATGTATCCGCTACGGGTCCGCAGTCAAACGACCACTCCTCATCACTGTCAAACGCTCCCTAAAACACTTCTGCGAGCAGGCCTTTCTAATCGACCTGGCCCGGGTATCATGGAAGGATATTGACCTCATCCCGTCAGTTGAGGATGCCTGGTCATTCTTTAAAAGTAACTTCCTAACCATCTTAGATAAGCATGCTCAGTTAAAAAAATGCAGAACGAAGAACAGATATAGCCCTTGGTTCACTCCAGACCTGACTGCCCTCGACCAGCACAAAAAACATCCTGTGGCGGACTGCAATAGCATCGAATAATCCCCGCAATATGCAACGGTTCAGGGAAGTCAGGAACCAATACACGCAGTCAGTCAGGAAAGCAAAGGCCAGCTTCTTCAAGCAGAAATGTGCATCCTGTAGCTCTAACTCCAAAAAGTTCTGGGACACTTTAAAGTCTATGGAGAACAAGAGCACCTCCTCCCAGCTGCCCACTGCATTGAGGCTAGGTAACACGGTCAACACCGATAAATCCATGATTACCGAAAACTTCAACAAGCATTTCTCAACGGCTGGCCATGCCTTCCTCCTGGCTACTCCAACCTCGGCCAACAGCTCCGACCCCCCCTGCAGCTACTCGCCCAAGCCTCCCCAGCTTCTCCTTTACCCAAATCCAGATAGCAGTTGTTCTGAAAGAGCTGCAAAACCTGGACCCGTACGAATCAGCTGGGCTTGACAATCTGGACCCTCTATTTCTGAAACTATCCGCCGCCATTGTCGCAACCCCTATTACCAGCCTGTTCAACCTCTCTTTCATATCGTCTGAGATCCCCAAGGATTGGAAAGCTGCGGCAGTCATCCCCCTCTTCAAAGGGGGAGACACCCTGGACCCAAACTGTTACAGACCTATATCCATCCTGCCCTGCTTATCTAAGGTCTTCGAAAGCTTAGTCAACAAACAGATCTCTGACCATCTCGAATCCCACCGTACCTTCTCCGCTGTGCAATCTAGTTTCTGAGCCGGTCACGGGTGCACCTCAGCCATGCTCAAGGTTCTAAACGATATCATAACCGCCATCGATAAAAGACAGTACTGTGCAGCCGTCTTCATCGACCTGGCCAAGGCTTTCGACTCTGTCAATCACCATATTCTTATCGGCAGACTCAGTAGCCTCGGTTTTTCTAATGACTGCCTTGCCTAGTTCACCAACTACTTTGCAGACAGTTTTCAGTGTGTCAAATCAGAGGGCATGTTGTCCGGTCCTCTGGCAGTCTCTATGGAGGTGCCACAGGGTTCAATTCTCTGGGCGATTCTTTTCTCTGTATATATCAATGATGTTGCTCTTGCTGCGGGCGATTCCCTGATCCAGCTCTGCGCAGACGACACCATTCTGTATACTTCTGGCCCTTCCTTGGACACTGTGCTATCTAACCTCCAAACGAGCTTCAATGCCATACAACACTCCTTCCGTGGCCTCCAACTGCTCTTAAACGCTAATAAAACCAAATGCATGCTTTTCTACCGTTCGCTGCCTGCACCTGCACGCCCTACTAGCATCACCACCCTGGATGGTTCCGAACTAGAATATGTGGACATCTATAAGTACCTGGGTGTCTGGCTAGACTGTAAACTCTCCTTCCAGACTCATATCAAACATCTCCAATCTAAAATCAAATCTAGCGTCGGCTTTCTATTCCGCAACAAAGCCTCCTTTACTCACGCCGCCAAATTTACCCTAGTAAAACTGACTATCCTACCGATCCTCGACTTCGGCGATGTCATCTACAAAATAGCTTCCAATACTCTACTCAGCAAACTGGATGCAGTTTATCACTGTACCATCTGTTTTGTTACTAAAGCACCTTATACCACCCACCACTGCGACCTGTATGCTCTAGTTGGCTGGCCCTCGCTACATATTCGTCGCTAGACCCCCTGGCTCCAGGTCCATGCTAGGTAAATCTCCGCCTTATCTCAGTTCACTGGTCACGATGGCTACACCCACCCTTAGCACGCGCTCCAGCAGGTGTATCTCATTGATCATCCCTAAAGCCAACACCTCATTTAGCCGCCTTTCCTTCCAGTTCTCTGCTGCCTGTGACTGGAACGAATTACAAAGATCGTTCAACTTCAAACATCTGCTATCTGAGCAGCTAACCGATCGCTGCAGCTGTACATAGCCCACCCAATTTACCTACCTCATCCCCATACTGTTTATATTTATTTACTTTTCTGCTCTTTTGCACACCAGTAACTCTACCTGCACATGACCATCTGATCATGTATCACTCCAGTGTTAATCTGAACATTTTTAATTATCCGCCTACCTCCTCATGCCTTTTGCACACAATGTATATAGACTCTTTTTTCTTTCCAATGTGTTATTGACTTGTTCATTGTTTACTCTGTGTAACTCTGTGTTGTCTGTTCACACTGCTATGCTTTATCTTGGCCAAGTCGCAGTTGTAAATGAGAACTTGTTCTCAACTAGCCTACCTGGTTAAATAAAGGTGAAATAAAAATATAATTAAAATAATGGGCCAAGTATAGAACCTTGTGGGACCCCTTTAACCAACTCCAATGGCTCCGACTGGATGCCGTCGACTCTAACAGCCTGACTTCTATCCTTTAGATAGTCATGAAACCAACGACAGGCATCCAATCCCAATCCTATTGACGACAGCTTTCTCAAAAGTATTGCATGGTCTACTGTGTCAAAAGCTTTAGACAAATCTTGGTGGCACAGTACTTTCTATTATCTAGGGCATTAGTAATATAATTTACAACACTTACAGTGGCCATAATAGTACTGTGTTTAGGTCTGAAGCCAGATTGATTACTATAAAGAGTATTGTTAACAGTTAAAAAAGATTGTAGTTGCCTATTCACCAATGACTCTAGAATTTTAGCCAAACAGGAGAGCATAGAGATGGGTCGATAATTATCCAGTTCACTACCATCACCTCCCTTGAGGTTATCAACAAATGCATCAAAGTACAGTAAATGTAAAATGCGCATAAAATCAGTGTAATATTTTGTTTCAATCTTGCGTCAGATGAATTGTTATGTCCTCACCTTTAGTCTAATAATTTCCCATAATATCCAGACTGTTCTCTTTTAATTGCTATCATGGTTATGCTTTCCATATTTTTTCTTTAAGTAACATTTCAATTTCGCCCTATTCATTTAGGCCAAGTGTAAGGGGTTTTAACTCACTCAACCTATCCTCTTTAACCTTTTTCCCTCAAGGCCATGAACAAAGATCACAATTAATTGACTAGCTTGTAAGATGACACCTAAAGTTCAGCAACCTCCAGATTCAATGTCTGAACGGCCACTCCCTGATTGAGAATCTGTGACTGCAATTTGGCAGCAATTACAGCCTCAAGTCTTCTTGGGTATGACGCTACAAGCTTGGCAAACCTGATTTTGGAGAGTTTCTCCAATTCTTCTCTGCAGATACTCTCAAGCTCTGTCAGGTTGGTATTTCTGCTTTTAATTTATGTGCAAAAATGTCTAAACATCTGTTTTCGCTTTGTCATTATGAGGCATTATGTGTAGATTGATGAGGGGAAAAAAATATTTTATACATTTTAGAATAAGGCGGTAACAGCAAAATGTGGAAAAAGTCAAGGGCTCTGAATACTTTCTGAATGCACTGTATCTGCCATGTTGTAACGGTTTTCTTGGTGAGAAGGAGAGTCGGACCAAAATGCAGCGTGTAGATTGCGATCCATGTTTCTTCAACAAACAAAACACGAATCTAAATACAAACACTGCAAAAACAATAAACGTAACGAAAACCGAAACAGCCTATACTTGTGTAAAACTAACACAGAACAAGGACATCATGATACTAAGGACAATCACCCACGACAAACTCAAAGAATATGGCTGCCTAAATATGGTTCCCAATCAGAGACAACGATAAACACCTGCCTCTGATTGAGAACCACGACAGCCATAGACTTAGCTAGAACACCCCACTAGCTACAATCCCCATACATACTCCCTTGAACAGGCAGTTAACCCACTGTTCCTAGGCAGTCATTGAAAATAAGAATTTGTTCTTAACTGACTTGCCTGGTTAAATAAAGGTAAAAAAAAATAAATAAAAAAAACATACACACCACATACAAAAACCCATGCCACACCCTGGGCTGACCCAATACATGAAGAAAAACACAAAATACTTAGACCAGGGCGTGACACCTGTCCCATTTCAAGTTTGGCACAAACACTCTCTGTTTATTGAATATCTAAAAAAAAAAAAAACATACCGTAGTAGGAGTTTAAAAAAATCCTACCTAATCTAACCCAGCTGTCATTGAGAGGAGGTGGGTCATCTGACAGAGGTGTATTAGCCAATGAGCTGGACAGAATACAGTTTGTCCATTTCATGAACAAATGCCCTTGCTTAAATAGTGCAGGGTGGATCAGAGATGACCTGTGTAAAAGAGGAAAGCATGAAAGAAAGGAGAAAAATGGAGAGAGAGGTACAGATTCTAGATGATCGAGGGGTCAACTACCCTCCTGGGACCCCACTACATGTCCTTGGAGGACTACCCAAGCATCCTCCTGACATCTGCCACATCCTTCCTCAGGTCAAACAGCGGTCAACATGTTAAAGCGTTAGCAAACACCTCCTCTCCCACCCTGCCGGTTTGGGGGTTTAATAAGGAACCGGTCGGTTTTGACCTCCCAAGACGAACGTGAGGAAGCCAAGAACTCAAGGCTAGGTCAAGGCATCTGGAGAGATGAAGTAGATAAGGGAAGCATTATGTGGTGTTTAAAAGGTCTGGCTGAAGGGATACAACAAACAGATAATCGGTTTGATGATGAAAACCAAGAGAAGCTGACAGGCTGTCCTTGGAACCACTTAATTTTGGCACCTGTCCCCCATAGAGCGGCTAAAGCCAAAAGGCCAAGAGCCAGGAAACCCTATTAGCATGCAAAGTGCACCTTGCATGTGCATATCTTTAATACAGTGCCAGGAGCACAATGGATTGTCCAACCCCCCCACCCCCATTCTGTCAAACCGCTCTGTCTGTCTGTACAAGGAGCCAGTAGAAACCTGAGCCAGTAGCAAGCACAGGGGAGATTGGCGGACTGTTGTTAAAGCTACTGTATATAGGCTATTAGGCTAATCCCCCAATCTCAGCCAGAGGAGTCAAAAGATGTGTGCTCTCTGAGGCAGAACCCTCCACAGCAGACTCCCATTCTCCACACTGCCACAAACATGATAATATACAGTGGCTTGCGAAAGTATTCACCCCCTTGGCATTTTTTCCTATTTCGTTGCCTTACAACCTGGAATTAAAATGGATATGTTGCGGATTTGTATCATTTGATTTACACAACATGCCAACCCCTTTGAAGAAGCAAAATGTTTTTTATTTTGAAACAAACTAGAAATTAGACCAAAAAAACCCCAGAGAACTTGAACGTGCATAACTATTCACCCCTCCCAAAGTTAATACTTTGTAGAGCCACCCTTTGCAACAATTACAGCTGCAAGTCTCTTGGGGTATGTCTCTATAAGCTTGGCACATCTAGCCACTGGGATTTTTTTTCCCATTCTTCAAGGCAAAACTGCTCCAGCTCCATCAAGTTGGATGGATTCTGCTGGTGTACAGAAATCTTTAAGTCATACCACAGATTCTCAATTGGATTGAGGTCTGGATTTTAACTAGGCCATTCCAAGACATTTAATTATTAAATGTCCCCCCTTAAACCACTTGACTTTTGTTTTAGCAGTATGCTTAGGGTCATTGTCCTGCTGGAAAGTGAACCTCCGTCTCAGTCTCAACTCTTTGGAAGACTGAAACAGGTTTCCCTCAAGAATTTCCCTGTATTTAGCACTATCCATCATTCCTTCAATTCTGACCAGTTTCCCAGTCCCTGCCAATGAAAAACATCCCCACAGCATGTTGCTGCCACCACCGTGCTTCACTGTGGTGATGCTGTTCTCAGGGTGATGAGAGGTTTGCGCCAGACATGGCGTTTTCCTTGATGGCCAAAAAGCTCAATTTAAGTCTCATCTGACCAGAGTACCTTCTTCCTTATGTTTGGGGAGTCTCCCGCATGCCTTTTGGCGAACACTAAACGTGTTTGCTTAATTTTTTCTTTAAGCAATGGCTTTTTTTCTGGCCAATCTTCCGTAAAAGCCCAGCTCTGTGGAGTGTGCGGCTTAAGCTGGTCCTATGGACAGATACTCCAATCTCTGCTGTGGAGCTTTGCAGCTCCTTCAGGGTTATCTTTGGTCTCTTTGTTGCCTCTCTGATTAATGCCTTCCTTGCCTGGTTCGTGCGTTTTGATGGGATGCCCTGTCACGCCCTGGCCATAGAGAGGCATTTATTCTCTATTTTGGTTAGGCCAGGGTGTGACTAGGGTGGGCATTCTATGTTCCTTTTTCTGTGTTTTTGTATTCCTTTGTTTTCAATCAGGGACAGCTGTCTATCGTTGTCTCTGATTGAGAACCATACTTAGGTAGCTCTTGCAAACATGGATTGTGTGGGTAGTTGCTTTCTGTTTTGTACCTGACGGAGCTGTTTCGGTTGTTATTTTTTGTTACTTTGCAGTTAGTGTTCAGTTCTATTTAATAAATGACGAACACGTACCACGCTGGGCTTTTGTCCTCACCTTCTTCCACCAACGGCCGTTACAGGCCCTCTCTTGGCAGGTTTTTCGTCATGCCATATTCTTTCAATTTTTTAATAATGGATTTAATGGTGTTCCGTGGGATGTTCAAAGTTCCCAATTTTTTTTTATAACCCAGCACTGATCTGTACTTCTCCACAACTTTGTCCCTAACCTGTTTGGAGAGCTCCTTGGTCTTCATGGTGCCGCTTGCTTGCTTGAGCCCCTTGCTTAGTGGTGTTGCAGACTCTAGGGCCTTTCAGAACAGGTGTATATATACTGATATCATGTGACAGATCATGTGATACTTAAATAAAGTCCACCTGTGTGCAATCTAACAAATTATGTGACTTCTGAAGGTAATTGGTTGCAACCAGATCTTATTTAGGGGCTTCATAGCAAAGGGCGTGAATAAATATGCACGCACCCCTTTTCCATTTTTTGGTTGTTTTTTTAAAACAAGTTCTTTTTTTTCATTTCACTTCACCAATTTGGATGATTTTGTGTATGTCCATTACATGAAATACAAATAAAAATCCATTTAAATTACAGGTTGTAATGCAACAAAATAGGAATAATGAATACTTTTGGAAGGCACTGTGTGTATGTATATATATGTATATATATATATATATATATATGCACCTCCACACACACATATACGCACACACAATCATTCTCCCGCACATACACACACACCCCAACCCTCCTTTTCTCAGTGGCACAAGACCAGAGGAGGAACACAGGAGACAATAGCATTCCTCTCCAAAGCTTCTGTCAAAGAGCAAGAGTCCACACTGCAGGAAGAGGATTAAGTAGGGGGATACTGAGCTGATCTTGCTCACTGGTTATCCCTATAAGCTCAAGTCGGATTGAGGGGCTGGATTTGTGTTCTCATTGATGCAGGTGTTGTTCACTTCAACTGACATTGTAGCTTCTACTTCTCTGGAACAAACACTAACAGATGGGTGATTGTGGGGGATGGCTAGATACAAGGGTTGTAGCCCTTTACACTCGTACCCATATACAGGTTGAAAATGGCAGATTTGGGCACTGATAAGCTCCTATATTGGACATCAGAGCTCAGGGTTTGTGCTTCCCATACGGGAAAAAAATGGCAATATATTTAACTTCCCGTAAAATGTATTTCAAGTACATGTACAGTACCATTCAAAAGTTTTGTAGAATAATAGTGAAAACATCAAAATTATGAAATAACACATATGGAACCATGTAGTAACCAAAAAAGTGTTAAAGAAATCAACATATATTTTATATTTGATATTCTTCTAAGTAGCCACCCTTTGCCTTGATGACAGCTTTGCACACTCTTGGCATTCTCTCAACCAGCTTCACCTGGAATGCTTTTCCAACTGTCTTGATGGAGTTCCCACCAGTGGCGATTGTAGCATGTAAATCTTGGTGGGGCAAACTTCCCCCAATTCTTTTTTAGATGCATGCCAGCAAGGACACTACACAACACAACACTAAACAATAAATTAAATGCACTATAACGGCGACAAGTGGTGCCCACAAATGTTTTGGACCTACATAAAGCTGTCCCAACAGCAGAGCTTTCTTTCCAGCACAATGGAGTGAATCCTTACCACCGCTATGCCTGGCTATCAGCTGAGCCTTGTCTGGCAACGAAACAATTCATTCAGCCTCGTTTACTGCCTTTTTAAAAAACATAGCTGTTATGGTTGACCATATCTCCCTGGCATATTACATCATTTATGCAGCAGCATATAAGACATTTTTGGACTTACTGTCACGCCCTGACCTTAGTGTTCTTTGTTTTCTTTATTATTTTGGTTAGGTCAGAGTGTGACATGGGTGTTATGTGTGTTTTTTTGTCTCATCTAGGGTGTTTGTACTGTCTAGGGGTTTTTGGAGATTTATGGGGTTGTTTCCATCTAGGTGGTTATGTAGGTCTATGGTTGCCTAGATTGGTTCTCAATTAGAGGCCGGTGTTTAATCGTTGTCTCTGATTGGGAACCATATTTAGGCAGCCATATTCTTTGGGTATTTTGTGGGTGATTGTTTCCTGTGTCAGTTTTTGTGCCACACGGGACTTTTGTTTCCATTTCACTTTGTTATTTTGTAGTTGTGTCATGTTCAGTCTTTTCTATTAAAACATGGACACTTACGACGCTGCGTATTGGTCCGATCCTTGCTACACCTCTTCAGACGAAGAGGAGGACATCTGTTACACTTACCTTTTGTGTGTGTCGGCCCTTCGTTGGCAAATTTTGCCATCAAAGAAAAATATTTACAATTCCGAGTTTGATCACCATTCAGAATGTATTTTCCCAGTCTGACTTCCCAGTTGCAGTGTTTGCGGTTAGCCACTGTCACCGATTCCTTCCAAACAACTCATTGTTGAATTTGCGATTTTCAACTTGTGTAATGTTTATGTCCAATGGCCGACGAGCACCGATACGTTGTATTTATATTTTCTCTTCATTATTTATCTTCATATGACATGGATTAAAAAGGATTTGCCAGTAGACTTGATTCACGATAATGACTGTGAAAGTAAGAGGTTGACATGATCAGTCCAATCAAAGCTACTGTACATATAACGTGATTTGACATCATTTCTGTGGCCAATGACCTTGAGCCTTCTTGGAAGGGCCCTTGTAATATAACTCCATGGTAGGACCCAAAGGGTTACTAAAGGACTGAAGCTAGGCGATTGTGCAAGGACCTCATGAGTGACAGAGTACTGAGCCAAACCACCACAGAAAGCACTGAGCTTGGCTGAAACACCTGCATTTTGGAGCTGCCTTAATCAAGAAAACAAAAAAGAGAACGTGGTTGTATGCGGCTTTATTAACTCAATTATATCTATATATTTTTTTACATTGTTTGCAATCGGACATGTGACACGTATTCATGCAATAATAACATGCAACCCCCCAAAAAATATATATATTTATTTTATATTTTAGCAAAAAATGTGGGTCTCAAAGCCCCACCTGCACTGAATGATGGGTCACTACTGGTTCCCACATATGCTGAGCACTTGTTGGCTGCTTTTCTGTGGTCCAACTAATTCCAAACCATCTCAAATGGGTTGAGGTTCGGTGACTGTGGAGGCCAGGTCATCTGATGCAGCACTCCGTCACTCTCCTTCTTGGTCAAATAGCCCTTACACAGGCTGGAGGTGTGTTTTGGGTCATTGTTCTGTTGAAAAACAAATTATTGTCCCACTAAGCGCAAACCAGATGGGTGGCGTATCGCTGCAGAATGTCATGCTGGTTAAGTGTGCCTTGAATTCTGAATAAATCACTGACAGTGTCACCAGCAAAGCACCCCCACACCATTACACCTCCTCCGCTATGCTTCACAGTGGGAACCACACATCCGGAGAACATCCGTTGATCATCCGTTCACCTACTCTGAGTTTCAGAAAGACACGTGGTTGGAACCAAAAATCTCAAATTTGGACGTATTTCCACCAGTCTAATGTCCATTGCTCGTGTTTCTTGGCCCCAAGCAAGTCTCATTTTCTTATGGGTGTCCTTTAGTAGTGGTTTCTTTGCAACAATTCAACTATGAAGGCCTGATTCACACAGTCTCCTCTGAACAGTTGATGTTGAGACGTGTCTGTTACTTGAACTCTGAGGCATGTTTTTTGGGCTGCAATTTCTGAGGCTGGTAACTAATGTACTAATGGACTGTCATATCTCTTTGCTTATTTGAGCTGTTCTTGCCATAATACGGACTTTGTCTTTTACCAAATAGGGCTATCTTCCGTTTACCACTCCTAGCTTGTCACAACACAACTGATTGGCTCAAACGCATTAAGAAGGAAAGAAATTCCACAAATTAACTTTTAACAAGGCACCGCTGTTAATTGAAATGCACACCAATTAACTACCTCATGAAGCTGATTGAGAGAATGCCAAGAGTGTGCAAAAAAAAAATGTGGTTACTACATGATTTCATGTGTTATTTCATAGTTTTGATGTCTTCACTATTATTCCACAATGAAGAAAATATAAAAATAAAGAAAAAACCTTGGAATAAGTAGGTGCGTCCTAACTTTTGAATGGTACTGTACATTCAGTACATTTGTATCTTTGCTCATCTAGTCTACCGGGTGGCCAAAGGGGTTCCAAATTCAGCATAAGAAATACGTTGGCACTTCAGAGGACTCTCAAATGCCTCTTTACATATTTATCAATGGAGATAGTTTTTTGGGCGATCAAGCCAAAACTGGCAGTGATATAATTGAAATTGTATTGGCGAATAAAAAAACTTTTGATTTCACAAAATTGTATCATTCTATCATAAAGAGTACATATTCAAATTCATATAGAACTAGTTTTTCCACTTAAAGAGGTTACTTTTTTAATGACTATAGAGCCTCTTTTTTTATGGCTGAGATCCCGTTAACGGGAACTATATGACAACAGCCAGTAAAAGTACAGGGAAAGTGCAGAAATCTCATCATTTAAATTCCTCAAACATACAAGTATTATACACCATTTTAAAGAAAAACTGGTTGTTAATCCCTCCACAGTGTCCCATTTCAAAAAGGCTTTACGATGAAAGCATACCATGCGATTATGTTAGGTCAGCACCTAGTCACAAAAACACAGCCATTTTTCCAGCCAAAGAGAGGAGTCACAAAAAGCAGAAATAGAGATCAAATTAATCACTAACCTTAGATGATCTTCATCAGATGACACTCATAAGACTTCATGTTACACAATACATGTATGTTTTGTTCGATAAAGTTCATATTTATATCCAAAAATCTGAGTTTACATTGGCGCGTTATGTTCAGTAATGTTTTGCTTCCAAAACATACGGTGATTTTGCAGAGAGCAACATAAATTTACAGAAATACTCATAATAAACATTGATAAAAGATACAAGTGTTATGCATGGAACTTTAGATAAACTTCTCCTTAATGCAACCGCTGTGTCAGATTTAAAAAAAGCTTGACAGAAAAAGTACACCATGCAATAATCTGAGTACAGGGCTCAGAGACCAAAACAAGCCATACAGATACCCGCCATGTTGTGGAGTCAACATACGTCAGAAATAGCATTTTAAATATTCACTTACCTTTGATGATCTTCATCATAATGCACTCCCAGGAATCCCAGTTCCACAATAAATGTTTGTTTTGTTCGATAAAGTACATAATTTATGTCCAAATACCTCATTTTTGTTCACGCTTTTAGTTCACAAATCACAAATCCAAATGTCAAAAAATTCCATTACAGTTTGTTGAAACATGTCAAACGATGTATAGAATCAATCTTTAGGATGTTTTTAACATGCATCTTCAATAAAGTTTCAACCGGAGAATTCCTTTGTCTTTAGAAAGGAAAAGGAACGCAGCTACCTCTCACGGGCGAGCGCCTGACTGAGCTCATGGCAGTCTGCCAGACCTCTTACTCAATCAGCACTTATTCTCTCCCCCTTCACAGTAGAAGCCTGAAACAAGGTTCTAAAGATGGTTGACATCTTAGTGGAAGCCTTAGGAAGTGCAATATGACCCCATAGACACTGTATATTGGGTAGGCAAACACTTGAAAACCTACAAACCTCAGATTTCCCACTTCCTGGTTGGACTTTTTCTCAGGGTTTTGCCATTCAAACAGTTTTAGAAACTTCCGAGTGTGTTCTATCCAATTAATAACATGCATATCATAGCTTCTGGGCCTGAGTAGCAGGCAGTTTACTATGGGCACCTTATTCATCCAAGCTACGCAAAACTGCCCCCAGCCATAAGAAGTTCTATATATATATATATATATATATGCAATGGGGCAAAAATGTATTTAGTCAGCCACCAAATGTGCAAGTTCTCCCACTTAAAAATTTGAGAGTGTCCTGTAATTTTTATCATAGGTACACTTCAACTATGACAGACAAAATGAAAAAAAAAACAAATCCAGAAAATCACATTGTAGGATTTTTAATGAATTTATTAGCAAATTATGGTGGAAAATAAGTATTTGGTCAATAACAAAAGTTTATCTCAATAATTGTTATATACCCTTTGTTGTCAATGACAGAGGTCAACCGTTTTCTGCAAGTCTCCACAATATTTTCACACACTGTTGCTGGTATTTTGGCCCATTCCTCCATGCAGATCTCCTCTAGAGCAGTGATGTTTGGGGCGGTTGCTGAGCAACACGGACATTCAACTCCCTCCAAAGATTTTCTATGGGGTTGAGATCTGGAGACTGGCTAGGCCACTCCAGGACCTTGGAATGCTTCTTACGAAGCCACTCCTTTGTTGCCCGGGTGGTGTGTTTGGGATCATTGTCATGCTGAAAGACCCAGCCACGTTTCATATTCAATGCCCTTGCTGATGGAAGGATGTTTTCACTCAAAATCTCACGATACATGGCCCCATTCATTCTTTCCTTTACACGGATCATTCGTCCTGGTCCCTTTGCAGAAAAACAGCCCCAAAGCATGATGTTTCCACCCCCATGCTTCACAGTAGGTATGGTGTTCTTTGTATGCAACTCAGCATTCTTTGTCCTCCAAACACAATGAGTTGAGTTTTTCCCGAAAAGTTATATTTTGGTTTCATCTGACATTCTCCCAATCTTCTTCTGGATCATCCAAATGCTCTCTAGCAAACTTCAGACAGCCTGGACATGTACTGGCTTAAGCAGGGGGACACGTCTGGCACTGCAGGATTTGAGTCCCTGGCGGCATAGTGTGTTACTGATGGTAGGCTTTGTTAATTTGGTCCCAGCTCTCTGCAGGTCATTCACTAGGTCCCC
The DNA here is from genome assembly GCF_057628025.1 of Oncorhynchus mykiss. Taxonomy (NCBI): domain Eukaryota; kingdom Metazoa; phylum Chordata; class Actinopteri; order Salmoniformes; family Salmonidae; genus Oncorhynchus; species Oncorhynchus mykiss. The sequence continues at coordinate 46,672,501 of NC_143046.1, forward strand.
CCGTGTGGTTCTGGGATTTTTGCTCAACGTTCTTTTGATCATTTTGACCCCATGGGGTGAGATCTTGCGTGGAGCCCCAGATCGAGGGAGATTATCAGTGGTCTTGTATGTCTTCCATTTCCTAATAATTGCTCCCACAGTTGATTTCTTCAAACCAAGCTGCTTACCTATTGAAGATTCAGTCTTCCCAGCCTGGTGCAGGTCTACAATTTTGTTTCTGGTGTCCTTTGACAGCTCTTTGGTCTTGGCCATAGTGGAGTTTGGAGTGTGACTGTTTGAGGTAGTGGACATGTGTCTTTTATACTGATAACAAGTTCAAACAGGTGCCATTAATACAGGTAACGAGTGGAGGACAGAGGAGCCTCTTAAAGAAGAAGTTACAGGTCTGTAAGATTCAGAAATCTTAATTGTTTGTAGGTGACCAAATACTTATTTTCCACCATAACTTGAAAATAAATAAATAAAAAATCCTACATTGTGATTTTCTGGATTTTTTTTCTCATTTTGTCTGTCATAGTTGAAGTGTACCTATGATGAAAATTACAGGCCTCTCATCTTTTTAAGTGGGAGAACTTGCACAATTGGTGGCTGACTAAATACTTTTTTACCCCACTGTATATATATAGGGCCAATTCCCATAAATGTAAACAAATATAGAATAATACATATATATACACTGCATTCTGAAAGTATTCAGACCCATTGACTTTTTCCACATTTTGTTACGTTAGCCTTATTCTAAAATGTATTAAATTGTTTTTTTCCCTCATCAATCTTCTCACAATACCCCATGATGACAAAGCGAAAACAGGTTTATAGAAATTCTTGCAAATGTATTCAAAATAAAAACTGAAATATTACATTTACATAAGTATTCAGACCCTTTACTCAGTAATTTATTGAAGCATCTTTGGCAACGATTACGGCCTCGAGTTTTCTTGGGTATGACGCTACAAGCTTGGCACACCTGTTTTTGGGGAGTTTCTCCCATTTCTTCTCTGCAGATCCTCTCAAACTCTGCCAAAACATGCATCCTATTTGCAATAAGGCACTAAAGTAATGCTGCAAAAAATGTGGCAAAGCAAGTAACTTCTTGTTATGTTCGGAGCAAATCCAATACAATGCATTACTGAGTACCACTCTCCATATTTTCAAGCATAGTAGTGGCTGCATCATGTTATGTGTATGCTTGTAATCGTTAAGGACTGGGGAGTTTTTCAGGATAAAAAATACATGTAATGGAGCTACACACAGGCACAATTCTAGATAAAAACCTGGTTCAGCCTGTTTTCCACCAGACACTGGGTGGAAAGGTTATTGGCCTTTCAGCAGGCCAATAACCTAAATCACACTGGAATTCCTGAGCGGCCTAGTTACAGATTTGACTTAAAAAGCGCTTGAAAATCTATGATAAGATTTGAAAATGGCTGTCTAGCAATGATCAACAACCACCTTAACAGTGTCTGAAGAATTTTAAAAAGAATCATGTGCAAATATTGTACAATCCAGGTGTACAATCCAGCTCTTAGAGGCTTACCCAGAAAGACTCACAGCTGTAATCGCTGTCAAAGGTGATTCAAACATGCGAATACTTATGTAAATTAGATACTGTATTTCATTCTCAATAAATTTGCTAACATTTCAAAAAACATGTTTTCACTTTGTCATTATGAGTTAATGTGTGTAGATGAATGAAAAAAATAGTATTTCATCCATTTTGAATTCAGGCTGTAACACAACAAAATCTGGAATAAGTCAAGAAGTATGAATACTTTCTGAAGGCACTGTAGGTAGGGGTAAAGTGACTAGGGAACAGGATAGATAATAGACAGTAGCAACAACATATGTGGTGAGTGTGAAAGCGTGTATGGGAGTGTGCGTGTGTGTGTGCATGTGCGTGTGTGTGTGTGTGTGTGTGTGTGTGCATGTGTGTGTGTGTTTTAGTGTAAGTATGTGTGAGTGTGTGGGTAGAGTCCAGTGTATGTGCATAGAGTCAGTGCAGGAGAGTTAGTGCCCAAAAGTGTATGACTCTTTCATACTCTTGCTTGTGTCTGTCATTTATTCCCATTAACGTTAGCACAGCGGAAATGTTTGTAATGACCTGTCAAACACACCCCGGTAATGGCTGAAATGGGCTCAATGAAATACATTGTCTTTCTGTTGCATCAATAAGAATGCTGAAGCTTTGTCTGGGATTTAACACATCTCAACACTTACATCCCAAGAAAGAGAAGAAAGATAACTTTAAATCGGTGTACATTTTTTGTTAATTTAACACAGTTGAAATGTTTACAAATTAGACACACTGAAATTAATGCAACTTCTGAAAATGAACACTCAGATTATAGAGATATGTGTCTGATCTTGCAAACAATGCAGAGTATATATACACTAGATCGGTATAATCTAGAGCCAAGCACTTGATTTTTTATCTGAGGGTATCCTGCAATTGACACACAACAGAACATGACAACAACAGTAATTAATAAGGCAGTCTAGACAGTGCAGGTGAGTGCATGTAGGCCTAGACAGCAGGAGGTTGATGTCACCTTAATTGGGGAGAATGGGCTTGTGGTAATGACTGGAGCGGCCTTTTGATGGTTGCAGCCCTGTTTCACCCCTTTATGTACCTGAATTCCCACCAAAATCCGTGAACCCCATTCATTATTTGTTCATGCCAGTAAAATGTTTCATGTGCTATAATTCAGTCAATGTCTGACGGATTTTCTAAATTCAAAAAGTTTGGGGTATCTTCATCAACGGTTGCATTTATTCTAATTGTTTTTAACAATGTTGATGGCCGTTGCTACTGGGCTGTACTCACCCCCCTCTATAGCGCCTTACGGTCAGGTGCCTTGCAGTTGCTGTACAAAGTGGTGATGCAGCCAGTAAGAGATGCTCTCAATGATGCAGCTGTAAAACGTTTTGAGGATCTGAGGGCCCATGCCAATTCTTTTCAGCCTCCTAAGGATGAAGAGGCTCTGTCGTGCCCTCTTCACAACTGTGTGGGTGGGGACCATGTTAATTCCATAGTGATGTGGACACAGAGGATCTTGAAGCTCTCGACCCGCTCCACTACAGCCCCATCGATGTAGATGATTGCTTATGTTGAGAGAGAGGTTGTTGTACTGGCACCACATTGCCAGGTCTCTGATCTCCTCCCTATAGGCTGCTTCATCATCATCGTGTCATCAGCAAAGTTGATGATGGTGTTGGAGTCGTGTGCCACGCAGTCATGGTTGAACAGGGAGTACAGGAGGGTCTAAGCACATACAACTAACTATATCTATTGTTTTTTTTTGTTGTTGTGTGATTTGGATTAATCCCCTCTACCACACGAAACCCCATTAATCTACCGGTGGAACGCACGAGGTGGCTAATAACAGACCTCCATCCTATGCTAGCTTGCTACCGATGGCCTGGCTAGCTGTCTAAATCGCTGTGACCCCAACCAACCTCTCTACTCACTGGACCCTTTTGATCACTCGACTAAGCATGCCTCTCCTTAATGTCAATATGCCTTGTCCATTGCTGTTCTGGTTAGTGTTTATTGGCTTATTTCACTGTAGAGCCTATAGTCTTGCTCACTATACCTTATCCAACCTATTAGTTCCACCACCCACACATGCGATGACATCTCCTGGTTTCAATGATGTTTCTAGAGACAATATCTCTCTCTTCATCACTCAATACCTAGGTTTACCTCCACTGTATTCACATCCTACCATACCTTTGTCTGTACATTATACCTTGAAGCTATTTTATCGCCCCCAGAAACCTCCTTTTACTCCCCGTTCCAGACGTTCTAGACGACCAATTCTTATTGCTTTTAGCCATACCCTTATCCTACTCCTCCTCTGTTCCTCTGGCGATGTAGAGGTGAATCCAGGCCCTGCAGTGCCTAGCTCCACTCCGATTCCCCAGGCGCTCTCTTTTGATGACTTCTGTAACCGTAATAGCCTTGGTTTCATGCATGTTAACATCAGAAGCCTCCTCCCTAAGTTTGTTCTATTCACTGCTTTAGCACACTCTGCCAACCCGGATGTTCTAGCTGTGTCTGAATCCTGGTTTAGGAAGACCACCAAATATTCTGAAATTTTAATCCCAAACTACAACATTTTCAGACAAGATAGAACTGCCAAAGGGGGCGGTGTTGCAATCTACTGCAAAGATAGCCTGCAGAGTTCTGTCCTACTATCTAGGTCTGTACCCAAACAATTTGAACTTCTACTTTTAAAAATGTAAAAAGAACTTCCACCTCTTTAAAAACAAGTCTCTCACCGTTGCCGCCTGCTATAGACCACCCTCTGCCCCCAGCTGTGCTCTGGACACCATATGTGAACTGATTGCCCCCCATCTATCTTCAGAGCTCGTGCTGCTAGGCGACCTAAACTGGAACATGCTTAACACCCCAGCCATCCTACAATCTAAGCTTGATGCCCTCAATCTCACACAAATTATCAATGAACCTACCAGGTACCTCCCCAAAGCCTTAAACACGGGCACCCTCATAGATATCATCCTAACCAACTTGCCCTCTAAATACACCTCTGCTGTCTTCAACCAAGATCTCAGCGATCACTGCCTCATTGCCTGCATCCGTAATGGGTCAGCGGTCAAACGACCTCCACTCATCACTGTCAAACGCTCCCTGAAACACTTCAGCGAGCAGGCCTTTCTAATCGACCTGGCCGGGGTATCCTGGAAGGATATTGATCTCATCCGGTCAGTAGAGGATGCCTGGATATTTTTTTTAAATGCCTTCCTAACCATCTTAAATAAACATGCCCCATTCAAGAAATTTAGAACCAGGAACAGATATAGCCCTTGGTTCTCCCCAGACTTGACTGCCCTTAACCAACACAAAAACATCCTATGGCGTTCTGCATTATCATCGAACAGCCCCCGTGATATGCAGCTGTTCAGGGAAGCTAGAAACCATTATACACAGGCAGTTTGAAAAGCCAAGGCTAGCTTTTTCAAGCAGAAATGTGATTCCTGCAACACTAACTCAAAAAAGTTCTGGGACACTGTAAAATCCATGGAGAATAAGAACACCTCCTCCCAGCTGCCCACTGCACTGAAGATAGGAAACACTGTTACCACTGATAAATCCACCATAATTGAAAATTTCAATAAGCATTTTTCTACGGCTGGCCATGCTTTTCACCTGGCTACTCCTACCCCGGTCAACAGCACTGCACCCCCCACAGCAACTCGCCCAAGCCTTCCCCATTTCTCCTTCTCCCAAATCCGTTCAGCTGATGTTCTGAAAGAGCTGCAAAATCTGGACCCCTACAAATCAGCCGGGCTAGACAATCTGGACCCTTTCTTTCTAAAATTATCTGCCTAAATTGTTGCCACCCCTATTACTAGCCTGTTCAACCTCTCTTTCGTTTCGTCTGAGATTCCCAAATATTGGAAAGCAGCTGCGGTCATCCCCCTCTTCAAAGGGGGGGACACTCTTGACCCAAACTGCTACAGACCTATATCTATCCTACCATGCCTTTCTAACTAAGGTCTTCGAAAGCCAAGTCAACAAACAGATTACCGACCATTTTGAATCTCACCATACCTTCTCTGCTATGCAATCTGGTTTCAGAGCTGGTCATGGGTGCACCTCAGCCACGCTCAAGGTCCTAAACGATATCTTGACCACCATCGATAAGAAACATTACTGTGCAGCCGTATTCATTGATCTGGCCAAGTCTTTCGACTCTGTCAATCACCACATCCTCATCGGCAGACTCGACAGCCTTGGTTTCTCAAATGATTGCCTCGCCTGGTTCACCAACTACTTCTCTGAGAGAGTTCAGTGTGTCAAATTGGAGGGTCTGCTGTCCGGACCTCTGGCAGTCTCTATGGGGGTGCCACAGGGTTCAATTCTTGGACCGACTCTCTTCTCTGTATACATCAATGAGGTCTTTCTTGCTGCTGGTGAGTCTCTGATCCACCTCTACGCAGATGACACCATTCTGTATACTTCTGGCCCTTCTTTGGACACTGTGTTAACAACCCTCCAGGCAAGCTTCAATGCCATACAACTCTCCTTCCGTGGCCTCCAATTGCTCATAAATACAAGTAAAACTAAATGCATGCTCTTCAACCGATTGCTACCTGCACCTGCCCGCCAGTCCAACATCACTACTCTGGACGGCTCTGACTTAGAATACGTGGACAACTACAAATACTTAGGTGTCTGGTTAGACTGTAAACTCTCCTTCCAGACCCATATCAAACATATCCAATCCAAAGTTAAATCTAGAATTGGCTTCCTATTTCGCAACAAAGCATCCTTCACTCATGCTGCCAAACATACCCTTGTAAAACTGACCATCCTACCAATCCTCGACTTTGGCGATGTCATTTACAAAATAGCCTCCAATACCCTACTCAACAAATTGGATGCAGTCTATCACAGCGCAATCCGTTTTGTCACCAAAGCCCCATATACTACCCACCATTGCGACCTGTACGCTCTCGTTGGCTGGCCCTCGCTTCATACTCGTCACCAAACCCACTGGCTCCATGTCATCTACAAGACCCTGCTAGGTAAAGTTCCGCCTTATCTCAGCTCGCTGCTCACCATAGCATCTCCCACTTGTAGCACACGCTGCAGCAGGTATATCTCTCTAGTCACCCCCAAAACCAATTCTTTCTTTGGCCGCCTCTCCTTCCAGTTCTCTGCTGCCAATGACTGGAAGAACTACAAAAATCTCTGAAACTGGAAACACTTATCTCCCTCACTAGCTTTAAGCACCAACTGTCAGAGCAGCTCACAGAATACTGCACCTGTACATAGCCCACCTATAATTTAGCCCAAACAACTACCTCTTTCCCTACTGTATTTAATTTATTTATTTATTTTGCTGCTTTGCACCCCATTATTTTTATTTCTACTTTGCACATTCTTCCACTGCAAATCTACCATTCCAGTGTTTTACTTGCTATATTGTATTTACTTTACCACCATGGCCTTTTTTTGCCTTTACCTCCCTTATCTCACCTCATTTGCTCACATCGTATATAGACTTGTTTATACTGTATTATTGACTGTATGTTTGTTTTACTCCATGTGTAACTCTGTGTCGTTGTATGTGTCGAACTGCTTTGCTTTATCTTGGCCAGGTAGCAATTGTAAATGAGAACTTGTTCTCAACTTGCCTACCTGGTTAAATAAAGGTGAAATAGATAAATAAATACAGCTGATGGCCCCCCGTGTTGATGGTCAGCGTGGCAGATGTGTTGTTTACTACCCTCAGCGCCTGGGGGTGGCTTCTCGGGAAAGTCAAGATCCAGTTGCAAAGGGAGGTGTTCAGTCCCAGGGTCCTGGGCTTGGTGTTTGGCTTGGAGGGGACTATGATGCTGAATGCTGAGCTGTAGTAAATGAACAGCACTCTTACACAGGTATTACTTTTGTCCAGGTGGGTGAGGGCAGTGCAATGGAGATTGCGTCATCTGTGGATCTGTTGGGGTGGTATGCAGATTGGAGTGGGTCCAGGGTGTCTGGGATGATGGTGTTGATGTGAGCCCTGACCAGCCTTTTAAAACATTTCTTGGCTATAGATATCCGGGCTAGGTTACCTTAGCATTCTTGGGCAAGGGGACTATGGTGGTCTGCTTGAAATAAGTTGGTTATCAGGAATGAAGGTAAGACCCAGATGCAGACAACCTTGAATTAACAATGGTTTAATAATCCAACAGGGGCAGGCAATAGACAGGTCAAGGCAGGCAGGGGTCAGTAAACCAGAGGTGGGGCAATGGTACCGGTTGGCAGGCAGGCTCATGGTCAGGGGCAGGCAGAGTGGTCAGGCAGGCTCAGAGTCAGGACAGGACAGGAGGGTGAGAAAAATAGACTGGGAAAAGCAGGAGCTGAGAACAAAAACACTGGTTGACTTGACAAACAAGACAAACTGGCAACAGACAAACAGCTCCTGCTTTTCCCAGGCTTGTCATGGTTCACACAGGTATAAATACACAGGTGATAATGCGGAAGAAGGGCAACACCTGGAGATGGGTGGAGACAATCACAAAGACAGGTGAAACAGATCAGGGTGTGGCTTAGGTTGAAGATGTCAGTGAAGACACCTGACAGCTGGTCAGCGCTTGCCTTGAGTACACGTCCTGGTATTCCATGTGGCCCTGCAGCCTTGCAAAAATTAACCTGTATTATAATGTCTTACTCACATTGGCTACAGAGAGTGAGATCACACAGCCGTCCAGAACAGCTGGTGCTCTCATGCATGGTTCAGTGTTGCTTGCATCGAAGCGAGCACAGAAGGCATTTAGCTCATCTGGTAGGATCGCGTCGCTGGGTTTCCCTTTGTAATCTGTGATAGTTTGCAAGCCCTGCCACATCCGTCGAGCATCAGAGCCGGTGGAGAAGGATTCAATTTTAGTCCTGTGTTGATGCTTTGCTTGTTTGACAGCTCGTTGGAGGCCCTAGCGGGATTTCATATAAATGTACGGATTAATCAAATCAAATGTTTAAATCAAATTGTATTAGTCACATGAATACAACATGTGAAATGCTTACTTACGAGCCCCTAACCAACAATGCAGTTATAAAAAATACGTAGAAGAATAAGAAATAAAAGGAACACGTAATTAAAGAGCAGCAGTAAAATAACAATAGTGAGACTATATACAGGGGGTACCGGTACAGAGTCAATGTGCGGGATAACGGTTAGTTGAGGTAATACAGTTACAAACACCTTAGCCAAGTTAACTCAGTTTTTCACAACACTTGACATTTAATCAAAGAAAACATGACCTGTTTTTAAGATTGTGATATGTCAGAATAATAGGAGAGAGAAGAATTTATTTCAGCTTTTATTTCTTTTATCACATTCCCAGTGGGTCAGAAATGTACATACTCTCAATAAGTATTAGGTAGCATTGCTTTTAAATTGTTTAACTTAGGTCAAACGTTTTGGGTAGCCTTCCACAAGCTTCCCACAATAGGTTGGGTGAATTTTGGCCCATTCCTCCTGACAGAGCTGGTGTAACTGAGTCAGGTTTGTAGGCCTCCTTGCTCTCACACACTTTTTCAGTTCTGCCCAAAAAAATTCTATAGGATTGAGGTCAGGGCTTTTTGATGGCCACTCCAATACCTTGACTATGTTGTCCTTAACCATTTTGCCACAACTTTGGAAGTATGCTTGGAGTCATTGTCTATTTGGAAGACCCATTTGCGACCAATCTTTAACTTCCTGACTGATGTCTTGAGATGTTGCTTCAATATATCCACATCATTTTCCGTCCTCATGATGCCATCTATTTTGTGAAGTGCACTATTCCCTCCTGCAGCAAAGCACCCCCACAGCATGATGCTGCCACCCCCATGCTTCACGGTTGTGTCACGTTCTGACCTTTATTTCCTTTGTTTTTGTATTTAGTTAGTATGGTCAGGGCGTGAGTTGGGTGGGCAGTCTGTTTGATTTTCTATGATTTGGGGATTTCTATGTTTCGGCCTAGTATGGTTCTCAATCAGAGGCAGGTGTCATTAGTTGTCTCTGATTGAGAATCATACTTAGGTAGCCTGGGTTGCACTGTTTGTTTTGTGGGTGATTGTCTATGTCAGTGGCTTATGTCAGAACAGGTCTATTTTGTTAGCTTCACGGTCGTCATTTGTTTATTGTTTTGTATGCAGTGTCAGTATTTTCTTGATTAAAGATTTACCATGGACACCTACCACGCCGCATTTTGGTCTTCCGATCCATCTCGCCTCTCCTCTTCAGATGAAGAGGAGGACGACCGTGACAGAATCACCCACCAACCAAGGACCAAGCGGCGTGGTAAAAAAACTGCGACGACGGCAGCAGCAGCAGCAACAACAACAGCGGCCGGTATCACAGGACTCCTGGACATGGGAGGAGATACTGAACGGAGAGGGACCCTGGGCACAGGCTGGGCAATATCGCCGCCCGAAAGCAGAGCTGGAGGCAGCGAAAGCTGAGCGGCGGCGATATGAGCAGGCAGCACGGCAGTGCGACAGGTACGAGAGACAGCCCCCCAAAAATGTTTTGGGGGGCACACGAGGGGTGGAGCTAAGCCAGGTAGCAGACCTGCGCTCACTCCTCGTGCTTATTATAAGCAGCGCGTTACTGGTCAGGCACCGTGTTATGCTGTTAAGCGCACGGTGTCGCCAGTACGTGTCTATAGCCCGGTGCGCTATAGGACAGCCCCCTGAGAGTGTCATGCGAGCGCGGGCATCGAGCCAGGGCGTATGGTGCCTGCTCAGCGGGTCTGGTCGCCGGTACGCAGTTTTGGTCCAGGGTATCCTGCGCCGGCTCTGCGTGCTGTGTCTCCGGGGCGCTGGGAGGGTGCAGTGCGTCCTCTGCCTGCGCTCCGCTCGTGCTGGGCGAATGTGGGAATGGAGCCTAAGGGAGAGGTGCGTGTAGAAAGCACTAGATCTCCCGTGCTTACCCACAGCCCGGTTCAACCTGTGCCTGCACTCTGGAGGGTCCGGGCTAGAGTGGTTGTCCAGCCTGGGGAAGTGGTGCCAAGGTTGCGCACCAGAGCTCCAGTGCTCCCCCACAGCCCGGTCTTTCAGGTGCTTCCTAACACCAAGCCTCCTGAAGGTCTCCCCAGCCTGGTGGTTCCTGTGGCAGCCCCACGCACCAGGCTGTCTCTCTGTCTCCTCCCTGCAGGTGGTCCTGTCTGTCCGGCGCTGAGAGAGGGGTCTGAGAGAGGGGTCTTTTCTGATGAAAGATCATCAAAGGTAAGGGAATATTTATGATGTAATTTCGTATTTCTGTTGACTCCAACATGAGAAATGTTGGAGAAACAAATAATACCTTATTACCAACACGGTATTGTAAACACATAGTTCGTGCCCGGTGTGTGCTTGTTTGCAGACTTTTTCTACAGCTTTGACAGTGCTACTGATAGTGGTGGCGCTTGGCTTGCATGTAATAAAATTGTGTTATTTGACGTGTCAACGTGTAAAAGCTTATGTAACACGTCAAATAGTGTTATTTGACATGTATCTTTTTTGAGACCTAAAGAGCCAAACGGCGTTCAATACTCCTTTGACACAATGCTTTTTTCAGTGTGCATGATTGGATAACCTTTTCTCCCACAAACAGGGCCTTGTGCACAAATAACAAACAGCTAGGAACATTGGGCGGTCCAGTTGTTCAGACAAGTGACAGCGTTGTTGTAAGAGTTAGGATTTACATATGGTGTGGAAACCAAATGAAAAGGGTAACAATGGACAATCAGGGATGTTTCGAGCCAGATACTGTGTATGGGGCAGACCATATGTTAAGCATATGAATTTACAGTGAATTTGGCTGTCTTTTACCGGCAGCTCGGTGGTAAGTCACATTCTGTATTTCATATTACAGTACACCTACTGTAATATAATTATGGTATCAAAGCAAGTACTGTGTAATGACACACAGTAAAATGCCGTAAAATTGACTATTATACTGTAAAAAAAAAAAATCGGGATGAATGAATGAAAGAATGGATGAATGAAATTCATTGACGGGAGGGGTTTGAATATCAGTGTTTTACTGTAATTACAAGGGATTGGTGCAAGCAGGTTGGCTGCTAGTTAAAGTGTTTACACATCACAACATATGAATGAATACTTGGTGTTTTATATCAATTGCTCTTCTAGAGGCCTTAACAAAGGCTTCCAAACTGGCATCGACCACAGGGCAAAACAGACCAAAAAGACATGGCAAAATGCTCACCCACTTAAGGTTTTAAGACTTGCTGCCATTCCAATCTGTCCTCTATACATTTTGAATTGATTAGGCACTATAACCACATAAGAGTTAAATTGTAATAGCATTCTCACTCACGGGTGCAACAAATATAGCCTCTTACAAGGCACGCCTCAAAATATGTTATTGAGCCAGAAACAACAATACCATGCACCACTAGTGGTCAAAAGATTGTTGCCGCTCCAAAGACACAGTACAGGACTGTATTATGTGGGGTTGAATTACGGTACCATTTGGAAATACAGGATATATTTTCCCACCAACAACATTTACAGTATGCTGCAGTAAAAGGTTTGAGTCATTTGCTGTTGATAATACCCCAAATAAATGACAGTTTTCTGTTACAGTGTGGGCTTAGAAGAATGGTAGTAAAGAACACTGTTAAAGCTCCCAATTCACCAATTTATTGACAACGTTTCAATCCGAAGTGGATCTTCGTCAGGTCAAACATCCCAAAATATACACATTTAACCTCACATGAACATTGTGGACATGACTCATGGTGGGTGCAAAAACAATGTGTATCTCTAATAATTTAATAGCAATGAGATGGGTATATGTAGTAGTTCCAGAAAATAATATATATTTACAAAATGAAAAGTAGGTGACCTGGAAGGTAAGACAAATCAAAGTGACATATTCATGTAAGAAATGCAACCTTGTTGAAAAAAACTACCCTATAGGGGCACAAGGAATGCATAAAAGCTGAGTCAAACATAATATTCTTTGAAGAGAAAGTCTGAACTGAGCTACTTAAAAACCTCTTGAAACTAGGGGGCACTATTTTCATTTTTGGGAAAATAACGTTCCCAAAGTAAACGGGCTATTTTGTCAGGACAAGATGCTAGAATATGCATATAATTGACGGCTTAGGATAGAAAACACTCTAAAGTTTCCAAAACTGTAAAAATATTGTCTGTGAGTATAACAGAACTGTTATTGCAGGCGAAAGCATGAGAAAAATCCAATCAGGAAATGACTCATGTTTTGAAAGCTCTGCGTTCCGATACGTCCCTATTGAGCAGTGAATGGGCTATCAACCAGATTCCTTTTTCTATGGCTTCCCTAATGTGTCTAGTGTCACAATACATAGTTTCAGGCTTTTATTTTGAAAAATGAGCTTGAACGACAACATTGCGTCAGTGGTCAGCTGTAGGCGCTCAGTATTTTGGGCGTAAAAGACAAATGCGGCCATTGTTTCTCTCTTTCCTACTAAGAAGCCACCTGTCCTGGTTGATATATTATCGTATAGATATTTGAAAAACACCTTGAGGATTGATTATAAAAAAACGTTTGCCATGTTTCTGTCGATATTATGGAACAAATTTGGAATATTTTTCAGCATTGTCGTGACCGCAGTTTCCGGTGGATTTCTCAAACAAACGTGAAGTACAAACGGAGGTGTTTCGGCTATAAAAATAATCTTTATGGGACAAAATGAACATTTGCTGTCTAACTGGGAGTCTCGTGAGTGAAAACATCCGAAGCTCATCAAAGGTAAACGATTTAATTTGATTGCTTTTCTGATTTTCGTGACCAAGCTGCCTGCTGCTAGCTAGACATAATGCTATGCTAGGCTATCGATAAACTTACACAAATGATTGTCTTGCTGTGGCTGTAAAGCATAATTTCAAAATCTGAGATGACAGCGTGATTAACAAAAGGCTAAGCTGTGTTTCAATATATTTCACTTGATTTCATGAATATGAATATTTTCTAGTAATATTTTTTGTCCGTTGCGTTATGCTAATTAGTGTCAGTTGATGACAATTCTCCCGGATCCGGGAGAGGGAGTTCCAAGAGGATTTATTAAATGCTTTAACTCATTATCTTTATTCCCTTACCTGTGATAGTGAATGTTTTCTATCTTGATAGATTTATCCACCATGTGAATATACACACAATCTAATTAGGAATCATATTTCTTAGCCATCTGCTAAACTGGGCTTTTCCCGATTTCCCCCCTGTAATAACAGAATTCAACCAATCAGCTCATGGAGACACTCATCAGAATAAGGTTAATTATATCTAGTGTGATTAGTACTGGGCATTGAAAACATGGCATTGAATTCTAAATTTAAGCCAGGCCATGTCATGGGCAATGGCTTTGGGGTGGGGAAATATGCAAATACATATAATTACACTATAATTAAATAATTGCCTTCACCGCTCGTTGTTCACCTTGTCATACTCATTTAATTCATCCAATGGTCATAATATTTTCAGTGAAACATACATCACAGTTGGCCTACTGGTCTAATCATTTGCATACTTGCATATTAAATCCAAATACCAGATTTGAATAATCCTGATAGTTCCAGATTTAGTTATAAAACACCTTTGATTGTCCTACTCTTGAGAGTTGTGCTGAATATCTTCAAAATCAGGGTTGAGTTCAACAGGACAGGGTTTCCCAAACCCCTGGGTGCACATTTAGTTTTTTTCCCTAGCACTCCACAGCTGAATCAAATAATCGAAGCTTGATGATGAGTTGGTTATTTGAATCAGCTGTGTATTGCAGTGGACGCTGCTGAGGGAGAACAGCTCACAACAATGGCTGGAACGGTGCAAATGGAATGGCATCAAACGAATGGAAAACATGTGTTTGTTGAATTTGATACCATTTCACTAATTCTGCTCCAGCCATTACCCGTTATCCCCAATTAAGGTGCCACCACACGCACTGGTGTAGTGCTAGGGCAAAAACCAAAAGGTGCACCTAGTGTTGCATGGAAAATTGTAGTTTCTTATTGGACCAGGTAGTCTCTCTCAGTTTCGGTCCGTTTTCTTCCATAGGGGCCTAATGAACACCACCCATCCGAGGACGTTAACCAGAGCACTAGACAGCTTCTCCTTGGAACCCTGCTGCTGAAAGTTCGATGATTTATGACCCCTCCTGCTCCCTGTACTGAAGTTCAAAGCCTCAGCAGTATACCTCTCGTACCAACACTTCCACACATCCAATAGAAAGCAGCATTTTTATCACTCTCTTCCATTGGTATTCATACACGCTCAAGGATCTGTGGAAGAGCTGTATTCTCCTGGATGTGTTATGACCTCGCTATCTGTATTTACCTTATATATTTACAGTGCTAGAGGCTTACATATGTACACACACACATACACGCACACGATCACACACACACACTACTCATCCTCACCGTGGGGCACAACAGGGAATATTACTTACACAATGTTTTTCAGACATATTTACCCCATGACTTATGCTGTTCTCTATATGCTTCATTGTTTTTATGGGTCATTGGTTTTCAGCGGAAGAAAAGGCAGAATAAAAAATAAAAGGAAAATCATGGCTATGCTGTTTCTGTAAGTATGAATGTATGATATTACACATCATGCCCCATGTTTGATGAAACAGACGTTCACTTTTCAAGTCTAGGTTATATGTTTTACCTGAATCTTAGACACTGATGGATAAAACTGTTATTTTACTGAACAAAAATATAAATGCAACATTGTCACGCCCTGATCTGTTTCACCTGCTCTTGTGATTGTCTCCACACCCTCCAGAGGTGTCGCTTGATTTCCCAAGTGTATTCATCCCTGTGTTCCCCCATGCGCGTGCCTTTTTCCTTCAGTTTTTGCTAGTCCTCCCAGTTTTGACCCTTGCCTATTTCTGGACTTTTTACCCGCTTGCCTGACCAGACCTCGAGCCTGCCTGCCACTCTGTACCTCCTGGGCTCTGAACTGGTTTTGGTTTTGACCTTTTGCCTGTCCATGACCATTCTCTTGCCTACCCCTTTTTAGATCAATAAACATCTAAGACTCCAACCATTTGCCTCCTGTGTCTGCATCTGGGTCTCGCCTTGTGCCCTTATAGTTCGAACTGGCCATGACAGACCCAGCAGACTTGGATCTGCTCCACCACACCACCTCCTCCCACCACACCACCTCCTCCCAATAGTGTCTCCCTGCAGGGAGACACTATTGGGAGGCATGACGAACTACTACAGGACCTGTTGGAAGGGCCTTGTTCCCTGACGGAACGCCACGACCAAGGGTTTAAGGCTACCATGGAGCTAATTAAGGAGTTAACTTATAGTAAGCTTCTTGAATTACGTCAAAAGCTAGCTGCTCGGGAATTACCGGTGGACCTCGACTCCCTTAGCACTCTCACCATTAGAATTGATGGGCGTCTAAGGGAACGCTGGAGTGAGAGGAGGTCTGGCCTCGGGCACACTCGTTCATTCGCTAGGGCTGGCTCATCTTCGAAGGAATCCGGAAGTTTCCGAAGGCAGTTTTTCCGAGAGGCTCTGAAGCCACCCGAGCCCCCTCGTGAATCATCTACGACGGGTGAGTTGGACACTCCTGAGCCAATGCAACTGGGAAGCGCTCAGTTATCAGTTAGAACTCAACCTTCGTGAGCGTTCCCTAACTGTTGTCTGTACTGAGCTGAGGCAGTACATTATATAGCTAACTGCCCTATTAGGAAACCCTTGTCTCTGGTCGGTACAAGTACTCTGGTTAGCCTGACTGGGAATTCCTTTATTTCCATCACCTGCACACCTTTGTTTGTGCTTTTGCTGTGGGGAGACCAATCTAAGTCTCTGAGTGCTCATTGACTCTGGGGTTGATGGAAGTTTTATGGATGCTACCATAGTTTCTGAATTGGGTTTTCCCACTCAACATTTCTCTGTTCCCATGGATGCAAGGGCACTGGATGGCTGTTCAATTGGAAGAGTCACCCACAGCACTGTGCCCGTTCATATACGACTATCAGGAAACCATAGTGAGACTATACAGTTCCTCCTCATCGATTCACCCCATGTTCCTGTGGTTTTGGGGTTTTCTTAGCTTCAGAAACACAATCCGGTTATTGACTGAACCACGGGCTCCATCCAGGGTTGGAGTCCGTTTTGTCCTTCTCATTGCCTTAAAGCGGCACAGTCGTCCTTGAGATGTTCCCTGCAGGATGTGAGCAAAGCCACGGATGTCTCTGCCATCCCCACTGAGTACCATAACCTCCTGGAGGATTACAGTAAGGCACTGGCTAATTCTCTTTCTCTACCGTCCTTATGATTGTGCCATTGATCTCCTCCCAGGCACCACACCACCTCGTGGTCGTCTACATTCTCTATCCGGCCCGGAGACAAAGGCTATGGAAGAGTATTTTAATTAAGGAATCTATTTTGAGGCATCCGTCCGTCTGCATCTCCTGCCGGCGCGGGGTTTTTCTTTGTGGAGAAGGACAAGATCCTGCGTCCGCGCATTGACTACCGGGGTCTTAATGATATAACGATCAAGAATCGTTATCCCCTACCACTCCTCTCCTCGGCCTTTGAACCGCTCCAGGGAGCCACCATTTTTTCCAAACTGGACCTTCGGAATGCCTACCACCTGGTTCGGAAACGCGAAGGAGATGAGTGGAAGACAGCCTTTAATACAGCCAGTGGACATTATGAGTTCCAGGTCATGCCGTTTGGACTCACCAACGCCCACCTCTGGTTTTCAGGCTCCGGTAAACGATGTGCTCCGGGACATGCTGAACAGTTTCGTGTTCATTTACCTGGACGACAACCTGTTTTGTTTCCCGGTTCTTCATGTCAGACAAGTCCTTCAGCGTCTGCTGGAGAACCAATTGTTTGTGAAGGCCGAGAAATGTGAGTTTCACCGCTCAACAATCTCCTTTCTGGGACATGCCATCGCTGATGGAAATGTCCAAATGGATCAGGACAAAGTGAAAGCGGTGGTTGAGTGGCCTATTCCTACATCCAGGGTGCAGTTGCAATGTTTCCTGGGGTTCGCTAATTTCTACCGCCGTTTCATTTGGGGCTACAGCACTCTGGCGGTCCCCCTCTCGGCACTCACCTCTCCCAAAGTACATGGTCTCCAGGGGTTGACAAAGCCTTCGTGGATCTGAAACATTTCACCACAGCATCCATCCTCGTCCATCCGGATCCATCCCGTCAATTTGTGGTAGCGGTTGATGCTTCTGTTGGTGCAGGGGCCATTCTGCCCCAGCGATCTGCACAGGACCAGAAGCTCCATCCTTGTGCCATCCTGCCTAATCGTCTCAGTCCGGCTGAGAGGAACTATGACGTTGGCAACAGCGACCTCCTGGATGTCAAGTTGTCGCTGGAGGAGTGTGGGGATTGGCTGGAAGGAGCAGAACAGCCCTTCGTGGTCTGGACCGACCATAGAAATGTGGAATATCTCCGTACAGCCTTAACTCCAGGCAGGCCAGGTGGCCTTTATTGTTCACCAGATTCAACTTCACCATTTCCTACTGCCCAGGGTCCAAAAATGTGAAGCTGGACGCCCTCTCCCACATATACAGTTCCTCTGCCAAACCCTAGGTCTACGAAACCATTCTCCCTACCTCATGCCTTGCTTCTTCAGTGGATTGGGGCATTGAAAACTTGGTTCGAAAGGCCCAACGTTCCCACCCTGAACCTGAAGGGGCTGAACCGGCTAACCGGTTATTTGTTCCTAACTCAGTCCAGTCCTGGAATGGGCTCATTCCTCAAGGCTGACCTGCCATCCAGGTTCCCGTTGTAGCATAGCCTTCATCCGACAATGTTTCTGGTGACAATGTTTCAGGCCTACGTCACTGTGTGCACAGTGTGTGCTCAGAATAAGACTCCATGGCAAGCTCCTTCTGGCCTCCTTCAGCAACTACCTGTCCCTCATCGTCCCTGGTCCCATATCTCTCTGGACTTTGTCACTGGGCTCCCTCCGTCTGATGGCAACACGGTCATTCTGACAGTAATGGATCAATTCTCCTTGGCTGCCCATTTCATCCCTCTCCCCAAACTAAACTCTGCCAAGGAGACGGCCCAGCTTATTGTGTCTTCCGGATCCATGGACTCCCGGTGTACATGGTCTCCGACCGGGGTCCTCAGTTCTTGTCTCAGTTCTGGAAGGCGTTCTGCACCCTTATTGGGTGGTCGGCCAGCCTGATATTATCCCCACTCCAGATTTTATCCCCACTCCAACGGCCAGCCATCCAGGATCTAGAAACCACCCTGAGATGCCTGGTCTCAACCAACCCCACTGCCTGGAGCCGACAACTGGTCTGGGTGGAGTATGCCCAGAACACCCGTCCCTGTTCGGCCACAGGACTCTCTCCTTTTGAGTGCTCTTTGGGGTATCAACATCCACTCTTCCCGGAACAAGAGCAGGAGGTCAGCGTGCCCTCAGCCCAGATGTATTCCACCGCTGTCAACGTACCTAGAGAAGAGCCAGGGTGGCAATTCTCAAGACCAACTCCAGGTATCGTCAACAAGTAGACTGTCGTCAGACCCCAGCTTCCCGCTACTGCATTGGGCAGAGGGTATGGCTTTCCACTAGGGACCTGCCCCTTCGGGTGGAGTCCCACAAACTGTCCCCCCATTTAATTCGTCCTTTCCCCATCTCTAGAGTCCTTAGTTCCACTGCTGTCTTTCTTGTGTTATCCCGTATTCACCCTACCTTCCATGTGTCTAGGATTAAGCCCGTGCCTCAGTCCTTTGTCTTCTGTTTCTAGGCCCATCCTTCCCCCTCCGTGTCATCGATGGCCAGCCAGCGTATATGGTGAGACGCCTCCTGAGGGTTCGAGCATGGGGCACGTTTTCCACTACCTGGTTGACTGGGAGGGTTATGGCCCGGAGGAGCGGTGCTGGGTTCCTGCTAAAGACATCCTGGACCCGGCCCTCGTCACCAATTTTTCACCCCCGTCAGCCAGGTATGCGCCCCTAAGCGGTGTACTGTCACACCCTGATCTGTTTCACCTGTCATTATTGTCTCCACCCCCTCCAGGTGTCGCTTGTTTTCCCCAGTGTATTTATCCCTGCGTTTCCTGTCTCTCTGTGCCAGTTTGTCTTGTATATCCAAGTCAACCAGCGTGTTTTTCCCGTGCTCGTGTCTTTTCTCTTTTTTGCTAGCCTTCCTGGTTTTGACCCTTGCCTGTTTCTGGACTCTGTACCTGCTTGCCTTGACCTCGAGCCTGCCTGCCACTCTGTAGCTCCTGGACTCTGAACTGGTTTTGACCTTTTGCCTGTCCATCACCATTCTCTTGCCTACCCCTTTTTGGATTAATAAACATTTAAGACTCCAACCATCTGCCTTCTGTGTTTGCATCTGGGTCTCGCCTTGTGCCCTGATAAACATGTCAAGTGTTCGTCCCATGTTTCATGAGCTGAAACAAAAGATCCCAGAAATGTTCCATATGCACAAAAAGCTTCTTTCTCTCAAATTGTGTGCACAAATTGTCATGAGTATGCAGAATTGTGTTCAGATCCTTGTGACATTGGGCTGTGCACTATTATGCTGAAACATGAGGTGATGGCAGCATCTGAATGGCATGACAATGGGGCTCAGGATCTTGTCACGGTATCTGCCATTGATAAAATGTGTTCGTTGCCTATACCATAACCCCACCGCCACCATGGGGCACTCTGTTCACAACGTTCACATCAGCAAACCGCTCGCCCACACGACACCATCTGCCATCTGCCGGATACAGTTGAAACCGGGATTCATCTGTGAAGAGCACACTTCTCCAGTATATCAGTGGCCATCGAAGGTGAGCATTTGCCCACCGAAGTCGGTTACAATGCCAAACTGCAGTCAAGTCAAGACCCTGGTGAGGACGACAAGCACGCATATGAGCTTCCCTGAGACGTTTTATGACATTTTGTGCAGAATTTTTCAGCTTTGCAAACCCACAGTTTCATCAGCTGTCCAGGTGGTTGGTCTCAGATGATCCCGCAGGTGAAGAAGCCGCATGTGGAAGTCCTGGCTGGCATGGTTACACCTGGTCTGCGGTTGTGAGGCCGGTTGGACCAACTCCCAAATTCTCAAAAATGACGCTGCAGGTATGGTAGAGAAATTAACATAAAATGATCTGGCAACAGCTCTGGTGGACATTCCTGCAGTAAGCATGCCAGTTGCACGCCCCCTCAACTTGAGACAGCATTGTGGCAACAGCGTATTGTGAAATACAACTGCACATTTTAGAGTGGTCCTTTATTGTCCCCAGCACAAGGTGCACATATGCCACACCTGTCAGGGTGGATGGATTATCTTGGCAAATGAGAAATGATCTCTAACAGGGATATAAACAAATTTGTGCACAAAATTTGACAAATAGGTTTTTTGTGCATGTGGAAACTTTATCTTAATCATGTATTGAACTGCATCCATCTATTCAGCCAACAATGGCTTACTCTACGTAATGGAATTTTGAGTCAAATATAACCTAGTTTTAAAAAATCTTAAAGTTGCTTTTGCAGCATAAACTAGGAATTTGATATTTTTGACTGATAATGTGTCTGTTTGAACTACTTTGCAGATAGGAAACAAACTGTCAGTTCCTCTGTTTATGCTTTGTATTCTACAACAGAAACAACAGCATAGAACATTAACGGTGATCTCTTATCTCCGAAGAGGAGAAAGGGGGTTAGATAAGTTGGCAGATGAGTGCAGCATGACGGTGCCACAACAGCCCAAACTGCATCTCAATATCTCTCCATTCAAGAGAGAAAATGACTTTTATCCTTCAGTGCAGTCTGGTTTCAGCTTAGCAAACAGAGGAAACAAATCACCAGAAGAGTCAGAAAGAGAGCCCAATGCAACTAAAGGGAATCAATGGCCAACCTTAAATTTGATCAGCAGTGATGAGTTATTTTACCCACAGAACTGAAATACTCGCTTCAACAAGAAAAAGCTGTCCTTCAGTCTTTTAATGTGGTAAAGGATATTTAGTGTGAAATATATGCAACGGTTATAAATGAGGCCCCAAGGTCTCTGGCAAGGTTACTAATCACAAGAGTGTGGTCACTGAGTAGGATCAGTGTTGTTGGATTAGTCAACATTACTCCAACACTCCAACAAAACAGGAATTTTTGGAAACCAAAAATCTGTAGAAATGTCAGAGAGCATATTTGAGTACAGGTCAGAATTCCTTGACTGTGGGCAGGCATGGGCTGACCCGACCTGGCCCAACCTTTTGTTTGTCTGTTTTTGTTGGTTTGTTGGTAACGTGAGCAGGACTTAAACCCTAATCCCTTTGCATGTGCTTCCATTAATGGCTTTACAGAAACCAAAGAGGAGAGGGAACCGTGTCACACTGTTTGTGTGCCAACTACCAATCTCTTGGTGACATTGGTGATGTGGCGGGTAGTGCCAGCACTGCAGGCCCTAGAGGAGAGGGGGTGTAGGGAAGTGATAAGGATGTCTGGTTAAATCTGAAGGGTGAAACAGTGAATTCTCTGGATTTACCATCTTGTTTTGATTCATAATATATTGATCAGTCATAACAACACTAAGTGAATACGACCAGATCATCCACTGTCAGTATTAAGTCAGACACCTAGCGATAGGGGCAGTAAAAAAAATATACACCTTTAATCAATTCTTCATTAAAGGCACTCATAAGGAGTGGTGGATACATTCAATACTGTAGATCCTCTTCTAAAGATGCAACTCCCTGATAATTGGACTAGTAGGCTACTAATGTGGATAATTTCCATTAGTAGCCGATCTCCTCGGGACAAAAGCATGCTTTTCCAGTTTGCTAAGTCGCTGACCCAGTCTCCCCTGCCATTAGTTTGGTTGGCTGATCACTAACACATGAAGCGTTCAAGAACAAATGACATCACTTTTACAGGCAGAGCTACAGCTGGCCAACACACCATTGGGTGATTTCAGAGCCTCCAGACAACACACTCACACAATTAAGTTGTATGTTGGAACAATGAGGTCCTCTCGCTTGATATGAACCAAGCCCCTCAGTCAGTATGACAGTCTTAGTCATTCTAGTGAGAGAACATTTGAAAATCCCTGGCAAGAGTCACAACAGATTGGCGTGTTTCGTCTTTCGGCTTGTAAGTGCTAACCGGACTTTCTGAAGTAATAACAAACAGATTAATGCAGTGATTTGAAGCACTCACTGACCTCTCGCTTGCACAGAAAAGTCATTAACCTCTACATAATTAGAAAATGTCAACCATGTCAGACTAGGGCATGCATGTAGGTGCCAATTGGGGGACTTCAGAACATTGAAAACCCAGAGACTTTAGTCAATATTTTTATGTTTGACAACACAGTGGGAAAAGGGATTTTGTCTTGACCCTTGCACGAATTTGACCCAATACTCCTGTATGTGTGTGAATCCTTTAATTAAACACCCTTGAGGTTGACAGCAATTAAACAATATGACATGTTGCAGTAGCCTTTTTTCTTTCTTTAAATTACAGTGTCATTCGCAACACTCTAAAAGGTCAACTCATCCTTGGAGAATGAAGCTTTATTTATTTTTTATCCAACCTGACATTCAGCCTACACCTGTTTTTCAGATAATCCAACATGCCTGAGTGAATGTCTGTGACATCATTGACATTATCAGCATGTCTACACAGCACACCACACAGTATTAGTTCATGTTCAGGACACTACTTTGTAAATGTCATTGATTTTCTTATTTCCCAACCATGGTAATTAGGTTTTAAACTGCCAACCTTCTGTAACTCACTAATCAGCCACATCGTTAGACAATTTGAGTATTCTCTTTGTTTTGCTCCAGTGTACAGATCTAGGATTAGTTGGGAAAACTCAAAACTGGCCCAAGACCAGAGTCTCACCCTACATCCTTTGGCTCAGCAGAGCTATAAATAAGTGTCAGACAGTGTTTCCTGTATCTGAGCAGACATCAGGCTTTGTTGATAATAGATTGATTAGTTGTGACAAAGTGATGTGTCACGCTGCACCTTCACTCACTCCACTAATAACCTGCAACCCCAACTCCACTTCCACTTCCACCCTTCAGCCTTTTAAACCCTTTTCTGCAGTCAAATGTCCAAATTGCCCTCTAGTGGCGTCATAGGTGGAATGTTATTAATATTTCTCATAATTTTATAATTTATAAACATTACATTTTTTACGCATAAAATCTGATGTTTCTATTTCAAACGGTTTTGTTATAGTTCAGTCTTCTGTGATGTATATAAAATGTAATATTGTGATGCAACTCAAAATTGAATACATTTCAACTCTATATCTGACATGGTATAGGTGTCTTATTTTATTTAAGCCACTAACCATGTGTGTGAGGTGTATACTTTTGTTTCAAAGTAGATTTGATTAAGAGGACCAAGAAACACTCTGTGTGACCCTGATTTAGCCCACTGCTGTAAAAAGGTTAAATCACACTTGAACTATCCACTAGATATGGATGACAATCAGCACACCAGGGAGAAGACTCTGTGGCTCACTCAGAAGAGCATGGTGCTTTCAACACCAAGGGTTGTGGGTTTGATTCCCTCTGGGGCCACCCATATGTACAATGGAAGTTGCTTTGGATAAAAGCATTTGCTAAATGGCATATTATTATTAGGCACAATGCTTCATAAGAACACAACAGCCACAGAGACCTTCAACTGAGATTCTTGGCAGAAACATTTCCTCAGGAGGTTTTGAAAGACAAATCTCTGCATCTCTGCATGGTTAAACTCAACATTTGAATGTTGTTCCCTGCTATTTCTAAATTAGGGCATGTAGCTTATAGCCTACTGTGTCTGTCACATAAGATTGCATATTTTCAGCACAAAGGATAAACTTTCACTTTCATCAAGTCAAGCTTGAGCTCCAAAATAGCCTCATGCCTACATGCAACAGCCCTGCCGGCAGTGTTAAGTTTGGTGTTAAGTTTAACCAGGCAGTGGTGACATGTCATGTCAAGCACACATAATGATAACCAGGGATGAGGATGAGTTTACCGTTACAGAACTGCAGCAGCGAAGATGTGTCATAGAGGCTGCTGTAGCTGGAAAACCCGTCCTCCATTCTGGACTTCCACCGCGCTCCTCCACTCACTCCTCTCTTGTTCCCTCTCACCTCCCTTAAATCCCTGTTACTTTCGCTTGCTTGCCACCACCGAGGATCTTCCTCCATTAAACATTGAGTTTTCTCGTGTCAGGCTGCCAGTGTCAGTTACCATGGCAACCCATTCACTCTGATAATTTCCTGTGAACTCAGACTCTCTTCTCTTCTTTGAATGGTCCCAAGGAGTAAACTCAAAAAACCCGGAGTATTTCAAAACACAAAAAACCTGGAGTATTTGAAAACACTTTCTTGCTCTTCCTCTTCTTTTTGCTCCCTATTTTCTCTATTCACTCTTCTCTCCTTCCCTCAGTCTCTTCGGTGGCAGCTGTGTGGTGTTAAACCGTGTGCTGATCTCCAGAGGAAAAACAGCTTTGAAAGGCTGGAGCTGTAAGTGGAGGGCTGGCAGCAGCGACTGTGTGTGTGTGCACGCATGTGAGAGAGAGAGAGAGAGAGAGAAAGAGGGGGGGGGAGCGAGAGAGAGAGAGAGAAATAGAGCGAGAGCGCGTGTGTGCGAGTGAGTGTTTGGATAATACCTTGGACAGCCTTCCCCGGCCCCAGACTTTCACTAACTGTGGATAAGGGCAGAGGGGGTTGGGCCTCTTTCAAAAGACAGATCATCCCCCTTGCCTAGAGAGGACAGAGAGCAAGAGAGAGATAAAGAGAGAGAGAGAGAGAGAGAGAGAGAGAGAGAGAGAGAGAGAGAGAGGCTCTGATCACCAGAAAGAGAATAAGTGGAATAGAAGGGTCACAAGGAAGAAAAAAAGATTGCAGCTGGTAGAATGAGTAGAATGGGATTATATATTGATATAGTCACCATATTATTGTTCAGCTCTTCTGGCATGCTGCCAGAAATCTGTTTGTGACAATAATAATCCCAAAGAGCCACTGATATGAGAGAAACCGCACAGAAATTAATAAATATATATAGAATAAAGCTCTTTCTCAGTCTCAAAGAGAGGAGAGGAATCCAAGAGAAGAGAGGAATCAAATCCATTCAGGAGAAAAATAACAGAGAGAGGGAACACAGAAGAGATTAGAGGGATGCTGAGACGAGCAAAGAAAATGGGTTTCTGTTGCAGAACAGTGAGCCATCATCCTACATAACTATAGCTGTACATACCTTTTTCCTACTTATACACTGCTCAAAACAATAAAGGGAACACTTAAACAACACAATGTAACTCCATGTCAATCACACTTCTGTGAAATCATACTGTACACTTAGGAAGCAACACTGATTGACAATAAATTTCACATGCTGTTGTGCAAATGGAATAGACAACAGGTGGAAATTATAGACAATTAGCAAGACACCCCCAATAAAGGAGTGGTTCTGCAGGTGGTGACCACAGACCACTTCTCAGTTCCTATGCTTCTTGGCAGATGTTTTGGTCAGTTTTGAATGCTGGCGGTGCTTTCACTCTAGTGGTAGCATGAGACGGAGTCTACAACCCACACAAGTGGTTCAGGTAGTGCAGCTAATCCAGGATGGCTGTGGCAAGAAGGTTTGCTGTGTCTGTCAGCGTAGTGTCCAGAGCTTGGAGGCACTACGAGGAGACAGGCCAGTACATCAGGAGACGTGGAGGAGGCCGTAGGAGGGCAACAACCCAGCAGCAGGACCGCTACCTCCACCTTTGTGCAAGGTGGAGCAGGAGGAGCACTGCCAAAGCCCTGCAAAATGACCTCCAGCAGGCCACAAATGTGCATGTTTCTGCTCAAATGGTCAGAAACAGACTCCGTGAGGGTGGTATGAGGGCCCGACGTCCACAGGTGGGGGTTGTGCTTACAGCCCAACACCGTGCAGGATGTTTGGCAAATTCGCCACTGGCTCCCTGTGCTCTTCACAGATGAAAGCAGGTTCACACTGAGCACATGTGACAGACGTGACAGTCTGGAGATGCCGTGGGGAACGTTCTGCTGCCTGCATCATCCTCCAGCATGACCGGTTTGGCGGTGGGTCAGTCATGGTGTGGGGTGGCATTTCTTTGGGGGGACGCACAGCCCTCCATGTGCTCGCCAGAGGTAGCCTGACTGCCATTAGGTACCGAGATGAGATCCTCAGACCCATTGTGAGACCATATGCTGGTGCGGTTGGCCCTGGGATCCTCCTAATGCAAGACAATGCTAGACCTCATGTGGCTGGAGTGTGTCAGCTGTTCCTGCAAGAGGAAGGCATTGATGCTATGGACTGGCCCGCCCGTTCCCCTGACCTGAATCCAATTGAGCACATCTGGGACATCATGTCTCGCTCCATCCACCAATGCCACGTTGCACCACAGACTGTCCAGGAGTTGGCGGATGATTTAGTCCAGGTCTGAGAGGAGATCCCTCAGGAAACCATCCGCCACCTCATCAGGAGCATGCACAGGCATTGTAGGGAGGTCATACAGGCACGTGGAGGCCACACACACTACTGAGCCTCATTTTGACTTGTTTTAAGGACATTACATCGAAGTTGGATCAGCCTGTAGTGTGGTTTTCCACTTTAATTTTGAGTGTGACTCCAAATCCAGACCTCCATGGGTTGATAAATTTGATTTCCATTGATAATTTTTGTGTGATTTTGTTGTCAGCACATTCAACTATGTAAAGAAAAAAGTATTTAAGAAGAATATTTCATTCATTCAGATCTAGGATGTGTTATTTTAGTGTTCCCTTTATTTTTTTGAGCAGTGTATATTGTCCATACTGTCTATACAAACCACATTTATATCAGCACTCTGACATTGCTCGTTCTGATATTGCTCATTCTGATATTACTTAATCTCTTGTTTCTTCTTTTTTTCTTGGGATTATTTGTGTATTATTATTGTACTGTTAGATATTTACTGCACTTCTATAGCTAGACACAAAAGCAGTTCCCTCCACTTGCCTTAACATCTGTGTACACAGCAAATAAACTTTGATTTGATTTGACCCAGTCTACACTTCAACAACTTCACATATGATGTAGAACAAACATGCCCCTCTAACAAGCAGA
Source organism: Oncorhynchus mykiss (assembly GCF_057628025.1). NCBI lineage: Eukaryota > Metazoa > Chordata > Actinopteri > Salmoniformes > Salmonidae > Oncorhynchus > Oncorhynchus mykiss. The sequence goes on from NC_143046.1 coordinate 46,700,041, forward strand.
ACATTGAATAATGTCAACCCTATTCAAGACATGTTTATCTGCAACATTTGGCCCTGGAGTCAGACTGGGGCAGAGAAGGACTTGGACCACAAAGTCACAAAACAATGCGACATCACATTTTCCTGCTCTATCATCCCAAGAAGCTAAACAAGATGCTAAACAAGGTTGAGCACAATCAGTGTTGAAGCGAAACATTATTATTCTCAGCCTTATCTGTCTTAAAGCAGACAGTGTAATCATCAAATAAGACGAAGAGGGGGAGACAGAGGGAGGGAGGGAGGGAGGGAAAAACTGCCTCTTGATTTTGACTGGGGGTTTTCAGCAGCCATCAAATAAGTGATAGAAGAGGATGAGAAGGAGAGAAATGGAGGGAAAATTGAAAGAGACTGTGGGTCATCTGACTGGAACTGTCATGGTGGAACACCTCTTTCAAGTATTCATGTATACATAAATGATGTATGTCCCGAGATCAAAATGCAGATGCATGCCAACGACACAGTCTTCTATGTCCATGCCAAGACAAAGCAACAGGCTGCTAGTAAACTTACAGCACCAATGGACAAAATAGATGACTGGTTGGACCACTCATGTCTAAAATTGAACATAACAAAAACTGTCTACAATCTCTGCATGTATTTCTCCATCAGGAACAGTGAGACCCATCAGCCCGAGGGAACTGTAAAGGAACAGAGGATTGAGGTGGTTTCACATGTTAAATACTTAGGAATAATGATTGACTCTAACCTTTCCTTCAAAAAAACTATTAAAAAGTGCATGGAACAGCAAAACACAACCTGGTGAATTTCTAATTTATCTGAAACCAAATGTCAGCAGATGTGGTAAACTGTACATGCACTCAATGGTTCTGTCCCATCTCTCGTACTGTGTCACAACCTGGTCAAATGCTAGTATCACAGCAATGAAACCACTCGGAAAGCTTTGTAAACAAACTCTGAAAGTGTTGGACAAAAAACAAACACTTATCACCACTGCAATATCACAAAGACATAATACCTACTGAGCTTTGATAGCTTCTTATGCCTTGATGACACTTCTCTGCTGTTTAAGATCACTCATGACCTTGCCCCACCACCTCTTAAACAGTTTGCTACATATTGCAAGGACAATACCAGGACAACAAGAGCTTCAACCAGAGGGGGCTGCTCAACTCAGTTTAGGTCCACTAAATTTGGCAAATTTTTTTGTCCATTAAAATAACATCAAATTGATCAGAAATACAGTGTAGACATTGTTAATGTTGTAAATACTACTGTCAATGACTATTGACGCCTCACAAGTCCTCAACTGGCAGCTTCATTAAATAGTACCCGCAAAACACCAGTCTCAACGTCAACAGTGAAGAGGCGACTCCAGGATGTTGGCCTTCTAGGCAGAGTTGCAAAGAAAAAGCCATATCTCAGGCTGGCCAATAAAAAGAAAAGGTTAAGATGGGCAAAAGAAGGCCCAGAAGGCCAGCATCCCGGAGTTGCCTCTTCACTGTTGACGTTGAGACTGGTGTTTTACGGGTACTATTTAATGAGGCTTCCAGTTGAGGACTTGTGAGGCGTCTGTTTCTCAAACTAGACATTCTAATGTACTTGTCCTTTTACTCAGTTGTGCACCGGGTTCTCCCACTCCTCTTTCTATTCTGGTTAGAGACAGTTTGTGCTGTTCTGTGAAGGCAGTAGTACATGGAGTTGTACGAGATCTTCAGTTTCTGGGCAATTTCTAGCGTGGAATTGTCTTCATTTCTCAGAACAAGAATAGACTGATGGTTTTCAGAAGAAAGTTCTTTGTTTCTGGCCATTTTGAGCCTGTAACCGTACCCACAAATGCTGATGCTCCAAATACTCAACTAGTCTAAAGAAGGCCAGTTGTATTGCTTCTTTAATCAGACAACAGTTTTCAGCTGTGCTAACATAATTGCAAAAGGGTTTTCTAATGATCAATTAGCCTTTTATAATGATAAACTTGGATTAGCTAACACAACGTGCCATTGAAACACAGGAGTGATGGTTGCTGTACGCCTATGTAGATATTACATAAAAAATAATCTGCTGTTTCCAGCTACAATAGTCATTTACAACATTAACAATGTCTACAATGTATTTCTGATCAACTTGATATTACTTCAATAGACAAAAAAAGTAGCTTTTCTTTCAAAAACAAGGACATTTCTACATGACCCAAACTTTTGTACGGTGTATCTATATATACAGTGGGGCAAAAAAGTATTTAGTCAGCCACCAATTGTGCAAGTTCTCCCCAAATCCCGAAAATCACATTGTAGGATTTTTATGAATTTAGTTGCAAATTAAGGTGGAAAATAAGTATTTGGTCACCTACAAACAAGCAAGATTTCTGGCTCTCACAGACCTGTAACTTCTTCTTTAAGAGGCTCCTCTGTCCTCCACTTCTTACCTGTATTAATGGCACCTGTTTGAACTTGTTATCAGTATACCTGTCCACAACCTCAAACAGTCACACTCCGAACTCCACTATGGCCAAGACCAAAGAGCTGTCAAAGGACACCAGAAACAAAATTTTAAACCTGCACCAGGCTGGGAAGACTGAATCTGCAATAGGTAAGCAGCTTGGTTTGAATAAATGTAACTGTGGCAGCAATTATTAGGAAATGGAAGACATACAAGACCACTGATAATCTCCCTCGATCTGGGGCTCCAAGCAAGATCTCACCCCGTGGGGTCAAAATGATCACAAGAACGGTGAGCAAAAATCCCAGAACCACACGGGGGGACCTAGTGAATGACATGCAAAGAGCTGGGACCAAAGTAACAAAGCCTACCATCAGTAACACACTATGCCGCCAGGGACTCAAATCCTGCAGTGCCAGACGTGTCCCCCTGCTTAAGCCAGCACATGTCCAGTTCCGTCTGAAGTTTGCTAGAGAGCTGATGAGAGAGATGATCCAGAAGAAGATTGGGAGAATGTTATATGGTGTTATATGGTCAGATGAAACCAAAATATAACTTTTTGGTAAAAACTCAACTCATGGTGTTTGGCGGACAAAGAATGCTGAGTTGCATCCAAAGAACACCATACCTACTGTGAAGCATGGGGTGGAAACATCATGCTTTGGGGCTGTTTTTCTGCAAAGGGACCAGGACGACTGATCCGTGTAAAGGAAATAATGAATGGGGCCATGTATCGTGAGATTTTGAGTGAAAATCTCCTTCCATCAGCAAGGGCATTGAAGATGAAACGTGGCTGGGTCTTTCAGCATGACAATGATCCCAAACACACCGCCTGGGCAACGAAGGAGTGGCTTCGTAAGAAGCATTTCAAGGTCCTGGAGTGGCCTAGCCAGTCTCCAGATCTCAACCCCATAGAAAATCTTTGAAGGGAGTTGAAAGTCCGTGTTGCCCAGCAACAGCCCCAAAACATCACTGCTCTAGAGGAGATCTGCATGGAGGAATGGGCCAAAATACCAGCAACAGTGTGTGAATTTCTTGTGAAGACTTACAGAAAACGCTTGACCTCTGTCATTGCCAACAAACGGTATATAACAAAGTATTGAGAAACTTTTGTTATTGACCAAATACTTATTTTCCACCATAATTTGCAAATAAATTCATTAAAAATCCTACAATGTGATTTTCTGTATTTTTTCATCTCATTTTGTCTGTCATAGTTGAAGTGTAACTATGATGAAAATTACAGGCATCTCTCATCTTTTTAAGTGGGAGAACTTGCACAATTGGTGGCTGACTAAATACTTTTTTTCCCCACTGTATGTATATATATATATATATATATATATATATATATATATATATATATAGTACCAGTCAACAGTTGAAACACTCATTCAAGGGTTTTTCTTTATTTTTTACTCTTTTATCAAATATCAAAGCAGCCACCCTTTGCCTTAATGACAGCTTTGCACACTTTTGGCATTCTCTCAACCAACTTCACCTGGAATGCTTTTACAACAGTCTTGAAGGAGTTCCCACATATGCTGAGCACTTGTTGGCTGCTTTTCCTTCATTCTGTGGTCCAACTCATCCCAAACCATGTCAATTGGGTTGAGGTCGGGTGATTGTTGAGGCCAGGTCATCTGATGCAGTGCTCCATCACTCTCCTTCCTGGTCAAATAGCCCTTACACAGCCTGGAGGTGTGTTCGGTCAGTGTCCTTTTGAAAAACAAATGATAGTCCTACTAAGTCCAAACCAGAACAAACCCAAACTGCAGCGTATCACTGCAGAATGCTGTGGTAGCAATCCTGGTTAAGTGTGCCTTGAACTCTAAATAAATCACAGACAGTGTCACCAGCAAAGCTCCCCCACAACATCACACCTCCTCCTCCATGCTTCACGGTGGGAACCACACATGCAGAGATCATCTGTTCACGTACTCTGCATTTCACAAATCTCAAATTCGGACCCATCAGACCAAAGGACAAATTTCAGATTTCCACCAATGTCCATTGTTCGTGTTTCTTGGCCCAAGCTACTCTCTTCTTCTTATTTTTTCTGCCCAGGGAGTACAGATGAAAATTACCTATCTAGCTAAATTTGGTGAAATGGCATGTTGTACATGGTCCTTGACAAATAAACGTTAAGAAAATCTTCCCGCTCTATCATCCCAAGAAGCTAAACAAGAAGGCGTTTGAACACAATCAGTGTTGAACCTAAACATTATTATTCTCAGCCTTCTGTCTTAAAGCAGACAGTGTAATTGTCAAAGAAGACGAAGAGGGGGAGAGAAATAGTGGAGGGAGGGAGGGAGGGAGGGAGGGAGGGAGGGAGGGAAAGAGAGAAACGGCCTCTTCGTTTTTACTGTGTGTCTTCTGACTGGAGCTATCATGGTGGAAAACCTCTTTCAATTATTCATGCGCCTGGCGCAGGATGGAAAGAAAAAAATATGCATAAAGATAACTCTGTGGTCTATATTTACTTATTTTCAAACACTCCTCGCTCTGTTCTGGCTCATGAAAGGAAACAAGGCAAAAACACAACAAATGATGATTTTTGCAAGAAAGGACAGATCTCAGGTCTGCTTCAACCTGGATTGCTTTGTCTTGGAGCATGGCAATGATTTGTTAAGGCAGATTTCAGATCTGTTTCAACCTAGACCGCTTTGTCTCAGAGCATGGCGGTGATGTGTTAGAGGCTTTCCTACTGATTCCTACAGACCAGCTGAGTTAGGGTAATCCCAGGTGGGTACTGGTGGTGGAGCGTTCTCCTCTATTTCCCCTCAGAGGATTGTACTGCAGTCAGCGCTGTTCCATCTAGCTAGCCTATTACACAACAGCATGAAGGCCCCCTAAGACTCCTATTTTCTGGTGACCTACAGGAGCAGACAAGGCTCTCCTTTGTAATGCTTCTAAATCAGAGACAGTGAAAACATTACTGGAATATGTCTGTCTGTATCACAATGTTGCAGTTCTGCTTTCACTTGTCCTTGAAATTCTTTCTGCATCATAGTAAATATGAATGATGGGGATCCCTTTAAAAACGTGTTTATCTGTCTGTTCAAATTCATATTGATCTGTTTTTCTCCTGGAATAGTGGTATGTAATACAAATTTGCACACACCCAAAAAAAATATAATACCAATGTTATGATTGATTTATGAAAGGGCTAGTTATGGGGCGGCAGCTCGCCTAGAGGTTAGAGCATTGGACTGGCGTTGGCGAAAGGTTGCAAGATCGAATCCCCGAGCTGACAAGGTAAAAATCTGTCGTTCTGCCCCTGAACAAAGCAGTTAACCCACTGTTCCTAGGCTGTCATTGAAAAAAATAATTTGTTCTTAACTGACTTGCCTAGTTAAATAAAGGTAAAAAAACAAATAATATTCCTTTCCTTTAGATGCCCTCAGTTGAAAAACACAAGACTATTATCTGAGAAAAGCCTCACTGTGGTTTAAATTGGAATACACTCAGATTGGAATCTGTATGAGGGGAGATTGGAGCTCTAGATTAGGGCTGGAGAGGGTGCGGCAATACGGGGGTTGGATGAGGGGCGTGAGGCAGGGGCCTCCCGCGGGTGGCAGCTGGAGGAGGGCTCTTCTACCTCACCCCGTCCCCCTCCCACTAATCTCATTGTTCTCCACCGCCCCTGGCTGCGGTCCAGCACACACTCACAGTCAGACACATACTCAGGCCTCAGGGGGTAGGTACTGGTAGACAGCACACTACACACAACAACCCACCATCAGTGACCGGAGGAACCCTTCACAGGGAACTTAACCTGAAGCGTGCTTCCATCCATTCATGCTGCTCTGTGGAAGATATCCCAGTCATTGTAATATAATTACTAGAACATTCAACGTTGACTTGAATGGGAATGTCTGCTCTAGTCATTCTATTTCTTTGATACCACTGCTTTCTCCAGATATGCATTCCATTGCCCCGCTGGAAACAGAAGCACATCTTAAACCTCACAGCAGCTTTGCGGCAGTATTACAGAGGACCTGCCAGTCTGCCAGTGGGCCAGGATTAAAGCCACAATCAAAAGAGTTATGGGTATCCTAGAGGATTAATCCCTCTATAAGATCTGATCTACCATCTGCCTGGGGGATGATCACTCCAATGGGACACACAAATAGGTCCCCAAAGCCATAGTCAAATATTGGGGTAAATCCCAATTTGTCTGTTTTGGAGAGATCTGAGGGCACTCAATATGTGTTCCAAATGAGTTGGGGAAAAAAGATGGTTGTTTGCTGCCAAAATGGTCTGCCTTTGTGTGATTTGTTTTTCTCCAAGTGTTAGGGTGTTATTGGGGTTTGTCACACCAACACACCCCTCTCGTCTTAGTCAAACAGTGTGCTGTTTGCAGATCTTAGGGCACAAATGTGTCAGAGAAAGGCAGCCTAAATGATTTTAGTCAGTCTGATGGGTTTTCCCCAAGTGCTTATTCATGAGTGATAAGAGAGGGCCAAGGTTCATATAGGGCTAATCAGTGGTCTGGGCAGCACACCAGCACATGAGCCTCAGAATAGAGCTGGCTCATCTGACTGTGAGAGTTGGATAGTGTGAAAATAATAAGGTTGGTGACAACAGGTCAGCACCTCTTTTCTTCATAATGTTCTGACCTGTGGATGGGAGAGTGGAAATAGTGGTGGAGAGAAGTGTGTGTGTATGCGCACATGCATACGTGCGTGTGTATATTGGAGAAAATAGCCTCTTTCTGTGCCACAATATGCATAAAGCACAATACAGGCCAGGTATAATCACAAGACACTATTACAAGACACTGAGTACAGAACACTCTATGTATACCAATGATGGATAGAAGAATGAACTACACTGCTCAAAAAAATAAAGGGAACACTAAAATAACACATCCTAGATCTGAATGAATGAAATATTCTTATTAAATACTTTTTTCTTTACATAGTTGAATGTGCTGACAATAAAATCACACAAAAATGATCAATGGAAATCAAATTTATCAACCCATGGAGGTCTGGATTTGGAGTCACACTCAAAATTAAAGTGGAAAACCACACTACAGGCTGATACAACTTTGATGTAATGTCCTTAAAACAAGTCAAAATGAGGCTCAGTAGTGTGTGTGGCCCCCACGTGCCTGCATGACCTCCCTACAATGCCTGGGCATGCTCCTGATGAGGTGGTGGATGGTCTCCTGAGGGATTTCCTCCCAGACCTGGACTAAAGCATCCGCCAACTCCTGGACAGTCTGTGGTGCAACGTGGCGTTGGTGGATGGAGCGAGACATGATGTCCCAGATGTGCTCAATTGGATTCAGGTCAGGGGAACGGGCGGGCCAGTCCATAGCATCAATGCCTTCCTCTTGCAGGAACAGCTGACACACTCCAGCCACATGAGGTCTAGCATTGTCTTGCATTAGGAGGATCCCAGGGCCAACCACACCAGCATTTGGTCTCACAAGGGGTCTGAGGATCTCATCTCGGTACCTAATGGCAGTCAGGCTACCTCTGGCGAGCACATGGAGGGCTGTGCGTCCCCCCAAAGAAATGCCACCCCACACCATGACTGACCCACCGCCAAACCGGTCATGCTGGAGGATGTTGCAGGCAGCAGAACGTTCTCCACGGCGTCTCCAGACTCTGTCACATCTGTCACATGTGCTCAGTGTGAAACTGCTTTCATCTGTGAAGAGCACAGGGCGCCAGTGGTGAATTTGCCAATCTTGGTGTTCTCTGGCAAATGCCAAACGTCCTGCACAGTGTTGGGCTGTAAGCACAACCCCCACCTGTGGACGTCGGGCCCTCATACCACCCCCATGGAGTCTGTTTCTGACTATTTGAGCAGACACATGCACATTTGTGGCCTGCTGGAGGTAATTTTGCAGGGCTCTGGCAGTGCTCCTCCTGCTCCTCATTGCACAAAGGTGGAGGTAGCGGTCCTGCTGCTGGGTTGTTGCCCTCCTACGGCCTCCTCCACATCTCCTGATGTACTGGCCTGTCTCCTCGTAGTGCCTCCATGCTCTGGACATTACGCTGACAGACACAGCAAACCTTCTTGCCACTGCTCGCATTGATGTGCCATCCTGGATTAGCTGCACTACCTGAACCACTTGTGTGGGTTGTAGACTCCGTCTCATGCTACCACTAGAGTGAAAGCACTGCCAGCATTCAAAAGTGACCAAAACATCAGCCAGGAAGCATAGGAACTGAGAAGTGGTCTGTGGTCACCACCTGCAGAACCACTCCTTTTTGGGGGGTGTCTTGCTAATTGCCTATAATTTCCACCTGTGGTCTATTCCATTTGCACAACAGCATGTGAAATGTATTGTCAATCAGTGTTGCTTCCTAAGTGTACAGTATGATTTCACAGAAGTGTGATTGACGTGGATTACATTGTGTTGTTTAAGTGTTACCTTTAATTTTTGTTTGAGCAGTGTACATAAAGGGATTAAAAAAAACAGAATTAACCCAACACTTACAATCACTATTACTATTACTATTACTATTACTATTACTTCACTATTATGACTGAAACGTTTATAATAAGAATCAAATAGTCCAGAACAGACTTGAAAGACAGTGCATTGCATTGTTTTCAATGCCTATGGAAATCATGTGGAGACGCCTAATGGTACATTCTCCAATGAAGAATGGCACATTTGCTATGAATGTTATTCAGATTACTATATTTCGCCTCTTTTGAAAATTGAATCCTGAGCCTACCTAAATCTCTTCACGACTGGATCCATATTGCCCTAGGCAAGTGTCACGTTCTGACCATTGTTCTGTTATTATATTCTTTGTTATAGTATGGTCAGGGCGTGAGTTGGGGTGGGCAGTCTATGTTTCTGCAACGGATTTCCTCCAGCTCTGCTTTAGGGCGGCGATATTCCCCTGCTTGTGCCCAGGGTCCCTTGCCGTCCAAAATCTCCTCCCAAGCCCAGGAGTCTTGTGTTTTCGGCCGCTGCTGCTGCCCGTTACCACGCTGCTTTGTCCTCTTGTGGTGGGTGTTTCTGTAACAGCAGATCTCATCTTCGTCTGAAGAGGAGTAAGGATCGGACCAAGATGCAGCGTGGTAAGTGTCCATAACTTTAATCAAAGAAAGCACTGAACACTGAATACAAAAATAACAAAAGAACCGTGAAGAAACGAAACAGTACCGTGTGGCGACAAACACTGACAAGGAAACAGACACCCACAAACCAACAGTGAAACCCAGGCTACCTAAGTATGATTCTCAATCAGAGACAACTAACGACACCTGCCTCGAATTGAGAAACATACTAGGCCGAACACAAAATACAACATAGAAAAACAAACATAGACCGCCCACCCCAACTCACGCCCCGACCATACTAAAAAAAAGAATAAAATAACAGAACTATGATCAGAACGTGACAGCAAGCCCTGTTTGCAGTAAATCTCACCACCTAGCGTCAGCAACAAAATAAATACTTAAATCATCACCCAGAATAATTGCCACTGTGGAATATCGGCAAGCAAAATATCATGCCCTACATAAACACAGAAGTCACAGTATGTGATGATGGACTGTTAATGTTCAGTTGTACAGTCACTCTCATGTTTTGTGTTCATCCACCCACAAGCTAAATTGAAATTGAAATTGCTCACTGTTACTTTTAATGTTTAATACTACAACAAAATTAATATGTTGGTTGTAATTTGGTTGTAATCGGAAAATATATACTTTTTCAAAAATGGCTTTATTCCATAGATAGAACCTCCCCATCAGATATATACAGATTCAGAGATATGAGATGAATATTGTGTAAGGCTGATGGATTTAAAGACTAAAGCTGCACTAAAGCTGTCTTCCTTATCTATAATAGTAGTGGCATGTGACTGGTGGAACTATCATACAACATGGCCGGCCAGAATCATAACATGACCAGCTACACTGTATTTTTTTTACAAATATTTTGATTCAATGTAAAATTGTAAGGCAACCAGCTGCAATAGAATTGTGAGTTTGCTGAAGAAAAAATTTGTTGGCCAAACTCACAATCCTATTTCAGCTGGTTGCCTTACAATGGTACGTTGAATCAAATCAACATATTTTTTTACAGTGTAATATCACAATATGACCATCCAGTGTCATTCCTGTCACACTATATGACCAGCCATTATCATATCATTATCATACATGACCTGCCAATATCACAACATGACCAGCCACTATCATAACATGACCAGCCAGTATCATAACATAACCAGCCAGCATCATTCCTGCCACACTATATGACAAGCCATTATCATTGCATGACCTGCTAATATCACATGACCTGCCGTTATCACATGACCTGCCAATATCACATGACCAGCCAGTATCAAAACATGACCAGCCAGTATCACAACATGACCAGCCAATATCACAACATGACCAGCCAGTATCAAAACATGACCAGCCAGTATCAAAACATGACCAGCCAGTATCAAAACATGACCAGCCAATATCAAAACATGACCAGCCACTATCAAAACATGACCAGCCAGTATCAAAACATGACCAGCCAGTATCAAAACATGACCAGCCAATATCAAAACATGACCAGCCAGTATCAAAACATGACCAGCCAATATCACAACATGACTAGCCAGTATTATAACATGACCAGACAATATCACAACATGACCAGACAATATCACAACATTACCAGCCAGTATCATTACACAGCACAGTGCCTCGTGTCACAAACAGAGGGACTGGGAACAGAGGAAATCAATAAGAACATTTTATTCTTATTGATTTCATTCTATCAGTTCTATTCTAATGTCACAGCTTCAGCACAGCAACATTGTCCCTGTACTGTGTGTACACATATAGTGCCTCATCATAGAAGCTAAGATTCTTATGATTTATGAATCTGGGTCATAGCCCTTGTTCTGGCTTAGTCTTTTGTCACAGTCTATAATTGCATTGTGTGCATATTTAAAATTACTAAAATGTACTATCTTACTACTATCTCACTATCATGGTGTCTGTCCCTGATTCGGGTGGTTATTACCAACACCAACAAAATGGCTACTGCTGCCAACAGTTTGACTATGTAGTAAAACATTGTTCTCTCTAACTCAAGGTTAAGCAAATCTGTTTTGGGGGAGCGATTGTTCTCATCACGGAGGCTTCAAACAGAGCTTCCCGTCTCCTGCTGGTTCTCTCTCTCTCTCACTCTCTCACTGAGCTCTTTGTCACAACAGTCCTCGGCTGTATCTCAATAGCTTATTTTTCTCCTCTACTTTTTAAAATCTCCGATGATGGGATAGAAATTGGACAGGAGGATGCCAATTCCCCGTAACAATACAAAAAGTTAATTGTAGGGATCCACCATATAGCTTTTATCTGCTTTGGATTTTTTAATAAGTGGAGATGAAGGAGAAGGGATGAAGAGACGAGAACAGGAAATTGCTATTAAGACTATTGAGATGCAGCCGAAGAGTGGCCCTATTGAGATGCAGCCGAAGAGTGTCCCCACTGAGATGCAGCCACAGGCAGATGGACAAGGAGGAACCTGGGATGGAAATAGACGATAATCCTGAAGAGGCTGTGGATAGGTAGGCCAATTACCTGCTCCACCTCTAGCGCCAACAATAATGAAATGCAGCCTGCTACATCCATTTTTCGACATATAAATCAATGATATATACACATTGATACTTGGAGAATATAAATTATAAATGTCTCATGAGTTTATTTCAACTGCCGTACCCCACCAGAACACAAAATATTAGCTTGTTTTACTCCTTTGTTTGTAAACAATGTAATTGTAAACAAATACTGTAGAGCACCATGAATTTGAGAGTGGTTCTCAAGACCCATCTCTCAGCTATTTAGCAAAACAGTGGTGGTGTCCCAGCGTTGGTATTGTTCGAACCTCATATTGGCCATTTAATGTATACAGTAGACATACTGTTTACTGTAAATGGAGCTACTTAAAGTTAGATTCAGTAAATCACCAATCAAATCAAGATCTGTGTCACGTTCCTGACCTTAGTTCCTTTTTATGTCTCTGTTTTAGTTTGGTCAGGGCGTGAGTTGGGGTGGGCATTCTATGTTGTGTATTCTAGGTTATGTATTTCTGTGTTTGGCCTGGTATAGTTCCCAATCAAAGGCAGCTGTCGATCGTTGTCTCTGATTGAGAACCATACTTTGGCAGCCTGTTTTCCCACTATGGGTTGTGGGAAGTTGTTTTCTGTGTCTGTGTTTTACCATACAGAACTGTTTCGGTTTTCATTTATTTCTCTTGTTCTTGTGTATTAAGTGTTCGGTTATTTCATTAAAATATGGACACTTACCACGCTGCGCATTGGTCCGATCTTTCCTACTCCTCCTCAGAAGAGGAGGAAAACCGTTACAATATGGGTGTGAAACTTAGTTATCAAACACAGTTATTAGGCTATTCTGAAAGTCTTTAAAGAAAAATTAGTGGGTGAAAACTTTTCTTCACCCACTAATTGGTCTTTTGACCAATCACATCAGATATTTTCATATCAGGTCTTTTTCAGAGTATCTGATCAGTCAAAATATTAACTAGTGAATTGAGCTGCCTGTGTAAACGCAGCCTTAGTAGTGTACTTATTTTGATCAGTACTGAATAGGGTGTCATTTGGTATGTAGTCAAAGACACAGCACGCCACACTGGCATGCGTCTGGCTCTGACTGTGTATGTGCTAACAGGGTTGATGTTCTCTCCAAATCACAAATGTGAAATAGCAAGAAGTTCAAAGCACTAAATGCTGTTGTGATTTGGCTGTAATCACAGTACTGAGAAGTCATATTCAATACAATTAAACTGAATAAACTGTATTCATCTCTCAGGGGCAATTATAGCAACTACTGTATCTCCCTTTGAGTGCCAACATCCTACATACAATGCACAATTATTTTAACTGGGTAACTTCAATGTGTATCTGCTGTTCACCACGTCTCATCGTCTTGACCTTCATAGCTAAGTCCTACTTCTGGGCTGGGCTTCTGTGGATCAGTGGAGTACATCTAGTCAGCCAATAACATCATAGAGTTCTCCGCCCCTGTGCTCAACATGCGCACAAATGAACTCACACACATACATGTGGGAGTGCATACACACACACACACCTTACCCATCACTGGCTGAATTCACTCTCCCCATTTAGGCCAACTGAGCTGGATGATGATGTCATTGAGGTGTGGATTAGAGGCCATACACTAAGCCAGGCTTTCAGCAGTGAGGCTGGTTACCTACAACGCATAACTTCAGTGTGCATACAACTGAGGGTCAATAAACAGTTGGGAAACTATAGTTTGGATAGCAACGACCACACATATTCTGGAGTATGGAGCACAAGATTTCTTGAAAAAGAATAGGGTACAGCACATAGTCCTGGGTATTTTCTGAAGAACTCTAAAGATTGAATCATGTTTTGGTCACGGTTCTGCCAATTTCACAGAATTTGATGAAGAAATTAGCTGGTAATCATGAACAGTGCACTCTTAGAAAAAAGGGTTCCAAAAGGGTTCCCCATAGAAGAGCCATTTTTGGTTCCATATAGAACCCTCTGCATAAAGGGTTCTACATTGAACTCAAAAGGGTTCTTCTACCTGGAACCAAAAATGGTTCTTCAAAGGGCTCTCCTAAGGGGACAGCCAAATAACCCTTTTAGGTTCTAGATAGCACCTTTTTTCTAACAGTGTGGGGGTTGGATTATGACAGAGATGTCTGACTTCAACCTCACAACAACTATCATGTGACATGCATTTCATTTTCACCTTATGACTTAAAACTCACTACAGTGTGCGTATGTTTCCTACAGTCCAGTGGACACTATAATTCATTACTGTGTAGAATGGAATCCAATGGGTCCATACCGTTTGTATTTTCTGACACATGCAATGCTTCATGCTCTGTGAAGCGACTACAACAATAATCACATCTGTCTTGGCCGCTCTGAATTCATGTCCCTCCCCTCCCCCACTTTCTGTGCAGATAGGAACACACAGAGATAGCAGGACACACACATATGCAGTGAGCGAGGGTGTAACAGGGTGAAACTGAAGAAGTTGCACCCTCTTTCAGCACCAGGTGTCTGTGATTGTCAATGTTAAGGGAATTTGTTATCTATAATGACTAATTATGTATACATTTCAATCAGGATGTACTAATCAGAATACTAAATGTTACTGTATATGTATGAGTTTTCTTTCTTGATCCCAGTACTGAAAATAATGTGTGTGTGAATGTGGTCAAGAGTTTAGAACAATGACGGTCTGTTCCTTGGTACAAATGAATTAACTATATCTCCAGACTGACTAGAATTCTTATGTACACTGACTGACCTTGGCTCTAGGTGAGGAGGGAAGGCTTGAGAGCTATAGAGCCTTTCTACCAGTGTCAAGAAGAGACAGAACATTTAGAAAACGCTGACGTCATTTTCAGTTTATAACCTGTGGTAAAATGTGTGTGTACTCAGTACTCTCTTGAATAAAGGCTGTTACTTAAAATAAGGGTCCTACAAATTCTTATGAATTGACAGAGTGTTTAATTTGAATTGGGAATTAAAATAGAGGAATACAATTCCTTCAACAGTCAATTAGGGGCGTGGCTGCCATGCCCATGTATACAAGCTTTGCTGTTTATGCCTATTCAGGGATCTCTCTTACTGTGTACAGGCTGGCGTGCCTTGGGCGGATGGCTGTGAACAAGACCAAATTGATGATGAGAATGGATTGTGAGTATGTTTGTGGCAAATGTGCCCGTAGCCACTGGTTGTCCTTCTCCCATGGTGTACCTCGCTAGGTATGTTGTTTAATTCTGATTGAAACTACCTGATGCATTGAGATTGAATACTTGTCTGTGGTGATGCTGATCTATGATAATGAGCTGTAAACATTTTCTGTTGACAGAGTATTAAATGCAAAGCCATGAGAGTTTCCGTCTGATAACAATCATTGAGTTTCTTCAGAATTGTGAATAAAGCCCATATTTTTGTTTCTCTGACTGGTTATTCCCATGCTCCACTCCCTGATAGAAACTTATGTTTAGATCCTCACCTTGCATATAAAAAAAATGGGTTATTGGCTATAGGAAAAGTTATTTATGGTGCATTCCCCATGTTACAAGGGCATGTGTGCACACCCACTTCCAAGTCTGATAATGCATACTGTTACTGGATAACTAAGAAATATTTATTCTGCATCTGATACAGGCTTTGAATCCATCACTTGGCAAGCAATTTAAGTAATCTTCACTAGAATTGAAATCAACGACGCAGACTCTACAGGCAAGAATATACACTGCATGGGAAAACAGTTGAGGACATCTCAATGTGCTGTATATTTAAATACGGTACCTTGATCAAATATTACTGTCAGATTAATTTGAGGATCTCCCATTTAATACCTAAACTAAAAGCAAAATTCAGCCACAGATTTGGGATTCCTCACTAGTCAAAGGTGAAACTAGGCTACAATTGACATCATACCGCTAGGGGTACTTGTTCACATCTTCAAGACATTTAGAGGGATGCCTGGCACCTATGTCCATCCCCATGTAATGTCTGGAGCTCGGCGTTCAAGTTGATGGCTATTTGTAACTCATGCAGAACTGTTTCATCACCGGTATAGTTAACCTGCTTCACCTCTGTATTGCACCTCTTCTACCTTTTCATCCTTTGTTTCTTGCCCCAGGATGACTGGTATGGGCTTGCCCTGAGTGTAAATGTAATGTATTGCATCAAATAGAGACTGTATCTTGGACATGGCCTAAAGGTCGATATGGTGTGCTGTGGTTTTTCACTCAATGTAGCTATACTCTTGTAGGTTGTCATGTTTTGGTGAGTAGGCCTACTCTTAACAAAACACACAGGAATTGTCACAGGCAATTCCTGTGACAAGGTATGTGTCTAAAAAAGCAATCTTGAAGGCACACCTTAAACAATCTGTTCATATTGCAGTTCTTGAAAGCCTTAAATTTCACTAAATTGTATTTGTGGTCTTCTGATGCTTTTCCAGTCATAGGTACTTGCTAAAGATCTATAAAATGTTGAAATCCACTCAGCAAAAAAATAAATGTCCTTTCACCATCAACTTTTATTTTCAGCAAACTTAATGTTATAAGTATTTGTATGAACATAAGATTCAACAACTTAGACAAACTGAACAAATTCCACAGACATGTGACTAACCAACTGTATAATGTGTCCCTGAACAAAGGAGGGGAGGGGAGGGGGGGTCAAAATCAAAAGTAACAGTCAGTATCTGGTGTGGCCACCAGCTGCATTAAGTACTACAGTGCATCTCCTCCTCATGGACTGCACCAAATTTGCCAGTTCTTGCTGTGAGATGTTCCCTGACATTTCTGGGGGGAATGGCCCTAGCCCTCACCCTCCGATCCATCAGGTCCCAGACGTGCTTAATGGGATTGAGATCCGGGCTCTTTGCTGGCCATGGCAGATCACTGACATTCCTGTCTTGCAGGAAATTACGCACAGAATGAGCAGTATGACTGGTGGCATTGTCATGCTGGAGGGTCGTGTCAGGATGAGCCTGCAGGAAGGGTACCACATGAGGATGTCTTCCCTGTAATGCACAGCGTTGAGATTGCCTGCAATGACAACAAGCTCAGTCCAATTATGCTGTGACACACCGCCCGGACCCTCCAACTCGATTTCACTCCAGAGTACAGGCCTCTGTGTAACGCTCATTCCTTTGACGATAAACGCAAATCCGACCATCAACCCTGGTGAGACAAAACCGCGACTAGTCAGTGAGAGCACTTTTTGCCAGTCCTGTCTGGTCCAGCGACGGTGGGTTTGTGCCCTTAAGCGACGTTCTTGCCGGTGATATCTGGTGAGGACCTGACTTACAACAGGCCTACAAGCCCTCAGTCCAACTTCTCTCAGCAATTATCTTTGAAAGACAGGGTCCTGAAAAAGGGACGTTTCATTTTTTGCTAAGTTTAGTCTTAGTTCTTATGGAATGTTATCACTACAAGCATTTCCACTTCCAGCCAGTTTCCAGCCTTTGCTCACACCTGGGAGGGTGAGAGGGTTAACTCCGGCCAAAATTTGTCCATGTTACGTAGGTCATTAATTATTAGGCATTTTGTATGGGTGGCAATGAGTGTTGAATTCTGTCAAAATAAAAATGTATTGCTATTTTGATACATGAGGCTTACTTAATCTAAGAGGTTTTGTAATTCTTAGGTTAAGAGTGTACTGATATGTGATGCACGTGACATTATCCCAACTTTGAGAGAAAAATTGTTTTATATTTGAGTTGCACAGGAAGTTGGTGGCACCTTAATTGGGGAGAACAGGCTCATGTTAATGACTGGAGCGGAATTAGTGGAATGGTATCAAATACATCAAACGCATGGTTTCCATTTACTCCGTTCCAGACATTATGAGCCTCCTGTGCTGTGTTGTCTGTGTTGAAATTTGAGACGGTCTATGCATATTCATGAGGCTAGCATCTCACTCTCCATTGAATACAGGCAGTTGATGTTAACACCCCTCATCGAATATCCAAATAACGAGATGCATCCACCAATCCAAAGAGCGGAATAGGTGGGTGCTTGACAGCCCGCTGTTCCGCCATGTGGAAAACGAATCCCATTCTTAGGATGGAAACTCAATCATCTCGTCATTATATCCTGCCTCTGCTCTTACTGAAGGAGTATAAACATTGTAAATATGTGTGCATACTGGCAGCTAGTGGTAGGAAGTTATAACACATGAGTCTCTCTGGTCATCACGATCTGGCCAAGTTCCAAAAGTCAGAAGCCCCACCTAGTTCTACAATTTATCTTCTTAAAATCTGATTTTATCTACACAACACATTACCTCACATTTACTCAGCACTGGTCATTAACTATATTTTGATACGTACAGTGGGATCTGTTCGTAGAAAAGTATTTTATGAACAAAAAGTTAACAAATGCCATGACTTATGCCATGTTAATATGATACAGTGACTTCAAAGTATTCATACCCCTTAATTTATTCTTTATTTTGTTGTTACACCCTGAATTCAAAATGGATTAAATAAAAGTCTGTCACGTTCGTCATAATGAGGAGACCAAGGTACAGTGTACATAACTCTTTTAATGAAAAGAACGAACACTGAACAAAACGAACCGTGAAGCTATATGACTAGTGCAAACAGGCAACTAAAAATAGAATAACAACCCAAAAACTATCCAAGGAATATGGCTACCTAAATATGGTCCCCAATCAGAGACAACGATAAACAGCTGCCTCTGATTGAGAACCAATTCAGGCAACCATAGACATAAAACACCTAGACAAAAAAAAAAACATAAACGTACAAAACACCCTAGAAAATTCAAAAATTACACAAACCACCGTTGTCACACCCTGACCTAACCAAATAATAAAGAAAACAAAGATAACTAAGGTCAGGGCGTGACAAAGTCTCACCCATCTACACACAATTCTCCATAAAGACAAAGTGAAAATGTTTTTAGATATTTTTGCAAATGTGTTAAATGAAATACAGAAATATCTCATTTACATATTAACACCCCTGAGTCAATACATGCTAGAATCACCTTTGGCAGCGATTACAGCTGTGAGCAGTGCAGTACTCGAGACTGTCTCAAATACTACACAGCTCACAGTGTAATCGCTGTGTTGTAAATTAGATATTTCTGTATTCTTTTTTTCAAGACGAACACATATTGAGTGTCTCAGTCTGGTCTAGTCTTGCTGTTGGATAGTTTACTCGGTCTTGACTCGGACAGTGAGGATTCAATTTCTTCCAGAGACCAGTCGAGACCAGCAGCGTAAAAAATTAATAATTATCAGCTTCCATTCAGTCAGCACATAAAACCGCTTCGCTGGCCAAATATATACACACCTTTCTTGAAACATTAATATCTTAACATCCTTAATATCTATTATAGACATGTTTGCGTAGTGGCGAACCTATAGGCCTTCAGTGTGTGACAGGTTGTGACTCTGAAAAGACAGCAATGTCATGTAGGAGAGTGCACTTTTTGTAAAACACAAAGGGCCACTGGTTTGGTGTATGCAGGTATAAGCCAAATACCCACTTTTTTTCAATGGGCATCAGTGGCGACCGTCATTCATGGCAGGCACCGGGCAGCTAGCGGAAAATGTGTAGGGGTTGATAATCATCCCTAGTTGCGCCGTGATTGGCTCAGTGTTCTGTCACTCATGGGGACACTAAGTCATTACAAAATCTACAGGGAGAGCTAGAAAGTTCAAGCCCCCTTGGGTGCTGCCATAGATTTACATTAGAAGTGCCCATAAAATGACGTCAAATCACATTATCTACATTAGCTTTGACTGGACTGATCGTGTCAACCTCATACTTTCAAAATCTTAGCATAATGTCCGGTGTAACGCTCATTCCTTCAACAATAAACGCGAACACTGAGCTAATTGGGGTGACTGGTAGCCAAGTGGTTAGAGCGTTGGACTAGTAACCGAAAGGTTGCAAGATCAAATCCCTGAGCTGACAAGGTAAAAAAAATCTGTCATTCTTCTCCTGGACAAGGCAGTTAACCCACTGTTCCTAGGCTGTCATTGAAAATAAGAATTTGTTCTTCACTGACTTGCCTCGTAAAATAAAAAATCTGACCATTGGCCCTGGTGAGATAAAACCGCAACTTGCCAGTCCTGTCTGGTCCAGTGATTTATGAGAGGTGTTGACATATTGAATGCACCGAACTGTCTGTCTAAACTACTGGCACACAGCTCGGACATGCATACCACACAAGACATGCCACGCGAGGTCTCTTCACAGTCCCCAAGTCCAGAACAGACTATGGGAGGCACACAGTACCACATAGAGCCATGACTACATGGAACTCTATTCCACATCAAGTAACAACAAAACAAGAGTTACAATTTGATTTAAAGAACAGATAAAAAAAAACATCTTATGGAACAGCAGGGACTGTGAAGTAACACAAACATTAGCACAGACACACGCATACACACACACTTTTGATGAAGAAAAAAGGTATATTTCACCTTTATTTAACCAGGTAGGCTAGTTGAGAACAAGTTCTCATTTACAACTGCGACCTGGCCAAGATAAAGCAAAGCAGTGCAACACCAACAACAAAACAGAGTTACACATGGAATAAACAAACAAACAGACAATAACACAATAGAAAAGTCTATATGTGTGCAAATGAGGTAGGATAACGGAGGTAAGGCAATAAATAGGCCATAGTGGTGAAATAATTACAATATAGCAATTAAACACTGGAGTGATAGATGTGGAGAAAATGAGTGTACAAGTAGACATACCGGGGTGCAAAATAGCAAAATAAATGAAAAAGATAACAATATGGGGATGAGGTAGTTGAATGGGCTGTTTACAGATGGGCTATGTGCAGTGATATATGAGCTGCTCTCCAACCGGTGCTTAAAGCTAGTGAGGGAGATATGAGTCTCCAACTTTTTTTTTTTTTTGTAATTTGTTCCAGTCATTGGCAGCAGAGAACTGGAAGGAAAGGTGGCCAAAGGAGGAATTGGCTTTGGGGGTGACCAATGAAATATACTTGCTGGAGCGCGTGCTACGGGTGGGTGCTGCTATGGTGACCAGTGAGCTGAGATAAGGCGGGGCTTTACCTAGCAAAGACTTATAGATGACCTATAGATGACGAATATGAAGCGAGGGCCAGCCAACGAGAGCATACAGGTCGCAGTGGTGGGTAGTATATGGGGCTTTGGTGACAAAACATATGGCACTGTGATGGACTGCATCCAATTTGCTGAATAGAGTGTTGGAGGCTATTTTGTAAATGACATCACCAAAGTCGAGGATCGGTAGGATAGTCAGTTTTACAAGGGTATGTTTGGCAGCATGAGTGAAGGATGCTTTGTTGCGAAAAAGGAAACTGATTCTAGATTTAATTTAGGATTGGAGAGCCTTAATGTGAGTCTGAAAGGAGAGTTTACAGTCTAACCAGACACCTAGGTATTTGTAGTTGTCCACAATTTCTAAATCAGAACCGTCCAGAGTAGTGATGCTGGGAGGGCGGGCAGGTGTGGGCAGCGATCGGTTGAAAAGCATGCATTCAGTTTTGCTTGCATTTAAGAGCAGTTGGAGGCCACAGAAGGAGTGTTGTATGGCATTGAAGCTCGTCTGAAGGTTAGTTAACACAGTGTCCAAAGAAGGGCCAGAAGTATACAGAATGGTGTCGTTGGCGTAGCGGTGGATCAGAGAGTCACCAGCGAGTCGGCACGAGAATTGAACCCTGTGGCACCTCCATAGAGGACAAAAGGCCCTCCGATTTGACACACTGAACTCTGTCTGAGAAGTAGTTGGGGAACCAGGCGAGGCAGTCATTTGAGGAACCAAGGCTGTTAAGTCTGCTGATAAGAATATGGTGATTGACAGAGTCGAATGCCTTTGCTAGGTCGATGAATACAGCTGCACAGTATTGTCTCTTATCGATGGCAGTTATGATATCGTTTAGGACCTTAAGCGTGGCTGAGGTGCACCCATGACCAGCTCGGAAACCAGATTGCATAGCGGAGAAGGTACGGTAGGATTCGACACAATCGGTTATCTGTTTGTTAAGTTGGCTTTCGAAGACCTTAGAAAGGCAGGGTAGGATAGATATAGGTCTGTAGCAGTTTGGGTCTAGGGTGTCTCCTCCTTTGAAGAGGTGGATGACTGCGGCAGCTTTCCATTCTTTAGGGATCTCAGACGATACGAAAGAGAGGTTGAACAGGCTAGTAATAGGGGTTGCAACAATTTTGGCAGATAATTTTAGAAAGACATATGATAACATACGCACTATACATACACTTGGATTTAGTACTGTTGATGTGTGGTAGTGGTGTAGTAGGGGCCTGGTAACATAAAACAACTATAAAAACAGGATGCATGTTATGGAATATTTGTATTCTGTTCAAGCTTCCTTATTTTCATTCTATCAATTAGGTTAGTATTGTGGAGTAACTACAATGTTGTTGATCCGTTCTCAGTTTTCTCCTATCACCTATCTAACTGTTTTAAAGTCACAATTGGTCTCATGAAAAAATCCCTGAGCGGTTTTCTTCCTCTCTGGCAACAGAGTTAAGAAGGATGCCTGTAGTGACTGGGTGTATTGGTACACCATCCAAAGTGTAATTAATAACTTCAACATGCTCAAAGGGATATTCAATGTTTTTTATTTTATTTTGTTCCTGTTCGGTAATATGGCTAGACTAATTTACCAATCTAAAATGTTTTAACTGACATGGGCTAATTGAGTGACTGTCAGTGAGTAACATAACAAGGGGAAAACTGCTGATGCACAACTAAGCACCTTGTGTATTCTAACTCTAAACAGTAAGTTGAAACCCTGCTGCCACTATTCCAGCACCATTTCAACATCATCAAATCACCTCTGCTTAGTCAAATAGAGTGACAACTAAAAGATACCAAATACAATTTTTTATTTTACCTTTATTTAACTAGGCAAGTCAGTTAAGAACAAATTCTTATTTTCAATGACGGTCTAGGAACAGTGGGTTAACTGCCTGTTCAGGGGCTGAACGACAGATTTGTACCTTGTCAGCTCGGGGGTTTGAACTTGCAACCTTCCGGTTACTATCAAATCAAAATCAAATCAAATTGTATTTGTCACATACACATGGTTAGCAGATGTTAATGCGAGTGTAGCGAAATGCTTTTGCTTCTAGTTCCGACAATGCAGTAATAACCAACAAGTAATCTAGCTAACAATTCCAAAACTACTACCTTATAGACACAAGTCTAAGGGGATAAAGAATATGTACATAAAGATATATGAATGAGTGATGGTACAGAGCGGCATAGGCAAGATACAGTAGATGGTATTGAGTGCAGTATATACATATGAGATGAGTATGTAAACAAAGTGGCATAGTAAAAGTGGCTAGTGATACATGTATTACATAAAGATGCAGTAGATGATATAGAGTACAGTATATACATATACATATGAGATGAATAATGTAGGGTATGTAAACATTATATTAGGTAGCATTGTTTAAAGTGGCTAGTGATATATTTTACATCATTTCCCATCAATTCCCATTATTAAAGTGGCTGGAGTTGAGTCAGTGTGTTGGCAGCAGCCACTCAATGTTAGTGGTGGCTGTTTAACAGTCTGATGGCCTTGAGATAGAAGCTGTTTTTAGTCTCTCGGTCCCAGCTTTGATGCACCTGTACTGACCTCGCCTTCTGGATGATAGCGGGGTGAACAGGCAGTGGCTCGGGTGGTTGTTGTCCTTGATGATCTTTATGGCCTTCCTGTGACATCGGGTGGTGTAGGTGTCCTGGAGGGCAGGTAGTTTGCCCCCGGTGATGCGTTGTGCAGACCTCACTACCCTCTGGAGAGCCTTACGGTTGTGGGCGGAGCAGTTGCCATACCAGGCGGTGATACAGCCCGACAGGATGCTCTCGATTGTGCATCTGTAGAAGTTTGTGAGTGCTTTTGGTGACAAGCCAAATTTCTTCAGCCTCCTGAGGTTGAAGAGGCGCTGCTGCGCCTTCTTCACGATGCTGTCTGTGTGGGTGGACCAATTCAGTTTGTCTGTGATGTGTACGCCGAGGAACTTAAAACTTACTACCCTCTCCACTACTGTTCCATCGATGTGGATGGTGGGGTGTTCCCTCTGCTGTTTCCTGAAGTCCACAATCATCTCCTTAGTTTTGTTGACGTTGAGTGTGAGGTTATTTTCCTGACACCACAATCCGAGGGCCCTCACCTCCTCCTTGTAGGCCGTCTCGTCGTTGTTGGTAATCAAGCCTACCACTGTTGTGTCGTCCGCAAACTTGATGATTGAGTTGGAGGCGTGCGTGGCCACGCAGTCGTGGGTGAACAGGGAGTGAAGGAGAGGGCTCAGAACGCACCCTTGTGGGGCCCCAGTGTTGAGGATCGGCGGGGTGGAAATGTTGCTGCCTACCCTCACCACCTGGGGGCGGCCCGTCAGGAAGTCCAGTACCCAGTTGCACAGGGCGGGGTCGAGACCCAGGGTCTCGAGCTTGATGACGAGCTTGGAGGGCACTATGGTGTTAAATGCTGAGCTGTAGTCGATGAACAGCATTCTCACATAGGTATTCCTCTTGTCCAGATGGTTTAGGGCAGTGTGCAGTGTGGTTGAGATTGCATTGTCTGTGGACCTATTTGGGCGGTAAGCAAATTGGAGTGGGTCTAGGGTGTCAGGTAGGGTGGAGGTGATATGGTCCTTGACTAGTCTCTCAAAGCACTTCATGATGACGGAAGTGAGTCCTACGGGCGGTAGTCGTTTAGCTCAGTTACCTTAGCTTTCTTGGGAACAGGAACAATGGTGGCCCTCTTGAAGCATGTGGGAACAACAGACTGACTAGTCCAACGCTCTAAACACTAGGCTACCCTGCCGCCCCATTTAGTCCAATCAGCGTAAGCTAAATATGATGGGGCTGTCCATGGTTCTGATTTCTAAGTGTGCATGCGTGTGTGTTAATGCGTGTAGAAAAACATGTCATCCTCCTCTCTATCATGTGGACAAAACGGTCTATCATAGAGTACACGCTTGTATTTTTGTGGTCCTAGGCTACCTGGCTAAAACGCTTGCTCGCTAGCCTAACTTCCATTCATGGGCAACGTTACCTAGTAAACATTAGCCTTCTACATCTAGCTACATATTGAACTTCCATCCTCTTAGGCCAGGGGCACAACAATGTATGAATTAATGGTTGGATCAGAATCTCTGTTATAATCATTGGCCAGTACAGGGATTTTGACTTTTTGCTTAATTCTCTATCTCCATCCACGGCTAATTTAGGAAACGGACCATTTTAGCTAGCTGGCTAGCTACCCCCTGGAGGACAACAACACAACGAGATGCAACAATTAAAGTTTTCCTGTCAATGACGTATGCTCTCAATGAGATTTTACAGGAGTGATGCCAAATCCAAGCTGTCTTCCCTTGACACTTTCTTTCGGTGCGCCAGGACCATTCACAGTTGAGCTCGCTCAGTTTAGCTCAATGCTCATTGGCACATTATTTTTTAATACCTTTTGTCAAGGGAGACCTGATGCTCGCTGGCTTCCCTTGCCTTCAATGCTACGGGCGGCAACAACATCATACTCATTGGACCAGACCACATCAGTTAGCTGGCCCACACTTAGAAAGACAGAGGGGCACTGTTTCACTCGCTCGGCTACTTTCACCTGTGAGATACATTCAGCCTCTTACAAATTGAAAGACAGAGGGGCACTGTTTCACTCGCTCTGAAACTTTCACCTGTGAGATACATTCAGCCTCTTACAAATTGAAAGACAGAGGGGCACTGTTTCACTCGCTCGGATACTTTCACCTGTGAGATACATTCAGCCTCTTACAAATTGAAGGAAAATTATGAAACGGAGAGAGACGAAGATACATTATTTCATGTTTATAAAAAAAATGTATTGGTGAATTTTTTTGCGGGAAGTGAGGCTTCCCTTGGCATCCATGAATACACGCCACTGTCTGGACCTCGGTGTCATCAAATGTAGTTAGGACCCTGGCTCTAGATTGGAGGAAAAATCTGTTTCAGGTGTTTGAAAATGTTTAAATTCTCTAAATTAATGGACCACACTCCAGCCATCATATTTTGTGCACCCTCAGATTTTTGGAGTGCATGATGGCCCTGATTTGTTACCATAGACTTAGTTAGATGACTCATCTTTGTAGCTGTTATTTCCAAGTAGAGATCTCTATCCTTCTCTATGATTATTACCTCCTCAGTCTAAAAGACTCCTGCACAAATCTGCCAACTGGTTGAAGGCTGGAAGGCAGGTGGGCAGCTCCATATGCTCCTGTGTCCACATTGGTGGTGGTGGTAGTAGTGGTGTCTTTCTGCTGCTAGAGGGCGGTAATGTTTCATTGAACACTGTATTGGTCTCCATGCACAACACTGCAAAGGCTTTATCTCAATGGCTTAAAAATCTTCTCATCTCCTTGTCTCCCACCCTTTATCTGCACTGAATAGAACATATATGATTGGTGATTACAATATGGTGCTCATCATTAGGCCGTCTTTAACCTGGTCAGTTCAACGAGGGAGAGGAGGCTAGGTAAAATAAAATAAGTAGGTGAGGATGGATTCATGGACAATTGAGAAAGAGACAAAGTGTCTTGAGGAAGGCAATATAAATACCTAAATAATATATACAGATATAATGATGGCTACATGTTTTTTGTTGATGATTTCACAAACGTACAGAGATCATCTTACATACTTACAGTGCCTTGCGAAAGTATTCGGCCCCCTTGAACTTTGCGACCTTTTGCCACATTTCAGGCTTCAAACATAAAGATATAAAACTGTATTTTTTTGTGAAGAATCAACAACAAGTGGGACACAATCATGAAGTGGAACGACATTTATTGGATATTTCAAACTTTTTTAACAAATCAAAAACTGAAAAATTGGGCGTGCAAAATTATTCAGCCCCTTTACTTTCAGTGCAGCAAACTCTCTCCAGAAGTTCAGTGAGGATCTCTGAATGATCCAATGTTGACCTAAATGACTAATGATGATAAATACAATCCACCTGTGTGTAATCAAGTCTCCGTATTAATGCACCTGCACTGTGATAGTCTCAGAGGTCCGTTAAAAGCGCAGAGAGCATCATGAAGAACAAGAAACACACCAGGCAGGTCCGAGATACTGTTGTGAACAAGTTTAAAGCCGGATTTGGATACAAAAAGATTTCCCAAGCTTTAAACATCCCAAGGAGCACTGTGCAAGCGATAATATTGAAATGGAAGGAGTATCAGACCACTGCAAATCTACCAAGACCTGGCCGTCCCTCTAAACTTTCAGCTCATACAAGGAGAAGACTGATCAGAGATGCAGCCAAGAGGCCCATGATCACTCTGGATGAACTGCAGAGATCTACAGCTGAGGTGGGAGACTCTGTCCATAGGACAACAATCAGTCGTATATTGCCCAAATCTGGCCTTTATGGAAGAGTGGCAAGAAGAAAGCCATTTCTTAAAGATATCCATAAAAAGTGTCGTTTAAAATTTGCCACAAGCCACCTGGGAGACACACCAAACATGTGGAAGAGGGTGCTCTGGTCAGATGAAACCAAAATTGAACTTTTTGGCAACAATGCAAAACGTTATGTTCGGCGTAAAAGCAACACAGCTCATCACCCTCAACACACCATCCCCACTGTCAAACATGGTGGTGGCAGCATCATGGTTTGGGCCTGCTTTTCTTCAGCAGGGACGGGGAAGATGGTTAAAATTGATGGGAAGATGGATGGAGCCAAATACAGGACCATTCTGGAAGAAAACCTGATGGAGTCTGCAAAAGACCTGAGACTGGGACAGAGATTTGTCTTCCAACAAGACAATGATCCAAAACATAAATCAAAATCTACAATGGAATGGTTCAAAAATAAACATATCCAGGTGTTAGAATGGCCAAGTCAAAGTCCAGACCTGAATCCAATCGAGAATCTGTGGAAAGAACTGAAAACTGCTGTTCACAAATGCTCTCCATCCAACCTCACTGAGCTCGAGCTGTTTTGCAAGGAGGAATGGGAAAAAATGTCGGTCTCTCGATGTGCAAAACTGATAGAGACATACCCCAAGCGACTTACAGCTGTTATCGCAGCAAAAGGTGGCGCTACAAAGTATTAACTTAAGGGGGCTGAATAATTTTGCACGCCCAATTTTTCAGTTTTTGATTTGTTAAAAAAGTTTGAAATATCCAATAAATGTCGTTCCACTTCATGATTGTGTCCCACTTGTTGTTGATTCTTCACAAAAAAATACAGTTTTATATCTTTATGTTTGAAACCTGAAATGTGGCAAAAGGTCGCAAAGTTCAAGGGGGCCGACTTTCGCAAGGCACTGTAACTGTCTCCCGTGCCTGTACATAGGTAGAAATACCTACAGTACCAGTCAAATGTTTGGACACACCTACTCTTTCAAGGGTTTTTCTTTATTTTTACTATTTTCTACATTGCAGAATAATAGTGGAGACATCAAAATCTTTAAATGTTCGCCTAAAATGACATACCCAAATCGAACTGCCTGTAGCTCAGGACCTGAAGCAAGGGTATGCATATTCTTGATATCAAACACTTTGAAGTTTGTAGAAATGTGAAACTAATGTAGGGGAATACGTAGGAGATAATACAAAGAAAAAGAATGGTTAAAATAAAAAATTAAAATAAACATATTTGAAATGCAAGAGAAAGAACATAATGTATTATTCCAGCCCAAAAGCAATTTAGATTTTTGGCCACTAGATGGCAGCAGTGTATGTGCAAAGTATTAGACTAATCCAATGAACCATTGTATATCTGTTAAAAATGATTAATCAAGACTGCCTAAATGTGCCTAATTGGTTTATTAATACATTTTCAAGTTCATAATTGTGCACTCTACTCAAAAAATAGCATGGTATTCTTTCAATGTAATAGTTACTATAAATTGGACAGTCCAGTTTGGTTAACAAGAATTTAAGCTTTCTGCCCTGGAGTGGTGGTTAGAGTAACCAAAAGGTTGCAAATCCCAGAGCTGACAATTTAAAAATCTGTCATTCTGCCCCTGAACAAGGCAGTTAACCCACTGTTCCTAGGCCGTCATTGTAATTAAGAATTTGTTCTTAACTTACTTGCCTAGTTAAATAAAGGTTAAAAAAATGTCCTGGAAGGGGGGGGGGACTGATTGTTGATTCTTCAAAGCAGCCACCCTTTGCCTTGATGACAGCTTTCCACACTCTTGGCATTCTCTCATACAGCTTCATGAGGAATGCTTTTCTAACAGTCTTAAAGGAGTTCCGACATATGCTGAGCACTTGATGGCTGCTTTTCCTACACTCTGAGTTCCAACTCATCCAAAACCATCTCAACTGGGTTGAGGTCAGGTGATTGTGGAGGCCAGGTCATCTGACGCAGCACTCCATCACTCTCCTTGGTCAAATAGCCCGTACACAGCCTGGAGGTGTGTTTTGGGTCATGGTCCTGTTGAAAAACAAATGATGGTCCCACTAAGCAAAATAAATAAAACAAATTTATAAAAATCTGTCAGTTTATTCTAGAGATAAACCGACGTCTTGCTTCCCGACAAGCTAAACACCTTCTTTGCCCGCATTGAGGATAACACAGTGCCACCGACGCGGCCACTACCAAGGACTGTGGGCTCTCCTTCGCCGTGGCCGACGTGAGTAAGACAAGCGTGTTAACCCTTGCAAGGCTGCCAGCCCAGATGGCATCTCTAGTCGCATCCTCAGAGCATGTGCAGACCAGCTGGATGGAGTGTTTACAGACATATTCAATCTCTCCCTATCCCAGTCTGCTGTCCCCACATGCTTCAAGATGTCCAACATTGTTCCTGTACCGAAGAAAGCAAAGGTTACTGAACTAAATGACTATCGTTCCTTAGCACTCACTTCTGTCATCATGAAGTGCTTTGAGAAACAAGTCAAGGATCATATCACCTCTACCTTACCTGACACCCTAGACCCACTTCTATATATATATATATATATATATATATATATATATATATATATATATATATATATATATATATATATATTACGGTGTTATCTTTATAAATGTTTTACAAATGTTCATTTTCCTTCCACTTTGACATTACAGAGTATTTTCTGTAGATCATTAACAAAAAATGACTATTAAATCCATTTTAATTCCACTATGTGTGTATTGTTATTGTTTTGCTAGATATTGCTGCACTGTTGGAGCTAGAAACATAAGCTTTCGCTCCACCTGCGATAACATCTGCAAATCTGTGTACGTGACCAATAGGCTTTGATTTGATAGGTAACATACTTATGACTCCTTCAGGCCACATATCACATTTCATCACCAGTCTACTGCAGCATGTTCAAGATTGCAAGGGAAGAGGTGGTGATATGAGGTTAGGTGAAGCTTTACATATTACCTGACACTTCAAGACCTGGAGTGTGTCTGGACTCTATCCAGGCTGGGCTGCCTAAGTTGGACTAAGGTGATCACAGTACAGTGCTGACTGACAAACCTAGTAAAAAACATATATTGTCACTTACACTGAATAGGTGCAGTGAAATGGGTTAGTAGAGACTGACACTGCAATATATTTAATAGGTGACTTACAATAACGTACTCACAAAAAATCTTATCAGTCTATTGAGGCAAAATCATATGGAGATTTGTCTAACCCTGATAAGTCCTTATGCACTTAACTACTTCTATTTTGAGCTACAAAAGTATTTTGCTGTGTCACTTGTAGGTGAAAGATTGTTGGTGCATTCAGCTGACTTGATGTCTTGTGTTAAATAATGGTTGCCGTGTTTGGTCTGTCACCGTGATGTTTGTTTTTGAGGAAGTTCAAACGTGTACTCCTAGGGTCAGAGAGTTCTCTGTCAGCACTTCTGTGGAGGCCAGGGGAGAGCTGTCGCCAAAGATAACGTTTAGAGAGACAGGAAAGGAATACATTCTGTCAACCACTTCAAACCAATTCTGTGACCCTAAACGACAGCAGAGAATGAGTAGACTACTTTCTCTAGGCTGGCTCGAGGTTGAGTTGTGTTTTGAAGTGGAAGGGGAAGGGGCAGTCGGTTGTGACCGCTCTGGGCAGCTCTGTCTCTTCCAAGCTTGGCTCCCTCTCTCCAGGCCCTGCTAAGACCCTGACCAAAATCACCATCCCACACCAGCCTTCTTCTTTGATCTCCAACCCCTGTTTACAAAAATTCTCCCAATCATAATCCCCACCTCAAACCCTCTTTGCTGGATTGGCGCTGACTGTTTTTACTTCTCTAATTGTTTAAGTTTACTTTCAATGGAAGTAATGTACTCCACAACCCCGAATTGCTTCCTCCACTTACGCAAAATACATTTGATCTGACAAATATCAAAGTTATTAGATGATTCTGTGCAAATTAACTTTAGGGCAGAATTTAGTTGGGCAGCCAGCAAAAATATAATTCTGTGTAATATATGGAATGATTCTTCTCATTTTTTTTCTCACTATTATGTTTGCTTTAAAGGGGAATTACGGTGCAGGTTTGTAAAGGAACTGTAAAAACTGTGTGTTTACTGCATCAGAGTTACAGCCTACCTACTAGTTTACATTTCTAATGGTTTGCCTGAAGTAAGCCAGCTCCATAAGTCATTACCACAGGTAACCAGCCAAGGATTTGTATTGAATTGATATTACCGATGGACATTTACTGGCAATATGTTAATGATGCAGCACTGTATGCCCTAATGAACTCCTAATGGTGCTAACTTTTACAGCACCTCATTGATTCCCTTAACTGTTTTATGAGGCAATACGCTAATTAGGGACTGGCTGTTCACAGCGTTTTACAGGTCTCTCCTTGGTTTAACGGTTTCAACAAGGTTGCGTTCCTGAACCCTGTATTTGGCGTGTCAGAGCACAATCACAAACAAAACAAGTAAATAAATGAATATGAATACGGCACCTACTGTATGTCTGTCTATAATATTTTAATGTATTCTTCTGGTTGTGTCACTTTCTTGGCATTTAAAATGGCTTTTAAAACAGTAACAAATAAGCCAAGCTGATGACTAGGTTCCAGGTGTTACTTTTCCTTTGACGCAAAGCGTATCTTTATAGAGTAGTAAACTGCACTTGCTAAAGGTCAAAGGGAGGTCTACATACTGCAAACTCTCGAGCAGACAAGTGAAATCAAGTAGACAATGCCTTTTTTCGCCTGTATGTAGGCCTTTTAGTTTGGAATAACAAATTGAATTAACCAAAAGGCCCTAATCAATTTGAAACTGACTGTGACTGTTTCAATATCTAGACTTGCATACTACTAAGCTATGTAGCTAGTGGCCATGCATTCTAATTAATACACTAGTGTGGATATTGGAACATGTTAATTCTGTCCTGGGCTCCTGGAGGTTTGGCTCCACTGAGAAATGGCTGTGAAGATACAAGAGGAGAATGGATATGAGACCCCAGAACAAAAGGCAAAGGCCTTTGATTTTAACTCCAGCAGTGACAATACCGGGCCACTCCTGAAGCCAGAATCCCTTCCCCTCCACTCCCCCTCCCCCAGTCCTGCCCTCAGGTCCTCGGTTGCAGTAGAAAGGGCCAGGCAGTCACGGATGACTTACAGAGGTGCTGGACTGGGGAGAAGTGGAGGGTGGGGAGGAGAGGCTGCTGGAGCTCCAGTGTGATGGATGGGCTCAGGGGGAGATGGGGGTGAGAGGAAGAGAAGCTTCAAAAGGAAAGCTGATCCAGGCCCAAACGTCTGATCTTGCACGGACTGAAGTGCACATGGGGATATGTTAACTGAATGAGATTCAGGGCTGTCCTGACTGAGTCCCAGCCATCTCAGTTTCAATACATTTTTAAAAGCTAGGTTTTGAACCTTTGGTGGATTGAGTCCATTCATGGTTCACGGGCATAGTCACTGGAAGCCATGGTGAAACGCTACCTTGGCTCCATGGTAGCTCCACGGGTCTAGGAGGCGGAATAAACCTTTGGCTGGAGGTTAACTTGGGGGCTTTAAAAACATGATCCATGGCCCCCCTCTCTCTCCCCGGGCCTGTGAAGTTCAATATGGCTACTCAAAGGAACAGCTCTGTCAGCAGATAGCCCAGGGTCACGTTCAGGAGGGCACAATGTCGTTGCCAAACATTTTACATCTGAAAACAAAAATCTGTGTTCTTATTGGAAGAAGTTCAGCTATGTACATCCCTGTTTCACTCTATTTCAAAGAGTGTACTCCCTACATAACAGCACGATCTGTGAACTCAGTACATGGCCCTCAGAGCTACTCACTCAACCCCTCACTAGCAGTTCTCAGAACAGACAAAACCCAAAACAAACGAGGCTCACCGATGCCCTTCACACATCTCACGAATGCTGATGAGTTGTTTTTCTGAACATATTATGTCCAGATGGAGGTCAAAAATAAAAACGATGGAAACAAGTTGAGTGAAACTGGAAATTGAAGCAGCAACAATGGAGGAAAGTAAGCAATCTCCCAGAAACATACTAATTTGTCAGTTTCGAACATAGGAACAGAGACGTTCTGTATGTTATGTGACGGGTTTAAATGAATCATTATCTTAGTTTTTTTTGTGGACATGATCCAGCCAAAAAAACTCCTAAAATGAAGTCACTTTTCAAGCTCTACACCAAAAGACCAGAGCTCGACCTTGAAACCATGTATAATTCAAGCTAAACAAACAACAAGCAGAAAAAGGGAGGAAACAGACAATCCCTATGGAGAATTTAAAAAATGCAGCCTTCTCCTGGGGCGGTTCATGTAAAAAAAATAATAATAATAATTAAATATACACATACACTACCGTTCAAAGTTTGGGGTCATTTAGAAATGTCCTTGTTTTTGAAAGAAAGCAATTTTTTTGTCCATTAAAATAACATCAAATTGATCAGAAATACAGTGTAGACATTGTTAATGTTGTAAATAAGTATTGTAGCTGGAAACAGCAGATTTTTAAATGTAATATCTACAGAGGCTCATTATCAGCAACCATCACTCCTGTGTTCCAATGGCAAGTTGTGTTAGCTAATCCAAGTTTATCATTTTAAAAGGCTAATTGATCATTAGAAAACCCTTTTGCAATTATGTTAGCACAACTGAAAACTCTGATTAAAGAAGCAATACAACTGGCCTTCTTTAGACTAGTTGAGTCTCCGGAGCATCAGCATTTGTGGGTTCGATTACAGGCTCAAAATGGCCAGAAACAAAGACCTTTCTTCTGGAATGTGTCAGTCTATTCTTGTTCTGAGAAATTAAGGCCATTCCATGCAAGAAATTGCCAAGAAACTGAAGATCTCGTACAACGCTGTGTACTACTCCCTTCACAGAACAGCGCAAAATGTCACTAACCAGAAGAGAAAAAGGAGTGGGAGGCCCCGATGCACAACTGAGCAAGAGGACAGTACATTAGAGTGTCTAGTTTGAGAAACAGACGCCTCACAGGTCCTCAACTGGCAGCTTCATTATATAGAACCCATCTCAACGTCAACAGTGAAGAGGCGACACCGGGATGCTGACCTTCTACGCAGAGTTGCCAATCAAAAGCCTAATCTCAGACTGGTCAATAAAAAGAAAAGATTAAGATGGGCAAAAGAACAGACACTGGACAGAGGAACTCTGCCTAGAAGGCCAGCATCCCGGAGTCCAGGCATTCCAGGTGACTACGTCATGAAGCTGGTCGAGAGAATGCCAAGAGTGTGCAAAGCTGTCATCAAGGCAAAGGATGGCTACTGTAAAGAATCTCAAATATAAAATATATTTTGATTTGTTTAACACTTTTTTTGGTTTCTACATTATACCATATGTGTTATTTTATAATTTTGATGTCTTCACTATTATTCTACAATGTAGAAAATAGTACAAAATAAAGACAAACCCTTGAATGAGTAAGTGTGTCAACTTTTGACTGGTAATGTTTGTAAATAAGGTATTTCTGTTTTTTATTTGTGATACATTTGCAAACATTTCTAAAAATCTTTATTTGCTTTGTCATTATGGGGTATTGTGTGTAGATAGATAATAAAAATATATATATTTAGGGGTCTGAATATTTTCCGAATGCACTGTATTTTTAAAGGGGTCCTAAAATTCAATGGTTTACAGCTTGCATTTTTCTTGTCATTTGGTGAAAGTGAAGACATTGAGGCATGATCATCATCTGGCAAACAACGAACAACACCTGACTATATCAGATTCAGGACTGTCCTTCCAGAAGACCAGGCCCATGTACTGTTGTCACGGCGCACAATTGGCTCAGCGTTGTCCGGGTTAGGGTTTGTCCGGGTTAGGCCGTAATTGTAAAAAAAAAAGTATTTGTTCTTAACTGACTTGCCTTGTTAAATAAAAATTGCATATAAATAGCCAAACATTGTGGAACGTTGCGATTGATAAGTCATGAATAGAGCTTACATATTTCCTGTATGTCAGAGAGGCATATACACTCTACATTTTCTTATTTAACATTTATTATTAGGCAAGTCAGTAAAGAACAAATTCTTATTTACAATTTTTATATATTTTTTCATTTAACTTTAATTTAACCAGACAGGCCAGTTGAGAAAAAGTTTTCATTTACAACTGCGACCTGGTCAAGATGATAAAGCAAAGCAGTGCGACGCAATAGAAAAATGTATATACAGTGTGTGCAAATGGCGTAAGGCAGTAAATAGGCCATAGTAGCGAAGTAATTACAATTTAGCAAATTAACACTGGAGTGATAGATGTGCAGATGATGATGTGCAAGTCAAAATACTGGTGTGCAAAAGAGCAGAAAAAAGTAAATAAAAACAATATGGGGATGAGGTAGGTAGTTGGATGGGCTATTTACAGATGGGCTGTGTACAGCTGCAGCGATCGGTAAGCTGCTCTGACAGCTGATGCTTAAAATTAGTGAGGGAGATATTAGTCTCCAACTTCAGCAATTTTTGCAATTTGTTCCAGTCATTGGCAGCAGAGAACTGGAAGAAAAGGCGGCCAAAGGAGGTGTTGGCTTTGGGGATGACCAGTGAGATATACCTGCTGGAGAGCGTGCTACAGGTGGGTGTTGTTATGGTGACCAGTGAGCTGAGATATGACCTGGAGCCAGTGGGTCTTGCGACGAACATGTAGCGAGGGCCAGCTGACGAGAGCATACAGGTCGTGGCTTTGGTGACAAAACGGATGGCACTGTTATAGACTGCATCCAGTTTGCTGAGTAGACTGTAGAGGCTATTTTGTAAATGACATCGCCAAAGTCGAGGATCGGTAGGATAGTCCGTTTTACGAGGGCATGTTTGGCAGCATGTGTGAAGGAGGCTTTGTTGCGAAATAGGAAGCCGATTCTAGATTTAATTTAGGATTGGAGATGTTTAATATGAGTCTGGAAGGAGAGTTTACAGTCTAACCAGACACCTAGGTATTTGTAGTTGTCCACATATTCTAAATCAGAACCGTCCAGAGTAGTGATGCAAGTTGGGCGGGTGGGTGCGGGCTGCGATCGGTTGAAAAGCATGCATTTAGTTTAACTAGCGTTTAAGAGCAGTTGGAGACCACAGAAGGAGTGTTGTATGGCATTGAAGCTCATTTGGACGTTTGTTAACATAGTGTGTGGTCTCAAACCAGCAGGCCACAAATAGAACGTTTTTGGGCCTGAAGTGGCTTAAATCAAATCCAATTGTATTCATCACATGTGCTGAATACAACAAGTGTAGACCTGGGTGGGACGATGCAAATAGTCTGTGTATCTATTTTATTAGCTGTTCAGGAGTCTTATGGTTTGGGGGTAGAAGCTGTTAAGAAGCCTTTTGGACCTAGACTTGGTGCTCCGGTAGCTCTTGACGTGCGATAGCACGGAAGCTTTGACCCAGTGATGTACTGGGCCGTACGCACTTCCCTCTGTAGTGCCTTGCATTGATGCAATGCTCTTTATAGTGCAGCTGAATAACTTTTTGAGGATCTGAGGATCCATGCCAAATCTTTTCAGTCTCCTGAGTGGAATAGGCTTTGTCGTGCCTTCTTCACGACTGTCTTGGTATGTTTGGACCATGATAGTTTGTTGGTGATGTGGACACCAAGGAACTTGAAGCTCTCAGCCTGCTCCACTACAGCCCCATCGATAAGAATGGGGGCGTGCTCAGTCCACTTTTTCCTGTAGTCCACAATCATCTCCTTTTTCTTGATCACATTGAGGGAGTGGTTGTTGTCCTGTCACCACACGGCCAGGTCTCTGACCTCCTCCCTATAGTCTCATTGTTGTCGGTGATCAGGCCTACCACTGTTGTGTCGTCTGCAAACTTAATGGTGTTGGAGTCGTGCCTGGCCATGCAGTCATGAGTGAACAGGGAGTACAGGAGGGGACCGAGCACGCACCCCTGAGGGGCCCCCGTGTTGAGGATCAGCGTGGCAGATGTGTTGTTACCTACCTTTACCACCTGGGGGCGGCACATCAGGAAGTCCAGGATCCAGTTGCAGATGGAGGTGTTTAGTCCCATGGTCTTAGCTTAGTGATGATTTTGAGCACACTATGGTGTTGAACACTGAGCTGTAGTCAATGAATAACATTCTCACATAGGGGCTCCTTTTGTCCAGGTGGGAAATGGCAGGGTGGAGTGCAATAGAGATTGCATCTTCTGTGGATCTGTTGGGGCGGTATGCAAATTGGAGTGGGTCTAGGGTTTCTGTGATAATGGTGTTGATGTGAGCCATGACCAGCTTTTCAACGCACTTCATGGCTACAGACGTGAGCGCTATGGGTCGTAAGTCATTTATGCAGGTAATCACTTAGTGTTCTTGGGCACAGGGACTATTGTGGTCTGCTTGAAACATGTTAGTATTACAGACAGGGAGAGGTTGAAAATGTCAGTGAAGACACTTGGAGTACACATCCTGGTAATTCGACTGGGTCTTGTGAATGTTGACCTGTTTAAAGGTCTTACTTTAAACAAGTCAGCTGTGTGATCACGCTGCGGAGAGTGTGATCACACAGTCGTCCTAAACAGCTGATGCTCTCATGCATGCTTCAGTGTTTCTTGCCTCTAAGCAAGCATAGAAGTAATTTAGCTTGTCTGGAAGGCTCGTGACACTGGGCAGCTCGCAGCTGTGCTTCCCTTTTGTGGTATGCTATAGTTTGCAAGCCCTGCCACATCCGACGAGTGTCCGAGCTGGTGTAGTACGATTCAATCTTAGTCCTGTATTGATGTTTTTGCCTGTTTGATGGTTCGTCGGAGGGCATAGCGGGATTTCTTATATGCTTCCGGGTTAGAGTCCCACTCCTTGAAAGCATCAGCTCTACCCTCTAGCTCAGTGCGGATGTTGCCTGTAATCCATGGTTAGGGTATGTACGTACAGTCGACGTCATCAATGCACTTTTTGATGAATCCAGTCTGTGCTTGCAAAACAGTCTTGTAGCTTAGCATTTGCATCATCTGATCACTTCTTTACTGAGCGAGTCACTGGTGCTTCCTCCTTTTAGTTTTTGCTTTTAAGCAGGAATCAGGAGGATATAATTATGGTCATATTTGTTAAATGGAAGGCAAGGGAGAGCTTTGTACACATCTCTATATGTGGAGTAAAGGTGGTCTAGAGTTTTTCTTCTTCTGGTTGCACATTTAACATGCTGGTAGAAATTAGGAAAACATGATTTAAGTTTCCCTGCAACTAGGATCGCCGCCTCTGGATGAGCGTTTTCCTGTTTTCTTATGGCCATATACATTGAGTGCAGTCTTAGTGCCAGCATTGGTTTGTAGTGGTAAATAGACAGCTACGAAGAACATAGATGAAAACTCTCTTGCTAAATAGTATGGTCTACAGCTTATTATGAGATACTCTACCTCAGGCGAGCAAACTTCGAGACTTCCTTACTGTTAGATTTCATGCACCAGCTGTTGTTTACAACTATACACAGACCCTTGTCTTACCGGAGGCGGCTGTTCTATCTTGCCAATGCAGTGTAACCCCCGCCAACTGTATGTTACTCAAGTCGTCGTTCACCCATGACTCGGTGAAACATAACATATTACAGTTTTAATTGTCCAGTTGGTAGGATATACATGATCGTAGTTCTTCTATTTTGTTTCCCAATAATTGTACGTTGGCTAACACAGTAGGACTGATGGTAGAGGCAGATTACCCACTTGCCGTCGGATCGTTACAAAGCACCCTGACCTACGTCTCTTTCTCATATGAATCACAGGGATTTGGGCCTCGTTGGGTGTCTAGTAAATCCTTCACGTCCGACTCGTTAAAGATAAATCTTCTTCCAATACAAGGTGAGTAATCGCTGTCCTGATATCTAGAAGCTATTGTCGGTCATAAGAGACAGTGGCAGAAACATTATGTACAAAATAAGTTACAAATAACGCAGACAAACACACACAATAGCACAGAGATGGTCGCCTCGCTTTAGGTCCTTAGGAAACTATGTAGTAATTTGTTTTTTTTTATGTATTATTACTTTGTTTGTTAGCCCAGAAAATCTCAAGTGTTAATACATACAGCCGGGAAGAACTACTGGATAAAAAAGTAACATCAACTTACCAACAGTATGACCAGGAATACGACTTTCCCGAAGCGGATCCTTTGTTCGGACCTCCACCCTGGACATGGGATCTTATCCCAGAGTCCGACCCAAAACAACGCAGTCGCCGCAGGAGAGGCAGATGGAGTGGCCTACTGGTCAGACTTAGAAGGTAGCACATCATCCACCGCATATTACTCGCCAATGTCCAAACTCTAGACAACAAGGTGGATGAAATTAGGGCACGAGTTGCCTTCCAGAGAGACATCACGGAAACATGGCTCACTCGGGATATACTGTCAGAGTCGGCACAGCCATCTGGATTCTTTGTGCGTTGGGCCGACAGAAGTAAACACCTCTCCGGGAAGAAGAAGGGCGGGGGTGTGCCTTATGAATAACGACTAATGGTATAATCATAGCAACATACAGGAACTTAAGTACTTTTGTTCACCTGACCTAGAATTCCTCACAATCAAATGCCGACCGCACTATCTACCAAGAGAATTCTCTTCGATGATAGTCACAGCCGTGTATATCCCCCCCAAGCAGATACCTCGGCGGCCCTGAAAGAACTTCACTGGACTCTAAGTAAACTGGAAACCATATATCCCGAGGTTGCATTTATTGTAGCTGGGGATTTTAGCAAAGCCAATCTGAGAACAAGGCTTCCTAAATTCTATCAGCATATTGAATGTGGGACATGAGCTGGTAGCATTCTGGACCATTGCTACTCTAACTTCAGCAATGCATACAAAGCCCTCCCCCACCCTCCCTTTGACAAATCTGACCATGACTCCATTTTGTCGCTCCCTGCCTATAGACAGAAACTAAAACAGGAAATGCCCATGCTCAGGTCTATCCAATGCTGGTCTGATCAATCAGATTCCATGCTTCAAGATTGCTTCGATCAAGTGGACTGGGATATGTTCCAGGTAGCCTCTGACAACAACATTGATGTATATGCTGACTCGGTGAGCGAGTTCATTAGCAAGTGCATGGGGAGATGTGGTCTGGCATTCGCGCAAAACTGAAACTGCGAACCACCGCTTTTAAATCATGGCAAGGCGACTGGAAACATGAACGAATACAAACAGTGTAGCTATTCCCTCCGCAAGGCAATCAAATAAGCAAAGCGTCAGTATA
Organism: Oncorhynchus mykiss; assembly: GCF_057628025.1. NCBI lineage: Eukaryota > Metazoa > Chordata > Actinopteri > Salmoniformes > Salmonidae > Oncorhynchus > Oncorhynchus mykiss. The sequence continues at coordinate 46,740,601 of NC_143046.1, forward strand.
GAGACAAAGTAGAGTCGCAATTCAATGGCTCAAACACAAGACATATGTGGCAGGGTCAACAGTCAATCACGGATTACAAAAAGAAAAACAGCCCCGTCGTGGACATTGACGTCTTGCTCCCAGACAAATTAAACCACCTCTTTGCTCACTTTGAGGACAATACAGTGCCACGCTACCAAAGTCTGTGGGCTCTCCTTCACCATAGCCAACGTGAGTAAAACATTTAAACGTGTTAACCCTTACAAGGCTGCAGTCCCAGACGGCATCCCTAGCCGCGTCCTCAGAGCATGCGCAGACCAGCTGGGTGGTGTGTTTACAGAAATATTCAATCAATCCCTATCCCAAGTCTGCTGTGCCCACATGCTTCAAGATGGCCACCATTGTTCCTGTTCCCAAGAAAGCTAAGGTAACTGAACTTAATGACTATCGCCCCGTAGCACTCACTTCTGTCATCATGAAGTGCTTTGAGAGACAAGTCAAGGATCATATCACCTCCAATTTGCTTACCGCCCCAATAGGTCCACAGATGACGCAATCACAATCACACTGCACACTGTCCTATCCCATCTGGACAAGAGACAACCTACTGTATGTAAGAATGCTGTTCATTGACTACAGCTCAGCATTTAACACCATAGTATCCTCCAAACTCGTCATTAAGCTCGAGACCCCCCTGTGCAACTGAGTCCTGGATATTCTGACGGGCCGCCCACAGGTGGTGAGGGTAGGAAACAACATCTCCACCCCGCTGATCCTCAACACTGGGGCCCCACAAGGATGCATTCTCAGCCTTCTCCTGTACTTCCTGTTCACTCCTGACTGCATGGCCATGCACGCCTCCAACTCAATCATCAAGATTGCAGACGACACTAGAGTGGGAGGCTTGATTACCAACAACGACGAGATGTCCTACAGAGAGGTGAGGCCCCTCGGAGTGTGGTGTCAGGAAAATAACCTCACGCAATGTCAACTAAACAAAGGAGAGGATCGTGGACTTCAGGAAACAGCAGAGGGAGCCCCCCCTCCCCATCCACATTGACGCGACAGTAGTGGAGAAGGTGGAAAGTTTCAAGTTCCTCGGCATACACATCATGGACAAACTGAAATGGTCCATCCACACAGACAGCATGGGGAAGAAGGTGCAACAGCGCCTCTTCAACCTCAGGAGGCTGAAGAATTTTGGATTGGTACCTTAAACACTCAATTTTTTTACAGATGCACAATCGAGAGCATCCTGTCGGGCTGTATCACCGTCTGGTACGGCAACTGCTCCACCCACAACCACAAGGCTCTTCAGAGGGTAGAGCGGTCTGCCCAACATATCACCGGGGGCAAACTACCTGCCCTCCAGGGCACCTACAGCACACAATGTCACAGGAAGGCCAGAAATGTCATCAGGGACAACAAACACCCGAGCCACTGCTATCATCCAGAAGGTGAGGTCAGTACAGGTACATCAAAGCTGGGACCGAGAGACTGAAAAACAGCTTCTATCTTAAGGCCTTCAGACTGTTAGCCATCACTAACATACAGTGCCTTGCGAAAGTATTCGGCCCCCTTGAACTTTGCGACCTTTTGCCACATTTCAGGCTTCAAACATAAAGATATAAAACTGTATTTTTTTGTGAAGAATCAACAACAAGTGGGACACAATCATGAAGTGGAACGACATTTATTGGATATTTCAAACTTTTTTAACAAATCAAAAACTGAAAAATTGGGCGTGCAAAATTATTCAGCCCCCTTAAGTTAACTTTGTAGCGCCACCTTTTGCTGCGATTACAGCTGTAAGTATGTCTCTATCAGTTTTGCACATCGAGAGACTGACATTTTTTCCCATTCCTCCTTGCAAAACAGCTCGAGCTCAGTGAGGTTGGATGGAGAGCATTTGTGAACAGCAGTTTTCAGTTCTTTCCACAGATTCTCGATTGGATTCAGGTCTGGACTTTGACTTGGCCATTCTAACACCTGGATATGTTTATTTTTGAACCATTCAATTGTAGATTTTGCTTTATGTTTTGGATCATTGTCTTGTTGGAAGACAAATCTCTGTCCCAGTCTCAGGTCTTTTGCATTCTTCCAGAGTGGTCCTGTATTTGGCTCCATCCATCTTCCCATCAATTTTAACCATCTTCCCTGTCCCTGCTGAAGAAAAGCAGGCCCAAACCATGATGCTGCCACCACCATGTTTGACAGTGGGGATGGTGTGTTCAGCTGTGTTGCTTTTACGCCAAACATAACGTTTTGCATTGTTGACAAAAAGTTACATTTTGGTTTCATCTGACCAGAGCACCTTCTTCCACATGTTTGGTGTGTCTCCCAGGTGTCTTGTGGCAAACTTTAAACAACACTTTTTATGGATATCTTTAAGAAATGGCTTTCTGCTTGCCACTCTTCCATAAAGGCCAGATTTGTGCAATATACGACTGATTTTTGTCCTATGGACAGAGTCTCCCACCTCAGCTGTAGATCTCTGCAGTTCATCCAGAGTGATCATGGGCCTCTTGGCTGCATCTCTGATCAGTCTTCTCCTTGTATAAGCTGAAAGTTTAGAGGGATGGCCAGGTCTTGGTAGATTTGCAGTGGTCTGATACTCCTTCCATTTCAATATTATCGCTTGCACAGTGCTCCTTGGGATGTTTAAAGCTTGGGAAATCTTGTTGTATCCAAATCCGGCTTTAAACTTCTTCACAACAGTATCTCGGACCTGCCTGGTGTGTTCCTTGAAGAATCATGATGCTCTCTGCGCTTTTAACGGACCTCTGAGACTATCACAGTGCAGGTGCATTTATACGGAGACTTGATTACACACAGGTGGATTGTATTTATCATCATTAGTCATTTAGGTCAACATTGGATCATTCAGAGATCCTCACTGAACTTCTGGAGAGAGTTTGCTGCACTGAAAGTAAAGGGGCTGAATAATTTTGCACGCCCAATTTTTCAGTTTTTGATTTGTTAAAAATTTTTGAAATATCCAATAAATGTCGTTCCACTTCATGATTGTGTCCCACTTGTTGTTGATTCTTCACAAAAAAATACAGTTTTATATCTTTATGTTTGAAGCCTGAAATGTGGCAAAAGGTCGCAAAGTTCAAGGGGGCCGAATACTTTCGCAAGGCACTGTAGATTGGCTACTGCCAACATACAGACTCAAATCTCTGGCCACTTTAATCAATTTAATAAATGGATTTAATAGTTACTTTAATAATGTCTACATATGCTACATTACTAATCTCATATGTGTATACCATACCATCTACTGCATCTTGCCTATGACGCACAGCCATCACTCATCCATATATTTATATGTACATATTCTTATTCATCCCTTTACATTTGTGTGTATAAGGTAGTTGTGATTTTTGTTAGATTACTTGTTAGATATTACTGCTTTGTTGTCAGAACTAGAAACACAAGCATTTCGCTACACTCGCATTAACATCTGCTAACCATGTGTATGTGACCAATAACATTTTAATTGGTTAGGGCACTGTAAAATGGCAGCCATCTCCTCCGGGAGTTTGAGACCTCACTTCAACAATGTTGTGCCCTGCTGAACGCAGCCAAGTGCTACAGTATATTCAGTACTACTTTACATTCAGGTCAGTCAAGATAGCAGTGGCCCAGTCAGTCATTCAAGTAGGCTTATCTCCCCAAGGCCTTATCAATTCAACCACCTCTGACGTCGACAGTAGGGGTCCAGGGTTGGGTACAATGAGACACTCCCGTCCCCCACCTTAGCCCTCCAGAACCTGACCTACCAGGCCAACCCCAGGCTGTAGCTATTTTAGCTTATCTCTGGCTCTGCATATCATCAATACCCACACACCTCAATGGAACTCCCGAAACAGGGCAGATGGTTGGTCCCATTCGTGTGCTAAAAGAAGATTTACTTTGAATTGTTCTTAGTGCTCCTTTGTATTATGGGCCTGTTCCATGAGAAAGAGCTTGAAAACAAGGAACATTTACATGTATTAATTAAGCCCCATAATTACCCGGCAAGTGATTATTGGCATGCATTCCCTGGGCTTTTGTAAACTTTGCAGAGCACAGTATGGCTTGGGATCTCCCCCCTTTGAAATGGGTAACAGATTGTGGGAGGAGAAGGTTGAAAGGAGTGCATACACATGCCCACACATTGTGTGATTGGTTGGTTGGAGTAGGGTATAGAGCAGATCAATTCCTATATTGTCACTAACAAGAATAGAATATGCTATTAGTTCAAATTAATCCTAGCATTTGAATTGCATACTGTTTCACAAAGACAGACTACGAAACAACAAAATATATTAAAGTATTTATAATATAAAACAACCATAATAACAAAGTACAGAATGTCAAGTACAGAATTAATTGTCATTGAACAGAATCCCTTTCATTGAAAAAATAAACAGGTTCACACCCACAAGGTGTACATATTATACACAAACAATGTAATGATAATTATATTTTAACATCACATATGGCATTAACTTAATTTGGCATTAAAATCAAAGACAACTACTGGGGACTGGAATGGTTTTAATCATCTAGGCCAACTGCTGTGATGTAAGCACTTATATGCTTGTTACCATGTGCAGCCCTCAATGCACAAACCCGTATCCCTACGCCAAGCCACAAAGTTTCATGGCGCATTAACATCAAAGTGTAGTTGTTTAAGAGCTTGTTTTTCTTTTTTTTTACATCCAGGCATCAAACAGTCAGAGTGGGGCTTCGAGTCCTAACACTGGACCAATGTAGCCTCGCAAACACAACACACAATGCAAATAAAGAGAGAGGGGGGGCTGAACAGTGAGGGCAGTATTTTTTCATAATTATATCTGATGGGGAATCCCTTTAAATAATTATTGGCAGCATGCAGGATTGGCAGCCAGATCAAACAAGCCACTGAGCAAAAGCCCTAGAAATATATCACATTCATTAATTCGCTTCAAAAACACCCTCCCTGCATTCCCCAAATCCCGTTGTCCCACTCCTTACACCGTAGTTCCTGGTGATGCTTTTGTCTTTTTCAAATACACCTCCGAGTTCCCATCTGTAACCAAATGGCTGAAACCACTTTGGAACGAGGCGAGGAGCCGTCCTGCAGACAAGCAAAGGCAAAGAAATAACAAAAATGCCAAAGTAAAGTTCTTCAGTGACTCAGAATTACAGTACATCTCAACTGGAGCTTGATATCATGTTTAAAGGCCAAATGTTCAATACAGAGAGCACCCATAAAAGTTTACTTAAGTATTAAGGGGTTTAAATGTGAATGCTTTAGGCATGCTTATTAATGACAACTAGGAGTTCCCAAAGATAAATCATTTTCCAATTCCACTCGAGATGACAACCACAATTCGGTCAATGCCTCAAGGCTGACAGTCAGTGACACTAACCTGTCCAAGTCCTCTGGTCGCTCAGGCTGAAGCTAGTGCACTGAGGAAGGGAGTTACAGATAAAGGCCGCCTCCTTGTCGCTGTGCACCGACAGCATGCAGCCTTGGTGGTTGTACGAGGGCCAGCATCTGTATTCCATATTTCCAGAGGTGCTCATGCCTTTCATGACTGCATAATCTAATGGGGGGAGAAGAAACAACAGTCTTTCAGAGACGTTGGGGGGCCTGAGCCAAACTCATCTGCTAAACATTTTCATGGGCTGCAAATTAGGAGCGCCTGACCCCCTCCGACCCAACATCAGAACAGAAGTCAACTCATTCACAGTGAGGGGAAGATGGCAGGGGTGTCATGTTACTCCATTGGTACTCCTTCACCTAAACCTACAAGGCCGGGGTTAAAAATGTTGGAGGGGGCATATTAATAGGGGAACAACCGCTCCAGTTGGGGCATTAGTGCGGCAAACAGAGGGTCACTTTAAGGTTCTTTATAAGAAGACTCAGTAGAAGAAAATCATCTGGAAAAAGGGAAGACATTGGGATTATCTATTTTATTTTAAGTCTTGGACAGTGAGTCTCCCATGTATATCCTCTGTCTATGGAGTTCCAGATACTCACAAAATGATAAGTCAACATACCATTCATGAGATCTATAGGCCCAGGAATCAATTTTGCCTGTAACTGAAGACACGTACTTGAGAACTAGAGTTCTAAAAAGGAACTGTGAACTGCTTTGCGATGACCTAGCAGCTTACAGTGTTAATATATCACAACACTGTTGGTCTAAAGCATTCCTTCATATTTCCAGACTCAGTCCAATCAATCTACTTCCCGAGCTTACTATGATTACTACTCATAATGTAGCCGTATAAACCATTGAGTAGCTTAAAAAAACAGCTGCAGGATCTGGGCCAGTCTGGAGCACTGTAAAAGCCATTTAGACCAAAGAATCAAAGAAAACAGGAGACTGTGGTAAGAAGGGGTTCACTTCATACCTCTGATTATTGACGAAGGCATGTTGTCCAGGTGCAGGCCGGATTTGTACAGATGGAACATGTCTTCAAAAGCTTCCAGCGTGTCATTCACATCCCATTTCAGCTCTCCTGGAGAAACACAGCGGAACTGGTCAGCACAGAAAAGGTATGAGTGGAAACACCCCTGGAATTGGTCACACGCTTGGTCATATGTGAACAATTTGTTTTTCCTGGTCAGGCTAATGTGGTCGGTCAAAACACCTGACTCTAGTTATGTTCATATGTGGGGGAAATGGTATTGTTCACATAGAAGAGTATGACCAACTCCAACTAGGGCCTAAAGTTTTTCCTAGTCAGGCGCACATGGTTAGGGAAAAACTCTAGGTTTTAACATGACATATGAAAGGGCCATATTTGGTCTTTCCAAATGATTAATAGTAATGGAGGGTCATGATCAGTCTACTCCAGTCCTCACCCGTTGAGTTCATGATGTGATCCACCAGATGTCTCAGAGCAGGCGGGGCTTGGTGAGGCAGCAGATAGGTGAAAAAATACCTGAGGCAGGGTAAAAGAAACACTTCTCATTTAGACAAGTCCCGTCACATATTTCATGAAATGTTGACTCTTCATCACACTATTAAACCAAGCGTGCAGTAAACCTGGCAGAATCATGAGTGAATATATGTAGCCTACAAAATGGCAGTGTCACAGAACAAAGTGAGCTATAACACATCTCACCCACCTTTCCAATGCTTAAAAAAAAAAAAAAATGGGACAAATTTCACTTTCCACAGCTAGAGATGTGTTTCTATCAAACTGACTTATTATGGATAAAAGTATGTGCATGATGACATAGGGCACATAAAAATAACTTTTGCGGTTAAATTCCATCAAGCTAATCAATTGCACTTTCACCACCCCTTATTTGATCTATAGCCTCATGAACTGCATGATTTCCATCGCGTGGCTCCAAGTTTACTTTGATATGATGGTTATTGTATCAATATTTGCACTGCCATTTCTCGCATAATTAATTTTACAGACGGAAAAATATCCAACCATGTCGAACGAACAAATTGTCTGTCGGCATTTATAAAATTGTCCCGGCATGAAATGGTTGGATGGAAACCTGGTTATTGGAGAGACTCCGTTAAGCATGTTTTTTAGTCTAGCAGAAACTTAGGCTTCATCTGGATCTGGGAAACTATCCCTAGGAGTGCAGCCAATGACATCTCACCAACCTGGCAAAACACTTGAAAATGGCTCTGTTTTTTACCCAGATTTAGCCTAGCAATGATAGTGCAGCTATATTACCTGTAGGCGTTGTAGAGATTCCTCATCTCGTTGAGGCCCTCACACACTCCCTGGGCCGAGCAGGGCAGGCTGAAGTTCCGAAGGGGGAACTGTAAGATGCAGTCCTGGTCTATCTGACAGGCAGGCTCCGTCACGCTGGCATCATCCAGGTCTGTGAGCTTCAGCTCCCCAGACACCATGACAAACTGACGGGGCTGGAAGTCCAATAGAGCCACTGAGCCCAGAGGGGAGTGGGAGAGGTAGTGGAGAAGCCTCACCAGGCCCAAACAAACCTGAGGGAAAAATGTACAGGTTGGATGTTGTTGACATTATGGTTGCCATTGTCTACTCTGTTGTCCATTGACATGTACAGTATATGTCATATGTACTTGGTGATATGGGGATGATGTCATCGTATGTGATAGTATTATTGTGACTGTCTGCTCTTTCGCCTATGTCCTGTGGTATGTAAAAAATACGTGCAAGAAAATACATTGTAATACATTGTTGTTACAAGTGTAATTAAAGGGTTACTACACAGGTTTATGGGCAACATCTTGTAACGTGTTACCCACTCTAAAAAAGGAAAGAAGAAGAAAATGAATTATATTGCACAAAGACTCTTCTTGTATCACACTGCTTTTTCAGAACATTTGTGCAGTTGCTGCGTCACATCACATCTATGCTTGTTACTGCATCCCTGTACAACATGAGCCATAGAAGAATTGTCAAGATGAAACAAAGCGGTGGAACAAGCATCGTGTTGGCACAGCCCACAAAGAAATGAAACGGGTAGCATTTGCCATGCGTTGACGCGGCAGAAAATGATTTTGTCACGCTGCAAACATAGTTGGGACATTAGGTAACCCGCCGAGTCTGTTGAACGTCTCTCAGTGCAGCCGCAGCGCTATAAAAAACAGAGGTGGATGAAACCAAACACCTTTTTGAATGACTCTACAGCGGTGAAGCGTTTTGCTCCGAGAGACCAGGCACGTTGAAATAAGTGTTCCTTTAACACCTCACCCCTAACTGTTGCTCACTGTTACTCATTTCTCACTTTCGTGGATGCTTGAAATTACTTGGTCTGAAGGAAACAGGAACACTTATGTACTTCTGGACATATACCCATGCACACTCATGCATGCTCCCTCACACACACACTATCAGTGTCACACACACAGTGCGCACTACGCACACTAGAAGATAGTAGAGGGCTTAAGGCATGAGAAGAGGGGACCGACATTCGAGATCCGCCTAAACGCAGACATCTGTCCTTCAGAGTATTTGATCAGGCTCAGTTGGAATGGAGATGGGGCCTGGGTTAATCCACTCCAGGCAAAGAATGTCATCCTCCAACAGCAGCTCCTTCTCCACCCCCATCCCTCCCATCCCCACCCCAGGTATGCCCCAGAGGGAGCCAGGGGGTGGGCCACTCCTGATTAACACTCTCTCCAGGGATGTGGAGGAGGAGGGGCATGGTAGAGAGAGGGAGATTAAGTGTGTGTGTGTGTGTGTGTGTGTGTGTGTGTGATGAGAGATCAGAGAGAGACAGAGGGCCTAGTGGTCTTCTTACCCGAAATCGTTCCTCCCAGGGGCTCTGTAGGAGCTGGATCATCTGCAGTGGGAAGCCCTGCTCCAGGATGGCTGTGATGCCTCCTGCCCTCACACTGTCCTCGCAGTGGCCTCGGAGCTGCAGAAAGGAAATATGTTATACTGCATTATTAGTGTCACAGTAAACCTGACACCGGGAATGTAAACTAGTAAAGCATAGGGATAAAATTATGTGAGCGCAGCATAATAATATCAAAACACATGTTCTCAGGACAAACCAGTACAATGTGGTGTTCTACTCTGGCCTATTACAGTGAATAGGTGCGTTCATAAAGGTATTCATTAAACTGTGTTACACTGTAGCCTGTAAACAGGTTAGGATTGTTTACATTCAAGTTGCACATTTGACCGTAATGGATTGATTAAATAGACTTTGGGGATTTTTACACCTATTCTAGGTTAACAGATAGAAAGGGGCATTGTATCTCCTCCAGCTGCTGGTGCAAAACTGTGACTCAAGGTCAGGGGAGATTCAAGAGGTTTAATTGAATTACATGGGAAGGTCCTACAGATGCAGTGAGGCGTTTCATCAATATTCCACATGCAGCAGAGCATATAGGCACAGGGAAGCAGTTAGCTCGTTAAATAGACAGCAAAGTCGGATCAATGGTTTCTAGCACTGTAGGCCATGTTGTCTGTAACGTTTATGTTGTGTGTTTGCGTTGTATGTAAGGTTCTGACACCTTGATTAGCCTATACACCCTGGAGATCAATAAAGTAATATTCTACTGTTTACCTTAGGCTAATTATTTATTTAATGAATAATACTTTATTCACGTACCTTTATGATGTTTGGATGTTGCAGTCTCTGCAATAAAACTATTTCTTTTTTCAGTTTAAAAGACACAAGCTCGTGACAGCCCAAGCGGTCTTTAAAATCCTCGAGACATCTCCCCATATCAGTTCCTTGATCGTACACAGTTTTCAATGCCACAGACTGTCCCTCCGATAGCAAAACTTTAAGTACTATTTTGGTATAGCCCGAGCCAAGGATATCCACAGCTTTCATATCAACAAGCTGATCACAGCCAATATGATCCTTATTCATTCTAATAGATCCACTGGAAACGTCACTCTCATTCTCCAAACTAACATCCACATGTTTAATTTCAAATGATTTGTGCTGCCCAAAGTGTCCCGATTCATCCAATAACCTCTTTACCCCAGAAGAGATGAGGAAAGGAAGAATTTCCTTGCGTCTTTCGTTGAGTTCTCGAACTAATCCGTTACGCTCCATAACAAAACCATCCTCAATAGTTCCATTGGTAAAAATTCCTTTATAAACTCTGAAGTGCCAACTGTTCACAAAAAGACTTAAAGAAAAGACCAGAAAAGCTAAAAGTGCCGCGGCGCACAGAGAGCTGCCCATCGTTGACATTTCGTGCGCGAGTCGAAGGAAAACGCACTGAACTTCAATCTGAGGAAGACCTCTTCTGTAGTCATGACAAGAGAGAAAGGTTGAGCTCGTAGTTTTCACCTCTTGTGGCACGCCCCCAGAGGCGTGTCTTCCCTTAAAAGTAAAATCCTGCCCCTGATTTAGCTAGTGCAGGGTAATTTGGAACATATGGAACTATTTTAAGATACCTTGGATCATTTAGCTACTTGATTTAGATTTTTGGACCCTTTAGGTATACAGTGCTTTCTGAAGGTATTCAGACCCGTTCCCTTTTTCCACATTTTGTTACATTACAGCCTTATTCTAAAATTGATGAAATGATTTTTTTTCACTCATTTATCTATCTACATACAATACCCCATGATGACAAAGCAAAAAAACGTTTTTAGAAATGTTTGTACATTTATTACAAATAAAAAACAGAATAGCTTATACAGTACCAGTCAAAAGTTTGGACACACCTACTCATTTAAGGGTTTTTATTTATTTGACTATTTTCTACATTGTAGAATAATAGTGAAGACATTAAAACTATGAAATAACACATATGGAATCATGTATATAGACTCTTCAAAGTAGCCACCCTTTGTCTTAATGACAGCTTTGCCCACTCTTGGCATTCTCTCAACCAGCTTCATGAGGTAATCACCTGGAATGCATTTCAATTAACAGGTGTGCCTTGTTAAAAGTTAATTTGTGAAATTTCTTTCCTTCTAAAATGTGTTTGAAGGTAGGGGTGGTTTTCAGAAGATAGCCCTATTTGGTAAAAAAAACAAGTCCATATTAAGGCCAAGAACAGATCAAATAAGCAAAGAGACATGACAGTCGATCATTACTTTAAGACATGAAGGTCAGACAATTCGGAAAATTTCAAGTACTTTGAAAATTTCTTCAAGTGCAGTCGCAAAAACCATCAAGCACTATGATGAAACTGGCTCTCATGAGGACCGCCACAGGAAAGGAAGACCCAGAGTTACCTCTGCTGCAGAGGATAAATTCATTAGAGTTACCAGCCTCAGAAATTACAGCCCAAATAAATGCTTTACAGAGTTCAAGTAATACATCTCAACATCAACTGTTCAGAGGAGAATCAGGCCTCCGTGGTAGAATTGCTGCAAAGAATCCACAACTAAAGCCCACTAATAATAAGAAGAGACTTGCTTGGACCAAGAAACACGTGCAATGGACATTAGACCAATGGAAATCTGTCCTTTGGTCTGATAAAATTAGACCAAATTAGAGATTTTTGGTTCCAACCGCCGTGTCTGTCAGACGCAGAGTAGTAGGACATGATTTGGAAAGGCACACACCTGTCTAAATAAGGTCCCATACTTAACAGTGCATGACAGAGCAAAAACCAAAGGAATTGTCCGTAGATCTCTGAGACCATGTCAGATTGTGTCAAGGCACAGATATGGGGAAGGGTATTAAAACATCTATAGAGCATTGAAGGTCCCCAAGAACACAGTGGCCTCCATCATTCTTAAATGTAATTAGTCTGCAACCACCAAGACTCTTCGTATCGCTAGCCAGCCAAACTGATCAATTGGGGGAGCAAGCCTACTTGAAGGTAACAGCGCTTACTATTGCTCCTAGTGGCCGGTTTCCACGTCGTCTCTTGACGTCCTCAGACATGGCTAGACGTCGAATACGGACTTGTGTCATGGGTTACCTGGCTGTCTTTTCTGCACATTTTGCTATGAGGATGAGAGAATTATACATTTTTAAAGCTAATTTCCTGCTTTTCTACACATTTTGCCATGAAGCTGACAGAACATTTTGCGGTTTTACAGCTAATTTCCTGTGGTCCCCTTAACCTTGCGGGGGCTGCGGGTGTGTGTGGTACACCAGTGCCTAGGCAAAAAAAGAAGAGTGCGACCATGCTCGCATGCACACACACATTGAACACAGTGGCTTTTTAGCAGGATATGGGCATCAATATTCAACAGCAAAAAAAAATTAAAAACTGTTTGCTTCTTGCAATAGTATGTTTCCTACTCTACATGCCAGAGAGGCATGTTTGGTCTACATCAGTGGTTCTCAACCAGGGGTAGTACCCCTGTGGGTACTCGGCTTATCCCCAGGGGCTACTTGAGAAGACTCTTGAGACCATAGGCTTACTGGTAAAATGGATGAGGGGGTACTTGGTGGTACAGTAACCAAAAAAGGTTGAGAACCACAGGTAACATGTTTCCATCTGAACATTCAACAAAGTTGTGTCCTGCTGAACGGAGCCCAGGACTGACATCAGTCTCTCATACCTCTCAGGCGGTCGATAAGTTCTGAGTGTGTCTTTCCAGTGGACATCCATGCCATGGTTCTTGACAGCAGCACACCCATAGGGACTGCCACTACAGCCAGTATGAACACTGCTTGCATCTCCTACACTGGTGGAGCTCCCTGACAATGTCAATAAAAACACATACTGTCACACAAAGACCCCATTGCAATGTATGCTCAGACCGACTGACGTGCGCACACACAACTGAATAAATACAGACACATGCAAGTATTGTTCAACAGGTGGCAGTAAAGCACCAAAAGCCCAAAGCTGGTGTGTCGAACAGTACACAAAATATGGTGATTAGTTGTCTAACAGTAATATACAGGTAACTGCCAAAATAAAGGAAACACTTGAGTAAATGAGGGATACAAAGTATATTCAAAGCAAGTGCCTCCACACAGGTGTGGTTCCTGAGTTAATTAAACAATTAACATTCCATAGCCTAATGCTTAGGGTCATGTATAAAAATGCACAGTTGTCCATTATTTTGGCTACCATGACTAGAAGAAGAGATCTCAGTGACATTGAAAGAGGGGTCTCAAGGAGTGCAGGGGGTTTAAAGGGTGTGTGTGTGTCTCTCAGTCACCAGATCTCAACCCAGAACACAAAATACCAAATTATGGAATTTCTTGTTAAAACTTCTTAAGGTATAGGGGGCAGCAATTTCACTTTTGGATAAATAGCGTGCCCAATTTCAACTTCCTGCTACTCATGCCAGGCATATAAGATATGCATATTATTACTAGATTTGGATAGAAAACACTCTGAAGTTTCTAAAACTGTTTGAATCATGTCTGTGAGTATAACATAACTTATGTAGCAGGCAAAACCCCGAGGACTAACTGTTCAGAATGTAAAAAAATGTGGTCTCTGTCTGTTCACTGAGTTCTCATTGGCAAATGATATTTCTTAGGAACCTGTTTTCAGTTCCTACCGCTTCCACTGGATGTCACCAGTCTTTGGAATTTGGTTGAGGTTATTCATTTGTGCAATGAAGAAGTAGGCCATCTAGGAACTTGGCAACACTGTTGAGAGTGCGCAAGATGTGAAAAATAGCGTTGGTTTGTTGTCTTCCTGTATTGAACACAGATAGACCCGTCTACAGTTTGATCGATTATTAACGTTTAAAAATACCTAAAGTTGCATTAGAAAAGTAGTTTGAAATATTTTGGCAAAGTTTATAGGCAACTTTTGAAATATTTTGTAGTGACGTTGCGTTTTTTGGAAGCTGTTTTTTTCTGGATCAAACGCGACAAATAAATGGACATTTGGATATATATGGACAGAATTAATCGAACAAAAGGACCAATTGTGATGTTTATGGGACATATTGGAGTGCCAACAAAAGAAGCTCGTCAAAGGTAATGCATGTTTTATATTTTATTTCTGAGTTTTGTGTAGCGCCTGCAGGGTTGAAATATGCTACCCTCTTTGTTTACTATTGGGCTATCATCAGATAATAGCTTCTTATGCTTCCGCCGAAAAGCCTTTTTAAAATCTGACATGTTGGCTGGATTCACAATGAGTGTAGCTTTAATTGAGTATCTTACATGTGTGATTTAATGAAAGTTAGATTTTTATATAATTTTTTTTTTATTTGCCGCGCTGCATTTCCCTGTTTTTTGCCCGTGGGACGCAACCGTCCCCTATACCATAAGAAGTTTTTAAAGAATGGTGTTGCATCCCTCCAATAGTGTTCCAGACACTATTCCAAGGTGCATTAAAGCTGTTCTGGAGGCTTGTGGTGGCACAACGTCAAGACAATTTATGTTGTTGTTTTCTTTATTTTGGCAGTTTCCTATACCTTATACAGAGGGGATTAACTTAGCATGTTATTAAATAAATTAATGTTGAAAATAGATAAGGAGAGACTTTAGTCTGAGGACACCTTTGCACACACCAGTGTCACAGACATTACATTGAAAAGAACAGTTTGAAAATGATCAAATCTAAACTAAACTATAAAATAAATATAATTAATAATTAATTGAGAGATAATGAATGTAAACATCTTCATGCAGATGGATGAAATAACCATAGTGGCACACTTTTCAAATGTTGTCTGTTTTAGATGGCATTTTTCATGGGCATCAGACTGGCACGGTACAGTATTCCTCAGCAAAATGGCATAATCTTCTGATGGGTACAGTGGCAGAGAAAAAACAGCTAGCCAATTGCCAGTGCTGGAGAAATGAACTGGATCTCTACTTAAATGAAAGCCCAGCAGTTCTGTTAGGAAGCACTAACTATAGGTTTAATGGCATTAAACATGTAACATAGCTGATTATTAACCATTACTCTCGATCCTAGACCAAAGTTCAGATTAGATGATTCATTGTGAAATGTTCACAGTTCACACTTTCCTTACTGAAATATATAATATGGTTGGTCATTTGGGAACAATAATTCTGAGAGCATGCCTTTTTGTACTCCTTGCCCATTTATCTTCCTATCTCTTGTCATAAGCAACATCTTGCCTTAGGGGAGAACGATACAAATGTTCCCAATTATGGAAATCTTTCCACTTTCCACAATATTCCACTGAGTATTTATGGCACTGCTGCTGTTGGAGAAAGTGTTTTTTGTCACCATAGGTCTCCTTGTCCTTCTAGAATGGCAGCTTATTGGTGTGGAGGCACTCTGCATATCAGCTGCTGCTGGGCTGTCTTGACTTTTTAGCCAACTACTGCATATCATATAATTCAGCTCCACACGCTGATAGAGCTGGAAGAGTTGGATCCATGGCCTTTTGCTGTGCGGGCATCATTATGCACCCTACTACTGCCTCGTTGTTCAGAAAGCTGGGGATAATCCTACTTCTGGTGAAATGTGTAGCATGTGGATTTGCCACCTTTTTCCAATCCCTATGTTGCTTTTTCAGTCCTAAAAAAACTGTGGTAAAATAATGTTGCCATGTTCATCTAAACAGGGAACTGAAGGTCTGCCATCCTGCTCAGCATGATAACCTAGGTCCTCGACCTCTGCAGTCAGAGGGGCTTTTGGGAGTTCAAAGGAATTTCAATAAAGACCAGGGTAATTACCTTTACCCAAATCAACAGCGCCAAAGACAGTCAACTCAGAGTTCATCTGACGCGCTAGAAGATTCCAATGAGACTTGGCTGAGTGATACTGAACCAGGGCCCTCAAACCAACAGATATCTATTAAAGCAGAGGGAGAACTTGAATCACAACCAGGGCACCTTATTAATGGACAGAGAGACACCCTACGTCTCTCCCTGAGAGAGACCACCTATGAGACAGCCTTTCCCGGATGTGGGAGGGGTCATACAAGCCAGAGTGAAGGACCAGTCATGTTGCCAAACAGTAAACCAGATTTGCCTGATGTATGGATCAAACGAGTTGGGCCAAGGGAAGATACAAACTGAATGCGATTTCAAAATAATCTAAGCATGCAAAAGTGTTCAGTTCATCGTCTGTCAGCTTCATTCGCTCAATCAGAAACTATCCTTTGATAAAGTATTATCATAAACAGGTCTAGTTAATGCAGATACTGCTTCATGTGGAATGTTATGTGACAAAGATTCTTCATAATGGATTTAGAAAAGTTGAAAATTCACAGCTAGATAGACACTGGAACTTGGATAGTCACTGGCCTTTTTGTCTTGGACTGAACCACAAATTGAATAATTTCCCAATACATTTTAGATGTGAGAGAAGGTGCTCTTTTGCAATGCTTGTGCCTGTGCTATTAACTTGTGCCATGCGATTAGAGGCAAAGACCACTAAAACAAGAGGCACACCTCACTTTATCTTAACATGGAAAAGTGATGTAATTCACATCAAATCACTGAAAATAGTTCAGAGATGGAGTCATTTCTATATACATTGTGTAACCATTTTAATGTCAGAACGTACCACCTATTGCTTTTGCTCCAAGTCAATGCCAAGAAATGTAACATTAATTTGGCAACTGTGAAGACAATTTTGTGTGTATTAATTATTTAGGGGAACTTGAACAGCACTGTTGCAGACCTGCGGGTACAGAGCTATATTTGAGCCTTGTTTTTTTAAATATTTTTTTTATGTCACCTTTAATTAACAAGGTAGGCCAGTTGAGAACAAGTTCTCATTTACAAATGCGATCTGGCTAAGATAAAGCAAAGCAGTGCGATACAAACAGCACCAGAGTTACACATGGAATTAACAAACGTACAGTCAATAACACAATATAAAGTGTATATACAGTGTGTGCAAATGAAGTAAGATTAGGGAGGTAAGGCAATAAATAGGCCATACTGGCGATATAATTACAATTTAGCAATTAAACACTGGAGTAATAGATGTGCAGAAAATGAATGTGCAAGTAGAGATACTGGGGTGCAAAGGAGCAACAAACAAAAAAACAATATGGGGACAAGGTAGTTGGGTGGGTTATTTACAGATGTGCAATGATCTGTAAGCTGCTCTGACAGCTGATGCTTAAAGTTAGTGAGGGAGATATGAGTCTCCAGCTTCAGTGATTTTTGCAGTTCGTTCCAGTCATTGGCAGCAGAGAACTGAAGGAGAGGCGGCCAAAAGAGGAATTGGCTTTGGGGGTGACCAGTGAAATATACCTGCTGGAGTGCGTGCTACGCGTGGGTGCTGATACCATTTTGGTGACCAGTGAGCTGAGATAAGGCAGGGCTTTACCTAGCAAAAACGTATAGATGACCTGGAGCCAGTGGGTTTGGCACGAATATGAAGCGAGGGCCAGCCAACGAGCATATGGGGCTTTGGTGAAGAAACGGACGGCACTGTGATAAGATTGCATCCAATTTGCTGAGTAGAGCGTTGGAGGCTATTTTGTAAATGACATCGCCAAAGTCAAGGATCGGTAGGATAGTCAGTTTTACAAGGGTATGTTTGGCAGCATGAGTGAAGGATGCTTTGTTGCAAAATAGGAAGCTGATTCTAGATTTAAATTTAAATTGGAGATGCTTAATGTGAGTCTGGAAGGAGAGTTTACAGTCTAACCAGACTGAGCATGCATTTAGTTTTACTTGCGGTTGGAGGTTGGAGCGGTTGGAGGCCACGGAAGGAGTGTTGTATGGCATTGAAGCTCGTCTGGAGGTTAGTTAACACAGTGTCCACAGAAGGGCCAGAAGCATACAAAATGGTGTCGTCTGCGTAGAGATGGATCAGAGAATCACCAGCAGCAAGAGCGACATTATTGATGTATACAGAGAAAAGAGTCGGCCTGAGAATTGAACCCTGTGGCAACCCCATAGAGACTGCCAGAGGTCCAGACAACAGCCCCCCCCTGATTTGACACACTGAACTCTGTCTAAGAAGTAGTTGGTGAACCAGGCAAAGCAGTCATTTGAGTCTGCTGATAAGAATGCAGTGATTGACAGAGTCGAAAGCCTTGGCCAGGTCAATTAGTACGGCTGCACGGTAGTGTCTTTTATCGATGGTGGTTATGATATCGTTTAGGACCTTGAGTGTGGCTGAGGTGCACCCATGACCAGCTCTAAAACCAGATTTCATAGTGGTGTGGTGGTATTCGAAATAGTCAGTAATCTGTTTGTTTACTTGGCTTTCGAATACCTTAGAAAGGCAGGGTAGGATAGATATAGGTTTGTAACAGTTTGAAGAGGGGGATGACCGCGGCAGCGTTCCAATCTTTGGAGATCTCAGACGATACGAAAGAGAGGTTGAACAGGCTAATAATAGGGGTTGCAACAATTGCGGTGGATCATTTTAGAAAGAGAGGGTCCAGATTGTCTAGCCCATCTGATTTGTAGGGGTCCAGATTTTGCAGCTCTTTCAGAACATCAGCTATGTGGATTTGGGTGAAGGTGAAATGGGGGAGGCTTGGGCAAGTTGCTATGGGGGGTGCTGAGCTGTTGACCGGGGTAGGGATAGCCAGGTGGAAAGCATGGCCAGCCGTAGACAAATGCTTCTTGAAATTCTCGATTATTGTAGATTTATCGGTGGTGAGTTTTTCCTAGCCTCAGTGCAGTGGGCAGCTGGGAGGAGGTGCTCTTATTCTCCATGGACTTTAGTGTCCCTTACCTTTTTGGAGTTTGTGTTACAGGATGCAAATTTCTGTTTGAAAAAGCTAGCCTTTGCTTTCCTAACTGCCTGTGTGTATATTGGTTCCTAACTTCCCTGAAAAGTTGCATACCGCGGGGGCTATTCGATGCTAATGCAGTACGCCACAGGATGTTTTTGTGCTGGTCAAAGGCAGTCAGGTCTGGAGTGAACTAAGGGCTATATCCGTTCCTGGTTGAACATTTTTTGAATGGGGCATGCTTATTTAAGATGGTGAGGAAAGCACTTTCAAAGAATAACCAGGCATTCTCTACTGATGGACTGAGGTCAATATCCTTCCAGGATACCCGGGCCAGGTCGATTAGAAAGGCCTGCTCGCTGAAGTGTTTTAGGGAGCGTTTGACAGTGATGAGGGGTGGTCGTTTGACCCCGGACCCATTACGGACGCAGGCAATGAGGCAGTGATCGCTGAGATCCTGGTTGAAGACAGCAGATGTGTATTTAGAGGGCAGGTTGGTCAGGATGATATCTATGAGGGTGCCCGTGTTTACGGATTTGCGGTTGTACCTGGTAGGTTCCATGATAATTTGGGTGAGATTGAGGGCATCTAGTTTAGATTGTAGGATGGCCGGGGTGTTAAAGCATATCCCAGTTTCGATAATGAAAAAGGAATGTCTTGCACATTTATTGGCAGGCCTGAATTTGACAAACTGAGATTTTACTGGCCTGTGGCTCCATCCATCATGTGGCTCCTTCAGATAATTCACATCACTGTGCAAAGAAATTAAGATTCAGCATAGAGTAATACAATCTCTATTTACACTTGACAAGGTATTCAAAAATGTAAATCACAACAGTAGTGCAGACTGCGTTTACAACATTGCACCACCAGCTGGAACATCAGTTGAAATATACAGTACCAGTCAAAAGTTTGAACACACCTACTCATTCAAGGGCTTTTCTTTATTTTTTACATTTTCTACATTGTAGAATAATAGTGAAGACATCAAAACTATGAAATCACGCGTAACCAAAAAAGTGTTAGACAAATCAAAATATAATTTTAGATTTCAAATTCTTCAAAGTACCCACCCTTTGCCTTGATGACAGCTTTTCACACTCTTGGTATTCCCTCAACCAGCTTCATGAGGTAGTCACCTGGAATGCATTTCAATTAACAGGTGGGCCTTGTTAAAAGTACATTTTGGGAATTTCAGTCCTCCTTAATGCGTTTGAGCCAATCAGTTGTGTTGTGACAAGGTAGGGGTGGTATACAGTAGATAGGGCTATTTGCTAAAAGACGAAGTACATATTATGGCAAGAACAGCTCAAAAAAGCAACTCTGCCTAGAAGGTCAGCATCCCGGAGTCGCCTCTTCACTGTTGACGTTGAGACTGGTGTTTTGCAGGTACTAATTAATGAAGCAGCCTGTCTGTTTTGCACCGGGGCCTCCACTCCTCTTTATATTCTGGGTAGAGCCAGTTTGCACTGTTCTATGAAGGGAGTAGTAACAGCGTTGTACAAGATCTTCAGTTTTTTGGTAATTTCTCACATGGAATTACCTTCATTTCTCAGAACAAGAATAGACTGACGAGTTTCAGAAGAAAGGTCTATGCTTCTGGCCATTTTGAACCTGTAATCGAACCCACAAATGCTGATGCTCCAGACACTCAACTAGTCTAAAGGCCAGTTTTATTGCTTCTTTAATTACCACAACAGTTATCAGCTGTGCTAACATATTTGCAAAAGGGTTTTCTAATGATACATTACCCTTTTAAAATTATCAACTTGGATTAGCTAACACAACGTGCCATTGAAACACAGAGGAGTAATGGTTCCTGATAATAGGCCTCTGTACTCCTATGTAGATTTTCCATTTAAAAAAAAATTATGTCGTTTCCAGCTACAATAGTCATTTACAACATTAACAATGTCTACACTGTATTTCTGATCAATTTGATGTTATTTTAAATTGACATTTTTTTGCTATTCTTTCAAAAACAAGGATCGAATCCCCGAGCTGACAAGGTAAAAATCAGTCGTTCTGCGCCTGAACAAGGCAGTTAACCCACTGTTCCCCGGTAGGCTATCATTGTAAATAAGAATTTGTTCTTAACTGACTTAACTGACTAAATAAAGGTTCAAATAAATAAATATATACTATATAAAAAATTATCCACTTTAAATTCTGTCTGAAACACAACAAAATGTGGAAAAAGTCAAGGGGTGTGAATACTGTAGATGGATAATCCACAATGTCTCAAAAAAGGCAACATTATTTCTCATACATTTACAAACAAGCAAGCATTTTCATTACAATGTTTTTATTAAGAGGTTATGGCATTTGCGCATAATCATTTCAATTATTTTGTCTAAATAAAGTGGATGTATTCCCATCGCTATGTAAAAAGGGTTGTTTTTCTGTTACTAAGACAGTAATTGTGGTCATTTAGGTCACTATGTTTACTTGGATTCACGTCAGACATTAGAAACATTTTTTATGAATTTCTTCCCTTTATCAAGACATGTAACCTTCATGTTGGTTGGTGAAGCCCAATCACTGAATTTGTATGAGTGTTGCATCTTTGTAAAATTACATCATACGTTTATTTTATGAAACCTTATAATAAATAAGCCAACCTTTCAGCCAGACATCTGTGAGGAACATAAACATTGTGTTCTGATGTTCTGAATGCAACTCCAATTGCAACCATTAATCCAACAGCCCTTGGCAACCCTCTGGGACAACTGTCATCTGCAACCCAGTTTTAGTCAATAAGCACATAGGACGTGTTGCTAGGCTGCAGACAGATGGCGATCTAGGGAACACAAGAGCTGCAGCACCAGCGCCACCTCCTGCAGGGGCAGCCACACGACACAGCAGTCAGAGCTCACCTCTGGAAAGAGAAACACAGAACCACATCTCTCAGGAGAAATAATTCTAGATGTGAGATGATGAACTAATGATGAACCTCCTGACGGCAGGTGATGGTGACAAACTTCAACTTGTGTCAAGTTGGCTGGACGTCCTTTGGGTGGTGGACCATTCTTGATAAACATGGGAAACTGATGAGCGTGAAAAACCCAGCACCGTTGCTGTTCTTGACTCAAACCGGTATGTCTGGCACCTACTACCATACCAGTTCACAGGCACTTAAATATGTTGTCTTGCCCAACAAGTGACATCAATAGTAGCATCAAAGTAGCCAGCGTGAAAAACCCAGCACCGTTGCTGATTATAGCTTTCACCTGGTCTGTCTGTATACGTACCCAGGCCATTGGCGTCGCTTGTCAGTCAAAGGAACATAGATCACCCCCATAAGGGCTTTCCTGATGAAGGTGCCGTCACTCTGGCGATCGTACTGTTCTAGGACCTGGCTTCCCCCATCAGGACCAACAGGCAAAACCAGCCTTCCACCAGGCTTCAACTGATCCAATAGCTGTGTAATGAAGGCATAAATGATGAGAAAAATGCACATTTACTTTCCCTCCCTTGTGTAAAGACAATGTTGTAAAATTTGTGTCAATGACATTATAATGCTCTGATATAATTCCCATAATGATTTAAAATGCTCTGAAATACTAATACCATTTACAGTGCCTTGCGAAAGATTCGGCCCCCTTGAACTTTGCGACCTTTTGCCACATTTCAGGCTTTAAACATAAAGATATAAAACTGTATTTTTTTTGTGAAGAATCAACAACAAGTGGGACACAATGATTATTTCAAACTTTTTTTTCAAACTTTTTTAACAAATCAAAAACTGAAAAATTGGGCGTGCAAAATTATTCAGCCCCCTTAAGTTAATACTTTGTAGCGCCACCTTTTGCTGTGATTACAGCTGTAAGTCGCTTGGGGTATGTCTCTATCAGTTTTGCACATCGAGAGACTGACATTTTTTCCCCATTCCTCCTTGCAAAACAGCTCGAGCTCAGTGAGGTTGGATGGAGAGCATTTGTGAACAGCAGTTTTCAGTTCTTTCCACAGATTCTCGATTGGATTCAGGTCTGGACTTTGACTTGGCCATTCTAACACCTGGATATGTTTATTTTTGAACCATTCCATTGTAGATTTTGCTTTATGTTTTGGATCATTGTCTTGTTGGAAGACAAATCTCTGTCCCAGTCTCAGGTCTTTTGCAGACTCCATCAGGTTTTCTTCCAGAATGGTTCTGTATTTGGCTCCACCCATCTTCCCATCAATTTTAACCATCTTCCCTGTCCCTGCTGAAGAAAAGCAGGCCCAAACCATGATGCTGCCACCACCATGTTTGACAGTGGGGATGGTGTGTTCAGGGTGATGAGCTGTGTTGCTTTTACGCCAAACATAACGTTTTGCATTGTTGCCAAAAAGTTCAATTTTGGTTTCATCTGACCAGAGCACCTTCTTCCACATGTTTGGTGTGTCTCCCAGGTGGCTTGTGGCAAACTTTAAACGACACTTTTTATGGATATCTTTAAGAAATGGCTTTCTTCTTGCCACTCTTCCATAAAGGCCAGATTTGTGCAATATACGACTGATTGTTGTCCTATGGACAGAGTCTCCCACCTCAGCTGTAGATCTCTGCAGTTCATCCAGAGTGATCATGGGCCTCTTGGCTGCATCTCTGATCAGTCTTCTCCTTGTATGAGCTGAAAGTTTAGAGGGACGGCCAGGTCTTGGTAGATTTGCAGTGGTCTGATACTCCTTCCATTTCAATATTATCGCTTGCACAGTGCTCCTTGGGATGTTTAAAGCTTGGGAAATATTTTTGTATCCAAATCCGGCTTTAAACTTCTTCACAACAGTATCTCGGACCTGCCTGGTGTGTTCCTTGTTCTTCATGATGCTCTCTGCGCTTTTAATGGACCTCTGAGACTATCACAGTGTAGGTGCATTTATACGGAGACTTGATTACACACAGGTGGATTGTATTTATCATCATTAGTCATTTAGGTCAACATTGGATCATTCAGAGATCCTCACTGAACTTCTGGAGAGAGTTTGCTGCACTGAAAGTAAAGGGGCTGAATAATTTTGCACGCCCAATTTTTCAGTTTTTGATTTGTTAAAAAAGTAAAAAAGTAAAAAAAAAAAGTAAAAGAAATATCCAATAAATGTCGTTCCACTTCATGATTGTGTCCCACATGTTGTTGATTCTTCACAAAAAAATACAGTTTTATATCTTTATGTTTGAAGCCTGAAATGTGGCAAAAGGTCGCAAAGTTCAAGGGGGCCGAATACTTTCGCAAGGCACTGTATATAGTAATGCTTTGACATCATAATGCCCTTAACGGTGTAATAATGCTCTGACATAATGGCCTTCATGATGTAATGATGCTCCGATATACAGTACCAGTCAAAAGTTTGGACACACCTACTCATTACAGGGTTTTTCTTTATTTTTACCATTGTCTACATTGTAGAAAAATAGTGAAGGCATCAAAACTATGAAATGACATATGGAATCGTGTAGTAACCAAAAAACTATTAAACAAATCAAAACATATTTTATACTTGAGATTCTTCAAAGTAGCCACCCTTTGCCTTGATGACAGCTTTGCACACTCTTGAGAATGCCAAACTTTGACTGGTACTGTAGATGCGGTAAAGGAGTCAATGGAACACAGACTTTCCATTGACCAGATTGGCGCATATTCAACAAATCTGACCTACAAAGTGGATATTCGTCAAATCTGTCATGATATATGTATTGTAAAGTATTCACAACCCTTGACTTTTTCCACATTTTGTTGTGTTACAGCTGGCATTTAAAATGTATTACATTTGGATTTTTTCATCTTTGGCACAATAACCCATAATGTCAAAGTGGAATGTTTTTGTTGTTACATTTTTCACTAATTCATTGTCTTGAGTCAATAAGTATTCAACCTCTGTTATGGCAAGCCTACATAACTTCATGGGCTTAATAGTGCAATAATAGTGTTTAACATGAGCAATGAATTTCAAACACAGATTCAACCACAAAGACCAGGGATGTTTTCCAATGTCTCGAAAAGAAGGGTACCTTCTAGATACATTTTTATTTTAAAGAAGACACTGAATATACCTTTGAGCATGGTGAAATGATTAATTAGGCTTTGGATGGTGTATCAATACACCCAGCCCCTAAAAAGATACAGGCGTCCTTCCAAACTCTGGCATTTCACCATGATGTAAATGGTGACTTTAAAACAGTTACAGAGTTTAATGGCTGTGATAGGAGAAAACTGAGGTTGGATTAACAACATTGTAGTTACTCCACAATACTAACCAATTTGACAGAGTGAAAAGAAGGAAGCCTGTACAGAATAAAACATATTCCAAAACATGCATCCTGTTTGCAACAAGGCACTAAAATAATACTGCAAAGAATGTGGCAAAGCAATTCACTTTTTGTCCTGAATACAAAGTGTTGTATTGGATTTGCCTCAAACATAACATTACTGAGTACCTCTCTCATAATTTCAAGCATAGTGGTGGCTGCATCATGTTATGGGTATGCTTGTAATCATTAAGGACTGGGGAGTTTTTCAGGAAAAAAAGAAACGGAATGGAGCTAAGCACAGGCAAAATCCTAGAGGAAAACATGGTTCTGTCTGCTTTTCACCGGACACTGGGAGATTAATTCACCTTTCAGCAAGATAATAGCCTAAAACACAAGGCCAAATCTATATTTGCTTACCAAGAAGACAGTGAATGTTCCTGAGTTTTGACTTAAATCTGCTTTAAAATCTATGACAAGATCTGAAAATGGTTGGTTAGCAATGATCAACAACCAATTTGACAGAGCTTGAAGAATTTTGAAAATAATGTAAATGAGATATTTCTGTATTTAATTTTCAAGAAATCTGCAAAAATATCTAAAAACAAATTTTCACTTCGTCATTATTGTGTGTAGATGGGTGACAAAAAATGACCATTAAATCCATTTTGATCCCACTTTGTAACACAACAAAATGTGGAAAAATTCAAGGTGTGTGAATACTTTCTGAAGGCAATGTAAGTCCGATTTGGATATATTTTCTCTGCATACAATGGCTAAATGCTAACTCCTGTTTGTATAAGCTGGTTAGTATAGCTAGCATACAGAAATCGGTGGTAGTAGACAAAGTCGATCTTGTCTAATCTCTGCAACTACCCAACGGGCTCGGGAGAGGCGAAGATCGAGTCATGTGCTCTCCGAAACATGACCTGCCAAACCGCGCTTCTTAACACCCGCCCGCTTAACCCGGAAGACAGCTGCACTAATGTGTCAGAGGAAACACTGTTCAACTGACGACCGAGTCAGCCTGCAGGCGCCCAGCCCGCCACAAGAACGCGATGAGCCAAGTAAAGCGCACCGGCTAAACCCTCCCCTAACCCGGACAACGCTGGGCCAAATGTGTGCCGCCTTATAGGAATTCCAGTCATGGCAGGTAATGACACAGCCTGGGATTGAACACTGCGATGTAGTGCCTTAGACCGCAGCGCCACTCGGGAGGTCCTACATACTGAGATTTTTACCTCAACATAGTGTGAAATACACATAAACAATCGCCTAAATGTAAGCTAATTATACCCAGGGGCAATGAAGAGACCCCACATGTTTCCATGGCAATTCCATTGTTTCGCTTATGTTCAATTCACCTCATCTATTACTGATGATAAATTCAAGTCGTCAGTAAAATAAAAACACTGGCTTGAAAGTTATTGATCGGCCAAGTCCTTACAGCTTTAGGGAGCGTAGGCGCGGCTGCCCCTACATGAATGGCATCATATGGGGCTCCATCAGGGTAGCCTAACCGTCCATCTCCGACTGAGAAAAACATAAATATTATGAAACATTGTTATTGTGTGTGGAGAGAGAGAATTTATTTGACAATTTAAAACAATACAATCACACGTGGATAATGCATTTACAATCATCAAGGATAACACAAGAACGTTTGAAAACGTATTTTCATTGTGGTCCTCTTACTAGGCATACATTGGTTAGACATATAACTCATAACAAAACAAAAAGACAGGACGACATTGTCATAGCCTGGGGCATTTACATACAGACGTTTATTTTTAATTGCTCGATCATGAGTCAGCTTTTGATATTCTTTTTAAATGAAGTTATGGTTGGTTTGGCTTTGAGTTGCTGTGGTAGGTTGTTCCACTCAACAGTCCCGGTATATAAAAACAGAGTCTCTGGCTCTGGTGTTGTATTAGTGGACATCTCTAATATAGGAGCAATTATTTTGATAGGTACATAGGGGCTGAGTAAGTAATAATTCTATGGATCAGACAAAGTTTATTTAATTTGACCCTTTTCTCTACAGATAGCCAGCCTAGCTGATTAAAATGCTCAACCACCAGATGAGTACGAGGGGGGAGTTTAAGTACAACTCTCACCAGCTTGTTTTGGCTGGTCTGTCGCTTAGATGATCATTAGATGTTTAGGGATGCTGGTGAACCATGATGTCCATGCATAATCAAAGTGACACTGAACTTGTGCACCTGCCAGAGTCTTTAGGGTGTCACTATCAAGATATTTTGAGGTCCGAGCTAGGAATTTCATTTTTTGGTTTATCTTTGTTAACACCTTCAGGGACATAGTCTATCCAATTCACACCCAAAGTAGCTGACTGAGGTTTTTGGTGTAACCACTGAGTTGCCCACGTTGACACTAAAACTAGGGGGGGCCTTGGAAGCTTTACTCTGGAACCAAAATGTTTTTCCAAGATGCAGAGAAAGGTTGTTATCTGATAGCCATTTAGTGATATTGGATAACTCTGCACTAAGGTTCTCTTCTACTGAGGCTTTGTCCTTATGGGACACCAGTAGAGCAGAGTCATCCGAATACAACTAGTTACAAGAGCAGGCTGATTTCATATCGTTAATGTACAGTAGGAAGAGAAGTGTGCCAAGGTCCTCCCCTGTGGCACCCCACAGCTAATCCCCTTTGCAATAGAATGTTTTCCATTAACATCCATCATTTGGTCTTTACCCGTTAAATAGGATTCAACCCAGTCAATGGCCATTCTCTTAAATCCAAGGGTTTTTAACTTATAGAGCATGATACTATGATCAAACATGTTAAACGCCTTCTGCAGATCCAGCATTACCATTCCACAGAAATGTCCCTGGTAAAATGATTTCCTGATAAAGTCAGTTAAAAACAATAGGTGTGTCAGCGGAGAGGGATTTTTTAAAACCAGACTGTAGTTCATATTAAATATAATTCTTACTAGTATTTTCCTCTATCTTTAGACATCACACTCAAAATAGATACAGGTTGCCCTTGTCTGTTTTGCTGCCCTTTTTGTGGATAGGGATCCCTCTAGCAAGTGTCGTATTCGTGGGAACTCTGTATCACCCATTTAATGTTGAATAAATGGGTGACACAGGGGGCAATAAGTTCAGCACCATCTCTTAAAAACCTGGTAGGGATATTGTTGAGGCCTGTAGCTTTAGAGCAGTTTAATTCAGACCGTCTCTTAACAACTTCAGCCTGAGACACTGCTATAAAGGAAAAGGCATCAGCTTGTACATGCATCATGAAGTAATAGCCTAGGACCTGATCCTAGCATACACTCCAGTACTACCAGGTAGCTTCTCAACCAAATTTGAGGAAACTGTTGTGAAAAAGGTATTGAGATTGTCAGCTGCCACTTCTCCATTGGCCTCAATACTCAAGCTTTTGCAATTTGTTTTCTGTTATCTATATACCAAATGTTTTAAGGACTGCCACATCATCCTAGGATTATGCCTATTCTCTCAAATTCTGTTGTAAAAAATGCTTTTTTGGCATCTTCAATCATCTGACTAGCTTTGTTCCTTAGGGTTCTGTGTCTAGTGAAAGCATCTTCCTCTTTGGTTCTGTTATATTCTAGAAATGCAGTATTCCTTGATTTAATGGCCTCAAGGATTTCCTGATTCATCCAAGTTTCAGTTCTTTGTTTAATTCTTATGGCTTTCCATGGAGCCACTATAAACACCCCCATACTTTATCCATATCTATACATATCTATACATTTAAGTACCGGGTCCCAATTAACTTTATTCAAGTGATCAATAAATGCATCTTTGCTATAATGTTTCAGACACCTAAAAGTTATTGTGTTGTGACAGTTTCTGAGCCTTTTTTGTGCAATAAATCATTGAAAGGTCACTAATCCAATAGGGAATGACACCACTTTAAGAAATCTTAGATTTATCAGACACCAAAACAAACATATAGTGTATCATGACTAGATACAGTTTGCCAACTCAACATTTCCATCTATCATTATTTGTTTGTATGTTGTCTGAACCTACAGCTGAATACATAGCCTTTCATTCACCGGACTTACCGACAAGTCTGATACGCCCTGAAGAGAGCAGCTCGGGGTCGTCAGCCTGGACGTTCCTCACAGAGGTTTGGACCAGCTCATCTATGTGTTCAATCCCTACTACTTTCCCTGAGGGCCCTACCTACAGAGGGAAGGAGACGCAAATGACTATAAGGAAATATCACAAATATGATTATTGTGAAGTACTCATACTGATCGATTCTGGAACTTACCATCCTTGCAAAGCACGCTGTGAGATAGCCACTGCCTGATCCCACATCCAATGCAGATGCCCCGTCCATTAGCTTGTCACTTAGTATCTCCAGGGCATGTGCATGCTGAATAAACACCGGACAGCATCGTGTCATTATCTTTCCTACTTAGAAAACTACAAGTTCTATACTGAGAAACTTACCATGTGTGGAGCACTGATTGTTGCCTTGAATCCTATGAAAACAAAGGAGCTCATTATGTACTGTATGTAGTGATAACATCTATTCAACTGTCAATTATGCTACTTTGTACAAGTTTGTATGCTAATCATAACTGAAGTAAGTCTACACTAAAGTAAGTCTACACACCCCTTGCACAGTCTTCACATTTTGCTGCCTTAAAATTAACTCTAAAAAGGGAATACATTACATTTTTTTCCCGATAGATCTACATAACCTACTTCACATTTTCAAAGTGAAAGAGAAATTATGAAAAATATAATTATACGAAGATGTCTTGATTGTGTATGTCTTCACACCACAGAGTTAATACTTGGTGGAAGCCCCTTTAGCATCCATTACAGCTGTAAATCATTTTGAATAAGATTCCACCAACTTTGCAGAACAATTAGTGTACCAAACATTAAGAACACCTGCTCTGTACATGACAGACTGACCAGGTGAAAGCTATGATCCCTTATTGGTGTCACTCGTTAAATCCAATTCAATCAGTGTAGATAAAAGGGAGTTGACAGGTTAAAGGATTTTTAAGCATTGAGACAATTATTTTGTATGTGTGCCATTCAGAAGGTGAATGGGCAAGACAAAATATTTAAGTGCCTTTGAACAGGGTATGATAGTAGGTGCCTGGCGCACCGGTTTGTGTCAAGAACTGCAATGCTGCTGTATTTTTCACGCTCAACTGTTTCCCATGTGTATCAAGAATGGTCCACCACCCAAAGGATATCCAGCCAACTTGACACAACTGTGGGAAGCAACATGGGCCAGCATCCCTGTAGAATACTTGACACCATGTAGAGTTCATAACTCAACAAATTGATGAGGTTCTGAGAGAAAAAGGGGGGGGCAACTAAAATGAGCAAGGGGTGGTGCAACTCAATATTAGGAAAGTGTTCCTAAGGTTTGGTGTACTCGGTGTATATAATGCAGATCAATGAGCAGAACAACAAAAATATTTCTGAAGTTCTATAACCTATACTTTGTATGTAAATTACACTGAAGTAATTCCTAATGTTGAAGCAACTCAGTATAAGGAAGGTGTTTGTTAATGTTTTGTACACTCAGTGTATATCCATTGTTTTTGTCAAAATTGTTCAAGCTCAGTAAATTTGGTTAGGAATCATTGATCGACAGCAATATGATAAACCTTGTCTCTGATTTTCAAGCTAAATTAAGTCAAGACTGGACCACTCAGGAACACTCAACACCTCTTGGAAAGCCATTCTGGTGTGTCTTTGGCATTACATATTTTGTATTTGTCCTGCTAAAAAATAAAACTATCCCAGGGTTAGGATTTCAGAAGACTGAGGCGGGTTTTCCTTGTACTTTTTTTACTTGAGATTGGCTCCTTTCCTATTTAGTTTGAACATGACAAACCTTCCAGCATACCCATAACATGATGCTAATGCCACAATACTTAAAATTTGGCAAAACATAATAATAATAAATTGCAGTGTTGTGTATTTTTTGTTGTTTTATTAACAACGGCTTCTTTCTTTTTACTTTGTCATACAGGCCAGTAATATGGAGTGAACACAATGTTGTTGATCCTCTGTATTTTGAAGTATTGTGGTGGCAGCATGTTATTGGTAGGATTGAAATATGAATGGATCAATGCCCAGATTTTTTTTAAAGTTAGAGGAAACTCTGCCTCCCTCTTAATACCTAACCCTGGAATAGCATTTGAATTTTGTGTTCCTGAATAGTCCAGTCTCAGTCCTGAGTTAAATCTGCTTGAAAATAAGATTAGATTCATCCAAACTTACTGAGCTTGAGCAATTTTTACAAAAAAAAAAATGGAAAAACAATGGATATAGAGTATCTTGCCCTAAGATGGTAGAATCTTATTCAAAATGATTCACAGCTGTAAGTACTGTATTAACTATTGGGTGTGAAGACAAACGCAATCAAGACACCATTTAAAAAAAAATATTTGGAAAACATATTAGATGTGTAGAATTTCACTAGGCACTGTACCTATGGACTGAGGGGAGTCAGCATAGGGGTAGTCTCTGGAGTAGATCCCTCGGTCGGTGGCAAGCATGGCGTCAAAAACCCGATCACTGCGGATAACCCCATGTTCTTTGGAGTAAGGTCATTTTCAAAGACAATTATTGAACACAGTGGCTTTTTAGCAGGATATGCAGTAACCAGAAAATATATATACAGTAACCAAAAAAGGTTGAGAACCACAGGTCAACATAACATGTTTCCATCTGAACATTCCACAATGTCGTGTCCTGCTGAACACAGCCCAGGACTGACATCAGTCTCTCATACCTCTCAGGCGGTCGATAAGTTCTGGGTGTGTCTTTCCAGTGGACATCCATGCCATGGTTCTTGAAAGCAGCACACCCATAGGGACTGCCACTACAACCAGTCTGAACACTGCTTGCATCTCCTACACTGGTGGAGCTCCCTGACAATGAAAATAAAACCACACAATGTCACACAAAGACCCCATTGCAAGGTATGCCCAGACCGACACACACACACGTTTATAAAAACAATCGAAAATATCAAGTTTGCTAGCTTGCCATCGAACGTAACAAAAACGGTTGGTTTATTGCTTGTATAACTCAGGAAATACTACATCTAACACTAACGTGAGTAGCAAAGATTTTCCAAATGATGAAAACGTACCTTGATAGTAGCTACTTACCACCATCGATCTTCAACATTTGGACTGTTGCAGGACACTTCCTGGTCCCCACAAAGGACTACCATAGCTGGCCAATAACTTTGGGTTTACATAACTGAAAGCCAATGAGCACCAATAGAACCTCAGAATGACTTGACAGGCAGTGACCTCATCTAATCAAATCACTCAAAACACGCCAAAGGAGGAGTATTTGGATTTTGTTTAGGATTCCTGCTAGACTAGTAGGCTAGCTAGCTAACGTTAGCACGTTTATGTCCTACTGCCTGGAAAATACGGTTTAGTTGCTTTACGTTTTATTCGCAGGTAAGACACCAAGATAACATGTTTAGCAGAGTGAACGTTTAGCCTCCATTTAGCTATACTTTTGAAATTCCAATGACAATGTGATTAATTTAAAGCTAACGCGCCAACTTGGTAGCTACGGTTAGCAAGCTAACAAATAACGTAGAAACACTCATTCAATGCTGTAAACAGCAGCTCATTTCTAACTTGGTGAAACGTTTACCAAGACCTTGCAGTTTGTATACAGTTTAACTTAATTGCATTGCTCAATCGAGCTATCACTGAATTGATTTTTAAGCTAGCTATCACTGAATTGATTTTTGAGCTAGCTATCCGTTCATAGAGTTGTTGACATGCTTTTCTCAACAGACCACAGACAGACTGCATCTGCATGAAGATGATTGAGGATTTCGAGAGTCACGAGACTCGGTCCAGTGGAGAGCTGTGGTCAGAAATCTGCTCGAGCCTGCCTGACGTACAGGAGGAAGCTCAAGGCCAAGAGGGGGATGATGCCACACTGTTCACAGATTCATTCCAACCCTCACATGTTGGCAATGGCCTGCAATCTAATGGCATGTCTACGAGTTCCTCCACTCACAGCGTCTGGGAACCTATGGAAGACTCAGATGTCTACATTGCTAGTTTAGGTAAAGTCAATCTAATATCAAACTTCTGTCATGTGTGGCCCTCCACCCTTATCTATGGCCCTTTTGATGGCATCAACCCTGGTCCTTGACTTTAACTCCAACGCCTGTGTGAGTGCTAGGCTGGAACAAAAGCCTGCACACCCAACAGCTGTCTGCTTTACTGTAGTTTTAGAGGCTTAGCCTTCTTTCCAGTTTCTATGTTGGGTTCATGTAAACAGTAGTGTAAAACTTCTCATGCATCAATGTTATGTCCAGAAATAGAGGAATAATTAATTTGAAAGTATCCAAATGCATATCTGGGCATACACTGGTGGAATCAAAATTGTTTTCATGTCATTTCAATGAAATTACGTTGAACCAACGTGGAATAGACATTGAATTGACATCTGTGCCCAGTGGGATTTTACTATTGATTCCATTCTCTCCTTGCAACACACTTCTAAGTCTTATTTCCACACAGCTATTTGGGATGATTGTGAGAAAGCTGTAAATCAAGGTCGGAAATCAAGTTTCTATTAATCCTAATCTCATAGTTCTTAACATTTAATATTAAAGTTCATTATGAATCCTGTCTTTCAGAGAACCGTCTGAAGAGAATAAAGGGCCAGTGCACTGAGGTGACTTCCAGGGAGATGCTGCGCTCCCTATCTCAGGCCAAAAAAGAATGCTGGGATAGATTCTTGCATGACGCTCAGAGCTCAGAACTCTTTCAGGAGGGTGAACTAGATCAGAGGTGAGCTGAAGAGCATAATTTGTTTTGTTGTTCTGTTTGAAGTAGGCCTATTAACCTTCTCCACTAGTTCTGGACAGCTTTGGAGGCTGAGCTTGTAAAGAGTCTTACAGGTCCATGGATTGTTCTGTTACAAACATTTAATTTTTTTTTACATTTAAGTCATTTAGCAGACACTCTTGTCCTAATGCATTCATCTTAAGAGAGCTAGGTGAGACAACTACATTTCATAGTCATAGTAAGTATATTTTTCCTCAAAGATGTTATCAGCAAAGTCACTGCTAGTAGGACTGAGGGGGATAGTAAGACTGATGAGACGAGAGGTGTCAGAACGGAGTGCTCGGATTGGGATGTAGGGTTTGAGCATAGCCTGAAGGTAGGGAGGTGCAGTTCTCTTTGCTGCTCCTTGGGCAAGCACCATGGTCTTGTAGTGGATCCAAGCTTTGACTGGGAGCCAGTGAAGTGTACAAAGGAGGAAGGTGACATGGGAGAACTTGCAAAGGTTGAACACCAGACGGGCTGCAACATTCTGCAGGTGTTTGATGGCACAAGCGGGGAGGCCCAGCACCGCTTCCTGTGTGAGGAAAGGTTGTACTTTACGGATGTTGTAGACCATGAACCTGCAGGAGCGAGTCACTGCTTTGATGTTTGCAGAGAACGACAGGATGTTGTCCAGGGTCACGCCAAGGTTATTTGCTCTCTGGGATGGGGACACCGTGGAGTTGTCGACCATGATGGTGAGGTCTTGGAGCGGGCAGGCCTTTCCCAGGAAGAAGAGCAGCTCCTTCTTGTCGAGGTTGAGCTTGAGGTGGTGGGCTGACATCCAAGCTGAGATATCTGCAGGGCATGCAGAGATGTGTGTTGCTACATGGGAATCAGAGAGGGGAATGAGAAAAATAGTTGAGTGTCAAATCAAATTTTGTTGTCACATACACATGGTTAGCAGATAACAGATAGCAGTTAATGCGAGTGTAGCGAAATGCTTGTGCTTCTAGTTCCGACCATGCAGTAATATCTAACAAGTAATCTAACCTAACAATTTCACAACTACCTTATACACACAAGTGTAAAGGAATGAATGAGAATATGTACATAAAAATATATGAATGAGCGATGGCCGAACGGCATAGGCAAGATGCAGTAGATGGTATAGTGTACAGTATATACATATTAGATGAGTAATGTAGGGTATGTAAACATTATATAAAGTGGCATTTTTTAAAGTAGCTAGTGATACATTTATTACATACATTTTTCATTATTAAAGTGGCTAGTGTGTCATCCACAAAGCAGTGATAGTAGAGACCATGAGAGGATATGACGAAGCTGAGTGACATGGTGTATAGAGAAAAGAGGAGAGGGCCTAGAACCGAGCCCTAGGGGAACACCAGCAGTGAGAACACGTGGTGCAGACACAGATCCTCTCCACACCACTTGGTAGGAGCGACCTGCCAGGTAGGATGCAATCCAGGAGTTGCAGAGCCTGAGAGGAGGATCTGATGGTTCAAAGGCAGTGGATAGATCTAGGAGGATAACGACAGAGGAGAGAGAGTCAGCTCTGGCAGAGCGGAGAGCCTCCATGACACAGAGAGCAGTGACATCAGAGGGGTTGAGTGTTGGTTTCTTGAAGAGGGGAGCAACTATGGCCATCTTCAAGTCAGAGGGGACACAGCCGGTGGTCAGGTATGAGATGATGAGAGAAGGGAAGAGGGGATGGAGTGGGTAGGTTGTCTGGCGACTGGACATCACTACTCACAGGATTTATCTGGAGAGAGAGGGGAGAAGGAGGTCAAGGCGTAGGGTAGTTATGTGTGAGTGAGACCAGGGGACTCAGTAGGCTGAGTGTATGAGGAGCGGATGTCGTCAAACTTTTTTTCAAGGTGGTTGACAATCACGTCCGCAGGGAGGGGGAGTAAGTGTAGGATTAAGAGGTGGTAAAATTGTTTCCCGGGGTTGGAGGTAGAGGCTTGGAATATAATGATAGAAAGTGGCTTTAGCAGAGGATTCCTGAAGAGTAGGTAAGGCGGAGGGAGTGGAAGGATGATAATTTTTTAAACCTCCATTGCCGCTCAGCTGCCCACAGCCCTGTTCTGTGAGCACGCAGTCACTCAGACACGGAGCAGGAGGGGAGGCGACAGTTTGAGTCAAATGAGGCAGTAAGGGAGGAGAGCAGGTTCGAAGCGGAAGAGTCAGGAGACGGGCAGGAGAAGGATTTAGCAGAAGGGAGAGATGATAGAAGAGAGAGAGTGAAGATTGCGAAAGTCCATGATCATCTGGGTATAGGTTGAGTGAGTAGGATTGCAGGAGAGAGTGAGAACTACTTTGTTTATTTTTATCTGAGACCTGGAGGGGGGTTGCAGTGAGATTGGTAGGCGAACAGCCTCTAGTAAAGTAGAGTTCAAGCCTATTACCTGACTTGTGAGTGGGAGGTGACTGGGTGAGGTCAAGAGGCAAGGAGGGGAAAGAAGAGGTGGAAAGAAATTAGTCAAAGTCAGGCATTGGGAGGTTGAAGTCACCCAGTACTTTGCCTCTTTTTGTAATGAAAGGATGTGTCATAACTTCTATCTGTTCTTCACAGTGCCCTTGAGCATCTAAAGCGTTGGCTGGTACCTGAGAAAGTGGCCGTCAGTGCTGAGGAGCTGGAATATCTCCTCCTGCCGTCACTGAGCCGAGAGCATATCTCCACGGACCAATCACAGAGTGGACCAGAGGCAGCCACTCAGAACCCTGAAGAGGATGAGAGTCACACACCGGAGAAATAACTACCTGTTCACTTCAGACATTTTACCAACAACCCTTATATGTTATCATGTGTTATTACTGGACAGGAACATGATGTGATTTCTTATACTGTTGTTATTAGGTCATGTGTGTTTGGCTTGTTTATTAATGTCTTGTCAAAACGGGAAAGAATTCAATGACATATCATTGCAAAAACTGCAACGGTCCATTGTTGATTATGTTACTTTTATAAAATATTGTCATGTTGATTTTATGATATGGTTCAATAAAAAACTGCAGTTCATTGTTAGGGAATATCCCGAAACCACACTAGTTGCATTTTGTTAGGCTACTACACTATGTAGCACCAGAGATCGTCTCTAATGTTGTAATGAGCTTTGGCACTGCTTTTATGATACGAGTCCTATCCAGAGTATTAATAGTTAAGATGGAATCATTATAAATGTAGCTACTATATGTCAATTTCCATATGTATGATAAATGTACTAGGTTCATTACCATGTGTATGATATACTGTACCACATATTTAAGATTCTGTAAGTACGATGAGAGATTAATTTGTATGAAGGAATCTTTTGAAACAAAGTTAATAAACTTGAAAAAAAATGTATTTCTCTACCCGTGTCTTATTCTTTCACGTTCAGAAAGTATCACAAATAATTGGACATGTATACGTTGTACTGTATAGCTAGCTACCCCTAGATGGCAGCATTGTAATCAACAAAATTTAGACGTAAATAAATCAGCATGGCCAAATATGGTGACTGAGGACTCGTCACGTGAGTGACATTCAACATTCAATCAATTTCCTACTGTGTACTTCAGTTAATATTCAGCAGTGGAACTGTCTATGTCATGGAACTGGATCTCAGTGGTAGAGGTCCCCCCCACCAGCCAGATTGCTCCTGATTTGAATACAGCAGTGAAAAGGTGGACTACTTGAAAGGAGATAGGTTGACTGATGACAGCACTGGGCAGATACCCTTCTCACAAGACTTGCTTTGAAGAGTCTATTTTGGATCGCTGTTAAAGTTGTTCAAGTTGTTCAAAAGTCCAGGCTCTGTTGCAGCCGGCCGCGACCAGGAGACCCATGGGGCTGTTGCACAATTGGCCCAGTGTCGTTAGGGGAGGGTTTGGCCGGCAGGGATGTCCTTGTCCCATCGCGCACAAGTGACTCCTGTGGCGGGCCGGGCGCAGTGCATGCTGACACAGTCGCCAGGTGCACAGTGTTTCCTCTGACACATTGGTGTGGCTGGCCTCTGGGTTAAGTGGGCATTGTGTCAAGAAGCAGTGCGACTTGGTTGGGTTGTGTTTCGGCGGATGCACGGCTCTCAACCTTCGCCTGTCCTGAGTCTGTCTGGGAGTTGCAGACAAGACTATTGGATACCATGAAATTGGGGAGAAAACAGGATAAAAAATATATATATATGAATAAACATTAAAAAACTTGTTCAAATACAATTAAAGGTACATGTTCAATGTATTTTTGTAACAAATGTATATAAATGATTCTTGTGTATTTCCAAAGGGAAATTAGAGAACATAGGCTGTCTAAAACATGTGGATTGCAAATAAATTAAATTATTATTTGTCTTTGGTGTTAAGTGTGCATGACATTTTATACTAGATGGTCAACATGCTGGAATACAGTTATTTCAAGCTAAAAGTACAGACTGTGTATTTGATTTAATACAAGATCACTATACAGTATGATACTGAAAACATCTTATTTGCATTTAATCTGATTCAAATGTGTGACATTTAACTTCTTTAGGTATAGGGGGCAGCATTTTCACTTTTGGATAAATAGCGTGCCCAATTTCAACTTCCTGCTACTCAGGCCAAGAATATAAGATATGCATATTTTTAGTAGATTTGGATGGAAAACACTGAAGTTTCCAAAACTGTTTGAATCATGTCTGTGAGTATAACAGAACTTATGTAGCAGGCAAAACCCTGAGGACTAACCATTCAGATATATATATTTTTTTAGGTCTCTGTCTGTTCAGTGAGTTCTCATTGGGAAACAATCTTTCTTAGGCACTTGTTTTCAGTTCCTACCGCTTCCACTGGATGTCACCAGTCTTTGTGCAATGAAGAAGTATGGCCATCTAGGAACCGGGTAACACTGTTGAGAGTTGCACAAGACTTGAAAAGTAGCGTTGGTTTGATGTCTTCCTGTATTGAACACAGATAGACCCGTCTTCAATTTGATTGATTATTAACGTTTAAAAATACCTAAAGTTGTATTACAAAAGTAGTTTGAAATGTTTTGGCAAAGTTTACAGACAACTTTTGAGATATATTGTAGTGACGCATTTTGGAAGCTGTTTTTGGACATTTTGGATATATATGGATGGAATTAATCAAACAAAAGGACCAATTGTGATGTTTATGGGACATATTGGAGTGCCAACAAAAGAAGTCAAAGGTAAGGCATGTTTTATATTTTATTTCTGCGTTTTGTGTAGCGCCTGCAGGGTTGAAATATGCTACTCTCTTTGTTTACTGTTGTGCTATCATCAGATAATAGCTTCTTATGCTTTCGTGGAAAAGCCTTTTTTAAATCTGACATGTTGGCTGGATTCACGAGTGTAGCTTTAATTTAGTATCTTACATGTGTGATTTAATGAAAGTTCGATTTTTATATCATTTTATTTGAGTTTACCGCACTGCATTTTCCCTGGTTTTTGGCCAAGTTAAGAAGTTAATTACAATGTTGTTAATGTGTTAGGAACGTCCTCCAAAGGTTCAGAAAACGTTAGGAAAACAAATTATTCGGTGGGAATTTCATTATTTCAGCATAGCGTTTGGTGCAGGTTTCCTCGTGGTTTTATTTAATGTCGTGTTCCCAAATTGTTCCAAGGTTAAGAAACGTTTTTCTGTAGGAATTTCAGTACTTCCACAGAACATTCCACACAAGTTCTCATGTGGTTTTATGTCCTATTTTTACTACATTCTGGGAACATTTTCAAAACTGGTGCGACTTTGTTTTCAGAACATTCCGAGAATGTATGGTTCTCGTGTGATTTCTTTGCAATATTCTGGGAATGTAAAAACCACAAGAAATTCCATAAAAACCACAAGAAAACTTTAGTTACGTTCAGAGAATGTTCTACTTTTTTTTTTTTTAAACAAATGCATTCTGTTCTCAGCATCAACAAAACTGAACTCAGCAACAAAAAAAAACATCTTCACTTTCAACTGCATTTATTTTGTTTAAATATTTGCATGAACATAACAAAATTCAACAACTGAGACATAAACTGAACAGGTTCCACAGACATGTGACTAACAGAAATTGAATACTGTGTCCCTGAACAAAGGGGGGGGGGGGGGTCAAATCCAAAAGTAACAGTCAGTATCTGGTGTGGCCACCAGCTGCATTAAGTACTGCAGTGCATCTCCTCCTCATGGACTGCACCATATTTACTAGTTCTTTCTGTGAGATGTTACCCCACTCTTCCACCAAGGCACCTGCAAGTTCCCGGACATTTCTGGGGGTTTTGCCCTAGCCCTCACCCTCCGATCCAACAGGTCCCAGACGTGCTCAATGGGATTGAGATCTGGGTTCTTCGCTGGTCATGGCAGAACACTGACATTCCTGTCTTGCAGGAAAGCACACACAGAGCGAGCAGTATGGCTGGTGGCATTGTCATGCTGGAAGGTCATGTCAGGATGAACCTGCAGGAAGGGTACCACATGAGGAAGTAGGATGTCTTCCCTGTAACGCACAGTATTGAGATTGCCTGCAATCACAACAACCTCAGTCCGAGGATGCTGTGACACACCGCCCCAGACCATGACAGACCCTCCACCTCCAAATCGATCCCACTCCAGAGTACAGGCCTCTGTTTAACGCTCATTCCTTTGACAATAAACACGAGTCTGACCATCACCCCGGTGAGACAAAACCGCGACTCGTCAGTGAAGAGCACTTTTTGCCAGTCCTGTCTGTTCCAGTGACGGTGGGTTTGTGCCCATAGGCAACGTCGTTGCCGGTGATGTCTGGTGAGGACCTGCCTTACAACAGACCTACAAGCCCTCAGTCCAGCCTCTCTCAGCCTTTTGCGGACAGTCTGAGTACTGATGGAGGGATTGTGCGTTCCTGGTGTAACTCGGGCAGATGTTGTTGCCATCCTGTACCTGTCCTGCAGGTGTGATGTTCGGATGTACCGATCCTGTGCAGGTGTTGTTACACGTGGTCTGCCACTGCGAGGACGATCAACTGTCCATCCTGTCTCCCTGTAGCGCTGTCTTAGGCGTCTCACAGTACGGACATTGTGATTTTTTGCCCTGGCCACATCTGCAATCCTCATGCCTCTTTGTTGCATGCCTAAGGCACGTTCACGCAGCTGAGCAGGGACCCTGGGCATCTTTCTTTTGGTGTTTTTCAGAGTCAGTAGAAAGGCCTCTTTAGTGTCCTAAGTTTTCATAACTGTGACCTTAATTGCCTACCGTCTGTAAGCTGTTAGTGTCTTAATGACCGTTCCACAGGTGCATGTTCATTAATTGTTTATGGTTCACTGAACTAGCATGGGAAACAGTGTATAAACCCTTTATAATGAAGATCTGTGAAGTTATTTGGATTTTTACTAATTATCTTTGAAAGATAGGGACCTTTCTTTTTTTGCTGCAAAGAAACCACTACTAGTAGGGCGGCAGGTTAGAGCGTTGAGCCCGTAACTGAAAGGTTGCTGGATCAAATCCAGCGCTGACAAGGTAAACATCTGTTGTTCTGTTCCCAAGCAAGGCAGTTAACCCACTGTTCCTCAGGTTCTGTGGATGTTGATCATGGCAGGCCCCTGCACCTCTCTGATTCAGAGGAGTTGGGTTACATGCAGAAGACACATTTCAGTTGAATGTGTTCAACTGTACAACTGACTAGGTATCCCCCTTTCACCAATCATATTATTGGTTAGAATGATGGTTCTACACTGAATGTATGTGATAGTCATTGCTAAACAATATGAGTAGTGTATGTAAGGAATGAACCTATAGGAGGAGAGTTCTCCACGAGGTGGGTTGGGCATGAACTGACGGCATGCTGTTCAGTACTGAGCCATGCTGACTGACAAATGGTGTAGAAGTGATGCTGACACAGATTTTTCCCTTTAAAATGTATCTCAAAGAAACCAATGATTGCAAATTGTTAAAAATAGTCCTTGTGCATAGAGTTGTATGGTTTGTTTCCCTTTGAAATCATTGTTTTTTGTTTGACATACATTTTAAAGTGAAAAATCTGTGTCAGCATCACTCTTTTTACGTGGAATTGCACTGCAGCTCAGTCCCACATTTTGTTATCTCTTATTTGGCTAAATGATTAACCACAGTTTTGATACAGCGATCTTAAAATGGACTGCTACCTTGAATGCAACATTGAGATGTTAAAACATTTAAACTCCAATTGAACTCTGTCTGAGACATTTCCTGACATCTTATTTTCCTCTCTCTCTCAATCTAGTTCTCGCAATCAAAACCTCCTGCCACCTGAACATTGCACATTCATCCCTAAACTGCACACTGCTCTTTGTGTTACCGTTATTTTACGAGGTAAATTGACTGAGAACACATACTCATTTACAGCAACGACCTGGGGAATAGTTACAGGGGAGAGGAGGGGGATGAATCGGCCAATTGTAAGCTGGGGATAATTAGGTGACCGTGATGATATGAGGGACTGCTTGGGAATTTAGCCAGGACACCAGGATTAACACCCCTACTCTTACAATAAGTGCCATGGGATCTTTAATGACCTCAGAGTGTCAGGACACCCATTTAACATCCCATCCAAAAGACAGCACCCTACACAGGGCAATACCCTGGGGCATTGGGATCATTTTTAGACCAGAGGAAAGAGTGCCTCCTACTGGTCCTCCAACACCACTTCAAGCAGCATCTGGTCTTCCAGCCAGGGACTGACCAGGACCAACCCTGCTAAGCTTCAGAAGCAAGCCAGCAGTGGGATGCTGCTGTGATACACAATTTCACTTAATTGTTTACATTTTAGTCAATTAGCACACTCTCTTATCCAGAACAACTAGAGAAAAGTGCCTCACTCAAGGGCACATCAAAAGATTTTTTGACATAGTTGGCTCGGGATTCAATCCAGCTACCTTTCAGTTACTGGCCCAACGCTCTTAACCACTAGGCTGCCTGCCACTTAGTCTTCATAGTGTGGATCTGTGGAAATTCTGCAACTATATATTTTTTGTCTAAATATTCTGTTTATTGTCCTCATATTCTGTCTATTGTGGCAGCACCATTTCACATTCAAATTCCTGTACATGCAAATGTATTTGGCGAATAAAACAGATTCTGACATGTTAACCTGAGTTTAGCTGGTTTGTCAGTTTATATTTTATTATTTGGGACTGGTTATGTACTGGATGAATGGTACCAGGTACCATGCTGTGTGCGTGTCCTTCCCTGGGCTTAATCCCCTAAATACTGGCTCCTGCCTGCAATTAGAGGACTCAAGATTAATGGTGTTTGCCTGAGTTG
This sequence comes from Oncorhynchus mykiss, assembly GCF_057628025.1. Classification (NCBI taxonomy): domain Eukaryota; kingdom Metazoa; phylum Chordata; class Actinopteri; order Salmoniformes; family Salmonidae; genus Oncorhynchus; species Oncorhynchus mykiss. Next base: position 46,783,830 of record NC_143046.1, read on the forward strand.
ACTGCTTTTTTTGAGCTGTCTGCTTTTCGTTTTGCTGGTCGAACAAGTAATAAGCTAGCTAAGTTTAGCAAGTAGATTTCACTCAAGGTATAGTATACCTATTAGAATGTATTTCCCAATACATCTAATGGGTTTCCCAAGTTGTTCGGCGCTTACTGCTCAACCCGGCTAGCCAGAGTTGCCAGGTGAAGCTAACATTTCTAGCCCAATGACCACTCAAAACCGGGCCAAAAGGCCTGAAAACCAACCTCAATTTTTTTCACATCAAGAGAGGAGTTGCCCTTTCTATCAACCCTTTTGTAACGGATTTCCTCCTAAGGATCAGACCAAAATGCAGCGTGGTAAGTGTCCATATTGATTTATAAAAAAAAAAACACAACTGGACACTGGAACAAAATAATAAACGTGAATCAACGAAACACGGAAACAAACACCCACAAACCAAAAGTGAAACCCAAGCTACCTAAGTATGATTCTCAATCAGAGACAACTAACGACACCCGCCTCTGATTGAGAACCATACTAGGCCGAACACAAAAACCAACATAGAAAAACAAACATAGACTGCCCACCCCAACTCACGCCCTGACCATACTAAAACAAAGAATAAAATAACAGAACTATGGTCAGAATGTGACACCTTTTTCCAAAACGTTACCGAGCCAATTAAGAAGGAATATCTTAGTAACTTGTAATGACGTTAGAAGCTAAATTCGGGTTTCCTCAAAATAATAATTATCGCAAACTATGACAATGCTTAATCATAGCAATCAAACAAGTTAAATCGACATCCATTGATGTAAAATGATCTGGCGAGTTTGTAAGGGGCGAATTATCTTTTCTCTTGCCATATATTCAAATTATTTTATTAGGTTATAAGGCACAAGGGGTATGTCATATGTCCTATATACTACGGCTAAGGGCTGTTCTTAAGCACAACGCAAAGCGGAGTGCCTGGATACAGCCGTTGGGCAGGTAGCCTATCGCCCCCTATCGCCACTCTACAAGATATAAACTGAACGATTTAGCAGCTTGCTTAGTTCAAATTAACAGACTAGTTTATGATTGAATAGCGAGGCGATTTCACAATAATAAGTGCTTGCGTTTTCCAATAGCTTGCTGGAATAGGCTACTGAGGATGGGGTCATAATCACTCCAGTGAAAGTAAGGTTTCTAGACACGCACCCGCCTGTAAACCCACCCCCTAATCAGCCTGAAATCCAAACCCAAAGGTGCCAAGACTTGAAAGAGAGCAATTTGAGAAATTGAGAGACAATTGAATGCATTTTTACACATTTGAATACATTTTTTTTGGGGGGGGGGGGTAATGTGACGATGTTCTTCTGCTCGCTCAAAGTCAGAATTGCACGCTCTAAAGTTTAATTGGCGCTCTTGACTGACCTGTGCACTTGGGGGACCGGTCCCCTGCTAGCTCGACCATTTTCTTCTCTCTCGACTCAGTATTTGCAAGCGCAATGATGTTTCATCTTGCTCGCGCCCGCCATCTACTGCTCGTTCGACTTTTGGAGTGGATTTGATCCTGCGGCTACTGTTTATCAGTAGTTATGTTAATCCTTAACCACTGATTCCTCGCCTGGTCTCTTCTCTGCACCTGGGTCCACCCTCACCACGTCACATCTACAAGGAATCGATGACAACACTTGGTATGTATAGAATAAAACAACACGTTTTGATTATTTAATTGACCTCCAACATGATTGACACTACTTTTATTGATCTCACATTATTTCTGTATTTCGGTGTGTTATCATTTTAACTTCCAGTTTCCAAGATGTTGTTTCTGTATGCAGTGCTGCTGCTCTGCACATTTGTAGGTAAGTTAAACTTACCTGATAATGATGCATTCAAAAATTAATACGTTTTATGTTACATTTTCTTTTCATTAACTTATCTTAATGTTCTTTTGTTGTTTGCAGGTGCACTATCTTACTTACCCTATTCAGCCAGGTCCCATCTACTTTTAACTCCATGCAAGTGTGGCTTGTTTGGTGTCTGCTGTGAAGGAATACCACAACAAGTTAACTACTTGATTGATAAAGGCATGTCAAATCAAATGTTATTGGTCACATACCCATGGTTAAAATATGTTAATGCGAGTGTAGCGAAATGCTTGTGCTTCTATTTCCGACAGTGCAGTAATAGCTAACAATTCCCCAACAACCACCTAATACACACAAATCTAAAGGGTTGGAATAAGAATATGTGCATATAAATATATGGATGTGCGATGGCCGAGTGGCATAGGCAAGGTGCAATAGTTGGTATAAGGTAAAGTATATACATATGAGATGAGTGATGTAAGATATGTTAACATTATTAAAGTGGCATTGTTTAAAGTGACTAGGGATCCATTTATTAAAGTGGCCAGTCATTTGAGTATCTATGTAGAAAGAAGCCTGTGTATCTGAGTATCTATGTAGAAAGAAGCCAGCTAGTGATTGCTGTTTAGCAGTCTGATGTCCTTGAGATAGAAGCTGTTTTTCAGTCCCAGCTTTGATGCACCTGTACTGACCTCGCCTTCTGGATGGTAGTGGGGTGAACAGGCAGTGCTTTGGGTGGTTGTTGACCTTGATGATATTTCTTGCCTTCCTGTGACATCGGGTGCTGTAGGTGTCTTGGAGGGCAGGTAGTTTGCCCCCGGTGATGAGTTGTGCAGACCATGCACTACCCTCTGGAGAGCTTTGCGGTTGAGGGCGGTGCAGTTGCCATACCAGGCGGTGATACAGCACGACAGGATGCTCTCGATTATGCATCTGTAAAAGTTTGTCAGGCTCTTAGGTGACAAGCCCAATTTCTTCAGCCTCCTGAGGTCAAAGAGGCGCTGTTGCGCCTTCTTCAAAACACTGTCTGTGTGGGTGGACAATTTCAGTTTCTGTGTATGCCGTGGAACTTAACTTTCCACCTTCTCCAATAGTGTCAATGTGGATAGGGGGTTCTCCCTATGCTGTTTCCTGAAGTACACGATCATATCCTTTGTTGACGTTGAGGGAGAGGTTGTTTTCCTGACACCCCACTCTGAATGCCCTCACCTCCTCCCTGTAGGCTGTCTCGTCGTTGTTGGTAATCAAGCCCACTACTGTTGTGTTGTCTGCAAAGTTGATGATTGAGTTGGAGGTGTGCATGGCCACACAGTCATGGGTGAACAGGGAGTACAGAAGGGGGTTGAGCACACATCCTTGTGGGTCAGCAAAGTGGAGATGTTGTTTCCTACATTCACCACCTGGGGGAGGAATGTCAGAAAGTCCAGGACCCAATTGCACAGGGTGGGGTTGAGACCAGGGCCTCCAGCTTAATGATGAGCTTGGAGGGTACTATGGTGTTGAATGCTGAGCTGTAGTAAATGAACAGCATTCTAACAAACAGTAGGTAGTCCTCTAGTCCAGATGGGATAGGGCACTGTGCAGTGTGATGGCGATTGCATTGTCTGTGGACCTGTTGGGGCAGTATGCAAACTGAAGTGGGTCTAGGGTGGCAGGTAAGGTGGAGGTGATATGATCCTTGACTTGTTTCTCAAAGCACTTCGTGATGACAGGAGTGAGTGCAAAGGGCGGTAGTCATGTAATTCAGTTATCTTTGACTTCTTGGGTACAGGAACAATGGTGGCCATCTTGAAGCAAGTGGGGACAGCAGACTGGGATAGGTAGCAATTGAAAATGTACGTAAACACACCAGCCAGCTGGTCTGCGCATGCTCTGAGGACGCGGCTAGGGATGCCATCTGGGCCGGCAGCCTTGCGAGGGTTGACACGTTTAAATGTCTTACTCACGTCGGCTACGTCATCCAGCAAAGGCAGCAGCGCAGTCATCAACTACATGCACCATTTCTTCACCAACTACAGGAGTTGGGGGAAACACGTGTGGACCTGAATTGTGATAACTGCAGTGGCCAAAACAAGAACTGGTGTTTCGGGCCTCATCAAGCAGAGCTTCAGAAAGACCAGAATGAACACTGTCTGAGATTGCTGGTGTTGTGAAGGACAGCACTGTGACAGGGGTCAACATCCCACAGCTGGTTGGACTGGAGGATGGTACGGTGCTGGTGGAAACCTATGGCTGGCAACAACACCTGACTCCGTACTTCAGGCTCAGCCACAGTTCAAGCAGTACCAGCACTTCAGGTGCATTGTATGAGATTCTTCTTCTTATCTAAACCTGGGAGGTGAATTGATGTTGTGCAAGGTTGTAAGGTTGTAATGTAATTTTTTGGTTATTTCCTGTTTTACAGCTTTGTTGTTGTTGCCAAGTAGCGATCAGTCTCAGTCTGGACCAGGTTTCAGCTGCTGCGCAACGCTAACATCCTTCCTCAAATAGATGGTCTGCCTGTACAAGTACCACCTGGACTGGACACAGATAGACAACATTATGTTTTTGAGAAGATCAGAGAGTGTTGTGACGAAGAGGCTATGGACATCACATATGCCCTGCACCAAAGTCAAGGGCAGGACAGAAACTCTCCGAATAAAGATTCCCTTGTTCATGCGTGGTTCAGACGGACCAGTCATCATCACTATCTGCAGTGCCTCTATTCAAATGACTCTCTCCTAGCACATGCCATACGTTGTTGCCACAATTATTTTTTTATCCTGCTGCTCAGCCACTTTACCCCTGATTGTATGCATATAACTTCATCATCTATCATTGATATTGTTCTTCTACATACTGTATATTATTTGTATTGACACTATCTATTTCTGATATTGCTATTATGCAAGTAACCATTTGGCTGTACCGTTTACATCTTCTGTAGAGACCCATCCTCTTGGCAATATGTTGCTGGGTGTTAAATCTTGTTAGGGCTAGGATCCTTTTTTCAGATTTTCCATCTGACTGCCGTGCCCAAAGTAAACTGCCTGGCCAGAAGCCAGGATATGCATATAATTGCTACCATTGGATAGAAAACACTTCGACATTTGTAGAAATGTTAAAATAATGTATGAGACTATAACACAATTGATATGGCAGGGGAAAATCCAAAGAAAAACCACCCGGAAGTTGTTTTTTGAGATCCCATGCTCTTACAATGGAAAGCTATGGGTCCTATTCAATTCCAGCTCCTAGATTGCAATTCATATGGCTTCCACTACATGTCAACAGTCCTTTGTCCAAGGTCTCTCTCTTTTGTCCTAAACGAGGAAGAAATGTGAGTTTTGCTACAGAGTTGTAAATCTTTATTTATTTATATTTATTTATCAGATTAGACAAGTGGTTGGTAGGTGATCAAATACGTATGTCATGCAATAAAATGCAAATTAATTACTTAAAAATCATACAATGTGATTTTCTGGATTTTTGGACCTCTACATGCTTTGTAAGTAGGAAAACCTGCAAAATCGGCAGTGTATTAAATATTTGTTCTCCCCACTGCATGTGTACTGTAGCTAAGAAAGTAATACTAAGTTTATGTTGTGTAGTAAGCTCTTAGTAGCCCATGTGCCTCACCCTAATATTTTGGTCCCTTTCCCCCTCACAACTTAGCCTACTGTTCTGACTTGGTGGCACATGTGGCCTGTAGCCTGTTTTAGAGAAATGACATTGAATACTGTTTGGTTCTGATTTCTTGACTTATGAAATCATGTAATATACTTATTCCTTTCAACTGAGGGAGAGAGGGTAATTTATAAAAATTACTATTATGTCCAGATATATTATTGTTAGCCATAAGGGATCCTATGGGAAGAGAAAATACACTGTCTGGTGCAAGTCAACATGACAGCCATGAGTTGGGGAGGGGTGTGCACTTTGGGGCAGAGGTCAGGTCAGATGAAGTGAGGAAGAACAGGTATCACTAAGGTTCTGTCTAGCTACAGAGATGCATTGGATTTTCAGATGTGTAGGAGTAGACTCAGCATAGAAGAAATGGTTAAAAATCAGTGCTTGTGTGAATGTCTCTTGCCGTTCGATTCTTTGGGAAGAATAAACGTTGATTAAAAACCATGGTGAATCCTGCTGACAATGCCAACTGTTAGGTTCTAATTATCAGAGTAAGAACTCGACGGACACTATGAATGCTTAAACCAACCAAAGAGTCCAGATCAGTGGAACAGGAGCCGGCACAACAAGGTAGGCACAGTTCCTACACTCATTTTGACATCTTGGGGAGATGAAAATCGTGGGCTGAACAGCCAGGAGGTAATCGTTGTAATAAGCTGCTCTCTAAAGATGAGAAAACCACCTTGAGTCAAGAACTACAGCATGGGAGTAACTTCAATGTAGCTGAAGTTATATTGCTGTGATGCCAGAAAGTTTCAACATTTTTTATGTTCCCTACTCACAAAAAAAGAAAGGGCATCAAAGTTGTATACATTGATTGCCAAATACTGTTGCTTGTTTTCATGTACTATACCGAATAAAAACCTCAAGTTCAATGTGTTTCCATCTCATTCTCAACTCGACCTATAGTTTTGTCACAAACAAATGTTTGCATTAAATAGCAAATGTGCCTACTCTGGTCATGGCACATGCACTGCTGTGGTGCTGGAGATAATGAATATGATGTTGAAAACTGGCAGAATTGCCCTTTAACATCCACTGAAAAGCACCGAGCAAATTGCATAAAGTGTCCTTAAAGTGACAGATGCTTAAAAAGTATCACTGAAATTGGGCACCTCCCTGCTTCGGAAAGTAAGGCCTTACTAGAGCCATTGCTCCTGATGTTTTTTGAGAGGCATGTCAACCTTTTTACTAGCGTATAAAAAGCTGTCAACAAAGCGCCGGGTTGCGAATAAGAAATTGCCATATGAGTTTATGATTTACTGTGCAACTGGATGAGATCTAAAGTGCTCACCGCAGGAAGACTCCCCGTCTCTCTCTCTCTCGCTGTCTAGTCTCTCTCTTCAAACCCCCTAATTTTCTCTCTCTCAGCTCTCTCTGTCACTCTCTTTGGCATTTTGCCCTGTATTCCCCTGCTCTTTGAAGATGAGCTGTAAGCAGCAACTAACTAAACTTCTTGTGTCATCTCCTCTGATCAGAGGTTGTGTACTGTCATCTACAAATCTGTGTGCACGAAGGTGTTCAAATGAGCATTTCTCTACACCTGCAATAACATCTGCTATAAATATATGTCATATAACATTTGATTTGATTTGAATTTGATTTGAGTGCATAGCATTTGCTGTCTGTTCATGGCAAGCATTTGGTTTATGGCAAGCATCAAACGGTTTGAAGTTTGTGTACGCATGACATGCTCTGTCAATATTAATGTTATAGAACTGTGGATGTAGTAACTACAGTACTTTAGTGACTGATTTTGTAACTTTTGTAAACTTATTGAATTGGTATCTATATGGCCTATTATAATCATATCCTGTTTGACATTGATTATGAATGTACTTGTCACTTTGTTTTAGAAGGGATGGTAAATGACCAATTGTTTCTCGTGACACCTTGGTCGGGTTCAATAAGGCCCGTAATGGAAAAGGTTTTCAATGGAAAACTAAAATGTATGTTTCTTATTGGAAAGATCCAGGTAGTCCCTTGCTGTTTCAGTCCATTTTATTTTGTTTGGTGCTTAATGAACACACACTCGTGTTGGTTTTTGACTAATTTGAAGATGTGAAGGTTGTTTATTTGCTTGTTCATATTCACTCATTCAGAATAGAGGAATTTCTGCATGATATTGTCTTGTTAAAACTGGAGTCGGAATGAATCTCAGCTGCAATTCAAAATCATTGCATGAAGAGATAATTTTCAAGTTGGTTCCAGAAAGTATAGGCTAGGTGTTAAAATGTCTTCCTAAATGAGGAGCAAGTGCAGCTCGGAATGCAATTTAGGTGCTGATATAGTGTAGGAGGTCATGCTCTCTGCAGTCTGCCAACTTAGCAGCTTCCCACCATTTTAATGCTCCATTAAATCGTACATGAGGCCGTTTACAACAGTTAATTACACACTGCAAAGTTAATATTGATGAGGCCAATGATTTACCCCAATAAGTGGGATTTTGACATGATGCCAACATGATAAGAAAATTATAATAAAATTGTCTCTCAGTTAGCCTAAATATTAGGCCATCGTCAAACCATTTACTTGATTTACATTATATAAACAAAAGTATGTGGGCAACCTTTGAAATTAGTGGATTCGTCTATTTCAGCCACACTTGTGAAATCGAGCACACAGCCATGTCATCTCTAGAGACAAACATTGACAGTAGAATGGCCTTCCTGAGGAGCTCAGTGACTTTCACCGTGGAACTGTCAAAGGATGCCACCTTTCCAACAAGTCAGTTTGTCAAATGTCTGCCCTGCTAGAGGTGCCACAGTCCAGTGTAAGTGCTTTTATTGTGAAGTGGAAATGTCTAGGAGCAACAACGGCTTAGCCGTGAAGTGGTAGGCCACATAAACTCACAGAATGGCACCGCCTTGTGCCAAGTCAGCTAAGAACAAATTCTTATTTACAATGACTTTCTATCAGAAGGCAAAAGGCCTCCTGCGGGGACAGGTTGGGATTAAAAATGTAAAATAAATTCTAAATATAGGACAAAACACACATCACGACAAGAGAGACACCACAACACTACATTCAGATGGACCTAAGACAACAACATAGCATGGCAGCAACACATTAAAACACAGCGTGGTAGCAACACAACATGGCAGCAGCACAACTTGTTAGCAGCACAAAACATGGTGCAAACATTATTGGGCACAGACAACAGCACAAAAGGCAAGAAGGTAGAAACAACAATACATCATGCGAAGCAGCCACAACTGTCAGTAAGTGTCCATTGAGTCTTTGAATGAAGAGATGGAGAAAAAACAGTCCATTTTGAGTGTTTTTTGCAGCTCGTTCCAGTCGCTAGCTGCAGCGAACTGAAAAGAGGAGCGAACCAGGGATGTGTGTGCTTTGGGGACCTTTACCAGAATGTGACTAGCAGAACGGGTGTTGTATGTGGAGGACGAGGGCTGCAGTAGGTATCTCAGATAGGGGGGAGTGGGGCCTAAGAGGGATTCATAAATAAGCATAAACCAGTGTGTCTTGCGATGGTTATACAGAGCTGACCAGTTTACAGAAGTGCATTGATGTGTCCTATAAGGAGCATTGGTGGCAAATCTGATGGTCGAATGGTAAAGAACATCTAGCTGCTCGAGAGCACCCTTACCTGTCGATTTATAAATGACGTCTCCGTAGTCTAGCATGGGTAGGATGGTAATCTGAATCAGGGTTAGTTTGGCTGCTGTGGTGAAAGAGGAGCGATTACGATAGAGGAAACCAGGTCTAGATTTAACCTTAGCCTGCAACTTTGATATGTACCAAGCCAAAGACCCCTCAGAAAAACCAATACTCCTTAGCCGGCACACAAGAACAGAATGGTCTATCGTATCAAAAACGTTGGCCAAGTTATTAAAAATAGCAGCAGAACTAATTTAGGACCTTTAAGGTTGCAGTGACACATCCATAAACAGAGCAGAAACCAGATTGCATACCCGAGAAAACACTATAGACATCAAGAAAGCCAGTCAGTTGATTATTGACAAGTTTTTCCAACACTTTTGATGAATAGGGCAAAATAGAAATGGGCCTATAAAGGGGGAGATCAACCTGATCCTAACTATTAAATAAAGGATGCACCGTGGCTGCCTTCCAAGCAATGGGAACCTCCCCAGAGAGGAGAGACAGGTTTAAAAGGTCAGAGATAGGCTTGGCGATGATAGGGGCAGCAACCTTAAAGAAAAAAAGGGTCTAAACCATCTGAACCAGATTGAGGTCAAGTTTAAGGAGCTCCTTTAGCACCTCAGACTCAGTGACCACATGCAGGGGGAAACTTTTGTGGTGGGGCAGTGGAAAAAGAGGGAGGAGCATCGGGGATAGTCACATTAGAATGGGTGGGAGAAGAGGAAATGTTGGAAGGCAAGGAAGCATGGCAGAGTCAAATAGGAATCCTTAATGAAGTGGTGATTAAAGAGCTCAGCCATGTGCTTCTTGTCAGTAACACCCACATTTATTCTCCAGGTCTTTAACCGTTTTTCAGAACTTCTTGGGGTTAGACCCACAGAGAGAGAACTGCTCTACGTGCCCGGTCGATATTCTGCCATGATTACTATACATTTAGTTAACTGTCGAGACTAAGTTAACAATGAAATAAATGTTAGCTGACATGGCTAATTGAGTTACTGTCAGTGACTGATAAAACAAGGGCTCTAAGCAACAGTTTATGTCACTTATGCGTGGAGCCAGCCCTGCATGGATTTAATTTAGGTTTAAGTAGGCTTATACTTTCATTGTAGGCTGTTGATGGGTGGACATTGGATAGCCTAAAACAATGAACTGAATTTGCTCCATCCCAGGGAGGACTTTGATTAGAAAATCTAGATTTCAAGGTAACACAAATACTGTCGGTGTCATTGGTTTACATTTAGTAAGGAGTTGTTCCGATTGGGGTTGATTTAGGAAGAATCATAATTATGCACTTTGGAACAAAGTTTTTCCTTGATATTGATTTCTTCAGTCTTGGGCGGCTGCGTCTCGTGAAGCATGTTTGATTCATGCAGCAAGTTTGTGCAGAAAATAATCTCCGTCGCAGTTAGAGCAGATTGATATGGCCACTGGTAGTTCATTCTGACGTCCGTATACTTCGATAATAAACTATCATTGTGAAAATCGTTGCTCTTGGAACGATACTGTTCGTTGTCTCAGCGCAACAGCAGTCTCTCGAATGCAGCGCATGAATATTATCTCTAGCATGCCACTTCGGAAGTAGGTCACCGTTTTACCATGTCTCAGCTCTATTGGGTGCTCGTTTTATTTCAAAATTACACGTCGACACTGTTCATCATTTATAAAAAGGTGTAATTTGAAGTAAGAGTGGACTCAAATCGACCATCTATCGTGACCTAAGGTAAAATTATATAGCGCATAATGCATCATATTTAATGTATAGCCTATGTGAGATACGTTGTAATAACATGTTTATAACTGCTTTATTATGCTTGCAGTCAGATGTCATGGTTATTCCTTGCCTGCACCCACCTGAACCGTTACTTCTGATATTATAGTATAGCCTTAGAATAGCCCGTGTCGGGAGTCGAACTCAAGAATTTAGAACAGATTTTTAACAGTGCATTATCAATTTCATGATTTGGGTTTAACCGGATTATAATGACTGACCATAATGTTAGGCTAAATGTCCGATTAGTAGGCTAATCGCTCATCTAAATACTGAGCACGCATTGAGTCGTGTGAGTTGGCGGTCTAAACTCATAGCCTCGTTGCTCATGGTGGTAAATTAATCTGGTAAATCCAGAACTGTGGAGTCTGCCGGAGACTGTGATACGCCCTATGAGAACGGCACTGAGAACGGTACTGTAACGGAAGGTCGGTTAAAATATATATATGCTTTATTGTCACATACACCGGATAGGTGCAGTGAAATGTGTTGTTTTACAGGGTCAGTCATAGTAGAACAGAACCCCTGGAGCAAATGAGGGTTAAGTGCCTTGCTCAAGGGAACATCGACAGATTGTTCACCTTCTCGGGCTCAGGTATTCGACAGTGACATTTTGGTTACCGAACAAACGCTCCGCTAGACTACCTGGTTCTCTCATCATATCCATGGTCTTCCACCGCCCTCTCCCATTATTGCAAGTTAAAAATAATATGATATGACATATCATAAACCATATAATATTATTATTATGACTGTTTTCTTTATCCAAGAGTTATCCATAAAGTTTTCCTTTTTTAATATTTTTTTTTTTAAACGTGCGTCATTTACACTTCATTCGTTCCATAGCCTGCTTTCTTATCCCAATGAAGCAACTTGATTTGACATCCATAGACAGAAACTCAAAGTGCCCCCTTCTGTTCCCTCATTATCTCTAATTAAAAATGGTCTTTCTGATGTATTGCATTTCATGGTCCTCGGAGTCCACTGGAAATAATGTCCCTTTAAATTGCGGGATGTTTGGAAATGCAAGGCTAAAAATGCAGTCCAGAATCAAGTCAACTGAACATTATTCTGGTTGCATGTACGTCTGCTATAGAATAGGAAAATGCTGAAGAAGGAATAACATCATGCAGAGAGTTGGCTTGTTTTTAGAAGGAAAATGACATTGCATTTTTGGGATTATTTTCTTGATACACATTTTAGTATTGATTTGTAAATTAAATGATTATAACATGAAAACAAGATTACCAGAACCACAGGCATCTGTTCAATTTGTTTTTTTTTGTCATGTCTTATTAATTTCTTGGCTCAGTGGGTGTTTGCAAAGGTTGCTCTTTGGTTGTAAAATATTTGAGGAAACCAGTGCAATGATATTGTGAAGAAAGAAAGGACCAGACCTGGGTTCAGTTAGTATTTGTTTTCTTTCAAATACTGCACTTGATTGAGCTTGCTTGGCACAATGGACTCAATGGAGTAGTCCCAAATGTGCAAACCCCATCTATCCGGCACTCAGGGAAGGCTCAATAAAAGGCATGTGTTTGAGTGAACCCACGTCTTTAAGAGTCTTGCATTTGCTAGCAATCATGCATATGATGCATATAGACAAGGGGTATTCTGCATTCCAAAAGGCAATTAATGTAGCCTACATCAAACTTCAGTTCTAATCGATGTGTGAGGAATTTGTGTGAATAACAGACAACTATATCCATAGAATGGCAGGCTGGGGTCCCATAAAGTGCCATATTGTTGGTGTGTATAGAGCCTACTGTTACAATGTGGTATTTCATACAACATCCAGCTCCTGTAGTCCTGTTATTGTTTTTAAGACCAGTTATTCATTTGTGCGTAAAAAAAACCCCATCTCCATTCATGTCATAAGAATTTCCCACTACCTGTACTGGGGGTGATTAGTTAGTTTAGAGTTATGTGTGTTATTCTGCATTGATTTCAGTGGGTAGGCTAATTGTTTGTCACAGGGTTCTTCCTGGGAAGGAGAGGCGGACCAAAACGCAGCGTGGTTATTTCAATACATCTTTAATAAAGATGAAAATAGAACAATATACAAGAACCGAAAACAGCCCTATCTGGTGTAACAAACACAAAGACAGGAACAATCACCCACAAAACCCAACACAAAACAGGCTACCTAAATATGGCTCCCAATCAGAGACAATGACTAACACCTGCCTCTGATTGAGAACCATATCAGGCCCAAACACAGAAACAGACAAACAAGACATCCAACATAGAATGCCCACTCAGATCACACCCTGACCAAACAAAACATAGAACATACAAAGCAAACTATGGTCAGGGAGTGACATTGTTAGGAAATTGTTTGCTTAGTAGTCACACCAACATTTGAATGGTTGCCGATTGATGATAGGCATTTGTATGATAGAAAACATGAATTGTCATAAGAGAAAGCCGTTAAAGAATGTCCATTCAGACAGTAACTATTAGAGTTTTTCAAGCAGACTATGGATCATATCAGCTTTTAGGTTTTATCTCCATGCGGCCAGTATTGGAAAAATACTTCAATCCGGATTGTATGGCATGGCAACAGAGTCTCACAATCAACTCGTGCATATATGTACGAAATGCATTTCAGCAAATTTTGTGCGTTTTTCTGGCTTAATTCGTGAGAAAAGACACTAATTTATGTGCTTCTTAATTCGTGCGAAAAGACACAAATTGAACCAGTAGGCTACACACAAGCCTTTTCAAAAACCATATAGACGCGATAGTTTATATTTAATTTTTGTTCTTAAACTCGATGTAGGATCAGGCAAAATCCCTTGAGTTGCGCACCTTATGCAGGTTTGGTCCTCGGTTGGTTGCCATGTATTTCATTTTTGTTCTTAAACACAATGTAGGACTTGGCAAAATTCCTTGAATTGCGCACCTTACGCAGGTTTGGTCCTCGGTTGGTTGCCATGTGTCCATATTGAGTGGTGTGGTCATGATGTCTAGGTCCGCTTGTCAACGGATGTGGAAAGCATAGTGCAACCTAGGAGTTTGGTTTCTAGGTTTGAGTCGGTTGATCCACTTCCACATGGAAACCGGAGGGGGGAAGGGAGGGGGTGCACTCCACACATATGCGCGTAGGCCTTCCGTAGGGTGGGGGTTAGGGTTAGGTCCAGTTGGAGTTAGGGTTAGGTATAGTTAGTAGAATGGTTAAGGTTAGGGTTAAGGTTAGGGTAAGGTATCGCGTATATGGTTGTTGCAAAGGCTTGTGTGCCTACTGGTTAAATTTGTGTCTTTTCGCACAAATTAAGTAGCACATAAATTAGTGTATTTTCAAACGAATTGAACCACGCACAAATGCACAAAAACGCACGAAATCTGCTGAAATACATTTTGTGCATATATGCGCAAATTAGATGTGAGGCTGGGCTGGGCATGGATGATCGCTTCAGTGAGTCTAAGATATGAATGGCCTCTGTGGAAAGTTGTGCTTCTCTGGAGTGAGAAGAACAATTTACTCTAGTGTTCTGTGCCCGAGAGAACATACAGTGTGTTCGGAAAGCACTGTTTTGCCCCTTGACTTTACCACAATTTGTCACGTTACAACTTATTCTAAAATGGATTTAATTGTTTTCCCCCTCATCAATCTACACACAATACCCCATAATGACAAAGCAAAAACATTTTTTTTAAATACATTTTAGCAAATTTATCAACAATAAAAAAAATGAAAAACCTTATTTACATACAGTTGAAGTCGGAAGTTTACATACACTTAGGCTGGAGTCATTAAAACTTGTTTTTCAACCACTCCACAAAGTTATTGTTAACAAAGTATAGTTTGGGCAAGTCGGTTAGGACATCTACTTAGTGCATGACACAAGTATTTTTCCAAGAATTGTTTACAGACAGATTATTTCACTTATAATTCACTGTATCACAATTCCAGGGGGGCAGAGGTTTACATACACTAAGTTGACTGTGCCTTTAAACAGCTTGGAAAATTCCAGAAAATGATGTCATGGCATTAGATGCTTCTCATTTGAGTCAATTGGAGGTGTACCTGTGGATGTATTTCAAGGCCTACCTTCAAACTCAGTGCCTCTTTGCTTGACATCATGGGAAAATCAAAAGAAATCAGCCAATACCTCAGAAAACATTTTTAGACCTCCACAAGTCTGGTTCATCCTTGGGAGATATTTCCAAACGCCTGAAGGTACCATGTCATCTGTACAAACAATAGTACGCAAGTATAAACTCCATGGGACCACGCAGCTGTCATACTTACCGCTCAGGAAAGAGCTCTGTCTCCTTGAGATGAACGTACTTTGGTGCGAAAAGTGCAAATCAATCCCAGAACAACAGCAAAGGACCTTGTGAAGATGCTGGAGGAAACAGGTACAAAAGTATCAAAATCCTCATTAAAACAAGTCCTATATACACATAACCTGAAAAGACACCTCAGCAAGGAAGAAGCCACTGCTCCAAAACCGTCATAAAAAAAGCCAGACTACAGTTTGCAACTGCACATGGAGACAAAGATCACACTTTTTTGAGAAATGTCCTCTTGTCTGATGAAACAACATTTTTAACTGTTTTGCCATAATGACCATCGTTACGTTTGGAGGAAAAAGAGGGAGGCTTGCAAGCCGAAGAACACCATCACAACCGTGAAGCATGTGGGGTGCTTTGCTACAGGAGGGACTGGTGCACTTCACAAAATAGATGGCATCATGAGGACGGAAAATTATGTGGATATATTGAAGCAACATCTCAAGACATCAGTCAGGAAGTTAACGCTTGGTTGTAAATGGATCTTCCAAATGAACAATGACCCCAAGCATACTTCCCAAAGTTGTGGCAAAATTGCTTAAGGATAACAATGTCAAGGTATTGGAGTGGTCATCACAAAGCCCTGACCTAGATCCTATAGAAAATTTGTGGTCAGAACTGAAAAAGCGTGTGCAACAAGGAGGCCTACAAACCTAACTCAGTTTCACCAGCTCTGTCTGGAGGAATGGGCCAAAATTCACCCAACTTATTGTGGAAAGTTTGTGGAAGGCTACCCGAAACGTTTGACCCAAGTTAAATATTTTAAAGGCAATGCTACCAGATACTAATTGAGTTTATGTAAACTTCTGACCTACTGGGAATGTGATGAAAGAAGTAAATGCTGAAATAAATAATTCTCTCTACTATTATTCTGACATTTCACATTCTTAAAACAAAATGGTGATCCTAACAGAGAGAATCCTAAAACAGATAATTTTTAAATGTCAGGAATTGTGAAAAACTGAGTTTAAATGTATCTGGCTAAGGTGTATGTAAACTTCAGACTTCAACACTAGACATTCAGACCCTTTGCTATGAGACTCGAAATTGAGCTCAGTTGCATCTTGTTTCCATTGATCATCATTGAGATGTTTCTACTTGATACTTGTCCACCTGTGGTAAATTCAAATGATTGGATATTATTTGGCAGGTGCACACCTAACCAAGCCATGAGGTCAAAGGAATTGTCCGTAGAGCTCCAAGACAGGATTGTGTCGAGGAACAGATATGGGGAAGGGTACCAAAACGTTTCTACAGCATTGAAGGTCCCCAAGAACACAGTGGTCTCCATCATTCTTAAAAATGAAAACATTTGTAACCACCAAGGCTCTTCCTAGAGCTGGCTTCCCAGCCGTACTGAGCAATTGGGGGAGTAGGGCCTTAGTCAGGGAGGTGATCAAGAACCCGATGGCCACTCTGATAGAGCGCCAGAGTTCCTCTGTGGAGGTGGGAAAACCTTCCAGAAGGACAATCATCTCTGCTGCACAACACCAATAAGGCCTTTATGTTAGAGTGGCCAGACAGAAGCCACTCCTCAGTAAAAGGCCCATTACAGCCCGCTTGAAGTTTACCAAAAGGCACCTAAAGGACTCTAAGACCATGTGAAACAATATTCTCTAGTCTGATGTAACTAAGATTGAACTCTTTGGCCTGAATGCCAAGCGTCACGTCTGGAGGAAACCTGGTACTACCCCTACGGTGAATCATGGTGGTGGCAAATGCAGGTGTGCCCAAGAATACTCAAGGCGATAATCGCTGCCAAAGGTGCTTCAAAATATATTTGAGATTCCTCAAAGTAGCCACCCTTTGCCTCGATGACAGCTTTGCACACTCTTGGCATTCTCTTAACCAGCTTCTCCTGGAATGCTTTTCTAACAATCTTGAAGGATATCCCACATATGCTGAGCACTTGTTGGCTGCTTTTCCTTGACTCTGCGGTCTAACTCAACCATAACCATCTGAATTGGGTTTAGGTCTGGTGATTGTGGAGGCCAGGTCATCTGATGCAGCACTCCATGACTCTCCTTCTTGAATAAATAGCCCTTACATAACCTGAATGTGTTTTGGGTCATTGTCCTGTTGAAAAGCAAATGATAAGTAAAGGAGTGGAATAAGAATATATATATATATATATATAAATATATGGATGAGCAATGAGAGAGCGGCATAGGCAAGATGCAGTAGATGGTATCTAAAACAGTATCTGCATACGAGATGAGTAATGCAAGATATGTAAACATTATTAAAGTGGCATTATTAGTGACTAGTGATCCATTTATTAAAGTGGCCAATGATGTCAAGTCTGTATGTAGGTAGCAGCCTCTCTGTGTTAGTGATGGCTGTTTAATGGTCTGATGGCCTTGAGATAGAAGCTGTTTTTCAGTCTCTCGGTCCCAGCTTTGAAGCACCTGTACTGACCTCGCCTTCTGGATGGTAGCGGGGTGAACAGCCAGTGCCTCGGCTGGTTGTTGTTCTTTTGACCTTCCTGTGGCATCGGGTGCTGTAGGTGTCCTGGAGGGCAAGTAGTTTGCCCCGGTAATGCGTTGTGCAGACCGCACCCTCTGGAGAGCCTTTCTGTTGTGGGCGGTGCAGTTCAGTCTCTCGGTCCCAGCTTTGAAGCACCTGTACTGACCTCGCCTTCTGGATGGTAGCGGGGTGAACAGTCAGTGCCTCGGCTGGTTGTTGATCTTTTGACCTTCCTGTGGCATCGGGTGCTGTAGGTGTCCTGGAGGGCAAGTAGTTTGCCCCGGTAATGCGTTGTGCAGACCCACCCTCTGGAGAGCCTTTCTGTTGGGGGCGGTGCAGTTGCTGTACCAGGCGGTGATGCAGCCTGACAGGATAATCTCAATTGTGCATCTGTAAAAATTTGTCGGGCTTTTAGGTGACAAGCCAAATTTCTTCAGCCTCCTGAGGTTGCAATTATTTCTAAACCTGTTATTGCTTTGTTATTACGGGGTATTGTGTGTAGATTGATGAGGGTGAAAAAATAGTTTAAGTATTTTAGAATAAGTCTAACATAACAAAATGTGGAAAAAGTCAAGGGGTCTGAATAATTTCCGAATGCACTGTAGATGTTAAAGTAGTATCTTTGCCCTTCTAAGAGGTTGTAATAAGCATATGATTTGAATCTTTTTCCATTGAATACACAGTCCCGGTCTGTTCAATGTTAAAACTTCTTGGCGCTACCCATCCCGTTAGCGGGATCATTTTCGTCAGCAACCGCTGAATAGCATAGCGCAACAGTCAAATAATATGAAATCACAAGTGCAATATTGCAAAACACAGTTTAGCCTTTTGTTAATCCACCTGTCGTTTCAGATTTTGAGATTATGCTTTACAGCGAAAGCAATCCAAGTGTTTGTGTAAGTTTATCGATAGCATAGCATAACATGTACACTTAGCATCAGGAAGCTTGGTCACCAAAATGTATATTTCTGTTTTTTTGTATTTGTTGTGTTCATAATAAAAAATACATCAAATAAAACATTTAAATAAATGAAAAAAAGAACATCCCAAACCCTCCCCTAACCCGGACGACACTGGACTCAAACCAGGATGTCTACTGGCACAGCTAGCACTGCGATGCAGTACCTTAGACCACTGCGCTACTCAGGAGGCCTGGCCCAACACTCTTAACCGCTAAGCTACCTGCCGAATAACTTAAGCATGATTGGAACTACACAATGGGATAGGGCAAGTTTTTGCTTTCCATGACTCAATATTGTGTGTGTGTGTGTGTATGTGTGTGTGTGTATGTGTGTCCACCTGAGGGGAAATTCATCTATTGAGATGATCCTATGGAAGTCAGCAGCAGTACCCTTCTGACTGTGTGGCTAATTTAAAACCCATATCCCCTCTGTGTTGATAGCGTCATAATGGTTTGGGCTAGAAACTAATATGACCTCACTATGGAAAGCTGAGACTCTCTCGAACATGTACCATAATAAAAACTGTATTGAGCCTTACTTTCTTAATGCGCGTGCATTCACTGTCATGTCGGTTAAGTTTCTGCAAAAAAACTCTCCCCATTCATTGATATTTCTATGTCTCCTCCCCCAGGGTCTGTATGAAGGGATGTGATGACCCATGCACGACAGAAGGACTCTCTGAGCAGATACCATTCCGGTAACTCCTGGGAGCAGTTCGGGGGGGTGCCACATGCTGAGGCCATGGTGGGGGGAGCCCGGCCTGATCGCCCAAAACTAAAAAGAGGGAGGCCCAAGAAGATCAAGAGGGGCAGAGCGAAAGAGCGCAATGATCTGAGAGTGGTGGAGAAGAAGGAGGAGGAGAAGGACAGGAAGCTGTACCCTCTCAGGGCCAGGACACTGGATCAATGTGAGGGGGACACCCTCAACTGTCGCGTCTTTCTCACCCGTCTGGAGGAGGGTGGTGATGAGGACAAGGCGAGCTGCTTGAAGGGTCGAATAGAGACCAAAGAGGAACGGAGCCATAACCTGGTGCGTGGAAGGACCAAGCCCTGCAAGTCTAGACAAAATACCTTCAAAGCTTATCAGAAATTGCCGGAATTAAACAAACAATTAAAATTGTTATGCACATTACCTGTTGTGGAGCCTCGCAAACGGAGACTAGCCTCTCTGAATGCAGAGGCTGTGAATAGGCTGCTCTTATATAGAGAATATCCTCAAGGGGCCAGACTCATAAAGAAGCTACAGTCCAATGGGAATCTGGCAAAAGATGCAGTAATTTTGGGACACAACACCCCAAGGGGTCCTAAAGTGGCAAAATCAGACATTTATGTAACTGGAAGTTCCAAACAAAACAAAAAGTCTATGAAGATGGAAGACATGGATCTACTGAGCCTGTACGGTCCTACCCCCCGGCGTCAGGCCAGTCTCAACGCTGCTGCTTTGCTCAAGATCACCAGCACCTCCTTCAAAGCCAAACACCGGGTGGCTAAGACCAACTGCAAGCAAATGAGTGCAGTACTGAGGACCAAACAGTCACTGCACCCCAAGCTAAAGAAACAACAGTATCATAAACTCCAACACGGGAAATACCAGACCCATCCACAGCTGATTCAGAGATGCTGTAATCTCTATAAGAGGGAGTCATTCCACCCCGAACCCCAGTGGGAGGGGATTACAGGGGGGAACGGCTCCATCAGATCTGGCTTCCAGTGTCGAGCCTTGCTGGGCTACCCGATGAAGTCTGTGAAGGAGGAACAGGTCAAGACGCAGTTGACTCCTTCTTTCTACAGCTGCTCCCAAGAAAGGTCAGTGGAGTATTGCCACCAACTGGCCCTGTTCCTCAACCAGAAGAGCTTTGGTGAAGACAAACTTGAGGAGCGTTCGCTCTCCAATAGCTACCTCCCCTCTCCCCGTTCCCTGGCCCACCCACATGCCCTAACCATAAGCCCCCACCCTTACCCGTGTTTCTCGGGCTACTACGTCCACTTTTCTCACCATGAAACCTCCTCTACCCTCATGACCTCCGTGAGCTCCATCCCCATGCCCTACCCTCCCTCCTCTGTGGCCCCCATCCCGTTGAGCGAGGCTCCACAACAGGGCTCTCTACCCTTAGGAATCGCCCACCCGGTCTACTGCTATGGAGAATCCTGCCAAATCAGTGGATACGCATATAGAGCAGTACCGACGCTAGCCAGCAGGAGGTGCTGTTATAATGCAGGCTGCTCCAGCTGCAGCCACAAGATTAAGATGGGTAAGGGGAGGCAGAAATGCCTATAAATACAGTCACCTCCACAATTATTAGCACCCTTGATAAATATGAGCAAAAATACTGTATAAAATAAATTATACAAATACTGAGCTATATCATATGCTTATTTTTTTAAATTATTATTTTATACAAATACAATTGCTCAGAGAAAGAGATTTTGCTAAACAAGTAAGTAAAACAAATAAGTTATTGGCACCTCTAAAGATTATTATAAATAAGATGTAACAAAATTAAATCTGCATTAACATTCTACTTTTAAAAATTAATCTCAGTTTAAGGAACTGTATTGTGGCCTTCCATGGCTTCCTATTTCACTGGGGTATAAAAATGATGTAGTACACACATATTTATTATCCCTTTGTCATTCATCATGTGAAAAGGCAAAGAACCCACAAACGAAAATAAATAAATGGTTGTTAACCTTCAAAAAACAGGCAATGGGAGAAAAAACAATTGCAAAAAAAACTAGTATACCACTTACCACTCTTTGGGCAACAATTAAGAAGTTTAAAACCAGTGGAACAGTGGTAAACTTGCCTGGTATTGGACGCAAGTGTATCTTGTCCCCACGCACAGTGAGGAAGATGGTTCTGGAGGTAAAGAAAAAACCAAGGACCAAAGTTGGAGAATTACATTCACCACCTCCATACCAATATGCTCTTTGGAAGGGTTGCCTTTATTATTAAGAGCAACCAACAATTGTAAATGCCAGGAGTTCGCTAAACGTATTGGCACTTGGTTTGGAACCAGTGCTATGGTCAGATGACATGAAAATAGAGCTCTTTGGCCATGCACACCAGTGGTGAGTTTGGAGACAAAAGCATGATGTGTATTCAGAAAAGAAACTCATACCCAGCTAGCAAATAACATTCTGAGAACCAAATGTTTCTTAGAGCTTGGTGAGAGTGTGGTTAATTATTTTCTTGGTATTTTATTACTTTACAGAAGTTTCCTAAAAGTTCAAACATGGTTGGATTTAATAAAAATGTTGATAATGTTTTAGGAATGCAACTGGTTTGACATTGGGAATGTTCTCACATTGTTTCTAATGTTCTCGGAACAATGTCCTTCTGTGGAAATGTCAGTAACTCAGCATAACATTTCCTATAGGTTTCCTCATGGTTCTATTTAAAGTCTTGTTCTCAAATTGTTCTGAGAACGTTAAGACAACTTTCCATAAGAAAACGTTAGTAACGTTCAGAGAAGGTTCAACAAATATTATTTAAAAACATATACATTCCGTTCTCAGCGTCATCAAAACTACATGTATCTCGATCCTCTATCTTGTTAAGTGTTTCAGCCACTAATTGGCCACACCTGATCTTAATGAGTACTTGTTTCCTTTTAAATGGGTTCTGTCTGAATACACTAAAATGAACAGCTTTGTATAAGTAAAAAAAAAACATGGCATGCTATCTCCATCCTGGTGGTGCAATGGACTAATTCCATGTTTTAGAGAACAGAAGATCATAGGTTCAAATCATAGTGACACAATAAAAAATAAATGTGTTTCCATGATTAATGCCTAAGAAAATGAATTTCCATGTGTGCCTGGAGTTAGCCTAAGCTAGAAAACAGTTAGCCTAAGCTAGCAGTGTTATTAAAAGTCTTAATGAAACATATTCTCAGAACATAATTTAATAATTAGCTTCAAATAACCTATACATTCTGTTCTCAGATCGTTAATAAAGCCTTCCAGGGAACCATAGTAATACGTTATCAGAATCTACCTGTAACCTAAGAATTAACGTTGACAGAACAGGCTAAATGTTCACGTCAGTTCTCAGAACATAACAAAAAAAATTAGTTTTACCAGTCAGGAAACTTATGGCTTCATTCCCAGAACTAGTGAGAAACCAAAAATGTATCTTCCCACAACTTCCTAGGAACCAAATGTGCTAGCTGGGTACCTACTTAAAAAAATGGTGGTGGATCTTTGATGTTATGGGGCTGTTTTGCTTCCACTGGTCCTGGGAACCTTGTTAAGGTCAACGGCATCAAGAACTCTAATGTCCCAGGACATTTTAGCCAAAAAAACTGGTTGCCTCTGCCAGGAGGTTCAACTTGGCAACAAGTGGCTCTTCCAGCAAGACAACAACCCCAAGCACACATCAATATCTACAAAGAAAGGATTAACTGAACACAAAATCAAAATTTTGGCAATGGTCATCTCTGTCTTCGGACGACAACCCCATTGAAAACCTTTGGTTTGAATGAATTGAAGTGGGCAGTCCATAAGCGCAGACCAAATGTTATTAAGGATCTGGGAATATTCTGTACAGAGGATCCCTCCCAATATGTCTCCAATCTCAAAAAACATTTTAGAAAATGGCTCAGTGCTGTTATCCTCGCAAGGGAAGGCTGCCGGAGTATTAAAAACAGGGTTGCCAACAATTTTTTGATTTATTCTTATCACTTGTTAAACAAAATCTCTTTCTCTGAGCAATTGTATTCGTCTAAAATAATGTCTTTTTTTTAGTTTACAATATAGCTCAGTATTTGTCAAATTTATTTTATACAGTCTTTTTTTGCTCATCTTTATCAAGGACGGTAATCACTTTGGAAGTGAATGTATACAGTGATAATGATGTGAAATGGCCATGATAGTTGCAGGGTGTTAACCACATGTTTGAGATGGCTCAGTGTCCTTTAAGTCGATCAGTCAAACCAGCAACAATCTGTGGAGAATACTTATGTTTTGACCTTGAGAATACTCCTCACAGGAATGGCAGTTATAGGAAAAGGTTACAGAGAATAAGAAATATCACATGGGAGGGAAGAATCAACATTTTATAAGAAATTTGTTCAGTCATGTTCTCCCGATTCATTCAGTGGGGTCTAAAAGCCTGGTAGGGTTTAACATCCACAGTCCTGAGCTGAACTTTGTTTCTTCATCCTTGACCCTCCCCCCACTCAACGTACATGGTCAGTGGAGTTCCTTACCTACTGCATCTAGCCACTAGTTGTATGAGTATTCACCACAGATGGTTTAGATAGAATGTACTGTATTTACTACTGAAGCTGAGTAGTATTCATGCGGAGATGCCAAGCTGTGGTCTTTGATCAGTTACTCTGGAATCCCAATTGCTCCCAGTGGTCCTCTATATAGGGTCTGTTAATCTTTGTAGCAGAGCTTGGTACTGTACACACATGATGAAGGAAAAAGGAAACCGCACACTACTCTTGATAGTATCACTGATCTTTAATAAGCTTTACGTATCGGCCTCACAGCCTTCGTCAGAGCTTTATTTTTTTTTAATTAGCACCCTTATGTAGACCTAGCCCCAACCACATCCGTTCCACGCATCGAAAGTGGTTGAAGGTGAAGGAAAAACAAGTGTTACCAAATATAACAATATGCATTTCACAAATATTCAAATAAAGTGTGTAAATAAGATCTATTAAACACGTATGTAAAACCACAATGAGGACATAGACCTACCGAGCAAGTTTTCATTAATCATTGGGTACATCGTACAAAAAACATCAGAGTAATCTTAAATAGGGGAATAATTCATGTTCAAATTCACAACATAACATATCATTAAGACCTTTAGGAAATAATGTTTGGAGGGTGAAAATCCGAAAACATTATTACATTACATTGGAGTACAATACAGCGTCTCTACTACCTTTGTGCACTGGTCTTAATGGTCAGGTGAAGCTGCCCCACAGCTTGGTTGATTCCTATGTTAAAAAAAAAGACTCTACATTTCATTAGAGTACAATACAGCGTCTCTACTACCTTTGTGCACAGATCCAGTCATGCATCAGATTATGTAATAATATACTTCCAGGAATAAACAGAAGTGGTAAATGAGTGCCGATTGAGATGAGAGTCAAGTAGCATAAATGCTATAATACAAAAAAAAAAAAAACATTTCGCGTAATAGGTGGCTAAACACTATTCACAAAAAAAGGTGCATAAAATGCTTTGACCTCAACTGACTGCATCACTTTGTATATTACAGTATCATATCAACTTTAACCAGTTCTCTGATTCCACACTGCCGGTCTGTGGTCCATCAGACCACAATAAATGGACATCTCTGTCATTCTGATGTGCATTTGTGGCCTGCTGTTTCAGCCTTGTGCCTCACAGCTACAATTAATACAGGGGATACAGATAGGCAGTGTTCTAATCTCTACTGCATGCAGTGTCGGTGTTTCTATATCAGTGGTGCTGAAACAGAGTGGGCTCACCATGACAGGAAAGGAGAGGATGAGTCTAAAGTTTTTGTGAGGGTCTATGTTTGGGTGCGTGTGGGTGCATGTGTGTGGGTTCACGAGACTGGTCACTCCAGTGTCTGACAGCTCCAATTCTCCCCACAGAAGACTACTCCTCGTCTCTAGAGGACCACAGCTCCTCCTCTGTCCCAGCCTCCCCCGCACCCCGGCCCCTCTCCGGCTGCCCCGCCAGCCCCAGCACTCCCCCAGCTGCCCAATCAGTGGCCTGCTTTCAGACCTCTCTATCAGACCCCAGCCAACTGCAGGTCCCGCTGCAGGTGGTCCGGGAGTGCCCTCAGAGTGCCAAGCCACCCAGCAGCTCTCTGTCTGGGGTGAGCAGCGGCTCGTGTTCCGTCTGCCCCCACATTCAAGACAAGCAGCAGCTGGGGCCCGCCAGCCTCGCAGCCTGCAGAGCTGCCAAGCAGCAGAGGATCACCTGTCGCCGGGCAACCAATGGTTGGCTGCCCGTGGGCGTGCCCTTCGAGAGGGAGGTTTTCACTGTGGTACGTGTTGCTGTGTTAAAGGGATAATCCACCCCCAGAAATAAAAATCATGAAACTCCTGTCAATTTGGTGAAAGCCTATGTTTAATCAGTAGGTAAAGTGATAATATTCCAGTGATTTAACTTCTAAGTGGTCCGTCTGTGAAATCAGGAAATCATGTAGGAACGCATTATAGCTACTGTACATGGTTCTCGTCACTGGAGATAGGGGATCACACTATCACATCCAATAATGCTTTTAAAACAATTACCTGCACTCAGATCACCAAATCAGCCAATAGATGGAATGGGCATACTTGTCTAGAACAGCGATTCTCAACTGTTGGGAACATTTGAATGCGTTGCGGTTGTCATTTAAAAATAATAATAATAAAAAATAATGATTTTATGAATAAATACTACAGTCTGAACTTGAGTGACTTACACCAGGTAGAAAGTTTGTAGAAATTATAATGAATTTACATTTTAAAATAATTTTCTCTCTGAAAATGAATAACAGTATTTTTAATATAGAGCTATTAGCAGTGCCATTTTGGTTGATTTTGTGGTCTCAAACTATGAGTTTATTAACATTCTTCATCAAAAATATGGGCAAAATTGTATTATTGACAATAAAAGGGGTGGGAATGGTGTTCCCTTGTCATGTAATTGCTACATTTAATATCAATATAGCATTTAAAATATACTGAAGAAATGGATAAATGCAACATGTAAAGTTTTGTTCCCCATGTTTCATGAGCTGAGATAAAAGATCACAGAAATATTCCATATTCACTAAAAGCTTATTTATCTCAAATGTTGTGAACAAATTTGTTTACATTCCTGTTAGTGAGCATTTCTCCTTTGCCAAGATAATCCATCTACCTGACAGGTGTGGCATATCAAGAAGCTGATTAAACAGCATGATTATTACACAGGTGCACCTTGTGCTGGGAATAATAAAAGGCCACTCTAAAATGTGCAGTTTTGAGGGTGTGTGCAATTGGCATGCTAACTGCAGGAATGTCCACCAAAGTTGTTGACAAATAATTGAATGTAAATTTCTCTACCATAAGCTTCCAACTTCGTTTTACAGAATTTGGCAATACGTCCAACCGGCCTCAAAACCATAGACAACGTGTAATCACGCCAGCCCAGGACCTCTACATCCTTCTTCTTCACCTGCGGGATCGTCTGAGGGGGTGCTGAGGAGTATTTATGTCTATAATAATGTCCTTTTGTAGAGAAAAACTAATTCTGATTGGCTGGACCTGGCTCCCCAGTGGGTGGGCCTATGCACTCCTAGGCTGACTCATGGCTGCACCCTTGCCCAATAGATATCCCAGTCCTGTGAAATCAATCAATTTATTTTAATTGACTGATTCACTTACATGAACTGTCAAATCTTTGAAATTGTTGCATGTTGCGTCTATATTTTTGATCAGTATAGGTTTCCAGATTGTGTTTTGGCGATTATGTTTTTTCAAATATTGGGTCACGACTGAGACAACCTGGTTCAATTTGGGTCCCGAGGCAAAACCAGTTGAGAACCACTGGTCTAGAACACATCCAACCGTTTATATCGTCACAAGAAAGTATATTTTGATTAGATGTGCTCAATCTAAACAGTGCACCAAATGTTCAATTCAGTTTCTCCTTCAAGTACCATCTCGCAATGCGCCCTGTTTGCCTGTGGGAAATGTGTGAAAGGGCCGTTGTTCCCATAGCAATGTACTCCGCACTTGCTCTGGGCAGAGAGGAACTGCAAGTTGAAATCAGTGAGATAAACTTCTAAATGGATAGAGCAATTTGTTTAGGTCATTTTCCAGCTAGCTAGCTACTTTACATGCTGATATTTACTTTGGTATTATTGTACGTAGCTATGTTTGCTAGCTTCTTTTGCAATTTGGAAATTGTTGTGGAAATCTGTCGCAGCTCAAGTCGACTACAAAAACGACATTGTAATGCTCTCTCTCTGGGCTAGCTACAATGTTGGTTTTGTAGTCGACTTGAGCTGCAACAGATTTCCACAACGATTTTCACATTGCAACAAAATAAAAAATAATTCACATGTTGCTACCAACCTTTGTTATAACAACAAAATGAAACATTTCTTCACCCCAAAATATTGTTTTCACATTTTAGTGTTATTTAACAATGTTCAACACTGTAATTAGTGGTTTGGGGTGGATTATTCCTTTAAGAGATATTGGTTGTACCTTGTAAGGTAGGCTACAGAATATTATATTTAGTACTGTAAAGACAAACTTTGTCTGTATGCATGTATGATATTATTACACATCATGTGCTTAGCTTGTGCTTGCATGTACTAATAACATTGCTAATAGTATGTGGCAACAATGGTTATATTTTGAATATGTTTCCAGGGGGAAGAGACAACAGTGTTGCGCAAATGTTTTGAAGGGGTCAAACGGGATGGGGAGGTAATTTGGGTTCGAGACACAGTCCTGCTGCGCTCTGGCCCCAGGAAAAAGTATCTGCCCTACATAGCCAAAATCTCAGCCCTATGGGAGGACTCAGAATCCGGTGAGGCACCGCCTTTTTTACACAAATCTAAACTGACACAGATGGATGAAAAACGAAACTATAGCCATGTTTAAAACCATAGACCCACAGGTTCAAATAGTATTGATTTTGTTTGAAATACTTCAGATTGAGCTTGCCTTGCACAATGGAACTAATGGAATAGCCCCAAAAGTACAAAACCTGCCCATATTTTGTTCCAGGCAGGAATCAAATGCTCAAAACATTAGAATGAAAACAAATACCATTTGAACCAAGGTTTGTTAAACAGACCATTGTTTGCTGCATAATCATTTAGAGAATGTGACAAAACGTGAAATATTATGAATAGGATCCCTACCCATCATCGGATGGAATCCCTACCCATCATAATTCGATACAACTTCAGTTATCCTCTTATCACTCTGAAAATTGCACTGTCTGTGTGTATCCTTAGGAGAGATGATGATGAGTCTGTTTTGGTACTACCGCCCAGAACACACACAGGGAGGCCGCAATCCCAGCACACACTGTGAGGTGAGTTTGCAGAAAGCTGAGTTCATACTGTGTGGCTGCAATCCACAATGTTTGTCCAGCCGCAGCTTGGTTCTCCATAGGGAATGAGATGGCAAACACATTGCTTCCGTTGAATTATGTATTTCCTGGAGAAATAGGCTACAGGCTTCCCGTTGTCAATATCCCTCAGGAACAAACAGACTTTGTTCACCCAGGCTAGAAATAATAAACAGCAGCCTTATTCACAACCCACTGGGCACAGATGTCAATTCAACGTTTATTCCACGTTAGTTCAACGTAATTTCATTGAAATGACGTGGAAACAACGTTGATTCAATCAATGTGTGCCCAGTGGAAATGATCTGCGAGAGAGCTAGTAGGGAAAAAAAGGTTTTGAAACAGGGAGGCACTAACTGAACCAACATAGCGGGGAGGGTCTCCCTGAAAGTGCCACCAGAGTGGTACGGCCTGATTTTCATGACCTGTTGTAAAACATTTTGCTGCAGTGTGCCCTACTTTAATACCCTAGGCTTTGAGAAGACCAAAGCTACTGCTTTGCTCTACTAAAGCCTCTGTAAGGATAACTAGCTAGGATTAAAACAAGACACACTTTTTTGATCTCCCATGACTGTGTGATTTCCTGATGGTATAAGTGGGTCTTGGTAATGATGTCAGATACACATAGTTGCGAGATTCCTCTTCATATTAAAGGGATAGTTCAGTCATAACATATTTTGATACATGATACATGCATATGTAAAATTGCTGAAACATATTTGTTTTGGTTCATAAGTAAGTTCATTTTCTTCAGTCTTGTCACCTGACTTTGTTTCCAGAATGAGATTTTTGCATCTCGTCATCAGGACCAGAACAGTGTGGCCTGCATTGAAGACAAGTGCTACGTTTTGACGTTAGCACAGTACTGTAGGTAAGGTGTCTGTTTTTCGCTGATGGAAGTTGGGCGTGAGAATCAATAGGATGTGGGAGCCACATGATGTTGAGTGGATTGTATTATATTATATCTGTTGCATTGTATTTGTTCACTTTTATTTTTCTCTGTGAGCTATTCTAAGATGTTAAAGGACAATTCCGCCACTTTTCAACCTCATATTCATTATCTCCAGCACCATACCAGTGTCTTGATATGTAAAAACTATGTGTTTCTATGATCTGTGATTAAAAAGACAAGAAAAAAATGCTTCTCTGTGTCATCCCAAGGTAGTATTAAAAGTACGAAAAACAGTATTTTCATGCTCTCCATGCAAAAACTCTTAGTTTTTGAAAATCACTGTTTTCACAAATGTTTATTAACTTCTGATGAGGTCATCGGGAGGAATATTTTAAATGTTATATATTTTTCTACAAAACATAGAAATGTGCCGTTTTCACATATGTAGACACTGGTATTTTGCTGGAGATAATGAAAATGAGGTTAAAAAACCATGGAATTTCCATTTAAGCATTTGGGTGGTCTTCTTGACATGGTATTTCAGATTTTGTGCCTTCGTGAAATGTCGCGGGAAGGGTCTCCCTGAAAGTGCCACCAGAATGGTACGGCCTTGTGTTGAATACGGCACCTCTGCCCACCGCTGTGTGCCCACGGACATCGACCCCAACCTGGTGTTCGTCTGTCGCCACGTCTACGACTTCCGCTACGGGCGCATCCTGAAGAACCTGCAGTAGCACTTGTGAGGACAGTGGTAGAAGGAAGGAATATAAACAGTGAAAGAAGAGGTTAAAAATACACTATTTTGTTCTTTCCTCAGAATCCTCACCAAAAGCGCCAGTTGAGACAGACCAAGCCACTCTGTTTTGAGAGGGGCGTGAGATGTCAACAGTTTTAGGCTGAGTAAGTCTCGATGTCTGGAAGTGTTTTTGCTCAATGTCCTGTGGGTCACAATTGGTCAATGAGGAAATGTTTTTTATCATCCCAAGCACAAATTCCCTTTTTTGTTTTTACTACTTTGCCAAATGATGATTTTATTTTTGCATCATCCCATTCCTTTGCCTATAAATATGTGGGTTAGTAGTCACGTATTGTGTTGACAGATGGTACGAGTTAAGACTTGTTTCGGATTTAACAGGATGACTCATAAATTAAATGATGGCTTAACACTTTTATCTGTAATGATTTAGTCTTGAATTTAAATTTTAATTGGCTTAAGTGCATAGAGAACTATGTATTTATATATGGAGAAAATCACATTTATTTTTAAAGTAATTTAAGAGTGAATTATTTAGACTTTTCAAAACGAGAAATTATCCAGGCGTTTGCCAACACTGACTCGCTGTCTGCACTGTCTTAGAGGTAAAGTACCTGTGAATCGCCCCTACCAACTCACTCAGAGGTGTCCTCCGTTGTCATGCCCTCCATTGTCATGGGCTGCTGAAGAAATTCCTAGGGGGACTTCTAGAGTGGAGAGCTGATGAAATAAACCCATCAACTTTGGTACACACTTGTGACTTGAATCGTGCAATTCATGTTTCACATTTAAATACTAATTTAAATAATTACATGAGCAGGAAATTCTAATGAACAAATTCCCCTTGTTGTCTTAGAAGATATAAACCTCAGTAACAGTTAACAGATTACATAGAATTTTTGAGGTAATTTATTTGGTATTTGCTCAAAATCAGACACAAATTAATGCATATTGCGCAAACTCCAAACATATTGCGCTGCGTGTTGTGGCTATCACTTTGATCATTTTAACTCCCTCAGTTTTGGACATTTGTGCATATGGTGGAGGCGTGCATGAACGTGCAAATGGAGGGCAGAAAGGAAAGGACTGTTTTTTTTTATTCAGCATATGAATGCTCTTAACTGGAAGGTCCACCCCAAGATAATGTTTTTGCCCTACTACCCTGCCTTGAATTGACCAATGAACAAGTGTTCATTGCCCTTGAGCAAGGTAGTTAACCCCCAACAATAACTGCTTCCCGGGCGCCGATGACGTCGATTAAGGCATCCCCTGTGGAAGACACATTTTAGTTGAATGCTTTCACTTGTGCAACTGACTACTTTCCAAGAAAAGTAGGACAACATTATTGTTATTTTATGTATTTTTTAAATGCCATTTTTTTCTGGTAAATTCTGTTAATTGATAACAAATGGATTTACCAAAAGGGAATAGAAAGGAGTGTAAAATGTCAAATTCAACTTATTCCCCGGTGTAGAAAACTCTGAATTCCATATTTCTTATGTGCATATGTTACAAGTTTTAGCATGGAGTTTCTGGGAATTCTTGGAAAGGATATTCATAGCAGTGTTTGTATCATTTAACATGGACCTGTTTAATATAAAACAATATTTAAATGGAATAAATAATATATGATTTTGAATCCAAGAGTTTAATTTGACGAGATTGCAAAGTCAGTCTGACTAATCTTTGCATGTGCATGACATTGTGTCAAGTTCTTACAAATTAACATCAGTAACTTACTCTCATTTAGCTCCTGAACGGAGTTGACTTTCTAATAAAAATCTTTCTGCTTTTAAAGGGCAACTCCACCACTTTTCAACCTCATTTTCATTATCTCCAGCACCATACCCGTGTCAACGTATGTAAAAAATAAAAAATAAAAAGGTTTTATAGAAAAATTACATAAAGTTACAAAGTTCTACAAAGTTTAAAACTGATTTTCAAACACTATGAAATTCAAAGTGATGTGGGGAGCAAGAAAATACCCTCTCTTATGGTATGACTTCCTTCGCATTTAAAAACTGGATGAAAGGTGGTTACAGAGAGGCATTTGTTAGGACCTTTCTTATTATCTTTTTAACCACAGATCATAGATACTGGTTTGGTGCTGTAGATTATGAATATGAGGTTGGAAAGTGGTGGAATTGCTCTTTAACTTTCTCCTGGTGAGATGAGCTGTTGAACAACCTGAGAAGCGTACTAAGACAAACCCACCACATGGTGTCCTGCTAGGTCTGCTTTCAGTGTTTCATTCAACATAATTTTGTCTTCTGACAAATACAATAATGGATGTCTCCATAGGCCGTATGTATCAAGCGTCTCAGAGTAGGAGTAGTTTAAGGATCAGTTTTGGCTTTTAGATTACAGTGAATAAGGTTACATGGACGGGACAAGCTGATCCAAGATCAGCACTTCTTCTTTGAGACAACTGATATGTACGGACACAGAAGTTTACATTAATTTAATTAATATTGATCCTCAAATCCGATAAAATATTGGAACGATAAAAGGTACTGTTTTACCATATGTTGACCTTTCATAGTTACCTCATGACACCTTTTTGAGTGTCACAAAAAGGTAATGCCCCGTGCTTACAACAGCCCTTTGATGTCTTATGCCACTTTAATGTGTAATCCACCTTTCCTTGTGAATTAATGGTGGCCATTCATATATTCTTATTGAGTGGATCAGGAGATGGGGGGTTCAAGGACTCTTGGAGATCCAATATAGTAATTAGCAACCCAGTATCACAGATTATTGTGAAATAGACACAAGTTGCTTATTGGAACTTCGTGACAGGCACACAAAGCTGTGTGCATTAGACAATTTTGTATACATTTAATTTCAATCACAGATAAAGACAGTAGGTTAAGACAGAAACAATAGGAGGACGGTTGGTTGGGCTTATAACGCGAATGTCTAGCAACACAAATGATTTTCTCTCATTACGGACAACTTTAGCTTATTAGCAACTTTGCAGCTACTTAGCATGCTAGTTAACCCTTCCCCTAACCTTAACCCTTTAACCTAACTCCATTTGCATGTCTAACAGCCTGCATGTTTGATAAAAGCTTATTAAGGGTAAACTACTTACAGTTTAATCGCCTTGTACTGTATTGATCTATTACCTTGGGGTTGTTTGTGTGTGTGTCTGTGTGCATGTTCCCTGACTTGTGTATGTGTCCATGTGTGTTCATTCCCCTATTTCCTCGCAGGCTACTGCAGTGAAATACTTTTACAAGTTCCCCAGTGAAAATTGACTTCAGTCGGTCTGTTTCCGTGCACAGATGTTGTACACAGTTTAAGTCAATGACAGTGGAACTCTATCTACACTTGAGATAGAGTACACCTGCAAGAAAATGGAGTACACCTGCAAGGTCACTCATCCCATTTTCAGCTGTCCTTAAGATCTTCAATTTGGAGAGGCTGTCTTCGCTTTCTTTAGAAAAAACATTGGTCCATTGATTCAATCGTTTGCGACTTAGAGTGCATTTTATTTCCGGATGCTCTTGAGGCTAATTCAAGGTCTCTGTAATATTGTTTTTCCGTATTTCGAGAAATGTAATTTGCTACCACTTCGCTTGTTATGTCAGTTTGGTCGGGAAACAAAAGCTGGTGGCCTGGTTTCCTTCTGACCCCATCAAAAAAGTACCAAAGAGCAGAATGCTCAGTTCTTAAGGCGTGCACACATAGCACCGATTGTGGATCTAGCATTTGTGTCTGGGTGTGCACTCGGTTCAGACTTGGGGGGAGTGAAGGAGGGTAAAGACATAATTTGCATTTAAGATATTTAAATATTGTCTTTCTCGATGTGGCCAATTAATTTGTCATAGTCACCGGAAATTAAGTAAATTATGTGATCTGTAGAAATGTATTTCTCCATCCTAGGGCATGTGGTATAGGCTACCAGACATTAAATGTGTCTGATAATGATAGCTTTCTGAACTATAATGGAAGGATTGGCGTAGGATATATATCCGTATAGCTCAGACACACTGGTAGGATTGTCAAATGTTTGCCTGCCGACAGCACTTATGACCTCCGTACAGAGTGTCAGCAGTCAATATTTATTGTGTTCACACAGCAAAACCTTGAAGTAGTCAGCCACTCGGCCTTGTTAAAATACTCTATCCAGAAGGTGCCAGTAGCGTTGTTTCGCAATGCATGTCTGTGTGTGTTGCTTAGTTCATGGTATAGATGCCAATGTTATCAAGTTGGCTACAGTAGCTGTGCTAATGTTGCTATTTTGTAGAAAGCCCTCGTTGATACTAGCGAGATGGCCACAGCTCGATAACTACCTAGCAAGATGACAAATACAGTGTTTAATTCACTCTGCATAATCCACTACCAACAGTGCCAGCCCATAGACAAATGTTTAGCTAGCTAGTGAACATTAGCATATTCGCTAGCTAGCACAACATAGCTAGCTACCTAGCCAATGACATTGCACTAACTCAGCAGCTAACACAGGCAGTTTTTTAATGGAAACAAATCCATTGTGATTGAATTATAATGAGTTGTAGAAATGATTTAGTGTTGTGCTGTTGTGTGTTGTTTAGTGTCCTTTAGTGTATTTAGTGTTGTTTATTATCCTTTTTGTTGACACTTCTGATGGCTCCCACTGAGGGTTTGGTAGGTTACTTTTTAAATGTAATCCGTTACTAATTACCTGTCTAAAATTTTAATCGGTAACGTAACCTTCGGATTACCTAAACTCAGTAACGTAATCTGATCCTTTTATTCAGATTACAACTGCTCACTTTTGGTTGTTTGAAAAGGAAATAATCTCCAAAATTGTCACGCCCTGACCTTAGAGAGCCTTTTTATTTTTCTATTTGGTTAGGTCAGGGTGTGATTTGGGTGGGCATTCTAGTTTGTCTATATCTTTGTTGGCCGGGTATGGTTCCCAATCAGAGGCAGCTGTCTATCATTGTCTCTGACTGGGGATCATACTTAGGCAGCCCTTTTTCCCACCTTCAGTTGTGGGATCTTGTTTGTGTGTAGTTGCTTTCTGCACTGCATATAGCTTTACGTTCGTTTTGCATTTTGTTGTTTTTTGGTGTCATTTAAAATAAAAATATAATGTACGCCAACCACGCTGCACCTTTGTCTCCTTCTAACAACGGACGTAACAGAAGATCCCACCACCAAAGGACCAAGCAGCGTGGCCAGGAGGAGCAGGGATCCTGGGCCCGGGAGAAAAGTGAGTGGAGGACATCATGGACATGGGAGGAGGTTATGGCAGGGATTCTGCCATGAAAGCAGGCGGAGGCAGCGCAGGAGGACCAATGGTGACTCCGAAGTTCACGACCAAGAAGGAAGCCCGAGAGGCAGCCCCCCCCATTTTTTGGGGGCGGGGGCACACGGGTTGGTTGCCGAAGCCAAGGGGAGAGTTTGAGAGCGAAAAGGAGTATTGGGATAGACTGAGTGAGGAGTATTGTGAGATGGTTGAGGGGAGTGATGAGGTAGAGTGGATGGTTTGGTGGAGCAAGACAGTCGCCGTGAGGAGCGTGTTTTGCGGAGATACGCAATGTGTCTCCAGTGCGCATCCACAGCCCGGTACGTTCTGTGCCAGCTCCTCGCACTTGCCGTGCGGACGTGAGCACCCAGCCAGGATGGGTTGTGCCGGCTCAGCGCTCCCGGTCTCCAGTACGCCTCCTCGGTCCAGGATATCCTGTGCCGGCTCTACGCACTGTTTGCCAGTGCGCCTTCACAGCCCAATGCGCCCTGTGCCAGCGCCCCGCACTAAAGGGAGCATCCAGCCAGGACGCGTTGTGCCAGCTCTACGCTCCAGACCTCCAGTGCGTCTCCACGGTCCAGTATATCCTGCGCCGGCTCTACGCACTGTGTGTCCTGTGCCAGCGCCCCGCACTAGCCAGGCTAAAATGAGCATCCAGCCAGGATGCGTTGTGCCAGCTTTACGCTCCAGACCTCCAATGCGCCTCCACGGCCCAGTATATCCTGCGCTGGCCATACGTACTCTGTCTTCAGTGTGCCTCCACAGTCCAGTACGCCCTGTGCCTCCTCCCCGCACTCGCCCTGAGGTGCATGTCATCAGCCCGGTGCCACCTGTACCGGTCCCACGCATCAGGCCTCCAGTGCGCCTCCACAGTCCAGAGCTTCCAGCGACAGTTCCCAGTCCGGAACTTCCGGCGACAGTTCCCAGTCCGAAGCTTCCGGCGACGTTTCACACTCCGGAGCTTCCGGCGATGTTTCCCAGTCCGGAGCTTCCGGCAACGTTTCCCAGTCCGGAGCTTCCGGCAACGTTTCCCAGTCCGGAGCTTCCGGCAACGTTCCCCAGTCCGGAGCTTCCGGCGACGTTTCCCAGTCCGAAACCTCCTGAGACCGTCCACAGTCTGGAGCATCTGGCGACAGTCCGGAGTCTCCGGCGGTGGTCCGAAGTCGGTCTGCAGTCTGGAGTCTCCAGCGGCGGTTCGCAGTCTGGAGTTTCCGGCGGCGGTCGGCAGTCCGATCCAAAATGGATGGTGTTGAGAGATAGATGGCAGGGGTTGAATGGGGCTGAAGGGTGGGACTAATAACAAGATAACCAATTTAAAACATAGGGGGTCTGTAAAATGAATATAGGTTCAGAAAATCTGTGAAATAGCACATGTACAAATAGAAATCAAACTGGATGGACATCAGAAATAGAGGAAGGACTAAAAACAAACCAAATATTACTATTGTAAAATATATTGTGTCTGTAAAATGTGTATAAGATGTATAAACTGAAGGTAGAAGCCTAAGTGTTATTGTTTATTAGTTTACTCCAATTGGGGGAAGGGTGGTAGGGTTTGCGGGGAATAGTAAAGGTATATTCTAAAAAAAGTATGTATAGGTGTATGTGTATGTATATGTATGCATATGTGTATGTATATGGATATATATACAGTGGGGAGAACTAGTATTTGATACACTGACGATTTTGCATGTTTTCCTACTTACAAAGCATGTAGAGGTCTGTAATTTGCATCATAGGTACTCTTCAACTGTGAGAGACGGAATCTAAAACATCCAGAATCTAAAAAATCCAGAAAATCACATTGTATGATTTTAAAGTAATTAATTTGCATTTTATTGCATGACACAAGTATTTGTTCTCCCCACTGTATTTACAAAAATATATATATGGGGGATTGGAAATTATGCAGACAATTACATTGATGGAAGCAACAGTCTTTCCGCAACATTAAGCTGATCCACCCTCTAAAAAAATGAAAAACGTAATATGTTTACTTTCCATTACTTTTGGATACACATAAAAATATTATTATTACCAATTTAACAACATTTATTGCTGAATGTTTGAGCCACACATTTAATAATAGAGGCATTTATAGTATCTAGCAACCAACAGAGCAACCTTAACTTGTTGAGTGTAGGGGGCAGTATTTTGATGTCTGAATGAAAAATGTACCCAAATTAAACTGCCTATTTCTCAGAATCTAAAATATGCATATAATTTCAGATTAGGATAGAAAACACTCTAAAGTTACCAAAACTGTAAAAATATTGTCTGTGAGTATAACAGAACTGATATAGCAGGCGAAAACCTGAGGAAATCCAACCAGGAAGTGCCTAAGATAAACTAATCTCCCTGTTCCATTGCATGCCTTCCCTCCATTTAAAGGGATACCAACCAGATTCCTTTCCCTATGGCTTCCACATGGTGTGAACAGTCTTTAGACATAGTTTCAGGCTTTTATTCTGAAAAATTAGCGAGAACTATCACATTGCGTCAGTGGTTGGCTGGGTGCCAGCAGAGTTTTGCATATGCGCAACAGCTTGGAGCAGACATTTTTTCTCTCTCTCCAATTGAAAAAGCTACGGTCCGGTTGAAATATTATAAATTATTTATTGTAAAAACAACCTGAGGATTGATTATAAAAAATGTTTGACATGTTTCTACGAACTTTACAGATACTATTTGGAATTTTTGTCTGCCTGTCATGACCTGCACGAGCCTGTGGATTTCTGAACAAAACGCGCCAACCAAATGGAGCTTTTTGGATATAAAACTTACCTTTATCGAACCAAAGGAACATTTATTGTGTAACTGGGAGTCTCGTGAGTGCAAACATCCGAAGATTATCAAGGTAAGCAATTAACTTTATTGCTTTTCTGACTTTCGTGACCAATCTACTTTGCTGCTAGCTGTTCGTAATGTTTTGTCTGCTGAGAGAGATGTCCTAACATAAACACTTGGATAGCTTTTGCTGTAAAGCTTTTTTGAAATCTGACATGCCAGGTAGATTAACAACAAGCTAAGCTGTGTTTTGCTATATTGCACTTGTGATTTCATAAAAATTTCATATTTTTAGTAATTTAATTTGAATTTGGCGCTCTGCAATTCAGCGGATTTTGATGAAAATGATCCCGCTAATGGGATGGGTGACCCAAGACAAGTTAGCAGCATACCACATAGTGTAGGAAAGTTGGCAAGCAAATTAGCAAACTAAACAGGTTAGCTAGCTAGAAATATGACTAACTAGCTAGCTAGAACTCTCTGAAATCAGTCAAAAGTTTGGACACACCTACTTATTCAAGGGTTTTTCTTTATTTTTGCTATTTTCTACATTGTAGACGAATAGTGAAGACATCAAAACTATGAAATAACAAATACAAGCGTTAAACCAACCAACATATATTTTATATTTGAGGTTCTTCGAAGTAGCCACCCTTTGCCTTGATGACAGCTTTGCACACTCTTGCGATTCTCTCAACCAGCTTCATGAGGTAGTCATCTGGAATGCATTTAAATTAAAAAGTGTGCTGCAATTAAAGTTCATTTGTGGAATTTATTTGAATTTATTTATTTGAGTTTGAGCCAATCAGTTGGGTTGTGACAAGTTAGAGGTGGTGACATAAGATTGCTCCATTTGGTAAAAGACCAAGTCCACATTATGCCAAGAACAGCTCAAATAAGCAAAGACAAATGGCAGCCCATCATTGCTTTAATGGAGTGATAAAATATTATGTTGTGGAGTAACAGTATAACCCTTCGCTGCAAAAGCCTACTTTTACCTGGGGGCATACTTTGTAGACCATTCTAAAGCGTTCTGATACCTTGTCACCCTAAAAAACCCACATGTTATGATAGCATAGAAACAGTAGTAGGCAAATGAAGGGAAAAATGTACAATAATATGATGATGGTGTAACATTTCCAGTGTCTATTTGCTGGTAATTAGAAACATGTAACTTTCGAATTGCGTCCCCCATTCCTAAACACATCAATCCTATAATGTAGGTTTTGAAGGTTCATAAGCTATGCTTGTAGTCATCAGAAGAAGTTTGAGGAATGGTTGATGGATCCAAGAAGTACAAGCCCTCACACCATTCTCCAACCTCTGAAATCGTGTCTTTGGTGTGTGAATTTTTAAGTACCCCTTAACATTTTGACTCTGTCTAACCGGTAGAGTAGTGGTTATGGTGGTTGATATTCAAATGAAGGGTTTGAGAGTTCAAATCCCAGAGAAGAAATTAATAGAACAACATTTTTCTTGTTGCCTTTGCGGGCCTGAAAGAGCAAACTTTAGGTGTGTAGGGGGACCAAAGTTTCTTTAAGTGCAGTCACAAAAACCATCAAGCGCTATGATGAAACTGGCTCTCATGAGGACCGCCACAGGAAAGGAAGACCCAGAGTTACTTCTACCGCAGAGTATAAGTTAATTTGAGTTACCAGCCTCAGGAATGATGCCCAAATAAATGCTTCACAGAGTTCAAGTAACAGCCACCTCTCAATGTCAACTGTTCAGAGGCGACTGTGTGAGTCAGTCCTTCATGGTTGAATTGCTGCAAAGAAACCACTACTAAAGGACACCAATAAGAAGAAGAGACTTGCATGGGCCAAGAAACACTAGCAATAGACATTGGACCGGTGGAAATCTGTCCTTTGGTCTGATGAGTCCAAATTTGAGATTTTTGGTTCCAACCACCGTTTCTTTGTGAGAGTAGGTGAATGGATGATCTCTGCATGTGTGGTTCCCACCGTGAAGCATGGAGGAGGAGGTATGATGGTGTGGGGGTGCTTTGCTGGTGACGCTGTTGGTGATTGATTTTGAATTCAAGGCACACTTAACCAGCATGGGTACCAAAGCATTCTGCAGTGATACGCCATCCCATCTGGTTTGCGCTTAGTGGGACTATAATTTGTTTTTCAACAGGACAATGACCCAAAACACATTCAGGCTATGTAAGGGCTATTTATTCAAGAAGGAGAGTCATAGAGTACTGCATCAGATGACCTGTCCTCCACAATCACCAGACCTAAACCCAATTCAGATGGTTATGGTTATGGAGTTAGACCGCAGAGCATTGCGATTTTACAAGTAGAAGTGTCAGAATCGTTGCTACCGTGTCGGCTCACAGGAGGTACCACTTGTGTTCTATCAAGAGAAGGAACGACCTCCCGCTGTGATAAGTACCTATCAGCAGTCTATCGGCAGTGAGATTCATAGTGTGTTTACAGGAACCATTCATACCATTTCAGATTGAGTCTCTCTTCACAAGCAATCAAAACGAAGACCGAGTTTGAGAAACACTGCCTTAATCCATAATGCCATAACCTTCTCATATGGTCCTGAGAATGCTCCATCTTTGTTATTTGTCTTCTCAGCCTCAACCGATAATAGATTAACAATCAACTGTAAAAAAAAAAAATACAAAAAAGAAGTGCGCTGCAATGGATAGCTGTTGTGTTACAGGCTGGATGACCAATTCTGCATATTTTTCTTCTTCCGCTGATCGTAACTTTTTTTGAGCATAATGTTTCCCCCATCATATCCTATGACCGAAAATAGGTTCTGGACATCAGAACAGCGATCACTAACCTTGATTTTGATGAAGATTTCTACTTCCATGAGTTGGAGGTGCAGGACATACTGCTCACCCTGGACCATGTCCTAATTGCCGAAATTCGGAAAAGAAAAAGGCAAAGTAAGAGAGGTTGACGTGTTGGCACCCTGACAAAAGTCCCCTTACCCACCGTACTATTGGCGAACGTAGAATCAACGGAGACAAACTGGACTAGCTCTGTTCGAGACTGTCCTGTCACTAAAGGAGGAGTGTGTGTCTTAGGGCTAGGCATCCCGTCAGTGGGACACCTGTCGACAATTTCCGGTGAAATTTGAAGGCACGCAATTCAAATAAATAATCGTAAAAATTATGGATATTAAACATCTAGGTACATACAAGTGTCTTATATCGGTTAAAAGCTTAAATTCTTGTAATCTAACTGCATTGTCCAATTTCCAATAGGCTTTACAGCGGAATCATGCCATGCGATTGTTTGACGACGGCGCACAACATCAACATATTTTTCAACCAACACAGGCTTCATAAAATCACAAATAGCGATTAAATAATCACTTACTTTTTGAAAATCCTCCTCTGATTTGCAATCGAAAGGGTCCCAGCTACAACATGCATGGTCGTTTTGTTAGATAAAATTCTTCTTTATATTGCAAAAAGTCTGTTTAGTTGTCGCATCAATTTGAGTGCAGACAAAGGAACCCAAAAAGCTAGCGCTAAACTTTGTTAAAACCTGTCAAACTACATTTCTATGAAATCCTCAGGTACCCTAAAATATAATTAAACTATAATATTTCATACGGAAAGAAGTATGTTCAATAGAAAAGTAAAATGAGCAAAGTGCGCCTCTTCTTCGTCGCGCGCTTTCCAACTGACTCCCTGTACCAAGAGTTTACGAAGCATGTGACAAATGCAATTTTATTTGATTTGATGATGATATCATCATATTCTGTCAGGTAAATTGCCTCTGTGTGTCCAACATAGTTCAAATGGATTGACTGAAAATGTTTTCCCTGTGAGCACTTTGTGTAACACAGGAGGCTGCTGAGGGGAGGATGGCTCATAATAATGGCTGACATGGCGCAAATGGAATGGCATCAAACACATGGAAACCATGCATTTAACGTTTTTGATACTATTCCACTCATTTTTTATATATTTTTTATTTCACCTTTATTTAACCAGGTAGGCTAGTTGAGAACAAGTTCTCATTTGCAACTGTGACCTGGCCAAGATAAAGCATAGCAATTCGACACATACAACAACACAGAGTTACACATGGAATAAACAAAATATAGTCAATAGTAGAACAAAAGAAAACAAAAGTCTGTATACAGTGAGTGCAAATGGGTAAGATAAGGGAGTTCAGGCAATAAATATGCCATGGTGGCGAAGTAATTACAATATAGCAATGAAACACTGGAATGGTAGATGTGTGGAAGATGAATGTGCAAGTAGAGATACTGGGGTGCAAAGGAGCAAGATAAATAAATAAATGCTGTATGGGGATGAGGCAGGTAGATAGATGGGCTGTTTACAGATGGGCTATGTACAGGTGCAGTGATCTGTGAGCTGCTCTGACAGCTGGTGCTTAAAGCTAGTGAAGGAGAAATGAGTCTCCAGCTTCAGAGATTTTTTGCAGTTCATTCCAGTCATTGCCAGCCGAGAACTGGAAGGAAAGACGACCAAAGGATGAATTGGCTTTGGGGGAGACCAGTGAGATATACCTGCTGGAGCGCGTGCTACAAGTGGGTGCTGCTATGGTGACCAGTGAGCAGAGATAAGGCGGAGCTTTACCTAGCAGAGACTTGTAGATAACCTGTAGCCAGTGGATTTGGCGACGAGTATGAAGCGAGGACCAAACAATGAGAGCGTACAGGTCGCAATGGTGGGTAATGTATGGGGATTTGGTGGCAAAACGGATGGCACTGTGATAGACTGCATCCAATTTGTTGAGTAGAGTGTGGGAGGCTATTTTATAGATGACATCAACGAAGTCGAGGATCGGTAGGATGGTCAATTCTACAAGGGTATGTTTGGCAGCATGAGTGAAGGATGCTTTGTTGCGATGGAGGAAGCCAATTCTAGATTACATTTTATTGATTGGAGATGCTTAATGTGAGTCTGGAAGGAGAGTTTACTGTCTAGCCAGACAGCTAGGTATTTGTAGTTGTCCACGTATTCTAAGTCAGAGCCGTCCAGAGTAGTGATGCTGGATGGGTGAGCAGGTGCGGGCAGTGATCGGTTGAATAGCATGCATTTAGTTTTACTTGCGTTTAAGAGCAGTTGGAGGCCACAGAAGGAGAGTTGTATGGCATTGAAGCTCGTCTGGAGGTTAGTTAACACAGTGTCCAACGAGGGGCCAGAAGTATACAGAATGGTTTCGTCCTCTGTAGAGGTGTACCAGAGAATCACCAGCAGCAAGAGCAACATCATTGATGTATACAGAGAAGAGAGTCGGCCCGAGGATTGAACCATGTGGCACCCCCATAGAGACTGCCAGAGGTCCGGACAACAGGCCCTCCGATTTGACACACTGAACTCTATCAGAGAAGTAGTTGGTAAACCAGGCGAGGCAATCATTTGAGAAACCAAGGCTGTCGAGTCTGCCAATAAGAATGTGGTGATTGACGAAAGCCTTGGCCAGGTCGATGAATACGGCTGCACAGTAATGTATCTTATCGATGGCGGTTATGATGTCGTTTAGGACCTTGAGCGTGGTTGAGGTGCGCCCATGACCAGCTCTGAAACCAGATTGCATAGTGGAGAAGGTACGGTGGGATTCGAAATGGTCGGTAATCTGTCTGTTGACTTGGCTTTCGAAGACCGTAGAAAGACAGGTTAGGATAGATATAGGTCTGTAGCAGTTTGGGTCTAGAGTGTCACCCCTTTGAAGACGGGGATGACTGTGGCAGCTTTCCAATCTTTGGGAATCTCAGAAAATACGAAAGAGAGGTTGAACAGGCTAGTAATAGGGGTTGCAACAATTTCTGCAGATAATTTTAGAAAGAGAGGGTCCAGATTGTCTGGCCCGGCTGATTTGTAGGGGTCCACATTTTGCAGCTCTTTCAGAACATTAGCTATCTGGATTTGGGTAAAGGAGAAATGGTGGAGGCTTTGGCGGGTTGCTGTGGAGGGTGCCGGGCAGTTGACCGGGGTAGGGGTAGCCAGGTGGAAAGCATGGCCAGCTGTAGATAAATGCTTATTGAAATTCTCAATTTTAGTGGATTTATCGGTGGTGACAGTGTTTGCTAGCCTCAGAGCAGTAGGCAGCTGGAAAGAGGTGCTCTTATTCTCAATGGACTTTACAGTGTCCCAGAACTTTTTTGAGTTAGTAGTACAGGATGCAATTTTCTGTTTGAAAAAGCTAGCCTTAGCTTTCCTAACTGCCTGTGTATATTTGTTCCTAACTTCCCTGAAAAGTTGCATATCACGGGGGCTATTCGATGCTAATGCAGAACGCCACAGGATGTTTTTGTGCTGGTCAAGGGCAGACAGGTCTGGAGTGAAACAAGGACTATATCTATTCCTAGTTCTACGTTTTTTGAATGGGGCATGCTTATTTAAGATGGTGAGGAAGGCACTTTTAAAGAATATCCAGGCATCATCTACTGACGGGATGA
Organism: Oncorhynchus mykiss; assembly: GCF_057628025.1. NCBI lineage: Eukaryota > Metazoa > Chordata > Actinopteri > Salmoniformes > Salmonidae > Oncorhynchus > Oncorhynchus mykiss. The sequence continues at coordinate 46,828,612 of NC_143046.1, forward strand.
GGTCAATGTCGATCCAGGATACCCCGGCCAGGTCAATTAGAAAAGCCTGCTCGCAGAAGTGTTTTAGGGAGCGTTTGACAGTGATGAGGGGTGGTCGTTTGGTCGCAGACGGATGCAGGCAGTGAATGCTGAGATTTTGATTGAAAACAGCGGAGGTGTATTTGGAGGGCGAGTTAGTTAGGATGACATTCATGAGGGTGCCGTGTTTACGGATTCGGAGTTGTACCTGGTAGGTTCATTGATAATTTGTGTGAGATTGAGGGCATCAAGTTTGGATTGTAGGATGGCCGGGGTATTAATAACTTCTTGGTGACAGGGGGCAGTATTTTCACGTCCAGCTGAAATGCATGCCCAAAGTCAACTGCCTGCTACTCATCCCCGGAAGATGAGATATGCATATTATTAGTAGATGTGGATAGAAAACACTCTCAAGTTTCTAGAACTGTTTGAATAATGTCTGTGAGTATAACATAATTTATGTAGCAGGCGAAACACAGATCATCCTGTCTTCAATTTTATAGATTATTTACTTTTGAAAAAAACCTAAAATTTTATTACAAAAGTAGTTTGAAATGTTTTGGCAAAGTTTACTGGTAACTTTTGAGATATTTTCTATTCAAGTTGCACAAGTTGGAACTGGTGTTTTTCTGGATCAAACGCGCCAAATAAATGGACATTTTGGATATATATCGATGGAATTAATTGAACAAAAGGACCATTTGGGATGTTTATGTGACATATTAGAGTGCCAACAGAAGAAGCTCATCAAAGGTAAGGCATGATTTATATTTTTATTTCAGCGTTTTGTGTCGAGCCTGCAGGGTTGAAATATGTTTTCTCTCTTTGTTTACTATGGTGCTATCCTCAGGTAATAGTTTGCTTTCGCCAAAAAGCCTTTTTGAAATCTGACATGTTGGCTGGATACACAACACGTGTAGCTTTTGTGATATCATGAAAGTTTGATTTTTATAGTAGTTTATTTGAATTTGGTGCTCTGCATTTTCTCTGGCTTTTGGCCAGGTGGGACTCTAGAGTCCCACATATCCCAGAGAGGTCTTTAAGCATATCCCAGTTTAGGTCACCTAGTAGCACGAACTCAGAAGATAGATGGGGGGCAATCAATTCACATATGGTATCGAGGGCACAGCTGGGGGCAGAGGGGGTTCTATAGCAAGCAGCAACAGTGAGAGACTTGTTTCTGGAAAGGTGCATTTTTAGAAGTAGAAGTTTTAATTGTTTGGGTACAGACTTGGATAGTAATACAGAACTCTGCAGGCTTTCTTTGCAGTAGATTGCAACACTGCCCCCGTTGGCAGTTCTCTCTTGGTGGAAAATGTTATAGTTAGCGATGGAGATTAAGGTTTTTGGTGGTTTTCCTAAGCCAGGATTCAGACATCTGGGTTGGCAGAGTGTGCTAAAGCAGTGAGTAAAACAAACTAAGGGAGTAGTCTTCTAATGTTAACATGCATGAAACCAAGACTTTTACGGTTACAGAAGTCAACAAATGAGAGCACCTGGGGAGTGGAGCTAGGCACTGCATGACCTGGATTACCCTCTACATCACCAGAGGAACAGAGGAGAAGTTGGACAAGGGTACGGCTAAATGCTATACAAACTGGCCGTCTAGCACGTACGGAACAGAGAGTAAAAGGAGCAGGTTTCTGGGCACGATAGCATAGATTCAAGTCATAGTGTACAGACAAAGGTAAGGTAGGATGTGAGTACATTGGAGGTAAACCTAGGCATTGAGTAATGATGAGAGAGATATAGTCTCTAGAGACGTTTAAACCAGGTGATGTCATCGCATATGTAGGAGGTGGAACAACATGGTTGGTTAAGGCATATTGAGTAGGGCTAGAGGCTCTACAGTGAAATAAGACAGTAATAACTAACCAGGACAGTAATGGACAAGGAATATTGATATTAGAGAGAGGCATGCATAGCCAAGTGAACATATGGGTCCAGTGAGTGGTTGGGCTGGCTGGGAACACAGCGATTCAGACAGTTAGCAGGCCGGGGCTAAACAAGCTAGCAGTTAGCAGACCGGGGCAGGCAAGCTAGCAGTTAGTAGACCAGGGCTAGCAAGTTTGCCTTTGGGGGACGTCGTGATGGGGGTAAGTCTGTTTTTGCCTCTTCGTGCGGTGACGTCGATAGACTAGTCGTGGAGTTAGTAGGGTTCCAGGTAGCTCTAGGTAGCTAGCAGGCCTAGCAGGGTTAGCAGAATGGGCCTTCAGCGGACGTCGTGCCTGAGGTGCCTGTTGGAATCCTCGGGCAGATTATGTCGGTATTCCAGTCGTAGAGTATCGGTGGGGTTCCGTGCCCCGTACCGGCAGTAGAAGGGATCCGGATATTGTAGCCCAGGAGTGAGCCAGGAGATGGGTCTAGCATGGGCTAGCCCCAGGCTAGTTGGTGCTAGCTTCGGGACGGAAACATTAGCCAGGAGTAGTCAACCCGGGTTGCGGTTAGCTAGCTGTGATGATCCAGATGAAAAGGTTCAGAGTTTGTGGTAGGAATTCGGGAATATGGAGAGAAAAATAGGTCCGGTTTGCTCTGGTTTGAAATGTGTTGTACGAACTGGTTAGCTGATGACCGCTAGCAGTGGGTATCTGACTGATAGCTGGTAGCTAGTTAGCTAGCTAGCTTCAGTTGAGGCATTCCAGTTCGGAGGTAAATAGAAATACTTTAGGAAAAAAACAGATCCACACCACATTGGGTGAGGCGTTTTGCAGGAGAGTATTTGAAGTTGAGGTTTAGGAAAAATATTAAGAACACAAAGAAAAAGATGGGTCAAGACAAAGACAATGGATTTTTTTTCTTTCCGCTCAAACCATTACCAGGAGCCCATCCTCCCAAGTGAAGGTGTCACCAACCTCCTGTGTTTGTGTGACTATTACAAATGGGTATGGATTTATTTTCCATGTGCTTTGTGTCCAAGTCCCTTCTACCCCAATCAGCTTTCACTAGTTCTCTCATTATAACAGACTCCTGCTTCCATGGAAAGAGAAGGAACAGGTATTAGTCATGGCCACTCAATGGCAACCGACAGGGCTGCATTTCCATTCTCATGTGTAATTCTAAATGTTGTACACTGGCAGCCAGCAGGGCCATAACTACATATGAGGACACAGAGGTTGAATTTGAAAAATTAAATAATACATATTTATATATTTTGTATACAGCAAATCAAATATGGCTCAAAATCTACAGTAAATATTGATCCCAGCTACTGCAGTAACATTAAAGGGCTCTGGCTAGTATGACTTAGCCAGCTAGAAGAATGAAGTAAGAAGCTAAAGTTAAATGGAGCCTACACCAGCAGGATCAAACAATATGATACTAAGTTATCATAATAACTTTGCTTAACAGAGAGTAGGCTACTGAGACAGACAGTGATGTGGTGGTCGATGGTGATGCTGAGGCAGGTTGCAATGCATGCAGGAGGAAGCAGAGGAGACAGCGAGAGAGAGGAAGAAAGCAAAGAGAGACGTTAGCATAGTGGCCCCGTGTGGGTTCCTCTGAGAAAATCGATACTTATCTTATCAAACAAGTTAGGAACTTTCAAAAATGAAGATATGTTTCAATATGAACATCTCCACATGGCCTATCTTCCCTATAGCCCTACATTAAAAGGCAATCAAAATGCAACCAATACAGCTCTAAAAATGTTGTATGTGTCATGTATTGTCATGTTGTGTCTTGTTTCTGTCCTTTCCCTTCACCCTGTCTCCCTCTGCTGGTCGTTATTAGGTTACCTTTTCTCCCCCTCTTTCTCCCAGCTGTTCCTACCTCGTCACCCCTTTTCCCACCTGTTCCCTTTTTCCCTCTGATTAGTCCTCTATATCTCTCTCTGTTTTTGTTTCTGTCTTTGTCGGATTCTTGTTTGTGTGTCTCATGCCTGAACCAGACTATCATCGTGTTTGCTGCAACCTTGTCCTGTCCTGTCGGAATCTACCTGTCCATCTGAGCCCACGTGTGTTCATCATTAAAGAAACTCTGTTTGTTAATTCGCTTTTGGGTCCTCATTCACGCACCTGACAGAAGAATCCGACCAAGAATGGACCCAGCGACTTCGGATCCTCTCCACTCAGCCGTCGAGATCCAGGGAGCGATGCTAGGCAGACACGAGCAGGAATTGTCTGCTGCTCGACATGCCGTTGAGACCCTGGCCACCCAAGTCTCCAACCTCACAGAACAGGTTCACCATCTCCGCCTCGATCCACCGGCCACTTCCAGGGCTTTCGAATCTCCGGAGCCCAGAATCAATAACCCGCCGTGTTACTCTGGGGAGCCCACTGAATGCCGCTCGTTCCTCACCCAGTGTGATATTGTGTTTTCTCTCCAGCCCAACACTTACTCCAGGAGCACTGCTCGTGTCGCCTACGTCATATCTCTCCTTACTGGACGGGCTCGTGAGTGGGGCACGGCAATCTGGGAGGCAAGGGCTGAGTGTACTAACCAGTATCAGGACTTTAAGGAGGAGATGATACGGGTTTTTGATCGATCTGTTTTTGGGGAGGAGGCTTCCAGGGCCCTGTCTTCCCTATGTCAAGGTAATCGATCCATAACAGACTACTCTATTGAGTTTCGCACTCTTGCTGCCTCCAGTGGCTGGAACGAGCCGGCTTTGCTCGCTCGTTTTCTGGAGGGTCTCCGCGCAGAGGTAAAGGATGAGATTCTCTCCCGGGAGGTTCCTTCCAGCGTGGATTCCTTGATTGAACTCGCTATTCGCATTGAGCGACGGGTTGATCTTCGTCACCGAGCTCGTGGAAAGGAGCTCGCGTTCTCCGTTGCCCCCCTCTCCGCATCACTACCATCTTCCCCTGCCGGCTCGGGTGCTGAGCCTATGCAGCTGGGAGGTATCCGCATCTCGACTAAGGAGAGGGAACGGAGAATCACCAACCGCCTCTGTCTCTATTGCGGTTCTGCTGGTAATTTTGTCACTTCATGTCCAGTAAAAGCCAGAGCTCATCAGTAAGCGGAGGGCTACTGGTGAGCGCTACTACTCCTGTCTCTCCTTCAAGATCCTGCACTACCTTGTCGGTCCATCTACGCTGGACCGGTTCGTCAGCTTCCTGCAGTGCCTTAATAGACTCTGGGGCGGAGGGCTGTTTTATGGACGAGACCTGAGCTCGGGAACATGACATTCCTCTCAGACAGTTAAGGGAGTCCACGGCCTTGTTCGCCCTGGATGGTAGTCCTCTCCCCAGGATTCAGCGTGAGACGCTACCTTTAACCCTCACTGTTTCTGGTAATCATAGCGAAACCATTTCTTTTTTAATTTTTCGTTCACCCTTTACACCTGTTGTTTTGGGCCATCCCTGGCTAGTTTGTCATAATCCTTCCATTAATTGGTCTAGTAATTCTATCCTCTCCTGGAACGTCTCTTGTCATGTGAAATGTTTAATGTCTGCTATCCCTCCTGTTTCCTCTGTCTCTTCTTCACAGGAGGAGCCTGGTGATTTGACAGGGGTGCCGGAGGAATATCACGATCTGCGCACGGTGTTCAGTCGGTCCAGGGCCACCTCTCTTCCTCCACACCGGTCGTATGATTGTAGTATTGATCTCCTTCCGGGAACCACTCCCCCCCGGGGTAGACTATACTCTCTGTCGGCTCCCGAACGTAAGGCTCTCGAAGATTATTTGTCTGTAGCTCTTGCCGCCGGTACCATAGTCCCCTCCTCCTCTCCCGCCGGAGCGGGGTTTTTTTTTGTTAAGAAGAAGGACGGGTCCCTGCGCCCCTGCATAGATTATCGAGGGCTGAATGACATAACAGTGAAGAATCGTTATCCGCTTCCTCTTATGTCTTCAGCCTTCGAGATCCTGCAGGGAGCCAGGTTTTTCACTAAGTTGGACCTTCGTAACGCTTACCATCTCGTGCGCATCAGGGAGGGGGACGAGTGGAAGACGGCGTTTAACACTCCGTTAGGGCACTTTGAATACCGGGTTCTTCCTTTCGGCCTCGCTAACGCTCCAGCTGTCTTTCAGGCATTAGTCAATGATGTCCTGAGAGACATGCTGAACATCTTTGTTTTCGTTTACCTTGACGATATCCTGATTTTTTCACCGTCACTCCAGATTCATGTTCAGCACGTTCGACGTGTCCTCCAGCGCCTTTTAGAGAATTGTCTCTTTGTGAAGGCTGAGAAGTGCTCTTTTCATGCCTCCTCCGTCACTTTTCTCGGTTCTGTTATTTCCGCTGAAGGCATTAAGATGGATCCCGCTAAGGTCCAAGCTGTCATTGATTGGCCCGTCCCTAAGTCACGCGTCGAGCTGCAGCGCTTTCTCGGCTTCGCGAACTTCTATCGTCGTTTCATCCGTAATTTCGGTCAGGTGGCAGCTCCTCTCACAGCCCTTACTTCTGTCAAGACGTGCTTTAAGTGGTCCGTTTCCGCCCAGGGAGCTTTTGATCTCCTCAAGAATCGTTTTACATCCGCACCTATCCTTGTTACACCTGACGTCACTAGACAGTTCGTTGTCGAGGTTGACGCGTCAGAGGTGGGCGTGGGAGCCATTCTTTCTCAGCGCTCCCTCTCTGACGACAAGGTCCACCCTTGCGCGTATTTTTCTCATCGCCTGTCGCCGTCGGAACGTAACTATGATGTGGGAAACCGCGAACTGCTCGCCATCCGCTTAGCCCTAGGCGAATGGCGACAGTGGTTGGAGGGGGCGACCGTTCCTTTTGTCGTTTGGACTGACCATAGGAACCTTGAGTACATCCGTTCTGCCAAACGACTTAATGCGCGTCAGGCGCGCTGGGCGCTGTTTTTCGCTCGTTTCGAGTTTGTGATTTCTTATCGTCCGGGCTCTAAGAACACCAAGCCTGATGCTTTATCTCGTCTCTTCAGTTCTTCAGTAGCCTCCACTGACCCCGAGGGGATTCTCCCTGAGGGGCGTGTTGTCGGGTTGACTGTCTGGGGAATTGAGAGGCAGGTAAAGCAAGCACTCACTCAAACTCCGTCGCCGCGCGCTTGTCCTAGGAACCTTCTTTTCGTTCCCGTTCCTACTCGTCTGGCCGTTCTTCAGTGGGCTCACTCTGCCAAGTTAGCCGGCCATCCTGGCGTTCGGGGTACGCTTGCTTCCATTCGCCAGCGTTTTTGGTGGCCCACCCGGGAGCATGACACGCGTCGCTTCGTGGCTGCTTGTTCGGTCTGCGCGCAGACTAAGTCCGGTAACTCCCCTCCTGCCGGCCGTCTCAGGCCGCTTCCCATTCCCTCTCGACCGTGGTCTCACATCGCCATAGATTTTGTCACCGGACTGCCTTCGTCAGCGGGGAAGACTGTTATTCTTACGGTTGTCGACAGGTTCTCTAAGGCGGCTCATTTTATTCCCCTTGCTAAGCTTCCTTCTGCTAAAGAGACGGCACAAATCATCATCGAGAATGTTTTCAGAATTCATGGCCTTCCGTCAGACGTCGTTTCGGACAGAGGTCCGCAATTCACGTCTCAATTTTGGAGGGAGTTTTGCCGTTTGATTGGGGCTTCCGTCAGTCTCTCTTCCGGCTTTCACCCCCAGTCTAACGGTCAAGCAGAACGGGCCAATCAGACTATTGGTCGCATCTTACGCAGTCTTTCTTTTCGCAACCCTGCGTCTTGGTCAGAACAGCTCCCCTGGGCAGAATACGCCCACAACTCGCTTCCTTCGTCTGCGACCGGGCTATCTCCTTTTCAGAGTAGCCTCGGGTACCAGCCTCCGCTGTTCTCATCTCAGTTCGCCGAGTCCAGCGTCCCCTCCGCTCAGGCTTTTGTCCAACGTTGCGAGCGCACCTGGAAGAGGGTCAGGTCTGCACTTTGCCGTTATAGGGCGCAGACTGTGAGGGCTGCTAATAAGCACAGAACTAAGAGTCCTAGATATTGTCGCGGTCAGAGAGTTTGGCTCTCCACTCAGAACCTTCCCCTTAAGACCGCTTCTCGCAAGTTGACCCCGCGGTTCATTGGTCCGTTCCGTATTGCTCAGATCATTAATCCTGTCGCAGTTCGACTTCTTCTTCCGCGATATCTTCGTCGCGTCCACCCGGTCTTCCATGTCTCCTGTGTCAAGCCCGTTCTTCGCGCCCCCGCTCGTCTCCCCCCCCCCCCCCCCATCCTTGTCGAGGGCGCACCCATCTAAAGGGTCCGTAGGATTTTGGACATGCGTCCTCGGGGCCGTGGTCATCAGTACCTAGTAGATTGGGAGGGGTACGGTCCTGAGGAGAGGAGTTGGGTTCCCTCTCGGGACGTGCTGGACCGTGCGCTGATCGATGATTTCCTCCGTTGCCGCCAGGTTTCCTCCTCGAGTGCGCCAGGAGGCGCTCGGTGAGTGGGGGGGTACTGTCATGTATTGTCATGTTGTGTCTTGTTTCTGTCCTTTCCCTTCACCCTGTCTCCCTCTGCTGGTCGTTATTAGGTTACCTTTTCTCCCCCTCTTTCTCCCAGCTGTTCCTACCTCGTCACCCCTTTTCCCACCTGTTCCCTTTTTCCCTCTGATTAGTCCTCTATATCTCTCTCTGTTTTTGTTTCTGTCTTTGTCGGATTCTTGTTTGTGTGTCTCATGCCTGAACCAGACTATCATCGTGTTTGCTGCAACCTTGTCCTGTCCTGTCGGAATCTACCTGTCCATCTGAGCCCACGTGTGTTCATCATTAAAGAAACTCTGTTTGTTAATTCGCTTTTGGGTCCTCATTCACGCACCTGACAGTATGTTTTAGTTTATATCGGTGGTTGTTGATCTTATCTCGATCACCTACTGGAGATATAGTTTGGCCATGACCCACCATTTTCACCACTACATCACTGATATGAATAAAGACTCATAAGTACTATTCTAATAGTTCATGTGGAAGAGGTTGGTAGCACCTTAATTGGGGAGGACGGGATGGTGGTAATGGCTGGAGCGGAATTGGTGGAATGGTATCAAATACAACAAACACATAGTTTCCATGTGTTTGATGCTATTCCATTCGCTCTGTTCCAGCCATTATTGTGAACCTTCATCCCATCAGCAGCCTCCACTGATGTGAATGTGATAATATGATCATCTGTGTGCTCCAATGATGTCTGTTTGTGTGGAGCTTGATTAGTAATGCCTAGGAATACAAATGTGAACGGCAGTTGATGAGTTGACGATTTTATGCATCATTACAACTGACTGAACAGTCGCTGACGCTACGTGTCAGTATTAATAATTTCTCATATTTCCCGCCTTTCAGGGGTATAACATTACAATTGTATAGTTAATAGGCTATTTGTTTGTAGATCGACTGAGGTGAATAATGGCTGTGGTCATTTTTATAGTTTTTTCTGTTCTCCAAATAGTATTTTAAGTTTATTTTAATTAATAGAAATGCTTTAAATGAGCTTCAACGTTCAAAAATAATCCTGGGGGGAGACTGTGCTCTGCGGCACAACCCCAATACACAACAAATCTTCCCCTTCTACATTAACTGTTGGGAGAGCTTGTTCCACAAGTCCAAGCATCTTGGTGAATGCCTATCTCTCGTAGGGTAACGGCGGTCAACCTGACTCTCAACAACAATGTCTTTAGACTGTGGCATTGACACAGGCGTAGGCATGTGAGTAGCCTGTGTCACAGTCTCGTCACACACTTGTGTGGGTGCGGCTGAGTCAGTGTCCTGAGAACGTGACTTGTAAGCCCCTACGTAATGACTGCTGGGTTAGGATGTCACCCAGCCTTTTCCAAATGACATCTTCTGCGGTCTGGACAGTGTAGGACACAGGACCAGTCAGGGCCTCTGTTTCCAGTTGCGATCAAACTTAAGCATTCCGATGATCGTACCAGATGCATTCTTATTTACAGGCCAACTTTTTAAGTGTTTCCCAAAAAAGCCTGTCGAAATTTGTTTTCTTAGTTCGTTGTTAGACCATGTGTCAATACTGATAGAATTGAAAGAAAAGCAGCGCTGCTCTCAGATCAGCTTTTACATTCAAATCTTACCTTAACATTATAACTATTTCACAATACAGAAAACGGATCAGCTCCTAGAGAGATATTACAACCTAGCAAATAGGCTATTGAGGCAGCTTATTGTGCTTACCCAATAATAATGCACTAAATCACAGATTGGGCACATCATTGCACACGTTGCCACACATCATGAAACACATTGAGGCAAAAACTACAGACAGTAGCCTAGTCGTAAAATATAACTAAATTGAATATGAATTTGATTTCAACATTTTGAAATAGGCTACAAGGGCCTATATTGGCTATGTACTTTTTAATGAGGTCATCTCAGTTTTAATTTGAAGCATCATTGTTCACTTCACTTGTTTGTAACACTTGCAAATTCTTTGGTAACTTTGTATTTGTAGTCAACAACATTCTGAAGTTATCAGCAGTCACAGCCAGACATATAGCCTCATCTACTTCATTCTATGTTTAGCGGAGATCTTCTGTAAATAAAGTGAGACGGAAGGGGAAAAAAAGCATCTTACGATGCACATCTTACGATGCTGCTCTACAAGTGGTCTGGATCACTCGTAGATGTGTGAAGGTTTTTAAGAGCCACTTTACCAAAGAAGGCTTGGGAAAACATTTAGACTACCAAAGAAACATTGTAAGGTTTCCCCCCAATGGCTTTATCGAACATGGACAACCTTATGTACATGCACAAAAACGTATAGGGTGATCAGTATAGCATAGATCCTTTGCGAAATTACTCAAAAGAGGACTACATTTATTGTCAGATCTCAACCCCCCCCCCCCAACACACCCCACTCAGCTTTAGGATCTTAGTGAAACATTCAGTATTGGTTTCAGGTGTGTTAGGCCAGGGCTAGAGTGACAAGCAACAGTACAGCAGACCCCCAGGGCCAGGATTTAGCAACCCATCAGCTTTGGGATTGCCTAAATAGGTATCTCCCTGACGTGAGCATGCCTTTAATATGCCTTTAACCACCCAGGTCATTTGAACTGATTCTAGACGCTGACCCAAAACAATACCGCCGGAGAAGAGGTAGACGGAGCGGTCTTCTGATCAGACTTCGGAGGTGCGCATACCACCCACCGCTTCTGAGTATATTACTTACTAATGTCCAGTCTCTAGATAACACGGTAGACGAAATTAGGGCAAGGGTTGCTTTCCAGAGAGACATCAGGGATTGTAACATACTCTGTTTCATGGAAACATGGCTCTCTCGGGATATGCTGTCGCAGTCGATACAGCCACCTGGATTCTTTGTGCATCGCGCCGACAGAAGTAAACATCTCTACAGGAAGAAGGGCGAGGGTGTATGTTTCACGATTAACGACTTTTGGTGCAATTGTAACAACATGCAGGAACTTAAGTCCTTTTGTTCCCCTGACCTAGAATTCCTCACAATGCAATGCCAACTGTATTATCTCCAAAGAGAATTCTCCTCGGTTATTGTCACATACAGGATTGAGGTCAGGGCTTTGTGATGGACACTCCAATACCTTGACTTTGTTGTCCTTAAGCCATTTTGTCACAACTTTGGAAGTATGCTTGGAGTCATTATCCATTTGGAAGACCCATCTGTGACCAAGTTTTAACTTCCTGACTGATGTCTTGAGATGTTGCTTCAATATATCCACATAATTTTCCTACCTCATGATGCCATCAATTTTGTGAAGTACACCAGTCCCTCCTGCAGCAAAGCACCCCCACAAGATGATGCTGCCACCCCAGTGTTTCACGGTTAGGATGGTGTTCTTCGGCTTGCAAGCCTAACCCTTTTTCCTCCAAACATAACGATGATCATTATGGCCAAACAGTTCTATTTTTTTTCATCAGACCAGAGGACATTTCTCCAAAAGTACGATCTTTGTCCCCATGTGCAGTTGCAAACCTTAGTCTGGCTTTAGTATGGCGGTTTTTGAGCAGTGGCTTCTTCCTTGCTGAGCGGCCTTTCAGGTTATGTCGATATAGGACTTGTTTTACTGTGGATATAGATACTTTTGTACCTGTTTCCTCCAGCATCTTCACAAGGTCCTTTTCTCTTGTTCTGGGATTGATTTGCACTTTTCGCACCAAAGTACGTTCATCTCTAGGAGACAGAACACGTCTCCTTCCTGAGCTTTATGATGGCTGCGTGGTCCCATGGTGTTTATACTTACGTACTATTGTTTTTACAGATGAGCGTAGTACCTTCAGCCGTTTGGAAATTTCTCCCAAGGATGAACCAGACTTGTGGAGGTCTACAATTTTCTTTCTGAGGTCTTGGCTGATTTCTTTTGATTTCCCCATGATATCAAGCAAAGAGGCACTGAGTTTGAAGGTAAGCCTTGAAATACATCCACAGATACACCGCCAATTGACTCAAATGATGTCAGAAGCTTCTAAACCCTTGACATAATTTTCTGGAATTTTCCAAGCTGTTTAAAGGCACAATCAACTTAGTGTATGTACCCTTCTGACCCACTGGAATTGTGATACAGTGAATTATAAGTGAAATAATCTGTCTATAAACTATTTTTGAAAAAATTACTTGTGTCATGCACAAAGTAGATGTCCTAACCGACTTGCCAAAACAATAGTTTGTTGACAAGAAATGTGTGGAGTGGTTAAAAATCGAGTTTGAATACTTTCGCAAGCCACTGTACATACTATATCCTTTTTGTTGACAAACTTTGAGTTGACAAATTTACGAATGCTCAAAACCCTTTGAATAGAACCGGTTTCAGTTAACAACGGCAAAAAAGCGTAATAACATTTTTGCCAGCAGCACAGTTACAGTCACCAACTGGATAACATGAAAACAGCTTCACCAGCTCTGCGAGGGTGAGTAAAACGGTCAGAGTGAGGTGTTCTCTCATTTGTATCTGGAAGTAGTTAGTAAGCCAGCCAACGTTAGCCAGTTAGCCTGGGTGCTTGACTGCCATTGTGAGGTTAGAACTCTCGGATCAACCAGAGCGTCCAGTGTGCGCTCTGAACGCTCCAAGAGCGAAACGCAATTTACAAACACACAGCTGGGTAGTTAATTAGAGAGCATATAGTTAATATACTGGCAAGTTCGATGTACTAGTTGTCAACTAACGTTAGGTAGCTAGCTAACATACTGGTACATACTGCTGCAATGATATGCTATGCGGATTGTAAGGATAGAGTAGCTAACAAATTGTCATCCAACATAACGTATAACTTATTTGATAAGTCATTACTTTATTACATTGCTCAACATTTTCTTAACATTTGTCATAATTAGTTAAAGCAATGAATTTGTATCTGGTCTCGACAGAATACAGCTGCATATTTTCCACCATTTTCTTCAAATCTGAAAACGTTGCAAAGCCACGGCCATTTTCTGAAGAATTGCACGACAGGCCAGAAATAGTGTCCACTGCTTGTACACTTCCTATTTTGCCGAATGTAGTTCAACATCCGGGAACTTTTGGCATACTAACTATATCCATACTATGACCAATAATTATACTATTTACGTCACAAATAGTATGTATTGCGGTTAGTATGAGTATTCGAACACAGGTATGGAGTTTCTTAAAGGCCATGGGCATACAGTACATGTCACACACATCAAACCTATCTGGGGGGCTGTGCCTGACAAAAACATGGATGCATGCAGGCATGGGAAATATACATTTTCATGTGGAAATAAAACATAGGTTTACTATACTTCATGACATTGATATAAGCCTACACACTTTCCTGCGATTTATAGATGGGATTAATTGCATTTTGGTTGTGAAAATGTATTGAATTTGCTTTGCATCACATATCAACCCAAAAGGCAATGTGCAAACTATTCAAACGCTTAAAAAAATAATTCAGTTTATGCTATAGGCATGGCAATCGTATATGCAGCAGCTCTTCTAAGGGTTTGAGTAGTTTTCCAATTTTGTGAGCATACAATATAGCTCAGTATTTGTATTATTTATTTTGTCTTTTTTTCTCATATCTTTATCAAAGGTGCCAATAATTTTGGACCCGACTGTATATTGTAAAGAAATAGCAAGAAATTAAAGATTTATTAGTGGTGTTAAAATTCCATGTTTAAAACTTTTATTTTAGAATGACTACATTTCCCATATGCTCAATGACTAAACATTCCAAATTACTATCAATTATGCATCACAAAGCAAACCATGGCATTTATGCACCACAATAGTAATTTGATTCCAGAGATGTATGGCCACACATTGTGCCACCTGTGGATTCAAAATTAATAGCCTAATTCAGTGGTCACCCACCTTTTCTGAGTCAATATCACTGAGTCAAAATGCAAGTCGAGATCTACCACTAAGATTTTAGCATTTATAATAATGGTTATCAACTGTACTGCAGGGATGGAACATACGTCACAGAAAATAGAGGTTGTGGTGGCAGCTGCAGAGAGGTATTTGGGTGTGCAAGACTTGACATCAGAAGAGTTACAGGGTGTATTAAGTGGTGATTGCTCATCCCATATGTATATACTGTGGTGATGTCCCATCATTTCAGGCTGTTGTCCTGAAGTAGGACTAAATAGATTCAAATAGTCGTATGTTTATTTTAATTTTATTTGGGGATTTTTGTGAGTGTAGTGTTAGATGGTAGGGTATTAGTTGTATTTTATTTATTTATTGTTTAAAGCAAAGTATAAGGGAGTTATACTCCAGTCTAGTAGGTGGCAGTAATGCAATATATATTTGATGCCAACCACCGTTAAACCTCATCGAGAAAGAAGAGGAAGAAGGACGTGGCAGGTAGCCTAGTGGCTAGAGTGTTGGGCCAGTAACTGAAAGGTTGCTAGATCGTCCCTGACAAGGTAAAAATCTGTTGTTCTACCCCTGAACAAGGCAGTTAACCCACTGTTCTTAGGCCGTCATTGTAAATAAGAATTTGTTCTTAACTGGCTTGCCTAGTTAAATAAAGGATAAAAAAAAGGAGTGAACAACCATCACTGTAGACTCAGATTTTTGTTAGTTATTACAGATCGGTCTGGCATTTCTCCATCTGGAAATGACTTCTTACAACACAACTGCAATTATTTCCTCTGTTTTATGTCCAAGATAGCTAACTTTAGCTGGCTCTAGATCCAGTTTGCCAGCAGATCAGCAGTCGCCAAAAAGACAGGTAAGTCACTTTTGCTTTTAGAACTTTATAGTTCTGGGGCGGCAGAGTAGCCTAGTGGTTAGGGCATTGGACTAGTAACTGAAAGGTTGCAAGTTCAAACCCCCGAGCTGACAAGGTACAAAGCTGTCGTTCTGCCCCCACTGTTCCTAGGCCGTCATTGAAAATAAGAATTTGTTCTTAACTGACTTGCCTAGTTAAATAAAGGTAAAATTAAATAAATAAATAGATATGTAATGACACGTTGTGTAAACTCTTTATAGTGTTTTATTTACATTTCAGAGGTGATAAGTTGGACAGATCGGGTGAAAAAGTTGTTTCCCCACACGGCTTATCTCCCCCTTTCTCTATCACGCAGCAGGTTTCACTTACCCACCCGTCATTTTAAAAAAAGACCCAACGGAGCTCATTGCCTTCATCAATCATGCAGAGACGGACAGCATGAAGTTGTGCTTTACAATGGTATTCATATTACAGTTGACCTGTAAGTATTACATTTTTTGGGCACTAAAATAAGGTAAATTCTATGTTACAGCACGATGTACAAAAGTGTGTTAACTATAACGTTATTTCGTTTGGTTGTAGGCTACAGTAGGCTAGTACAGTAAAAGTTACAGCAGCTAGCTACACCTTTACTGAATAACAACAATGTAGCAGGAACACTGTCTGTCTATCTAGTTGGACTTAGAAATTGTAATTGTTAAATGAACATATGGAGATATCACAAATTCATGCAGCTGTGGCAGTGTCACTTGTTTAGCTATTCACTTGCATTAAAGAGTGAAAATACTCAAGCCTTTATCCATACCAGCAGGTCTCCCATGAAAAACGTATGTTTTTTTTTTCTTTCTTTTTTACATTTAAATTTATTACAAAAAAACACACAAGGAAGGAGTAACATTAAAGTATTAGAACATGAAGGACAAACAATACAGCATCAAGACACTATCAAACATGTATCAGTCTTTCCACAACAGAGCCATCCTTATGTGTGAGGGTGCGTGTGCATGATAGTGATATAAAATATATGTCATAGTTTCCTTTTTCATGATCACAATCTTGTGAAACCCGAACCGTGCAAGATCCCCCACAGTTCCCCAATAGCTGTCTCTCAACCATTCGAGACCCCTCCCACAGTCCCCCCACGGAATAAAAAAATAAATAACAATACAATTAAATCCCATTCCCCACCCCCAAGAACCCCCAAATCCACCAACAACCAAGAGAATGAACTAAAGAGAAAAAAGGAAAAGACAGAAGAAAACAGCAAATACATTTAAAACAAAGGACATCAAGGACAACCTAAATCATAACAGCAATGCCAACTGTATATGTTTGTGTGCATGTCTGGCACTATTACATGTACAGTGGTGCAAAAAAGTATTTAGTCAGCCACCAATTGTGCAAGTTCTCCACCATAACTTATTTTCCACCATAATTTGCAAATAAATTCATTAAAAATCCTGCAATGTGATTTTCTGGATTTTTTTTTCTCATTTTGTCTGTCATAGTTGAAGTGTACATATGAAAATTACAGGCCTCACTCATCTTTTTAAGTGGGAGAATTACAATTTACAATATCCTTTCAGAACAAAATACCCTTTTCAAACATCTTTCCCATAAAAACAGGTATTTTATCAACCAGCATATTTGAGTTCAGCAAAAATATTTGTTCTATCTTTTCAGGGGGATGAAATTGAAATTGTAGCCAGCTCTGCAATGCTTGTTTGAAAAAGCATCATTTTCAATTAATCGAAAATGAGACATGGCAATGGAAAAACTTATGTTGACTTCAGTGGGACAACCAGGTAATTAAAGCTAAAATGTTCTGTGCACTCTCACTAGATAGAATCAAATCAAATCAATAGTTATTGGTCACATACACATGGTTAGCAGATGTTAATGCAAGTGTAGCGAAATGCTTGTGCTTCTAGTTCCGACCATGCAGTATTATCTAACAAGTAATCTAACTATTTCACAACAACTACCTTACACACACAAGCACAAGTGTAAAGGAATGAATAAGAATATGTACATATAAATATGGATGAGCGATGGTCGAACGGCATAGGCAAGGTTTAGTAGATGGTGTAGAGGACAGTATATACATATGAGGTGAGTAATGTAGGGTATGAAAACATATAAAGCGGCATTGTTTAAAGTGGCTAGTAATACATTACATCAAAGATGGCAAGATGCAGTAGATGGTATAGAGTACAGTATATACATATGGGATGAGCAATGCAGGGTATGTAAACATTATATAAAGTGGCATTGTTTAAAGTGACTAGTGATACATTTATTACATCCAATTTTTACATTTTAAAGTGTCTAGAGATTTGAGTCAGTATGTTGGCAGAAGCCACTCAATGTTAGTGATGGCTGTCTGATGGCCTTGAGATAGAAGCTGTTTTTCAGTCTCTCGGTCCCAGCTTTGATGCACATGTACTGACCTCACCTTCTGGATGATAGCAGGCAGTGGCTTGGGTTGTTGTTGTCCTTGATGATCTTTTTGGCCTTCCTGTGACATTGGGTGGTGTAGGTGTCCTGGATGGCAGGTAATTTGCCCCCGGTGATGTGTTGGGCAGAACTCACTACCCCTTGGAGAGCCTTGTGGTTGTGGGCGGAGCAGTTGCCGTACCAGGCGGTGATACAGCCCGGCAGGATGCTCTTGATTGTGCATCGGTAAAAGTTTGTTGTGCTGTTGTGCCTTCTTCACCACGCTGTCTGCGTGGGTGGACCATTTCAGTTTGTTCCGTGATGTGTAGGCCAAGGAACGTAAAACTTTCCACCTTCTCCACTACTGTCCCGTCGATGTGGATAGGGGGGTGCTCCCTCTGCTGTCTCCTGAAGTCCACGATCATCTCCTTTGTTTTGTTGACGTTGAGTGTAAGATTATTTTCCTGGCACCACACTCCGAGGGCCCTCACCACCTCCCTGTAGGCCATCTCGTCGTTGTTGGTAATCAAGCCTACCACTGTAGTGTCGTCTACAAACTTGATGATTGAGTTGGAGGCGTGCATGGCCACACAGTCGTAGGTGAAAAGGGAGTACAGGAGAGGGCTGAGAACGCACCCTTGTGGGGCCCCAGTGTTGAGGATCAGTGGGGTGGAGATGTTGTTTCTACCCTCACCACCTGGGGGAAGCCCGTCAGAAAGTCCAGGATCCAGTTGCACATTGCGGGGTCGAGAGCCAGGGTCTCAATCTTAATGATGAGTTTGGAGGGTGATGAGTTTAGTGTTAAATGATGAGCTGTAGTCGATGAACAACATTCTTCCATAGGTATTCCTCTTGTCCAGATGGGATACGGCAGTGTGCAGTGTGATTGCGATTGCGTCATCCCTGGACCTATTGGAGCGGTAAGCAAATTGGAGTGGATCTAGGGTGTCAGGTAGGGTGGAGGTGATATGATCCTTGACTAGTCTCTCAAAGCACTTCATGATGACAGAAGTGAGTGCTATGGGGCGATAGTTGTTTAGCTCAGTTACCATAGCTTTCTTGGGAACAGGAACAATGGTGGCCCTCTTGAAGCATGTGGGAACAGCAGACTGGGATAGGGATTGATTGAATATGTCCGTAAACACACCTGCCAGCTGGTCTACGCATGCTCTGAGGACGTGGCTAGGGATGCAGTCTGGGCCAGGCAGCTTTGTGAGGGTTAACACATTTAAATGTTTTACTCACGTTGGCTGCGGTGAAGGAGAGTCCGCTGGTTTTGGTAGCGGGCCGTGTCAGTGGCACTGTATTGTTATCAAAGCGAGCAAAGAAGTTGTTTAGTTTGTCTGGGAGCAAGACATCAGGGTCCGCGACGGGGCTGGCTTTCATTTTGTAGTCCGTGATTGACTGTAGACCCTGCCACATACCTCTCGTGTCTGAGCCGTTGAATTGCGATTCTACTTTGTCTCTATACTGTCGGTTAGCTTGTTTGATTGCCGTGCGTAGGGAATAGCTACACTGTTTGTATTTGGTCATGTTTCCCGGTCACCTTGCCCTGATTAAATGTGTGTGATTCAGTGGCAGAATTTCTGAAGAAAATAGACATAGATAGTATCAACAATTATCAATCAGATGATACACCCGGGCCCAGTTTCAGAAAGCAGGTTTAACAAACTGAGTTTAAACCTGAACTCTGGGATGACTAACTCTGAGCCTGCAAACTCAGTTTTCGGGTTTCAGAACAGGTGATAACAATTAGTTCAATCAACTCTGCGTTAAGTTAACCCTGAGTAAAGCACATGCATGAGGAGACAAAAAGCCCTCATCAATGGAACGCAGATAACATGATTCATAATGGCAACAGGAGAACAAAGGGCTCAAACCTCCTACTTATCCCCAGTGGAGTTAGAAATATTAATGAATGCTTATGCAGAATATGAGTAAATATTTAAGAAAAAAAGCAATACGGTAGAAGCAGCAGCAGCAAAAGAATGTGAGCTGGCGTGGCAGAATATTGCAGACGAGTCAATGCATGAGTAAAAAAAAAAATGTTTTTATCTCAAGTGTTCCACTTACTCAATATTTATATAATATATGTGTGTGTGTGTGTGTGTGTGTGCGCGTGCATGTTTACCATTTATGCAGGTGCAATCCAACAGGCACAAAACGTACTTGGCAGCAACTGAAGATGAAAGCTAAAAATATACTTCAAAACAGATAAGGTACATGAAGGCTATTCCATACGAGAAATTGCCAAGAAAATGAAGATCTCGACAACGCTGTACAGAAGACCGCAAACTGTCTCTAACCAGAATAGAAAGAGGAGTGGGAGGCCCCGGTGCACAACTGAGCAAGAGGACAAGTACATTAGAGTGTCTAGTTTGAGAAACAGACGCCTCACAAGTCCTCAACTGGCAGCCTCATTAAATAGTACCCGCAAAACACTAGTCTCAACGTCAACAGTGAAGAGGCGCCTCCGGGATGCTGGCCTTCTAGGCAGAGTTCCTCTGTCCAGTGTCTGTGTACTTTTGCCCATCTTAATCTTCTTTTTTATTGGCCAGTCTGAGATATGGCTGTTTCTTTTCAAATCTGCTTATCTGGGTCAAAAGGTAGCCTAGTGGTTAGAGTGTTTGACTAGTAACCGAAAGGTTGCAAGATCAAATCTCCGAGCTGACAAGGTTGTTCTGCCCCTGAACAAGGCAGTTAACCCACTGTTCCTAGGCTGTCATTGAAAATAAGAATTTGTTCTTAATAACTGACTTGCCTAGTTTTAATAAAAGTAAGTTAAAAAATCTCCCATATGAATCTTCTCTGTGTCAGACTGGGTTCAAGTGACTTCTGTTAAAAATATATATACGTTTTATTGGTATGTATGTATGTTATTTTACTGCTCTAGGGATGTAATTATTGTTTGTATAACCTTATTACTATTATGTATTGATTTACTTTTTATTTTTTCACTCTACGTGATGCGCAATGTAGAGAACGCCGGAAGAAGAATATAATTGAATTACCAAAGTGAATTATTAATAATAGTGAATTATTAATGTTTGTTTATGTGTCAATTAATGCCATAAGGGATTGATTGCCAATTAGTGATTTTCAAGGAGCGGGACTCTAACCCGGAAGCTTATAAGAATTCCTGACTAAGTATGTAATACCAACATGTTTCAAGTAGGCAACCGTAGTCCTGAGCCCAAGAATACTAAGGTAACCTGCCTAAATGACTGCCGACCCATAGCACTCACGTCTGTAGGCATGAAGTGCTTTAAAAGGCTGGTTATGGTTCACATCAACACCATTATCCCAGAAACCTTAGACCCACCCAATTTACATACCACCCCAACAGATCCACAGATGATGCAATCTCTATTGCACTCCACACTGCCCTTTCACACCTGGACAAAAGGAACACCTTTGTGAGAATGCTATTCATTGACTACAGCTCAGCGTTCAACACCATAGTGCCCTCGAAGCTCATCACTGAAATAAGTACCCTGGGAATAAACAGCTCCCTCTGCAACTGGATCCTGGACTTCCTGACGGGCCGCCCCCAGGTGGTAAAGGTGATCACGCTGATCACCTCAGGGGTGCGTGCTCAGTCCCCTCCTGTACTCCCTGTTCAAACATGACTGCATGGCCAGGCACGACTCCAACACCACCATTAGGTTTGCTGATGACACAACAGTGGTAGGCCTGACCACCGACAACGACGGGACAGCCTATAGGGAGGAGGTCAGAGACCTGGCCATGTGGTGCCAGGACAACAACCTCTCCCTCAACATGATCAAGACAAAGGAGATGATTGTGGACTACAAGAAAAGGAGGACCGAGTACGCCACCATTCTCATCGACAGGGCTGTAGTGGAGCAGGTTGAGAGCTTCAAGTTCCTTGGTGTCCACATCACCAACAAACTAACATGGTCCAAGCACACCATGACAGTCGTGAAGAGACAGATAGAGACAGATTTTCAGTCTCCCCCTCAGGAGACTGAAAAGTTTTGGCATGGGTTCTCAGATCCTCAAAGGGTTCTACAGCTGCACCATCGAGTGCATCCTGACGGGTTGCATCACTGCATGGTATGGCAACTGCTCGGCCTCTGACCGCAAGGCACTACAGAGAGTAGTGCTAACGGTCCAGTACATCACTGGGGCCAAGCTTCCTGGCATCCAGGACCTCTATACCAGGCGGTGTCAAACAGCTTCTACCCTCAAGCCATAAGACTCCTGAACATCTAATCAATTGGCTACCTAGATTATTTGCATATCACACACACACACAATTTAGGTTAGTGTATAGTAAAGGCTTTGTCATTAAAATAATAGTGTGCCTCTTTTTTCAGATCTGCCAAGCACACCTCCACTGCCCTTGACAACTTCTCCACTCGGCCCTTCATCTTTGACCAACTCTGATGGACAGAGCCCATTAGAGCTGCCAGTGATGTCCTACTGGCCATGCATCACGTGGAGGAAGAGATCCCGAAGTGGGTGGATCTGTTTTGCTCTTAACACGAGCCCAGAGATGCTTCTAGAGGCACACAGCTATGGCTTTATGTTACTGCAGAGAGTGAAACAGTCAGTGTCCCAGTCACGTTCCCTGCCACCACAGCAGAAAGCCTCACCAATTCAAGGATGCCATTTGAGGATTTTGCTTCTTTCAATGGGAGCTGGAGGCCTCAATGAAGAGGGAGACAGTTAGGAAGGAATGAACTGAGGAAAGAGAAAATCCTCAGAGCAGCATCCCTCCGGCCGTCTACAGATTCCGCCACCAGCCGCTGCAACAAGGCCACAAGAGCCCTCACACACATACCGGCTTTCCTTGAGTGGCAGGAAAATATCTACTGCCTAGCCAAAGTGTTTTCCCTGTACCTGGCATTGGCGAGAGCTCCAACAGTCTGCATTTTATGAGACTGAAATTGTCAAGATGGATGGTGGAGAAGGGGGCGTGACTAAAGACACATACACAGGAGCTGAAAATCTATTTCCATTGATGGATGTGGTTTGGACTCTTGTTTGATTAGTATTTATTTCAGATACTGTTCATTATTTTAAATAATTGTACATACATTGTTGTATATCACATTGTTCATTGCTATTTTGTGTAAATGTTGCAGAAAGACCATTTTATTCCAATCGCGGTGAATATGACTTGTATTATTTATCCATTTCTATAGTTAGTGTGTGAATAAGTTTGTTGTACAAAGGATTGTGCTCTAACGCTATCATAAATATGCCTTTGATTTCATTGAAGTAAATCTCAAAGTAATCTTCTCTGAGTTGCTTTAATGTTGTATTTATGTATAAAATGCATGCATTTCAATTGTGTTCGAACACTCATATGCCTTTGATTTCATTAACCTCAACATAAAGCAATCTTCTGTTGGTTTTTTAAATATTGTCTTATTATCCATTAAAATGGCAAATGCAACATCCTCCAAAAGGCAGCGATTTCTGAACTTTTACTTTTTGAAAAGGAATATACCAACTATAAATACAGTAAAGTACACACACTTAAGTAAAGAAAATACATTTAACAAAAGTGTTTTTTAGACAACTTTTTAGGCATTCAAGGTGTTAGTCTGATGGGAATCTGATGTCATCTTGCTTAAGGAACAATAGTAAACAAAAGAGGAAAGCCCCCGCTTCTGCTATTGTCATGACTTACCTGGACCACCGATTGAGATGTGCCTCGTAAATCAAGTGTTACATGAGGTGAAAAGGAGGCGAGTGCCATTAAGAAAATAAAAAGCAATGTACTGTACAGTGCACTCAAAGTATTCAGATCCCTTGACATTTTTCAAATTTTTTAACGTTACAGCCTTATTCTAACATTGACCAAATAGTTTTTTCCCTGATCAATCTACACACAATATCCCATAATGACAAAGCAAAAACAGGTTTAGACATTTTTGGAAATGTGTATATATATATAAATATATATATTTAAATAACTTTTACCTAGGTATTCAGACCCTTTACTCAGTACTTTGTTGAAGCAACTTTGGCAGCAATTACAGCCTCGAGCCTAATTGGGTATGACGCTACAAGCGTCACACAGCATATTTGGGTAGTTTCTCCCATTCTTCTCTGCAGATACTCAAGCTCTGTCAGGTTGGATGGGGAGCGTCGCTGCACAGCCATTTTCAGGTTTCTCCAGAGATGTTCGTTCAGGTGCAAGTCCGTGCTCTGGCTGGGTCACTCAAGGATATTGAGACCTGTCCCGAAGCTACTCCTGCTTTCTCTTGGCTGTGCACTTTGGCTCGTTGTCCTGTTGGAGGGTAACATTCACACCAGTCAGGTCCTGAGCGCTCTGGAGTCCGTTCATCTTTCTCTGGAACCCAGTTCCTGCCGCTGAAAAACATCTCCACAGCATGATGCTGCCACCACCATGCTTCACCGTAGGGATGGTGGCAGGTTTCCTTTCGGACCTTTAGGAGTCCTTTAGGTGCCTTTTGGCAAACTCCAAGTGGGCTGTCATGTGCCTTTTACTGAGGAGTGGCTGGCCACTCTACCATAAAAGGCCTGATTGGTGGAGTGCTGCAGAGATGGTTGTCCTTCTGGAAGGTTCTCCCATTTCCACAGAGGAACTCTGGAGCTCTGTCAGTGACTATCTGGTTCTTGGTCACCTCCTTGACCAAGGCCCTTCTCCCCCGATAGCTCAGTTTGTGTCGGAGGGCTAGCTCTAGGAAGAGTCTTGGTGGTTCCAAACTTCTTCCATTTAAAAACGACGGAGGCCACTGTGTTCTTGGGAACTTTCAATGCGATATAAATGTTTTGGTACCATTCCCCAGATCTGTGTCGACACAATCCTGTCTCGGAGCTCTATGGACAATTTTTTCGACATCATGGCTTAGTTTTTGCTCTGACATGCACTGTCAACAATGGGACCTTATATAGACAGGTGTGTGCCTTTCCAAATCATGTCCAATCAATTGAATTTACCACAGGTGGACTACAATCAAGTTTTAGAAACCTCTCAAGGATGATCAATGGAAAGAGGATACACCTGAGCACAATTTCAAGTCTCATAGCAAGGGTCTGAATACTTATGTAAATAAAAGGTAATTCTGTTTTTTAGTTGTAATAAATGTGCATACATTTCTAAAAATCGGTTATAACTTTGTAATTATGGGGTATTGTGCGTAGATTGATGAGGAAAATGTTTTATTTAATCCATTTTAGAATAAGGCTGTAACATAACAAAATGTGGTCAAAATCAAGGGGTCTGAATACTTTCCAAATGCATTGTATTTACATTCACTTATCAAACTGTTTACACGAAACAGACCTAAAACAACTATCTAAGTTTGTTTCAGGAAGAAATGTATAAATAGGAGTTGATCATGAAGCATGTAACTGCAGAGGAAGAATACTGAAAATGGAACATTACATTTTATGGGTTTGTCTTCAGATTTATCTTTCATTGACTTTTTCCTGTGAGATGTATAATCAAATCAAATGTATTTATAAAGCCCTTACAGCACCTGATATCTCAAAGTGCTGTACAGAAACCCAGCCTAAAACCCCAAACAGATGGCGCCTTGCTCTGGAAAGGCACTCAGTTAATCTTACGGCTAGGGGTTCGCTAGCGGAACTCGACAACATTCCGCTGAAAAGGCAGAGCGCGAAATTCAAAAATATTTTTTAGAAATATGTAACTTTCATACATTCACAAGTGCAAAAACACCAATTAAATCTTAACTTCTTGTTAACCTGTTTGAGATAGGGGGCAACACTTTCACTTTCGGATGAAAAGCATGCCCAGAGTAATCTTCCTGCTACTCAGGCCCAGAAGCTTTTCAAAGCTTAGCCTACCAAATACACAGTGTCTATGGAGTCAAGTTGCACTTCCTAAGGCTTCCACTAGATGTCAACAGTCTTTAGAACCGTGTTTGAGGCTTCTACTGTGAAGTGGGGGCGAATGATAGCTGATTCAACCAGAGGTCTGCCAGAGTGCCATGAGCTGATCACGCGTGCACACGTGAGAGCGACCTGCGTTCCATTGCAATTCTAAAGACAAAGGAATTCTCCGGTTGGAACATTATTGAAGATGTATGTTAAAAACATCCGAAAGATTGACTCTATACATCGTTTGACATGTTTCTACGAACTGTAACATAACTTTTCGTCTGAACTTTCGCCTGGACTTGCCCGTGCCTCGTGAGTTTGGATTTGTTTACCAAACGAGCTAACAAAATTAGGTATTTGGACATAAATGATGGACTTTATCGAACAAATCAAACATTTATTGTGGAACTGGGATTCCTAGGAGTACATTCTGATGAAGATCATCAAAGGTAAGTGAATATTTATAACGCTATTTCTGACTTTTACTGACTCCACAACATGGCGGGTATCTGGATTGCTTGTTTTTGTGTCTGAGCGCGCGGTACTCAGATTATTGCATGGTGTGCTTTTTTGAAATCTGACACAGCAGTTGCATTAAGGAGAAGTATATCTATAATTCTGTGCATAATACTTGTATCTTTTATCAAAGTTTATTATGAGTATATCTGTAAATTGATGTGGCTCTCTGAAAATTCGCCGGATGTTTTCGAGGCACAACATTCCTGACCATAAAACGCCGATGTAAACTGAGATTTTTTTATATAAATATGAACTTTATTGAACAAAACATTAAGTCCTATGAGTGCCATCTGATCAAGATCATCAAAGGTTAGTGATTCATTTTATCTCTATTTCTGCTTTTTGTGACTCCTCTCTTTGGCTGTATGTGTTTATGTGACTAGGCTCTGACCTAACATAATCATATGGTGTGCTTTCGCTGTAAGGCCTTTTTGAAATCGGACACGATGGGTAGATTAATCACAGTGGGTCCCCTCCTCTCCTGTAAAACTATTTGGTCTGAGGGAATAAACATTATTATAATTAAGACAAAAAAATTATCATAAACTGATTGAACGTTATTAAAACTGGGACCTCATGACTGGCGCAGTGGTCTAAGGCACTGCATCGCAGTGCAAGCTATGCCACTAGAGATCCTGGTTTGAGTCCAGGCTCTGTCGCAGCCGGCCGAGACTGGGAGACCCATGGGGCTGCGCACAATTGGCCCAGGGTCGTCCGGGTTAGGGAGGGTTTGGCCAGCAGAGATGTCCTTGTCCCATCGCACACTAGCGACTCCTGTGGCGGCACATTGGTGTGGCTGGCTTCCGGGTTAAGCGGGCATTGCATCAAGAAGCAGTGCGGCTTGGTTGGGTCGTGTTTCGGAGGACGCACGGCTCTCGACCTTTGCCTCTCCCGAGTCCGTACGGGAGTTGGATTGATGAGACAAGACTAACTACCAATTGGATACTATGTAAAAGGGGTAAAATTAAAACATGTTCCAAGATGGATGATTTGTCTGGTGTAGACTTGGATCTCTTACAAAAGTTTTTAGATATAATGAGTGGTCTATACGTTTGGCAGCAGCCCAATGAAGCTCTAATTATCATACACTGAAACAATAGGACATTAAGGACATTAATAGGACATACGTTTTTTTCATGTAAGGCCTGTGTAAGGGTGTGTAGTGATCAAGTCCATCTATGTATGTACTGTACTTCAGTCTTCGAAGTCTACTTGTACATGGCGTTAAATGCTCGACCAATGATGAACCTGCGCACTTCGCTGGTGCCTGCTCCAATCTCGTACAGCTTGGCGTCTCTCAGGAAACGACCCATGGGGTAATCATTAATGTAGCTATTTCCACCTGTGGGTAAAGGAATGTGAAATTCAATTTACAAAACAAGCCCTCTACCCCAGAGAGATTGTAGTTAGGGTGAACGCAAGAGTAAAACAGTTTAGCATGCCAGTGATTGATTACATTAGCTACGAAGATAAAACATTTTCAATAAAGTGCATGGTTTGCTTGGGTCTTACCCAAGCACTGAATTCCATCCAGATGCATTCTCAGCACAATAAAGGATGACCCCAGCACAGTCCTGCAATGACACCCCAAGTCAATAATATGCTATCCAATATATTTTTCTATCACATTACATCTTTGAATTTCACATTACATTTCAATCATACTGGAAAAATGATAGCTATTGTCGAAACTTCTCACCATGGAACTGAAGTGTCCCTTGTCACAGGCTCTTGCCACGTTATACAAATACGGTCGACAGGCGCCCAGGCGTGTATACATGTCAGCCATCTTTGCTTGCATCAACTGGTAGGAAGGAAAAAAATCATTAATTCCAGAAAGGGCAAATAGGTTATACCTCTATCATCGTACCTCTGGAGTGCTAGAGCATCATCCATTCTCCCACATCAAATGAGTCATTTCAAGACGTTTAAGGAAGTGGTATATGCAAGAGAAACAGGAGAAAAACATGTAGGTTATTATAAGTTGAATTTAATTTACTTTTTTGGGATAGGGGGCAGCATTTTCACTTTTGGATGAATAGCGTGCCCAGAGTGAACTGCCTCCTACTATGTCCCAGATGCTAATATATGCATATTATTATTAGTATTTGATAGAAAACACTCTGAAGTTTCTCAAACTGTTTGAATGATGTCTGTGAGTATAACAGAACCCATATGGCAGGCCAAAAAACTGAGAAAAATCCAACCAGGAAGTGGGACATCTGATGTTTGTAGTTTTTCAAAGCTTGGTCTACCTAATACACAGTGTCTAAGGAGTCAAGTTGCACTTCCTACGGCTTCCACTAGATGTCAACCGTCTTTAGAAACTGGTTTGAGGATTCTACTATAAAGGAGGGTCTCATGAGACCTGTTTGAGTCTGTGGTCTGGCAGAGTGTCTCAGGCTCGTGACGTGCGCTCCTGACAGAGTTAGCTCTCGTTCCAGTGCTTTTCTTCAGACATAGGAATTCTCCGGTTGGAACATTGTTGTTGATTCCATACATCGTTTGAATTGTTTCTACGACCTGTAATGGAACTTTTTGAGTTTTTGTCTGGACGAAGTGCTCGCGCATCATGAAGATGGATTACTGGGCTGATCACGCTAACAACAAGTGGCTATTTGGACATAAATGATGGACTTTATGGAACTTTATGGAACAAATCAGTCATTTATTGTCGAACTGGGATTCCTGGGAGTGCCTTCTGATGAAGATCATCAAAGGTAAGTGAATATTTATAGTGTTATTTCTAACTTCTGTTGACTCCAAAATGTCGGATATCTCTCTGGCTGGATTGGGCTCTGAGCGCCGTTCTCAGATTATGCTTTTTCCGTAAAGTTTTTTTGAAATCTGACACAACGGTTGCATTAAGGAGAAGTCTATCTTTAATTATGTGAATAACATTTGTATCTTTTATCAATGTTTATTATGAGTATTTCTGCAAAATCACTGGATGTTTGTAAGTTAGTGTGAAAGTTACATATTTCAAAAAAATATTTTTGAATTTCACGCGCTGCGTTTTCAAAGCGGAATGTTGTCGACGGGTTCCGCTAGCGAAACGCCTGCGATAGAAAGGGTAACCGCCTGAGAATCATTTGATTTTGGTTGATGTCCCACCTGGAAGTGTTCAATCTTCTGTCCAAAAGATTCTCTTATGTGCAGCTAGGGAACGGCAAAATCCATCACAGCTTGCATAATGAGAGGAGAGCATTTTCTTAACTGAAAAACTGAGACGTAGAAAGAATATGCTCATGGCCATGTGTTATAAATCCAAAAGAAAACGTGCATTTACCTGATAGGTCCTGATGCGAGCACAAGTCTCACCAGGTCCAGTCCACTCATCATTACATAGACACCCTTGTTGAGAGGGCCGAAGATATTTTCCTCTGTAATCAAAAAAAAGATTGAATTTCAAATACTCATTCGTAGATGTGCACATGTCAGGCACATACATATACTCAAGCAGGCACATACTGTACGAATTGTCTGGGTAGCCATTTGACTAGATGTTCAGGATTCTTGTGGCTTGGGGGTAGAAACTGTTTATAGAGTCTTGGACCAAGACTTGGCGCTCCGGTACCGCTTGCCGTGTGGTAGCAGGGAGAACAGTCTATGACTAGGGTGGCTGGAGTCAATTGACAATTTTTAGGGCCTTCCTCTGACACTGCTTGGTATAGAGGTCATGGGTGGCAGGAAGCTTGGCCCCAGTGATGTACTGGGCCGTTCGCACTACCCTCTGTCGTGCCTTAAGGTCGGAGTCCAAGCAGTTGCCATACCGGGCAGTGATGCAACCGGTCAGGATGCGCTCGATGGTGCAGCTGTAGAACCTTTTCAGGATCTGAGAACCCATGGCAAATCTTTTCAGTCTCCTGAGGGGGAATAGGTTTTGTCGTGTCCGCTTCACAACTGTCATTGTGTGCTTGGACCATGCTATTTTGTTGGTGATGTGGACACCAAGGAATTTGAAGGTCTCAAACTGCCCCCACTGCAGCCCAGTCAATGAGAACGGGGGCGTGCTCTGTCCTCTTTTTCCTGTAGTCCACAATAATTTCCTTTGTCTTGATCACGTTGAAGGAGAGGTTGTTGTCCTGGCACCACACGGCCAGGTCTCTGACCTCCTCCTTATAGGCTGTCTCGTTGTTGTCGGTGATCAGGCCTACCACTGTTGTGTCATTGGCAAATTTAATGATGGTGTTGGAGTCGTGCCTGGCCGTGCAGTCATGGAGTGAACAGTGAGTACAGGAGGGGCCCGTGTTGTGGATCAGCGTGGCGGATGTGTTGTTACCTACCCTTACCACTTGGGGGCAGCCCATCAGGAAGTCCAGGATCCAGTTGCAGATGGAGCTGTTTAGTCCCAGGGTTCTTAGCTTATTGATGAGCTTTGAGGGCAGTATGGTGTTGAACGCTGAGCTGTAGTCAATGAATAGCATTCTCACATAGGTGTTCCCTTTGTCCAGGTGTGAAAGGGCAGTGTGGAGTGCAATAGAGATTGCATCATCTGTGAATCTGTTGGGGCGGTATGAAAATTGGAGTGGGTCCAGGGTTTCTGGGATGATGGTGTTGATGTGAGCCATTACCAGCCTTTCAAAGCACTTTATGGCTACAGACGTGAGTGCTACGGGTCGGTAGTCATTTAGGCAGGTTACTTTAGTGTTCTTGGGCACAGGCACTATGGTGGTCTGCTTAAAACATGTTGGTATTACAGACTCGGACAGGGAGAGGTTGAAAATGTCAGTGAAGACACTTGTTAGTTCACAGTACACGTCCTGGTAATCCGTCTAGCCCTGCGGCCTTTTGAATGTTGACCTTTCTAAAGGTCTTACTCACATCGGCTGCGGAGAGCGTGAACACAGTCTTCCGGTACAGCTGGTGCTCTCATGCCTGTTTCAGTGTTATTTGCCTCGAAGCTTGCATAGAAGTAGTTTAGCTCGTCTGGTAGGCTCTTGTCACTGGGCAGATCTCGGCTGTGCTTCCCTTTGTAGTCTGTAATGGTTTGCAGGCCCTACCACATCCGACAAGAGTCAGAGCTGGTGTAGTACGACTCGATCTTCGTCCTGTATTAACGCTTTGCCTGTTTGATGTCCCTCTCCTTGAAAGCGGCAGCTCTAGCCTTTAGCTCAGTGCGGATGCTGCCCCATGGCTTCTGTTTGGGGTATGTATGTATTGTCACTGTAAGGACGACGTCATTGATGCACTTATTGAGGAAGCCAATGACAGATGTAGTGTACTCCTCAATGCCATTGGAGGAATCCCTGTAATAGCAAAACAGTCCTGTAGCTTAGCATCTGCTTCATCTGACCACTTTTTTATTGATCTAGTCACTGGTGCTTCCTGCTTTAATTTTTTCTTGTAAGAGGGTAGGATGGAATTATGGTCAGATTTGCCAAATGGAGGGTGAGGGAGAGCTTTGTATGCACCTCTTTGTGTGGAGTATAGGTGGTCCAGAGTTATTTTCCCTCTGCTTGCACATTTAACATGCTGTTAGAAATTTGGATAAAACTGATTTAATAAATTTCTCTGCATTCAATTTCCTGACTACTAGGAGTGCCGCTTCTGGGTGAGTGCTTTCTTGTTTGCTTATGGCAGAATACAGCTCATTCAATGCTATCTTAGTGCCAGCCTCTGACTGTGGTAGTATGTAAACAGCTACAAGGAATATAGATGAAAACTCTCTCGGTAGGTAATGTGGTCTGTAGCTTATCATGAGAAACTCTACCTCAGGTGAGCAATAACTTGAGACTTCCTTAGATATCGTGCACCAGCTGTTGTTTAAAAGAATACATAGACCGCCACCCCTTGTAGTTGAAGTTGATGAATTTCCTGCCTGGGCTGCGGGACCGTGGAATTATGAAGATCAAAAATCATGGTATTTTGCAGGAGTTGTTGTCCTAGACTCCCGCATATCAACCAATCAGCATCCAAAAAAACCTGTTTTATACATTACATTAGAAACTGGGTGGTTTGAGCCCTGATTGCTTAATTATAGTAGCACAGTAGAGTTCAGTAGAGCAATGGTTTCCAACCTTTTTTAACCATGGCACACCTTGATGGGATACGAAATTCTGCGGCACACCTAAAATGGTCCTTTTAATGCATTTAGTGGTCATCTGATCCATACTGCAAAAAGAAAATCCATACTGCAGAAAGTATTCACACCCCCTTGACTTTTTCCACATTTTGTTGTGTTACAGACGGAATTTTAAATGGATTAAATTGAGATTGTGTCACTAGCCTAGACACAATACCCCATAATGTCAAAGTAGAATTGTTTTTTAATGTTTACAAAGTAAATACAAATGAAAAGCTAAAATGTCTTGAGTCAATAAGTATTCAACCACTTTGTTATGGCAAGACTAAATAAGTTCTGGAGTAAACATTTGCATAACAAGTCACACACAGTTGAAGTCGGACGTTTACATACACTTAGGTTGGAGTCGTTAGAATACGTTTTTTACCAATCCACACATTTCTTGTTAATTAACATAATATAGTTTGGCAAGTCGGTTAGGACATCTACTTTGTGCATGACACAAGTCATTTTTACAACAATTGTTTACAGACAGATTATTTCACGTATAATTCACAGTATCACAATTCCAGTGGGTCAGAAGTTAACATACACTAAGTTCACTGTGCCTTTAAACAGCTTGGAAAATTCCAGAAAATTATGTCATGGTTTTAGAAGCTTCTGATAGGCGAATTGACATCATTTGAGAGGTGTAACTGTGGATGTATTTCAAGGCCTACCTTCAAATTCAGTGCCTCTTTGCTTGACATCATGGGAAAATTAAAAATAAATCAGCCAAGACCTCAGAAAAAGAATTGTAGACCTCCACACGTCTGGCTCATCCTTGGGAGCAATTTCCAAATGTCTGAAGGTACCACATTCATCTGCACAAACAAGTATAAACACCATGGGACCATGCATCCGTCATACGGAGACGCCTTCCTAGAGATGAACGTACTTTGGTGCAAAAAGCGCAAATAAATCCCAGGACAACAGCAAAGGACCTTGTGAAGATGCTGGAGGAAACGGGTACAAAAGTATCTATATCCACAGTAAAACAAGTCCTATATCGACATAACCTGAAAGGACGCTCAGCAAGGAAGAAGCCACTGCTCCAAAACCGCCATAAAAAAAGCCAGACTACGGTTTGCAACTGCACATGGGGACAAAGATCGTACTTTTTGGAGAATTGTCCTCTAGTCTGATGAAACAAAAATAGAACGGTTTGGCCATAATGACCATCGTTATGTTTGGAGGAAAAAGGGGGAGGCTTGCAAGCCAAAGAACACCATCACAACCGTGAAGCACTGGCATCAT
The DNA here is from genome assembly GCF_057628025.1 of Oncorhynchus mykiss. Taxonomy (NCBI): domain Eukaryota; kingdom Metazoa; phylum Chordata; class Actinopteri; order Salmoniformes; family Salmonidae; genus Oncorhynchus; species Oncorhynchus mykiss. The sequence goes on from NC_143046.1 coordinate 46,861,761, forward strand.
GAGGTAGGAATATGATGTGGATATATTGATGCAACATCTCAAGTCATCAGTCAGGAAGTTAAAGCTTGATCACAAATGGGTCTTCCAAATGGACAATGAACCCAACCATACTTCCAAAGTTGTGGCAAAATGGCTTAAGGACAACAACGTCAAGGTTTTGGAGTGGCCATCACAAAGCCCTGCCCTCAATCCTATATTACATTTGTGGGCAGAACTGAAAAAGCATGTGTGCAAGCAAGGAGGCCTACAAACCTGACTCAGTTACACCAGCCCTGTCAGGAGGAATAAGTCAAAATTCACCCAACTTATTGTGGGAAGCTTGTGGATGGCAACTCAAAACGTTTGACCCAAGTGACACAATTTAAAGGCAATGTTACCAAATACTAATTGAGTGTTTGTAAACTTCTGACCCGCTGGGAATGTGATGAAAAAAATAACAGCTGAAATAAATAATTCTCTCTACTATTATTCTGACAAGTCACATTCTTAAAATAAAGTGGTGATCCTAACTGACCTAAGACAGGGAATTTTTACTAGGATTAAATGTCACGAATTGTGAAAAACTGAGTTTAAATGTATTTGGCTAAGGTGTATGTAAACTTCCGAATTCAACGGTAGTTATCCAAATTTAGCACAATGGAAAGCATGTTTACATCCCGTGAAACGTTCACGAAAGGTTGCTTTGCTTGCAAAATCTTTTTACAACTACAAAACTTTTGGCAGAGGATTGTCGCTAAATTAGTGCTAAAACTCTGAGCGCACAGATTCGACATCCGCAAATGTTTTGATTCACAGAAGATTCACCAGTCGCATGGCTAGTAAATGAGATGCATTCATTCTCAAATTTAGTTCAAATTTAATAGCCCTTTAATTATTTTATTTAACCTTTATTTAAGCAGGAAGGGCAATTTGAGATCTGAAATATCTTTTTCAAGAGCATCCTGGCCAAGATAAGCAGCACCAAGTCATTACACAACTACAGACAGAATACATGAAAAACTAAAAGTAATCTAGTAAAAACCATAGAAATCACAGGAGTATACCTATGTGTGTCAATTGATCTCTGAGCGGAAGCATTCGTGTATAAAATATCACTAGAAGAGGCATAAATGTAGCTGATACTAGCCTCCTGTCTTCAAAAGAAAAACAGTCCTTATTTCTAAAATAAAATCCCAACTTCAGCTCAAATTTTTTTTGTAAATTGTTGAATATGCAATATGCAAGAGAAGCCGTCATCAATTAAAATTCCTTGATATTTATATGAGGTTACAGCCTCAATCTCATTGCCCTTACAGGTAGTAATAGGTGAAAGGTTCAGAGGTCTATTTCTTGCTTTAGAAAACACCATTAGTTTAGTTTTGTCAGCATTGACGATAAGCTTCAATTGGCACAGGGTATGTTGAACAGTATAAAAAGCAGTTTGCAAGTTCTGGAAGGCATTTGTGAGAGATAAGGCACAACAATAAATAACAGTATCATCAGCATAACAGTGAAGTTGCGCATTTTGCACATTTGAAATAGTGAATAAGAGGGGACCAAATACAGAGCCCTGGGGCACACCATTACAGACAGACCATTTAACAGACACGTGCCCATCAAATTGAGTGCACTGAGTTCAGTCAGACAGATAGTTATCTAACCATGCAAGTGCATGCACCAAAATACCTACACGTGACAATCTCTGTCTCAATATAGCATGATCAACTGTACTTTTGTCTCATTGATACGATTTAAAACCTTCATGGCTGCTGTAATTGTGCTATGCCTCTTTCGGAAGCCTGAATGGTACATTGATCAAATTATTAAAGTTAGTACTGTATATAAAAAATAGTTTAGCTTTTCACTGACTAGGGCTTCAAGTATTTTCACCAGGGTTGACAGCTTTGAGATTGGCCTATAAATGATTAAAATAGTTGGATCTCCCCCTTTTAAAAGTGGTAGGACAAGTGCTGATTTCCAGATCTTTGGAATAACATTACATTCCAGGGTTAGATTGAAGTGGTTTCAGCTATGAAATCAGTGGCCAGTTTTAAAAATCATGGATCAAGAAGATCAGGACCTGCAGGCTTTCTCTGATCTAAGGATTTTCTGCACTGAGAAAGGTTTGACCAGCTCTCACCAGTTCATCCACACAGTAGTGTACAGAGCCAGAGAATACTGAATCAAACAGCCTATCAGATGATGCAAAGTGCTCATTGAAACAATTCAGCTTTTCTGTTTTGTCATATACAGCAAAAGAGTCCTTCAATACACATGACGGTAATTCATTAACATTACTGTTACCAGACATAGACTTAATAGCCTTCCAAAACATTCTAGGGTCATCAGTGGTAACATACTTAAAATATTCAGACTTGGCTTTCCTGAGAAGAGAAGAACACTTGTTTCGTAGCTGCCTAAAAAGAAGCCAATCAGCATCAAAAAAAATATTTCCTTGCCTTAGCCCAGGCTAGATTATGTTCGTGAATAATACAAAACAGCTCAGAAGAAAACCATGGATTATCCTGCCCTTTAAACTTCTTGGTGTTAGGGGGCAGGCAGTATTTTCATTTTTGAAAAAATATATTTTGTCAGGAAAAGTTGCTAGAATATGCATATAATTGACAGCTTTGGATAGAAAACACTCTAACGTTTCCAAAACTGTAAAGATATTGTCTGCGAGTATAACAGAACGGATGTTGCAGGCGAAAGCCTGAGAAAAATCCAATCCGGAAGTGCCCCAGGTTTTGAAAGCGCTGCGTTCCAATGACTCCCTATTCAGCTGTGAATGTACCATCAACGAGCTTACACATTTCTGTTGAAGAATAGCCGTAGGCGGCCACATTGCGTAAGTGGTCACATGGTGGCTCCGAGAGAGATTCTCAAGTAAAATACAGGAGGTAGCCATTACTCCAATCGGTCCTAGTGAAAAATGAATTGTCCCAATGGATATATTATCGAATAGATATTAGAAAAACACCTTGAGGATGGATTCTAAACAACGTTTGCCATGTTTCTGTCAATATTATGGAGCTAATTTGGAATATTTTTCGCCGTTTTCGTGACTGCAATTTCCGGGCGATTTCTCAGCCAAACGTGAAGAACAAATGGAGCTATTTCGCCTACAAAAATAATATTTTGGGAAAAAATGAACTTTGGCTGTCTACCTGGGAGTCTCGTGAGTGAAAACATCCAAAGTTCATCAAAGGTAAACGATTTAATTTGATTGCTTTTCTGATTTCCGTGACAAGGTTGCCTGCTGCTAGCAAGGCATCATGCTATGCTAGGTTAGCATTGGCTGTAAAGCATATTTTGAAAATCTGAGATGACAGGGTGATTAACAAAAGGCTAAGCTGTGTCTCAATATATTTAATTTGTGATTTTCATGAATAGGAATATTTTCTAGTGATATTTATGTCCGTTGCATTATGCTAATTAGTTTCAGGCGATGATTACGCTCCCGCATGCGGGTTTGGGAGTCACAAGAAGTTGTTTAACCGCCTCCATGGCCTCTTAAGAGCGGCGACCCTTGCCGCCAACCTCGGACTGGGGACGGGAGATTCCGGCAGCGCCGGAGTGAAGGGCGACTCCAGGAGCGCCGGACAGGCGGGAGACTCCGGCAGCTCCGGAGTGAAGGGCGATTCCGGAATCTCCGGCGTGACAGGCGGCTCAGGACAGACTGGCGGCTCTGGCAGCTCAGGACAGACGGGAGACTCTGGCAGCTCAGGACAGACGGGAGACTCTGGCAGCTCAGGACAGATGGGAGACTCTGGCAGCTCAGGACAGACGGGAGACTCTGGCAGCTCAGGACAGACGGGAGACTCTGGCAGCTCAGGACAGACGGGAGACTCTGGCAGCTGTGTTCCAATATATACATTGCATTTGCGACCTTTTGCCACATTTCACGCTTCAAACATAAAGATATAAAACTGTATTTTTTTTGTGAAGAATCAACAACAAGTAGGACGCAATCATGAAGTGGAACGACATTTATTGGATATTTCAAACTTTTTTAACATGAAAAATTGGGCGTGCAAAATTATTCAGCCCCCTTAAGTTAATACTTTGTAGCGCCACCTTTTGCTGCCATTGCTGCGATTACAGCTGTAAGTCGCTTGGGGTATGTCTCTATCAGTTTTGCACATCGAGAGACTGAAATATTTTCCCATTCCTCCTTGCAAAACAGCTCGAGCTCAGTGAGGTTGGATGGAGAGCATTTGTGAACAGCAGTTTTCAGTTCTTTCCACAGATTCTCGATTGGATTCAGGTCTGGACTTTGACTTGGCCATTCTAACACCTGGATATGTTTATTTTTAAACCATTCCATTGTAGATTTTGCTTTATGTTTTGGATCATTGTCTTGTTGGAAGACAAATCTCTGTCCCAGTCTCAGGTCTTTTGCAGACTCCATCAGGTTTTCTTCCAGAATGGTCCTGTATTTGGCTCCATCCATCTTCCCATCAATTTTAACCATCTTCCCTGTTCCTGCTGAAGAAAAGCAGGCCCAAACCATGATGCTGCCACCACCATGTTTGACAGTGGGGATGGTGTGTTCAGGGTGATGAGCTGTGTTGCTTTTACACCAAACATAACGTTTTGCATTGTTGCCAAAAAGTACAATTTTAGTTTCATCTGACGAGAGCACCTTCTTCCACATGTTTGGTGTGTCTCCCAGGTGGCTTGTGGCAAACTTTAAACAACACTTTTTATGGATATCTTTAAGAAATGGCTTTCTTCTTGCCACTCTTCCATAAAGGCCAGATTTGTGCAATATACGACTGATTGTTGTCCTATGGACAGAGTCTCCCACCTCAGCTGTAGATCTCTGCTGTTCATCCAGAGTGATCATGGGCCTCTTGGCTGCATCTCTGATCAGTCTTCTCCTTGTATGAGCTGAAAGTTTAGAGGGACGGCCAGGTCTTGGTAGATTTGCAGTGGTCTGATACTCCTTCCATTTCAATATTATCGCTTGCACAGTGCTCCTTGGGATGTTTAAAGCTTGGGAAATATTTTTGTATCCAAATCCGGCTTTAAACCTCTTCACAACAGTATCTCGGACCTGCCTGGTGTGTTCCTTGTTCTTCATGATGCTCTCTGCGCTTTTAACGGACCTCTGAGACTATCACAGTGCAGGTGCATTTATACGGAGACTTGATTACACACAGGTGGATTGTATTTATCATCATTAGTCATTTAGGTCAACATTGGATCATTCAGAGATCCTCACTGAACTTCTGGAGAGAGTTTGCTGCACTGAAAGTAAAGGGGCTGAATAATTTTGCACGCCCAATTTTTCAGTTTTTGATTTGTTAAAAAAGTTTGAAATATCCAATAAATGTCGTTCCACTTCATGATTGTGTCCCACTTGTTGTTGATTCTTCACAAAAAAATACAGTTTTATATCTTTATGTTTGAAGCCTGAAATGTGGCAAAAGGTCGCAAAGTTCAAGGGGGCCGAATACTTTCGCAATGCACTGTATTCACTTGTGATTTTCATGAATAGGAATATTTTCTAGGAAGATTTATGTCCGTTGCGTTATGCTAGTTAGTGTCAGATGATGACAACGGTCCCGTTCACGCGATGGGGTGTCACTACAGGTTAACTCTGAACCTGCTGAATTGGGCATGTTTGGGCATGTTTGTTTACTATTTGGAAAAAAACATAATGAAAGCATTTCCAGGCAGTTTCAGGAATAAGCTCAATCTTGTTCCAGTCAAAATAAAACAAATCATAAAAGAACGCCTGCTCATTAAAACTCTTCACATTTTCTCTTACGAATAAACCATTGGTTTGTTTTAGGAACATTGGTATTTCAAACAGCAACAACAACATATGGTCACTTAAATCATTACAGGAAACAAACAAACCTCAGAATATTTATGTGGAACATTTGTCAATATCAAATCAATCTGGGTAGATTTCTCTGGACATTTAAGATTTGGGCGGGTAGGTGAGTTAATCAACTGGGTAAATTTCATAGAATTAAAATACATCTTAATCACCAGACACCGGCTTTAGCCAACACCATTTCACCAATCAACATCATTTCACTGTAAAGAAGTTTAGACATAAGGTGCATCAGAGAAGAAAATGCTTCACCGAGAGCAGATGGGGGTCTATACCAGCCAATCACAGTTATAGAGAGACCCTTTGAAACCTCAAGATTCTAAGCAAAAAATTCCAACTATTTACAAATAGTTTGACTTTGCTACACTTACAAGGAATTTAGTATATATAGACACACCCCCACCTTTCTTAACTCGATCAGTGCGATACACATTGTAACCATTTATACAAATATCCTGATGCACCGGTACTGACCTCGCCTTCCGGATGATAGCGGGGTGAACAGGCAGTGGCCCGGGTGGTTGTTGAGGATCTTTTTGGCCTTCCTGTGACATCGGGTGCTGTAGGTGTCCTGGAGGTCAGGTAGTTTACCCCGGTGATGCTTTGGGCAGACCGCACCACCCTCTGGGGAGCACTGCGGATGCGGGCGGTGCAGTTGCCGTACCAGATGTTGATACGGCCCGACAGGCGCCTTCTTCACCACACTGTCCGTGTGGGGTGGACCATTTCAGTTTGTCAGTGATATGTACGCCGAGGAACTTGGCTCTTTCCACCTTCTCCACTGCAGTCCCATCGATATGGACAGAGGGGTGCTCCCTCTGCTGTTTCCTGAAGTCCAAGATCAGCCCCTTTTGTTTTGTTGACGTTGGGTGAGAGGTTATTTTCCTGGCACCACACTCCCAGGGCCCTCAACTCCTCCCTGTAGTCTGTCTCGTCATTGTTGGTAATCAGGCCTACTACTGTTGTGTCGTCTGCAAACTTGATGATTGAATTGGAGGCGTGTGAGGATACGCAGTCATGGGTGAACAGGGAGCATGCATCCTGAGCACGCATCCTAGTTGGGCCGTGAAATGAAGGTGTTTTTTCCTACCTTCACCAATTGGGGACGGCCTGTCCGAAAGTCCAGGACCCAGTTGCACAGGGCGGTGTTCAGACCCAGGGCCTCAATCTTAATGATGAGCTTGGTACTATGGTGTTGAATGCTATAGTCAATGAACATAATTCTTACATAGGTATTCCTCTTGTCCAGATGGGATAGGGCAGTTTGAAGTGCGATGGCGATTGCATCGTCTGTGGATCTATTGGGGCGGTAAGCAAATTTAAGTTGGTCTAGGGTGTCAGGTAAGGTAGATATGATCCTTGACTAGTCTCTCAAAGCGCTTCATGATGATAGAAGTGAGTGCTACAAGGCGATAGTCATTTAGTTGAGTTGCCTTTGCTTTCTTGGGTACAGGAACAATGGACATCTTGGAGCATGTGGGGACAATAGACTGGGATAGGAAGAGATTGAATGTGTCTGTAAACACTCCAGCCAGCTGGTCTGCGCATGCTCTGTGTCAGAAATCAAGGTAAGACCCAGGTGCAGACTGTCAAGGTAACAATGTTTATTGTCGCAACAGGGGCAGGCAAAGACAGGTCAAGGCAGGCAGGGGTCGAAGATCCAGGGTAAGGCAAAGGTACAGGATGGCAGGTGGACTCAGGGTCAGGGACAGGCAGAGAGGTCAGGTGTGCGGGTACCGGGTCAGGACAAGCAGAGGTCAAAAACAAGTAGGACGAGGAAAGAGAGGCTGGGAAACAATAGGAGCTGACAGGAAACCGCTAGTTAGCTTGAATGAACAAGACGAACTGGCAACAAACAGACAGAGAACACAGGTATAAATACACAGGGGATAATTGGGAAGAGGGGCGATACCTGGAAGGGGGTGGAGACAAGCACAAGGACAGGTGAAACAGATCAGGGCATGACACTCTGAGGACGTGGCTAGGGATGCCGTCTGGGCCGGCAGCCTTGCAAGGGTTAACACGCTTAAATGTCTTACTCACGTCACTGTGGCACTGTGTCAAATCCTCAAAGCCGCGAAGAAGGTGTTTAGCTTGTCCGGAAGCAAGTCGTCGGTGTCCGTGACGTGACTGGTTTTCCCTTTGATTGTCTGTAGACCTTGCCACATGCGTCTCGTGTCTGAGGCGTTGAATTGCGACTCTCGACTTTTCCTGTTTGATTGCCTTACGGAGGGAATAACTACACTGTATTCTGTCATATTCCCAGTCACCTTGCCATGGTTAAATGCGATGGTTCGCACTTTCAGTTTTGATTGAATGCTGCCATCTATCCACGGTTTCTAGTTAGGGTAGGTTTTAATAGTTACAGTGGGTACAACATCTCCTATACACTTCCTGACTAACTCAGTTACTGTATCAGTGCAAACGTCAATATTATTCTCGGAGGCTATAATATTCCAGTCCGCTTGATCAAAACAGTCTTGAAGTATAGTCCTTAGCATGGGTACTTCCTGTTTAAGTTTCTGCCTATAGGAAGGGAGGACCAAAATTGTGATCAGATTTGCCAAAAGGGGGGCGGGGGATGGCCTTGTAGGGATCCCGGAAGTTGGAGTAGCAGTGGTCGAGTGTTTTAGCAGCGTGAGTACTACAGTCAATATGTTGGCTACTTCGGTACCCTTTTCCTCAAATTTGCTTTGTTAAAATCCTCAGATCCCCCATAAAAATATCTACAAATATTTTTTAAACTATTTTCTAGGTGTCTGTGTGTAATTTGATTCAAAAACATAGCTTTTCCACTGCATGGATTTCTATGGCTTAGCTTCCAACATTCTAACGTCAATTGCACAATGTGGGCTATTTTTAAACAAAAGTTGTAGGTGGTGCTTTCAAAGTTGGTTATATTATATATCATTTGAAAAGGTCATTTCATGTCCTTTCAGAACCACGTTTCAAACAAAGTTCAAAATGTATAAGATAAGGGTTTCATTAAGCAATTTATACAGGCATTTCTGATATGTACCCTAGAGGACAAAGTTCTGTCGACCTGAACATTCCTGAAAATGTGTCTGATGGATAGCTGTGAATCTAAGCTTTCCAATGATATATGATTAAAAGGTATATGTGAGCAACTTGTTGTATACTGACATTGTTTGTCATAGGGTAAAATCCTGATGGGAAAATGACGGATGAAGGAAAGGGTGGTAACACAGAGAAAGCTGCCATTGCTATCACACATTTTCCATCTCTAGGCACATAGACCTTCAAGAAACTCACTCAGACATCATCACCCTGATATCCCAAATGTGGGGTTCTGACCCATGGACTAATTCAAGAACTACAGCAGACAGAGTGTGACCCAGAACCTGAACTGGGTGTCCAAGGTTGTTCATGCACTCTGAGCGTTCCATAGCATAGGCCCTTAGCACTAGAGTTGCACATCCTCATCATAATAAACAGTATTTAATTTATTCTTGATGTTTATAAAGCTGACTGGTCCTCTAATTTTTGGACTTCATTTGGAACAGAAACCATCACATTGATATTTGAAAATCATGCCGTTATATTAAATGAAAACACATGCAAAGCTATTTGATACATTCGGAGTTGGGGTATTTTTTTCCAGCTAATCCCTACTTCCTACTAGAAATACCATATGTTGGCTTGATCAAATGCCTGAGTTTTGAAAAGCAGTGCCACGCTTGTGATTCAAATGACTATTCATATCTCTAGAGCTGATTCCTAAATATTCCTAAATATGATTTGGTGCCAGCATATGCATGTAATATGTCACTGTAGGAAAACAACATATTGTCTCTCAAACACAACCCTGGTAAGAGGGGTGAAGGTCAACCCTTTCTCCCCCTCAACCTACTTTGTTGTGCAATGATTTTGAACCTGCAGACCACCATCTGTAGTCCATCTTCCTATATCAGCAACCCGGTTCATTTCAAAGTGTACACATAAGATGCATCCTTATTTGGTATAGAAGACACGTTTATCATCATACCATACTTTATTTGAATGATGTGATACACTCATGACATTTACTGACTACTGGAACTCATTATATTACAACATGTCTTTTAGCATGTAGCTTTGTAAAAAAAAAACGTTTATCAATGTATTAGTGTGTAGGTAGGCTACCAGGTTAGAAGACTTTGAGAATTAATGCTGATTTGGTGCAGCTGGGTAGCATGTGTTGGTAACCGTTACCATCCAAGTAATTAAGACATGGAATAAGAAACAACCTTGCAAGAAAATAACATGTTTATGGGGCACTTGTTAAATTGCTCACGTCCATATCAAAAGTCGTAATTGAGAGCAGTGTGTGTTTGCAGTTTCCCTTTGAGAAATCCTGGCAGATGGTCATGTAAAAATGAGGGAGTGTGTGTGCATATGTGTTTGTTGTGTGTAGGGGGGTGCTGCTTTAAGATCTCCATAGTCCTCTTTGACATAGGGGTGAGACTAGAAGCTGATTTATTAAAATGTTATTTAACCTTTATTAAGACCGAGACCTTGTGGAGTTAGGACCTGAATTCGGACTGATCTGAATTGCTAGTTGGGTCAAGCGGTGAGGGCATTCTGATGAGTTGGGTCTGGGGGGGTGTTGATAATTGTTTTGATATGGTAATAGTGGTAGATCCAATTGCTCTGATGAAATTAATATTGATTATAATCAGAGGTGCACAGCTAAAAAGTTGACAGTCTATTTCAGCACTACACTGTGTACCTTTAACTATGCAGTATACTCCATGCAGCCATTGTTATGCTGAAGATGAAATAAAGAACAAGATGGTCCTCACGCTGTTAAAGCTCCCAATTCACCTCTTTATTGACTTTTCGATCCGGAACGGATCTTCGCCAGGTCAAACAAACAAACTGAGTGATCACATCCCAAAATGTACACATTTCACATTTCACCATATGTATGGTGGGTGCAAAATCAATTTGTGTATCTCTAATAATTTGATATCAATGAGATGGGCACATCAAGTACTTACAGAAAATAATATATATTTTACAAAATGACCAAGTAAGTGACTTGGATGGCAAGACAAATCATAAGTGACATTTTCATGTAAGAAATGGTCTGATATCAAACTCTTGGTTAAGACATCTAGGTGTAACGCTTGTCGTCTGGGGAAGGAGAGGAGGACCAAGGTGCAGCGTGGCAATTGTCCATATTATACATTTTTTAATGAACACTGAAAACAAAACAATAAACAACCAATGAACAGTCCTGTAAGGTGCAACACAACACTAAACAGAAAATAACCACCCACAAAACACAATGGAAAACAGGCTACCTAAATATGGTTCTCAATCAGGGACAACGATTGACAGCTGCCTCTGATTGAGAACCATACCAAGCCAAACACAGAAATAGAAAATCATAGACAACACACCCAACTCACGCCCTGACCATACTAAAACAAAAGACATAACAAAGGAACTAAGGTCAGAACATGACAGTAACCCCCCCCCCCCCAAAGGTGCGGACTCCGGCCGCAAAACCTGAACCTATAGGGGAGGGTCTGGGTGGGAGTCTGTCCGCGGTGTCGGCTCTGGTGCGGACCCCACTCCACCATAGTCTTTCTCCGCCTCCTTAATAACCTGTTGCAACTCTAGGGGCAGAATTTTAATTTTTGGAAAAAAAACATTCCCGTTTTAAAACGGGGATGTTTTGTCAGGAAAAGATGCTAGAATATGCATATAATTGATAGCTTTGGATAGAAAACACTAACGTTTCCAAAACTGTAAAGATATTGTCTGTGTGTATAACAGAACTGATGTTGCAGGCGAAAGCCTGAGAAAAATCCAATCCGGAAGTGCCCCATATTTTGAAAGCTCTGCGTTCCAATGAGTCTCTATTGAGCTGTGAATGTCCTATCAACGAGCTTATGCTTTCTACGTATTCCCCAAGGTGTCTACAGCATTGTGCCATAGTTTTACGCATTTATGTTGAAGAATAGCCGTAGGCGGCTACATTGCGTAAGTGGTCACATGATGGCTCCTGGGGTGACTCTCGCGTAAAATACAGAGGTAGCCATTACTCCAATATGTCCAACTGAAAAACAAATTGTCCCGACGGATATATTATCAAATAGATATTAGAAAAACACCTTGAGGATTGATTATAAACAACGTTTGCCATGTTTCTGTCAATATTATGGAGCTAATTTGGAATATTTTTCGCCGTTTTCGTGACTGCAATTTCCGGTCGATTTCTCAGCCAAACGTGAAGAACAAACGGAGCTATTTCGCCTACAAAAATAATATTTTGGGAAAAAATGAACTTAGGCTATCTACCTGGGAGTCTCGTGAGTGAAAACATCCGAAGCTCATCAAAGGTAAACAATTTGATTTGATTGCTTTTCTGATTTCCGTGACCAAGTTACCTGCTGCTAGCTGGACAAAATGCTATGCTAGGCTATCGATAAACTTACACAAATGCTTGTCTAGCTTTGGCTGTAAAGCATATTTAGAAAATCTGAGATGACAGGGTGATTAACAAAAGGCTAAGCTGTGTCTCAATATATTTCATTTGGGAGTCACAAGAAGTTGTTTAACCGCCTCCGTGGCCTCTTAAGAGCGGCACCCTTGCCGCCAACCTCGGACTGGGGACAGGAGATTCCGGCATCTCCGGCATGACAGGCGGCTCAGGACAGACGGGCGGTTCTGGCAGCTCAGGACAGACGGGAGACTCTGGCAGCTCAGGACAGACGGGAGACTCTGGCAGCTCCGGACAGACGGGAGACTCTGGAAGTGCTGGGCAGGAGGAAGGCTCTGGCAGCGCTGGACAGGCGGGAGCACCTGTAGGGAGAAGACGGAGAGACAGCCTGGTGCAGGGGGCTGCGACCGGAGGGCTGGTGCATGGAGGTGGCACTGGATAGACCGGACCGTGAAGGCGCACTGGGGCTCTTGAGCAACGAGCCTGCCCAACCTTAACTTGTTGAATGCTCCCCGTAGCCAGGCCTGTGCGGCGAGGTGGAATAGCCCACACTGGGCTGTGCTGGCGAACCGGGGACACCATACGTAAGGCTGGTGCCATGTACAACGGCCCGAGGAGACGCACTGGAGACCAGATGTGCTGAGCTGGCTTCATGGCAGCTGGCTCGATGCCCACTCTTGCCCGGCCGATACGAGGCGCTGCAATGTACCGCACCGGGCTATGCACACGCACTGGGCGCCTCACGGCATAACACGGTGCCTGTCCGGTCCCTCTCGCTCTCCTGGTAAGCACTGGGAGTTGGCTCAGGTCTCCTACCTGACTTAGCCACACTCCCCGTGTGCTCCCCCCCCAATACATTTTTGGGGCTGTCTTTCGGGCTTCCTTGCCAGCCATGTTCCCTCGAAGCGCTGGCTCCCATTACCTGCTGCCTCCACTCTCCTGGCTGCCTCCACCTGTTCCCATGGGAGGCGATCCCTTCCAGCCAGGATCTCCTCCCATGTGTAGCAACCCTTGCCATCCAAAACGTCCTCCAATGTCCAGGAGTCCTGAGATCGCTGCTTGGTCCTTTTTTGATCGGTGGTTCTGTAACGCTTGTCGTCTGGGGAAGGAGAGGAGGACCAAGGTGCAGCGTGGTAAGTTTCATATTTTAAATATTTTAATGAACACTGAAAACAAAACAATAAACAACCAATGAATAGTCCTGTAAGGTGCAACACAACACTAAACAGAAAATAACCACCCACAAAACACAATGGAAAACAGGCTACCTAAATATGGTTCTCAATCAGGGACAACGATTGACCGCTGCCTCCGATTTAGAACCATACTAAGCAATACACAGAAATAGAAAATCATAGACAAACTAACATAGATAACCCACCCAACTCACGCCCTGACCATACCAAAACAAAAGACAAAACAAAGGAACTAAGGTCAGAACGTGACACTAGGAGACATGGTACAAAAACGGTGACTCAAATACTGATAATACATTGTTGAGAAAATAATAGTATCTACCCTCCTTTCCACTGTACTGGTGTAACAGAGCGTACCATAGCTAGTTGTACTACGCCACCTTTTCAACAAGGTAAGGTCATCTTCTAACAATTGACAAAGAATATAAAACACAGGTTGTTATATCAAGGGTAGAGCAGGGGAAGAAATAAAGCAAATAAGTGCAAATAGTTGTTATTTATTTTCAACCATAAACATATGGATGTGCATACAGTGGCTTGCGAAAGTATTCACCCCCTTGCCATTTCTCCTATTTTGTTGCCTACAACCTGGAATTGAAATAGATTTTTTGGAGGTTTGTATATCATTTGATTTACACAACATGCCTACCTCTTTGAAGATGCTAAATATTTTTTATTGTGAAACAAACAAGTAATAAAACAAAAAAACAGAACTTGAGTGTGCATAACTATTCACCCCCGCCAAAAGTCAATACTTTGTAGAGCCACCTTTTGCAGTAATTACAAGTGCAAGTCTCTTGGGGTATGTCTCTATAAGCTTGGCACATCTAGCCACTGGGATTATTGCCCATTCTTCAAGGCAAAACTGCTCTAGCTCCTCTCAATTGGATTGAGGTCTGGGCTCTGACTAGGCCATTCCAAGACATTTAAATGTTTCCCCATAAACAACTTGAGTGTTGCTTTAGAAGTATGCTTAGGGCCATTGCCCTGCTGGAAGGTGAACCTCCATCCCAGTCTCAAATCATTGGAAGATTGAAACAGATTTCCATCAAGAATTTCCCCGTATTTAGCACCATCCATCATTTCTTCAATTCTGACCAGTTTCCCAGTCCCTGCTGATGGAAAAACATCCCCACAGCATGATGCTGCCACCACCATGCTTCACTGTGAGGATGGTATTCTCGGGGTGATGAGAGGTGTTGGGTTTTCCTTGATGCTTTTAGTCTCATCTGACCAGAGTACCTTCTTCCATATGTTTAGAGAGTCTCCCACATTCCTTTTGGCGAACACTAAACGTGTTTGCTTATTTTTTTCTTTAAGCAATTACTTTTTTCTGGCCACTTTTCCATAAAGCCCAGATCTGTGGAATGTATGGCTCAAAGTGGTCCTATGGACAGTTATCTTTGGTCTCTTTGTTGCCTCTCTGATTAATGCCCTCCTTGCCTGGTCTGAGTTTTGGTGGGTGGCCCCCTCGTGGCAGGTTTGTTGTGGTGCCATATTCTTTCAATTGTTTAATAATTTTTTAAAATAATGAATTTAACGGTGCTCCGTGGGATCTTCAAAGTTTCTGATATTTTTTATAACCCAACCCTGATCTGTACTTCTCCACAACATTCTCTCTGATTTGTTTGGAGAGTTCCTTTGTCTTCATGGTGTCGCTTGCTTGGTGGTGTTGCCGACTCTGGGGCCTTTCAGAACAGGTGTATATTTACTGAGATCTTGTGACAAATTATGTGACACTTAGATTGCACACAGGTGGACTTTATTTAACTAATTATGTGACTTCTGAAGGTAATTGGTTGCACCAGATCTTATTTAGGGGCTTCATAGCAAAGGGGGTGAATGCATATGCATGCTCCACTTTTCAGTTTTGTTTTTTGTTAAATTTTTTTAAACAAGTCATTTTTTACATTTCACTTCACCAATTTGGACTATTTTGTGTTATGTCCATTACATTACAGGTTGTAATGTAACAAAATAGGAAAAACACCAAAGGGGATGAATACTTTTGCAAGGCACTGTAGTTCAAACAATGTTTTGAAAAGTTTGAGTCACAAAATCAAAAATAAATCTTTAGATTTTGCAATCGTATAGCTTTCACTGCAATAGGATATAATTTGTCAAATGTAATACAACATTGTCAATAGCAGTTAATAGGTAAACAAAGCTCTCCACATACACAAACAAAAAAACAAATAAATAAATTTACAAGCCCAATGAAATCAGTATTCAGGAGGGTGTGCCAGGGGAGAAGGGAAGCGGAGAAGGGGAGTTTGGGCTTCAAATAAATCAAATCTGTCACGCCCTGACCATAGAGAGCCCTTCATTCTCTATGGTGTTTAGGTCAGAGCGTGACTAGGGGGGTGTTCTAGTAATTTTATTTCTATGTTGGTGTTATGGTTCCCAATTAGAGGCAGCTGGTAATCGTTGCCTCTAATTGGGGATCATATTTAGGAAGCCCTTTCTTCCTGCTTTGTGGGATACTGTTTTGTGTCTGTGCATGTAGCACCACTGAGGTCACGGTTTCATTGTTGGTTATTTGTTTTTTGTTAGTTTCACTTTGAGAATAAAGATGTGGAACTCAAATCACGCTGCTTCTTGATCCGTCCTTGTTAAAACCTTTTAAGGATATGGCAGACATACGCCCCCTTTGGAGAGATTGGGTACCCCTAGTAAACTGGAAAAAAAATCTGTCAAAAATTGTTAATATATGCAAATAAAAATTATTATTGGATAGAAAACACTCTAAAGATTCTAAAACCGTTGGAATTATGTCTGTAAGTATAGCAGAACTCACAGGGCAGGCATTCTTCCAAACTAGTTTTTGTGGCCATGAAAGTTGGAGCAACTTTGACGTCATGGCCCCCACCCTTCCCAACCAGCTATGATTCTGGGGACACTTTCTATCTCTTCCGCTAGATGTCCTCTTTCATTAGAGCTTCAAACCGTTCAAATCGCGCAAGAATTGACCCTATGGGAGTGAAATTAGTGCGTGCCACGAGAGAATAGGCTGTGCGTATGGGCGCGAATTGGTCACAGCCATTCCTTTGTTTCCAGCACTCAAGAGAAGGGCAGACGATGGCCGATTGAATTGAAGTTTGTTTTGCACGTCTAAAACATCATAAAGCTTGCTTCTGCACTTAGTTTGACCTGTTTAGTCGACATATAATGTGTAATTTTGAAGTTTTGATGCGCAACTTATCCGGACCAGAGGACGTTTTGGGTGCATTTCAGCTGATGTTATTAGCAGTAGCTAATACAAAGACGCAAGACTTGAAACCAAACGATGTATTGGGTAAGTATGAAGCCTTCCAGAACATTCTGAACGAAGACCATCGAAGGTAAGGGAATATTTATGCTTAAATCTGTGTTTCTGTTGACTCCAACATTACGTGGAAATGTAGCTTGGAACTGAGCGCTGTCTCACAATATGGAATAGTGTGCGATTTCTGTAACGTTAAAAATAAATCTAACACAGCGGTTGCATAAAGAAGCAGTGTATCTTTCTAACTATATGTAGAACATGTATATTTAGTCAAAGTTTATGATGTCTATTTACGTTATCTTGCCGCGCTACATAGATTTCCTGCGGGCATTTTTGAGTAATTTCTGAAGGTGAACTCACTGTAAATGGACATTTATGGATATAAATGGCATATTATTGAAAAAAAAAAAATATGTACTGTGTAATATGTCATATTACTGTCATCTGATGAAGATTTTCAAAAGGTTAGTGAGCGATTTATTTTTTAATCCTGCGTTTGTTGATTGCATGTTTTGGCTATTGAAATGAGCTGTGTCTGGTGGTGGTTTTACATATATATGTGCTATGTTTTCGCCGTAAAACATTTTAGAAATCTGACTTGCTGGCTAGATGAACAAGATGTTTATCTTTCATTTGAGCTATTGGACTTGTTAATGTGTGGAGGTTAAATATTTTTAAGAATATTTTTGCGTTCCATGCGCCACCGTTTCAGCTGCACGTGGGAGGGTTGATTCCCAATTGGGAACCAATATCGTAAACAGGTTAAGCGCCATGACAGAATATCCCACCAATCAAAGACCAAGCAGCAAGCCATGGAGGAGAAGGTGAGTTGGGCCTGGGTGGAGATCAGGAGTGGATGCGAGACCCTTCCTTGGCGGGAGTCGCCGAAAGATCAGGAAGGACAGCGACGACGCCGGGGGCCGCGGCCACAGAAACCCCAAGATTTTTTGGGGAGGGGGGGCACATGGGGTGGTTGACTGAGCAGAGTGGAGTGCCAGAGCTCGAATGGCAGACGGTGGAGGAATTCAATGAGGGATACCGGACAGAGGTGGAGGCGAGGAGTAGGCTGCAGCGCAGGCGTGCTGAAGAGAGTGTCATCTGTCCGGTGCCATCTGTGCCGGCTCCACGCACCAGATCTCCAGTGCGCCTTCTCAGCCCGGTATATCCTGTGCCGGTTCCCCACACTTGCCTTGTAGAGCCAGAGACCGTCAGGGATGGGATGGAGAAGTTGGGGGAAAGAGAGGAGAGAGATGTTGGTCAAGTGTTTTCTGCTCAACATTCAACCTGAAGAGCCTGTCAGCAGTCTGGTGAAGTCTGTGCCGGCTCCACGCATCTGGTCTCCAGTGCGCCTCCCCAGTCCAGTACATCCTGTGCCAGCTCCCTGCACTTGCCCTGAAGTGCGTGTCACCAGTCCGTTGCCACCTGTGCCGGCTCCACGCACCAGGCCTCCAGTGCGCCTCCCCAGTCCGATATGTCTTGTGCCAGCTCCCCGCACTTGCCGTGAAGTGCGTGTCACCAGTCCGGTGCCACCTGTACCGGCTCCACGCTTTAGGCCTCCAGTGCGCCTCTCCAGCCTGGAGTGTCCTGTGCCGGCTCTACGCACTCGACCTGAGGAGTGTGTCATCAGTCCGGTGCAACCTGCGTCGATGCCCATTCCAGGCACGGTGTCCAGTCCCGCTCCATGGCCGGAGCCTTCCTCTGCGCCGGTGCCCAAATCAGGCACGGTGTCCAGTCCCGCTCCATGGCAGGAGCCTTCCTCTGCCCCGGGGCCCAGTCCAGGCACGGTGTCCAGTCCCGCTCCAAGGCCAGAGCCTTCCTCTGCCCCGGGGCCCAGTCCAGGCACGGCGCCCATCCCGCTCCATGGCAGGAGCCTTCCTCTGCGCCGGTGCCCAGTCCAGGCACGGCGTCCAGTCCCGCTCCATGGCAGGAGCCTTCCTCTGGTTATTTGTTTTTTGGAAGATTCACTTTGAACAAAGATGTGGAACTCAAATCACGCTGCGCCTTGGTCCGTCCTTATTAATGACCGTGACAAAATCAAACTTTGTCACATGCTTCGAATACAACAAGCGTAGACCTGAAATGCTTACTTACAAGCCCTTAACCAACAGTGCAGTTCAAGAAGAGTTAAGAAAATATTTACCAAATAAACTAAAGTAAAAAATAATAAAAAGTAGCACAATAAAATAACAATAACGAGGCTATATACAGGGTGTATAGGTATCGAGCCAGTGTGCGGGGGTACAGGTTAGCTGAGGTAATTTGTACATGTAGGTAGGGGTGAAGTGACTATGCATAGACAATAAACAGCAAGTAGCAGCAGTGTACAAAACAAATGGTGGCGGGGTGTAAATGTAAATAATCCGGTGGCCAATTGATTAATTGTTCAGTAGTCTTATGGCTTGGGAGTAGAAGCTGTTAATGAGCCTTTTGGTCCTAGACTTGGCACTCCGGAATTACTTAAAAATCATACAATGTGATTTTCTGGATTTTTGTTTTAGATTCTGTCTCGCACAGTTGAAGTGTACCTTAGATACAAAATTACAGACCTCTACATGCTTTGTAAGTAGGAAAACCTGCAAAATTGGCAGTGTATCAAATACTTGTTCTCCCCAATGTAGGTCCTGGATGTTAGGAAGCTTGGCCTCAGTGATGTACTGGGCCGTACACACTACCCTCTGCAGCACCTTACGGTCAGATGCCGAGCAGTTGCTACACCAGGCGGTGATGCAACAGTTCAGGATGCTCTCAACGGTGCAGCTGTATAACTTTTTGAGGATCTGAGGACCCATGCCCAATCTTGTCAGTCTCCTGAGGGGGAATAGGTTTTGTCATGCCCTCTTCAGGACTGTCATGGTGTGTTTGGACCATGATAGTTCGTTGGTGATGTGGACACCAAAGAACTTGAACGCTCCACTACAGCCCTGCCGATGTTAATGGGGGCCTGTTCAGCCCGCCTTTTCCTGTAGTCCACGATCAGCTCCTTTGTCTTCCTCATATTGAGGGAGAGGTTGTTGTCCTGGCACCACACTGCCAGTTCTCTGACCTCCTCCCTATAGGCTGTCTCATCGTTGTCGGTGATCTGTCCTACCACTGTTGTGTCATCAGCAAACTTAATGATGGTGTTGGAGTCGTGCGTGGCCACGCAGTCGTGGGTGAATAGGGAGTACAGGAGGGGACTAAGTACACACTCCTGAGGGGCCCCAGTTTTGAGGATCAGCGTTGCAGACGTGGTGTTGCCTACCTTTACCACCTGGAGGCGGCCTGTCAGGAAGTCCAGGATCAAGTTGCAGAGGGAGGTGTTTAGTCCCAGGGTCCTTAGCTTAGTGATGAGCTTCGTGGGCACTATGGTTTTGAACGCTGAGCTATAGTCAATGAACAGCATTCTCACATAGGTGTTCCTCTTTTCCAGGTGGGAAAGGGCATTAGGGATTGCATTTTCTGTGGATCTGTTGAGGCGGTATACACATCTGAGTGGGTTTAGGGTTTCTGGGATAATGGTGTTGATATGAGCCATGACCAGCCTTTCAAAGCACTTCATGGCTACTGACGTGGGTGCTATGGGGCGGTAATCACTTAGGCAGGTTACCTTCGCTTCCTTGGGCACAGGGACTATGGTGGTCTGCTTGAAACATGTAGGTATTACAGACTCGGTCAGGGAGAGGTTGAAAATGTCAGTGAAGACACTTGCCAGTTGGTCCACGCATGGTTTGAGTACATGTCATGGTAATCTGTCTGGCCCCGCGGCTTTGTGAATGTTGACCTGTTTCTGGTCATCCAGAACACCTGGTGCTCTCATGCATGCGTCAGTGTTGCTTGCCTCAAAGCGAGCATAAAAGCCATTTCGCTCTTCTGGTAGGCTCGCGTCACTGGGCAGCACGTTTGTGTTTTCCTTTATAGTCCGTAAAAGTTTTCAAGCCCTGCCACATCCGACGTATGTCAGAGCTGGTGTAGTAGGATTAAATCTTAATCCTGTATTGATGGTTTCGTTGTTTGATGGTTCGTCTGAGGGCATAGCTGTATTTCTTATAAGCGTCCGGATTAGTGTCCTGCTCCTTGATAGCGGCAACTCTAGCCTTTAGCTCAATGTGGATGTTGCCTGTAATCCATGGCTTCTTGTTGGGATATGTACGTACAGTCGTTGTGGGGATGATGTCGTTGATGCACATATTGATGAAACCGGTGACTGAGGTGGTATACTCCTCAATGCCTATGGATGGATGCCGGAACATATTCCAGTCTGTGCTAGCAAAACAGTCCTGTAGCGATTCACTGGTACTTCCTGCTTTAGTTTTTGTTTGTAAGCAGGAATCAGGAGGATAGAATTATGGTCTGATTTTCCAAATGGAGGGTGGGGAGAGCTTTGTATGCATTTCTGTGTGTGGAGTAAAGGTGGTCTAGAGTTTTATTTTCCTCTGGTTGCACATGCTGGTAAAAATTTGGTAAAACTGCCTTAAGTTTGCCTGCATTAAAGTCCCCGGCCACTAGGAGCGTCACTTCTGGATGAGCATTTTCTTGTTTGCTTATGGCCTTATAGAGTTGGTTGTGTACAGTCTTAGTGCCAGGATCGGTCTGTGGTGGTAAATAGACGGCTACAAATAATAATCTCTTGGTAGATAGTGTTGTCTACAGCTTATCATAAGGTACTCTACCTCAGGCAAGCAATACCTCGAGACTTATTTAATATTAGACATTGCGCACCAGCTGTTATTGACAAATAGACACACACCCTGTTCTACCGGTGCATGAAAAATCCTGCCAGCTCTATACTATCCTTGTCGTCGTTCAGCCACGACTCTGTGAAACATAAGATATTACAGTTTTTAATGTCCCATTTGTAGGATAATCTTAATCATAGGTCATAAATGTTATTTTCCAATGATTGCACGTTAGCCAGTAGAATGGATTGCAGTGGGAGTTTACTCAGAAGGCTTCTCAGAAGGCAACCTGCGCCCCCTTTTCCTCCATATTTTCTAAACGTAAATGACGGGGATTTGGGCATGTTCCCGGGAAAGCTTTATATCCTTCTCGTCAGACTCGTTGAAGGGAAAAGCTTCTTCCACTTCGAGGTGAGTAATCGCTGTTCTGATATCAATAAATTATTTTCAGTCATAAGAGGCGGTAGCAGCAACATTATGTACAAAATAAGTAAAACAATAATTTACAAACAACGCAAAAAAATGCACAAATAGCACAGTTGGTTAGGAGCATGTAAAACGTCAGTCATCCTCTTTGGCGCTATCTTATATGTTAGGGACAGGGCCAGTACTTCTATGAAAAATCTTTGCACAATCATCTAATTGTAAATTTATGGACATATAGCATCTTGGTATTTGGGCAGCGGACAGACCCACAGATCACTTCATGGCCTTGCTAGGTGGACAGGGCTCTTATCTCACCCGCCTGCAAAATAACACTTGCTCCAAAAGTGTTCTATAATTTAACACATGTCAAATTGACAGTTATAGACTGCACAAACATTCCTAATTCACTTGAAATCAGCCATTTCTGTCAATATTTATCAAATATCAAAATGTTTGCAAATGGTTCTGTCACTGATGTAGAGAGGAGTAGGCAGGAGGCAGTCACAGGTTTAGAACTACTGAGTTTATTTATGCACCATAGATCAAAGCGAGTTGAATCTCAAAGGCTGTTGTGTTCAAAATATATCTTCATAAACAGAAAGGCACAGGGCAAACCCAAAATGCAAAAAATAAAGTACTCAGGAAATAGTAGGAGTGATTCCTCTCAGGAAAACAAGCAACATTTACAATGAACGACAAAGACAAATGACAGAGAGAGTATATATACATTGGTTGAGTGGGGATTGGAACCAGGTGTGTGTAATGATGACGAGACAAGTTGAGGTTGATGAGTGAAGGGCGTTCGGCTGCAGCAAGAAGGCCGGCTGGACAGGAGGGGCAACCTAAGCGAAGGCTGGTGTGACAGACATTAGACGCGGAATTAAACTAGGATGCCCACTTTCTCTTGGCACTTCATATCAATAACGATAATTTAAGGGGTATTCAGATACAAGATAAAGAGAAAACGAGTCCACCATTTTTTTTTAAATATAGTGAATTCAGGATGGCTATTGAGTATATTAATGCCTTCTCACATGTATCTGCTTTATCTCTGAATATTAGAAATTTAGAATTATTTGCGTTGAAAAGACGTGATTTAAACTCAGTATGTAATATCCCTGTAAAAGATGTGATCAAATATCTTGGTATTAAAGTTAGCAAAGATCAGAAAGAAAGGGCTAACTTAAATTTCTTTCCTGTTGTAGAGAAAATTGGAAAGAGATTTAACTCCTTGTTATTAAGATATCTTTCTTTATTTGGACGTGTACTTTTGCCAAAATCTAAAGGTCGTCTAGATTAGTTTATACCCCCCTTGCCTTGGATGTTCCTCTGTCAGTAACTAAAATGGTTGATATGAAATTAAAGTTAGGGAGGGTTGAATGATCTGGATTTTAAAATCTGTAATCAAATCTTTAATATCAAATGGATACAAAACTATTTAAGAAATAAGGATTGCATTTGGAATATAATCCCTAATTTAGATTTCCAACAGATTGGTGGTCTAGAATTCCTACACAAATGCAACTTTGTGGGGGGTAAGATCCCTATTAAGATTGCTAACTTTCATAGGCAAGTACTTCTCACTTGGAAACTCATGTATAAACATAATTTTTCCCCACATACAGTGAGGCAAAAAAGTATTTAGTCAGTAAAAAATTGTGCACGTTCTCCCACTTAAAAAGATGAGAGGCCGGTAATTTTCATCATAGGTACACTTAAAAACTATGACAGACAAAATGAGAGAAAAAAAATCCAGAAAATCACATTGTAGGATTTTTTATGAATTTATTTGCAAATTATGGTGGAAAATAAGTATTTGGTCAATAACAAAAGTTTCTCAATACTTTGTTATATACCCTTTGTTGGCAATGACAGAGGTCAAACGTTTTCTGTAAGTCTTCACAAGGTTTTCTCACACTGTTGCTGGTATTTTGGCCCATTCCTCCATGCAGATCTCCTCTAGAGCAGTGATGTTTTGGTGCTGTTGCTGGGCAACACGGACTTTCAACTCCCTCCAAAGATTTTCTATGGGGTTGAGATCTGGAGACTGGCTAGGCCACTCCAGGACCTTGAAACGCTTCTTACGAAGCTACTCCTCCGTCGCCCGGGCGGTATGTTTGGGATTATTGTCATGCTGAAAGACCCAGCCACGTTTCATCTTCAATGCTCTTGCTGATGGAAGGAGGTTTTCACTCAAAATCTCACGATACATGGCCCCATTCATTCTTTCCTTTACACGGATCAGTCGTCCTGGTCCCTTTGCAGAAAAGCATGATGTTTTCACCCCCATTCTTCACAGTAGGTATGGTGTTCTTTGGATGCAACTCAGCATTCTTTTTCCTCCAAACACGACGAGTTGAGTTTTTACCAAAAAGTTATATTTTGGTTTCATCTGACCATGTGACATTCTCCCAATCTTCTTCTGGATCATCCAAATGCTCTCTAGCAAATTTCAGGCGGGCCTGGACATATACTGGCTTAAGCAGGGGGACACGTCTGACACTGCAGGATTTGAGTCCCTAGCGGTGTAGTGTGTTACTGATGGTAGGCTTTGTTACTTTGGTCCCAGCTCTCTGCAGGTCATTCACTAGGTCCCCCGTGTGGTTCTGGGATTTTTGCTCACCGTTCTTGTGATCATTTTGACCCGACGGGGTGAGATCTTGCGTGGAGCCCCAGATCGAGGGAGATTATCAGTGGTCTTGTATGTCTTCCATTTCCTAATAATTGCTCCCACAGTTGATTTCTTCAAACAAAGCTGCTTACCTATTGCAGATTCAGTCTTCCCAGCCTGATGCAGGTCTACAATTTTGTTTCTGGTGTCCTTTGACAGCTCTTTGGTCTTGGCCATAGTGGAGTTTGGAGTGTGACTGTTTGAGGTAGTGGACAGGTGTCTTTTATACTGATAACAAGTTCAAACAAGTGCCATTAATACAGGTAACGAGTGGAGGACAGAGGAGCCTCTTAAAGAAGAAGTTACAGGTCTGTGAGAGCCAGAAATCTTGCTTGTTTGTAGGTGACCAAATACTTATTTTCCACCATAATTTGCAAATAAATTCATTAAAAATCCTACAATGTGATTTTCTGGATTTTTTTCTAATTTTGTCTGTCATAGTTGAAGTGTACCTATGATGAAAATTACAGGCCTCTCTCATCTTTTTAAGTGGGAGAACATGCACAATTGGTGGCTGACTAAATACTTTTTTGCCCCACTGTAAGTTACCTGTAAGCTTCCTCCAAACATTTCAAGGTACTTTCCTAATGCAACTTTAGGTATTTTTTTACGGAAATAATCAATACAATTTAAGACGGGACATACTGTGTTCAATACCGGAGGAAAACAAAGTGGAGAGTGCTTTTCAGGTCATGTGCCTCTATCAAACAGTACACTTCCCTCGAACCTCGTTCTGAACAGTGCTACTTCTTCATTCCTCAAAGGAAAAACATCAACCAATTTCTAAAGACTGTTGACATCCAGTGGAAGCGACAGGAACTGCAAGAAAGTCGCTTAGAAATCTGGATTCCCAATGAAAAATTGAAAAGAGAGTGACCTCAAATTATTTTTATTCTGAATGGTTTGTCCTCGGGGTTTCGCCTGCCAAATAAGTTCTGTTATAATCACAGACATGAATCAAACAGTTTTAGAAACTTGTGTGTTGTCTATCCAAATCTACTAATAATATGCATATCTTAGCTTCTGGGCCTGATTAGCAGGCAGTTTACTTTGGACACGCTTTTCATCCGGACGTCAAATACCGCTCCCTATCCCAAAGAAGTTCCAACTAGACTGTACTGTATACCAATAGTGTGGGATCTGTGGCATCCAAAGCAATATCAGTTCCCATTGTCTGTAGTGACCATAACAGTGTGGCAATAACAACGAAAGCCAAAGTACCAAAGGCAAGCCTAAAGTAATTTATAAGAAATCATAGAAAATGTTCTCAGGACTCTTTTGTTGAAAATGTAAAACATGTATGTTGGCCTGATGTGTATAAGGAGGAGAATTCAGATGCAGCACTTGGAATATTTGTAAATTATTTTTGCCAATCATACCAAAACATGTGTAACAACTCCGTAGGTGGAGTGTGTCACTTGTGGTAGTGCAAAACCAAGAGACAGACAAGGTACTTCAGCACTCAAAGGGGATTCATTAACCAAACATATTTGTTTCATAGGTAGCTTGGGGAATCCTTATGTCCCAAAATAATGTTCCTGTGATGGACATTTTTATGTGTGTGGTTTTCTAATAACCAATGTCTGTGTTCTAATCATGTGCTTTTCTCATAAGAAATTGCTGTGTTCATGCAAGTGACTGACTGAACGTATCCTCACTATCAGTTTCTGCAATTTGACAGTATGCCCAGAACCTTGTTTTGAGAATGGGATATCTCAGTTTCAAGATCTCAGCTTAGAGAAGAAGCCTTGGTATTGGTCTGTCACATGCATGACCCAGTATTGGTTGATCACATGAAGGAAGCAAACGTTAATGATGAATTAATTATGAATAAGCTAAATCATGCAAATATAACTTGTCTGTATATAAGAAAACTAACGGGACTGCCCGGGAGAGCTTCTGATCGACATGTATTCTTGGTGCATTGAGTTGGTTGGAACCTCTCCAGCATGCTGATAATAAAGAATGATTAATTTAAGATTGAACTTGAGTGTCCCTGTGTAGAATTTCCACAACATTCTCACAAAGAAATAAGGCCAATACTCAAAATCAACAACTGGCCCTTTATGTCAGTAACTGAACGTAAACTTAAATCACTGGGCAGGATAATATTTTACTCCAGGGCAGACAGAGCTTCAAACCTTCGGAATTTGGTGCTGACTGGTCCAATGTTTGTAACAGAGGTTCGGCGTGTCCTCCTTACGTCTCTCTCTCGCTCTGAATGCCTCTGCCTCCCCATGTTCTGCCGCACTAATTGCAGCCAGCTGTACAAGATGCGCAGCTGCAGTCAATTAAGTCTCTGTGGGGAGATGCCACACATTGTAATGAGTGCTTTAGCCACCAGGTGGGGCCAAAAGCAGGTATTTCCCACCCCTACACCCCTCGGGTACTCACACAAGATAAATTAGACAAACATAAGCACCTAGGCTTAATATACAGTGCATAAACAATTGCAAAGCATGAATTGCATGAAGAAATATTCATGGCAATATATCCATGTAAAAAAATACCAATAATTATTTGTTTAGAGAGAGTCAGGGATATGTATTGTATAATTCTTCAAAGTCCTAGTGAAGAATGTAGGCCTAAATCCAATTTGATACTTCAAGCCAATGACACATCAACATTAAAAGTCTAATAAATACATTTAATATATGTAACATTAGAAAAAAAAACGTATTTCAAATAACGATTTTCATTTAAGTAGTTCATTAGTTTTCGAATGTTACCTAAGGTCTTTATTTTCAGTAGTTTACTGTAGGCTATAAGAAAAAAATGAAAATAAGGTAAAAATGCTATAAAATCTTTTCTGTTTGTGATTGAAAAAATCGGAAAAATCGGCAATGTAAAATACAAACATTTAGGAAAAGTCAGGGAAGGAGTGGTACATACAATGCCTTGCGAAAGTATTCGGCCCCCTTGAACTTTGCGACCTTTTGCCACATTTCAGGCTTCAAACATAAAGATATAAAACTGTATTTTTTTGTGAAGAATCAACAACAAGTGGACACAATCATGAAGTGGAATGACATTTATTGGATATTTCAAACTTTTTTTAACAAATCAAAAACTGAAAAATTGGGCGTGCAAAATTATTCAGCTCCTTTACTTTCAGTGCAGCAAACTCTCTCCAGAAGTTCAGTGAGAATCTCTGAATGATCCAATGTTGACCTAAATGACTAATAATGATAAATACAATCCACCTGTGTGTAATCAAGTCGCCGTATAAATGCACCTGCACTGTGATAGTCTCAGAGGTCCGTTAAAAGCGCAGAGAGCATCATGAAGAACAAGGAACACACCAGGCAGGTCCAAGATACTGTTGTGAAGAAGTTTAAAGCCAGATTTGGATACAAAAAGATTTCCCAAGCTTTAAACATCCCAAGGAGCACTGTGCAAGCGATAATATTGAAATGGAAGGAGTATCAGACCACTGCAAATCTACCAAGACCTGGCCGTCCCTCTAAACTTTCAGCTCATACAAGGAGAAGACTGATCAGAGATGCAGCCAAGAGGCCCATGATCACTCTGGATGAACTGCAGAGATCTACAGCGGAGGTGGGAGACTCTGTCCATAGGACAACAATCAGTCGTATATTGCACAAATCTGGCCTTTATGGAAGAGTGGCAAGAAGAAAGCCATTTCTTAAAGATATCCATAAAAAGTGTAGTTTAAAGTTTGCCACAAGCCACCTGGGAGACACACCAAACATGTGGAAGAAGGTGCTCTGGGCAGATGAAACCAAAATTGAACTTTTTGGCAACAATGCAAAACGTTATGTTTGGCGTAAAAGCAACACAGCTCATCACCCTGAACACACCATACCCACTGTCAAACATGGTGGTGGCAGCATCATGGTTTGGGCCTGCTTTTCTTCAGCAGGGACAGGGAAGATGGTTAAAATTGATGGGAAGATGGATGGAGCCAAATACAGGACCATTCTGGAAGAAAACCTGATGGAGTCTGCAAAAGACCTGAGACTGGGACAGAGATTTGTCTTCCAACAAGACAATGATCCAAAACATAAAGCAAAATCTACAATGGAATGGTTCAAAAATAAACATATCCAGGTGTTAGAATGGCCAAGTCAAAGTCCAGACCTGAATCCAATCAAGAATCTGTGGAAAGAACTGAAAACTGCTGTTCACAAATGCTCTCCATCCAACCTCACTGAGCTCGAGCTGTTTTGCAAGGAGGAATGGGAAAAAATGTCAGTCTCTCGATGTGCAAAACTGATAGAGACAAACCCCAAGCGACTTACAGCTGTAATCGCAGCAAAAGGTGGCGCTACAAAGTATTAACTTAAGGGGGCTGAATAATTTTGCACGCCCAATTTTTCCATTTTTGTTTGTTAAAAAAGTTTGAAATATCCAATAAATGTCGTTCCACTTCATGATTGTGTCCCACTTGTTGTTGATTCTTCACAAAAAAATACAGTTTTATATCTTTATGTTTGAAGCCTGAAATGTGGCAAAAGGTCGCAAAGTTCAAGGGGGCCGAATACTTTCGCAAGGCACTGTATATGCAGTGTTTATTGTGAATGTAGACTCTGCGAATGCGGGAACATTGCCTTTAAAAGGTGCATAGCTGAAAAGGGGTGATCGAATTGAACGTCAGCCCTGAATTCATTTGACTAATTTTACTAGAGAATTTTACTAGAGAACTAGAGAATGGGCCTACCATTGTCCCACAGACCGTACCTGTGACATGCCCCAACACACAGAGTAGCATTACAGATCTACATTTTCTGTGCAAATATGCACAGGTTACATAACTTTATTTGGTCTTTAGACACCTACATACTTCTTCTCTTAGATCTGATACTTTGTGCCTCAGACCTGCGCAGCTGACCAGCAAAGTCAATGTACACAGTGTATCTGTATCTGGAACTCATCCACTGTTTGGTAGTTCAACCACCACTGTTTACTTAGAAGCTGTGAGAAACCACCAGATTGGTATACGCACTGCGTAACAACCCAGTTTAGATGAGCATGAACACACACATCCCCCTGGGCAACATAGTGAATACAAACAGCTGATGACACATTTACAGCTGCGTTATCGAAAACAAATCCTCACCCTTTGTGTCTGCATGTTTTACGGCATTCATATGAATGTTTGGGGCGGTCCCAATAACATTAATGGAATGACAGGTAGAGCTATGGTTTGTCTATCGCGTCAATTGTTTTCTGAATTTAAATCCAATACACAAACCAATACAAACCTGTAAATTCACACCTACTTTATTTTATTAGTCGGAGTCAATGAAAAGCGACAGTGATATCAGTTACTCATCAGAAACAAGACAGCAGTTTAACCCGAGAGATGTCTTCTTCTTTGAATCGAGAGGGAGATTTTTTTGTCAAGCAGGAACAGGCTGCAGCTGCGAAAGCCCACATTTTCTCAGTTCCCCGTGTCGTAACACCAGCACCTGAAGAGAGGTGTGTAAAGAACTTCTGCCTGGGCCTTGGGCAGGTTAGAAGCCCCAGCCTAGACCTGTAGGAACATACACAGTGGGAGGGCAGTGTCATACCTGAGGATGAATGAAGCATTGTCTCTTCTCTGAATGGCAGTGTTGTCTCCATGTGCTTGTTTTCCACTGCCATCAGAATGAGACCTGTCTCTTCTCGATTCCACAGAGGGTGCTTCTCATTGGACAACTCAGATTTTCCCCTGTGTTTTCGTGTAACGATACTTAGTGCATGGTTCATGGCCAACCAAACGCCTGTCTTTGAACACTGGCTTGTAAAGAACTGCTACACTTTCAGTAATGGTGGATTATAGCTAGGTGTGCAATTGTCAGTCAAAACAGTCCTGACCATTAAGTAAGTACTTTTTTTCATTTGAGTGCTGTATGCTTGCTAATACAGAGTTTTTGAATTGCATGGAGAGGTGTGAGCAATGATATGCCCATCACATGTGACCCCCCAGAAACTGGATGCTCAGCGCCATCAAAACATACCATTCGGTATATTGTAGTATATCACACTCAATCCACACACACAACCCCCCTGAAACACTATTAGTGGTGTTGTAACAATAATACACGTGATTGTACAAGTTATATTGCATACCCAAGAAAGTCAAACATACTAAGTGGGGTAGTTTCCAAACTTCCAATCATTGCGGCATCAGGAGATGTTCTGTTTACTCTACCCTCTCTTTCATCCCTACATCCCTTTTGGTGAATGTTCAAGAAACAAAAACATGGCGGCACTGCTCGGTTGTTCATTACTCCCTTCTGTGGGGAAGGCGGTCATTCGATCTCCAATCCGCTTGCTTTTAGCTCCAAAATCCAACTCCCTGTCCTTCAGGGGTTCCATTGTTCTGCTCTCATGTAGCCTGCTTAAACCAGAATGAACACTGTGCTCAGTGAAACAATGGTGAGTGCAATGTTCAGTCAGGTTTAACCAGGCTATCTCTGGTGCTGCCCCTCGTTCCAATCCTGCTCTGGTGCGTCTGTTGCTTTGCCTACAGCCAAGAAGCGGTGAAAAGTGAGCAGTTGGCTGCAAGGGTGTTTTGGTTTTATAGGCCTCACAGGATAACCTCAGATTTTCTTTACCTGAACTGCAAAGAGTTTCTGCAAAGTACCTGAACTGCAAAGTCATTTCTGAGAAGGACGGTAAGAATTTGACAAGAGGGTAGTGGATGTTATATGAACATGGCAGCATTCACAGATTGACACACACTCACGTTGGTTTACTATCTAGGTAGGGACCAAAACATTTATATCAAAATCCTATTTACCCTAACCCTTAACCTAACCTTAACTCCAACCCTAAAACTAAAACTAAACCTAAATGTAACCCTAAACCTAACCCTAAAAAATTTGGAAGTGGCAAAATGTCTCTACTTATCAGAATTGTCCTTGTTTTTCTTTGTGAGGATAGTAAAGTTAGACCATACACACTCACTCACTCACACACACCAGCATGTCTTGTGGGGTTTGCATGGGTATCCGAGCTGTGTGCTAGTAGTTTAAACTGACAATATGGTGCATTCAGCTTGTCAACACCTCTTGAAAAAAACGAGTAGTGATTAAGTCAACCTCTCCTCCACTTTGATCCATGACAGATTGGCATGCATATCATTAATGTTAAGTCTTTGTGTACATTTAAGGGTCAGGCGAGTATTAAGTGCAATGTCTGGTTGCTCCTCACTACACACCACAGATCAACAAATAGTCTTTACATCAACAACATAGGAATCACTGCAAATCTTATTGTATGACCTCTTATATGGTATATTAGGCCCAGCCTATGGAACTTTGTTTTCCTAGATATAACTACTATATTGTGATCACCCCCCTTAAGTTGTGCCGTGGCGGAGGTCTTTGTGGGCTATACTCAGCCTTGTCTCAGGATGGTATGTTGGTGATTGAAGATATCCCTCTAGTGGTGTGAGGGCTGTGCTTTGGCAAAGTGGGTGGGGTTATATCCTTCCTGTTTGGCCCTGTCCGGGGGTGTCCTCGGAGTGGGCCACAGTGTCTCCTGACCCCTCCTGTCTCAGCCTCCAGTATTTATGCTGCAGTAGTTTATGTGTCGGGGGGCTAGGGTCAGTTTGTTATATCTGGAGTACTTCTCCTGTCCTATTCGGTGTCCTGTGTGAATCTAAGTGTGCGTTCTCTAATTCTCTCCTTCTCTCTTTCTCTCTCTCGGAGGACCTGAGCCCTAGGACCATGCCCCAGGACTACCTGACATGATGACTCCTTGCTGTCCCCAGTCCACCTGGCTGTGCTGCTGCTCCAGTTTCAACTGTTCTGCCTTATTATTACTCAACCATGCTGATCATTTATGAACATTTGAACATCTTGGCCATGTTCTGTTATAATCTCCACCCGGCACAGCCAGAAGAGGACTGGCCATCCCACATATGCTCTCTCTAATTCTCTCTTTCTTTCTCTCTCTCGGAGGACCTGAGCCCTAGGACCATGCCCCAGGAATACCTGACATGATGACTCCTTGCTGTCCCCAGTCCACCTGACTGTGCTGCTGCTCCAGTTTCAACTATTCTGCCTTATTATTATTCGACCATGCTGGTCATTTATGAACATTTGAACATCTTGACCATGTTTTGTTATAATCTCCACCCGGCACAGCCAGAAGAGGACTGGCCACCCCACATAGCCTGGTTCCTCTAGGTTTCTTCCTAGGTTTTGGCCTTTCTAGGGAGTTTTTCCTAGCCACCGTGCTTCTTCACCTGCATTGCTTGCTGTTTGGGGTTTTAGGCTGGGTTTCTGTACAGCACTTTGAGATATCAGCTGATGTACGAAGGGCTATATAAAATAAATTTGATTTGATTGATCACTACCTCCTACGGATTTGGATACTGCTTTAAAGCAAAGTTCTGCAGCATTAGTAAAGACGTGATAAATACATGTTCATGATTTTTCTTTATATGCTGTTGGTAACTACCCTGGTAGGTTGACTGATAACCTGAACCAGGTTGCAGGCACTAGTTACAGTTTGAAGCGTTCTCTTTAGTGGGCAGCCTGATGAAAGCCAGTCAATATTTAAATATTTGATTGCTTCAAGCTTATCAGAAGTAGCCATGCTCATGTTATTCATGTTAGTGCAGGGTGAGCTGCACACAGTGTACTTCCTACTAGGGCACACCGCCAACGGCTTACAGTATAACTCTGGTTCATAGGTACATAATTACTGTATACAATAGCTGTGGGATGAGCAGAGGCATTCAGGGCAGTAAGAGGGCCATAAATTAGGTTACTTACATTGTGTCTTCCAACGCCCCTGGGATAATGTACATTTTCTGAAGCATTATGACAACTCAGTGACACAGTGGTAGGTATTAACAGGGTTTGGGTCATTGATAAGTCATTGTCTCAATGCAGCCTTATAATGCTGTAAAAGGATCCAGGATGGTTGGATCCCATCCTCCTTATAAAACGAGCTTTGCTTCCAGAACGTATCAACATTTTTAATAAATGTTACATCCACAGAGCTGCAATAGTCTTGTAGCCAGTTATGGCGGGCAAAAATTCTGCTGAAACGTTAATTCCACGATTTAGGGTGGGCAGAGGGCCATCTTCAGCTGTTCTGAGCTGCCCTTCATAATGTAATTGAATCCCACATGACCTATGATAGACTCAATTTCCCGATGCTGGTTTAAAATGTTTGGGAGCAGCTTACTAATGTCAAGCTGATACCCGTGCTTCTGGATAGCACAACGTTTTTGCTCCAGGGACTGACACATTTCTCACCATTCAACTGCCCAATACAACGGCCGGAGAAGGGAATGGAGAAATCTGCCCATTCCAAACCCTCACACAATTTGTTGAACCTTTCACAGGTCCACAAGAAGCAGGATAGCGTACGCCTGCTGCTCCCGGAGATAGGTCCAGATCTTCCACAGCAGGCAGTGCCCGTCAGATCCAGAGAGAGGGAAAGGAGCCAAACTTGACGACAAAGCCGCCGCTGGAGTCAGCATAGTTGGAGGCAGAATAACTGTCGCTGACACAGGCAATCCCAGCGATGAAGTCGCAGGTAGATCAGGGACAAGTGCAGCGACGCTATTCCTTAGTCAATTGTGACATGGCACCAGCGCTGATTGTTCCAATCTTCTTGCTGTTCTCCGTCTACTTCACTACAGGATGGAGGAGGAGAAGCAGATAGACGACTTCCTTGGTAGGCATGTTCCAGGTACACAGGCCATTCGGATAGGGACAGATGACAAGGCGGCAAAACATCTATCAGGCCCAGCGGTGTCCAGCCATAGGAGTTTAAGCCTAGCC
Organism: Oncorhynchus mykiss; assembly: GCF_057628025.1. NCBI lineage: Eukaryota > Metazoa > Chordata > Actinopteri > Salmoniformes > Salmonidae > Oncorhynchus > Oncorhynchus mykiss. The sequence continues at coordinate 46,896,004 of NC_143046.1, forward strand.
ACCTCATCACTTTATTGGAACTCCAGATTATTACGCTCTTGTCCGGGACAATATTAACAAACACAGATTCTACAGCACTGGAAACGTTTGTTAGCTATTCCAGGCAAACATTTTGCAACCTAGCCAGCTAGCTAACTGGCTAGTTGGTAGCAGGTGTTGACACAAACACTTATGAACAAAACAAAATTCGGATGGAATAGGTCGAGGTGTAGGAGGTATCAGAGTTCGTGACAGGAACAACTCCAGGAAGTGACGTCAGATGGCATGAAAACCTACCCCTTGCATAGATGCCACTGCAGCTCTCAGAGTATGGCAATACATTCAACATGTGAATAGAAACCAACTCTGGGTGAAAGAGTTTGAAATAGAACAAATACAATACATAAAGAATGCATTTATGATTAATCATAAGTCAGATATATAAAAATTGGCAATCTATTTCCAGATATTTCCACAGTCCCCTACCAAGCTGAGACCTTTTCATAAGTTTTCAATAGCGTGTGTACATGATTAAGGGCCTGACATATTGCTGCCCATTCTGGATCCAATTCCCACCTATTTACCAAATATCAGGACCTGTAACCTGGTATCCATGACGTGGCGCTGTTAAACGTCGTCAAGATCTGCATCTGTCAAGCTGTTCACGGTTCATTTAATATTCAAACCATAGATTGCTGGGCTGTAGAAACCAACCGTGACTGATTAGAGCCTAAAGCATTTGCCAAGCGCCCAACCTGACTCCATGCAACTCTGATGGATAGGAGGAGAAAGGGCGCAAGGAGGAGAGTAGCGATCAGTTGTTCTCATAGGTTTTTGGTGGTTAATTCTTGCATTGATTTATTGTATCATGGTGCACAGGTGTACGAGTCCTGAATGTCATGGTTGTAAATCATGTGCAAATTGCATAATTAGCAAGGTCGTTAATGTGACCGCTTCTTTGGCAGCTTGATATATTAGCTTGATGATGTGAGATTGTATGATATTATACAACGAGTGGGTCTAATCCTGAATGCTGATTGGTTAAAAACGCATTCCAGCCAGTGTCTATTCCACAAGTTACCACCGGCTAAATCTATGACGTTAAAATGCCTATTTACTCTGTTCCATCTGATTGCACAGTCCCTGTCTCATCAACCAAGGCAGGAAAGTTATCAACTTGATCTCCACTATAAAAAGCATCTAGACATTATCTCACATTTCCTTTAGACTAACATTTTGTTTTCAACAGCGGAGATTTGTATAAACCTTACTGTCTGTCTCTCGGACATTTGCAACATTGTTTCAATATTCAAATACATTCAATCTCCAATTGTCGCATAGTAATGAATGTGTAGGGGTCGGGAATTGGGATGAGAGAGAGAGGCATGCAGCGTTTCTCAGCCAGTCGAAATCATGAATCAGCTGGCATATTTTTATGAATATATTCAAAGAAATGTAAATTGGAAAAAGGTAAAAACGAAACAAAGTGCAGCTAGTTTGCAGACTTTCCAGCTTCAGTTTGAAGTTATTGTGTTAGCTGTGTTGTTGGGTTGCTTCTCTGAACAACAACAGTGTCCTAACGGGATAGCACATTTTCAATGTCAGGCGAAATTGTGCCTCATTAGCTCATTGTAATGGATGTATCCAAATAAATGTCACTAGAAAACAGCTTAAACAAATGCTGCTACTGTTGTTATTCTTCCTGCACTGTTTGACGTGACTGTAAGTTAGACATAGTTGGCTATCTAGCAAGCAAGGGATAAGAATGTTGACAGCAAGATGGCAATTGAACATTTGGAACGAACGACAGGTTCGAAGTTCATAGATACAGGACAAAAAGACTGAACGACAGGTTCGTGTCTCTGGCAACCGAACCAATAAAACGAACAACCAGCCGGCTAGGTTAGCAACCATAGATATGTTTCAGGATCTTGTGGAAGGATGAAATAGTATGAATAAATTCATCAAAATACTGTTTTTAATGAAAATATGTCAATCATTATTTGAATATGTTGGTAACACGTGGTATAAAAGTGATAATGTCCTCGAAGACGGTGTTTATCCTCCAAACACCGGCTTCTTGGGCATTATCACTTAAATAAAAGGCAGTTTGTGTTTGTCAGACCAGTGTTTACTTTAGATGCAACCTGATATGAGATTGACAGTTGGGAAAGGAAAAGGAACACTGAACAGGTTCCAGAGCTGTTACAGTAAGCTTTTTGTTGAGTCAGTTGTTTAGTCTTTTGACGTGTGCTTGGGAAATTGTTAGTCATTTTAATAGCTAGAACACTCTTAATTGTTAAAAGCTACCACACTCATAAAGATACAGTATCTCTTTCCTTAGAATGAGACAATTTTACAAACAAGCAGGGAGCATACAAGTTAAAAAAGGTGTATACTTTCAACACTTTAGTAAAACAATTTGGTTATCTCTCGACTACTGACTTTCCTGACTGTAGGCCTACCTTGTTGGAACTAACTGGTTGAACCAGTCGAGAATGGATACCCTCTTTTTTTCCACTAGGTGGCCTCATACTAAAGCCGATTCAGTGGTCCTATCCTACTTGCATTTAGGGACATGCTGTCCACGATATCAATCAAAAGTTATTAAGCAAACCGGTAGAGTTGCAACCCATTTGATGCATTGCAAAGCAATGGGGGTGTGTTTGTTTTGCTGTAATGTTGGTTGCCACAATAGGCCTAACACAAAACAATATAACACTGTCATCCAATTCAAATTGTGTTTCATCAGAAGCCAAGAAATATACTGTATTTGTATGTTTTCCATAATCTCAACTATATCCATCTGGCGCTCACGATAAGAGAAAGAAGCATGTTTCACCAAAGAAGGAAAGCTAAACCAAGAGGAGATTGTTTAAAATATGTCTGGGGCATTTTCCAGTCCCTCCAGGATTTCCGTCGCAAAATCAAGCATTTTTGCCAGCAAATATCACAAACAATTTCCACAAAATCCTTGAAGGACTGATTTGCTTTATCACCTTCAGTTAGATGTTTATTTATTTGATTAAATCCTCTTTTGGAGGTGTCATTCTCTCTCAGCCTGTTCTCCTGTGACTCCACACATGATGAAACAATGCTCGAAAATGACTTGGCAATATATATGAATGAATGGATGAACAAAAGTTCAGAGTGAGATTTGGGGTTTGCATTGTCACAGGTCAAGAGCCTATGCATTGATATCACAGAGATAAACACCAGTAAACTCGGTAGAATAAATTACTCAAGAGTCTCAGAAGGACCACTTGACATTCAGGAGAAGGACATTGTCACCATATTATTACTAAACAACATACTTGTACACTAAGCAATCATATTTTTCCTCTCAAAGGAAATCTATGTGGAGATACCATTGCGGTTATATTCATTAAAATGTATTTTCACCTCCCGCCATCAACGCATGTAAACTATGTTTTTTTTATACAGTAGAACAGTGTTTTCCAAACATCCCCTCAGGGACACCCAGACATTCCACTCCCTTATTATGTCAGGGTTCAAAATGGACACTCTCGGTTTACAACTGATGTCTTACACTGGCCAAACTGTACAATTTTATCGGTGAGGAGTACGTCCTATCGACCAAAATCATACTTTATCCTCTCTTCCAAGATGCGTTATTTATTTAACCACAAGTGACACAGTTAGTATAGTTTTGTGACATGACTTTGGCAAGACCATCTAACAACTTTTGGTTCAATGAATTATACAGGAATACCAGTGTTCTCTAAAACCCCTGGTAATGGACACTGCTGTATTCTGGGAATGTTCTTAGACTTTAAATGGTTTGCAGTGTTAACACTTTTTTGGTTACTACATGATTCCATATTTGTTATTTCATACTATTCTACATGTAGAAATAGTAAAAATAAGTAAAAACCCTTGCATTACTAGGTGTGTCCAAACTTCAACTGGTATTGTATGTACACGCTCACACTCGGGTAGACAGGGAAATCAGTGGCAGATTCTACTGAGATTCGTCCAATTAAGATGCTCAAATTGTTCCCACATTGGAAATTACATGCAAATAAAATGCCTATCGGGGACAATGCAAATAACCATTGCCGGGTATACTAAACCAGTGTTTTTTGAAGAGAAGGCTATTATTTCAACTCTGTTCTCTTCTAATCTGCACAATTACAGCTGTGTACACTAGGACTAGTTCCCCTAATGAGCTGGGGTGATTGTGTTTGTTGGCCCACGCACTGTGCCTGGTTTTGGATGGCAGTGCAAGCAGCCATTTCCCCACAACACTACATCAGTGACACACTAAAGTGGGAGGAAAACAATACTTTCTTAAAGGTGCACTGTGCAGAAATCTAATCAACTGAAATCTAATTTCAGTTTATGTGACAAAACAAGCAAGTATAGTGTAGAGAATCATTGTACCATGTTAAATATATTTTCCGTAACCAAAAATATTGTTTGAAATTATGTCCTTTTATGTTATGAATGCATTGAGCAAAGTGTGATGAAATTAAGCATTTTGAAAAACATATTTCATACATTCCCTGCTCCCAAGAAAACAGCATAGATCTCCATAAATGTCAAGCCGGTCAATGCTGGTCTATACTGGTCAAACTAGCCTGGTTAGCATGGTCTAGCTCAGGGGTGTCGAACTCATTGTGTAGCAATAAATTAATTGATTGATTAATCAATATATGTACTGTACATGCAAAAACACAGATATTGAAACAAACAATTCAAAACATCTAACTGCAGTAGAGCATGCTGGGAAGTATGATAATGGCTCTCACGAACACGACAGTCATGTTTTTCACTGATGACAAGAATATGATATCAGTCTCAGGCAATCGGGAATTATGACTTCATATCTGCCCACTCAGAATCAATTACAGTGGAATTTGTTTGTTTTTATGAATGGCCTGCTGTGTCAGCCACGCAACTCAGACATTTTTCTCAGGCCAGAAGAGAGGAAATAAGAATTTCTAATCAAATGCTAATTGAGCCACAGGGTCCGATACCCATCGGCAATTGACACATACAGCCTTATCCTGATTGATCTGCTTCCTTGGAAAATGGAAGCCGTGCATGTTACCCGATGGTTTACCCTTTTCCCTCTCCTCAACCAGATTGCTTGTTTTTGGTCATTGCCCAAGAAACAGGCTGCGACTGATAAGGTCTCCCCCAACGACATCTTGTTTATTTCCTCACAAAACTTCTCCTTAGGGGTTGGAGGTTTGTGCGTGTGTGCGTATTTGTAAATTGGAGGGGAACCAGACCAAGCTCACACCAGTCAAGCAAATATAGGGCAACGTGGCTGTAGACATACTTTAGGGCGAGCGGCTATTATTCTTCCCCTTTAACCAAGCAGCAAATCGCTCTGGAGCTACTGCTTCTAACGGCAGCCATTGGTGGTGGTGGTGGTGGTGGGGGGGGGGGGGGGGGCAGATAATCAGTGTGTCTGTAAGCCGAGGGCATTTCTGTTTCACGACCTATTTGGATGAGGGTGATTGGGTGACTTGCAGCAGTGATTATGGCGAATGGGAGAATGCTGTATCTCTATAGCAAGCTGCCCTTTTGACTATGGTGCCAGATATGGTGCCAGATAATAGCTGTTGGATTTGATCCAAAAAACCTGTGACAGATGAAATACGATTGGGATTCCAAATAATTGCACATACCAAGTAGCTAAAGTAATGAACATATGTGTTTTTGCACCACACACACACCCCTTGTAGAAGCGAACTACTCTTTACATTGTGCGTCTGTCACGTTCGTGTGTAGAGACAGACCAAGGCGCATGTTGATGTTGAGTTCCACATAATTTATTAATAAAGTGAAACTTAGCAAAAACAATAAATCAATAAACTAACAACGAAACGTGACTACGTGGTGCACATGCACAAAACAATATCCCACAAACACAGGTGGGAAAAATGCTACTTAAATATGATTCCCAATTAGAGACATCGATTACCAGCAGCCTCTAATTGGGAATCATACAAATCACCAACATAGAAAATAAACTAGAAAACCACATAGAAATAAATCAACTAGATCACCCCCAGTCACGCCTTGACCTACTACACCATAGTGAAACAATGGCTCTCTATGGTCAGGGCTTAACAGTATCCCCCCCCCCCCCCCCTCCCCCCAAAGGTGTAGACTCCGGCCGCAAAACCTGAAACTAAATGGGGAGGGTACGGGGGGGTGATTAGTGTTTGTGGCGGCTCCGGTGGGCGGCGAAGAACCCGCTCAGTTTGCGGATCCACCAGCTTTGGTGATGGCTCCGGTGCGGGCCGAAGAACCTGCTCATCCTGCGGATCCAGCCATGGACCCAGGCTGAACACTGTGCCTAGACGTTGGTGTCAAGGAAGGCTCCTGCCATGGAGCGGGACTGGACACCAGTCCTGGCCTGGACATCGGTGCAGAGGAAGGCTCCAGAGGAAGGCTCCAGATGAATGTGCAAGTAGAGATACTGGGGTGCAAAGGAGCAAGATGAATAAATAAAGACAGTATGGGGAAGAGGTAGTTGGATGGCTATTTACAGATGTGCTATGTACAGGTGCAATGATATGTGAGCTGCCCTGACAGCTGGTGCTTAAAGCCAGTGAGGGAGATATGAGTCTCCAGCTTCAGTGATTTTTGCAGTTCGTTCCAGTCAGCAGAGAACTGGAAGGAAAGGTGGCCAAAGGAAGAATTGGCTTTGTGGGTGACAAGTGAGATATACCTGCTAGAGCAAGTGCCGCTGGTGGGTGCTGCTATGGTGACCAGTGAGCTGAGAAGGCAGGGCTTTACCAAGCAGAGACTTGTAGATGACCTGGAGCCAGTGGGTTTGGCGGTGAGTATGAAGGGAGGGCCAGCCAACGAGAGCATACAGGTCGCAGTGGTGGGTAGTATATGGGGCTTTAGTGACAAAAGGGGTGGCATTGCGGTAGACTGCATACAATTTGTTGAGTAGAGTGTTGGAGGCTATTTTGTAAATGACATTGCCAAAGTCGGATGGTCAGTTTTACGAGGGTATGTTTGGCCGCATGAGTTAAGGATGCTTTGTTGCGAAATAGGAAACCGATTCTAGATTTTATTTTGGATTGGAGATGCTTGATGTGGGTCTGGAAGAAGAGTTTACAGTCTAACCAGACACCTAGGTATTTGTAGTGGTCCACATATTCTAAGTCAGAACCGTCCAGAGTAGTGATGCTGGATGGGCGGGCAGGTGCGGGCAGCGATTGGGTGAATAGCATGCATTTAGTTTTAATTGCATTTAAGAGCAGTTGGAGGCCACGGAAGGAGAGTTGTATGGCATTGAAGCTCATCTGGAGGTTAATTAACATAGTGTCCAAAGAAGGGCCAGAGGTATACAGAACGGTGTTGTCTGCGTAGAGGTGGATCAGAGAATCACGAGAAGCAAGAGCGATATCATTGATATATACAGAGAAAAGAATCGGCCTGAGAATTTAACCCTGTGCCACCCCCAGAGACTGCCAGAGGTCCGGACAACAGGCCCTCCGATTTGACACACTGAACTCGGAGAAGTAGTTGGTGAACCAGGTGAGGCAATCATCAGAAACCAAGGCTCTTGAGTCTGCCGATAAGAATGTGGTGATTGACAGAGTCGAATGCCTTGGCCAGGTCGATGACAACGACTGCACAGTAATGTCTCTTATCGATGGCGGTTATGATATCGTTTAGGACCTTGAGCGTGGCTGAGGTGCACCCATGACCAGCTCTGAAACCAGATTGCATAGCGAAGAAGGTATGGTGGGATTCAAAATGGTCGATAATCTTTTTGTTAACTTGGCTTTCGAAGACCTTAGAAAGGCAGGGTAGGATAGATACAGGTCTGTAGCAGATTGGGTCTAGAGTGTCTCCCCCTTTGAAGAGGGGGTTGACCGCGGCAGCCAACCAATCTTTGGGAATCTTAGACGATACGAAAGAGAGGTTGAACAGGCTAGTAATAGGGGTTGCAACAATTTCGGCAGATCATTTTAGAAAGAGAGGGTCCAGATTGTCTAGCCCGGCTGATTTGTAGGGGTCCCGATTTTGCAGCTCTTTCAGAACATCAGCTATCTGGATTTGGGTGAAGGAGAAATGAGGGAGGCTTGGGCGAGTTGCTGTGGGGGGAGGGGGGGGGGGGCAGGGCTGTTGATTGTAGGTAGGGGTAGCCAGGTGGAAAGCATGGACAAGGGTAAGGGTACGGCTAAATACTAAAAGAACTGGCCATCTAGTACGTTCGGAACAGAGTGTAAAAGGAGCCGGTTTCTGGCCGCGATAGAATAAGTTCAAGGTATAATGTACAGACAAAGGTAAGGTAGGATGTGAGTACATTTGAGGTAAACCTAGGCATTGAGTAATGATGAGAGAGATTTTGTCTCTAGAAACGTTTAAGCCAGGTGATGTCACCGCATATGTGGGAGGTGGAACTAAATGGTTGGTTAAGGCTTATTGAGCAGGGCTAGAGGCTCTACAGTGAAATAAGATAATAATCATTCATCAGGACAGTAATGGACAAGGCATATTGATATTAGGGACAGGCATGCGTAGCTGAGTGATCATAGGGGTCCAGTGAGTGACTGGGCTGGCTGGAGACACGGCGATTCAGACAGCTAGCAGGCCGGGGCTAGCAAACTAGCAGATGGGCTTTGAAAGGACGTCGTGATGGAGGAAAGTCTGTTTTAGCCTCCTCGTGCGGTGACATTGATAGACCAGACCTGATGGATTAGTAGGGTTCCGAGTAGCAGAAAGGTCCAAGTCCAATTGGCAAAATAGGAATAGTGGCCCAAGAAATTGGCCGATGGATCTATTCAGATAACAGTCCAATATGCTCTAGACAGCTAGCGGGCCGTGGCAAGCAGCTAGTGGGCCGTGGCGAGCAGGCTAGCAGATGGGCATTCATGGGATGTCGCGGCGTATTGGCCAGTTAAGTACCCCCTCAAGCAGGTTACGTCGATAGTCCAGTCGTGAAGGATCGGCGGGGTTCCGTGCCCCGTACTGGCAGTAGAAGGGGTCCAGGTATTGTAGCCCAGGAGTGGCTGATGGGCCTCTTCAGCTAGCCGGAAGAATGGGCTAGCTCCAGGCAAATTGGTGCTTGCTTTGGGACAGAGGTTAGCCAGGAGTAGGCACTCGGGTTGCAGCTAGCTAGCTGCGATGATCCGGTGAAAAGGTTCAGAGCTTGAGGTAGGAATCTGGGGATATGGAGAGAAAATAGGTCCGGTATGCTCTGGTGTGAGTCGCGTTGTACAAACTGGGGAGAGATTTCCGAGCTAAAGGTTAGCTGATGACCGCTAGCAGTGATTAGCTGACTACTAGCTAGTAGCTAGTGAGCTGGCTAGCTTATTTTGGTGGATTCCGGTTCGGAGGTAAATAAAAATACTTTAGAAAAAACAGATCCACACCACATTGGGTGAGGCAGGTTGCAGGAGAGTATTTTGAAGTTGAGGTTTAGAAAAATATAAAAAGATATGCGAAGAAAAATATATAAAAAGATAAACATGGGACACGACAAGACGAAGGACAAAGACGTCGTCTTGGAGAACCGAGCTCTAGGAGGGTATACTTTGGAGGAAGTATCAATACACCCAGTCACTACAAAGGTACAGGCGTACTTCCCAACTCAGTTGCCGGAGAGGAAGGAAACCGCTCAGGGATTTCAAAATCAATTTTAGTTTATTGGCTGTGACAGGAGAAAACTGAGGCTTGATCAACAACATTGTAGTTACTCCACAATACTAACCTAAATTACGGAGTGAAAAGAAGGAAGCCTGTACAGAACACAAATATTCCAAAACATGCATCCTGTTTGCAACAAGGCACTAAATTAATATTGCAAAAAATGTGGCAAAGCAATTAACCTTTTGTCCTGAATACAAAGTGTTATGTTTGAGGCATATCTAGAGCAACACATTACTGAGTACCATTATTCAAATGATCAAGCATAGTAGTGGCTGCATCATTATAGGTATGCTTGTAATTGTTAATGACTGGGGAGTTTTTCCGGATAGAAATTAAATGGAATGTAGTTAAGCACTGGCAAAATCTTTGTGGAAAACCTGGTTCAGTCTGCTTTCCACCAGACACTGAGAGATGAATTTACCTGTCAGCAGGACAATGACTTAAAACACAATGCAAAATCTACACTGGAGTTGCTTACCAAGAAGGACATCAATGTTCCTGAGTGACTGAGTTAGAGTTTTGATTTAAATCGACTTGGAAATCTATATCAAGACCTGAAAATCGTTATCTAACAATGATCAACAACCAATTTGTCAAAGCTTGAATCATTTTTTAAAGAATATTGGGCACATTTTCACAATTCAAGTGTGGAAAGCTCTTAGAGACTTACTAAGAAACTCACAGCTGTAATCGCTGCCATAGGTATTCACAGGAGTGTGAACACTTATGTGAATTAGATACTTCTGTATCTCATTTTTAAATACATTTGCTAAAATTCGTTAAAACAAATGAACACTTTCTCATTATAGGGTGTAGATGAGTGAGGAAAAAAACACATATTTTATACATTTTGAATTCAGGCTGTAACACAACCAAATGTGGAAAAAGTCTAGGGTTATGAATACTTTCTGAAGGCACTGTATGTGGCAGTCTAGGTACAGAATGTTTACATTACTCTACTTTGATCATGTTTTGGTTAATGTTGTACTTCATCTTATGTATTTTCAGGATCTATGTGAAGGAGTGTGAGATGAAGGGGCCTATGGTACACTCAGGTATACTCCAAATACATAATTCCAAATGTTAGCTACTTACAGTTGAAGTCAGAAGTTTACACTTATGTTGGAGTCATTAAAAATCGTTTTTCAACCACTCCACAAATTTCTTGTTAACAAACTATAGTTTTGGCAAGTCGGATAGGACATCTACTTTGTGCATGACACAAGTAATTTTTCCAACAATTGTTTACAGACAGATTATTTCACTTAAATTCACTGTTTCACAATTCCAGTGGGTCAGAAGTTAACATCCACTAAGTTGACTGTGCCTTCAAACAGCTTAGAAAATTCCAGAAAATGATGTCAAGGCTTTAGAAGCTTCTGATAGGCTAATTGGCATTTGAGTCAATTGGAGGTGTACCTGTGGATGTATTTCAAGGCCTACCTTCAAACTCAGTGCCTCTTTGCTTGACATCATAGGAAAATAAAGAAATCAGCCAAGACCTCAGAAAAAAATTGTAGACCTCCACAAGTCTGGTCCATCCTTGGGAGCAATTTCCAAATGCCTGAAGGTACCACGTTCATCTGTACAAACAATAGTACGCAAGTATAAACACCATGGGACCACGCATTCGTCATACTCCTCAGGAAGGAGACGCGTTCTGTTTCCTAGAAATGAACATACTTTGGTGCGAAAAGGGAAAATCAATCCCAGAAAAACAGCAAAAAACCTTGTGAAGATGCTGGAGGAAACAGGTCCAAGAGTATCTATATCCACATTAAAAACAAGTCTTATATCGAAATAATCTGAAAGGAAGGAAGAAGCAACTGCTCAGCAAGGAAGCAAGGAAGAAGCCACTGCTCCAAAACCACCATAAAAAAGCCAGACTACGGTTTGCAACTGCAAATGGAGAATTTTTTTTTTTCGTACTTTTTGGAGAAATTTACTCTGGTCTGATGAAAAAAAATAGAACTGTTTGGCCATATTGACCATTGTTATGTTTGGAGGAAAAAGGGGGAGGCTTGCAAGCCGAAGAACACCATCCCAACCGAGAAGCACGGGGTGGCAGCATCATGTTGTGAGGGTGCTTTGCTGCAGGAGGGTCTAGTGCACTTCACAAAATAGATGGCATCATGAGGTTGGAAAGTTATGTGGATATATTGAAGCAACGTCTCAAGACATCAGTCAGGAAGTTATTAAACCTTGGTCACAAATGGGTCTTCCAAATGGACAATAACCCCAAGCATACTTCCAAAGTTGTGGCAAAATGGCATAAGGACAACAAAGTCAAGGTATTGGAGTGGCCATCACAAAGCCCTGACCTCAATCCTATAGAAAATTTGTGGGCAAAACTGAAAAAGCATGTACGAGCAAGGAGGCCTACAAACCTGACTCAGTTACACCAGTTCTGTAAGGAGGAATGGGCCAAAATTCACCCAACTTATTGTGGGAAGCTTGTGGAAGTCTACCTGAAATGTTTGACCCAAGTTAAACAATTTAAAGGCAATGCTACAAAATACTAATTGAGTGTATGTAAACACTGGGAATGTGATGAAAGAAAGAACATCTGAAATAAATCTCTCTCTACTATTATTCTGACATTTCACATTCTTAAAATAAAGTGGTGATCCTAACTGACGTAAGACAGGGAATTTTTACTAGGATTAAATGTCAGGAATTGTGAAAAACTGAGTTTAAATGTGTTTGGCTAAGGTGTATGTAAACTTCCGACTACATCTGTATGTATGTGAACAGACATTTTCAGTGATGAAATATAACAACTGTACCTAACGTTATCCCAAAACAACAACACAAACGTCACTGGGTGGGGGCTACAGACAATCTTTTCCGGTTCATATATTGACGGGTTGGTTGTTTGGCAACAAAATCGACGAGTGCGCAACTATGGGGCAAAACAGATGGGGTTGACGAATTGGAAAACATAAATACATTTGCACAATGAGCACTAGCTGAATCAAGCCACCTACGATTCCCCATATGGCACCTTCTTGTCATTGTTGCTAGCTATTATTGTTGCTAGCTATCTGGCCATCAGAATTACAACACACAGACTTCTGCCCCATTTGAAGCGTGTGCATCGTTTTCATAACATTGTCAGCTAATCCGTCTATGAAGCTGACACTGATTCTAAACAGTTCTTGAAATGTATGGAAGCCTGCAGATGTGTCCTTTTCATAGCACACACAAATTGGCCAGTGTAAACTAGTGTGGATATTTCAGTGTAACATTTCTAGTGTTGATTGAGGAGTTACACCAGTGTTGGTGTTGGTGTGAATAATCAGAGTTGAGTAAAAGACATAAGCTGACACACACCCAAAATATTTTTGTAGAGGTGCTGACTAATTGTGCTGTCAAAAATGTAATGGTTATAGCAACCAACATTTTGGCATGCAGTGTTTTCTCGAGGGTTTACATGGTAAATGCTTGAGCAAGGTTATGTAGTCAAACAATGCAATTAGTGCAGCCCCAGTGATGTGCGTGACATAGTAATTAATGTAATGAGGGATAAAAAGGTGAAACTGTTCAAAAACTAATATTTTATAGCATGTCAAGAAGTTAAATACATGGGGCAATTATTTACATAATCTTATGTCAACATAATTAGATAATGTATTTATCAACAATCATTATTGTTACATTGAATTTACCTTGATAGAGCTGATTTCACTATGCTGTCCCCAATGTTGCGGCCTCTCTTGTAGACCACCAAGGGGGTTCCTGGAAAAAGTGCGCAATTGTTTTTCTGATTGCAGAATACACTAGTGTTTTTTCAGGATAGCTTTTCATTTTCTCTGAGCACTTGGTGTACTTTGACTGTTGCTTTATTTTAATTTTTTGTCTTAGTCTTTAGCAGTTCCTTTCTTGTTTTTTGGGGATATTTTCACCATTGTATCAGTAGTAGTTTTGTCCTTCCTGCCACTAATTTGGAATTCATCGATCATTTTCATAACATTGGTGTACAATATCAGACGGTTGGCCACAGTTGCATTTAACCGTACACAACTGGCTATATGATAAACCATTCTTGAGTGGGAGGAGATGCATACTGTCTGTGCGTAGCAGGGTGTTGAGGTTAGTGGACTTTGTGTACAAGTCACTGTGCCATGCGTCATTCTCTTTAATGATCCATATCTCATCAGTCTGCATGGTGAATTTTCAATATTTCATTTAGCAGTGTGGAATTAATTTAGCTCCTACTGACTTCCTCGCCAGAGGACAAAAGACGTAATCTATGTATCTTTAGGAGGATTTTTGACAGGAGTGGATGCGTCTCTGTTTTGTAAATTAACTCTTTCTCAAATTGTCCCACATATAGATTAACATAGTTGGGGGCAATGGGGGAGCCCCATGGCCACAACCTAAATCTGGAAAAAAAAGTCTGGCTCAAAAATTAAGTAGTTGTTGGATAATACTAGTTCAATGAGTTGCAGGATGCATTCATTGGATGAAGCAAAGGTAGGGTCTCTCTGTTAGAGGAAGTGTTGTAGAGCTTGTAGACCTCCAGTGTTGGATGTTGGTGTGCAAGCTCTCCACATCAAAGTGGCAAATATGGTGCCGAGGCCCTCCACCAATGAGATCATGTGACTAGTGTCTTTGACATGAGATGGAAGATTCTCAACCAATGGTTTGAAGTGATGATCCACAAACTTTTAAATGTTAGATGCCACTGAGTCAATTGCTGCCACAATAGGTCTACCTGGGCACTTGGTTGTGATATTTAGGGACTGTGTAAAAACTAGGTATATTCACACAGAAATTTCTCACACAGGAAGTCACATTCTTGTTTTGTGATTTTTCCTGATTCCAAACAACTCTCCTCAGTGGGTGTGATGTTTTGTGTACCTTACTGTTACTTTCTTTATAGTTTCACCATAGTTTCAGTGTACTGTAACTACAATCAATACATGAAGCAAGTGCATTACCCATTTCGTCAGTATCTTGCTACAACATAACAAATTATTTTTGACTGCAGCTAGCTAGCTAGCGAGCATATAGCTCACTAGAAAGCATATACAGTGCCTTGCGAAAGTATTCGGCCCCCTTGAACTTTGCGACCTTTTGCCACATTTCCGGCTTCAAACAAAGATATAAAACGCACCTGCACTGTGATAGTCTCAGAGGTCCGTTAAAAGCGCAGAGAGCATCATGAAGAACAAGGAACACACCAGGCAGGTCCGAGATACTGTTGTGAAGAAGTTTAAAGCCGGATTTGGATACAAAAAGATTTCCCAAGCTTTAAACATCCCAAGGAGCACTGTGCAAGCGATAATATTGAAATGGAAGGAGTATCAGACCACTGCAAATCTACCAAGACCTGGCCGTCCCTCTAAACTTTCAGCTCATACAAGGAGAAGACTGATCAGAGATGCAGCCAAGAGGCCCATGATCACTCTGGATGAACTGCAGAGATCTACAGCTGAGGTGGGAGACTCTGTCCATAGGACAACAATCAGTCGTATATTGCACAAATCTGGCCTTTATGGAAGAGTGGCAAGAAGAAAGCCATTTCTTAAAGATATCCATAAAAAGTGTCAGTTAAAGTTTGCCACAAGCCACCTGGGAGACACATAAAAAAACAAGATTATCTGGTCTGATGAAACCAAGACTGAACTCCTTGGCCTGAATGTCAAGCGTCACTTCTGGAGGAAACCTGGCACCATCCCTACGGTGAAGCATGGTGATGGCACCATCATGCAGTGTGGATATTTTTCTGTGGCAGAGACTGGAAAACTAGTCAGGATCGAGGGAAAGATGAACGGAGCAAAGTACAGAGAGGTCCTTGATGAAAACCTGCTCCAGGGCACTCAGGACCCTAAGCACACAGCCAAGACAACACAGGAGTGGCTTCAGGACAAGTATCTGAATGTCCTTGAGTGGCCCAGCCAGAGCCCAAACTTCTCTGGAGAGACCTGATAATAGCTGTGCAGTGACACTCCACATCCAGTTTGAGGTGATCTGCAGAGAAGAATAGGAGAAACTCCCCAAATACAGGTGTGCCAAGCTTGTAGCGTAATACCCAATAATATTTGAGGCTGTCATCACTGCCAAAAGTGCTTCAACAAAGTACTGAGTAAAAGGTCTGAATACTTATGTAAATATAATAGTTCCTGTTCACATTTCTGAAAAACTGTTTTTGCTTTGCCATTATGGAGTATTGCATGTAGATTGAGGAGGGGAAAAAAATGTAATCAATTTTTGAATAAGGCTCTAAAGTAACAACATGTGGAAAAAGTCAAGGGGTCTGAATACTTTCCGAATGCTTATTGTAATTTTAGATTTAGCTGATATTATCAGATGGCTAGTATTCAATGCCTGCGGATGCGTTGTCTTCTAGCGAATATATGAAAGGCAATCATAATTGACTGTAGCACATTAAAAAGCACATACAATAGCTACCGGTGGTTCCATGATGACTGAAAACAGAACCGTGGGACGAACGAGTGAAGAATTTCTAGGCAAGGGCGGTCCATTTAAAATGAATTGATTCTTCCCTTGCCCTGCAAGTGTTAACTCATCATATGTCATGATACGTCATCAGAAGTGTCCACTTCATTTGAGGGATGTGGGTGTGTCTTTTACATGTTTGGAATGCAGCCAGAGAGAGCAGGACCTGTTTCTTCTAACCAATCAGATGAGGTTTTCATAGACCAACATACTGTTGGTGACAGCAGTAGTCTGGCTCAACTACCTATCATTCACAACATGCGTTACCAGGTTAGCACTGAGATTGATTGAGCAATGTTCACCAAAGAAGCCCAGCTGTTAGCTGTCATGGCTGGTAAGATTAAATGTCTTTCTTTTATGGCTAGGTAGCAAGCTTTTTTCTTCTTTGTTATACATTTTTGGCAGCTTTTGTCCAATACATAGTTATTAGGAGTTTGTAACTCTAACATTACAGTCTGATGCTAGCTGCTGAAATTGATTAGAGAAAGTTATTTTTCTATACATTTTTAAGCTAGCTAGCTAGATTATGTATGGCACCATAGCTAGGTAGCTAGCATACTCATTAGACAATTTACCATTCACCTGCGAAAACCTAGAAACTGACAGAAAGTTTATTGATCACAGTTAGATCTGGAGTTTTAGTAGAAGCACGACTGAAGGTAGAAAATAATATGTTTAGCTTTGACATGGATTGAATCTGTACTGCCCTTTTATTAATGTAAAACCCTATCTAAACCATTTAAAATTGTCCGTCCTCACTCTCCAGGCTGCAATCCACTCCCGGGTTCATTCCGGCCATCATCTCCACAATGCCCTGGGGACATGAAGGAAATCCAGCAATGACTGGAGGCAAAGCATCAACACCATTAAGAACCTGAAGGACGTAAAATATGCTGTGAGGCAACAGATACAGCTTGCCTCAGCCATGGAGAACGTGAAAAATATATTTTCAGGTATGTTCAGCTGCACCATTACATGCCACTTGATTGAGAACTATTATTGTTGGCTATTATGTGACACTGTACAGTTACAATGTATTTGAGTATTCATATTTCTTCTCCCTTCCGGTGCAGTACCTGAGATGGCAGACACTCCGTTAATAATGGAGGGAGGGCTACCACAAGCTGATGAACCTGGAGAGCTCATGGAATAACCTCATGTACAATCAGTACTGCATGGGCAGCTAGAACATGCACAACATGAACGGACGACCTGGCCAAGCAACTGTTGATAGTTCTGTATTGTGTCATGGGCAAGGCTGCAGTCCACAGTGAATAGCGACGCTGCTGCAGTGCTTCCCGACACGTTACACCACTTTGACAGATTCTTTATTAAGCTCTACCACAACATTGTGTCCATGAGGGTACAGGAACTGGCTGCAGAGGACCTGACGTCCAACAAGATTGTGTCCCTCCTCACCTGGGTCCTCAATTAATACTTACAAAAGTACGTCTGTACTGCCCTTGACGTGACTCATTTAACATCAGTGATATCTGGGCACCAGTCCAATCATACCTTTCTATCATCTTAGGTTATAAACTAAATATGGTCGCTGCTGCACTCGTAAATACCAGCTAAGATTTTTTTTTTACCTGCCTGCATGGGAACCAAGATATTTTACTGATATTCTCTCAGATTTTCTGTTAATGGATGTGTGTTACTTTATGTGACAGTGTTCCTTCCGTCTCTCTCCTTGCCCCAATTTGGACTCAAACACATTGACCCATCACTCCTTAAAACTGTGGCCCTTTCAGGGCAAGGGAAACAACTATTCTAGGTTTTAGAGTGGGTCACATCACTGATTGAATGCATGTGTCTGCGCTTTTGACTTGAGTTTTTGTAAAATGTAGATTTGGCATTGTGTGTGTGTGGGTGCATCCGTGCATTGATGTATGTGTGAATGTCCACAGTACAGTACAGCACATACGTGGTTCTCTCATTTATATATATGACTGTGATTATGTGTTCCACTGTGGAGATGATAGGTCACCCAGAGCTATTATAGTTATTAAAATTTCTAAGGGCTGAAATCCCGTTTACGTGATTGATATGACAACAGCCAGTGAAAGTGCAGGGCGCCAAATTCAAAATATCAAAAATATCATAATTAAAATTCCTCAAACATACATGTATTTTATACCGTTTTAAAGGTAGTCTTGTTGTTAATCCCACCACAGTGTCCCATTTCAAATCGGCTTTATGGCGAAAGCACCACAAACGATTATGTTAGGTGACCACCAAACCACATTAAAAACAGCCATTTTCCCAGCCAAAGAGAGGTGTCACAAAAAGCACAAATAGAGATAAAATGAATCACTAACCTTTGATGATCTTCAGATGACCCTCATGGGACTTCATCTTACACAATACATGTATGTTTTGTTTGATAAAGTTTATATTTATCAAAATATGAGTTTACATTGGCGCGTTACATTCACTAGTTCCAAAAACATCCAGTGATTTTGCAAAGCCACATCATTCAACAGAAATACTCATCATAAATGTAGATGATAATACAAGTTATACACATGTAATTATAGATATACCTCTCCTTAATGCAACCGCTGTGTCTGATTTAAAAAATACTTTACGGAATAAGCAAACCATGCAATAATCTGAGACGGCGCTCAGAAGAAATAGTCACAATAGCCACCATGTTGGCGTCAACATAAACAAGAAATGACATGATAAATATTCCCTTACCTTTGATGATCAACATCCGAAAGCACTCCAGGAATTCCAGGTCCACAAAAAATGTTTGTTTTGTTCGATAATGTCCGTTATTTATGTCCAAATACCTTCCTTTGTTAGCGTGTTTGGTATACATATCCAAACGCTCATTCTGGTCAGCGTTACGTCGGTCAAAAACTTCAAAAAGTTAAATTACATGTCGAAGAAACATTTCATACTAAGTACAGAATCAATCATTAGGATGTTTTTAACATATAGCTTCAATAAAGTTCCAACCGGAGTATTCCTTTGTGCCTTGATGAGCAATGGAATGCAAGTGGATACCATGAGGAATGCGCGTGATCAGAAAATGGCTGACTGCCAGTCACCTGATAGATTCTGCTCTCATTCAGTCCCAAAACACAGTAGTCTCATTCACATTTCTATAGATGGTTGACATCTAGTGGAACCCCTAGGAAGTGCAACATCATTAATATCTCAATGGGATTTCATTGGGAACGGTGGTTAATACATACCAAGCTCAGATTTCTCACTTCCTGTTTAGATTTCTCCTCAGGATTTTGCCTGCCATATAAGTTCTGTTATACTCACAGACATCATTCAAACAGTTTTAGAAACTTTAGAGTGTTTTCTATCCAATACCAATAATAATATGCATATATTAGCAACTGAGACTGAGGAGCAGGCCGTTTACTTTGGGAAACTTATTCATCCAAGCTACTCAATACTGCACCCACCGGCAAAATAAGTTTTAAAGACGAACAAGGTTGAGTTGTGCAGAAAGACTAGCTTACACTAACCCTTCCACAGTCCAACATCACAGAACGGCTGCACAAGGCTCTGCAGACTGAAAAAAATGGATGGGCAAAAAGATATGGAGTCAGAGGCTGATTACGATGGGTACCACCAGACCATCGTCACAGTCATAGTCTTCCAGGTAACATAAACAGTTGAAGTCAGAAGTTAACATACACCTTAGCCAACTACATTTAAACTCAGTTTTTCACAAATCCTGACATTTAATCCTAGTAATGATTCCCTGTCTTAGGTCAGTTAGAATCACCACTTTATTTTAACTTCTCTAAGCTAGATGGGATGCTACCGTCCCACCTGACCAACATCCAGTGAAAGTGAAGGGCGCCAAATTCAAAATACAGAATTGTAAATATTTAACATTCTGAAAATACACATGCACACAAATACAAATACAAATACACACAAAATAAAGCTTGACGTCTTGTTAATCCAGCCACGGTGTCAGATTTCAAAATGGCTTTACGGCGAAAGCGATTATCTGAGGACAGCACCCCATCAAACAAACACAGACATTCCCGCCAGGCGCGACACAAAACTCAGAAATAACGATATAATTCATGCCTTACCTTTGAAGAGCTTCTTATGTTGGCACTCCAATATGTCCCATAAACATCACAAATTGTCCTTTTGTTCGATTAATTCCGTCGTTATATATCCAAAATCTCACGTTTGATCCAGAAAAAAAACGGTTCCAGCTCGACTACAAAATATCTAATAAATGAACTGTAATCTTTGTACAAATATTTCAAACAACTTTCCTAACACAACTTTAGGTATTTTGTAACGTAAATAATCGATAAAATTTAAGACGGGATAAACTACATTCAATACCGGACGAAAACAAAGTGGAGAGTGCTTTTATGTCACGTGCCTCTAACAAACAGTACACTTCACTCGACCCTCATTCTGAACTGCCCTACTTCTTCATTACACAAAGGAAAAACATCAACAAATTTCTAAAGACTGTTGACATCCAGTGGAAGCGATAGGAACTGCAAGCAATTGCATTAGAAATCTAGATCCCTATAACAATCCAATATTTTTCCCTGGATGGTTTGCCCTCGGGGTTTCGCCTTCAAAATAAGTTATGTTATACTCACAGACATCATTCAAACAGTTTTAGAAACTTCAGAGTGTTTTCTATTTAAATCAAAATATCCTAGCTTCTGGACCTGAGTAGCAGGAAGTTTACTTTGGGCACACTTTTCACCCGGATGTGAAAATACCGCCCCCTAGCCTAGAGAGGTTTTAAGACTGTGAAATGTCAGAATAATAGTAGATAGAATGATTTCTTTCATCACATTCCCAGTGGATCAGAAGTTTACATACACTCAATTAGTATGTGGTAGTATTGCCTTTAAAGTGTTTAAGCCATTTTAGCCACAACTTTGGAAGTATGCTTGTGGTCAATGTCCATTTGGAAGACCCATTTGTGACCAAGCTTTAACCTCTCTGCGCACCGAACCCGCTAGCGGGATTAAATTCGACAACATACGGTGATCGCTACATAAATAGTCATATTAAACATTCATGAAAATACAAGTGTCTCACATGTTTCGAAAGCCTAGAATCTTGCTAATCCAACTGCGTTGTCAGATTTAGAAAAGGATTTACTGCGAAAGAATACGATGCGATCATCTGAGGATAGAGCCCCATAAAAAAACAACTATTTCAACCAGCACAGGCGTAACAAAATCACAAATTGCAATAAAATAAATAGTTTACGTTTGACGATATTCCTCTGTTTTCATTCCCAATGCTCATTGTTACACAATGAATGGTCTTTTGTTTGATCAAATTCACTTTTATAGCCTAACACAAAACAACATTTTGTGAACCGCTTGTGTCGTGAATTCCGTCTCATTCAATTTTCGACGAAATATTTGATGTAAATACACACACTAAACGTGACTTTTCCAGTCATGTTTGGTTTCATTGCAATCAACTGGTTTATTTGTAACACAACCAAACATGATGGGTCATTTCGTATTGACTGAAAGAAACCGATTTGAAGACAACAAGTAATGACATCATTGTGCACCAATGATATGAAAGCTGTTTCGTGGATTGATTGTATTTTAACCCAATGACCACTGATCGTCTTGAAATCTAGCTGGGTAGATAGGCAATGAGCTGAGGTAAACGGCAATATGTAATGTTTATGTGTTGGAAGACCAACCCATGTAGTAAACTCCGACGTAAAGAGGGGCATTCGCCATTGAAGATTCATACTGGAAGGAGCGTATGTTACGCACAGCACTTTTTTGGTAAAGCGCATCTTCAGCTGTTTATATCAATCAGTCTGGCGACTAAGTCAGGGAAAGCTAAATCTAAGTGTAGATATACAGATGTACACACAATTTTAGAAGAAATCGATCTGGAAAGTGAGACAGAGATTGTTGGAGGACGATTAGTTTAGCTAGCATAGCTTTGATTCCCAAATGGAGGAATATTTTTTGAACGGTAAGTTCTTCTCATGCTAATGCTGTTGTTTGAAATTAATAACATAAAATATTATTTGAGATTTAAAACAAAAATTTAGTAGCAATATATAAAAATGTAATGAAATGTGTAAAGTACACGTTGGCTATACATTGTGGGTGGGGGTATGTTTGTATGTATGTTTAAGACCAATAGCCTATGTTTGTGTGTGTATATATACAGATTGTGGATTAGAGGGAGAATGGCCACATGAAATAGCCTATTTGAGGCTGTTGAGTGGAGGGCAGGCCCACAACAATGGCCAAAGTGAAATGGAGACTGTAGATACGGCTGGTCTGTTGTAATATAATAAAGACAGTAGATCTAGCTGTTCTGTCATAATATAATAGAGACAGTAGTTCTAGCTGAAATGTCATAATATAGAATAGACAGTAGATCTAGCTGGTCTGTCATAATATATTGAACCTTATGTTCCCTGTACTCTATATATATATATATATATATATATATATGTTTATTATACCTGTTGATACAGGGCTCATATGTGAAACTATTCTAACTGAACATTTTCTTTCACAGTGACACTGACTCCGAATGCCAAGGTGTCCATCCCCCACTGAAGCTGGTTCCTCCAGCCGGACACCTGTTGTCTCAGCGCTACTGGGGAATGGACCGCAAAAATATGTCTCCATTCCAACTGCAATAAAGGAGGTGTGGACCTGTCAGATGCGCTGATAGGCTATTACAATGTTCTCCATAAGACGATGAAATGGAACAAGACCTTCTTCTATCATTTCATCGACATTGCTGTGGTGAATGCATTCATTCTACACAAGGAAATGGCTAAGAGCTGTGGAAAGCCCCCCATCTCACAGCTAGCCTTCAGAGAGCTGCGCATCAAGGAGCTTGCTGGCTACAGCACCACAGCATCACGTTCTGGCCCCTCTACCTCTGTCCCTTCTGCTCCTGCCACAAGTGGTGTTCATCTGGCCAAATGTATTTCTGCAGGCATGGATGTGTCTCAGGACCAAAAGTGCACAGCATGGAGGCGTCGCTGTGTTCTTTGCAAAATGAAGTCCCCCATCACCTGCACCACATGCTTGGTGACCCTCTGCTTTACAGCAGAAAGAGACTGCTATGGCACCTGGCATCATCAGCAGCACAATATTGTGTAGAGGACTGAGGGTCTTCCAAATAGTGAAAGTGTTATTTTGTAAATGTATTTTTTTTTTCCATGTTTTTTCTCAAAACACGTTTTTGGGGGAGTGTGTTAGAATACCATTTTGGTATTTTGTATATAGTTATTGCATTCAAAATGTATAACTTCACCAATTTGGCCACTTGGGTACATTTGGGCTATTTGTGTGGGACACCTGGGTGACTTCATGATAAATGTTGCCCTCTTATGTTTTTCACTGAAATTGTCCCCATCATCCTATCTGAATGTTTGTTTTATCTTGTTGATTTTAAAGATGATACAACAATATAACCGGGCTATGGACCGGGCTATACCTGCTATGGACCGGGCTATGCCTGCACACCGGGGACACCGTGCGCCTCACGGCATAACACGGTGCCTGCCCGGTCCACCTCTCTCCACTGTGTCCCCGGTCATTATTGGGTATTGTGTGTAGATTGATGAGGATTTAAAAAATATCAAATCCATTTTTAGAAGAAAGCTGTAACATAACAAAATGTGGAAAAAGTCAATGGGTCTGAATACTTTCTGAATGCACTGTATATGACAACAAAAACATAAAAAATGAGTTAAATCGTGTCATTTGGAATTATATAATGGGGTAAGACAGTTGTACTAAGGACAGTCAACCAATAAAAAAATGCATAAATAAGGGTAAAAACAGTTTAAATGAATATGTCACTTTTCAAGCTTATCTAAAGAAGTTTTTTGATATTCACTATATGACTTATCATCAGCATCAGCAATGTCAGTTGGCTGGGATTGAAATATGTATACAGTTAATAACCACATAACCACATATTGAAAGTTTACCAGGAGTACCATCCTGTCCTGGGGGACCATGGGGGCCAAACAAGTCAGTACCCACTACCCGATAACAGCAGGAACTGGGGGCATGAGTGTCTAGACAGCCCCTCAGTAAAGTAATAAGTGGCCTTTCATGAGCCTTGGCTTGTGCGAGCTGGAGCGTCATGTCCTTAATGTATGCACGCAGAGACTACCATTGGGCCCTATTTTTACAGTCTTTGGTTAACTCAGATGGGGATCAAACATCCGACCTTCCAATCTCAGGGCGGACACTAGCCACAAGGCCACTAAGTTGGTCACAGACAGCAAATAGCCCCTCAAAAGAACTTGAGGACAAATGTATTATTTTACCCTTTAATTTTGCCCATTCGACCCCTTGCCTTTCCGCTGCATTTTGTCATTGTGCTGCTGTAACTCAAAACTAAGGTTGTTTGAGGGAAATCGCTTAGGGAAACTGTCTTAATGCTTTCCGAGTTGTTTACATTAGTGGTGGCCAGAAATATAGATTGTTTTATAAGGCTCCCATTAGACTACCCCAGTCGTAGTTCATTGTTGTTCTAGTTTTGATATCATAACACAGTTACTCTGCTCCAGTATAAGCCATAATCAAGGGGTACTGTATATATAGCATTTGAAAATTCAAAACATTTAACTGACAGTATTTGTTTGGTGTATTTTAGTCCTGAGCCCCATAAGCTGCTGTCAAGGCAACAGCTGCTCTTCCTGGGATCCAATTACATACAATAAAACAATTCACAAAACACACTATTACACAGTACTCTAGCATGAAATACAAAATCAATAATACAGCAAAATAACTATTAAAATGTATGTGTGTGTCGAGTGCATGTGTTAGCATGCGTTTGTGAATGCTGTGTGTGTGCCTGTGTGTCTCTTCACAGTCCGAGCTGTTCCTTAAGGTGTTTTTTAATCTGATATTACTGCTTGACTGAGGTACATCATGTGGAATAGAGTTCCGTGTAGTCATGGCTCTATGTAGTACTGTGCGTTTCCAGTAGTCTGTTCTGGACTTGGGGACTGTAAAGAGACCTCTGGTGGCGTGTCTTGTCGGGTATGTATGGGTGTCTGAGCTGTGCGCTACTTGCTTAAACAGACAGCTCCTGATTTCAACTTGTCAATACCTCTCACAAAGACAAGCATTGATGCAGTCAATCTCTTCTCCAACCTGAGCCAGAAGAGCTTGACATGCACATTATCAATGCTGGCTGTCCATGTACATCTAAGGGCCAGCCATGCTGTTCTGTTCTGGGCCAATTGTAATTTGTCTGTCAGTTTTTGTGGCACTTGACCACATGACTGGACAGTAGTCCAGGTGCGACAAAACCAGACAAAACCAGGGCATGTAGTACTCGTTTTGTTGATAGAGATGTCAAGAAAGCAGAGCGGTGCATTATTATAGGCTTTCTCCATTTTAGCTACAGTTGCATTAATATGTTTTGACCATGACAGTTCAATCCAGGGTTACACCAAGCATTATTCACAACAATATTGAGTTGACATTTGGGGTTTGATGAATGAATTGTCCCACATGAAATGCTTTTAGTTTGAAATATTTAGGACCAGCTTATATCTTGCCACCCATTCTGAAACTGACTGCAGCTCTTGGTTAAGTGTTGCAGTGATTTCACTTGCTGTGGTAGCTGATGTGTATGGTGTTGGGTCACCAGCATACATAGACACACAGGCTTTACTCAGTGCCAGTGGCAGGTCATTAGTAAAGATTGACAAGGACTAGCTACAATGCGAGACAAGCGAGACAGGCGTTGACTAGCTACAAACCCAAGTGCGCTGCCAGCGAAGCCATTGTTGGACAAGCATCTTCCTTACGCGAGTCACGAGGATCTGGTTCAACATCATCTAACTAAATATTTGCTAGGGTTTGCTACAGCAAGGTACTGAAGAAATTGATAATGCTCTTACCTCATGTCTGGGCCTCACAGTATTGATGCAAGTAAATGTAAATATCAATGTGTGGATCGCTTCGGCTGAATTGGGGCCGTCCAGTAACTATCAACTGAAGCCATCAGGCTAGATAACTACGTTAGTATTATTAGTTAGACTAGCGAGCTAGCTACTATTGCTTCTGAAGATGAGGTCTGTTTATAGTAAATGTTATCTTCAAACTAGCTAACAATCTTATTTTCTAGCAATGATGAGCGATGATTGTTGTATGTTACAAGAAGCAAAATAAATATTGGCAATCCTTTCATTCAAGTGTGAATTGCTAATAGTATATTATTGATGTTCTTTGTGTTATGTAAAACTATAGGCTGGTCATGGAAATAATGAACTGTAAGTATACTGTTCCGTTAATCTGTCTTTGAAACAGTAAATAAAGGAAAAGTAAGGTACACAGGAACTATGGTGAAACTATAAAGATAGTAATGGTAAATTACATGGTAACAGTGGAACTGATTTTTGCTGAAAGTATGGTGATTTTTGCTGAAAGTATGGTGAAACAGTACTATATTACAGTACTAAAATAACTGGCTAACGACCAGAAAGTCATAGTAAACATCAGGGAAACAAGACGGCAACAAAAAAGTACCTACCAAGCTACAAGCAAAGACACAAAAGGTACATTTTGAAGTTAGCCCACATTCAGTATAAGTATGATGTAGCTTCTCTAACGTTACTGTGAAAGTCCCAAGTAAATTCTTAATAAGCATAGATGTCGAGGCCTTAAAATACTAACTACATAACTTCTGCTTATTAGCCTCTGTTATTGATAGTTCTTCAGTAACACATAATTGTTTCTACATAACAAGCAGGAAAATGAATCTCCCTTTTATATCACTAATAAGCAGCTAAATACTAACTGTTAACTGGTTATTACCACGTACTTACCTGATCATTTTCCAGGTACTTTCCAGGTTGTTACTCTCTTATTTCAACACTGTAAACTATAGTGCTTCTGTTTTTTCTGCTGACGAAAGCAACTGATTCATGCATTGTGTCAGCTGCAATTAACTGTACTGACGGTCCTAATTCCGACCTCTAAACAGAATGCGGTGGTGAGGCCTAGGGCCTAGACAACAGCAGAAGAAACAAAATAAACAACAACCCCGTTGGGGTAATGTTTTAAGCCCCATCTCATGTTTATGTCACAAGTCGTAATGTGGCCAACTGTCGTCACCAGATTAAGATCGGGTCTAGCTTCGTTCATTCCACTTGTGGTACATGGCCTAGAAGAAAGCTATAATTATAGTCTCCAGTGGAGGACTTTAGTCTGTCCTCCTCTGTTAAGTGAACAACCTGAAGTATGCACACCAAGGTTTTGTGGTCACATGCAGAAATAACTTTTGTATTTGCTTGGAGGTATGGCCCAGGATTGAAAACACTAGGACTCCTGGCCCGCAACACTGACACACATGCGCACGTAAACACACGTACGCACACACACACATCCACACATTCATGCATGCACACGTACACACACGCACGCACGCACCGACCAAAACCCTAGCTACTGTAGTGGTGAAGAGTACAAAGGGAAATCTGAGACCTTCCCATGGTAAGACAGTTTGAACCCTCCCCATTTCACCTTGTCACATCATATGTGGGGTGACCTGACTTAATATTGTTAGGCAGAGTACGCATTTGTTAATTCTGCCCTGTAAAAGCACTTAAAGCCAGTGCTTATTTAATACTGGGAATGAAATGAGGAGAGACTGATTTCAGGCTCAGCTCCTTTTGTGAAATGTGCCAACATTACCATTGGGTAGCCATTTTCAGTACAAAGGTTGAGGTAGGGAATTGGGTTTCTCTCTTTTTGTTAGTGCCAGCCCTGAATGAATAAGATGAGGTAAAGGCCTAATCATGAGTGTAATTTAGCGTGCTTCTTGTATCGATGCACTCAAAGTCTTGGCAGTGGGGTCTCTGTGAGCCAATAGAAAGCAACAAGCTCTCACAGTCTCACGTCAGAATTAGATGTTCATCCATGTTTCTCGAATGTCTAATTTTGAAGTTGTTGGAAACTTCAAATTTAGAATTATTTGGTTACTTCTCTATATCGTTACAGGGACGAGTTTATGCATTAACTCAATCTTAACTAAGAATGGTTAAGGTAAGGGTCAAGGGTTGGATGGGCTTAACAGAAAAATATGCAAAACAACTTTATATTGCTGTATTCAAACATGCAACCTTTAGAACCAGACGCAGATGCTTACACCCATCCACCATCCCTGTCCACAATGCAAAACTAAATGCCTACTTGAAGGTAACAGCGCTCACTGTTGCCCCTAGTGGCCAGTTTTCATGTCACCTCTTGATGTCCTCAGACAAGGATGGACGTTGAGTACTGACTTGTAACGCGGGTGACCTGCCTGATAGAAAGAGCCGTCCAGCTTCTGCTGGTTTGAAACAGAATAATCATGAAAAGTATGAAGAATAACAAAAGTTCAGTCTCAGGAAGCATATTACTTGACCATTGCGCTTTTCCTCCAACATGGACTTTTTGTTGGCACTGTTGGTTGAAGAGCTCTCACAGCGTCACCATGAAAATGTTTCAAATGAACTTGTCTCGGCAGCATACATATTTTATGCAACGATGGTAGAAATTGACTATTTGGTGGATATGACTTGCCAAGCAGAGCTGTTTTATCGAGGTACAAATATCCTGTGCTGTTTCATTTTGCGCTTTGGTGCATACAGACACAGCTTGGGTATCCATCGTAACTGAGAAGCGGCCACGGGTGCGCTCACATATGGAACTCAGCCAGGACTGTTACTATTGTAACTGAATGAAAACATTTTTACTATGTGATTTAACATTGATATTGGGAAAATATATGTCAAATTCCTGTAAACAGTTTGGGGAGAAAAAATATTTAAAATATTGAATTATGTAATATAAGGCCGACTGATTATTTCTCAGTATCTACATGGGAGCTACTCATTGACAGCCCGAGAGCTACCGAACATGTTTTCTGTGTTACTCAGAGTCAGAGGCTGCGGTACAGCGAAGCCTAATCCGACGTGCTTGTGCTCATCATGGTTCTTACAGGTAAAGTGAAATGACAATGAATTTGCTTGTGGTGCACGCTGCTCAAATAAACTGTCCCAACACCCTGAGTGCATCAACATGAAACAACAATACAACTGTAACAACAGCACATCAAATATACAGACTATCTCAAAACAGTACTAGCCATTGAAAATAGGCATTGGCAAGATGGAGTAGATGGTATAGAACAGTATATACATATGAGATGAGTAATGTAGGATATGTAAACATTATTAAAGTTACGTTATTTAAGATGACTAGTGATACCTTTATTAGTAAGTCCATTTATTAAAATGGCCAGAGATTTGAGTCTGTGTCCTGACCATAGAAAGCCTTTATTTTCTATGGTAGAGTAGGTCAGGGCGTGACTAGGGGTTTGGTCTAGTTTATATTTTCTATGTGGGGTTCTAGTTTGGTTTTTCTATGTTGGTGTTTTTGTATGATTCCCAATTAGAGGCAGCTGGCTGGAAAATGGTGATGCTAATCGTTAAGCTAACCTTAGCTAGCAAGCGAACTTGCACTGGCGGTATTAGACAGCCTGGTTGTCACGACTTCCGCCGAAGTCGGTCCCTCTCCTTGTTTGGGCGGCGTTCGGCGGTCGACGTCACCAGTTTTCTAGCCATCGCCATCGCCGATCCACTTTTCATTTTCCATTTGTTTTGTCTTTGTTTTCTACACAACTGGTTTCAATTCCCCAATTACATGTTCATTATTTAACCCTCTTTTTCCCACATGTTAGTATGCGTGTTTATTGATTGTTCATGTCAAAACTTGTCGGCTGGTTATGTTTACCGGGTTATGTATTTACGCCCGTTATTTTCGAGTGACTGGTATTTCTCCGCACCTTGAGTATTGTCTGTATACTGGTGATGTCGTGGAATTTAATACCATGTACACTCATCTCTGCTCTCCTGCGCCTGATTCACCCACCGCCTGACACTGGTAAAGCATTTATTGTTGTGTGCATTTATTGTGTGACTACCTGTGTGTATTTATTGTGTGACTGCCTAGCTCAGTTAGCAAGCTAATGTTAGATAGCTAACTAATGAGCTAGTGCACATGTTTAAACCCCCAACAAATCCTTCTTCAAGCACAAAACTCCTCAGCTAGATGTAAAATATGTAAAGACTTGCTCTAGAAAAAAATATGTATGCAGCTTTATTGTTTTAGTTGGAACAATTATGAAGAAAAGAGGAAAGATTACACTGGGAAAAGTGCCCTATTTTTTTTCCTTTTCTTGTTACTCCTATCGGGCCCCCCCACATGGAGCTTTGTGCTCTATGATTGGCTCAAAGTCAAGTTGTCGACCACCGCCGAGCATTCCAATTTTACAAGTACCTATCGGCCGTCAGATTTCTCGGTGTGTCTGGCACCTATTAGCCAGGTCCCTCTAAGGCAGGTCTCTCTAAGCTAGATCCCTATAAACCAGGTCCCACTAAAGCAGGACCCTCTACAGTCAGTTCCTCTACAATAGTACTCAGGCTTACAGTACCTAGGCACAGGATGAGGACCTTACGGTTTCACTAAACTGTCCGAATTATTTACACTAAACAAAAATATGAACGCAACATGTAAAGTTTTGGTCCCATGTTTCATGAGTTGAAATAAATAAATAATAGGCACAAAAGGCTTATTTTTCTCAAATTGTGTGCACTAATTTGTTGACATCCCTGTTAGTGAGTATATCTCCTTTGCCAAGATAATCCATCACACCTGACAGGTGTGCCATATCATATATCTGATTAAACAGCATGATCATGACACAGGTGCACATTGTGCTGGGGACAACGAAAGGCCACTCTAAAATGTGCAGTTTTGTCACACAACACAATTCCACAGATGTCTCAAGTTTTGAGGGAGCGTGCAATTGGCTTGCTGGCTGCAGGAATGTCCACCATAGCTGTTGCAAGAGAATGTAATGTTAATTTCTCTACCATAAGCTGCCTCCAACTTCATTTTAGAGAATTTGGCAGTACGTCCAACCGGCCTCAAAACCGCAGACCACATGTAACCACGCCAGCCCAGGACCTCCACATCCGGTTTCCTCACCGTCCAGCCACCCAGACAGCTGATGCAACTGGGTTTGCACAACCGAAGTAGTCCTGCACAAACTGTCAGGACACAATTGCATTTCATCAATGGCATTTTGAATGCACTAGAGATACTGTGACGAGATCCTGAGGCCCATTGTCGTGCCATTCATCCGCCACCATTACCTCATGTTTCAGCATGATAATGCATGGCCCCATGTCGCAAGGATCTGTACACAACTGCTGGAAGCTGAAAATGTCCCAGTTCTTCCATGGCCTGCATACTTACCAGACAGGTCACCCATTGAGCATGTTTTGGATGCTCTGGATTGACGCATACAACAGCATGTTCCAGTTCCCGCTAAAATCCAGCAATTTTACACAGCCATTGAAGAGGAGTGGGACAACATTCCATAGGCCAAAATCAACGGCCTGATCAACTCTATGTGAAGGAGATGTGTTGCGCTGCATGAGGCAAATGGTAGTCACAGCAGATACTGACTGGTTTTCTCATCCACGCCCCTAGCTTTTATTTAAAGATATCTGTGACCAACAGATGCATATCTCTATTCCCAGTCATATGAAATCCATAGATTAGGGACTAATTTATTTATTTTAACTGACTGAATTCCTCATGTACTGTAACTCAGTAAAATTGTTGCATGTTGCGTTTATATTTTTGTTCAGTGTAATTAGAACACCTTCACATACACACCAGTGTCCAGACCTATGTCACTGCCTAGAACAGCCTGTGAGCAACACATCTGTCATTTGGGCAACAACAGAGCCTAGCACCAAACTCATTAGGCCAACTAGCACCACCCACCTCCCTACAAAAAAGGGCCTCGTAAACCAAGTGCTAAAATCTCCCAAGGGCCAAATGGATTTACGAACACATCATCATCACAAATGTACAGCGATGTACAATATCAAAGCAAGCTTTAAATACCTGTGCCACGCACATTTATTGTCAATGAGTTAACACAGTCTTTGGTGCTAGGGAAGGCCAATATGTTAGATCTACATTAATCTCCGTGGTAGCAGCCAGGTCTCGTTTGGTTTCAGGGGTGGATTTGTGTCTCACCCATGTCATGAGGTCAGGTACATAGTATGATGCATTAGTATGGTTTCCATATTATCAAGAGTCACTTTGAGTTAGTGTTGGAGACACTTGGAATTGTTAGTAGTACACACGCTGGCCTGGTTCATATTCACTCGCACAGAGGAGCAAGTAAACACAGATTAAGATCTGGGAAGTAGATTAGACAGTTCTAGTCTATTGAGAAAAGCTGTGCGAGTTGGGGTTACTGATATTACTTCAATAGAGCAGCGGGTAATAAAAGGAACTGTTTGCATAACCCTCAAAGTTTTAAGATAAAGTAAACAACTACCTTCTGAATAACTTTTGAATTTCAAAATTTTCTTTGGCCCGACTTCACACTTTGAAATTGCCTTGAAGTCATCTCTGACAAGGTTTCATGGTACATGCAGTCATCCATTGTTTCAACTCTTGGAACTCAAAGCGAACCAATATTTAAGCAAGGTCAGCATCACACCATCTTATTGTTTGTTTATTGTTGCATTTGGACCCCAGATGTTGACGAATCAGTTCTAAAAATCCGCCCAGCGATGAGAAAAAACCAATCACCCAGAAAACAGGTCAGTGTTGCTCAAGGAACAAAATTATGTGGACATTAAAATGAGGAATGTTGATGTTTTTCAAGGAAAAAACAACAATCCAACAATACCCTAATTATCTCGGGCATTATAGGCGTTTCATGCCAACAAGTGCTGATGACCTTTTCATTCCACAACTGTTGCTTCAGCTACATGTTAGTGAAAATGGCACATGCAGGTACATGAGTTGAACAAAATACCAATAGTATAGTTAATAGGAACAGTGACACTGTGACGTTGAAGCTGTCCTAATATGGATACTGTATATACACCATACACAGGGTTTCTGGTTTTTGCAATGAACATAGGGCTGAATCCTAAACAGAGATATATGTAAACCCACATCTCATGTCAGGTTTCAGCCCACAGTCTAGAGATTAATTTAATAAATGTTACTTGTGTAGTTCATACTCTGAGTGCATAATTGAAACTACCACAAATCATTACTAACATTTTATAACGAAATCTACTTGAAATGTAATTTGTATATTTGAAGTTGAAGTTACATACAGGTTTGGAGCTGAAAATGATTCTGAGGACAAAAAGGAGGTTATTTTCCTGATGTATTCTCCCCTTTGGTAATCTTAATGATGGAAGTTGCAGGAAGTGGACATTGATTGTGGTACAGACCAAGGCTTATTTTTTTTCTGGATTCCTTAGCAAGTATGCCAAGTTAGAGAAAACATCAAAACATTTGTTGGTTACCCACACATATGGCGTCCTTATGCTTGATTTAGTTTTTCCGTTTTTTGTATAGTGGACTAAATAGAACATCTGTACAATTGACATCTTGTTTTGTAAGTCTGGAAAAATCTGTATGGTAAAGGGAGCACAGTAACACATATATAAGAGATAGAAATTATACTTTTTTTAGCTTGGGAACCCACTGATGCGAAATCCTTGAAATCACTGAAAAAAGCCATTTTTGTCAAAGAGATGAAAGAACATGTAACAAGTTCAAACAAAATTGATCTAGCTCCAGGTCAGTTTAGAAGGTGATGGGCCTGATCTAACAGTGCATTCGGAAAGTATTCAGACCCCTTACCTTTTTCCACATTTTGTTACTTTCTAAAATTGATTAAATCATTTTTCCCCTTATCAAACTACACACAGCAGCCCATAATGAAAAGTAAAAAACTGAAATATAAACACAATACCCCATAATGACAAAGCAAAACATGTTTTTAGATATTTTTGCAAATGTATAAAAAACGGAAATATTATATTTAAGTATTCAGACCCTTTACTCAGTACTTTGTTAAAGCACCTTTAGCAGTGATTACAGCCTCGAGTCTTCTTGGGTATAACGCTACAAGCTTGGCACACCTGTATTGGAGGAGTTTCTCCCATTCTTCTCTGTAGATCCTGTCAAGCTCTTTCAGGTTGGATGGGGAGCGTCACTGCACAGCTATTTTCAGGTCTCTCCAGATATGTTCAATCGGGTTCAAGTCCGGGCTCTGTCTGGGCCACTCAAGGACATTTAGAGATTTGTCCCGAAGCCACTCCTGCGTTGTTTTGGCTGTGTGCTTAGTGTCGTTTTCCTGTTGGAAGGTGAACCTTCACCCTAGTCTGAGGTCCTGAGTGCTCTGGAGCAGGTTTTTAATCAAGGATCTCTCTGTGCTCCATTCATCTTTCCCTCGATCCTGACTAGTCTCCCAGTCCCTGCTGCTGAAAAACATCCCCACAGCATGATGTTGCCACCATCATGCTTCACCGTAGGAATGGTGCAAGGTTTCCTCCAGACGTGATGGTTGGCATTCAGGCCAAAGAGTTTAATCTTGGTTTCATCAGTCCAGAGAATCTTCTTTCTCATGGTCTGCGAGTCCTTTTGGCAAACTCCAAGTGGGCTGTCATGTACCTTTTACTGTTGCGTGACTTCCGTCTGGCCACTCTACCATAAAGGCCTGATTGGTGGATTGCTGCAAAGATGGTTGTCGCTCTGGAAGGTTCTCCCATTTCAACAGAGGAACTCTGGAGCTCTGTCAGAGTGACCATCGGGTTCTTGGTCACCTCCCTGACCAAGGTCCTTCTCCCCTGATTGTTCAGTTTGGCTGAGCGGCCAGCTCAAGGAAGAGTCTTGGTAGTTCCACATTTCTTGGGGACCTTCAATGCTGCAGAAATGTTTTGGTACCCTTACCTTTGCCTTGACCAAATCCTGTCTCAGACAATTCCTTCAACCTCATGGAATGGTTTTGGCTCTGACATGCACTGTAAACTGTGACCTTATATAGACAGGTGTGTGCCTTTCCAAATCATGTCCAATCAGTTGAATTTACAACAGTTGGACTCCAATCAACTTGTTGAAATATCTCAAGGATGATCAATGGATGCACCTGAGCTCAATTTCGAGTCTCATAGCAAAGGGTCTGAAACCTTATTTAAATAAGGCATTTCTGTTATTTTTATTTTTAGCAAATGTAGTAATTTTAATAAAAGTAATTTTTTGTATTGTCATTATGGTGTATTGTGTGTAGATTGATAAGGGGATTTAAAAAAATATATATTTTAGAATAAGGCTGAATACATTTTAGAATAAGACTGAATACTTTCCGAATGCACTGTAAAAGCAGATTCAACCAGATTCAAGTTTACATTTTAGGACACCCTCAGCATCAAGTCTATAGACATGAGTCAAGGAGATGACTAGTCTTCCAAGTAAGAAAATACGTTTCAAGCACCAATATGACCCACAACTACCTGTACTTCATCAACTTTGTCCGTGATCTCTATTGCAAATGACTCCTCATACGGAGGGAGCCTGTGGAGGGAGCCTGTAATCACTTTTCCGTGTAAACCCACTTTTCCTTCACATTAGCCCAGCTGGTCGCTAGTAAATGCTTGAGGTATGAAGGTATTTTACGGTCGAGGGGTTGGAAGTAAGGAATGAGTCAGACTATTTAATAGAAGAAGAAAAAAAAAACGAGTGGAAAATGCATTGTTTACTTTTCAGAAAACAGGTGCAAGGGGACAAAACAAATGCCTCTTAAACAACAGCAGTGAGGGTGTATTTTCCACAGTAATCGGTTATTATTAGGAACTGATCTATCCACCACCCCTTGTAGTCCACCCACTTCCCTCCAGCCACATCAGTATTAATTGACTACAGTGTCATGCATAGCGCATTTGATGTTCACAAGAACTGACTCATGATCTAATAAGAGTCCAATGTTTAGCCTGTGCCATGCGGTAAACACAAGCTACATAAGCTACACACCTCACTCATATTTTTGTGTGCCGCCCAGTTGGCACGGGATCCATCCAACCAACCCAGCTCCTCTTCTTTTATGCCCCCCACGGCGATTGGCACGGGCCCCTGGCAGCAGCCTCAGCCACTCGCTGGGTTGCTGGAAGATATGCGTCAGAAGGCCCAGTGCACCTGGACCTGCTCTGGGACTCACAGAAGGTGTTAAAACACCAGGAGCACTTGTCTATTCCAGCAAGAGAGAGAGAGAAGGAGAAAAGAAGAGGAGAAGGGGAAAATGAGGAAGAAAAGAAGACAGAGCAAGGGAACAAGTGCAAACTTCAAATTAAAGTGAAGACTAATGTCCCTGTCGTGAACTTTTTAAGAGCATGCGACTGTTTTTGAGGCTGCAGTGACGTAGGAGCTTGTGAAAAAGACAGATGTTTTTTTTTAGGTTGCACTTGTGGCAGGTTATGTGCGATGTATCAATCTGGAGATTTATTTTGCTGTAAGGTAGGCTAGAATGTATGTCATCTACTGCTGACTAATTGATGATGAAACAATGTAACCTACATTTTTTTTAATAATAATACAAATCTTAAAGTAAGGACAAGTAGTAGCTTACAAGTGATTGAAATTATCAGAAATCATACCATTTTGGTGGAACATAGGCATTTACTTCTTTCTCCCTCTTATTCTCTCTTGCTTTTTCCTCTGTCTCTCACTCCATCTTTTTTTGTGAATAATCTATTTATAATGTGTTCAGACAAGAGGACTTGTATTGAATCCCATATAGGTCTTAACCCCTAACCGAATGTCACAGCAAGTGCCCAACCAAACACCCTTTTGCCAAAACAATAACATTATTTGACGCCTGTCATGGACTCAGAATGAGTCTGAGTTGGGTTTTTTTCTGGCAACAATGCTACCTACAGTATGTATATGTGTAGCTTGAACTCCCTACAGATGTGGTTCTAGATTCCTAGACCTCTTGCTGAGATGGGACATCCGTGGTAATGGTGTAACTTACTTGAAACCCCACCCTGACACAAGGCAAGTGTGGTATAGTATTCCTCTTGAGCTTTTCTCCGCCTTTGGGAGTTATTCAAACGTCACACCACCAGTACACTTCGTCGCCACATTTGTACAAATGGTACTTTCTCTTGCTACAGATTAAATATATATTTTAAACCCTCTAACCTCCTCTGTCCAAAGCACATGCATTTTAATATGCCCCCTGCATTGCAAGGAGGAACTCTGGGAGAGGAGAGGGACAATTAGGTTGTGTGGGATCCAACAGGCATTTAGAGAGCACTTGTTAAGAGTAGTTTTGTGGTTTTTACAGTATCTGACAAAGGGAAGCACAATAACAATGCATGATTACCCATTAGTTAGTAACACTTTAAACCATTATCATGAGTATGATATAATATTGCATTACAAGACATGTCTATTTCTCATAAAGTGATTATCAGCCATTTGAGTCCACTGCCACCAAAAGACTGAATGCATTTTGAGTTGCTAAGGGCTTATGCATGCTTATAAATGACAAGGCATTATATTGTTGCGATAAAGTTAATGCTTAATACAGAGAACTGAGGAAGCATTAAGTCATAGTAGAGTCTGTTTTTTTTTTGTTATTGAGGACTAGAAGCGAAGTGCACCCAAAAGCAATCCCAATATGTGCTGGATCCATAATAGGACAGTCATACATCGGTCCTGTTATAGATAAAGTAAATATGTTTGTTTACACTGCTTAAATAGGTTTGCCACTCTGTACACTGTTTCACTTGCACTCAATACCCTCACACAGTTGTTCACTTCACATACAATAGGCTGTCTCTCTTCATTGATGGGCCATGCCTACCCACACAAAAGTGCTCACACACAAATAATGATAATTTTGGCAGCTCTTAAAAATGGAGGACATTTGATCCATCGCATTAGGGATTCCCAATGCAATACCCCAATGAAATGTTTTGGAAAAGGGAAATCCAACTCGCAATATCAAATGAGTCAATCATTGATTGAATCATTTGAGTAGCCCGACTCATATGCCTTCTATTACCGATCACGAATGAGTGAGAGGCTGAACCAACATGCACAATTTCATTAAAGGCACCTCTTTGTTACCAATGCATGGATAAATGTAATATTGGGAGTATGCATGCAGTTATAGTGCTTGGATTAACCACAGAGGGGTAGAGGGAATTTGGCTTACAATTATTTCCTATTATCTTTGTGTGGAAAAGCAATTTGGCACATGGGACATAGAGTCACCATGAAGCCAGTCTCCTCTGTGTGGGAATACAGAGGTCAAAGGTTACGATCATGGCTGTTGAACTTGTTGTCATTTTCATCCATATCTAAAGGACTACTGCTATTCCTTTTGGACAATGGACTGTTTCTTTATTACACGTTGGCTTCTCAGTTGCCTTCCATGCAGCATATGTTTAGAGTATGTACAGTATGCATGTTTGGATAGGGGTCAATGATTCTATTCAACCATAGGATGGAATTTACATTCATGAATTGTGTAAATTAATTCAGTTGATTGAGAGAGTTGAAACTTCCCAACTGTGGTGTACATTCTGACAACAATGGTCATGCTGATACTAACGCATTTCCACAGATGTCCCATCTCAGCAAGAGGCCTTACAGTGTATAACGATGCATAATGTCCAATGCAGCCCAGCTTGAACAAGCCCATGGGGATAAAATAAGTGTGTCTTACTGTCTCATTTCACTGTAGTTGGTGAAAATCGATGATAGATTGAGATACTCCACATGGGGGTGCTATGACATTATATGGACTTCTAGGATAGTCCTCAATACAAGCTAGATGGACGTCTTTACCCTTCTGCCAAACAAACCTGGGTAATCCACAAACCCACTGTTGTCACAAATTCACAGTCACACCGGCGAGAATTATGTCCAATGGAAGTTACCCTTTAACTGTTATTCATACCAGTAACACTACATTTGCGCGCTGTGAGATGGAGAAGACTGGCAAATGCCTCATGGTTTTACGACATGTCTTAGAATGCTTAACCCCCAGAAAAAGAATTTTGCAGCAGGGCAAGATTAGTCCTATGTCTGCCACGATGATGTCATGAACCAGTACTGTAATGTTTTTCTTTTTCTCTCCTACTTTTTTGGGTTTCAACCACATCTGCCTGTCTGGAAATGTTTAAAATGTTAAAAATTATCTGACAGAACAACAAAATAATAATAAAAAAGGGGAACCCGATAAAACACAGACTTCTGCTTTATGAATCTTCAAGATGCCTGGGGAGTGATTTGGTGACCCGCATTTGTCACTTGTGGATGAGCTTCCTTTCCTAATTGACTGTTCGGTTGCTGCACTCCTTTTCCCCATATCCCCAAAAATTCTGAGGGGCCAAACAAGGTCGTCATTTATGGAAAGATGACTCTAGCATGTGTTTCCTTCCCTCCATCGTTCTGTCCTTGTTCAGCCGATCCAGCAACAGCTAGACAGATTGAGAGTGCAATGGGGATGAATGGAGCCTCCTCCTTCGTAATGTTAGGTCCCGATTATCATTCAATGGTCTCCTCTCTTCTTCTGTGTAACCACTGATAAATGAAAGGACTGGATAACATATTGCTCTCATCAAGAAGACCTTTAGTTTCAGGAAGAAAAGGGAGTACATTTACCACTAAACTGCACAAAACAAAAAAATATTGATGCAAGAATTGTCTTTTTACTGTCAGAAAAATGGCAGGGATTGTAAAAAAAAGTTCACTCCATGTGGAAGTATGCTACTGTTGTCGAGAACTTCTCTGCAGTGCAGTGTCAACAACACTAGTCTCTCCTCACTCTCCTATTTTCCAACAAGTGGCCATCCTGATCCTAGTTACTGTCTCCTGCTGGAGGTCAGCAGAGGAGAGGGCAGACAAGCCACCTGCTCAGCCACCGCTGCAGTCTCAGATTAGGGTAGGGTGAGGGCTGTGGGCAAGGTGTGCATGACGGATGATTCATCCATCCTGCAGGCCCCCTTCTTTCAGGAATCTCACAGCTGTGATTGCTACTGACCCGTTGAGTGTGTGGGTGAATGTGAGTGCAAGAGATTGTTTACATGTGTGTATTTGCCATGTGTGTATGAGGGTGTGAGCAAGGGTCTGTGGGTGACTGTGGGTGTGTGTAGTGTATAGGTATGTGTGTATGTATGTACTATATGAGAGAGAAACAGAGAGAGCACAAGTCAAAGGGCAGAGAGTCCAAACTACTGCCACAATCAAATGGCCCAAAGTGCAGTGTCAACCTGACAAGACCTGCATGTGGGTTCGCTGCCTGTCAGTAAGGAAAACACAATGCTAACAAAATTACCTTCATTCTTTACCCCTCTGCGTGCATGACATGATGTTAACCAATTTGTTTTACTTTGCCTGAAGGATAACTGACAAGCGGATTCACACACGGTATACTAAGTGTTCCAAGATGTCAGGGATGCTCTATAAATCCACAAAGTTTTTCTTTCTTTGTTACACTCCAATGGCCAGGAGAGGAACCGATACAGATATTAGAAAATGGATTGGCTGAATGAACTAGTTACATACTGCTTAGCATACGTAGATGATGGTTATTAAATGTATGGATAGTGGAGAGAAGGGAAGGATTTGGCAACAACTGGGAAAGGGACAAGGGAGACGCTTAGTAGACTTTTACGGCATCCATATTAGGAAAACGAAGACTTCCTAATATGGATGCCATAATTAGGTATTATATTGGGGGGTATCAAGAGGTGATCTCTCCTTCTTCCACCCCAGCTGCCATTCAACCCCCCCCCCCCATCGTTTTTTTATTTAAAAGATTGCCAATTGGTCAGGGTCAAAGCCTTGGTATTTTTATTATTTACCATCTCCAAAGCTGGCGTAATACATAATAACAAGGAGCGATACCTTTTTATGCGAACATAAAAAAATAACGGGGGTGTTTGAATGACATCATGGCCAGCTCCTTTTCTTTTCCCCCGAAAAAGTTCCCCTGCCTTGGTTTGGTTAATGAGATAATGGCTATGCATGAGGACTGTCCACCGAATAAGGTAATCCAAACCACCTTTGTTATTTTGTTTATGATGATGAGGGTGCTGGTTCGGCAAACTGACCCAGTAACTAGGTCTCTCTCCTCATGAGGTCATGCCAGGTTTAAAGAGTGCGCTGTGTGCCTTTAAAGGGCCTGTGCGATTGCTTGCCGTATTGCTGCTGCTGCGGGTTTTACAAGCAGATCTGTGTATCACACCTGTTTGTTTGTTTTAGCCACTTACTTTTAATTGTACACTGCATGGAATAATACCCCATGGAAACAACAATGCAGTCATTGTTGAAGCATTTCGGTGCACAAACTTGCTGGTTTATTCAATCAAATTTCCATCAGATGCCTAGAAAGGCAGGAACCTAGGAAGAAACCTAGAGAGGAACCAGGCTCTGAAGGGTGGCCAATCCTCTTCTGGCTGTGCCGGGTGGAGATTATAACAGTACATGGCCAAGATGTTCAAATGTTCATAGATGACCAGCAGGGTCAAATAATAATAATCACAGTGGTTGTAGAGGGTTTTGATTGGGTAATGTTTAAAGGGGCAAGTCTGGCAGGAGAATCAAAAACTGAGGTACAGTGCATTGCGAAAGTATTCGGCCCCCTTGAACTTTGCGACCTTTTGCCACATTTCAGGCTTCAAACATAAAGATATAAAACTGTATTTTTTTGTGAAGAATCAACAACAAGTGGGACACAATCATGAAGTGGAACGACATTTATTGGATATTTCAAACTTTTTTAACAAATCAAAAATGGAAAAATTGGGCGTGCAAAATTATTCAGCCCCCTTAAGTTAATACTTTGTAGCGCCACCTTTTGCTGCGATTACAGCTGTAAGTCGCTTGGGGTATGTCTCTATCAGTTTTGCACATCGAGAGACTGAAATGTTTTCCCATTCCTCCTTGCAAAACAGCTCGAGCTCCAGTGAGGTTGGATGGAGAGCATTTGTGAACAGCAGTTTTCAGTTCTTTCCACAGATTCTCGATTGGATTCAGGTCTGGACTTTGACTTGGCCATTCTAACACCTGGATATGTTTATTTTTGAACCATTCCATTGTAGATTTTGCTTTATGTTTTGGATCATTGTCTTGTTGGAAGACAAATCTCCATCCCAGTCTCAGGTCTTTTGCAGACTCCATCAGGTTTTCTTCCAGAATGGTCCTGTATTTGGCTCCATCCATCTTCCCATACATTTTAACCATCTTCCCTGTCCCTGCTGAAGAAAAGCAGGCCCATGTGGGTATGGTGTGTTCAGCTGTGTTGCTTTTACGCCAAACATAACGTT
Organism: Oncorhynchus mykiss; assembly: GCF_057628025.1. NCBI lineage: Eukaryota > Metazoa > Chordata > Actinopteri > Salmoniformes > Salmonidae > Oncorhynchus > Oncorhynchus mykiss. The sequence continues at coordinate 46,938,308 of NC_143046.1, forward strand.
TTGCATTGTTGCCAAAAAGTTCAATTTTGGTTTCATCTGACCAAAGCACCTTCTTCCACATGTTTGGTGTGTCTCCCAGGTGGCTTGTGGCAAACTTTAAACAACACTTTTTATGGATATCTTTAAGAAATGGCTTTCTTCTTGCCACTCTTCCATAAAGGCCAGATTTGTGCAATACATGACTGATTGTTGTCCTATGGACAGAGTCTCCCACCTCAGCTGTAGATCTCTGCAGTTCATCCAGAGTGATCATGGGCCTCTTGGCTGCATCTCTGATCAGTCTTCTCCTTGTATGAGCTGAAAGTTTAGAGGGACGGCCAGGTCTTGGTAGATTTGCAGTGGTCTGATACTCCTTCCATTTCAATATTATCGCTTGCACAGTGCTCCTTGGGATGTTTAAAGCTTGGGAAATGTTTTTGTATCCAAATCCGGCATTAAACTTCTTCACAACAGTATCTCGGACCTGCCTGGTGTGTTCCTTGTTCTTCATGATGCTCTCTGCGCTTTTAACGGACCTCTGAGACTATCACAGTGCAGGTGCATTTATACGGAGACTTGATTACACACAGGTGGATTGTATTTATCATCATTAGTCATTTAGGTCAACATTGGATCATTCAGAGATCCTCACTGAACTTCTGGAGAGAGTTTGCTGCACTGAAAGTAAAGGGGCTGAATAATTTTGCACGCCCAATTTTTCAGTTTTTGATTTGTTAAAAAAGTTTGAAATATCCAATAAATGTCATTCCACTTCATGATTGTGTCCCACTTGTTGTTGATTCTTCACAAAAAAATACAGTTTTATATCTTTATGTTTGAAGCCTGAAATGTGGCAAAAGGTCGCAAAGTTCAAGGGGGCCGAATACTTTCGCAAGGCACTGTATATGGTCAATGGACCGACAGCCTTGACAAATTGATTTGGTAAATGACCTGAACTTTTTATGTGTCACATTCTGACCATAGTTCTGTTATTTTATTCTTTGTTTTAGTATGGTCAGGGCGTGAGTTGGGGTGGGAAGTCTGTTTGTTCTTCTACGTTGGTTTTTGTGTTCGGCCTAGTATTGTTCTCAATCAGAGGCAGGTGTCATTCGTTGTCTCTGATTGAGAATCATACTTAGGTGGCCTGGGTTTCGATTTTGGTTTGTGGGTGTTTGTTTCCATGTGTGTGTTTGGGCCACACGGTACTGTTTCGGTTTTGTAAATTCACGTTGTTGTTTATTGTTTTGATTCAGTGTTCAGTGCTTTCTTTAATTAAAATCATCATGAACACATACCACGCTGCGCTTTGGTCCGATCCTTACTCCTCCTCAGACAAAGAGGACGATATCCGTTACAGTATGGCAATAAAAAATAATATCAGTCTTTGCATGTTGTTGGTTACAGCCATGAGGAGAGAAAGACCCCATTTCAATATATTTTTGAAAGAGGAAAATCGGGACTCTCCTCTTCCCTCTCCACCTCCCCTGTCAGAAGACACAAGAGGGGAGAGCACTAAGGCAGAAACATGCCGGAAGGGTTTTTCTTAGCTTTCAACTGTCCAGCAGATTCTGACAGGAGACAAGGAGGAAGGGAAGCCATCTTTGTACTCAGCGGGGTTACCGCTTACTATCTGCTGCAGTCATAAAGTGGTCATAAAGAGTTTAAAAGAGGTCACTAAAGAAGTTCCAAGAGGTCAGCAATGTTCAATGAGATCACACTGATCTATTTTAAGGTCACACAGGGCTCGTCTGAAACTCATAGAGGCGACTCTTTGATTCAGATCCATGTTCACACACATGTTGAGAAAGTTCGGTTAAGGCTTGTGAAACAACTAACAGGCAGCCAGAGCAGTTTCTGTCCAGTTTAATGGCTCGATATGGTGAGGCACGGCTCGATTGCCAGAAACACTTGTTTTAATCCCCACAATGAACCCAAGTGTTTTTCAGACTGCATTAAAGGATAAAAAGTAATCCTTTGGTCCAGTTGTGGTCCAGTTATTATTTCTTGGGAAATTAACATTGCGTTCATGATTACACAGTAATTGCTTTTTTATCAGGTGATTAAGACTATCTTCAGTTCATGAGCTACATGATGTAGGAATTCTGAGTATTGGCCCATTTTGAAGACCTCACTGGGATTCTGTTTGAACCCAAAATGGACCTTTAATTAAGCCAAAATACAGTATGGCAAGTCTTACAGTAACACGTTTAGTGTATTTGTGATATCACTTACAGTATGCACTGCTGTTGTGTTGGACCCTATATTCACAAACCATTGTGAAGTACTGTAGTACAGAGACATCAGCAAGTATTCACACCCCTTGACTTATTCCACATTTTGTTATGTTACAGTACGAATTTGAAATGTTTTGTCACTGGCCTACACAATAATTATGTTTTTTGACATTGTTACAAATTAATATATATTTTTTAACTGAAATGTCTTGAGTAAATAAGTATTTAACTCCTTTGTTATGGCAAGCCTAAATAAGTTTAGGAGTAAAAATGTGCTTAACAAGTCACATAATAATTTGCATGGCTTCACTCTGTGTGCAATAATAGTGTTCAGCATGATTTTTGAATGACTCATCTCTGTACCTCACACATAAAGATAATTGTAAGGTCATTCAGTCGAGCTGTGAATTTTAAACACAGATTCAACCACAAAGACCAGGGAGGTTTTCCAATGCCTCGCAAAGAAGTCACCTATTGGTAGATGGGTAAAAATACAAAAAAGCAGGCATTTAATATCCCTCCGAGCATGGTGAAGTTATTAATTACATTTTGGATGGTGTATCAATAGACCCAGTCACCACAAATATAAAGGCGTTCTTCCTAACTCAGTTACCGGAGAGGAAGGAAACCGCTCAGAGATTGCACCATGAGGCCATTTGTGACTTTAGAACAGTTAGAGTTTAATGGCTGCGATAGGAGAAAACTGAGGATGCTAGTTACTCCATAAGACTAATCTAATTGACAGAGTGAAAAGAAGGAAGCCTGTACAGAATCAAAATATTGCAAAACATGCATGCTGAAGTAATACTGCAAAAAATGTGGCAAAGCTTTTGTCCTGAATACAAAGTGTTATGTTTGGGGCTAATCCAATACAAGACATTACTGAGTACCACTCTTACTGTATATGCTTGTAATCGTTAAGGACTGGGGAGTTTTTCAGTATAAAAAAAAGAATCGGATTGGAGTTAAGCATAGGCAAAATGATAGAGGAAACCTGTTTCAGTCTTCTTTGCACTAGAGATATATATTAGTGCTTTATTTTTCATGCGTTTTTTTTTCTCCACATGACAGAGTATTTTTTGTTGATCGTAGACAAATACTTACAATGAAATCAATTTTAATCCCACTTAGTAACACAAAAAAATATTGAAAAAGTTGATGGGTGTGAATACTTTCTAAATGCTCTGTATGTGCTAGGCTTATAGCTAGAGCTACCGCTTTCAAGGAACGGGACACGGACATTGACGCTTACAAGAAAGCCCGCTACGACCTCCGACGAGCCATCAAATCCGTCAATATAGGACACTTGTCGGATGTGTCAGGGTGTGCAGACTATTAGTAAACTGAAATAAAATAATTAACAAACCCTTTTGGAAAAACTATAACTATTTGGAAACTATTATCTTTGACTTCAAAACTACAGTGGGGCAAAAAAGTATTTAGTCAGCCAACAATTGTGCAAGTTCTCCCACTTAAAAAGATGAGAGAGGCCTGTAATTTTCATCACTTCAACTATGACAGACAAAATGAGGGAAAAAAAATCGAGATAATCACATTGAAGGACTTTTAATGAATTTATTTGCAAATTATGGTGGAAAATAAGTATTTGGTCAATAACAAAATTGACCAAATGGTGCTCATTTAATAATGTTAGATCAAAACTGAATCAATGTCTACAATATCTCGTAATGATAGTATTCTACAGAACCAAATATAATAGCATAGTATAACGTTACTGTAAGACAAAAAACACTACCTAATTTTTTATGAGATTTCAGGATGGTTGTGCGAATCGTCACATTTTTATGTCACAGGTCAGAGTAAGGCCCAAAAAATTGCCGGGACTCCAACCACCCTAGCCAGACTGTTCTCTCTGCTACCGCACGGCAAGCGGTACTGAAGCGCCAAGTCCCGGACTATTTGCATTGTTCCCACCCCACCCCCCCCATTTTCACGCTGCTGCTATTCTCTGTTTATTATCCATAGTTAGTCACTTTACCTCTACCTAAATGTGCATATTACCTCAATTACCTCGGCTAACCGGTGCCCCCGCACATTGACTCTGTACCGGCACCCTCTGTACCGGAACCCCCTGTATATAGCCACGCTACTGATGTTTTATTGTTGCTCCTTAATTATTTGTTATATTTCTATTTATTTATTTATTTTCTCATAAAACTGCATTGTTGGTTTAGGGCTTGTGTAACGACGGGTGAGTGAAATGAGTGAGGAGTCAGATGCAGAGAGCGAAATGAATGGGAAAACGCTTTAATGTCCTTCAAATCGTAACAGGTCCAAAACATGGGTGAATGCCCAAAACACTGGTGCTAAAACCAACCCAAAACCTAGACGCACACTGGACAGCGAAAAACCCAAAACCAAAACACGATACATCACCAAACGTAACAACCAACAAGCCCGCACAAACACCAGCGGGCAAAACTAACTTAACTTCTTCGATATAGGAGGCGCTCTTTTAATTTTTGGATAAAAAAACGTTCCCGTTTTAAACAAGATATTTTGTCACGAAAAGATGCTTGACTATGCATATAATTGACAGCTTTGGAAAGAAAACACTGACGTTTCCAAAACTGCAAAGATATTATCTGTGAGTGCCACAGAACTGATGCTACAGGCTGAAGATGAAATGTCAAACAGGAAATGCCCCAGATTTTGAAGGCGCTGAGTTCCAATGTCTCCTTATATGGCTGTGAATGCGCAAGGAATGAGCCTACACTTTCTGTCGTTTCCCCAAGGTGTCTGCAGCATTGTGACGTATTTGTAGGCATATCATTGGAAGATTGACCATAAGAGACTACATTTACCAGGTGCTTGCTTGGTGTCCTCCGTTGCAATTATTGCGTAATCTCCAGCTGAGTGTATTTTTCCATTTGCTTCAGAGGAGAAACCCAACTGCCACGAATGACTTATCATCGAATAGATATGTGAAAAACACCTTGAGGATTGATTCTAAACAACGTTTGCCATGTTTCTGTCGATATTATGGAGTTAATTTGGAAAAAAGTTTGGCGTTGTAATGACTGAATTTTCGGGGTTTTTTCTTAGCCAAACGTGATGACCAAAACAGAGCGATTTCTCCTACACAAATAATCTTTTTGGAAAAACTGAACATTTGCTATCTAACTGAGAGTCTCCTCATTGAAAACATCCGAAGTTCTTCAAAGGTAAATTATTTTATTTGAATGCTTTTCTTGTTTTTGTGAAAATGTTGCCTGCTGAATACTAGGCTTAATGCTATGCTAGCTATCAATACTCTTACACAAATGCTTGTGTAGCTATGGTTGAAAAGTATATTTAGAAAATCTGAGATGACAGTGTTGTTAACAAAAGGCTAAGCTTGTGAGCCAATATATTTATTTAATTTCATTTGCGATTTTCATGAATAGTTAACGTTGCGTTATGGTAATGAGCTTGAGGCTATGATTACGCTCCCGGATACGGGATTGCTCGACGCAAGAAGTTAAATAACACCAATCCCAAATCCCTCTCCCCCGGTGCAAACACGGGGGTCTCACTGCGGTGACGGTCAGCGCTCTTCTTCTGCCGTCCACTCGCCTGATGCAATGATTCCTGGACGGCTCTCCAGGTCTCCTTAGAGCGCTGCACTCACTCCTCCCCTGCAGGTGCCTCGGTCTGGCTCTGATGCCATGGTGCCAGAACCGGCTGGTACCCCAACACGCACCCAAACGGTGACATGTTGGTAGAGGAGTGGCTTAGTGAGTTCTGGGCCATTTCTGCCCAGGGGATGTATCTCGCCCACTCCCCTGGCCGGTCCTGGCAATACGACCGCAGAAACCTACCCACCTCCTGGTTCACTCTCTCCACCTGCCCATTACTCTCCGGGTGATAACCCGAGGTCAGGCTGACCGAGACCCCCAGCCGCTCCATAAACGCCTTCCATACTCTGGACGTAAACTGGGAACCCCGATCAGAAACGATATCCTTGGGTACCCCGTAGTGGCGAAAGACATGGGTGAATAGTGCCTCCGCAGTCTGCAGGGCCGTAGGGATTCCGGGCAACGGGATAAGACGGCAGGACATAGAGAACCAATCCACAACGACCAGGATCGTCGTGTTCCCCTGAGACAGGGGAAGATCCGTAAGAAAATCCACCGATAGATGGGACCACGGCCGTTGTGGAACGGGGAGGGGTTGTAATTTCCCTCGTGGCAAATGTCTAGGAGCCTTACTCTGAGCGCATACCGAACAGGACGAGACAAAGAATCGCACGTCTCTCACCAAGGTAGGCCACCAGTACTTCCCTGTAGGACACCGTCCTCGAAATACCCGGGTGACCTGATGAGGGTAGACTACGTGCCCATCTAATCAATTGATCACGAACAGCGAGCGGCACGTACCTATGACCCTCCGGGCACTGTGGAGGCGCAGGTTCCTCCCTTAGTGCCCGCTTGATGTCCGTGTCCACCTCCCATACTACCGGTGCTACCAGCTTGGCAGCCGGAATGATGGGAGTAGGATCGATGGACCGGTCATCAGTGTCGTATAGGCGGGACAGCGCGTCGGCCTTAGTATTGAGGGAACCTGGTCGATACGAAATCGTAAAACGAAATCGGGTGAAATACATGGCCCACCTTGCCTGACGAGGATTCAGTCTCCTAGCTGATCGGATATACTCCAGGTTACGATGGTCAGTCCAGAAGAGAAAAGGGTGCTTAGCCCCCTCAAGCCAGTGTCTCCACACCTTCAGAGCCTTAACCATGGCCAACAACTCCCTATCCCCCACATCATAATTCCGCTCCGCTGGCCCGAGCTTCCTTGAAAAAAAAGCACAGGGGCGGAGCTTCGGTGGTGTACCCGAGCGCTGGGAGAGCACAGCTCCAACCCCAGCCTCGGATGCGTCCACCTCAACTATAAATGCCAAAGAAGGGCCCGGATGCGCCAACACTGGCGCTTCGGTGAACAGCGCCCTCAAACGGCGGAATGCTCTGTCCGCCTCTGCTGACCACTGCAAACGCACAGCCCCCCCTTCAGCAGTGAGGTAATAGGGGCCACCACCTGGCCAAAGCCCCGGATAAACCTCCGGTAGTAATTGGCAAACCCTAAGAACCGCTGGACCTCCTTTACCGTGGTGGGAGTCGGCCAATTACGCACGGCCTTGACGCGATCACCCTCCATTACCGCCCCCGAGGTGGAAATGCGATAACCCAGGAAGGAAATGGCTCGTTTGGAAAATTCACATTTCTCTGCCTTCACATACATGTCATGCTCCAGCAGTCGCCCAAGTACCTTGTGCACCAGAGACACATGCTCGGCGCGTGTAGCGGAGTAGATCAAGATGTTGTCAATATACACCACTACACCCTGTCCGTGCAGGTCTCTGAGAATCTCATCAACGAAGGATTGAAAGATGGCTGGAGCATTCTTTAACCCGTACGGCATGACGAGGTACTCATAATGGCCAGATGTGGTACTAAATGCGGTTTTCCACTCATCTCTCTCCCGAATACGCACCAGATTATACATGCTCCTGAGACCCAGTTTCGTGAAAAATCACGCCCCGTGAAATTATTCCACCGCAGTAGCGATGAGAGGTAGTGGGTAAATAAAACCCACAGTGATGGAATTTAGACCTCGATAATCAATAAACGGACGCAAACCACCCTCCTTTTTCTTCACGAAAAAGAAACTTGTGGAGACGGGTGACATGGAGGGCCGAATGTACCCCTGTCCCAGAGCCTCCGTGACATATGTCTCCATAGCCAACGTCTCCTCCTGGGACAACAGATACACGTGACTCCTGGGGAGTGCAGCATTTACCTGGAGGTTTATCACGCAATCCCCCTGTCGATGGGGTGGTAATAGGGTCGCCTTCTTCTGTGTCCAACAGGAAGCTTTGGGAGAGTGTGGTGCTGACTCACCTGGTGACCGAGGAGTGTTCCGCCTGCCCTCTCGACTCCCAGATGGACTCCTCCAGCACCGACCGGAAGTGTGCCCTCTCTGGCCACAATGGGTACAGGAGGAGCCTCATGCCTCTGGTCTCCCTAGACGCAGCCCCTCACGCTCTCCTCGTCCGAGGGAGCAGGCTGAACGGCGGCCAGGTAGAGCACTAGTTGTAGCAGAAATCCCTGGCACCCCGCCTCTGCTCCATCGTACTCCCTTGGAGGCGTGATGCGCAGAGCGCTGGCACCGGATCCCGTTGGAGGAGATGGTAGAGTTGTTGGTGGGAGGGTAGGTGGGGTAGTAGGGAGACCACTCCTCTCCCAACGATCCATCGTCTCCATCATTTGATCTATTGCTGATCCGATGGGATGGAGGATGGACGTATGATAAAGGACTCTCTCCTCCATCGTGGGGAGAGGAGTGGTCGCTGCTCCTGCTGACTCCATCTGGTGGTGCGGGCTTCTGTAACGACGGGTGAGCACAAACACCAGCGGGCAAAACTAACTTAAATAACACCCATCCCAAAACCCCAACAAGGAACAGGTGAAAACAATTAGACAAAAACAAACGAAAAGGAAAAAGGGATCGGTGTCAGCTAAAAGACCGGCGACGACGACTGTCGAGCGCCACCCGAGCAGGAAGGGGAGCCACCTTCGGTGGTATTCGTGACAGCTTGTAAGTAAGCATTTCACTGTAAGGTCCATGACACCTGTTGTATTCGGTGCATGTGACCAATAACATTTGATTTGATGTGATCAAAACTCAACAGCGTGTGCCACTAGGCAAAATATGCGCTTTGATTGAAATCAAACACTGTTAGGCTAATGGTGATCTGCTCTAAAATTCACTTACTGTACAGTGCATTCGGAAAGCATTCAGGCCCTTTGACTTTTTCAGGAAATAATTACGTTACAGCCTTATTCTAAAATTAATTTTCACTCAATAATTGAAACACAATACCCCATAATGACAAAGCAAAACATGTTTTTAGATATTTTTGCAAATGTATAAAAAATGGAAATATTATATTTAAGTATTCAGACCCTTCACTCAGTACTTTGTTGAAGCACCGTTGGCAGTGATTACAGCCTTGAGTCTTCTTGGGTATGACAATCCTGCATTGTATTGGCTGTGTGCTTAGGGTCGTTGTCCTGTTGGAAAGTGAACCTTCACCCCAGTCTAAAGCCCTCTGTGCTCTGGAGCAGGTTTTCATTACGGGAGTCTCTGTACTTTGCTCCGTTCATCTTTCCCTTGATCCTGACTAGTCTCCCAGTCCCTGCTGCTGAAAAACCTTGCGACAGCATGATGCTGCCAGCACCATGCTTCACCGTAGGGATGGTGCCAGACTTCCCCCTTGACGTGACACTTGACATTCAGGCCAAAGAGTTCAATCTTGGTTTCATCCGACCAGAAAATATTATTTATCATTGTCTGAGAGTTAGGTGCCATTGCCCAAACTCCAATCAGGCTGTCATGTGCCTTTTACTGAGGAGTGGCTTCCGTCTGGCCACTCTAACATAAAGGCCTAAATTGTGGAGTGCTGCAGAGATGGTTGTTCTTCTGGAAGGTTCTCCCATCTCCACAGAGGAACTCTGGAGCGCTGGCCCTTCTCCCCCGATTGCTCAGCTCTAGGAAGAGTCTTGGTGGTTCCAAACTTATTCCATTTAATAATAATGGAGGCCACTGTGTTCTAGGGGACCTTCAATGCTGCAGAAAGGATTTGGTACCCTTCCCCAGATCTGTGCCTCGACACAATCCTGTCTCAGAGCTCAAAGCTCATGGCTTGGTTTTTGTTCTGAGATGCAACTGTGGGAACTTGTATTGACAAGTGTGTGCCTTTCCAACTCATATTCAATCAATTGAATTTACCACAGGTGGACTCCAATCAAGTTGTAGAAACATCTCAAGGATGATCAATGGAAACAGGATGCACTTGAGCTCAATTTCGAGTCTCACAGTAAAGGGTCTAAATACTTATCTAAATAAGGTATTTCTGTGTTTTATTTTTAATAAAGTAGCAGACATTTGTTAAAACCTGTTTTCTTTTTGTCATTTTGCGGTATTGTGTGTAGATTGATGAGGGGAATCATTTATATGTCATCCAATTTAGAATAAGGCTGTAAGGTAATAACATTTGGAGCAATGGGGCACTTTAATGCACTGTAAATACTGTAATTCAAAACAACACTGTAGGCTTCTTCGAAACAACAATGCATAACTCAAGAAGGTCTAAATGTATATCCCTATGAAGCTAATTAAGATCAAATGGTTGTCATGCAGATGCTTCATGGATGTTTCAACCGTAAAATCTGAATAATCATCATTCACGATTAACAGTGAGAAATGGGAAGGGAGAGTGACCACAGAAATGCGTGCGTTAAGTTAAAGAAACACAAGCACAGAATGTTGTTCGGATCTTTAGCTTAAGTGAAAAGGGATCCAAGGGGGCTGGACGAGGCGGTTACCTATGGATCCGCAGCCTCGGCCAAGTTAAAAAACATTTGATTGAAGAAGTGACATCCCAAAAACAAAACAAAAAATTATACAACACAAATGGCTCCTAGCCGCCTACGCATGCTCTGTCACAAACACAAAACTTAAATTGAAACTAAATAATACAACAACAAAAAACTAAACTAAATAAAAACTAGCAAATCTGTTTTGAAAACTACCTACAGCTAAACGGTTTTTTTTAAACTAATTTTAAAACACAAAACTATAATAACTTTGCTATGCACACTTACTAGACCCTACCCACATACTTACACTGACAATCCAACACACACAAACACACACTTCATATGCTCACACACATAAAACACACACACACACACATATTGATGCAACACACGCGCACACACTTTGCCCTTCCACATACGCCGCTGCTACTCTTTATTATCTATCCTGATTGCCAAGTCACTTTTACCCCTACCTACATGTAAATATTACCTCAACTACCTCTTACCCCTGCATGTTGACTTGGTCCCTGGCCTCCTTGTATATAGCCTTGCTATTGTTATTTATTTAGTTAATATTTTATATTTTTATAAGCACATTTTCTTACTTTTTAACTCTACATTGTGGTGAAAGGGCTCCTAAGTAAGCATTTCACGGTAAAGTCTATACCTGTTGTATTTGGCGCATGTGACAAATAACATTTGATTTGGTTTGTAGTAGACCAGGTCAATATGTTTTTATTTTGATACAAGAAAGACCCATATAGGGTTTGACTGAATAGGCCCCACATTGTCGGTGAGAGGGGTCAAAGAAGGACATGTCACTCTCATCCATCATTACGGTTACACAATATCTGTCTCAATAAAAGTAATATTCTCATCATCGTTGTTGTCTCGTCTGTCATCCTACAACTTTACAAGTTTATTTCACCTCGTCAAACCAATACGCTTGCAGAGCACATACAGTGGGGCAAAAAAGTATTTAGTCAGCCTCCAATTGTGCAAGTTCTCCCACTTCAAAAGATGAGAGGCCTGTAATTTTCATCATCGGTACACTTCAACTATGACAGACAAAATTATTTTTAAAAAAATCCAGAAAATCACATTTAGGATTTTTAATGAATTTATTTGCAAATTATGGTGGAAAATAAGTATTTGGTCACCTACAAATAAACAAGATTTCTGGCTCTCACAGACCTGTAACTTATTCTTTAAGAGGCTCCTCTGTCCTCCACTCGTTACCTGAATTAATGGCACCTGTTTGAATTTGTTATCAGTATAAAAGACACCTGTCCACAACATCAAACAGCCACACTCCAATCTCCACTATGGCCAAGACCAAAGAGCTGTCAAAAGACACCCGAAACAAAATTGTAGACCTGTACCAGGCTGGGAAGACTGAATCTGCAATAGGTAAGCAGCTTGGTTTGAAGAAATCAACTGCGAGAGCAAATATTAGGAAATGGAAGACATACAAGACCACTGATAATCTCCCTCGATCTGGGGCTCCACGCAAGATCTCACCCCGTGGGGTCAAAATGATCACAAGAACGATAAGCACAAATCCCAGAACCACACGGGGGGACCTAGTGAATGACCTGCAGAGAGCTGGGACAAAAGTAACAAAGCCTACCATCAGTAACACACTACTCCGCCAGGGACTCAAATCCTGCAGTGCCAGACGTGTCCCCCTGCTTAAGCCAGTATATGTCCAGGTCTGAAGTTTGCTAGAGAGCATTTGGATGATCCAGAAGAAGATTGGGAGAATGTCATATGGTCAGATCAAACCAAAATATAACTTTTTGGTAAAAACTCAACTCGTCGTGTTTGGAGGACAAATAATGCTGAGTTGCATCCAAAGAACACCATACCTACTGTGAAGCATGGGGTGGAAACATCATGCTTTGGGGCTGTTTTTCTGCAAAGGGACCAGGTCGACTGATCCGTGTAAAGGAAAGAATGAATGGGGCCATGTATCGTGAGATTTTGAGTGAAAACCTCCTTCCACCAGAAAGGGCATTGAAGATGAAACGTGGCTGGGTCTTTCAGCATGACAATGATCCCAAACACACCGCCCGGGCAACGAAGGAGTGGCTTAGTAAGAAGCATTTCATGGTCCTGGAGTGGCCTAGCCAGTCTCCAGATCTCAACCCCATAGAAAATCTTTGGAGGGAGTTGAAAGTCCGTGTTGCCCAGCAACAGCCCCAAAACATCACTGCTCTAGAGGAGATCTGCATGGAGAAATGGACCAAAAATACCAGCAACAGTGTGTGAAAACCTTGTGAAGAGTTACAGAAAACGTTTGACCTCTGTCATTGCCAACAAAGGGTATATAACAAAGTATTGAGATAAACTTTTGTTATTGACCAAATACTTATTTTCCACCATAATTTGCAAATAAATTCATTAAAAATCCTACAATGTGATTTTCTGGATTTTTTTTCTTCTCATTTTGTCTGTCATAGTTGAAGTGTACCTATGATGAAAATTACAGGCCTCTCATCTTTTTAAGTGGGAGAACTTGCACAATTGGTGGCTGACTAAATACTTTTTTGCCCCACTGTACATGCATCGGCATCCACTCTGACCTACCTCACAGTAGTCCCCAAATCTCAAACATTGTTTTGACGTTACCACACACACTAAAAACCAACACTTAAAAATGTATTCACCTTACTTAACCAAATGGTGAATCACAATATTTATTGAGCAGCACCACAGTGACTTGGAGAGTTTTGCATACCTGGGCTGCCTATTACAGGAGGTGACATCAGAGCCTAACTATGCATAGCCATGTTGTCTATATTTACTTATCCTGTTACTGTTACTAATCACTGTTTGTTGGTCTTCCATCATCGACAGATCATTCAGTCAGATTACTAGAAATTGTAAACATATAGTAATGCAACCCTTTGTCTTTAGTATGTGCCCCATCACCCAAATTCCAATTTCAATGTACTACTCAGATAGGCCTTGCAGTGAAAATGCATGACTGCATCCACTGTTGAGCACAGTTGTCTGGAAAGGCCTTTAGGTTATCACGGGGTACTACAACACACAATACCCCTATCTAGGTTAGGGACATTTTCAGTATACAAACGTTGTGGAATGTTGCAGATAGAAATGCTGTGAATAGATCAGACACGATTCCTTTATTCTACATGTCAGAGAGGAATGTTTGTTCTCTTTCTGAACTTTTACAACATTGTGCCATGCAGAACACAACACTGTATTCAGCTTGAGCAACCCCTGTTTGTGTTGATGCTAAGAAAACCTCATTTAAGATGATGCTTGCTGAAAAAATTTAAACAACCGCATCAGCCCTTTCTACTCTCTACCCTTTAGTGATTTTGTGGATTGCGCCATATTATTCCTGCCATGCCACTACGCGATCCAAATGCTAACAAGGCCTTTGCTGGCCGCATGTGAAGAGGGGTGCAACATTGCATTAATCCGAGGCATTGGGGGAGACTTTAGTGTGGTTTTAATCTCCCACTGCTATATATTTTCCCCTCCAAAACAGGCTTGACGTTTTAATGTGTGGATCTTTTATTGTTGACTATATTTTGTTCCACACTTTATACATTCTTGGCAAACAGTGCCCTCCCCCTCAGGTTGCCATTGGCAACGGAGTCCACTCTCAATTTAGGCGGCAATATTCTAAAGCTTCTTGCTTTACCGTATTTATGATTCAAAATGAAAACACTTAAAAACTGGTTACGCTAAAACCAGGCCCCTGTTGTGTCACATGAAAACAATTGGAGTTTTCTAGCGCAGAATTCACTGAGGGGCCTCGACTGGATATTTCTGCTATACTTTTGGAAAATAACATAAAAACAAAGGCATAAAAGTGATGGCAACGAATAAAAGAATAGAGTATAAAAGTTTACAAAGATCATAGCTGCCACACCAGCATTAATAGCAGTGCCTTGAGTGAGTGTTAGAATCCTGCTGCTACCTTGGGCACTTGCCACACACACACACACACACCCACACACACACACACACACAAACAAAGAAACACAAACACACTGTCTCTCACTCTCACACACACAGTTACGCTGCTTCAAAACCACCACACATCATTTGTTAACTCATTCTCTCTCTTATGTTAAAGGGAAAGTTCACCCAAAAACCTTTCCGGGGCCTTGATAACACTTGCCTGGACTTCAGTCAGTACCCCAGACAGTGTTAAGGTCCATTGCTTGAGTATTTCGATTTTCTTTGTTACATCAAAATGCAACATTTCCGATTACCTCAGTCGGGGTCTAAACTTATTTTTGAGAGTTAGAGTAAGGATACACAAGGTGGTAATTTCGAAATCTTGTTATGTCAGTCACTTAGCCCATGTCAGCAAAAAAAAATTGATTGATAAATTAGTCTAGCCAGCTATCTAAACTTAGTAATCATGGTTGAATTACAGACCGGGGGGGCCCATTGACTTTGTTAGTCACTCTCAATCAGATATTAAATTAAAAACTGCAAACACTTCTCTCCACACTTTGACAAAATGTGTAGAATTGCAGGAAATTAGCTGTAAAACCAACAACATTTCACTTAGGTCCCCCAAAAGTCTAAGGCTGGCTGGATGCGGGTATGCAGACCTGTGAGCCACTGTGGTCCCTCATGATGAGTTCAGATATTTTCTGTGGCCCCCACCCCCATCAAAGTTGCCCATCCCTGTTCAAGAAGATTTTAATACATCAGGTTGTGTCAAAGTTCAGTATGAAGGCTTTGGAAAAACAATTGTTATTATCCTTGAATAACAATGTTAGTCTGATCTATAATGATGTGCTATTTTGATAGTTTTTTTGTCATTGTTTGTAACTTATTTTGAACGTAATGTTGCTGCTAAATTCTCATATGCCCGAAAAGAGCTTCTGGACATCAGAACAGCGATTACTCACCTCGAACTGGACAAATACTTTTTCTTTAATGAGTCTGACGTGAAGGATATACTGCTTCCCTGAGACCAGGCCCAAATCCCAGTCATTCGCAAGAAGAAAATACAGAAATACAGTGGGCGGAGGTTGAGGTGCCTTGTGAGAATTTGTTGGCGAGTGGGTAAACCGCATCTACCCTCAGTTCTATTGGCCAACGTGCAATCACTGGAAAATAAACCGGAAAATAAATTACGATCAAGACTGTCCTACCAACGGGACATAGAAACTGTAGTATCTTAAGTTTCACAGAGTTGTGGCTGAACGATGACATGGATAATATAGAGCTGGATGGGTTTTCCGTGCTTCGGCAGGACAGAGCAGCTACGTCTGGTTTGTCTATTTGTCAATAACAGCTGGTGCTCAATGTCTAATATTAAAGAAGTCTCGAGGTATTGCTCGCCTGAGGTAGAGTTGCTCATGAGAAGCTGCAGACCACACTACCTATCAAGATAATTTTCATCTATATTATTCGTAGCCATCTATTTACCACCACAAACCAATGCTGGCACTAAGACCGAACTCAATGAGCTGTATAAGGCCATAAGCAAAAAAGAAAATGCTAATCGAGAAGTGGTGTTCCTAGTGGACTTTAATGCAGGTACTTTAATGCAGGTAAACTTAAATCAGTTTTTCCTCATTTCTACCAGCATGCCTCATGTGCAACCAGAGAGAAAAAAACTCTAGAACACCTTTACTCTACACACAGAGACGCATAATTCTTTAAATGTTTTATTTAACCTTTATTTAACTAGGAAAGTCAGTTAAGAACACATTTTTACTGTCAATGACGGCCTACACCGACCAAACCCAGACGACGCTGGCCAATTTAGCGCCACCCTATGAGACTCCTAATCATTGCCTTTTGTGATACAGCCTGGAATCGAACCAGGGTGTCTGTAGTGACGCATCTAGCACAGATGCAGTGCCTTAGACCGCTGTGCCACTCAGGAGTAAGTGGTGCAGCATCATCCCGGGTTTGGCCTGTGTAGGCTGTCATTGAAAATAAGAATTTGTTCTTAACTGACCGAGTCAGGCCGAGTCTGTAATATCTATGTTTTAATCATGCCCCTATGCCCAAGAAAGCAAAGGTAACCTGCCTAAATGACCGTCGCCCGTAGCACGTTCGTAGCCATAAAGTGCTTTGAAAGGCTGATCATACAAAGCTCTCCCTTGCCCTCCATTTGGCAAATATGACCATAACTATATCCTCCTGATTCCTTCTTACAATCAAAAACTAAAGCAGGAAGAACCAGTTACTCACTCAGTACGGAAGTGGTCAGATGACACGGATGCTACTCTACAGTACTGTTTTGCTAGAACAGGCTGGAATATGTTCTGGGATTCATTCAATGGCATTGAGAAGTTTACCACCTCAGTCACCGGCTTCATCAATTAGTGCATTGACGACGTCGTCCCTACAGTGACCGTACGTACATATCCCAACCAGAAGCCATAGATTACAGGCTAAATGCTAGAGCTGCAGCTTTCAAGGAGTGAGACACTAATTTGGACGCTTATAAGAAATCCCACTATGCCCTCAGGTGAACCATCAAACAGGCAAAGTGTCAATACAGGACTAAGATTGAATCCTACCACACTGGCTCTGACGCTCGTTGGATGTGGCAGGGCTTGCAAATTATTGCGGACTGCAAAGGGACACCAAGCTGCGAGCTGCCCAGTGACGCGAGCCTACCAGACGTGGGATCACCCTCTCAGTAGCCGATGTGAGCAAGACCATCAAACAGGTCAACATTCACAAGGCCGCTGGGACAGACAGATTACCAGGATGTGTACTCAGAGCATCCGCAGACCAACTGGCAAGTGTCTTCACTGACACGTTCATCCTCTCTCTGACCGAGTCTGCAATACTTACATGTTTCAATCAGACCACCATAGTCCCTTTGCCCAAGAAAGTGAAGGTAACCTGCTTAAATGATTACTGCCCTTAGCACTCACATCGGTAGCCATGAAGTGCTTTGAAAGGCTGGTCATGGCACACATCAACACCATCATCCTGGAAACCCTAGACCCACTCCAATTTGCATACCGCCCCAACAGATAACACAATCTCAATCGCTCTCCACACTGCCCTTGGAAAAAATTAACACCTATGTGAGAATGCTGTTTATTGACTACAGCTCAGCGTTTCGCACCATAGTGCCCACAAAACTCATCACTAAATTAAGGACCCTGGGATTAAACACCCTCTGCAATTGAATGATGGACTTCCTGATGGGCCGCCCCCAGATGGTAAGGGTAGGTAGCAACACATCTGCCATGCTGATCCTCAACACTGGGGCCCCTCAGGAGTGCGTGTTTAGTCCTCTCCAACACCATCATTATGTTTGCTGATGACATAACAGTGGTAGGCATGATCAACGACAACAATGAGAGGAGGTCAGATACCTGGCATTGTGGTGCCAGGACAACAACCTTCCTCAACGTGAGCAAGACAAAGGAGCTGATTGTGGACTTCTTGCCATCCAGGACCTGCCAAGCTTCCTGCCATCCAGGACCTACAGTGGGGAGAACAAGTAATTGATACACTGCCTATTTTGCAGGTTTTCCTACTTACAAAGCATGTAGAGGTCTGTCATTTTTTATCATAGGTACACTTCAACTGTGAGAGATGGAATCTAAAACAAAAATCCAGGAAATCACATTGTATGATTTTTAAGTAATTAATTAGCATTTTATTGCATGACATAAGTATTTGATCACCTACCAACCAGTAAGAATTCCGGCTCTCACAGACATGTTAGTTTTTCTTTAAGAAGCCCCCCTGTTCTCCACTCAATACCTGTATTTACTGCACCTGGTTGAACTCGTTACGTGTATAAAAGACACCTGTCCACACACTCAATCAAACAGACTCCAACCTCTCTACAATGGCCAAGACCGGAGAGCTGTGTTAGGACATCAGGGTTAAAATTGTAGACCTGCACAAGGCTGGGATGGGCTACAGGACAATAGGCAAGCAGCTTGATGAGAAGGCAACAACTATTTAGTTTTAGATTCCGTCTCTCACAGTTCAAGTGTACCTATGATAAAAATTACAGACCTCTACATGCTTTGTAAGTAGGAAACACTGCCGATTTTGCAGGTTATCAAATACTTGTTCAACCCACTGTAAATACTAGGCGTGTCACAGGAAGGCCCAAAAATTGTCAGACTCCAGTCACCCAAGTCATAGACTGTTCCCTCTACTACCGCACGGCAAGTGGTACCAGAGCGCCACGTCTAGGTCCAGAAGGCTGCTAAACAGCTTCTACCCACAAGATTGCTGAACAATTAATCCATAGGCCAGCCAGACTATTTACATTGACCCACCTCCCATTTGTTTTTACACTGCTGCAAATATCTGTGTATTATACAGTTGAAGTTAACATACACCTTAGCCAAATACATTTAAACTCAGTTTTTCACGATTCCTGAGATTTAATCCTTGTAAAAATTCCCCGTCTTAGGTCTGTTAGGATCACCACTTTATTTTAAGAATGTGAAATGTCAGAATAATAGTAGCGAGAATGATTTATTTCAGCTTTTATTTCTTTCATCACATTCCCAGTGGGTCAGAAGTTAACATACACTCAATTAATATTTGGTAGCATTGCCTTTAAATTGTTTAACTTTGGTCAAACGTTTCGGATAGCCTTCCACAAGCTTCCCACAATATGTTGGGTGAATTTTGGCCCATTCCTCCTGACAGAGCTGGTGTAACTGAGTCAAGTTTGTAGGCGTCCTTGCTCGCACACGCTTTTTTCAGTTCTGCCCACAAATTTTCTACAGGATTGAGGTCAGGGCTTTGTGGTGGCCACTCCAATACCTTGACTTTGTTGTCCTTAAGCCATTTTGCCACAACTTTGGAAGTGTGCTTGGGGTCATTGTCCATTTGAAAGACCCATTTGCGGCCAAGCTTTAACTTCCTGACTGATGTCTTGAGATGTTGTTTCAATATATCCACGTAATTTTCCTACCTCATGATGCCATCTATTTTGTGAAGTGCACCAGTCCCTTCTGCATCAAAGCACCCCACAACATGATGCTGCCACCCCTGAGCTTCATGGTTGGGATGGTGTTCTTCGGCTTGCAAGCTTCCCCCTTTTTCCTCCAAACATATCGATGATCATTATGGCCAAACAATTATATTTTGTTTTATCAGACCAGAGGACATTTCTCCAAAAAGCATGATCTTTCCCCACGTGCAGTTGCAAACCATAGTCTGGCTTTTTTATGGTGGTTTTGGAGCAGTGGCTTCTTCCTTGCTGAGCGGCCTTTCAGGTTATGTAGATATTTGACTCATTTACTGTGGATATAGATACTTTTGTACCTGTTTCCTCCAGAATCTTCACAAGGTCCTTGTTCTGGGAACGATTTGCACTTTTCGCACCAAAGTACGTTAATCGTTAGGAAACAGAATGTGTCTCCTTCCTGAGCGGTATAATGGCTGCGTGGTCGCAGGGTGTTTATACTTGCATACTATTGTTTGTACAGATGAACGTGGTACCTTCAGGCGTTTGGAAATTGGTCCCAAGGATGAACCAGACTTTTGGAGGTCTACAATTTTTCTCGGCTGATTTCTTTTGATTTTCCCATAATGTCAAGCAAAGAGGCACTGCGTTTGTAGGTATGCCTTGAAATACATCCACAGGTACACCTCCAATTGACTCACAATTGAGTCAATTGGAGGCGCACAATTGGCCCAGCGTCGTCCGGGTTAGGGAGGGTTTGGCCGGCAGGGATATCCTTGTCTCATTGTTGACTAGCGACTCCTCTGGCAGGCCAGGCGCAGTGCATGCAGACACATTCGCCATGTGTACGGTGTTTCCTCTGACACATTGGTGCAGCTGGATGGGCATTATGTCAATAAGCAGTGTGCTTGATTGGGTTGTGTTTCGTAGGACGCATGGCTCTCGACCTTCCCCTCTCCCGAGTCCGTACGGGAGTTGCAGCGATGAGACAAGACTGTAACTACTACCAATTCGATATCATGAAATTGGGCAGAAAAAAAGTGTGAAAAAAAGGATAAAAATAGAAATAATCTGTCTGTAAAGAATTGCTGGGCATATTACTTGTGTCATTCACAAAGTAGATGTCTTAACCGACTTGCCAAAACTATAGTTCGTTATCAAGACATTTGTGGAGTAGTTGAAAAATTAGTTTGAATTACTCCAACCTAAGTGTATGTAAACTTCTGACTTCACCTGTATATGCATACAGTAGTCACTTTACTCCTACCTATATGTACAAATTACCTCAATGTACCTGTACCCCAGCACATTGACTTGGTACCAGTACCCCCTGTATGTAGCCTCGTTATTGTTATTTTGTGTTACTTTTTATTTAATTTTTTTATTTATTTTATTTGGTAAATATTTTCTTGAACTGCATTTTTTGTTAAGGGTTTGTAAGTAAGCATTTCACGGAAAAGTTTGCACCTGTTGTATTCGGAGCATGTTACAAATAAAACAATCTATGATTTGATTTGATCTCTTGCTGTAAATTAGTGATGGGCAATGCAAATAAAATTGTGAATCCATTCATTCAAACCGTTCAATTAGATGAATTGAATGGGATACTATTCAGGTTTTTGAGTTCTGAAGCTTCCAGTTGGTTTTGTGATACTCAAATGTGTCCGATTACTGTCTTACTTGATCATTTGCGTGTAGATTCTCAGATTATCTTTGCATATTTATGCAACAGGAGACTTCCAAGGTGAAGCTTAAAGTAACAAACCAATGCTTTCCCAGAAATGTAGAAAAATTACACCTCTTCATTTTTCCATCATGTTCTTTCCTCAGTCTACTCCCGGTGGAGGGATCATGGTCATGCCAAAAGGCGTCGGTCATTACATATTTCTCCTATGTTGATTTATATTACTCTCGAGAAGACAGTTACCAAGAAAAGAGAAGCATCAATGCATCTGGCACTGGATAGAGATGAGATAAGAGTGAGAGACCTTCCACCAAAATAATTTCAAACCAATGAGACAATTCATTCATACCAAGCCAAAATGGTGGTCTGCTCTTTGAATGTGGGGAAAGGCAAGCTAATGTTAATGTTGTCCCAACGTTTTGTTTGGGTGGATGTGAAAATGCTCGAAAGCAATAATCGCAAAGATCTCAATCATAACTCAAATATTTGCAACGCAATATTTTTGCAGGTTTGCATGTGAATATCACATGTATATCTGTTTTCAAATGTTGAGGTTAAATGTCACACATTAATCCATATTTTGTATTAGATTGACATGTTAACATCACATTTTCACGTCAGGAGAATGACAAAAGCAGTTTCACATGTGAAATTTGTAGATTCACATGTTAAAAGCTTTCATATGTGAAAATCAGATAGGCAGTTTCACAGGAAAAGCATTCACATGTCAAAATGTGGAATTGCAAGTTTACATGTGAAAATCAATAGTGGGAAAATGTGATTTGACATATAGAATTGCATTTTCACGTGAAACTGCATTTGCATTGTTACATGTCAATAACCTACACATATACTTGCAATTCCATATGTGAAAGTGAAAATCTAAATTGCAGTTTCACATGTAAGACAACTTCAACTGTGAAAATGTAACTTGCACATGTGGAATTGCAGATTGAAATAATGTTATTCTCCTCACATGTGAAAAGATGGTGTTAACATGTTACAATAGCAATGTTTCCACTGGTGGAATTAGGGTGACCACATCTAAAATGCCCACATTAATCAAATGAATTGAATCACGTTCAACTTTACCAACAAATTAATAATGGACTCATATTTGATTGTGTATATTCTCAATGGGGTTTATTAAAATAGACCCTCCCACACCTGGACACCACTACTACCACTCGTTCACAGCATGTCGACATGCGCAAGGGAGGTATAAAAGGTGTACAGTGGTTCCTCCTTTAAAAGTTGCGAGTTTACACCGTGGGACTTAGAGGTATCCAGTGTCACGGCTTCATTGCTCCAGACCACCACAAGGGGGAGTTAGAGCACTCATTATGCATTTGGGTCCCAAGGTTTTCATATGACCAATCATATCGAGTGGATCAAGTGACGAAGTTGACGTGAGCCATTTGCCGCTGGTGCCGCTGACAAAACATTACGGTGGAAACAAATATAAGTAATAATAACGTCATAACAAGTCAAGCAAAAAATGTACAATTGCGAGGAATATGTTAGTGAATGTAGAGATAAATGATTGACCATATTTTTTTGTCATAAAGATAATTCACAAAAATCACTATTTAGCAAGTTAGCTGACTAACTAGCATTTACTGCAAATTGAATGTACAATTGTGTTAGCTTGCCGTGCTTATATTTGCCATGCAATGCAGCTAAAGTAACATAGCTAGTTAACTATTTATTTGCTTATTGTGTAGTGGAGGATAAGAATAACTGTATGCCTATGGATGTGTGGCTAGCTACAGTATGTAGCCGATCTGTGTGTGGACCCTAAAACGTTTGGTATGAATATTAGTTCAGAACCTGTGAACCTCAGCTATGATAGTTGTTATATCGATTTAAAGTCTGAATTGTATTAATAAAGCCTATTGATTGAGTAGAATACACTACCATTCAAAAGTTTGGGGCCACAAGAAATGTCCTTGTCTTTGAAAGAAAATTAAAAAAAATTGTCCATTAAAAAATCAAATTCATCAGAAATACAGTGCAGATGTTGTTAATGTTGTAAATGACTATTGTAGTTGTAAACGGCAGATTTTTATGGAATATTTAAATATAGGCATACAGAGGCCCATTATCAGCAACCATCACTCTTGTGTTCTAATGGCATGTTGTGTTAGCTAATCCAAGATTTTTTTTTGCAATTATGTTAGCACAGCTGAAAACTGTTATGCTGATTAAAGAAGCAATAAACTGGCTTTTTTTAGACTAGTTGAGTGTCTGGAGCATCAGCATTTGTGGGTTCGATTACAGGCTCAAAATGGCCAGAAACAAAGCACTTTCTTCTGAAACTCATCAGTCTATTTTTGTTCTGGGAAATGAAGGCTATTCCATGCGTGAAATTGCCAAGAAATTTAAGATCTCATACAGCGCTGTGTACTACTCCCTTTACAGAACAGAGCAAACTGTCTCTAACCAGAATAGAAAGAGGAGTCACAAGTCCTCAACTGGCAGACTCATTAAATACTACCCGCAAAACACCTGTAATACGTCAACAGTGAAGAGGCGACTCCAGGATGATGGCCTTCTAGGCAGAGTTCCTCTGTCCAGTGTCTGTGTTCTTTTGCCCATCTTAATCTATTATTTTTATTGGCCAGCCTGAGATATGGCTTTTTCTTTGCAACTCTGCCTAAAACGCCAGCATCCCGTAGTCGCCTCTTCACTGTTGACGTTGAGACTGGTGTTTTCCGTTTACAGCTACAATAGTAATTTACAACATGTCTACACTGTATTTCTGATCAATTTGATGTTATTTTAATTAATGGACAAAAAAATAGATTTTCTTTTAAAAACAAGGACATTTCTAAGTGACCCCGAACTTTTGAATGGTAGTGTACATGTACTGTAGTTATTACCACGCATGAGATCCCCACATTGTAGCCTACACATTGAATATATTCACTGATCATGTACTCTTCCTTGGCAAGGTGCGGTTCAGGTATGAATCTCTGTGAGACATTCTTTTTCAGTCATATCCAATAGCAGGTGTATCAAACTCCATTCATGTGCCTGCATGTAAACTCAGCAAAAAAAAGAAACATCCCTTTTCAGAACCCTGTTCCAAAGATAATTCGTAAAAATCTAAATAACTTCACGGGGTTAAACACTGTTTCCCATGCTTGTTCAATGAAACATAAACAATTATTGAACATCCACCTGGAGAGCAGTCGTTAAGACACTGACAGCTTAGAGACGCTATGCAATTAAGGTCACAGTTATGAAAACTTACGACACTAAAGAGGCCTTTCTACTGACTCTGAAAAACACTAACAGAAAGATGCAGAGTCCCTGCTCATCTGGGTGAACATGCCTTAGGCATGCTGCAAGGAGGCATGAGGACTGGAGATGTGGCCAGGGCAATACATTGCCTAAGGTGCCTAAGACAGCACTACAGGGAGACAGGACGGTCAGCTGATCGTCGTCACAGTGGCAGACCACGTGTAACAACACCTGCACAGGATTGGTACATCCGAACATCACACAGGTACAGGTACAGGATGGCAGGATGGCAACAACAACTGCCTGAGTTACACCAGGAACGCACAATCCCTCCATCAGTGCTCAGATTCTCCGCAATAGGCTGAGAGAGGCTGTAGGCCTGTTGTAAGGCAGGTCCTCACCAGACATCACCGGCAACAACATCACCTATGGGCACAAACCCACTGTAGCTGGACCAGACAGGATTGTCAAAAAGTGCTCTTCACTGACGAGTCACGGTTTTGGCTCCCCAGGGGTGATGGTCGGATTAGCGTTTATCGTCAAAGGAATGAGCGTTACACCAAGGCCATACTCTGGATTGATTTGGAGGTGGAGGGTCAGTCTTGGTCTGGGGCGGTGTGTCACAGCATCATCGGACTGAGCTTGTTGTCATTGCAGTCAATCTCAATGCTGTGCTTTACAGGGAAGACATCCTCCTCCTTCATGTGTTACCGTTCCTGCAGGCTCATCCTGACATGATCCTCCAGCATGACAATGCCACCAGCCATACTGCTCGTTCTGTGTGGGATTTCCTACAAGACAGGAATGTCAGTGTTCTGCCATGGCCAGCGAAGAGCCCAGATCTCAATCCCATTGAGACCGACTGGAACCTGTTGGATCGGAGGGTGAGGGCTAGGGCCATTCCCTCAAGAAATGTCAGGGAACTTGCAGGTGCCTTGGTTGAAGAGTGGGGTAACATCACACAGCAAGAACTGGCAAATCTGGTGCTGTCCATGAGGAGGATATGCACTGCAGTACTTAATGCAGCTGGTGGCCACACCAGATTCTGACTGTTACTTTTGATTTTGACCCCCCCCCCCTTTTGTTCAGGGACACATATTTCCATTTCTGTTAGTCACATGTCTTTGGAACTTGTTCAGTTGATGTCTCAGTTGTTGAATCTTGTTATTCTCATACAAATATTTGCACATGTTAAGTTTGCTGAAAATAAACGCAGTTGACAGTGAGAGGTAATTTATTTTTTTGCTGAGTTTATGTATTACTATTATACTGCTCAACAGTGTTTACCACTCCTGCTCCTGGGACATCAATGATTACACATTACAACTATGCAATAAACTAGAAACCTAATTTGTAGTTCATGTATACAGAAAAAATACAGATATGCATAGGAAGTGTAGTGTACTAGCTCACTTCATCTGCATTAATCTGAGGACATAAGATAGGTGTAGTATTTCAATGAGAGACTTAACGTTTAATGGCTGCAGGGGCAGTATTGAGTAGCTTGGATGAAAAGGTGCCCATTGTAAACGGCCAGCTCCTCACTGTCAGTTGCTAATATATGCATATTATTATTGGTATTGGATAGAACACACTCTGAAGTTTCTAAAACTGTTTGAACTATGTCTGTGAGTGTAACAGAACTCATATAATAGGCAAAAACCTGAGAAATTCCACTTCCTGTATTTTTTTTCTTCTGGGGGTGGCAGATCTTCAACCAAGTTCTCATTGAAATTACAGTGAGATATGGATGAGTTTTCACTTCCTACGTCTTCCACTAGATGTCAACAGTCAATAGAACTTTGTCTGATGACTCTAATGCGAAGGGGGGTAGAATGACACAGGAAATAGTTACCACTGCTACGTGTTGACCATGCATTCACCATGCGTGTTCACAGGGGAAGCACCTGCGTTCCATCGCTCATTTGATGTAATTCTAATTCTCCGGTTCGAATTTTATTCAAGGTATATGTAAACAACATTCTAAAGATTGATTCAGTACATCGTTTGACATGTTTCTACTGACTGTTACGGAACCTTTGGACATTTCGTCACATTATAGTGGACGCGCTTTGTGACTTTGGAATTGATTACCAAACGCGCTAACCAAAGTAGCCAATTGGACATAAATAACGGACATTTTCGAACAAATCAAGCATTTATTGTGGACCTGGGATTCATAGGACTGCATTCTGATGAAGTTCAAAGGTAAGGAAACAGTTATCATGTTTTTTCTGGTTTCTGTTGACTCCAACATGGCGGCTAATTTGGCTATTGTTCTGAGCGCCGTCTCAGATTATTGCATGTGTTGCTTGTTCCGTAAACTTTAAAAAAAAATCTGACACAGCGGTTGCATTAAGGAGAGGTCTATCTATAATTCCATGTGTATCATCTACATTTATGATGAATATTTCTGTTGAAACGATGTGGCTATGCAAAATCACTTGATGTTTTTGGAACTAGTGAATCTAAATAGCCAAAGTAAATTCAGATAATTTGATATAAATATGAACTTTATCAAACAAAATGTGCATGTATTATGTAACATGAAGTCCTATGAGTGTCATCTGATGAAGATAATTCAAGGTTAGTGATTAATTTTATCTATATTTCTGGTTTTTGTGAATGCTATATTTCACTGGAAAATGGCTGTGCTTATTGTGGTTTAGTGGAGACCAAACATAATCGTTTGTAGTGCTTTCGCTGAAAAGCCTATTTGAAATCGGACACTTTGGTGGGATTAACAACAAGATTACCTTTACAATGATATAAGACACATGTATGTTTTAGGAATTGTAATTATGAGATTTCTGTGGTTTGAATTTGGCGCCCTCTATTTTCACTGGTAGTTGTCATATCGATCCCGGTATTGGGATTGCAGCCATAACAAGTTAATTTCAACCAGTGGAGAATGTGAAACGTTTTATTGAAAGTTCATTATCCAGGTGTTATAAAAACATAGTACATGCATTTTAAAAATTATGATTGTAATATTATACATACAAGTCCAATCTGTACTTCAATGCACATATGGTGTGTATTATAAAAAAAGAGGAAGTGGGGAGAGAGGTGTAGAAGACAGAGGGAAAGAGGTAAGAGCAGAGGAGCAGGGAAGACAGCATATGATTCATGAACTACAGTGCTTCCCAAATATTCTCTCAGGTTATTACAATTACATAGTGTCTCTAGCCAGTGTCTCCTAACCAGGCTTTTGGGCCCCCAGTTGGCCCGAAGGTTATCTAAAGAGCGGGTGAGGTGGCGATGACG
Source organism: Oncorhynchus mykiss (assembly GCF_057628025.1). NCBI lineage: Eukaryota > Metazoa > Chordata > Actinopteri > Salmoniformes > Salmonidae > Oncorhynchus > Oncorhynchus mykiss. The sequence goes on from NC_143046.1 coordinate 46,966,010, forward strand.
GGACTGGTTTCCTCTCTCACATCAAAACATACCTGCAGACGAGAGACAGATGGATAGAGAGAGCATGTTTAAGCCTTGATTTTTTTCTTCTAACATGGTCAGTCATCATAATCATCAGGAGGTGAAATGCAAAACTGACCTTGGATCATTAACTCTGGGACTACTACATCTCTATTTGTATTTCAATGTAAATCATCTCTTTAATAATACTGCCTGTTGACCCGACCAAGTGACCTCTCACTTATGATCTCACTTACCCTCTGTTTCAGCCAGTTCAGATGCAGGAGGGGTTCACCAACACAGCTGATATAACTGTGTGTGTGTTGTCTCACCTGTTGTCCACACTAAGTGGCTACAGAGTACATTATGCTGAAAAACAGACACATGAGGACAAACAATAGAAGATAATGTCATTATTAAACTTTTACATTATCAGATCACAAATGAATACCACTTGAAGCTTGATGATGACTTGATCATGTGAATCCGTTGTGTAGTGCTAAGTCAACAGCTGGTAAGGTGTCCGGTTCAACCTCTGTACTTAAAGGGTGATTATTCCAACTCTCTGCCCACAGACGAGGTAGGAACACATATCCCACACAGAAGAGGTGGATAGAATTCGGCAGGTCTAGCCTTCTTCCTCCAAACTGTGCAGCAAGTTGTAATTCTGACATATAACAGCACTCCAAACAGGAGGACAAAAAAATGTTTAGTCAGCCACCAATTGTGCAAGTTCTCCCACTTAAAAAGATAAGAGAGGACTGTAATTTTCATCATAGGTGCACTTCAACTATGACAGACAAAATGAGAAAAAAAATCCAGAAAATCATATTGTAGGATTTGTATTAATGTATTTGCAAATTATGGTGGAAAATAAGTATTTGGTCAATAACAAATGTTTATCTCAATACTGTTGCTGGTATTTTTGGCCCATTCCTCCATGCAGATCTCCTCTAGAGCAGTGATGTTTTGGGGCTGTTGCTGGGCAACACTGACTTTCAACTCCCTCCAAAGATTTTCTATGGGGTAGAGATCTGGAGACTGGCTAGGCCACTCCAGGACCTTGAAATGCTTCTTACGAAGCCACTCCTTCGTTGCCCGGGCGATGTGTTTGGGATCATTGTCATGCTGAAAGACCCAGCCACGTTTCATCTTCGATGCCCTTGCTGATGGAAGGAGATTTTCACTCAAAATCTCACGATACATGGCCCCATTCCTTCTTTCCTTTACACGGACAAGTCGTCCTGGTCCCTTTGCAGAAAAACAGCCCCAAAGCATGATGTTTCCACCCCCATGCTTCACAGTAGGTATGGTGTTCTTTGGATGCAACTCAGCATTCTTTGTCCTCCAAACATGAAGAGTTGAGTTTTTACCAAAAAGTTATATTTTGGCTTCATCTGACCATATGACATTCTCCCAATCTTCTTCTGGATCATCCAAATGCTCTCTAGCAAACTTCAGACGGGCCTGGACATGTACTGGCTTAAGCAGGGGGACACGTCTGGCACTGCAGGATTTGAGTCCCTGGCGGCGTAGTGTGTTACTGATGGTAGGCTTTGTTACTTTTGTCCCAGCTCTCTGCAGGTCATTCACTAGGTCCCCCCGTGTGGTTCTGGGATTTTTGCTCACCGTTCTTGTGATCACGGGGTGAGATCTTGCGTGGAGCCCCAGATCGAGGGAGATTATCAGTGGTCTTGTATGTCTTCCATTTCCCAATAATTGCTCCCACAGTTGATTTCTTCAAACCAAGCTGCTTACCTATTGAAGATTCAGTCTTCCCAGCCTGGTGCAGGTCTACAATTTTGTTTCTGGTGTCCTTTGACAGCTCTTTGGTCTTGGCTATAGTGGAGTTTGGAGTGTGACTGTTTGATGTTGTGGACAGGTGTCTTTTATACTGATAACAAATTCAAACAGGTGCCATTAACACAGGTAACGAGTGGAGGACAGAGAAGCCCATTAAAGAAGAAGTTACAGGTCTGTGAGAGCCAGAAATCTTGCTTGTTTCTAGGTGACCAAATGCTTATTTTCCACCATAATTTGCAAATAAATTCATAAAAAATCCTACAATGTGATTTTCTGGATTTTTTTTCCCTCATTTTGTCTGTCATAGTTGAAGTGTACCTATGATGAAAATTACAGGCCTCTCTCAACTTTTTAAGTGGGAGAACATGCACAATTGGTGGCTGACTAAATACTTTTTTGCCCCACTGTATCACTCCAGTTTAAATTACTAAATGGTAATTACTTCGCCACTGTTGGCCTATTTATTGCCTTACCTCCTTACTTCATTTGCACACACTGTATACATATTTTTCTATTGTGTTATTGTCTGTACGTTTGTTTATCCCATGTCTAACTCTGTGTTGTTTTTGTCGCACTGCTTTGCTTTAACCTTTCTGATCTCCCCATCCCGGATCCGGGTTCGTGAATACAGACTCAAGCTCATTACCATAACGCAACGTTAACTATTCATGAAAATCGCAAATGAAATGAAATAAATATGCCATCTCTCAAGCTTAGCCTTTTGTTAACAACACTGTCATCTCAGATTTTCAAAATATGCTTCTCAACCATTGCAAAACAAGCATTTGTGTAACAGTATTGATGGCTAACGTAGCATTTAGCATTAACATTCAGCTGGCAACATTTACACAAAAAAACAGAAAAGCATTCAAAAAAATCATTTACCTTTGAAGAACTTCAGATGTTTTCAATGAGGAGACTCTCAGATAGCAAATGTTCAGTTTTTCCTGAAAGATTATTTGTTTAGGACAAATCGCTCCGTTTTCTGCGTCACGTTTAGCTATGAAAAAACCCCTGTATCCAGGATTGTGTAAATCTATCAGCAAGCTCATTAGCATAACACAACGTTAACTATTTATGAAAATCGCAAATGAAATGAAATAAATATGCCATCTCTCAAGCTTAGCCTTTTGTAAACAACACTGTCATCTCAGATTTTCAAAATATGCTTCTCAACCATAGGAAAACAATCATTTGTGTAAAAGTAGCTAGCTAGAGTTAGCATTTCGCGTTAGCATTTAGCGTTAGCATTAGCGTTAGCATCCAGCACGCAACATTAACAAAAACATAAAAGCCTTCAAATAAAATCATTTACCTTTGAAGAACTTCTGATGTTTTCAATGAGGATACTCTCAGTTAGATAGCAGATGCTCAGTTTTTCCAAAAAGATTCCTTGTGTATTAGAAATAGCTCCGTTTTATACATCACATTTGGCTACCAAAAAAAATCCATAAATTCAGTCCTCAAAACGCAAACTTTTTTCCAAATTAACTCCATAATATCGACTGAAAACATGGCAAACGTTTTTTAGAATCAAGCCTCAAGGTGTTTTTCACATATCTCTTCATTGATACATCGTTCTTGGATACATGCTTTCTCTCCTGAATCCCAGGAGAAAATGACCGCACCTGAAGATTACGCACAAATTTAGACAAAGGACACCGGGCGGACCTCTGGAAAATGTAGTCTCTTATGGCCAATCTTCCAATGATATGCCTACAAATACGTCACAATGCTGCTAAGACCTTGGGCGAACGACAGAAAGTGTAGGCTCGTTCCTTGCGCAATCACAGCCATATAAGGAGAGAATGGAAAACAGAGCTTCAGAAATTCTGCTAATTCCTGGGTGATGCATCATCTTGGTTTCGCCTGTAGAATGAGTTCTGGGGCACTTACAGACAAAATCTTTGCAGATTCTGAAACTTCAGAGTGTTTTCTTTCCAAAACTGTCAAGAATATGCATAGTCGAGCATCTTTTCGTGACAAAATATCGCGCTTAAAACGGGAACGTTTTTTATCCAAAAATGAAATAGCGCCCCTAGAGCTCTAACTGGTTAACTTGGCCAGGTCGCAGTTGTAAATGAGAACTTGTTCTCAACTGGTCTACCTGGTTAAATAAAGTTGAAACAAAAAATGTAAAAAAATAATTCTGGCAACGATACCTGCACCATCTACATGCTGGAAAGACTCCCTAACTTTTCGCCATTGTACACGATGGCCCATTACTTGGAGTCTTCCTTTGATCATTCTAAAGCCCTGACTTTCTGGTCGAACTCTTCATCTGACATATCAGAATAGCATTCCCTGACAGACATATTGTGTTCTTTCATTCTTCTGTACACTGTCATGAAATATGATTATATATCGACTATGAAACAAATAGGACATGGCCTGCTTATGAGTTGACATGAAAAAAGTTAGATGAATTTTACTGAAAATGGAGAGAACAGGCATTCGTAGCCACATGTTTTTGGTTAGCTTGAGAATAACAATTGCATGATTTATCATTCTACGGTATTTATGTATCTACAGTGCCTTGCGAAAGTATTCGGCCCCCTTGAACTTTGCGACCTTTTGCCACATTTCAGGCTTCAAACATAAAGATATAAAACTGTATTTTTTTGTGAAGAATCAACAACAAGTGGGACACAATCATGAAGTGGAACGACATTTATTGGATATTTCAAACTTTTTTAACAAATCAAAAACTGAAAAATTGGGCGTGCAAAATTATTCAGCCCCCTTAAGTTAATACTTTGTAGCGCCACCTTTTGCTGCGATTAAAGCTGTAAGTCGCTTGGGGTATGTCTCTATCAGTTTTGCACATCGAGAGACTGAAATTTTTTCCCATTCCTCCTTGCAAAACAGCTCGAGCTCAGTGAGGTTGGATGGAGAGCATTTGTGAACAGCAGTTTTCAGTTCCTTTCACAGGTTCTCAATTGGATTCAGGTCTGGACTTTGACTTGGCCATTCTAACACCTGGATATGTTTATTTTTGAACCATTCCATTGTAGATTTTGCTTTATGTTTTGGATCATTGTCTTGTTGGAAGACAAATCTCCGTCCCAGTCTCAGGTCTTTTGCAGACTCCATCAGGTTTTCTTCCTGAATGGTCCTGTATTTGGCTCCATCCATCTCCCCATCAATTTTAACCATCTTCCCTGTCCCTGCTGAAGAAAAGCAGGCCCAAACCATGAGGCTGCCACCACCATGTTTGACAGTGGGGATGGTGTGTTGCTTTTACGCCAAACATAACGTTTTGCATTGTTGCCAAAAAGTTCAATTTTGGTTTCATCTGACCCGAGCACCTTCTTCCACATGTTTGGTGTGTCTCCCAGGTGGCTTGTGGCAAACTTTAAACAATACTTTTTATGGATATCTTTAAGAAATGGCTTTCTTCTTGCCACTCTTCCATAAAGGCCAGATTTGTGCAATATACGACTGATTGTTGTCCTATGGACAGAGTCTCCCACCTCAGCTGTAGATCTCTGCAGTTCATCCAGAGTGATCATGGGCCTCTTGGCTGCATCTCTGATCAGTCTTCTCCTTGTATGTGTTGAAAGTTTAGAGGGACGGCCAGGTCTTGGTAGATTTGCAGTTGTCTGATACTCCTTCCATTTCAATATTATCGCTTGCACAGTGCTCCTTGGGATGTTTAAAGCTTGGGAAATCTTTTTGTATCCAATTCCGGCTTTAAACTTCTTCACAACAGTATCTCGGACCTGCCTGGTGTGTTCCTTGTTCTTCATGATGCTCTCTGCGCTTTTAACGAACCTCTGAGACTATCACAGTGCAGGTGCATTTATACGGAGACTTGATTACACACAGGTGGATTGTATTTATCATCATTATTCATTTAGGTCAACATTGGATCATTCAGAGATCCTCACTGAACTTCTGGAGAGAGTTTGCTGCACTGAAAGTAAAGGGGCTGAATAATTTTGCACGCCCAATTTTTCAGTTTTTGATTTGTTAAAAAAGTTTGAAATATCCAATAAATGTCGTTCCACTTCATGATTGTGTCCCACTTGTTGTTGATTCTTCACAAAATAATACAGTTTCATATCTTTATGTTTGAAGCCTGAAATGTGGCAAAAGGTCGCAAAGTTCAAGGGGGCCGAATACTTTCGCAAGGCACTGTATGTAATATAGTACAATGGTATGAACTGACACTGAATCGTAAGAGCTAATTACTAGCTATGTAGAAGATGGATGGAAGAACGCCCAGTGCTGCATACCTGAGATGCCATCATCCTTCGTAGGTGTCCGATATGACTTCCTTTGTGTTGGAAAAAAGGCTGAACTGTAACGATCTGGGTGTAGTGGTTGCGAAGTCAGGTGCAGGAAGCAGAGAGTTCAGGGTAGTGCAAACGGTGAACATAAGCCACCCCACGAAACACAGGGCGCACACAAAACAAATGCCCCAAACACAGGGACTTAACCAGTCCAGCAACAAAACATGAAATGGGAAACACTTTAACCTCAAACGTGCACCCTACTCACACAAACAATCCTGCACAAAGAGCAGGCGGGCCTACTGATAAACATAGCCCAACTAATCAGCCCAAACAAAAAACAGGTGAAACCAATAAACAGAAAGGGGGAAAAGGATCAGTGGCTGCTAGTAGACCGGTGACAACGACCGCCGCCACCCGAACAGGACGGGGAGCCACCTTCGGTAGGAGTCGTGACATGAACCGTATTGGTTGTAGCCAAACTGACACAAAAAAATGGCCAAAAGGGAGGATGGTTGATAGCGAAATTAAATTGGAGTTTTGTTTTCAAATACGTTTTTTGTTCTCTAAATATTTTTGGGGAATAAAATGCATAAAGTTTTGCGCTCTATTACAAGATATTTGATAGCAATTTTCTTTTTTACTTTGAAGTATCGTTTTTGCTTTCAGAACAATTATTTTTTATTTAAAATAAAAAAGTTTTGCTCTCGAAAAAGACACAAATGTACCTCCATAGCATATAACAATTTGCCTGTGACTAACCAGACTTTCATACAAACTTGCTATGCAGAATTCTTGATGCACAACCAAAAGTGCTGCCATATCCTGCCAGCATGCCCACAAGTGAGCCACTCAGGCAGAGAATGATGCGTGAAAGAGGGCGAGGAACGAGATGGGATTTGTTGCAAGTTGGGGAGGGGGGCTAATAGCTGAACATTAGACTGTTCAACCTTTACTAAAGAATAGTCTAATAGCCGAGCTAGGTGTGTAACCTCCCCATCACAGACATGATTTGCCCTAACGACCAATAGCACTGATTATGATTTTGGGTCCCAATGCACTGCTGTGTCTCTAACTGACAATGGGCAACATAAACCAAATAATAAATTGGGCAATGTAAACCAAATAATAAACTAATAATTGTGCACGACTTCAAATGAAACAAGCAAGGAGCATGTTTTGAAACCTCAACCTTCTTGCCCAAAATCCAGCGCGCTATTGACTGTGCTCAAGCCATTGACTGTGCTATTGACTGTGCTCAATTGAGTTTGCTCAATGTTAGGTAACGACTTTTCAAATAAGTTACCTTACACATAACGTTGGCTGATCATTTTTTAGCTTCATTGTCCTTACGAACCACATAGCATATCATTACAGCAGTATGTTAGTTTTCCACCTAACATTAGTAGTTATACATCAAACTTGCCAGTATGTTAAGTATAGGCTATCTAACTACCCAATGTTTATTGACTTGATTATTCCCGTCATTCTTAGCTTAGCTAAATGGTATAGTCGTTGTGCGTTCTCAATGGACATCCGGGTGCTTTCTTAAATTGTTTCCAGCAGCACAGTTACAGGCACCAACACTCTGGTTAACACGAAAACTGCCTAACCAGCTCTGCTAGGGCAAGTAAAATGGTCAGAGTGGTCTCATTTGTGCCTGGAAGTAACGTTATCGTGGGTGCTTGACTGCCATTGTAAGACCATAATGCTCGAATCCTCGGCCCAAATGTACAGTGTGTGCTCAGAGAGCGAAAAGGTCTGAATGTACAAACTGACAACGCTATGAATTTATGAGCGCAGATTGAATTTAACTAAGCAAGTCAGTTAAAACCTGTTAGAGATACTGGTTCCCAGTTGGGAACCTACCCTCCCACGTTCAGCTGGAACGGTGGTGCATGGAACGCAAAAATATTCGTAGAAATATTTAACCTCCACACATTAACAAGTCCAATAGCTCAAATGAAAGATAAACACCTTGTTCATCTAGCCAGCAAGTCAGATTTCTAAAATGTTTTACGGCGAAAACATAGCACATATATATGTCAAACCACCACCAGACACAGCTCATTTGAATAGCCAAAACATGCAATCAACAAACGCAGGATTAAAAAATAAATAATTCACTAACCTTTTGAAAATCTTCATCAGATGACAGTAATAGGACATGTTACACAGTACATTTTTTTTTCTTCTCAATAATATGCCATTTATATCCATAAATGTCCATTTACATTGAATTCATGTTCATACTCAAAAATGTCCGCAGGAAATCTAGGTAGCGCGGCAAGATAACGTAAATAGACATCATAAACTTTGACTAAATATACATGTTCTACATATAGTTAGAAAGATACACTGCTTCTTTATGCAATTGCTTTGTTACATTTATTTTTAACGTTACAGAAATCGCACACTATTCAATATTCTGAGACGGCGCTCAGATATAAGCTACATTTCTCCGTAATGTTGGAGTCAACAGAAACACAGATTTCAGCATAAATATTCCCTTACCTTCGATGGTCTTCGTTCAGAATGTTCTGGAAGGGTTCATACTTACCCAATACATCGTTTGGTTTCAAGTCTTGCGTCTTTGTATTAGCTACTGCTAATAACATCAGCTGAAATGCACCCAAAATGTCCTCTGGTCCGGAAAAGTTGCGCATCAAAACTTCAAAATTACATATTATATGTTGACTAAACAGGTCAAACTAAGTGCAGAAGCGAGCTTTATGATGTTTTAAACACACAAAACAAATTTCAATTCAACCGGTCATCGTTAGCTCTTCCCAGGAGTGCTGGAACAAAGGAATGACCAGGACCAATTCGCGCCCCAACGCACAACATATGTTCTCATGGCACACACTAATTTCACTCCCATAGGGCCAATTCTCGCGGGATTTGAACGATTAAAAGCTCTACTGAATGAGGACATCTAGTGGAAGACATAGAAAGTCTCCCCAGATTCATAACTGTTTGGGAAGGGTGGGGGAGATGACGTCAAAGTTGCTCCAACTTTCATGACCACAAAAACTAGTTTGGAAGAATGCCTGCCCTGTGAGTTCTGCTATACTTACAGACATAATTCCAACGGTTTTAGAAGCTTTAGAGTGTTTTCTATCCAATAATAATTATTATATGCATATATTAGCAATTTTTGACAGATTTCTTTTTCAGTTTACTATGAGTACCCAATTCCTCCAAAGGGGGCATAAGTCAGCCATATCCTCAACAGGATTTATTAAGAACACATTTTTATTTACAAGGACAGCCGACTCCTTCCTCCCTGCCTGGGAATTGAACCCCGGTCTCCCGTGTGCCTGAATTCTGTATTACAGACATGGCCTGCTCTCCCTTATGTAAGGAATTAGGCACTTTCTCATGTTTATTACAGTATGTAGCCTGCTCCCGTCCGTCAAGTTGTACAGCGCCATATTTTCCATTCCATCCTAATGGAAACCCTGAGGGTTTTGTTTTTAGTTTTCTCAGAATAGAAACACCATAATAGTAATCAAATGAATAGAGCCTAATTTCTTAAAATCAATCCCATATGCAATTACAAAAAGGTTTTACATTCTCTGGTAATGCCAATATGAAAGACTATCAAATGCTTCTCAAAGATGGTGGTCAAACTAGCACTAACTTATATCTGACACAACTTTTAAAGGAGCAACCACTATGTATGTTAGAATGGGGGAAAAATTTGCCTGTTTGTAAGGGGGTCATAGTCCCAACATAGTCCCAACATTTATTTTTTTATCTTTTTTTAATTTTACCCCTTTTTCTCCCCAATTTCATGGTATCCAATTGTTGTAGTAGCTACTATCTTGTCTCATTGCTACAACTCCCGTACGGCTCGTGAGAGACGAAGGTTGAATGTCATGCGTCCTCCGATACACAACCCAACCAGCCATACTGCTTCTTAACACAGCGCTCATCCAACCCGGAAGACAGCCGCACCAATGTGTCGGAGGCTACGCCGTGCACCTGGCAACCTTGGCTAGCGTGCACTGTGCCCGGCCCGCCACAGGAGTCACTGGTGCGCGATGAGACAAGGAGATCCCTACCGACCAATCCCTCCCTAACCCGGACGACGCTAGGCCAATTGTGCGTCGCCCCACGGACCTCCCGGTCGCGGCCGGTTACGACAGAGCCTGGGTGCGAACCCAGGGACTCTGATGGCACAGCTGGCGCTGCAGTACAGCGCCCTTAACCACTGCGCCACCCGGGAGGCTGTCCCAACATTGTTTTTACAGGAAAAATGACATAAATCCTCCATGGAAGCAGAATTGGTTAATGTTTCAATTTAGGATTGCTGCTTTAAACACCTTTAACAGACTAATAGTGTTATTATATAGTGTAATCCTCTAGTGCGTGATTTACATTTGTCCCATTAATATCAAGAACACTTCTGAAGTCAAGAACAAAATTCTTAGTATTGCAAACAGAAACAATGAATTGAAAGCAAAACACGAACACAAAATAATTGATGGGCAAGGCAAAATATTTCACAAGGAAATAATTTTGAAATGTTAGAAACAAATTCATTGTAAATGGATGCACATTTTTGTCATGGTAACTCGATTAAATAAAATGCCTCCCTCTTTCTTGAAATTTTTCAAGCCTGGCCTTTGCTTTCGCTGCCTTTTTTCTAATTGCAAATTTTGGCACATTAATTTCAGCAACATAGTGCTGGAAGCTGCTGGTTTGCCTCTGAATCTAAGCAAGGTCGGTCCCTGGATGAGAAACCAGATGTAGCTGGAAGTGGTGAAATAAATGTGTCCGAAAAGCACATGCCTAACTTGTGAAAAACCACCACCAAAAAAAATATCACATGTTTTTTTAATTGTGACTTCGCATTGGGCATTTTACTAAATACTAATCTGTGGGGTGTGCAGGCCATACTTGTATTCGTAATAGTATCAATAAACAGTTGACAGTTGATAGTTGGTGTTACATGAGATGCATAAATAGATTTTGGCAAAAAAACTCCCTGCAAAATAAATTGTAGATTAGGGGTAGTGCACGGAGGTGTGTGTGTGTGTGTGTGTATGTACAGTACCAGTCAAAAGTTTGGACACACCGACTCATTCAAGGGTTTTTCTTTATTCTACATTGTAGAATAATAGTGAAGACATCACAACTATGAAATAACACATATGGAATCATATAGTAACCAAACAAAGTGTTAAACAAATTAAATATAGTTTAGTTTAGTTTAGTTTAGTTAGATTTTAGATTCTTCAAAGTAGCCACCTTTGCCTTGATGACAGCTTTGCACACTCTTGGCATTCTACAATGTAGAAAATAGTAAAAATAAAGAAAAATCCTTGAATGAGTAGGTTTGCCCAAAATTTTGACTTGGTGCTAGAGGTCGACTGATTATGATTTTTCAATGCCGATACCGATTTATTGGAGGACCAAAAGAAGCCGACACCGATTAATCGGACAATTTAATTTTTTTTTATTTGTAATAATGACAATTAAAACAATACTGAGTGAACTCTTATTTTAACTTAATATAATACATCAATAAAATCAATTTAGCGTCAAATAAATAATGAAACGTTCAATTTGGTTTAAATAATGCAAAAACAAAGTGTTGGAGAATAAAGTAAAAGTGCAATATGTGCCATGTAATATAGCTAAAGTTTAAGTTCCTTGCTCAGAACATATGAAAGCTGGTGGTTCCTTTTAACATGAGTCTTCAATATTCCCAGGTAAGAAGTTTTAAGTTGTAGTTATTATAGGAATTATAGGACTATTTATCTCTATACCATTTGTATTTCATTAACCTTTGACTATTGGATGTTCTTATAGGCACTTTAGTATTGCCAGTGTAACAGTATATCTTCCTTCCCTCTCCTCGCTTCTACCTGGGCTCGAACCAGGAACACATCGACAACAGCCACACTCAAAGCAGCGTTACCCATGCAGAGCAAGGGGAACAACCACTCCAAGTCTCAGAGCGAGTGACGTTTGAAACACTATTAGCGCGCACCCCGCTAACTAGTTAGCAATTTCACATCGGTTACACCAGCCTAATCTCAGGAGTTGATAGGCTTGAAGTCATAAACAGCTCAATGCTTGAAGCACAGCGACGAGCTGCTGGCAAAACGCACAAAAGTGCTGTTTGAATGAATGTTTCCGAACATGCAGCTGCCTACCACCGCTCAGTCGGACTGCTCTATCAAATCATAGACTTAATTATAACATAATAACACACAGAAATATGACCCTTAGTTTCCGGATTCGACCATATTAATTACCTATCATCTCGAAAACAAAACGTTTATTATTTCAGTGAAATACGGAACCGCTACGTATTTTATCTAACGGGTGGCATCCATAAGTCTAAATATTCCTGTTACATTGCACAACCTTCAATGTTATGTCATAATTACGTAAAATTATGGCAAATTAGTTCGCAACAAGCCAGGCGGCTCAAACTGTTGCATATACCCTGACTCTGCATGCAATGAACGCAAGAGAAGTGACACAATTTCACCTGATTAATATTGCCTGCTAACCTGGATTTATTTTAGCTAAATATGCACGTTTAAAAATATATACTTCTGTGTATTGATTTTAAGAAAGGCATTGATGTTTATGGTTAGGTACACGTTGGAGCAACGACAGTCCTTTTTCGCGAATACGCACCCCATCGATTATATGCAATGCAGGACACCCTAGATAACTACACATCGTTGATGATATTACTAGTTTAACTATTGATTATGATTGATTGATTGTTTTTTATAAGATAAGTTTAATGCTAGCTAGCAACTTACCTTGGCTTACTGCATTCGTGTAACAGGCAGGCTCCTCTGGAGTGCAATGTAATCAGGTGGTTAGAGCATTGGACTAGTTTAAGGTTGCAAGATTGAATCCCCGAGCTGACAAGGTAAAAATCTGTCGTTCTGCGCCTGAACAAGGCAGTTAACCCACCGTTCCTAAGCCGTCAATGAAAATAAGAATGTGTTCTTAACTGACTTTTCCAGTTAAATAAAGATTAAATAAAGGTGTAAAAAAAAAATAATAATAATAATCTGCCAAATCGGTGTCCAAAAATACAGATTTCCGATTGTTATGAAATCTTGAAATTGGCCCTAATGAATCGGCCATTCTGATTAATCGGTCGACCTCTAGTATGTATGTGTGTCTGAGTCCGCAATTTGCATGGGGCAGCCAAGTTTGCTGTCACTCAGTCAGATTGTGCATCAACATTTTATATTTTGCCCCTCCCCCGCATGTTAGATATTATGTACAGTGATAACTTGAATGAAAACATCCATGCCATGTGATTTATCATAGCAGCAGGCAGCAGCAATCTAAATGATCAGACTACAAACATGCAGGGAAAAATGATTAGGTGAAATTATGAAGACTGTGGACTGAGAAATACAGCTTCACTCTATCCAATCAGAGCAGGATGATCAACCCTTCTCTTACAGACAGGCAAACTAGCAAGTTGAGTTATTTTTGACAACATACAGTGCCTTCAGAAAGTATTCAGACCTCTTCACTTTTTCCACATTTTGTTACGTTACAACCTTATTTCAAAATGTATCAATAAATAATTCCCCTCATCAATTTACACACATTACCCTATAATGACAAAGTAAAAACAGGTTTTTAGAATTTTTGCAAATGTATAAAACATAAAAACACAAATACCTTGTTTAGATAAGTATTTAGACCGTTTACTGTGAGACTCAAAATTGAGCTCAAGTGCATCCTGTTTCCATTGATCATCCTTGAGATGTTTCTACAACTTGATTGGAGTCCACCTGTTGTAAATTCAATTGATTGGACATGATTTGGAAAGGCACACATCTGTCTATATAAAGTCTCACAGTTGATGGTGCATGTCAGAGCAAAAACCAAGCCACGAGGTCGAAGGAATTGTCCATAGAGCACAGAGACAGGATTGTGTCAAGGCACTGATCTGGGGAAGGGTACCAAAAAAAATTTGAAGTATTGAAGGACCCAAGAACACAGTGGCCTCCATCATTCTTAACTGCTTATGGGTGCAGGGTCAGTATTGAGTAGCTTGAATGAAAGGTGCCCAGAGTCAACGGCCTGCTCCTCAGTCCCAGTTGCTAATACATAAATATATTATTAGTATTGGATAGAAAACACTCTGAAGTTTCTAAAACTGTTTGAATCATGTCTGTGAGTATAACAGAACTCATATGGCAGGCAAAAACCTGAGAAGAAATCCAAACAGGAAGTGGAAAATCTGAGGTTGGTCAATTTTCAATCCAGCCCCTATTGAATACACAGTGTGATATGGATAAAGTTGCACTTCCTAGGGCTTCCACTAGATGTCAACCGTCTTTAGAAACTTGAATAAGGCTTCTACTGTGTCATGGAGCCGGATGGGAGCTCTTTGAGTCAGTGGTCTGGCAGAGAGCCAGGTCCTGGTCACGCGCATTTCACATGATAGCGACCTGTGTTCCATGGCTTCTCTACAGACATAGGAATTCTCCGGTTGGAACTTTATTGAAGATTTAAGATAACAACATCCTAAAGATTTATTCTATACTTAGTTTGACAAGTTTCTACGACCTGTAATATAACTTTTTTAAGTTTTCGTCCGACGTTCGGATGGACCTGCACGAGCGTTTGGATTTGTGTACTAAACACGCTAACAAAAGTAGCTACTTGGACATAAATAATGGACATTATCAAACAAATCAAGCATTTATTATGGAACTAGGATTCCTGGGAATGCTTTCTGATGAAGATCGTCAAAGGTAAGGGAATATTTATGAAGTGATTTGTGTTGACTCTAACATGGCTGATAATTTTATTTATTTTCTGAGCTCCGTCTCAGATTATTGCATGGTATGCTTTTTCCGTAAAGTTTCATTTAAATCTGACACAGCGGTTGCATTAAGGAGAGGTATATCTATATTTCTGTGTCTAACAATCGTATTTATCGACCTTTATAATGAGTATTTCTGTAAAAAATGTGTCTCTCTGCAATATCACCGGATGTTTTTGGAACTAGTGAACAATGTGCCAATGTGTACTGAGATTTTTTAAATATAAATATGAACTTTATCAAACAAAACATACATGTATTGTGTAACATGAAGTCCTATGAGTGTCATCTGATGAAGATCATCAAAGGTTAATGATCAATTTTATCTCTATTTGTGTATTTTGTGACTCCTCTATTTGGCTGGAAAGATGGCTGTGTTTTTCTGTGAGTTGGTGGTGACCTAACATAATCGTTTGTGGTGCTTTCACTGTAAAGCCTATTTGAAATCTGACACTGTGGTGGGATTAAAAACAAGATTACCTTTAAAACGGTATAAGATACATGTATGTTTTAGGAATTTTAATGATTAGATTTCTGTCGTTTTGAATTTGGCACCCTGCACTTTCACTGGCTGTTGTCATATCATCCGGTTAATGGGATTGCAGCCCTAAGAAGTTTTAAATGGAAGACGTTTGGAACCATCAAGACTCTTCCTAGAGCTGGCCGCCAGGCCAAACTGAGCAATCGGGGGAGGGCCTTTGTCAGGGAGGTGACCAAGAACCCGATGTTCACTCTGACAGGGCTCTAGAGTTCCTTTGTGGAGATGGGAGAACCTTCCAGAAGGACAACCTTCTCTGCAGCACTCCACCAAGTAGAGTGGCCAGACGGAAGGCACATGACAGCCGCTTGGAGTTTGCCAAGAGGCACTTAAAGACTCTCAGACCATGAGAAACAAGATTTTCTGTTCGGATGACACCAAGATTGAACACTTTGGCCTGAATGCCAAGCATTACGTCTGGAGGAAACCTGGCACCATCCGTATGGTGAAGTATGGTGGTGGCATCATCATGCTGTGGGGACGTTTTTCAGTGGCAGCGAGACTAGTCAGGATCGAGGCAAAGATTAACAGAGCAAAATACATAGAGATCTTTGATGAAAACCTGCTCCAGAGTGCTCAGGTCTTTTGACTGGGGTAAAGGTTCACCTTCCAACAGCACAACGACCCTACAGCCAAGACACCACAGGAGTGGCTTTGGGACAAGTCTCTGAATGCCCTTGAGTTGCCCAGCCAGAGCTCAGCCTTGAACCCGATTGAACATCTCTGGAGAGACCTGAAAATAGCTGTGCAGCAATGCTTCCCATCCAACCTGGCAGAACTTGAGAGGGTCTGCAGAGATATTTCCGTTTACAATTTTATATAAATTAGCAAACATTTCAAAAAAACTTTTTGGGGTTTTCATTATGAGGTATTGTGTGTAGATTGATGTGGAAAAAACCAATTTAATCAGTTTTAGAATAAGGCTGTAACAAAATCTGAAAAAGTCAAGGGGTCTGAATACTTTCCGACGGCACTGTATGTAGTGTATACAATAATGATGGGGAAAAATCACATGGTTCTTCAACACTTAAAAATATTGTCAGCAAACGTGGTTTTCCTGCAAGAGTTAAATTTAAAAAAAGGCTACATTTAAAATGTAAAGAGGAACAGGGTTGGGGAGGCCTATGCTTCCACCTACTGTAGTAACAGCAGAGGTGTAGGCATCCTGATAAATACAAATACACACTTTCCCTTATATCCCAGCACTTAGACCAAGAAGGCTGTTTTCTAGTGTTGAATTCTATCTTACATGGGGAATAATACACATTGATTTCATTGTATATCCCACCAGGGGCAAATCTAGTGTTTTTCAAGCTATATTAAATCAAATCCACACAATAACTATTATTTTAGCATGCGACCTGAATAATTCATAAGATTGACAGACGTAGCAAAACAAAATGCAATTCAAGGATCCTCCGAAGAGGCTGAAAAATGTAATCTATACAAATAATTTACAGGACATCTGGAGATTACTATTCCCAACTACAAAAAACGACTCCTTTTTTTCTCAAAATAAGAAAAGCTATTCAAGAATAAAAAAATAAAAAAATCTGAACATAAGCAGGAATATGATCTTTACTTTTGAAGAGAGCCAACAACTACAGGTTAACCTTAAATAAAGCATCTTAGTTAATGATCTTGTGTGGCTCAGTTTATAGAGCATGGCACTTGTAATGCCAGTGGTGTGGGTTTAATTCCCATGGGAGACTATTTCAAATGCATATTCTAAGTCGCTCTGGATAAGAGTGTCTGCTAAATGTAAACCTGGAAAAAATCTTGCAGCCCTCACAAATTGAATTAATGCCAAACCACTTTTAAAATATACAAATGCGTTAATTATAATATGATTAATGAACATTTTAAAAGCTTCTGAGAAAATCTATATAAATCCAAATTAAACAACAATTGGACTGATCCTATAGCCTTCTTTAAAAAGCACCAGGAATGGATAGCTTTCCTATGGAATTGTATTTAACATTTTGGGTCAAAGAAGCGTCCCTATTTACACAAATGACAACAGACATGTCACTCTATTCAGTGCTTCCTAGTTCTGTGTATCAAACAGTTATTTCAGTTATATTAAAAACAGGAAAATCTGTAGTCCCCTGCGGATTTCAGACCCATAAGTTTAATAAATTGTGACAATAAAATAAAAACAAAAGCAATAGAATGGCAAGTCTTACCATACTTGATACATATTCATGAAACACGGCTTATTAAAAATAGACATTTAAAAAACAAATGCAAGAACATGTTTCTTTTTTATACTAAAAAAAATAAATAAATAAATAAATTCATCCAAAATGGCTGTTGATGCCGAAATGGCTTTAGACCGTTTTGAATCGCCTTTTCTATTCCAAATTTGGTAAGCTTTCAACTTGCCAGGTGAAATAATAAGTTTATTATTTGTGGAATTATGAAAGAATTAAGTGAAACTCAGAAAACGGCATATCTGTAGACACACTTCCGCCACACCTTCATTTCGTTGATCTCCCCCCAAAACGAATAGTGGGTGAATAGCATGCTATTCTCATGCTTAATTTCAAGGTCAGAATACACAGAGTGAAAAATGCATAAAAAGGGAATTTACATTCAATTAACAAGTTCAACTCAGGTTGGAATTCCCCCCTAATTCCCGGAGATATTTAGAAGACCAAAAATATCAACTTTGTTGTGGAACTTTGCAATCATGATCATGTCACCTACCTCACTATGGTTACATGAGGGATATAAATGTTTAGGTGAGCTTATTTCTATAATTTAAGAATGAAGATATATAATAGAGCATATTAGAGGCTCTTAGAGTATTTTCTAAATACTATCTAAAACAGCACAGAGCATTGCTCTCAGTGATTGGGAACTCCTAAGAGGGATGTGAAAACATGCTTAAAGCATCAGATTTGTGCACAAAAATGTACAAGGGTCTTGAGGAGAAACTGATGTGTTCTTTGTACAGTTGCCTGATGGGCTATCCAAATAATGCGATGTAATCTCTATGTCCAACATAGTTCATCCATTCTCACTAACGTCTGCTTTGGCAGCCTAAGTGCAATATATTCAAATGCATGGACACAAGCCTCCAGTTTGGATAACTTCGTAATTCTACAGCATAAACCTTTATTAGTGTGTTTGTCTAGGTGCTTCCCCAAAATAGTGTTTAACCTACCATCAGACCCTCCTGAACACCCCCTAAAGAAAGTAAAAAATCAACACACATGCTGTGACAATTTATCTGTTCAGTCTTTTAAGATATTTGGGCACGCTCCGAAGCTGTTCAGCTGACCTCACCAAGACCAAATTACTCTAAAACAAGTCGGCGAAAGAAAGCAAAAAAAAGTACAACTGTTGCTCATTTACGTTTTTCCCTGAGGAGTAATTATTGAACATTGGTGGTATTACTGACATGATTCGTTTGTGATTTGTTCAGAACAGCCAGTGGAGAGGGAGCTAGGTCGTAGGGGTTCAGCCAGCAAGGAATGTATTTGATTAACTACGTCCAAGAATTGTTGAGTGAGGAACAAACAAGAGGTCAGGAGTTCACAGCCTAATCCTTGATGGGAATCAATGTCACATTAGTGAACTTGTTCTCATGCGAACATATCAAATACAATAGTGTGTGCATGGCAAAAGTTACACAATTCCACAACAGTGTTGTCCAAGTAAAGATGGGAACTTATAGAAGGCAGTGTGTCTAGTAGGTGTGGCTAGAGCAAAATGTTGCTAGAATATGGTGCTAGTTCAATTTGGCCACATCCGCAGAATTGACAAAGTAAAGCCTTTACTGTAGTTCAATGTTTGATAAATTATGCATTGTGGTAAGATGAAAGATTGGACACATGTTAGAATTCAACTGAGGCATTTATTGCAGCATAACAAAGATATGAAATCTATCTTGAATGGAGGGCAAAACAAGTATTTTTATAGCATTCATTTACTGTGAGATATTCCCTTATCAAACTATTGACATCCTGTACAGTAGAACCTCAGAAATACGAATGCGTAATGGAGGTTGTTCCGGACAAATGTTTTGCGGAAAACCATACTTCTAAATATTTATTTCCTATTTACTGTATTTTCTACAAAGATATTGTAAATGTCTGATGTGTTTATAGCACATGAAAGCAACATTTACATTTGCCTGTAGCTAACAGAAGTTATTTGCATTAAATACATGTCCTGGTTCAATATCACCCGTTCGGTTGACCAGTCAGTCTATAGCTATGAGGTTTGTATCTTTGAGGTTCTTACTGTATTTAACCAATAACAGATGTTAGTAATGCTATGCATCAGGTACAAAATTCTACCTGTGTATGGCAAATATTACAGTGTGCACCTCCGCTAGGTATTTGTCAGACAGTATATGTTAATGTTATAATTCAGGTGGACAGCTGAATAAAGCTGACCACTTTATTGAGTGATTGGTGCGGGCGTGTTGCATCTGCAATGCATTTACTGGCAGGGAGAGGCACATACAAGGTAATGTGGAAGCAAATGTTGAATTTCAAGTGTGATTTTGAAAATTTGCCAGGTACAAAGCAAACCATGGGATCTCATGCTTTAACAGAAACATCCACTGTCCATTGTATACTTTGCCCAGCTGTTTGTAGTCAAAGAGCAGTGAATAGGGGGTCAAAAGGTAGCATAGACTATAAATTATTATGAAAAACCTCAATAGTGGAGATCCTAGCTTTTGAACCTGCTTCCGAATAACAGCATGCTTGAACTCAAGGACTTTTGGTCATAATATGGTAATGAGGACGTTTTGAAAGTACTACAGAATGTCCATGGGTGCTTGAACACCCTCACAAACACACACCCAACGCAAGGGATCTGAGAGACTGCCAAGAGCCACCTGATTAATATTCCCTGCTCTTGCTTCAAACATCAGCCAAACAATTTCAGGTTTCCATACAGATCCTTGGGTCTCAAAGTAGTCCAGGTGGCTTCGATACGCACATGACCTTCCCATGTGGTGATGCACCTTTGAGAAATCAGTTCCAGTTGCAATATGTAAATAGGGGTCAGTGTCCAACAGTATAGCATAACGCTGATGGGTGCTGCTCGACAGTTCCGACCTCAATGTCTTTATCTGGCAAAGTTAATGTTAATTTAAATTGTGTGAAGTTGAGCATTGGGGCATTTAATCAAAATCGATAATGGGTAACAACAGCAAAAAACATCAGTACATTAATTGAAATGGGCATTCTTATAGTGAAAGTTATGTTTTAGACTTTTCCTGGTTACCTGGTTTGATTGAATGTGCCCCTTCGTCTGAGGTCTGAAAGCAACACTTAGGCAGGAACAAAATAACTGCCTATTGAACAGTATTGCAGTTAAATTAGTGACAGGTTCATTATTTTGGCTACCATGGCTATCCCCTCATAGAATGACAACGCCCCCATCCACAGTGCACAAGTGGTCCCTGAATGGTTTGAGCATGAAAATAATGGATGCCATAGTGGTCTCAACCCAATTGAACACTTATGGAAGATTCTTGAGCGGGGTGGGGGACAGCAACACAGTGCAGTTTGGGTCAGCACAATAGAATAGGCTTAATATTCAGTGATAACTGACCCAGATTATGAAATTAGCAGGATGACACAAAAATAGTCAACATATCAGCAGTAATTGATAGAAATGTTGTCACAAGATTAGACGGCCATGTTGCATTCTACTTAATATACTTCACAAACTCAACCTTCGGATGACCTACTGTTCCTGTTTATGGCGCTCGGTACATAATTATATCTCCGTTTTTTATACTTCATTCTTAGAGGATTTCACATACATGACACGTTTCTTGTGGCCACTGAATAGGCCACTGAATTTGCACAATGCTGTCTGCCTGTCTATCTGGCATTAATGAAATCACTGTATTTTTTTTATGGATACATTTCTGAAAGCATATATGCAACTGGGAGGTCATTGTTTATTACAGTGAAGAGCAGCATTGATGCATTAAAGCAGTAGATTGTAAGAGCACTAAACACTTACAGATAGGACTAATGTTGGCTAGTATGAAATTGTTTGCTTCTATTTGCTACTAGATACTTGTATCAATGACCATATATCTCTGCTAGCATTTTCTTTTCTTACGATATTGACTCTGATACCAATTCCTTGTGACTTTGAGACTGCCCTAATATGGACACCATACACATAGTTAAACTTCAGGTGTTCATGTTTCAGCAGAATAAGGTCAAGTGTCAAGTCCCTCCATTCAGGATGTGCTGCTGTGCAAATCAAACACTCTTCTGATATCTTGAAATCTGTTTCAGTTGATTGAACACTAGTCTATGGTATCATTCTACATTGTTTTAAAATTAGAGCCAGACATGGTCTGATTAAAAAATAACATGGCCCACCCAAGGTACAAAAAAATTCTTTATCATTAATAAAAAATTACTATTTAAGGTTTGGGTTTTTATTAGTAATGAAGGGCGGTTAATGTTTTGCTATGGTGAGTTCTTCAACCTTAAATTCATTTATGTTAAATTGCTCGTAATGTTTCCATGCGTTCCAGATCTGTGGAAGCCTGCAATCAATTTCAGAACTTCTCTGATTGGCACAATGGTGAAAATGTTGGAAAATGTTGGATTCAGGCCATGCTCTAAATGATTAATGTTTTTCCAGGTTGTCATCCCTTGTCGAGGAAGTGTATGAAAACAGATGCAGTACCTATCCCCAGACATAAAGGCACTTTCTAACCCATATAATGAGTTAGGTCCACTGGGATGTTCATCATGAAGCCTACTAGAGTATCCCTTGGCAGGGGGGTCGGGGACATTTCAAGGGCCAGCCACACTTTATTTGGATAGTCCTGATTGTCCATCTGTAGATGCTCTACAAATGGTCATACTATCTGTTGATAAGCAACTGCTTGCTAAGGTTAAGGTTAGGGCCATGGTTAGTGCAGCATTTCCCAAACTTGGACTCTCCAGGATGCGAGTGCTCTAAAATGTGTCATCACTTGGTTTTCTGGAGTGCAAGTGCATCTTTCAAATTTTTCAGCTTTTCATTGCTAGTCATTAAACAAGTTTGAAAGTGGCACTATTTTCAACAATCCACAGTGCTGTAGCTGTGTCAAGTAATTTGTCCCATTAAAATCATGTCCACCAATTCACTAACGCTGTTCGATCTCGCAGTATAATTTCATTTCGCTTAAAACATTTCTTCACGTATAAAGCAGTCCTTTTAGATAGACACCCTAATTATCTAGTACAGCAGGAAATCACAACATAGAAGTGGCACACTTATTCGATTTTGGAATCCTTTGTCTGTTTCACTGTTTTGATGGTCTGATTTGACAAACCAATTTTCTTTAATGGTTGCCTTTCATAATATATCGTCCCAGATCCTACCTAAATTGTAGGCGGCGCCATTCATACTTTAAAAAAAAACATAATAACAGTTTGACAAAAAGGGTCAAAGGTCAGTCAAAGTTATTTATGGACTTCATTTGTTGACTGCGTTGAGTGTTCAGCAGCCCAGCACTCCTTTAATGATGGATAATGATTATAACACATTCAAACCGTTTGGAATTCAATGCAAACTGCATTGCTGTACAAATAAATACAATTCAATTTTATGTAATATTTTACCCAAATGAACAAATGACACTGAATTATATTATTCTAAGTACTTAAATGTTGTAATGTGAAATGTGTATGTGAAAATAATAAAAACAAAACATGTTAGAGATGTGATATTTGCAGATTGTGGATTTGCTTGAATCTGACTTCAAATGGTCCTTGCTGAATAGGACACAGAGCAGTTATTCTATTTCATTTTATTTTTTACATTTTAAAGCTTCAACTTTCTCAAGACATATTAACTTTATATCTGAAAATGTGCAAGTTATCACTATTATATTGGAAAACAAATATGTCAGACAACTTTAACATTTTTAGCTGGTTGTTTCTTGAATACAAATGGGTTATGATGAGACTTGTCAGCCCTGATTAGCTCAACCATCATGGGAGGGTTACGGTTCGTTTGTAAGGTTGTTTGTGGTCCAAAAAAGCACGATTAGCCAAATATTTCAGCTAGTACTGTAAACAATATATGTCTCCTCCGAGATCGGTGGTCTTCGCCCTGAACCAAAGAATTAACCCACACAGATGAGTACAGTATGGTAGAATACAAAATATTAGTGTTTATTGATGATTGTAAACAAAAAAAATGCCAGAAAAATGTGTTGTGTATGTTTTATGCCAAAATATTATCATGGAGGTATGATTCATTACATTTTTCATTCAAGCGTGATATAACATTTATAAGGTTAATTTCTGTTGACCTTTTCCCAAGCAGCTTCTCAGTTGATCTCCCTTCTTTTTGAATAAAGGTTTCTTGGTAATAGTTCATTGAAGGGCAATTTAACCACCCCATAATCAACATAGTTTTTTCACTCTTGACATGGACATTAGGCATAATCATGTCTGTATCAGCTATCAAGCAGATTTATAACATGAAGCAAATGGCTTTGACTCTAGCCTATATCCCTGACAGGAGAGGTATGTGCCCCTAACAAGTTCCTGTAGTTGCTTGGTAAATTTTGGTCTCAATGTGAGCCACATCTACCTTGCCGGGCAAGGTCTGACCTTTTTGTATGGCAAAATGGCCAACTTCTAGATCTTGATACTAAGTGGTAACTGAGCCGAGTGGTATGTGATAACATTGTAATATGGACCAGATTTGGGCCATACTAATTTTGCTGTCAAGGTAGAGCTCTTTGTTGAATCAAGATAAAGTGCTGTGTCACTGTTATCTCTTCTACTACAGCACAGTAAGGTGGTGTTCTGTAGGCATATACCGCAGGGGCATAGGCACGGATGAGGCCTAGGTGGGCCAGAACCTCTCAATCAGATTGAGCAAAAAAAACACATATCATTATTACTTCTTGCTCTATTTGTCAGTGTTCCAAACGGGACATTATTCGTATTTTTACCTAAGCACCTTACTTGACTTGGGCAGGAGCTCACCGGAACTGACCTCAAATTTTCCTGCACCTCCTATAGAATATTAGCTCAAAAGAATTGAGGAGTTCTTGCAACTAAATATAAACGGTACTGGCACCTATTTCAGTCCTAGTCAAGCACTGGCCTAAACATGTACAACCCATCAGATGGAATTCATAGCAAGCACTAGGGAGTGGGTGTGAAAATGAAAGGGATATACTGTACAGTGAGCTCCGAAGGTATTGGGACAGTGACAAAATATGTGTTGTTTTGCCTCTGTACTCAATCAGTTTGGATTTTAAATTATACAATGATGTTAAAGTGCAGACTGTCAGCGTTAATTGGAGGGTATTGTCATCCATATCAGATGAAACGTTTAGAAATTACAGCACTTTTTTGTACATAGTCCCCCCATTTAAGGTGACCAAAAGTATTGGGACAAATTCACTTATGTGTGTCTTAAAGTGAAAAAGTTACAGACTCTCAAAAATCATACCCCCCCCCCAAAAAAAAAAATTCTAACCGCCCCTGTTATTGTAATGGTGAGAGGTTAGCGTGTCTTATGAGGTTAGCATGTCTTATATTTGTGCGTCTCTATATTTCTAAGTCATCATTCATGATTAATTGGGGATTATCCGTAATCGTGGTAGCATCCACGTTAATGTAGAAGTGTTTAGAAGCATATTCTATTCTTATTTTCAATAAAAGTCACCCCAAAATGATACAATATGTTACATACCATTAATTTCTACTGGGCATAAAATAATCTGAAACACAACCAAAACAAACAGAAAATGCATCCAAACAAATGTGTTGTGTGCTATGAATATGGAACCAAATACTGACCAAATACTTAACAATTTACTGCTGTAATACACATATACAGTACCAGTTAAACGTTTGGACATACAGTACCTACTTATTCAAGGGTTTTTCTTTATTTGTACTATTTTCTACATTGTAAAATAATAGTGAAGACATCAAAACTATGAAATAACACATATGGAATCATGTACTAACCAAAAATTGTTAAACAGGTCAAAATATATTTGAGATTCTTCAAATTAGCCACACCTCGCCTTGATGACAGCTTTGCACACTGTTGGCAATCTATCAACCAGCTTCGAGGTAGTGAGGTGAGGTAGTCACCTGGAATGCATTTCAATTAACAGGTGTGGCTTGTTAAAAGTTCATTTGGTGGATTTATTTCCTTAATGCATTTGACACAATCAGTTGTGTTGTGGCAAGATAGGGCGTGTATACAGCAGATAGACCTATTTGGTAAAATATAAAGTCCATATTATGGCAAGAACAGCACCAATAAGCAAAGAGAAATGACAGTCATCATAACTTTAGTCAATGTGGAACATTTCAAGAACTTTGAAAGTTTCTTCAAGTATAGTCGCAAAAACCGTCAATCGCTATGATGAAACTAGCTCTCATGAGGACCACCACAGGAAAAGAAGACCCAGAGTTACCTTTGCTGAAGAGGATAAGTTCATTACAGTTACCAGCCTCAGAAAGTGCAGCCAAAATAAATGCTTCACAGAGTTGAAGTAACAGACACATCTCAACATCATCTGTTCAGAGGAGACTGGCATGTCTTTGCGAGATGCACGCAGAGTAGTTGAACAGATGATCCCCGCATGTGTGGTTCCCACCTTGACGCATTGATTTTACATTTAATTTTACCTTTATTTAACTAGGCAAGTCAATTGAGAACAAATTCATATTTTCAATGACTGCCTAGGAACAGCCTTGTTCAGAGGTAGAATGACAGATTTTAACCTTGTCAGCTCGAGGATTCGATCTTGCAACCTTTTGGATACTTGTCCAACACTCTAATCACTAGGATGAGGAGGTGTGATTGTTTTGAGGTGCTTTGCTGGTGACACTGTCTATGATTTATTTTTAATTCAAGGCACACTTAACCAGCATGGTTACCACAGCATTATGCAGTGATACACCATCCCATCTGGTTTGCGCTTAGTCATTTGTTTTTCTACAGGACAATGACCCAACACACTTCCAGGCGTTGTAATGGCTATTTGACATAGGAGAGTGATGTAGTGCTGCATCAGATGACCTGGCCTCCACAATCAACCGACCTCAACCCAATTAAGATGGTTTGGAATGAGTTGGACCACAGAGAGAAAGAAAAGCAGCTAACAAGTGCTCAGCATAAGTGGAAACTCATTCAAGACTGTTGGAAAAGCATTCCAGGTGAAGCTGGTTGAGAGAATGCCAATAGTGTGCAAAGCTGTCATCAAGGCAAATGGTGGCTACTTTGAACAATCTAAAATCTGAAAGATATTTTAATTTAACACTTTTATGTTACTACATGATTCCATGTGTGTTATTGTATCAATTTGATGTCTTCACTAGTATTCTGCAATGTAGAAAATAGTCCAAATAAAGACAAAACCTTGAATGTGTAGGTGTGTCCAAATTTGACTGGTACTGTAATTGAATTTGTTCCAATACTTTTGGTCCCCTAAAATTGGGGTCATGGATTTACATAGGGACACAATAATATTTTGTCTATAATGAAAAATCACGTTAGATGTTTTTTTTTGTGGGCGATCGATTACAGAAGTAGGCTATTATGATAATTTAATGATGATATGTGTAAAGGGTGCGTAATCGGTGGCAGGGAAGTCAGATGTAGGAGAGCAGAACTTGGTAATAGCCGGAGCAATTTAATAGCAAAACCCACGGCATAAAAATAACAAGAATAATTGGGTACAAAAACTCATCACGCACCAAACAACACGAACAAAAGCACTGACGATAAAAAATCTCACACAAAGACATGGGGGGAACAGAGGGTTAAATAAACAACAAATGATTGAAACCAGGTGTTGAAACCAGGTGTGCAGACACCGACCGCCGAGCGCTGCCCGAACAAGGAGCAGACCCGACTTCGGTAGAAGTTGTGACAGTACCCCACCTTGACGCGTGGCTCAGCAGCGCACCGATGCCAGCATCGGGGATGACCCGGGGGGGCGAGGCGCAGGGCAATCCGGACGGAGAAGGTGGAACTCCCGCAGCATTGAAGGGACCAACACGTCCTCCACCGGAACCCAGCACCTCTCCTCCGGACCGTACCCCTCCCACTCCACGAGGTATTGAAGGCCCCTCGCTTGACGCCTCGAATCCAGGTTAGTGCGAACGGAGTACGCCGGGGCCCCCTCAATGACCAGAAAGGGCAGAGGAACCTCCCGTACCTCAGACTCCTGGAGCGGGCCAACCACCACTGGCCTGAGTTGAGACACATGGAACAAGGGGTTAATACCGTAATCAGGGTGAAGCTGTAACGATAACAAACCTTGTTCACTCTCCACAGGACTTTAAATGGCCCCACAAACCGCGGACCCAGCTTCCGGCAGGGCAGGCAGAGGGGCAGGTTCTGGATCTAGAGCCAGACCCGGTCCCCCGGTGCGAACACCAGGGCCTCACTGCGGTGACGGTCTGCGCTGGCTTTCTGGCGCAGCACGGCCCGCTGGAGGTGAACATGGGTGGCGTCCCATGTCTCCTCTGCGCGCCTGAACCAGTCATAAACTGCAGGAGCCTTGTTCTGACTCTGATGCCAAGGCACCAGACCCAGCTGATACCCCAGTACGCACTGGAAAGGGAAAGGTTAGTGGAGGAGTGGCGGAGCGAGTTCTGATCCTTCTCGGCCCTGAGCACAAACGCTGCCCACTCCCCCGGCCGATCCTGGAAATACAACCGTAGAAACCTGCCCACATCCTGGTTCACTCTCTCCACCTGCCCATTACTCTCACTCTCACTCTCTCCAACTCGAGACCCCCAGACGTTCCATGAACGCCTTCCAGACCCTCGAAGTGAACTGGAGACCTCGATCAGACACTATATCTTCCGGCACCCCGTAGTGCCCGGAAGACGTGCGTAAACAAGGCCGCCGCATTCTGTAGGGCCGTAGGGAGACCGGGCAGAGGGGGGAGACGGAAGGACTTAGAGACCAGGATCATGGTGTTTCCCTGTGAGGGGGGAGGTCGGTAAGAAAATCCACAGACAGGTGCAACCAAGGCCGCTGTGGAATGGGTAAGGGGTGTAGCTTCCCTCTGGGCAGGCGCCTAGGAGCCTTACACTGGGCGCACACAGAGCAGGTGGAAACATAAACCCTCACATCTTTGGCCAAGGTAGGCCACCAGTACTTCACAACCAAACAGCGCAGAGTCCGACCGATCCCAGGATGACCAGAGGAAAGTGACATGTGGGCCCAATAGATCACCCAGTCATGGACAGAAGACAGAACGTACAGATGCCCAGTGGGACACTAGAGGGGAGTATGGGAGTGGGATCCATGGGCTGCTCCTCTGTGTCATACAGTTGGAACAGTGTGTCTGCTTTCACGTTTTGGGAACCTGGTCTGTAGGAAAGAGAAAAAACAAAACGGGTGAAAAACATGCCCACCTTGCATGGCGAGGATTCAGTTTCCTCGCTGCCCAGATGTACTCCGGATTTACGGTGGTCAGTCCAAGCCAATGTCTCCACGCCATCAGAGACTTGACAACAGCCAACAGCTCCCGGTCCCCCACGTCATAGTTTCGCTCTACCGGGCTGAGCTTCTTCGAGAAGAAGGCACAGGGGCGGAGCTTTGGTTGCGTACCCGAGCGCTGAGAGAGTATGGCTCCAATCCCAGCCTTGGACACGTCCACCTCCACTATGAACGCCAAAGAGGGATCCGGATGGGCCAGCACGAGAGCCGAGGTGAACAGAGCCATCAGGTGACCAAAAGCCCTGTCTGCGTCAGCCGACCTCTGCAAACGCACCGAGACCCCCTTCTGCAGTGAGGCCGTTACCTGACCAAAACCCCGGATAAATCCTCCGGTAGCAATTGGCAAACCCTAGGAACCGCTGCACTTCCTTTACCGTGGTGGGAGTCGGCCAATTACGCACAGCTGAAATGCGGTAACTCTCCATCTGCACCCCCGAGGTGGAAATGCGGTACCCTAGGAAAGAGACAGACTGCTGGAAGAACAGGCATTTCTCAGCCTTGACGTACAGGTCATACTCCAACATGTGGCGATAAGAGGTAGCGGGTAACTGTACCTCACCGTGATCTGATTTAGGCCTCGGTAGTCAATACACAGGTGCAGACCTCCCTCCTTCTTCACAAAAAAATAAACTTGAGGAGGTGGGTAAAGTGGAGGACCGAATGTACCACTGACGCACAGATTCGGAGACATATGTTTCCATAGCCTCCGTCTCTGCCTGTGAGAGGGGATACATGTGACTCCTGGGAAGTGCAGAGTCTACCAGGAGATTTATCGTACAATCGCCCCGTCGATGGGTAATTGAGTCGCCTTCTTTTTGGAGAAGGCGAGAGCCAAATCGGCATATTTACCTTTGCAACCACCCTGTGAGAGCTCTCCGTTGCCAAGAAACAGTGGGGTCATGACAAGCTAACCAGGGTAGACCTAGCACCATGGTAAACGCAGGAGAGTGAATGAGGAAGAGACTAATTCTATCCTTGTAACCCACCTGCGTCACCATGCCCAGAGGAGTGGTGGCCTCACTACTGCGTGAACGGGGAAGGGCACAGCCACGGGAACAATGGAGATCCCTAAACTAAGGGCGAACAATCTTTCTATAAAATTCCCAGCTGCGCCTGAATCGACGAGTGCCTTATGCTGGGTATGCGGGGAAAACTCAGGGAAAGAAACATACAAAAACATGTGTGCAACAGAGGGCTCTGGGTGAGAAGGGTGCTGGCTCACCTGGGATGATGCCAGAGTGCCCTGCCTGCTGCCTCGATCCCCAGAGGAACCAACCAAGCAGTGTTGGTCACAGCAGTGTGACCTCTGCGGCCAAAGATGGTGCAGTCTCCCTACGCACAGCACCTCCCAGCTCCATGGATACCGGAGCGGTGGTGCTGAGGAATGGAACCGATAGAACCCGATCTGGACGTCCGCGGGTGGCCAGCAGGTTACTCCCTGTCTCTCCCAGCGGTCCATAGTTTGGACAACGCGGTCCATGGCAGCGCCGAGATGGTGGAGCATCGCTGCATGCTCCTGGACGCACTCCTCCACTCCTATTCCAGGGGCACCTGCTCCTGCTGACTCCATATAGGAGGTGTGGGATTCTGTAAGGGGTGCATAATCGGTGGCAGGGAAGTCAGATGCAGGAGAGCAGAACTTGGTAATAGCTGGAGCAGTTTAATAGCAAAACCCACAGCATAAAAATAACAAGAATAATTGGGTATAAAAACCCGTCGTGCACCAAACAACACGTGCACAAACACTTACAATAAACAACCCAACACAAGACATGGGGGGAACCGAGGGTTAAATACACAACAAATGATTGAGGGAATTGAATCCAGGTGTGAGGAAAAACAAGACAAAACACATGGAAAATGAAAAGTGGATCGATGATGGCTAGAAGACCGGCCACGCTGACCTCCGAGCGCCGCCTGAACGAGGAGAGGACCCGACTTCGGCGGAAGCCGTGACAATATGAGTGCCCAAACATGGTCCTACCTACATTTTTTTGCTGCACTTATGTAAAAGGAGAAAACATTTGGAAAGGGAGGATGTACAACTTGAACTTAAGAACGTAAGAATGTAGCACCCACCTTGTATTGTGACGCATCCCCGACAGCCTAAAATACACAACAGCATAAAATACACAACATCCATTTTGCTCTAGACCTTTCAGCATGTATTAGCTGTGACAGTGAGCTCATTGACGCTTGTGGACGTACTCCATGGGGTGAGGCAGTAGGCCTATGCTCTCTTCCCCTCTCTGTGCACTCACACAGAAGCAAAGGACTTCACAGCAGGACCTTTACAAGCACTATAAACTTTTTTATGCATTTACTGACAAAAAGCAATGCAGTAAATTGCCTGTGCACCTATACTCCAGCTATGAGAGTCAACGTGCAAAGTACAAACTCTTAAAGCAAAGAACATGGTCCCAAAGAGGTTGATTCATTATTGAACAGTGTATTATGTTACATATTTCAGCAAAAGCAAGCTGAAATTTGCATCATTTATTTGATATATACATTTACTGCAATAATGTAAAAAAAAATCTGTGTAACAAATGTTTGAGACCAGGCAATTTCATGAATGTTGTTTCCAGTGGTACATCTAAGTTCACTGCATGATTGTGTTGCACTTATAGGATCCAAGCCCATTTTGTAACCCAACAGGCTAATAAAAGGGTTTATGTTGTAGGGAAAGGCCTACAATATCTCACCAATTTGTGTGGGTAATTTACAAATGAGTTGGAATAGGCCTATACTTATGCAACCTCTCCTTCCACGGGCAACATCATTTTATTTCCTCAGGGGAAAGTATACGTATATTTTAAATTCTCAAAATAATACATTTAGCTCTCGTGCAGAGGCCAAGGACTCTTATTTGGCACTCGACAAACAGTGACCTTTGGAGCAAATAGGGAAACGTGAGATTTATTTTTAATCAGCTCAGGCCTTCAGGGTGAGTAAGGTGAGTAGGGTCAGCACCTGAAGTTGATTCTCTTGGCCTCTACTGGTCATGGGTTTGGATGTGGTAATAATTGGTGATTAGTTGTGGTATTGCCCTAGCAAGGCTGTCGTTATGAATGCCAACAATGTACGTTTGCGTTGTAAGTGTAGTTTGCAGCTCAGTCAGAAACTGATGACATCTTTCACAAAATAATGTACATTTTACTGTAGCAACATGTCTGTGCGTCTGCATGTTTGTCTGCGAATTGCACTCAGACAATTGTCAAACAAAATTAGGACCCAATTCATAAAATGATCAGTCATGAATACATCCTGGCTAAAAATAAGATCCTAAACTGAGATAGGTTACACATTATTTCTGGTAAAGTTACTTAATTCTCAAAGCCTTCATCGCTGACTCCTAAATCTTAATTCGGAAGATATGAGAACTCGTCACTGACAGTGTATTAATCAAACACACCGTGACCTGTGTGTCAGAGGATGTAGTATATGTGAGCTGTCTGTCTTTTTGTTTACAAAGATGTAGGCTACTATTATGTTTGGCCTCAAGCTGATGGCTGTGGACTTCAGACGATTGGCAAGAATGGGAAACCAACCCTTACTTATAAAAAACGTGAAAAATCACATGAAAAGAACACGTGAAAAACAACATGGCTTTCAGACATGTGAACACACTTGTGAACAAATCACTGGAAAAATGTCACATGATATTTATCTATATTAATTTATTCGAAATTTTCACGATTATGACACTTGGTTTTCGGACATGTGCAAAGTCTCACACGACTCAGACATGTGGTTTCCCAAAATTGTACATGTGCTTTTGCAACTGGCAAGATTAGAACCCAGGTCGCCCAAAGGTGAACGCAATGTCTTGACCATTAAACCAAGAGGGCCAACAATCATTTTGAAGTTGCATGTGGGGCTACTTCATCACGTGACCATGAGCAACCATGACCGACTCATGCCCTTTTCACTTTCACGTAGGCATTTTCACATTTTAATGTTCACTAGGGCTGTCAAATGATGAAAAAATATAATCAATTTTATCACAGGATTTGCTGTGATAAATCACGATTAATGGCAAATTCAGAGGTTTCATATAAAAACCATTACAATAATATTAACATCTTGATTTTGTCCAAAGTAATGGTTAGCAAAATCAGGTAAATTGATAAACACACTTTATTTAACATCAAAGTCAACTTGTTTTGACATTGCATTGTTGTTTTTACCTGTATAGATTATGTATTCTGCATGTTTTCAGTGTATTTTGAATACTTTCAGACAATGCAATTATTACTTTTTTTTTTTTACAAAAAGTGTAATTAAGTTCACATTTGAACATTAAAAAAAACACACATTTCAAACGTTTTTTTCTCACATTTGAGAAGGTGCTTTTAACATATGAACTCTAAATTTAATACACGTGAAAATACGGTTTCACGTGTGAAATGTAAGCTCAACATGAGCAAACAGCTATTTGACATGTTGAAACTGCAAAATTGACATGTGTTTATTTTTTTGTAAGGGCAGCCCCATATGGAATCAATAGTGACAACATCGATGTGCCGTTATTTTCACAGGTAAAAGTGAGACCCATGTTTCACCTCATAAAACGTTATGGTATTTTAAACAAAAACTGCCGCTTGGGTCATAAAACACCAGTTATAAAGCAGCAGGGTCTCCCAAGGACATCTCTTCCTGCCCCACACATTTGTTATCCTCCCTTCCTACTTCCCTCCAATCTCAAGATGTAAGTCCAGCTAACTTTTCCAGAGAGGAAGACCCTTGCAAGAAAGGACCAGAAAATGGCTATCAATCAGGGACATTTCAAATCAGGAAATAAGAATGACAGTTATTTTTCTTTCAAACGCAAACCACATGTCCGAAAAACACACCGATGTCAGTTTGCTGGGATTGATGCTGCTCAGTGAAAATGAGATCAAGTCACTGCGTGCTTCTGCTTTACTGCAGAATGCAACCAAGGTTACAAATTCAAATGGCCCCATTCCTATACAAGAAAAAACATGCTAGGGCCAAGTCAATATTCTGCTTGTGCAATGATGGTGGTTCAATGACCAATCACACGTGATGAGTAACCTTGCCTGAGACCTGAAGAGTTGCATTGGCGCCCTAAGAAAAGGCCTTAGCTTTGGCTTAGCGGACTAATATGCACTTTTGATGTGCAGGAGACCTGCGTTTGAACCCCACACACAACTAGAATTTAGCTTTTCATTGTGTCGTAGTATTGCTTGCATGCTCCCACCACACCCCAGTTAATAATAAAAACAGGATAGCGCTGGAAATCAATTTCTGTGGGCGTTATCAACGGGGAGTGAGTGTTCTGTTCGCATGCTTCAGTTCCCCCTCCACCCTGACTACACTAACCTAGGCCAGACTACTGTCTTGTAAAATGTGTAACATACTTGGAGATCTTACATAAACCAACAGAGTTTTTTTCCCTTTTGAGAATAAACCGCAGGATCAGAGGTGCGCAGGAAATTATATCAGGAACATAAGAATTCCAGATTTGATCAGCCAGCATCCAGGGATTGCTCCGCAGCTAGACTGGCCAAAACAACGTGCATCCCTAGAATTCTCAGACTGGCCAAGGAATCAGATGTAACTAGACAGCCTAAATATACTGCCAACATGTATTCAGCAGCCAACCATGCAGTTATTAATTTTTAATTGTGCCCCACCATCGGCGTTACCACTTTATGACTGAATGGAAATAACAACATTCATTGGTTTATGTGCTCCAGTATTTGTGTTGCGTTTTGATGATATTTGCGGGGTTAAGGGAACATTGCTGGATTTATTTTCTGGACGATTTGCTGGAGTTTCCTAATGCAGCCTTGTTAGGTTTTTCCTCTTCTTGTTATTAGATAAGGCGAAAACAAGGGCCGCCAAATGATTTATTTGTTCCTTGTTACGGAAAACATGTCAAACTATGACAACACACATTCTGAAGATGATGAGGGGCTTTGAAATACAATAGCAGATAGTTGTTCTCAATCTTCTTGTATTAACTCCCTGAGCTACTGCCTGACTAGCTCAGAGGGCTAATACAGCATAGATAATGCAACAATATACAGTACCAGTCAAAGGTTTGGACACACCTACTCATTCAAGAGTTTTTCTTTATTCTTACTATTTTCTACATTGTAGAATACTAGTGAAGACATTGAAACTATGAAATAAGACATATGGAATCATGTAGTAACCAAAAAAGTGTTAAACTGCCTTGATGACAGCTTTGCACACTCTTGGCATTCTCTCAACCAGCTTCATGAGGTAGTTACCTGGAATGCATTTCAATTAATAGGTGTGCCTTGTTAAAAGTTCTAAATGTGTTTGAGCCAATCAGTTGTGTTGTGACAAGGTAGGGGTGGTATACAGAAGATAGACCTATTTGATAAAAGACCAAGTCCATATTATGGCAAGAACAGCTCAAATAAGCAAAGAGAAACGACAGTCCATCATCAATATAAGACATGAAGGTCAGTCAATCTGGAAAATTTCAAGATCTTTGAGAGTTTCTTCAATTGCAGTCGCAACAACCATCAAGCTCAATGATGAAACTGGCTCTCATGAGGATCGCCACAGGAAAGAAAGACCCAGAGTTACCTCTGCTGCAGAGGATAAGTTAACTGCACTTCAGATTGCAGCCAAAAAATACATGTAAATGCTTCACAGAGATCAAGTAACACACATCTCAACATCATCTGTTCAGAGGAGACTGCATGAATCAGGCCTTCCATGGTCGAATTTCTGCAAAGAAACCACTACTAAAGGACACCAATAATAAGAAGAGACTTGCTTGGGCCAAGAAACACGAGCAATGGACATTAGACCGGTGGGAATCTGTCCTTTTTATATTTTATTTCCAACCGCCGTGTCTTTGTGAGACGCAGAGTAGGTGAACGGATGATCTCCACTTGTGTGGTTCCCACTGTGAAGCATGGAGAAGGAGGTGTGATGGTGTGGGGGTGCTTTACTGGTGACACTGTCAGGGATTTATTTAGAATTCAAGGCCCACTTAACCAGCATGGCTACCACAGCATTCTGCAGCAATATGCCATCCCATCTGGTTTGCACTTAGTGGGACTATCATTTGTTTTTCAACAGGGCAATGACCCAAACCACACCTCCAGGCATTGTAAGGGCTACGGAGAGTGATGTAGTGCTGCATCAGATGACCTAGACTCCACAATCACCCCACCTCAACCAAATTAATATGGTTTGGGATGAGTTGGGCTGCAGAGTGAAGGAAGAGCAGCCAACAAGTGCTCAGCATATGTGGGAACTCCTTCAAGGCTGTTGGAAAAGCATTTCTAATGAAGCTGGTTGAGAGAATGCCAATAGTGTGCAAAGCTGTCATCAAGGCAAAGGGTGGCTACATTGAAGAATGTTTTATCTATTTTGATTTGTTTAACACTTTTATGTTACTACATGATTCCTTATTTGTTATTTCATAGTTTTGATGTCTTCAGTATTATTCTACAATGTAGAAAATAGGTGTCCAAACTTGTGACTGGTACTTTATCTATGTAACAGTCTCCTGGCATGCAGAGACCTGGGTTCGAACCCCATTCAGTCACACAGACCTCCAATGGAAAACCACACAGCTTCAATCCAGCAACATTCCTACAGTTCCAAGTCACAACTCTGAAAAGAAAAAGTGATGAAAATGTGTCTCAACAATTGGGGAAACAGATTGAGAAATGCTGTCCTTCATGTTTGGATTTTGGTGCTGTATTGTTGCATATGCTTTAATAGTGGAAAGTGGTTTTGGAGATTTTAGCCCACTCTAATTCTCTATAAGTAATTGTAAAAAGTATTGCTCTGCGTCTATTCACTCCAGGTGGCTGCAGGAGCTCCTTACAACCAAGGATATAATATGTTTTCAATACATATAATCGCGCAAATATATTGGGAGAAAATAATGAAATTGTAATATTTTATAGGACAAGTTCTAATGCCCAACACAATAAACTCATGGCAGAAATTGACAGATTACTTACAATTTGAACCACCTGCAGATCACAAATTGACGTTTGGATAGACCTAGAAGCCATTGTATAAAACAACAGCTATTTGTATCTACTCAGATAAGAGGCAGTGTTATCCCACACTATTTGTGAATATGAATGGAGATTTATGGAGTGTGTTTTACTGTATAATATGTTTTGAGTGAAATTTCACCAGAGTGAAATGTAACATTTAAGGGTAACTTCTTAATAAATACTGACTCCACACTTACAACATTGAACGCTGTACTCTCAGTGTTGGCACAGTGCTTTAGTAGAAAATATATATTTTTAAATGTTATTTTCTTCGCTGATTGATGCATATACAGTAACATGCACATATATGCTTTAGGCCTACTTTAAGTCTATATAGCATAAAGAGAGTTCTTAAAAACACTACCTCACTTAATCAGGAGACTTGTTGAGTAAGCATCCATGCTTCCTATAATCAAAAGGTTTCAAAGATCAAACCGTTAGAATTGGCCAATTCCTAATGCTATCAAAACAATTTGGTTTGTGTAGGCTACTGTTCAGATACTGAATCAAAAAAATACTTCAAATGTTCGAAAACAACTTTTTCTTATTAGTGTTGAAATAAGGCCTTCGAACTGAGTCTATTTAAAAAAAAAATCACTTCATCAAACCGTCTTTGATCTTCATACACTTCAAAAATGTGATTCATGACTATTTGACTCACCGTTTTCTGAAATACATTATGGAAGGTTTTTTGATCAAAACAGAAATATATTTTGGTAATCCATCCAATACATGTTTGTTGAATTAACATTTTGAATTAACATTAATTAACATTTTAAGAACATTTACATTGCCTCTCCTCCACAAGGGACCGTACCTCTGATATGGCAGGGATTAAATTGTTGGCTTCCCTCTCACCGTCAACCTTTGCTTGTTTCAGAATTGCATTTCTTTCTTTCAGTGGCTCTGTTTTTCAAGGTCAGTGACATAAATCTTGGAAATGATAGCTTGGAAACAAAATAACCGAACAAAAAAGAAAAGCAGATCTTTATTAAGAAGGTTTTCCGTTGTACTTTTAGGTACACATCCAAATTGCTCAGTTATGCATGTTTTGACAGAGAAGTCTTTCCACAATGTTGGATTTGCAAAAATAAATTATCTTGGGTGGTTAAGATTGGGGTATGGGTAAGGTTAGGTTCAGGCATCACAGTGTGGTTATGGTAAGGGTTAGAGTAAGGTTAAAAACAAAAACACGACTGTATTCTGACTGCTGCCACTAGCAAATGACCAGTCATTCAGCACTGTATTGCAGTTGAGTCCCAAATCCCTAGTGTTCGAGATTAAATCAGTGTCTTTTATACTAAAGTCACGAGTCAAGTCACTAGTCCCTTGGTAGTGCTCAAAGCTGCAATCCAAAATGTTTTTGATCTACAGTATCAGTCAAAAGTTTGGACACACCTTCTCATTCAAAGGTTTTTCTTTATTTTCAGTGTTTTCCACATTGCAGAATAATAGTGAAGACGTCAAAACTATGAAATAACACAAGGAATCATGAAGTAACCAGAAAAGGGTTTAACAAATCCAAATATATTTTAGGTTTTAGATTCTTCAAAGAGGTGTGTTTTGGGTCATTGTCCTATTGAAAAACAAGTGATAGTCCCACTAAGTGCAAATCATATGGGATGGCATATTGCTGCAGAATGCTGTGGTAGCCATGCTGGTTAAGTGTGCCTTGAATTCTAAATAAATCACAGACAGTGTCACCAGCAAAACACCATCACATCTCCTCCTCCATGCTTCACAGTGGGAACCACACAAGCGGAGATCGTCCATTCACCTACTCTGCGTCTCACAATGACATGGAGGTTGGAACCAAACATCTCAAATTTGGAGTCATCAGACCAAAGGACAGATTTCACCTGGTCATGTCCATTGCTTGTGTTTCTAGGCTAAAGCAAGACTTCTTCTTATTGGTTTCCTTTGGTAGTGGTTTCTTTGCAGCAATTTGACCATGACTGCCTGATTCACACAGACTCTTCTGAACAGTTGATGTTGAGATGTGTCTGTTACTTGAACTCTGTGAAGCATTTATTTGGGTTGCAATTTCTGAGGCTGGTAACTCAAATTAACTTATCCTCTGCAGGTAACTCTGGGTCTTCCTTTCCTGTGGCGGTCCCCATGAGAACCAGTTTCATCATTGCGCTTGATGGTTGTTGCGACTGCACCTGAAGAAACTTAGATTTTTGACTGATTGACTGACCTGTCTTAAAGTCATGATGAACTTGTTTCCCTTTGCTTATTTGAGCTGTTCTTATCACTTGGTATTTTACCAAATTGTGTTTTGTCTGTATACCACCCCTACCTTGTCACAACACAAAGGATTGGCTCAAACACATTAAGAATGAAATAAATGTCACTATTAATTGAAATGCATTCCAGGTGACTATCTCATGAAGCTGATTGAGAGAATGCCAAGAGTGTGCAAAGCTGTCATGAAGGCAAAGGGTGGCTACTTTGAAGAATCTCAAATATAAAACATATTTTGACTTGTTTAACTCTTTTTTGGTTACTATTATTATTCTACAATGTATAAAATAATAAAAATAAATATAATCCCTGGAATGAGTAGGTGTGTCCAAACGTTTGACTGATACTGGACATTGTGTTGCACATTTGTAAAGATATCTAAATAATAAAGCTATCTAACATTTGTTGTTCCTAGTATGATACATTATGCAAATAATAATAATTCTTACAAAAAAGTCACTACTGGTCGAGTCCAAGTCCGAGTCACCACTGGTCGAGTCTATGTCAAGTCATAAGTCATGAAAATCATGCCCAACCAAAGAACCTAGCATGGCAACACATGGTTTGACACTTCTCCTTACTCTCACTCCACTCTGGTAACTTCCCCCAAAACCAGTCAATTAAATAAACTGGCTTTTACATTTGCCAAATCTGTTTAGAAATGGAAATATTACAGTCATAGTGGGTGGAAAGGGAGAATAAGTGTTGAATATTTAATAAAACATACATCTAGATACAGCCCACTTTGTTGAGGACAACACAAGAATCAATCAGTCATTTAAATCCTGAATAGTATGCCTCCTGTGATCTGTATAAGCAACATCTTCTAAGTGGAACATCAGTCATTCTGAATGAACCTATAGGAGTAATACAGAGACAAGTGCGTGAATTGTTATATTTATTCATGTCTACATGTATTCTAGATGTAATCTCATATACAGGAGCTAGAAGGCCAGCATCTTGGAGTCGCCTCTTCACTGTTGACGTTGAGAATGTTTTTTTGAGGGTACTATTTAATGAAGCTGCCATTCGCGGACTTGTGAGGTGTCTGTTTCTCAAACTAGACAATGTAATGTACTCTTGCTCAGTCGTGCCCCGGGGGCCCCTACTCGTTCTATTCTGGTTAGAGCCAGTTTGCGCTGTTCTGTGAAGGGGGTAGTACACAGCGTTGCACGAGATCTACAGTTTCCTGGCAATTTCTCACATGGAATAGCCTTCATTTCTCAGATTAAGAATAGACTGATGAGTTTCAGAAGAAAGTGATTTGTTTCTTGACATTTTGAGCCTGAAATTGAACCCACAAATGCTGATGCTCCAGATACTCAACTAGTCTAAAGAAGCCCAGTTTTATTGCTTCTTTAATCAGCATAACAGTTTTCAGCTGTGCTAACAATTGCAAAAGGGTTTTCTAATGATAAATTAACCTTTTAAAATCATAAACTTGGATTAGCTAACACAGCGTGCCATTGGAACACAGGAGTGATGGTTGCTGATAATGGGCCTCTGTACACCTATGTAGATATTCCATTAAAAATCAGGCGTTTCCAGCTACAATAGTCATTTACAACATTAACAATGTTTACACTGTATTTCTGATCAATTTGATGTTATTTTAACGGACAAAAAATATCCTTTCCTTTTAAAAACAAGAACATTTCTAAGTGACCTGAAACTTTTGAACGATAGTGTATGTTCCTACAAATACATTCCATTTGAATAATAATAAAAAAAATCCTCATGAAGCTGGTTGAGACAATAAAAATAGAAATGTATTGACGAGAAAGAGAGCTGTGTAAATATCCCTTATAAATACATAATTAGGAAAATATTGTCAATGTGCCAATGTTATACAGTACCTGAAAAAAGTATTACATGTACAAGTAAAACACTATTTTAAACAACCAATTAAGCAGTAAAACTTTATTTAACAAATGTTAATATTTTCATTAGTCCACTTTTGATACAGCCCATACATTTGTT
Source organism: Oncorhynchus mykiss (assembly GCF_057628025.1). Lineage (NCBI taxonomy): Eukaryota > Metazoa > Chordata > Actinopteri > Salmoniformes > Salmonidae > Oncorhynchus > Oncorhynchus mykiss. Next base: position 47,007,152 of record NC_143046.1, read on the forward strand.
TGCAGGTCAGCATTTATGTTTTCAAGATATATCGCTTTCAGTCTCCCAGCGCCCAAAACCAAGCAAGAGTAAAAGCCATGATGAGTTTTGCATGATCATAAGACTTTTCATGAAGAAAACACAAGCTTTCTATCAGGCTAGCTCTGTCGCTCTAATGTGCAAAATAATTATTAATATATTAACGGTGCACTGATAAAAATATATGAAGAAATGGTTTTTGAGTAAAATACCCCTTTTAGATGATGGAAGAGACAATTCCTTGCATGATTAAATTGCAGGAAAAGTAGAAATACTGCACCTGTAAATCTGTGGAATTTGAGAAGTTTATGAGAATATGCTATTGTAGTTTAGTGGGTTGGGGCAGGCATGGTTACCTCTACAATAATACTAGGTGTGTTATAAGTATTACTGGGGAACCGTCCGCTCAAGTCCTTACAGTAGAATGAGAAAAAAAGATTTAGTCAAATCTCCATGGACATGGAGCTACTGTACTGTAGCATCTTAGTTCCACGTAGCCCCTCCAACCAATAGTGAACCTGCTGGAAGTGAATACACCCTTGCTGACGGATATGCCTGATGTTTCTTAGATTTAGACCAGGGGTCGTGCTGTCAAGGAAACTGTGATATACATTAAATGCAATAATTCACCATGATAGGCCTGTAGTGCCTTAAACAATTTGATGATGGTTAACAGTGGCGATATAACATTGTTTATGACACGATTTCCTTCATCCCCACCTCCCATCTCCTCTCCCATGTCTTCCATGCCTTTGCCGTGCAACATGGAAACGATTATGTACCAAGAAAACAAAATACATGTGGAAATTCCATCGCTCTCCTCGGAATAGATTGATCGATGTTGAAATAATTTACAAATGATGTGCAAAATGTGCTGGCCATCTGCATGCATGCTCTCGCCATTGTTGAGAAAACGGCCGGCGCTCCCTTCCAGTAGCGTCTGTTGTTAGCACATCGATGCAAGAGTAGCCACTGAGAAATGCTATGGAGCACAACGTGACACAAGCAGGAGAAATACAAGGAATTTATGGAAAGGGAATAAAAAGGTAAAAGAAGAACCACCAAAATGTATTGAGCATCTCAAAAATATAAGTGGAATGGATAGCCCCAAAAACTATTTAAGGCAAAAATCTGGACATTTATTAAACAAATCCGCAAACATTTTTTATGAAATAAATCAAATAGTCCCCTCTAAATGCATCACATAGCTCAAAACACACATCCGGAATGCATTGGGGATAAAAATAGCAGTAAGATAATTGATTCTGCAGATGGAAGCAGGGCTGCAAGTGGGTGGTTTTCTATAAGGTTCTATTGAGTGGAACTCTGGCCCAGAAGCGGAGTCTGAAGGATCAACACAAGAACCAGGTGTACAGTGTGCGTAACTTGTACAGTATGCCCTAATATGTACACCGTAAAGGTGGTTAACATGGGACCATGATGTGACATGACATCTTCCATAGGTGATGGGTAGATTTATGGCTGATTTACACTAAATGGCCAAAGCTGAGCTGTACTGGGCTGGCCTTGTTATGCATCCACCACAGTTGTTGGAAACAGAGGACAATCTGAGCCAGCACAGTAGGTTCAGGTCAGCACAGGCATTAGAGTTCCACATGGGGTATCTGGGAGGATTCCAACCTGATAAATCTCTCCCATATTTCCACTCTTGTTGATTGAAAAGACTGGTAATTGTACTTGTGATTACGTTTAGTCATAGATTATGAGACGTGAATAGATAGGGTTCTTTTCAGTTTGAAACCGCTAACAACTTGGCATGAGAACACTTGATGTGTGTGTCTAACAGTGTAGCTAGCCACCGAGTGGCCAGATAGAATGGATGACTAATGCAGAGTTTTATAGTAACACCACCATATTGACATGCCCACAAAGTCTCCTTTGGATGCCTTTGGCAAACCGATATGTTTTTACTCTACCAAAACATTTTATATCTGTAGTATAGGTTATGTATTTCATACTGTGTGTGGAAGGCCCAGTAAATGGATTTGAAACGAAACAAGCTAACATGCATTTTCCACTTTAAGTGAAACAAAAACCCCTATGTAGAAAGAGGCCAGGACATTTTAATACAGATGCACAGCTTAATACGGCACAACCAATATATGCAATTCATTAGTCCATATCATATGTTTAAAGCTCAATAAAGTTATGTACATGCAATACGTTTCAGTTTTTGGGAGTGAGTGGATTGGCCCCATAGAAGGTTGGGTTTCATGCCATGATAAAACTGCCTGCTCAAGCAGTTTTGAAACACCTCCATGCAAATACACGACATGACCCAAAGTATGCTCGTCAAACATCTCATTCCAAAATCATGTGCATTAATATGGAGTTGGTCCCCACTTTGCTGCTATAACAGCCTCCACTCTTTTGGGAAGGCTATTCCCCTAGATGTTGGAACATTGGACTTGAATGGACTTGCTTCCATTCAGCCACAAGACCACTAGTGAGGTCCGGCACTGATGTTTGGTGATTAGGCCTGGCTCGCAGTCGGCGTTCCAATTCATTCCAAAAGTGTTTGATGGGGTTGAGGTCAGGGCTCTGTGCAGGACAGTCAAGTTCTTCTACATCGATCTCGACAAAACATTCCAGTATGGACCTCGCTTTTGCACTGGGGCATTGTCATGCGGAAACAGGAAAGGGCTTGCCCCAAACTGTTGCCACAAAGTTGGAAGCACAGAATTGTCTAGAATGTCATTGTATGGTGTAGTGTTAAGATTTTCTTTCAGTGGAACTAAGGAGCCTGAACCATGAAAAACAGACCCCAACCATTATTTATCCTCCACCAAACTTTACAGTTGGCACTATGTATGGTAGCGTTCTCCTGGCATCCGCCATACCCAGATTCTTCCGTCGGACTGCCAGATGGTATAGCGTGAATCTTCACTCCAGAGAACGCGTTTCCACTGCTCCATTGGTGGCGAGCTTTACACCATTCCAGCCAATGCTTGGCCATGGACACCCATTTCATGAAGCTCCAGACGAACAGTTCGATGTTGCTTCCAGAAGCAGTTTGGAACTTGGTAGTAAATGTTGCACCGAGGACAGACGATACTTACGCGTTACACTCTTCAACACTTGGCAGTCCCATTCTGTGAGCTTCTGTGGCTTACCACTTCGCGGCTGAGCCGTTGTTGCACCTAGACATTTCCACTTCACAATAACAGCACTTATCAACCTCATGTTCATTAACTCCAGCATCTGTGGTTCAAAAGAAGGCCCTAAAAATGCCTAAGGGAGGGTATTTTCTTGCTCTCCATGCCACTGCAAATCTCATAGTGTTTGAAAATCACTGTTTTTAAAATGTAGAATTTAGATAATAAAATTGAGGTTGAAAAGTGTTGGAATTGCCATTTTAGCAATACTAACTCTAGAGTATTGGGACAGTGCCCATTTTTTGTTTTTGTTTTGGCTATGTACTCCAGCACTTTTGAAATCATGCAATGACTGAGGTTAAAGTGCAGCAATAAATAAAGGGTATTTTGTCATCCTCATCGGGTGAACCGTTTATAAATTACAGCACTTTTTGAACATTTTATGGGACCAAAGGTATTGGGAGAAATTCACTTACACAGTGCATTTCGGAAATTATTCAGACACCTTGACTTTCTCCACATTTTGTTACAGTATGTTAGTCATATTCTAAAATAGTTTACATTTTTCAGATCAATCTACACTCAACACCCCATAATGACAATGGAAAAACAGGTCTTCAGAAATTTTAGCAACTTATTAAAAATGAAAAAATGAAATATCACATTGACTTAAGTATTCAGACCCTTTACTCAGTACTTTGTTGAAGAGCCTTTGGCAGCGATTACAGCCTCAAGTCTTTTTGGGTATGACACTACAAGCTTGGCAGACCTGTATTGGGGGAGTTTCTCCCATTCTTCTCTGCAGATCCTCTCAAGGTCTGTCAGGTTGGATGGGGAGCATCACTGCACAGCTATTTCCAGGCCTCTCCAGAGATAATCGATTGGGTTCAAGTCTGGGCTCTGGCTGGGCCACTGGCTAGGCCACATTCAGAGACTTGTCCCGAAGACACTCCTGCGTTGTCTTGGCTGTGTGCTTAGCGTAATTTTCGTGTTGGAAGGTGAACCTTATTCCCAGTCTGAGGTCGTGAACACTCTGGAGCAGGTTTTCATCAAAAATCTCTCTGTACTTTGCTCCATTCATCTTTCCATCGATCGTGACTAGTCTCCCAGTCCCTGCCGCTGAAAAACATCCCCACAGCATGATGAGGCCTCCACCATGCTTCACCGCAGGGATGGTGCTGGTTTTCTCCAGACGTAACGTTTGGCATTCAGGCCAAAGAGTTCAATCTTGGTTTCATCAGATGAGATAATCTTGTTTCTCATGATCTGACAGTCCATTAGGTGCCTTTTGGCAAAGACCAAGCAGGCTGTCATGTGCCTTTTACTGATGAGTGGCTTCCGTCTGGCCACTCTAACATAAAGGCCTGATTGGTGAAGTTTTACAGAGATGGGAGAATCTTTCAGAAGTACAACCATCTAGACAGAGGAACTCTGGAGCTCTGTCAGAGTGATCATCGGGTTCTTGGTCACCTCCCTGACCAAGGCCCTTCTCTCCCATTTGCTCAGTTTGGCAGGGCGGCCAGCTGTAGGAAGAGTCTTGGTGGTTCCAAACGTCTTCCCTTTATATATTGATGGAGGCCACTGTGTTCTTGGGGACCTTCAAGGCTGCAGACATATTTTGGCACCCTTCCCCAGATCTGTGCCTCAACACAATCCTGTCTCAGAGCTCTACGGACAATTGCGTCAACCTAATGGCTTGGTTTTTGCTCTGAAATGCACTGTAAACTGTGACCTTATATAGACAGGTGTGTGCCTTTCCAAATCATGTCCAATCAATTGAATTTACCACAGGTGGACTCCAATCAAGCTGTAGAAACATCTTAATACCCCCAAGACATGCTAACCTCTCACCATTACAATAACAGGAGAGGTTAGCATGTTTGGGGGGGGGGGGTATTATATTTGTGCATCTGTAACTTTCTCACTCATCATTTTCACGATTCATTTAGGATTATCCATAATCATGCAAGCATCCATATTAATGTAGAAGTGTTTCTTTAAATTGATTCCAAAATGGCACAATACATGATATACTATTCATGTCAATTGAGCACAAAATAATCTGAAACACAACCGAAACAAACAGAAAATCCTTCCATCAAGTAGAGTCACAAACTTGATGTAATAATTTATTGCTATAAATATGGGACCACATACTTAACCTTTGACTACTTTAATAAGTGCTTTTGACCTCTGTACTTTTGGTCCCCTAACATGTACAAAAAGTGGTGTAATTTTTTATCGTTTCACCTGATATGGATGAAAATACCTTCCAATTAAAGCTGACAATCTGTACTTTAAGATCATAAGCATTGAATAATTTAAAATCCAATATGCTGGAGTACAGAGCCAAAACAACAAAAACATTGTCAATATTCCAATATTTTTGGATCTCACTGTAGTATAGGGACACTATGGAACCTGGAGCCTGATGGATGTACAGTCGTGGCCAAAAGTTTGACACAAATATACATTTTCACAAAGTCTGCTTCCTCAGTTTGCATGACGGCAATGTACATATACTCCAGAATGTTATGAAAAGTGATCAGATGAATTGCAAATAATTGCAAAATCCTCTTTTCATGCAAATGATCTGAATCCCCCCAAAACAGTTCCACTGCATTTCAGCCCTGCCACAAAAAGACCAGCTGACATCATGTCAGTGATTCTCTTGTTAACACAGGAGTGAGTGTTGATGAGGACAAGGCTGGAGATCACTCTGTCATGCTGATTTAGTTTGAATAACAGACTGGAAGCTTCAAAGGGAGGGTGGTGCTTGGAATCATTGTTCTTCCTCTGTCAACCATGGTTACCTGCAAGGAAACGCGTGCCATCATCATTGCTTTGCACAAAAAGGGCATCACAGGCAAGGATATTGCTGCCAGTAAGATTGCACCTAAATCAACCATTTATCAGATCATCAAGAACTTCAAGGAGAGCGGTTCAATTGTTGTGAAGAAGGCTTCAGGGAACCCAAAAAAGTCTAGCAAGCGCCAGGACCATCTCCTAAAGTTGATTCAGCTGCGGGATCGGGGCACCACCAGTACAGAGCTTGCTCAGGAATGGCAGGTGTGAGTGCATCTGCACGCACAGTGTGGCAAAGACTTTTGGTGGATGGCCTGGTGTCAAGAAGGGCAGCAAAGAAGCCACTTCTCTCCAGGAAAAACATCAGGGACAGACTGATATTCTGCAAAAGGTACAGGGATTGGACTGCTGAGGACTGCGGTAAAGTCATGTTCTCTGATGAATCCCCTTTCCGATTGTTTGGGGCATCCAGAAAAAAGTTTGTCCGGAGAAGACAAGGTGAGCTCTACCATCAGTCCTGAGTCATGCCAATAGTAAAGCATCCTGAGACCATTCATGTGTGGGGTTGCTTCTCAGCCAAGGGAGTGGGCTCACTCACAATTTTGCCTAAGAACACAGCCATGAATAAAGAATGGTACCAATACATCCTTCGAGAGCAACTTCTCCCAACCATCCAGGAACAGTTGTGTGTCGAACAATGCCTTTTCCATCATGATGGAGCACCTTGCCATAAGGCAAAAGTGATAACTAAGTGGCTCGGGGAACATTGATTATACAAGCATTGATTATGCAAGAATGGGCTGCTGTCAGTCAGGATGTGGCTCATGAGTTAATTGACAGCATGCCAGGGCAGATTGCAGAGGTCTTGAAAAATAACTTGACTCTTTGCATCAAATTCATGTAATTGTCAAAAAAAAGCCCTCGACACTTCTGAAATGCTTGTAATTATACTTCAGTATTCCATAGTAACATCTGACAAAAATATCTAAAGACACTGAAGTAACAAACTTTGTGTCATTCTCAAAACTTTTGGCCACGACCGTGGGAAGAGCAGACAAAGGCCTGGTTCAGTTTTTCGGTTCAGTCTTTCTTCACAATACTTGAGTACTCCCTCTCAATTTCCCTCTCAAATATCCACTGTGTAAATTGATTGTACTGCCATTTGTGAGCTATAGGACAGACAGCCTGTCATTTGTACCATGCCACTATGGGAACCTTTAACATCCTAATGAAAATACCAATCTACCTGTCTTGTGCCAGTGACATCTTGCTCGCTGGTGTTGGGCTACAGTAGTTTCTCCGTTCCTTTATTTGTGTGATTGACATCTTCAACCTTAAAAATAACAGATGACTGTAACTTGAAAAATGGCAATTAGTGAAAATGTAAAACAGATGTGGAGACAGAACGGGGGGGGGCTTCTCTTTCTCACTCTCTCTCTCTGTCTCTCTCTCTCATTCTCTGTTAAATATAGCTCCAGAGATAAGTGGGTAGGACACATAGTCACCAATTACCCCATGCTGGCTATTGTTTTAGAGAAAATGACTCAATATCTCAATCACGCTGCAGTAAGCCACAACGGCAGTCTATTCCAAATATGGTGAAAGATTGTGTCCAGACCTGTGGAGGAAGGAAGGACAAGGCTCTCAGACACTGTCGACACTTTGCCAATAGCTTTTCACAAGAGCAGGTTGAATCATCATATTAGAAGTTATAATTGTTATTTCCTCAATGTAAATGTCTTATCTATCGCACCAGTCGAATATGCCACTTTTATAGGATATGGAGTTTTGAGAACAGGGCCATTGGATTACACTATCACTAATAGTCTAACTGATTTGTATTATTCCAAATCGTTGACTGGTTTTAAAAACAAGAATGATATCGGATTCCATGATAAATCATATTGGACGCCATTTAAAATGGTCTCATTGCTTCAGCACTAGTTTACTGTCTAATAAAGGAAACAAGCCCCACCATATCACTAAATCTGCCTCCCCCGAAATTGAATAGCTTGTCACACTCCCTCCCTGGACAAGCAACTGCCAGTTAATATGGATCAGATGCTCAGGCTCCGTGAGAGAACACAGCTATTGCTCCAACGCACACACACACAAAGGTTACTTACTTTTAATTACAATAATATCAGTAAATATAGAGGGGTTATGTTTGGGTAGAGATAATAGAAGCCAGAGACGTACTGTAGCATAAGCTACATGAGTGCATCATTATGACAGGGGTCAAGCCAGTCTCATAACAGAAATTTAACAGCATCAAGCCACCATGTTGCCACTGTTTTGGGGTCTTTTATCTGGACATATGATCTACACGGTGTCCATATAAGAGCAGTGTCAGAGTCATAAGGAGCTATCTGGGCAGTAACAGGCAGGTGTAAGGCTGCTGTAGTAACAAAGTCAACTATGACAAATAACTACAAAGCTTCATGGCATATTAGCAGAAGCCATCACACACACTTTAGTTAAAATGAACATTACTTCTGACATTATCTTCAGTCATTGAAGTTGACCTAACTTTGACCCAACTACCACTTTAGTGAATTGGCTTGTTTTTGAAGTTTTTTGGCTTCAGTCAAACGCTAATAAATAATTCCCCCAAATTTCCCATCCAAACCACATGTCCAACAGTGGCCCTCCTGACCAGTGTGGCAAGCAGATGTAGAGTATTCTTGTTTTACTGGGAGGGATGGTGCCAAAATGTGTGTCCTCTTGTTTGTTTTGGATGTGAGTGAGTGTGTTTGAATTTCAGAGGGAATATACACGGTGTGTGTGTGTGTGCGTCCACAAGAACAGTAGAAGAACAACATTTTGACCAACCAGGAACATTTTGTTAGTTTCCACAAGGTCAAATGCTATTTCTAGGCGGTTTAGGTTTAAGGTTAGAATTAGTGTTAGTGTTTGCATTAGGTATAGGGTTAGAGTTAGGAGCTAGGTTTAGGGTTAAGGTTAGGTTTTGGGTTAGGGTTAGGTTTAGGGTTGGGGTTAGGGTTAGGTTTGTCTCCACAAGGTTAGTTAGTTATACAAGACTGTGTGTGTATGTAGTGTGTGTGTGTGTGTGCATGAGTTGGCTCCTTTGATATTGCCTGACGAGTTCTTCCACTGCTCTATGTTCGCCACATACTTCAGTCTGAGACTGCCGTCGTTGAAGTCGTTTGTGGTGACGTCACAATGAGGACTGTTGTACAAAATAAAAGACAAAAGTCATCAGCGATTGGATAATCTCTCACCAATCAGAGTATCAAAGCCAATGACTCATTTTTTTGTAAGCCAAAAGGAGTTTGGTCAGCTAGGAATCCTCTGATATGCTTTAACTTTGATTTGTGTTGAAAGCAGCTCTGGTTCTGTGCAGTCAGTAGTGGAGGCTGCAAAACTGTTCCATTTGGAGGGCGACTCAGAAACGCGAGCCTGTCTGCTTGCTGGTTTTGTTAATATGTAAATATAATCTCTCGGCAGTTTAAATTCAGCACCATGACAGACATTTAAATAGGGGAAAAGTACTTTTTGACTGATCAAAGTTGATGGCTAATTAGAACCGATCCACAGGTAGGCGAAGATGTATTTTGCATTGCATTTATGTTGGCACAATTTCACTCGTCCTTCTTTAGTGTTTTTTTTTTACCCTCCCGCTGGCACATTGCGGGGAGAATTTTGATCTAGTTAGGTGAAATGACATGAAAGGTACACTGTGCCATCTAGGAAATGAGAGCATGGACATGCAAGTCAAACCACAATTTATTGGCTCATTATGTTTACTAGGTATCCCCTTTGACCAAAAATGTTAATTTGTATTATATTAAGCATAACTGATCTGAATAAAGATATACATATTTTTTAACCTCAATTTATGTAAAACAACCTATGGAGGGAAGGATGGAGGGCGCTAGAGAGCTGGAGGATGAAAAAACACCTGGTGACTTTATTTCCCGTGAAGGCAAAGCTGTTTCTCGTTAAGTCTTGATTTGCACAAGAAAAACAGGCAATCATCAATGGTCAAGAGAAAGTGACACCAGAGAGTTGCCTCCGGTGGGTTGGGGAATCGCACGGGCCTCAAATCAAAGTGTCCTCGCAGTCATTGTCATTACCCAGCAGGGACCATCTCGCAAGACGGTGTGTGTGCGTGTGTGTTTTGGGAGGTGGGAGGTGTGACAAACCAGCGAGTCCAGCACAGGACCACTCAGTGGATGGGATTTGTAAGACATGCTGCTGAACTAAAAACAGCTCTTTTTCAATTTTGTTCAACATTCGGACAGCATCCTCAAAAAGATATTGTGATACTTTATTTTTTAATTTTATTACACCTTTATTTAACCAGGTAGGCCAGTTGAGAACAAGTTTTAATTTACAACTGCAACCTGGCCAAGACAAAGCAAAGCAGTGCGACAAAAACAACAAGAACACAGAGTTGAACATGGAATTAACAAACATACAGTCAATAACACAATAGAAAAAGCCTATATACGGTGTGTGAAAATCGCGTGAGGAGATAAGGCAATAAATAGGCCATAGTAGCGAAGTAATTATAATTTAGCAAATTAACACTGGAGTGATAGATGTGAAGATGATTATGATTTTAGAGGTTTAAGTATAGGAATGTATAATCTCTTAGATTTAAAGAATTAACTCGCCAATTACTGTATACCATCTATTATGTTTGGCAAAATGTGTCAAAGTAGTTGATAACCAACGGAATGTTCTATGGTCACATTCAAGGGACAGAACATACTACTCTACATTTGTTCCAATGCTGGACAGAGTTGGAGGTCAAAATGATTATTTGCTGTCTTGTTAACATTTTCTCACCTGAGACCAAAAGAGAGTAGGAGTTACAACTTCCAAAGCTGAAAGTTAAGTTTTTTAGCATAGCAAGGAACTCCCTCATCTTTGGTGAGTGCAGTGTGATGACATCCCAGGTTTGATTCCCACTCACAATCACAACACAGATAACTCTACTGGCCAAAATCTACAGTGAGACCTTAAATCTTTGACCTCCACTTCTTTTTAGAAAGAGAGTATATCGGTCTAGTGTAGTATGACGAACAACAACACAAGTTATCTCATAAAAGACAGAAAAGATGTCTCCTCTGTGTTTTTTCCCTATTCTTAACAAATTCTAATATCACTCACAGGGAAGAGTTAAATTGAAAGTTCACCTAATAAGGAAGACACAATTTACCGCAAGTAAGTAACTTTCCATAAAAATTATAATCACCAAGTTCAATTTTTTCTCCTCCCTGAACAAAAACATTGGTAATGTCTTCCCTGGAGAGTTGGAAGGACTGAGAACGGCATGCTGTAATACAGCCGCAAAGCTCAGCCTCTCTTGAAAGCACGAGGACTGACGAAGAAGAAGAAAAAGAAAAAATAAAGAAAAAGAAAGAAAAGAAACTTGGCACTTCAGCTCCACACTGTCATGTATTCTCACTGACATCATCATTGTAAAATTAGGAACCTGGTTTCTTCTTTCCTGCAGATGTGGAAGCTTGAAATTGCATTCCGTGGGCCTGTGCCACATTTCATCAGTGTTTTTTCCCCTCGCTCGCTTCCAAAAAGTGGGATTGGCCGCATGTGGTCCTGACCCCCTCCTTCAACCCCCCTAACCCTATTCCTCACTCCTCTGTACCCCCAGCACCCCTTCTTCCCTCTCTCTCTCACTCTCTCCCTCTCCTGCCCAGCCTGCTATCCGGTATCCAGAGTAGGGGCTACCTAATCCCAGGCAGGTCCCCGGCAGGGCCCACACCTGTGGCTGATTGAATCCTTCTGGAGTACAAAGGGCCTAATTTATGGCCCTAGAGGAGCTCAGGGCCCAGGCCACAGCTGCGCACGGCCAGGACAGGGAAGTTGTTCATCACGCTGCGTCTATTTAAAAAACAATGGTCACCGCCTAGATATGTTTCTGCATGGCCCAGCCCCTATCATTTCACTTTGACTGACAGGTGGGTGGCAATATGGCCGCTATTTGTGTCATTGGGTGAGAGAATGCAGGCGAGTGAAAGGTAGCGAGGATGTAGTGTAGGGATGGGAGTTTGGGAGTAGTGGGTGAAATCTGACCATATAGTTTTCCACTTGTGGTTGAAGGTTGTGAGAGGGCACATCATCAGGTTGTGGTTTGGAGGGGGGATGATGTGGATTCGGGTCTGGTCTCTCCCTGTCCATGACCTATCACACACATACATGAGAGCCCACACACTCACACACATACATGCATGCACACAAAAACACACATCGATACACACACTCTCAATATCTATCTCTCACTCTCTCTTCCACGGCGATAAACATAAATCTACAAACGTTATTAGTATATGTTGTGTCTGTTGGCACGTCGGGTTAAACGGTCACAACTTTATTTTACAACTGAGCTATTCAGTTATTTACATTATTTACAAAGGTTACAACTAAATCATGAATTGCACGCTTTACATTACCTAACACTTTATACCAGACCAACTACAGTGGAATAAATTATTTCTCTCTATTCTGGAAATAAAGGTTGACATTTTGAGCTTTTAGCATATGTAGGCTAGGAGCAGAAGCTTGGGACACAAGTCTACCCGGAACCAATCCATTTGTTCAGGCCCTTAAAAATCCATTTCCTATCGGCATGTCGTGAAAACAAAAGACATCTCCTGTGCAGACTTGGGAGTGAGGCTACACTTGTGTAAGACTTGTATAGGTCAATGAATACTTCATATATTCAAATAATTTGCTTATGAAAAGCTGTGTTGATACAGTTGAAGTCAGAAGTTTACATACACCTTAGCCAAGTACATTTCAACTCAATTCCTGATATTTAATCCTTGTAAAAAATCCCCGTCTTAGGTCAGTTAGGACCACCACTTTATTTTAAGAACGTGAAATGTCAGAATAATAGTAGAGAGAATGATTCATTTCAGCTTTTATTTCTTTCATCACATTTCCAGTGGATCAGAAGTTTACAACATACACTCAATTAGTATTTTGTAGCGTCACTTTTAAATTGTTTAACTTGGGTCAAATTGTTACGACTTCTAGGAGTAGTGAGTGTGGAGTCAGGCGCAGAGAGCAGAGGGTAAAAGACAACTGTATTTATTCCGGAGAAAAGTAGGTCACGCCAAAACACCAGGTGCATACAATGACCGGCCCAAAAACAGGACACAAACAGTCCGGAGAAATACAGAAAAGATCACATCCACAAAACGAACAGAGAAACAAGCCCGGGCTTACTGGGTTAAAATAGCCCACAATCACAACCTAAACACAAAACAGGTGCAACTAATCAGACAGATAACTAAATGAAACAGAAAAGGGGATCGGGTGGCAGCTAGTAGGCCGGCGACAACAACCGCCGAGCGCCGCCCGAACAGGAAGAGGCACCATCTTCAGCGGGATTCGTGACAGTACCCCCCCCCCGACACGCGGCTCCCGCAGCGTGCCGACCCCGGCCTCGAGGGCGACCCGGAGGGCGAGGCGCAGTGGCGATCCGGGTGGAGGCGGAGGAAGTCCCTCAAGAGGGAAGGATCTAGAATGCCACCCCCCCCCCTGGTACCCAGCACCTCTCCTCCGGACCGTACCCCTCCCAGTCCACGAGGTACTGCAGGCCCCTCACGCGGCGTCTCGAGTCCAGAATAGCTCGTACTGTGTACGCCGGGGACCCCTCGATGTCCAGAGGGGGCGGAGGGACCTCCGGCACCTCACCTTCTTGAAGGGGACCAGCTACCACCAACCTGAGGAGAGACACATGAAACGAGGGGTTAATGCGATAGTAAGAGGGAAGTTGCAATCTATAACACATATATCCGCCTCAGGACTTTAAATGGCCCCACACACTGCGGCCCCAGCTTCCGGCAGGGCAGGCGGAGGGGCAGGTTTCGGGTCGAGAGCCAGTCAGTAAACAGCGCCTTCAACTGGTTGAAAGCTCCATCTGCCTCGGCCAACCACCGTAGACGCACTGGCCCCTCCTTCAGCAGTGAGGTAATAGGTGCCACCACTTGGCCAAAACGCCAGATAAACCTCCGGTAGTGATTGGCAAACCCTAAAAACCGCTGCACCTCCTTTACCGTGGTTGGAGTCGGCCAATTACGCACGGCGTTAACGCGGTAACACTCAATCACCACCCCCGAGGTGGAAATGCGATAACCCAGGAAGGAAACTGCTCATTTGGAGAACACACATTTCTCAGCCTAAACACAAAACAGGTGAAACTAATCAGACAAAACTAAATGAAACAGAAAAGGGGATCAGTGGCAGCTAGTAGGCCAGCGACGACGACCGCCGAGCGCCACCCGAACAGGAAGAGGCACCATCTTCGGCGGTATTCGTGACACAAATGTTGGGTGTATTTTGGCCCATACCTCCTGACAAAGCTGGTGTAACTGAATCAGGTTTGTAGGCCTCCCTGCTTGCAAACGCTTTTTCAGTTCTGCCCACAAATTTTCTATAGGAATGAGGTTAGGGCTTGTGATGGCCAATACCTTGACTTTGTTGTCATTAAGTCATTTATTACAACTTTGGAAGTATGCTTGGGGTCATTGTCCATTTGGAAGACACATTTGCGACCAAGCTTTAACTTTCAGACTGATGTCTTGAGATGTTACTTGAATATATCCACATAATTTCCTTCCTCCTAGACATGAATTCTGGATCATCCATTTTCAAAATGCCTGAAGGCACCACGTTCATCTGTAAAAACAATAGTAAGCAAGTATAAACACCATTGGACAAAGCAGCCATCATACCGCTCAGGAAGGAGACGTGTTCTGTCTCCTAGAGATTAACATACTTTGGTGCGAAAAGTGCAAATCAATCCCAGAACAACAGCAAAGGACATTGTGAAGATGCTGGAGGAAACGGGTATAAAGTCTCTATATCCACTGTAAAACTAATCCTATATCGGCATGACCTGAAAGGCCGCTCAGCAAAGAAGAAGCCACTGCTCTAAAACCGCCATAAAAAAAGCCAGACTACGGTTTAAAACTGAACATGGGAAGATCTAACTTTTTGGAGAAATGTCCTCTGGTCTGATGAAACAAAAATAGAACTGTTTGGCCATAATGACCATCGTAATGTTTGGAGGAAAAAGGGGGAAACTTGCAAGCCGAATAACACCATCCCAACCGTGAAGCACAGGGGTGGCAGCATCATGTTGAAGGGGGTGCTTTGCTGCAGGAGGGACTGGTGAACTTCACAAAATAGATGGCAACATGAGGGAGGAAAATTATGTTTATATACTGAAGCAATATCTCAAGACATCAGTCAGGAAGTTAAACCTTGGTCGCAAATGGGTCTTCCAAATGGACAATGACCCCAAGCATACTTCCAAAGTTGTGGCAAAAGTAAAGGTATTGGAGTGGCTATCACAAAGCCCTGACCTCAATCCCATTGAAAATTTGTGGGCAGACCTGAAAAAGCATGTGCGAGCAAGGAGGCCTACATACCTGACTCAGTTACACCAGCTCTGTCAGGAGGAATGGGCGAAAATTCACCCAACTTATTATTGGGACGCTTGGGGAAGGCTACCCGAAACGTTTGACCCAAGTTAAGCAATTTGAAAGGCAATGTTACCAAATACTAATTGAGTGTATGTAAACTTCAGACCCACTGGGAATGTGATGAAAGAAATAAAAGCTGAAATAAATAATTATCTCTACTATTATTCTGACATTTCCCATTCTTAAAATAAAGTGGTGATCCTAATTGACCTAAAACAGGGCATTTTTACTAGGATTAAATGTCAGGAATTGTGAAAAACTGAGATTAAATGTACTTGGCTAAGGTGTAAACTTCCGACTTCAACTGTATTCAGATACTATTCAATAAAGATGTTCAATTCATGTAAATACTCACCAGATGTATTTAGCGGATGTGGGTCATTTTGTTTCTCTTCCTGCTATAAAAATATGTTAGTTATATCTCATAAATCTCCATAAATCTTTGGACATAGAGATTTAGATTCAATCTAATTCATCCTTCTGAGATAACTGTCAAGGTAAGACAACATCATTGCACATTTTAGAATATCAGCCTCTTCCTCTAAAGGGAATATTGTCACACTTTTTACACTATTAAACCATTGACCTGGAATGAATGGTAGTATAATTCACAACATTGCAAAAGAGACCTTTCCCAGTGTCATGTGGAAAAACGGTTTAGAGACTATAAAGAGACTGATGTCTATAGGTGATTCATACTTGGTATCATACATGGAATGCTCATACTGTACTTTCGTGTACGGGTTCTCTGTGAGAAGACAGCTGTTACAACTGTATTTGAAGAAAATGACGCAAAAATGTCCAACGTTTAGACGTCCTGTTCTATTTAAAATGTTATGCTTATTTTGGGAAACTTCTGCATGGTGTGATGGCTGTTTTGCAGACAAAACATGATGCCCGACAATTGGGACTTAATTAAATGCCCAATGAAGTCAAAATCCATTTTTGCCTCTGTTTTGTATCATACTGTACAACAGTTGATGAAATGAACACTGTAAAAGTGTGAAACACTTGATAAGTGTTATTCCCTTATAGTTGCTGGTTAAAAATACAATCTACACAGGACCTCTAATCAGCAGGTTTTGCATTGGTGGAGTTTCGGCTTGCCTCGTGAAATCACCAGGTGGTAAATGAGTTAATAGACCAATTACAAAGAGAGTTCCAAACCTCTCTGCCAATAAGGGCTACTTTTTCAGTTTCCCCCTACCCACTCAGACCTATTTTTGTTTCTTTTTGACCATTTTAATGGAAAACTATTACAGTAAGGTACTTGATTGTTACGCATTAATGATTTGATATTGATGTAAAAATGGCTGCATTGGGCCTTTAAAAATGTGGGATACAGAAGACCTGTGAGTTTTCCCTACAATTATATGAAGTGTCCTGCTTATTTCACCCCTATCTAAATCAATTTGTTTTCACTCAGTTTCACTTAAAGCATATGGTCCTGGCAGTCTTGAATGCTGTTTGGAGAGCCTATATGGTCTGCCTACAAACAAAGTTCAGGGGAAACACTGTGGTGGGATACTACTGCCTCTGTTAAAGGGAGGCCTGATTCAGTCCATAACTGACCAAAGCCAGTTAGCCACTGTAACTGTTGCCACTCTCAGCCATCTGCAGCGAACCTTCAATGTAGCAGCTCCGTATGGGCGACAGCAGATGGGCGATAGATTTTCTCCTTCTCCTGTGTTCCTCCATTCGTTGAGGTATGCTGTGGTCTATTTGCGTCAGAATAAGGATCCGTGTTCATCTGAAGAACCCTTTTTAGAAGACAATGGTTCTTTGTAAGGCAAAAAGTTTTTGCCTAGAACCTAGAACCTAGAACTGTTTTTGGAAGAAAGGGTTATTTGATGTTTGTTTGGAAGGACACAAGGAAACTTTGTGAATCGGAATTAACTTTTTCATTGTATTTTTTCTTCTTTCTTTTAAATAGTGCCTGAATATTAGTGTTTACCTCAGTGTTTAAACGTTACCAACAGTGTATGGGAAAATGTGTGTATGTACAGTTGAAGTCGGAAGTTTACATACACTTAGATTGGTGTCATTAAAACTCGTTTTTCAACCACTCCACAAATTTCTTGTTAACAAACTATAGTTTTGGCAAGTCGGTTAGGACATCTAGTTTGTGCATGACACAAATAAGTAATTTTTCCAACAATTGTTTACAGACAGATTATTTCACTCATAATTCACTGTATCACAATTCCATTGGGTCAAAAGATTACATACACTAACTTGACTGTGCCTTTAAACAACTTGGAAAATTCCAGAAGATTATGTCATGGCTTTAGAAGCTTCTGATAGGCTAAATGACATAATTTGTAGTTCAAGGCCTCCCTTCAAACTCAGTGCCTCTTTGCTTGACATCATGGGAAAATCAAACGAAATCAGACAAGACCTCAGAAAAACAATTGTAGACCTCCACAAGTCTGGTTCATCCATGGGAGCAATTTCCAAACACTTGAAGGCACCACGTTCATCTGTACAAACAATAGTGCGCAAGCTTAAAACACTATGGGACCACACAGCCGTCACACCGCTCAGGTAGGAGAGGCGTTCTGTCTCCTAGAGATTAATGTACTTTGGTGCGAAAAGTGCAAATCAATCCCAGAACAACAGCAAAGGACATTGTGGAGATTCTGGAGGAAACAGGTGCACAAGTATCAAAATCTACAATGAAACGAGTCCAATATCGACATAACCTGAAAGGCCGCTCAGCAAGGAAGAAGCCACTGCTCCAAAACCGCCATAAAAATGCCAGACTACGGTTGAGGACAAAGATCGTACTTTTTGGAGAAATGCCCTCTGGTCTGATGAAACAAAAATAGAACTGTTTGGCCATAATGACCATCATTATGTATGGAGGAGCCGAAGAGCTCCATCCCAACCGTGAAGCACAGGGGTGGCAGCATCATGTTGTGGGGGTGCACTTCACAAAATAGATGGCATCATGAAGGAGGAAAATGATGTGGATATATTGAAGCAACATCTCAAGACATCAGTCAGGAAGTTAAAGCTTGGTCGCAAATGGGTTTTCCAAATGGACAATGACCCCAAGCATACTTCCAAAGTTGTGGCAAAATGGCTTAAGGACAACAAAGTCAAGGTATTTGAGTTGCCATCACAAAGCCCTGACCAAATCCCATGGGAAATTTGTGGGCAGAACTGAAAAAGCGTGTGCGAGCAAGGAGGCCTACAAACCTGACTCAGTTACACAAGCTCTGTCAGGAGGAATGGGCCAACATTCACCCACAAGCTTGTGGAAGGCTTCCCGAAACCTTTGACCCAAGTTAAATAATTTAAAGGCAATGAAACAAAATATTAATTGAGTGTATGTAAATTTCTGACCCACTGGAAATGTGATGAAACAAATAAAAGCTGAAATAAATCATTCTCTCTACTATTATTCTGACATTTCACATTCTTAAAATAAAGTGGTGATCCTAACTGACCTAAGACAGGGAATTCTTATTTGGGTTAAATGTCAGGAATTGGGAAAAACTGAGTTTAAATGTATTTGGCTAAGGTGTATGTAAACCTCCGACTCCGGCTGTATCTGGTATTCTCTTAATCATTTCAGATATACAGTAGTTAAATAGTTGATGTGCTTGCCATGATTTCTCTCTTTTAAATTATAATCTTCTGTGAATTTATTGAGCAGAGAGTATAGGTGAATAGAAGGGAGTATGAGTGAACCAGCAGTGTATTGTATGGTACACAGCAAATTAGCCAGTTTTAACTAGTGTTGATTTTTCAGTGTAACATTGCGTAAAAATAACACTCAGTGGTGAAAAAGAGCACCAGTGATGGTATTAATAGCCAGAGTTCAGTGTGATGGTGTCATTATTACTCTATGTAGAGTAAAACACTCAAAACCAGGCACCCATCATTATCATATTATTTATTTTCAGAATTGTTTGTTGCAATATCTGTTTTTATATGTACACTGATTATTGTATTAATTCTATGCTACACAAAGATAAATAACGTACATTGTTCTAAACCAGTGGTTCTAAACCAGTGGTTCCCAACCTTTTATAGTTTCATACCCCTTCAAATATTAAACCTCCAGCTGCGTACCCACTCTAGCACCAGGGTCAGCACAAATGTTGTTTTTTGCCATCATTGTAAGCCTGCCACACACACACTATACAATACATTTATTAAACGTACGAATGAGTGTGAGTTGTTATCACAACCCGGTTCGTGGGAAGTGACAAAGAGCTCTTATAGGACCAGGGCATAATTAATAATATAATACAAATCAATAATTTTGCTCTTTATTTAACCATCTTACATATAAAACCTTATTTGTTCATCAGAAATTGTGAATAACTCACCACATGTAAATGAGAACGATGTGCTTGAAAGGATGCACATGACTCTGCAATGTTGGGTTGTATTGGAGAGAGTCTCAGTCTTAAATCATTTTCCACACACAGTCTGTGCCTTCATTTAGTTTTCATGCTAGTGAGGTCTGAGAATCCACTCTCACATAGGTACGTGGTTGCAAAGGGCATCAGTGTCTTACAGCGCGATTTTCCAAGGCAAGACACTATAAGCACACTGCCTTCTGATTAAGTTCAATTTTCACAGAACCACTTGTTGCAATTTCGATGAGGCTCTCTTGTTCAGAGGCAGGGCATGAACGGGATAACGAATCCAGTTGTTTGTGTCGTCCGTTTTGGGAAAGTACCTGCGTAATTGCACACCCAGCTCACTCAGGTACTTCGGTATATCACATTTGACATTGTCCGTAAGCTTGAGTTCATTTGCACGCAAAAAAAAACATACCATAATGGGAAGACCTTGTTACTGCAGACAGAGAAGAGCCCCAATATCTTAATCATAGCCTCAATTTTTTTCTGCACATTGAATATAGTTGCGGAGCGTCCCTGTAATCCTAGATTCAGATCATTCAGGCAAGAAAAAACATCACCTAGATAGGCCAGTCATGTAAGAAACTCGTCATCATGCAATCGGTCAGACAAGTGAAAATTATGGTCAGTAAATAAAACTTTAAGCTCGTCTCTCAAAAAAACGTGTCAATACTTTGCCCCTTGATAACCTGTAAATTGTAAAAGCTTTACATGGTCGCTACCCATATCATTGCCCATATCATATCATTTCATAATGCAGAAAATACACGAGAGTTCAAGTTAACCATTTTCACTGTAGTGTCCAAAATGTCTTTCAAGCTGTCAGGCATTCCCTTGGCAGCAAGAGCCTCTCAGTGGATGCTGCAGTGTACCCAAGTGGCATTGGGAGAAATTGCTTGCACGCGCGTTACCACTCCACCGTGTCTCCCTGTCATGGCTTTTGCCCCATCAGTACAGATACCAACACATCTTGACCACCAAAGTCAATTTGATGTCAAAAAGCTGTTGATTACTTTAAAAATATCCTCTCCTGTTGTCCTGGTTTCCAGTGGTTTGCAGAAGAGGATGTCTTCCTTAATTGACCCCCATAAACATAACGGACATATACCAGGAGCTGTGCCAGGCCCGGCATGTCTGTTGACTCATCCTATAAGGGATCAAGGTAAGACCCAAGTGCAGACTGGGTGAAGTAACAATGTTTATTGTAACAACAGGGGCAGGCAAACGACAGGTCAAGGCAGGTAGGGGTCGACTATCTAGAGTAAGAGCAAAGGTACAGGACGGCAGGCAGGATCAGGGTCAGGCACAGACAGACAGAAAACACAGGTATAAATACCCAGAGGATAAATGGAGAAGATGGGCGACACCTGGACGGGGTGGAGACAAGCACAAGGTCAGGTGTAACACATCAGGGTGTGACACATCCAGCTGTAAAGTATAGAATTCCCTGGCTTGTATGCGTTGCAGTAATTGTTTTAAAACATCTCTTGCTATGTCACTGATGTGTCGTGAAACAGTGTTGTTTGATGAAGGAATTGTCTGTATAGTTTTTTGGGCCTTTTCCCCTAGTATTGTCCCAGCCATATCCGTGACAGCAGGAAGAATTCAGTCCTCCACAATAGTAGCTCGGTAGCTCACCATTTAAGCTTCTAGCCCGTTCTTATTAATGGTATCTGTTGCTTTATTACATGTCTTACTACTCGAAAGTCGTCTTAAGTTTTTCAGATTGGCATGTTATTTTTCGAAATGTCTGCGCAAGAGTGACAGTTTCATCGAGTTGTGAGATAGTACTTTTGCACATATAACACACTGTGGCTGAGGAAAGGCACTACTCCCAATATAAGTGAAACCCAAATCCATGTAGTTCTCGTCATATTTAATTTTCTCGTAACAGTTAATGTGATTGGATGTTAATTATTTGACTAGACTATCTGTATTTGACATTGTGTTGTTATTTCGCTGAACACTAAATGGTTTAATTTTATTTTTTGCAATGAAACGAGGCTACTTGGGTGAGAAAACAAACTCACACAAATGTATAGCCCCGTTGGAATATCGAAATGGACGGGTTGAAAATTTGGCTTACCCCCGACGACATTGTATACCCAAGTTTAGGAATAGCCGTTCTAAACTTATCCAATCTGTTAGTAGTTGGACTTATTGCACCCGTTACTGAGATGGTTGTTCCAGTTTAAATGATTTCGGTTGTTCCATAAACCAATCTTCTGTCTCCTGGCAGTCATTTGAATGCAGTTTGCGAGTGATAAAACATTCAAGTTGTGGATATCCTCACTCTGGCTAGATTCCAATAGGAATTACACATTACTCTGCAAGCCAGCATAATGTAGACCTGATGTGGCCTGCAAACTAGGAGTTTACTGACAACACTTTATTAGGTATAACTAGGCCCTCCAAAAAAAAGGCCTATGATAATGTATTGTCATAAAAAGTTTTATTTTAAACACTAATAAGGCTGGTGGAATCCTTCATAGAGGGTTCTAGGAAAAAACTTAAGTGGTTAAAAGGCTTCCTTCATAGAAGGTTCTAAGTAGAACCATTTACAGGTGGTTCTTTGAAGAACCCTGCATAGAAGGTTCTAGGTATAACGGTATGCAAAAGGATCTACCTAGCACCAAAAAGGGTTCACCTATGGGGAACCCTATATGGTTTTACTTCACACCTTTTTTTCTAAGAGAGTAGACTCATATTAGAGACTGTTACAAATAAAGAGTTTTGTAAATGTGTGATGTTTGAGAATGGTCTGTGAACTTAAGCACACTTGGTGTTAGACCTGTTGAGTGTGGGCCACATGGACTTTACTACAGCAACTTGAACATACAGTGCATTCGAAAAGTATTCATACCCTTAACTTTTTCCATATTTGTTACGGTACAACCATATTCTAAAATGGATAGAATAAAATAAAATCCTCATCAATCTACACACAATACCCTATAATGACAAAGCGAAAACAGTTTTTTAGAATTTGTTTGCAAATATATAAAAAATGTAAAACACTTACTGTATATTCACAAGTATTCAGATCCTTTGCTATGAGACTCGAAATTGAGCTCTCGTGCATCCTGTTTCCATTGATCATCCTTGAGATTTTTCTACAACTTGAATGGAGTGTACCTGTGGTAAATTAAATTGATTGGACATGATTTGGAAAGGCACACAACTGTCTATATAAGGTCCCACAGTTGATTCTTCCTAGAGCTGGCTGCCCAACCAAACTGAGAAAATGGGAGAGAAGGGAGGTGATCAAAAACCCGATGGTCACTATGACATAGTTTCAGAGATCCTCTGTCTAGATGGGAGAACCTTCCGGGAAGGTCAACTATCTCTGCAACACTCCAACAATCAGATCTTTATGATAGAGTGGCCAGACGGAAGCCACTCCTCAGTAAAAGGCTCATGACAGCCTGCTTGGAGTTTGCCAAAAAGCACTTAAAAGACTCTCAGACCATGAGAAACAAGACTCTATGGTCTGATGAAACCAAGATTTAACTCTTTGGCCTGTATGCCAAATCAAATCAAACAAATTGTATTTGTCACATACACGTGTTTAGCAGATGATATTGTATCGAAATGCTTGTGTTTCTAGCTCCAACAGTGCAGTAAAATCTAACAAGTAATATCTAACAATACACACAATCTAGAGTAAAGGAATGGAATTAAGAATATATAAATATTTGGACAAGTAATGTCAGAGCGGCATAGACTAAGATACAGTAGAATAAGATGCAATACAATATTTACATATATACATATACATACACAATATGTAAATATTATTATTTATTAAAGTGACTAGTGTCAAGTATATTTCAAGTCTATGTACTGTATATAGGGCAGCAGCCTCTAATGTGCTACTGGTGGCTATTTAACAGTCTGATGGCCTTGAGATAGAAACTGTTTTTCAGTCTCTCGGTCCCAGCTTTAATGAAAATCAAATCAAATCTAATTGTATTGGTCACAGCAGATGTTATTGCGAGTGTAGCAAAATGCTTATCATTCTTGATCTGACAGTGCAGCAGTATCTAACAGTAAAATCTAACAATTCCACAACTAAACCTAATATCGAACAGATTCCACAACAAAACCTAATACACACAATCTAGTAAGGAATGGGATAAGAATATATGTATAAAATATATGGATGAGCAGTGACAGGGCGGCTAAGATGCAATAGATAGTGGATGATACAGTATACTGAAAATACAGATGAGATGATGATTAATGCAAGATATTAAAGTGGCATTATTAAAGTGACGAATGTTCCATTTATTGAAGTGGCCAATGATATCAAGTCTTTGGGCGGTGCAGTTGCCATACCAGGCGGTGATACAGCCCGACAGGATGCTCTCAATTGTGCACCTGTAAAAGTTAGTGAGGGTTTTCGGTGACAAGCAACATTTTTTCAGACTCCTTAGGATGAAGAGACGCTGTTGCGCCTTCTTCACGACACTGTCTATGTGCGTGGACCATTTCAGTTTGTCAATGATACGTACACTGAGGAACTTAAAACTTTCCACGTTCACCACTGCTGTCCCGTCGATGTCGATAGGGGGGTGCTCCCTTTACTGGTTCCTGAAGTCCACAATCTCCTTTGTTTTGCTGACATTGAGTGAGAGGTTATTTTCCTAACACCACACCCTCAGGGCCCTCGCCTCCTCCCTGTAGGCTGTCTCTTTGTTGTTGGTAATAAAATCTACCTGTCATCTGCAAACTTGAGTTGGAGGCGTGCATGGCCACGCAGTCGTGGGTGAACAGGGAGTACAGGAGGAGGCTGAGAACCCACACTTGTGGGGCCCCAGTGTTGAGGATGAGCGGAGTGGAGATGTTTCCGACCACCAGGGGGAGGCCCGTCAGGAAGTCCAGGACCCAGTTGCACAGGGCAGGGTCGAGACCCAGGGTCTCAAGCTTAATGATGTGTTTGGAGGGTTCTATGGTATTGAATGCTGAGCTGTAGTCAATGAACAACATTCTTACATAGCATTCTTACTTGCGTGCTATTGCTTGTACAGATGAACTTGGTACCTTCGGGCATTTGGAAATTTCTCCCAAGGATGAACCAGACTTGTGGAGGTCTTGGCTGATTTCTTTTGACTTTTCCATGATGTCAAGCAAAGAGCCAATGTGTTTGAAGGTAGGCCTTGAAATACATCCACAGGAACACCTACAATTGACTCAAATTATGTAAATTAGCCTATCAGAAGCTTCTAAAGCCATGACATCATTTTCTGGAATTTTCCAAACTGTTTAAAGGCACAGTCAACTTAGTGTATGTAAACTTCTGACCAACTGGAATTGTAATGCAATGATTTATAAGTGAAATAATCTGTCTGTAAACAAATGTTGGATAAATGACTTGTGTCATGCACGACTTGCCAAAACTATAATTTGATAACAAGATTTTTGTGGAGTGGTTGAAAAACAAGTTTTAATGACTCCAACCTAAGTGCATGTAAACGTCCGACTTCAAATGTATCTCTTTGGAAAGCAACTCTTGCCCTGATTTTGTCGACTTTGGGTGGGATGGTAGCGTCCCACCTGGCCAACATACGGTGAAGTGGCAGAGCGCCAAATTCAAATTAAATTACTATAAATATTAAACTTTCATGAAATCACAAGTGCAATACATCAAAACAAAGCTTAATTTATTGTTAATCCAGCCAAGGTGTCAGATTTCAAATAGGCTTTACCGGCGAAAGCTAACCATGCGATTTTCTGAGGACAGCGTCCAGCACACGAATACATAACAAATCATTTTCAACCAGGGAGTTGCGACACGAAACTCAGAAATAGCGATATAATATATACCTTACCTTTGAAGATCTTCTTCTGTTGGCACTCCAAAAGATCTCAGTTATATTTCAAATGGTCCTGTAGTTCGATAAATTCTTCTTTATATCCATGAAAACTCAATTTAGCTGGCGCGCTTCAGTCAATAATCCACTCGGTTTCCATCGGTCAAAATGCATACAAAATGAATCCCAAACGTTACCAATAAACTTATTCAAACAAGTAAATCAACTTTTATAATCAATCCTTAGGTACCCTAATACGCAATAAACAATAACATTTAAGACGGAGAATCGTTATTGTCTTTACCGGAGATAAACAAAAAGAGCACAGCCATGCAGGAAACACTACAGCCAAAATGGAAGCCCTTAGAATAACTACTTCTTCTCCCTAATTTTTCCAAAACCCAGCCTGAAACTCTTTCTAAACGACTGTTGACATCTATTGGAAGCCCTAGGAACTGCAATCGGGCACGATTTCACCCTATTATAAAAGTGCCAGCCATTGAAATCAGTGGTATGTTGAAAAATAATTTTGGGGGATGGTTTGTCCTCGGCGATTCGTGTGCCATTTCAGTTCTGTTATACTGACAGACATTATTTTAACAGTTTTAGAAACGTTAGAGTGTTGTCTATCCAAATCTACCAATTATACATATCCTACCTTCTGGGCCTGAGTAACAGGCAGTTTACTTTCGGCATGCTTTTCATCTGGACGTCAAAATACCGCCCCCTATCTCAAAGAAGTTAACTAGGAACTGGACATTAACAAGTAATATACTCGGAAGCGGTGGGTGCTTTGCGTGCATTCAAAGCCTCACTAGAAGACCGCTCCGGCTGCGTTGTTTGGGTCGGCCTTTGGAATCCGTTCAAATAACCTAGGAAGTGCAGACAAAGGCTCCGCTTTGGGAAAGTCGTATTCCTGGTTGTAGTGCTGATGGTGCTGGTAAGATGACGTCTCTCTGATATTCAATAGTTCTTCCTGGCTGTATGTATTAACACTTAAGGTTTTCTGGGCTAACAACGTAAGAAATAATTCATAAAAAATGAAATACTGGACAGTTTCCTAAGGACTAGAAGCGAAGCTGCCATCTCTTTCAGCGCCATCTTGAGAGATGCACCTGTACTAACCTCGCCTTCTGGATGATAGCGGGGTGAACAGACAGTGGCTCGGGTGGATCTTTCCTTGATTATCTTTTTGGCCTTCCTGTGACACCGGGTTCTGTAGGTGTCCTGGAGGGCAGGTCGTTTGCCCCCAGTGATGCGTTGGGCAGACCGCACTACCCTCTGGAGAGCCCTGCAGTTGCAGGCAGTGCAGTTGCCATACCAGGTTATGATACAGACCGACAGGATGCTGTCAATTATGCATCTGTAAATGTTTGTGAGGGTTTTAGGTGCCAAGCCAATTTCTTCATCCTCCTGAGGTTGAAGAGGAGCACCTTCTTCAACACACTGTCTGTGTGGGTGGACCGTTTCAAATTGTCAGTGATGCGTACACTAAGGAACTTGATGCTTTTCACCTTCTCCACTGCGGTCCCGTCGATGTGTGGATAGGGGGGTGCTCCCTCTGCTGTTTCCTGAAGTCCACGATCATCTCCTTTTTTATTTTCCTGGCACCACACTCCCAGGGCCCTCACCTCCTTCCTGTAGGCTGTCTCGACATTGTTGGTAATCAGGCCTACTGCTATTGTATTGTCTGCAAACTTGATGATTGAGTTGGAGGCGTTTATGGCCATGCAGTCATGGGTGAACAGGGAGTATACGAGGGGGTTGTGCATGCATCCTGGTGGGGCCCCAGTTGTTGAGGATCAGCAAAGTGGAGTCATTGTTTCCTACCTTCACTACCTGGGGAGCCCCGTCAGGAAGTCCAGTACCCAGTTGCACAGGGCGGGGTTCAGACCCAGGGCCTCGAGCTTAATGATGAGCTTGGAGGGTACTATGGTGTTGAATGCTGAGCTATAATCAATTAACAGCATTCTTACATAGGTAGTCCTCTTGTCCAGATGGGATAGGTCAGTGTGCATTGCGATGGCGATTGCATCGTCTGTGGATCTATTGGGGCGGTAAGCAAATTGAAGTGGGTCTAGGGTGTCAGCTAAGGTAGAGGTGACATGATCCTTGACTAGTCTTTCAAAGCACTTCATGATGACAGAAGTGGGTGCTACGTGGCGATAATCATTTAGTTCAGTTACCATTGCTTTCTTGGGTACAAGAACAATGTTGGACATCTTGAAGCACGTGGGGTCAACAGACTGGAATAGGGATAGATTGAATATGTCCGTAAACACTCCAGCCACTCCAGTCTGGAGGAAACCTGGGACCGTCCTTACAATGAAGCATGGTGTTGGCAGCATCATGCTGTGGGGATGTTTTTCAGTGGCAGGGACTGCGAGACTAGTCAGGGTTGAGGGAAAGGTGAATGGAGCAAAGTACAGAGAGATCCTTGATGAAGACTGGGGCCTAGGTTCACCTTCCAACAGAACAATGACCCTAAGCACACAGCCAAGACATTGCAGGAGTGGCTTCGGTACAAGTTTCTGTATGTCCTTGACTGGCCCAGCCAGAGCCCGGACTTGAACCCAATTTCTATGGAGACCTGAAAATAGCTCTGCAGCGACGCTCCCAATCCAACTTGAGAGAGCTTGGGAGGGTCTGCAGAGAAGAATGACAGAAACTCCCCAAATACACATGTGCCAAGCTTGTAGTGTCATACCCAAGAAGTCTCGAGGCTGTAATCGCTGCCAAAGGTGTTTCAACAAAGTACTGAGTAAAGGGTCTGAATACTTATGTGAATTTGATACAATTCTAAAAACCTGTTTTTGCTTTGTCATTATGGGGTATTGTGGGGGGAAAAACGATTTAATTAATTTTAGAATAAGGCTGTGACGTAACAAAATGTGGAAAAAGTCAAGGGGTCTGAATTCTTTCCGAATGCACTGTATATCTATTATAAACGTATCCTTTATTAACCCAACAGCCGTGATATATTTAAAAGCCATTTTTCTTCCAGTTTGCTTCCCACCACAAAACCAAATTTGCTCATGCATTTCAATAGAAAAAAACAAAAGTTAGATCAGTGTCAAATTTGACACCTTTCTTTCCACATCGCTTTCTCCCATTCGTCTCACCAGAGAAAAGTTATTTCTAAAACGTTACCTCCTCAAGGTTGTCGGGAGCCATAAATTCATCCTAAAACAACAGGAGTTTAGGGCTGTTGTTGATACTCTTCATGCTTCTCCTGGCCTCAGGTCCGGGTGCCTTTTGAAGGAGTTTAGAATAATGTGTCTTATGTGAATGTGCGTGTAACACGTTTTCATAGCTTTCAGGTTACTAATGTACCCGCAGAGTTCAAAGTGATAAATCCAGCTAGGCCGTATTAAGGAGCGCTTTGCTCCAAAGAAAAGTCAAGCACTGAGAGCACTCCATACAGTTCCTTCCCTGTGCAAGAAAAAAAGGAGGGAAAACTTGACACTAAAGAGGACTCGTGATTTTTCACCACATGAAGTCTTGCGATATACAACCAGTCTCTCCAATTTCTCTCCTGACACTCCGAATATTGCTCATGTGCTACGAGTGGCAGTTACCGCACCCACTAATCCCAGCAGTTGCAATGTTATGTGTGAGGTTATGATTTACCAGTGGTGTCTTGTGTTACAGGCTACAGTGCAACAGATACTGCCTTGGATGAGCAAAGCATGTTGGGGGGTATGAGGTATGTCTGCCAAGAGCGGTTAATCTGGTCAATATGTAGTTGTTCAAGGAGGCTGAAAATAGTAGGCTAGGGTATCAAAATGTGATTTACCCTGTGGCATGTTGAATATTTAGCATGGAAAATAATTATTTCCAACCATTAGACCGTCTGCCATCACATCAGGTGCTGAGATTATGATTATCTCAAACATGCCTGCATTGGCATGCAGTCTACTTAGTGAGGTTCTGTTTAAAGTGTGCATTTCATATTAAGCCAGCTTGGAGAGGTTACCTTCCTACTGATTTCCACCAACTGTCAGATTGTCTTGTAAACGCTCA
The DNA here is from genome assembly GCF_057628025.1 of Oncorhynchus mykiss. Lineage (NCBI taxonomy): Eukaryota > Metazoa > Chordata > Actinopteri > Salmoniformes > Salmonidae > Oncorhynchus > Oncorhynchus mykiss. The sequence goes on from NC_143046.1 coordinate 47,036,788, forward strand.
ATGATTCCCTGGAAGCTTCTTTGATCCTGTTCAGGGCCGGCATTACGGTTAGGGGGCCTGGCCCGCCCTACCATACCTCCTTGCCCGTCCTAATAAAATAATGAAATATTGGGAATTTATTTGACAGAGACACATGCTGAACAGAAAGACGCATCTCAGTTAAAGCATCCGAGCCCCTCTGTCTCAGTATGTGTACACCATATATCGGATGCTGTCTGGAATACATATAGATGTTTTCTCCAGCAATATAGTTTCAGCAAAGAGGAAGAGGCTAAGAGAGAGGGCTCACTCTCTGGTTTCAGCCTCTTGCTAATTGGAAAGAAAAGTTGACGGGTGCACAGTACGCTGTTAGGATGCATGGATTGCCCTAAAGTAAATAGATGTTTCGCTAAAATTATAGAATTACTCCTGTCTAAATAAAATCATTCAAAAAATTTTCCCAGGGAGCATGACTTAGCCACAGAGGATCATTAGGTTCTTTAAAAAAAATAGCTGTGGATTGTTTCAAATCACAAGTGTGTTTGGGAAGCCCGCAATTGGCTAGTACGCATGGCAATAGTCTAGCTGATTGAGTTGCGGCTGTCAGTGAAAAGCATGTGAGAAGATAATGTGTCTTGAGTATAATTACAAATGTTTGCATCAAGAAGGGGAGGAGGGTGTGGCGAGGATATGGTGTGTCTCTCTCCAAAATGCATGCATATGTAGGAAAATGCGCATTTGGTTATGTGTGATTTCTGATTTCTTAACTCACTACGTGCACCACAAATGTTTTCTTCCAAGTCCGTTTTTTTAACATTCATTGCGAATGGTAGTTCCTCAGCATTTGAAAAATCTTTCCAACACTCCTGGCCTCGATAATCACCAAGCCCCAGTGAGAAAGAGGAAAATATCATGATCTGATGATCCCATGGGAAATGTCATAAAAAACAACTCACTGCATCAGTTAGCCTATCCTGCTCAGTCATCATATATTTATATGTATATATTCTTATTCCATCCCTTTACTTAGATTTGTGTGTATTAGGTAGTTGTTTTGGAATTGTTCGAATACTTGTTAGATATGGTGGGGCAAAAAAGTATTTAGACAGCCACCAATTGTGCAAGTTCTCCTACTTAAAAAGTTGAGAGAGGCCTGTAATTTTTATCATAGGTACACTTCAACTATGACAGACAAAATGAGGGGAAACAAATCCAGAAAATCACATTGTAGAATTTTTAATTTATTTATTTGCAAATCATGGTGGAAAATAAGTATTTGGTCACCTACAAACAAGCAATATTTCTGGCTCTCACAGACCTGTAACTTCTTCTTTAAGAGGCTCCTCTGTCCTCCACTCGTTACCTGTATTAATGGCACCTATTTGAACTTGTTATCAGTATAAAAGACACCTGTCCACAACCTCAAACAGTCACACTCCAAACTCCACTATAGCCAAGACCAAAGAGCTGTCAAAGGACACCAGAAACAAAATTGTAGACCTGCACCAGGCTGGGAAGACTGAATCTGCAATAGGTAAGCAGCTTGGTTTGAAGAAATCAACTCGGGGAGCAATTATTAGGAAATAGAAGACATACAAGACCACTGATAATCTCCCTCGATCTGGGGCTCCACGCAAGATCTCACCCCGTGGGGTAAAAATTATCACAAGAACGGTGAGCAAAAATCCCAGAACCACACGGGGGGACCTAGTGAATGACCTGCAGAGAGCTGGGACCAAAGTAACTAAGCCTACCATCAGTAACACACTACGCCGCCAGGGACTCAAATCCTGCCAGACGTGTCCCCCTGCTTTAGCCAGTACATGTCTGAAGTTTGCTAGAGAGCATTTGGATGATCCAGAAGAAGATTGGGATATTGTCATATGGTCAGATGAAACCAAAATATAACGTTTTGGTAAAAACTCAACTCGTCGTGTTTGGAGGACAAAAGAATGCTGAGTTGCATCCAAAGAACACCATACCTACTGTAAAGCATGGGGGTGGAAACATCATGCTTTGGGGCTGTTTTTCTGCAAAGGGACCAGGACGACTGATCCGTGTAAAGGAAAGAATGAATGGGGCCATGTATCGTGAGATTTTGAGTGAAAACCTCCTTCCATCAGTAAGGGCATTGAAAATGAAACGTGGCTGGGTCTTTCAGCATGACAATGACCCGAAACACACAGCCAGGGCAACTAAGGAGTGGCTCCGTAAGAAGCATCTCAAGGTCCTGGAGTGGCCTAGCCAGTGTCCAGATCTCAACCCCATAGAAAATCTTTGGAGGGAGTTGAAAGTCCGTGTTGCCCAGCAACAGCCCCAAAACATCACTGCTCTAGATGAGATCTGCATGGAGGAATGGGCCGAAATACCAGCAAAAGTGTATTGAGATAAACTTTTGTTATTGACCAAATACTTATTTTCCACCATAATTTGCAAATAAATTCATTAAAAATCCTACAATGTGATATTCTGGAAATGTTTTTCTCATTTTGTCTGTCATAGTTGTAGTGTACCTATTTTGAAAATTACAGGTCTCTCTCATCTTTTTAAGTGGGAGAACTTGCACCATTGGTGGCTGACTAAATACTTTTTTGCACACTGTATTACTGCACTGTTGGAACTAGAAGCACAAGCATTTCGCTACACTCGCAATAACATATGCTAACCATGTGTATGTGACCAATAAAATTGGATTTGATTTGAGTAGAGAGATGAATGGAATTGAAAGAACCAGAATTTTAATCAGGATATTTTCTACTGTTTTTATTTGTCGGCTTTAAGCCTATGTATTTTGCTTAGTTGACGATGGAAATTACTACTGCATCTCTGAGTTCTAAACTTGAATTTCTTCAGCCGCCAATGGATCACAGTGTATCATTGTGTCCACATGGCAGAGGTGGGTGCTTTCGCCATAGTTGAATTTTAACTTTTAGATTTTGATAATTTTACTTCAGATGTTTAATATTAACCACGTGATTTTGAGAAGAAACATTTTATTATTGAAATGAAACTGTTCCACGAAAATGTTCACAAAATAATAATTATAACTGACACGCAGATCGGTAGAAAGGGTCGGATAAATTGTAAGTGTCCCCAAACTTGAAACTCACCAGCTGTCTACGGTCTTTACTATTACAGCACAAGCACGTGCACACATAAGAAGTCCAGTGAAAAAACATGCCCAACTATGGAAATCAAAGGTCTGTCCAAATGATTTGTTCTGGCGCCGGGTCTGATCTTGTTGCATTGTCATATCAAACAAAGTTCCCATGAAGGAAGCAGCAATAGGGACACATTTTTACAGCTCTGAGAAACACCTTGAAGATGTTTTGCTTTTGCTGTTCAGGAGGCGGTTGGTTATTGCAAATGTGTCATTGATTTATCAGAACCTAATTTGCATTTAAATTTGAATTATGGCAGCAGTATGCTTCCATGGGTTTCCACTATACTGCTTAAAACCAAGAACTCATTTTCACATGAGTGGTCATGAAGGAAAATAAACCAGGAATGGGGATGCAGCCCGTGCTTCAACAGTGAGAGTTGACTGACACCCACCACAGACTGAGCTGAGCTTATCCCCATCTGCCTCAACTTATGACAATTTCTCTAATTGTGCCAAATTGAGCTGCTGTCAGTGATTAAAGCCATTTGGAGGAGGAACAAATATCTTTGCCCTGTAAATTATTAGCTCATTGATTACAATAATGCGGGAAATTGCCCATTAGAATCAAATGTTCACTAAGACACCTGGCCCTCACACTAAAAGGATACAATACGGCAGCCATATAGGGAGGGTGGGCTCGATCAGGCATCAAATGCAAATGTCACAGTAACGTTGTGGAGCCTGAGTGAGTTAATTGACGTTGGAGAAATTTAATCGGGGCTTGAGATAATGGAGTTCTCACTGTGTCATGGGACTTGACCTTCTAGAATTCTCCTTTGCACTCGGCCCATGCTTCAATTGCAAGTGAATGCGTGTTTGAGCTTAATGCTCATTCTTGGATACAGTATTTTAATAACATTTGGGCAAACGCACAGAAAAATGGTGCTGTTGTCAAACCAGACAAATTGGTATCCACATATTGTCTGTACAGTGCAAGGTTTTGAAGTTAATATGACTACACATGTTGAAATGGATTAGAAAAGAGCAAATTCTTACACTCCAAAAGTCTCAACAATGTGCAAGCTTGTCTTGGGGGGGAGATTGTAAATCTACTTGTTGACAGAGGGAAGATAACTTGATTAACATGAGTCACTGATATTCACTCCCTACACCACTGACTCATTTTGGGGGTTATGTTTACGTGGACACCACAGCCATAACTTCATGGGGAGAAGAGAGGCTCTTTTGCAATCCCTCTTTTGAAATCCTTGATTTTAGCTCTGGACATATCCCCTTTCCTCAATCTTCTCATTTCAATCAGTGAGCTCTCACCAATCAGGAGAAATAGGTCTCCTAAGCGTCAACTGTGCCACCCTCACCACTCAAACTTTAATTTCCCTCCACAGTTGCTACGCTGACTTATACTGGGCAACAGGTCCAAGCAATTACTATGCAGTTACTCTGTAATAGACTAGCAAGTACATGTACAAGCAGCTTTGAAAGAGAAGTACTAACTTTGGCCCATTAGTGCTGCTAAGCAATGTCGGCTGCTGGGTTTGTCTTGTCATTTCGTCAGTGGCTGATTCAGACCTGTGGAGGTTTACACACTCTCTGGACAATCACTGATTAGTGATTCATTGATTAACTTGAAAGCTTATGGAAGTATCATATACTATCATATATCATATATATCATATACTTATGAAGTATCATGAGGACATGCTATTGTTACATGCCCTGTCCCATGGTCAAAATCATTCATACACAAATCATGTAGTCACAAAGTTTGCTGGAAGTGAATTTACTGTAAAAGCAAGGGAGATCCGAAAGACAAACAACTAGAGCTCACTCGAGCCAACATTTCAACAAAGACTTGTCTATTAGTCAATGATTCTATCTGCATTGGAATCAGCAGGTGCTGTGCTCTAGCTCTCTCCAGGAGCTCAAACTGCATCTTAATGCTGTTTACATTAAGGGGATTTTCAAGCCATGCCCTTGTAATCCCTATTACCAGAGACAGTCAGGAATCCAATAGTTCCCTGCCAAGTACAACTCAAAAACATATGGATCCAACAGGAAAGGCTCATAAATAAAGCAGCATTGTATGGAGTTGCTCTGGCACTTATCAGTGCGGTGTGAGTGGGCACATGAGAAACAGCTTGCGATTTGGGATGCAATCAAGAGAGATGGGTTTAGTTGTTATCTGCTTGTCTAAGTTGAAATAGTGGATTGTTGTCTCATTTGTCTTATTTACCACTTACATACTTTTAATTAGACTGATATGTTCTTTATTACCATGGAAATCCATCTCAGTCCTATAGGACCACACCAAAACAAAGCATTCATATCCATAACACTTAACAGTAGGAGGCAAAAGAAAATAGAGAGTACTGGTTTACTTTGTATAACTAGTTGTAATTGATTATAGAAACAGAACCTTAAAGGCATAGTTCTATCTTAATTATTCAGCCAAATGGCTGAAATGACCATTAGACTGCAGTAAATATTGCAGATTGCACCTTTAATTGAAGATAAATCAATACAATCAAGGGTTTAAAGTCCATCTGTTTTAAAAGATGGTGAACAGTGACTAATCTATTGCACAAGACTGGCACTGTGTGCAAGGAACAGTAGTAAAGGGCGTATTGATTCACTCTCTAAGGATATTCTGTCAGACATTCCCCAATAAATAGCTTGGATGGACCACGCCAATGATAAAATATTCAGTATCACAATTTTCCTCAAAAGCACACACACATACACAAATAAAGCATTTGAAATCTGCATCAAATGTTTAGCACTGGGGTTATCCACATTTATTTCGCAAGTAAAAACATGGTATTTTCCCATGTCAAATAACACCAAGGTTTTGCCAAGATTAACAGATATGGACCATAGTACATTTTATGGGAGGAGAAAATGAAATATTGTGCAGGAGTATAATCGGGACTATGGCAGGTTCGCACTAGGTGATATGAGTGGACCAGTCAAGATATTGTTGTGTGTGTGCACATGTCTATGCTAATTCTTAGTGAGTGTTTTGTGTGTGTGCATGTGCGTATGTGAGTGCGGGTGGGTGCGTGGCTGTCTGACCTTCCCTCTCCATCAACATTGTGACCCCTCTTAAGCACCCTCTCTGTGGATGGTCCCTCTCGTTCTCGAGTAAGAAAAATAAAAAAGAGAGATAGTGAGTAGGAGAAAGAGACAGAGAGCGTGGGAGGAGGCTGTTCTGGATACATTTGTTTTATGCCGGGATGCGTTGCTGCTTTGGAATGCGTTCAGCGTGAATATGATCCTCCTGGGCTCCTGCATAAACCAAGAATGTTTCATGGTTGGAGCCATCAGTCATCGCTTCAGAGCCCTTGTGGTATAAAACTGTTTATGTTGCCTGCTACATATTGCATTGGCATTAGAAGTGAATTGCTGTACACAGATAATAAATAACTTTGCTTCCAAATTATTTTCCTTTCATACTATTAAACGTCTAGTCCAGACAGTGGCATGTTGGATAAATAAGTAACTCTAAAACGGTGGAGGACCAGTCAAAGTACATGTACAAGTCATTTCTCAAATCTGCACCGGTAACAAGGGTAGCCTAAACATGGGGCTTCTGTAATTTGTTCAATCAGGTTCATTTATTGAGGCCCTATAAAATGAGCAGAAATATTTTTATTTAATTCAATAAAAGTAAATATTTCTTATTCAAATCTGTGTCCAAGGTGAATTTAATAATGCACAGTACATTGTGTTGTTAGCGGAGCCACTGTTGTGTTTGAAGTTGATTTCACCTAGAGCTTCACCACCAACGAGAGGGGGCCCTACTGGACTGATTTTAATGGTGCACAACAGTATTCAGAGGGAGTAGTAGGTTACTGTGGTTCTCTCACCGCTGGAATGTTTAGTTGATCCAAAATTATAACATTTCATGATAGTCCACAAGGATTTGAACATTTTGGATTGGTCTAGTTTTCTTTGCCATTCAAGTCACTTTTCTGTACGTTGGCATGCGCAACTGCAAATACCAAACATACAGTACGTTACTCCACCACATTCATTACCATTCCCTGAAATGGAATGCTACCTCATGTTGCAAATATTGGTAATACAAGTCTAGATACATAAATGTAAATGTTCCATATGCCCTAACTTTGTCTTACAGATAATATGCCCATGCCCACACACACACGCTCATACTGTACACACATTCCCCCTGTCTCCTACAAAGTTTCTCCTATACACATGCACACAGGGGCAAACACATGTGCAAACAACACACACGCACACACATGCACTCACTCACACACTATAATTAGCCTCTCATGTGGCCGAAGCATGTTAACCGTCCTGACACAAGCCTGGCTACCGCCGCCGTTGAGCTCTCCATGTGTGTTTCATTACCATACACAGGTAGTACACGTTCTCCATCACAACCAAAGCTTCTGTCTGGTAAATTACACTCAGGGCTTCCCATGCAAGGCAGAGCAGTAGAGGTGGGGGTAGTGGGGGCTGAGAATAGGAGGAGGGCAATTGAAGATTGAAGACCAACTTCTGGCCAGACCTGATATATCACTGAACCCAATACTTTCATCCTTTTCTTCTAGTAATGAGACGCAGTGCATCCAAGCCCTTTGATTTATAATGCCTGCTATAGCCAAACACTAATCATTTATTATATTCCCTGTGTGCCAAGACGCTTTCACACAATCTGTCAGCATATGATTAATCTTATGATGTACATCTTAAGGTATTACTCAAGGTTTTTAAAGCTTTGTACATTAAAGGGTATTAAACTCCTTGGCAGAAACTGAGCATCACCATGTTGAAAATGTTTGGACTTTCAACCACGTAGTCAGCGGAAGATTTACACAGTGGTTTACAGTAGAACCAGTCGGTGTATCCCTTATGTACAAATATCTTCAGGAGACATACAGTATACGGAACTTATACAGAAGTATCTCTGAGGATCTATATAACATCATGAAATCATCATGACTAGTTGAATCAAAAGCTGGGCTAGAGCAAAAATGTGTAGCACTGTGGGTTCCAGTACTGGAACGGAGAGACACTGAATGGTTTGAGGTACACTAAGTAGTTGTGATGTCCATAATTCAATCCAATTAACTTAGCTGTATTCAATCACCAGTACAGTTGTCGGAGGTTTACATACACCTTAGCCAAATACATTTAAACTCAGTTTTTCACAATTCCTGACAAATCCTAGTAAAAATATTTAATCCTAGTCTTAGGTCAGTTAGCATCACCACTTTATTTTAAGAATGTGAAATGACAGAATAATAGTAGAGAGAATTATTTATTTCAGCTTTTATTTCTTTCATCACATTCCCAGTGGGTCAGAAGTTTACATACACTCAATTAGTATTTGGTAGCATTGCCTTTAAATCGTTTAACTTGGATCAAACGTTTCGGGTAGCCTTCCACAAGCTTCCCACAATAAAATGGGTGAATTTTGGCCCATTCCTCCTGACATAGCTGTTGTAACTGAGTCAGGTTTGTAGGCCTCCTTGCTCACACACACTTTTTCAGTTCTGCCCATAAATATTCTATGGGATTGAGGTCAGGGCTTTGTGATGGCCGCTCCAATACCTTGACTTTGTTGTCCTTAAGCCATTTTGCCACAACTTTGGAAACATGCTTGGGGTCATTGTTCATTTGGAAGACCAATTAGCTTTAACTTCCTGACTGATGTCTTGAGATGTTGCTTCAATATATCCATACAATTTTCCTACCAATGATTCCATCTATTTTGTGAAGTGCACTAGTCCCTCCTGCAGCAAAGCACCCCCACAACATGATGCTGCCACCCCCGTGCTTCACGGTTGGTATGGTGTTCTTCGGCTTGCAAGCCTCCCCCTTTTTCCTCCAAACATGACAATGGTCATTATGGCCAAACAGTTCTATTTTTGTTTCATCAGACCAGAGGACATTTCTCCAAAAACTACAATCTTTGTCCCCATGTGCAGTTGCAAACCGTAGTCTGGCTTTTTTATGGAGGTTTTGAAGCAGTGGCTTCTTCCTTGCTGAGCGGCCTTTCAGGTTATGTCGATATAAGACTCGTTTTACTGTGGATATAGATACTTTTGTACCTGTTTCCTCCAGCATCTTCACAATGTCCTTTGCTGTTGTTTTGGGTTTGATTTGCACTTTTCGCAACAAAGTACGTTAATCTCTAGGAGACAGAACGCATTTCCTTCCTGAGCGGTATGACGGCTGCGTGGTCCATTGATATTTATACTTGCGTACTATTGTTTGTACAGATGAACATGGTACCTTCAAGCATTTGGAAATTTCTCCCATGGATGAAACAGGGTCAGAAGTGAGTTATACACGTGGCAGACCACGCAGACCACGTGTAAACAACACCTGCATATTCTTTATCCCCTTACACTGTGTATAAGACAGTAGTTTTGGAATTGTTAGTTAGATTACTTGTTGGTTATTACTGCATTGTCGGAACTAGAAGCACAAGCATTTCGCTACACTCGCATTAACATCTGCTAACCATGTGTATGTGACAAATGCACAGGATCGGTACATCCGAACAGCACACCTGAGGGACAGGTACAGGATTTGGATGGTCTGTCATGGTCTGGGGCGGTGTGTCACAGCATCTTCGTACTGAGCTTGTTGACATTGCAGGCAATCTCAACGCTGTGCGTTACAGGGAAGACATCCTCCTCCCGCATGTGGTACCCTTCCTGCAGTCTCATCCTGACATGAACCTCCAGCGTGACAATGCCACCAGCCATACTGCTCATTCTGCGCATGATTTCGAGCAAGACAGGATTGTCAGTGTTCTGCCATGGCCAGCAAAGAGCCCGGATCTCAATCCCATTGAGCACATCTGGGACCTGTTGGATCGGAAGGTGAGGGCTAGGGCCATTCCCTGCAGAAATGTCCGGGAACTTGCAGGTGCCTTGGTGGAAGAGTGGGGTAACATCTCACAGCAAGAACTGGCAAATTTGGTGCAGTCCATGAGGAGGGGATGCACTGCAGTGCTTAATGCAGCTGGTGGCCACACCAGATACTGACTGTTACTTTTGATTTGACTCCCCCTTTGGTCAGGGACACATTTTTCCATTCCTGTTAGTCACATGTCTATGGAACTTGTTCAGTTTATGTCTCAGTTGTTGAATCTTGTTATGTTCATACAAATATTTACACATGTTAATTAAGTTTGCTGAAACGCAGTTGACAGTGAGAGGACGCTTCTTTTTTTGCTGAGTTTATGTATATTAAGGTATGTTCTGACTTTATTGAACAGATAGAGCGAGAGGATGACAGTGGCAAAAGATAGAGAGAGATTGTGTCAAAGAGCAGTAGGATTCAAACCCATGCCGACACTGAAGACATGTGTGCCGGAGGCTGCTGCATTACTGCTAGACCAGCCAGGCCACAGTGTCCACACACTCCTGTCAGATCCATGCGATGCAGTCATAAAGTGATGGTGAAAAAGTCACACATGCCATATTGATTCCTGCTGTTCTATAAACAGGCTTTACTTGGTCACAGTGGTGGTTCTTATTGGAGTTGTGTATTGTGTATTATGTCTGTGGGTCTGTGTACGCTCACGCTCACATGCCTGTGTGTGTATGTGTGTGTATGTGTGCCGGTGCACTTGCATGTACTAATACATCAACCCTAATCAAAACCAGCCCCAACCGCAAAATACCTCTACTGTGAGTCAACAACATGCCAGGCTACAGCCGAACACCCTCTGTGCCTTTAATACATACTGCCATAAAATGACACATTCCATCAGAGAACACTAGAACACTGGCATGCCTCTGGGCAAGTCCTCAAATGTCCCAATATCGCCTCATGAAAAAGAGGGCAAGTCAGTCGAAAGAGGGAGACAAGAGACGTACAATTGGAAGTACATCTGGGACCATCGTGTTAACCGTTGGCAGATACAATGCTCAACAGCATCGTAGTGGTTTCAAAAAGGCTTATAAACAGTATATGAAATGTGGCGTGGCTTGGGTTGGATTTAATTAGGAATTAGTAGGGTCTCAGACATCAAATCACTCTAAGGAACGGAGGTTTTGAAATAAAATGTTGGTTCATCAAACATCAAACAGTCAACTAGTCCAATCAAATGCCCACAAATCAAAAGACCCGTAATCAAAGCCACGAGTCATATCATTGATCATCTTTAACCAACTTCCTGTTTTTTTAACCTATCATTAGATGCTTGCCCATATGGGCCTCTTTTGTCTGCAGGTGTTGCTTGTCCTGCTGTAGACTACCAATTGGACAAATTATGAATCCCTATACTTCTAAGTGGCTTCCTTTCCTGTGGCATACTGCCTTTCCGGCACCTCACTCTCTATGGACTGGATAGGTGAAAGCCATGTAGTAGATGCACAAAGCTTGCTAGCTGGTGAGGCACTTATCTGGTCCATTTGTACACTCTTATAAAAAAAAGGTGCTATCTACAACCTAAAAGGGTTCTTCGGCTGTCCCCATAGGAGAACCCTTTGAAGAACCCTATTTGGTACCAGGTACCCTTTTGGTTCTACCTGGAACCCAAAAGGGCTCTACCTGGAACCAAAAAGGGTTCTCCTATGGGGACAGCTGAAGAACCCTTATGCAACCCTTTTTTTAAAAAGTGTAGTAAGGGAGAAGTGGGTTTATGATTGGGCTTTCAGTGTAACACTGGCTCCGTCTTGACCTTGGCCTGTGCAGTTTACCTCGGATGCAGAATCCTCTTTCAAGACAACACGTTGTACTCCCGAAACTAGTGTACGACATTGCTAACTACTTGTCTACCGAAACCATATACCACCAAGATTGTGGCTTTTGTAGTTTGTGGCAACACTACTTCATGTCTCAAGGGAGGTCGCATCACTGCACGATGGGCTAGTCATGACTGCCTAGCTAGCAACTTCCCATCTGCAACACTAGTATACAGGAGATATCGCCCCTTGTTGGCCTGTGGGTCTAAATGAAGGGCAGGATTAAGTACAGGTTTACAGTCTCAGGAACAGACTGTCAAAACTAACAGAACAAAGGAAAGACATAAAGAATGTAATTGTAAATAATGAGGGAAATTAAGAAAATAATGAGGCAGCCCTTCGAAGCCCTTCCTCAAAAAACCTGCTTGAACCTCACCATAGATTTTGCATCCTTCATTACAGTTCCTGAGAGATTCAACATTTAGGGGCAAAGCAGAACTTTAGGTGGCCATGACATGCTATTCTTGGATGATTTCCCATGTCTGATCATTTTGATTTAATGATAGCTAAATTGAATCTCATTTATACGGCATCCCTGCGCCACCCTTTATTCTAACATGTGTCTTTGTAATGAGCCTCTATGATATCATGCAATCTCCCGTGTAGACATCCTCCAGAGAAATCTTCCTTGAAATTTCACAAGGAGTCAAGCCCCTAAGAAGCCCGCTGCGATAGACCGTTTTAATAAAAGGTCATTTAGAACTGTCGGAATCTCTGGTTGCATTGAATCATAGCCAAACCGACAGAATGAGCGCTATTGGAAAGACTGAAGTCTATGCTGTAAAGTGTATGTTCTTGCTTTAAAGGTCCCCTGTGTGCTTGTGCTTGTAAGACATTTCATTAAAGATGAAGATCCCCGAATACTTTCAACAATGCATCTGAGTATTTCGCAGATTCCTTCTTCGAACCTTTCATTTTAAACAACTCTTCTGTCGAGGCTAATATGCACTGAGATGTTTAAATGTGGACATCCTCCTTTAATCCTAAACTTTCATCCCTTTTCCCCCCAAAAAGACTCTCGTCTGTAGGTTATAAAGCTTTTCCTTTATTCCTCCAAATCATCACAGAAAGACCTCCTATGAAATAATGTTTCATAAGACAGCTACATCTGCTGGAAACATTGAAAAGGATGTTAGTAGTAGTAGCCGGTGGGTCATTACTTCTGAAGCCAATACAACTCAATAGTACTATCTGCACATATACTAGATATACCTGTACAGCACAGCACAGGAAAATTGTTTCAGAATTCAATTACCAATCCAAAGCAATTTACAAGGTAATGTATTTCGGTCATTTTTTTGTTTTTCTTAAACGTAATCATTGTTGATCATGGTAATGATATATCTAGGTATATTCGGGAGTGATAATGTCACAACAGGGCACTTAGTTCCCACCAAATCATTAGTGCACATAATACCTCACATAAAGCACAGAAGGTTCTGGTTTTCCAATGTTCATACACATACCCACACAGCTGAAATACTCATCAACGGGTCCCCAATGACCTAGGGTGCGTCAGTATTTTTATACTCCACTTGCTCTGAAAAGGCAAACGAAATAACTTCTACCCCATATGCGTGCACACACACACACACACACACACACACACACACACACACACACACACACACACACACACACACAGGTATTACACCACACCAACACCACTTCTGCAAAATAGCAACGCCAACACGTTCACATTTTTGTTTTATGACATTGTTCTTGTGGAGAAATTGATGGTGTGTCTGACTAATAAGTGCTAGGGAGCTAAAATAACACTTGTCCCCCTCGAAGAGCCTGCTTCAGAGGTAATTAGCTTATAGTCTGCAGTCTTGATCAAGCCCTCCTATAATCTAATCATTAACTTGTTTGGGGAAAAAGTGAAGGAATGCTACACCATAAGGATGTGTTGGATTGCATTACACTGGAGCTCCATGGGAAACCAAATCTCCCACAAGTCTCCATGACATCAATTGAAAACTGTTAACTTTAATTCTATTTGAATATCTTGTTAATTTAATTGCATCAGGCTGGGATTAGGGTTCTTTGGTTAAACATAGACTAATGCTTGTTCAGATGGCAGATCTTAGCTTGGTAATTTCTGATGTGATCAAACATTTGTTTTATGACCACAGTCAAATGTAATAAATTCACACCCATTAGACTTGGACTGAAGTTGAATGTGACATTCCTGGTCAGCTGTGATGAAAATGTTTATCATGTTTGACCAGGGGTGTGCATCATTAATATTCTGATGGCCACTTTCTTTTTTATGGTATGATGTCATCGGTTTGAAATATTCCAGGATTAGTGTCCATATTAGGACAACCGACACAAACTCCTTGCAACTCTGACACCAACTTGTTGTGACGATGACAAGTCCAAGTGACTCTGAGGCTGTACGTTCTCCATAGCCAACAGTTCCCTCCCTACTTCAGCATGTCCTCCTAACCCTGTCTCTGTCTGTCTGTCTCCCAGCCCCTGCTGGTGAAGGAGGAGCTTTGCCTGAACAAGCCAGAGCATCAACCAAAACCTCATGAAGGGAAGGTGGAAATTGTCCTAATGTTAAGCAAGTAAACATCCGTGGCATGTTTTCTGCCACAAAAAAAAACAGTAATCTACATTTCCACAATGAAGGGAGTCATACATAGTCATTTTCCAATCGCTTTTTCAATTGCATCAATTAACCATAATACCATCCTTAGTCGTCAGACATCCATGCAGTCTGATAATTCAAAGAATTGCCACGAATAACAACGTAAAGGCAATATAAACACGCTACCATTTTTTATCTTTAAACCGCTGCTGGTCTGGATGATGCCGTCATATAATATAGTCTGTTCAGCGATATAAAAACATACCCTGAGTCAATCAAAAGCTCTTGGGATCCCATTCGTTTATTACCTTATCTGTCAATTACAACACTCACGCAGAAACATACATCACAATCATTAATCTAATCACCAACAATAATATTTGAGTTAATAGCCTAAAACGTCCCATAGCAGCCATGAGTTCATCATCTGGCACCACGTATCGGTTGGTAGTAGGAGAAGCAGCCACTTCCCAACCCCCTTTATTAGTTATTACAGGTTTATTATTATTGTAATACGAACGAGTGAACTTAAAGGGCAACATTGAGGTCTAGGGTTCCTTTAACTTTGAGTATACCTCAATGACATCACCGAGCCATGACTGATCCACCCCCTTTGTTCTTGCATTATAATGAATGTCCAAAAGATATATAGCTAAATGGAATTGGTTTGATTGTAATGTAAATACACAATTGAATGAAAGCTGATTGGAGATCAGTTTAATCTTATGTTTTGAGTTATTGCATGTGACAATAGGAGAGACGTAGAAGGGAAAATAATTAAACCACAATGAAAGGTGGAGATCTCAGAAGATATCGTTGGTTCCGAACACAACGTTGTTTCTGCAGCCTTGAGAATGGTATAGAGTTCTAATGGACTGCAAAGAAAGGAAAAAAATTTAAAAAATAATATTGACCACTCATGGGGTTCCTATTGCCTTATGCACCCGACTCATGAAGTCAGAAGTTTACATACACTCAGGTTGGAGTCATTAAAAATCGTTTTTCATCCACTCCACAAACGTCTTCAAAACAAACTATAGTTTTGCCAAGTCGGTTAGGACATCTACTTTGTGCATGACACAAGTAATTTTTCCAACAATTGTTTACAGACAGATTATTTCACTTATAACTCACTGTATCACAATTCCAGTGGGTCAGAAGTTTACATCCACTAAGTGGGGCGGCAGGGTAGCCTAGTGGTTAGAGCGTTGGACTAGTAACCAGAAGGTTGCAAGTTCAAACCCCTGAGCTGAAAAGGTACAAATCTGTCGTTCTGCCCCTGAACAGGCAGTTAACCCACTGCTCCTAGGCCATCATTGAAAATAAGAATTTGTTCTAGTTGCCTAGTTAAATAAAGGTAAATTTTTTTTTTTTTTAAGTTGACTGTGCCTTTAAACAGCTTGGAAAATTCCAGAAAATTATGTCATGGCTTTAGAAGCTTCTGATAGGCTAATTTACATAATATGAGTCAATTGGAGGTGTACCTGTGGATGTATTTCAAGGCCTACCTTCAAACTCAGTGCCACTTTGCTTGACATCATGGGAAAATCAAAAGAAATCAGCCAAGACTTCAGATGCCTGAGGTCACCACGTTCATCTGTACAAACAATAGTACGCAAGTATAAACACCATGGGACCACGCAGCCGTCATACCGCTCAGGAAGGAGATGCGTTCTGTCTCCTAGAGATGAACATACTTTGGTGCGAAAAGTGCAAATCAATCCCAGAACAATAGCAAAGGACATTGTGAAGATAATGGGGGAAACAGGTACACAAGTATCTATATCCACAGTTAAACGAGTCCTATAAAGGCCGCTTAGCAAGGAAGAAGTCAGTGCTCCAAAACCGCCATAAAAAAAGCCAGAATACAGTTTGCAACTGCACATGGGGACAAAGATTGTAGTTTTTGGAGAAATGTCCTCTGGTCTAATGAAACACAAATAGAACTGTTTGGCCATAATGACCATCGTTATGTTTGGAGGAAAGAGGGGGAGGCTTGCAAGCCGAAGAACACCATACCAACCGTGAAGCACGGGGGTGGCAGCATCATGTTGTGGGGGTGCTTTGCTGCAGGAGGGACTAGTGCACTTCACAAAATAGATGGAATCATTGGTAGGAAAATTGTATGGATATATTGAAGCAACATCTCAAGACATCAGTCAGGAAGTTAAAGCTAATTGGTCTTCCAAATGAACAATGACCCCAAGCATATTTCCAAAGTTGTGGCAAAATGGCTTAAGGACAACAAAGTCAAGGTATTGGAGCGGCCATCACAAAGCCCTGACCTCAATCCCATAGAATATTTATGGGCAGAACTGAAAAAGTGTGTGTGAGCAAGGAGGCCTACAAACCTGACTCAGTTACAACAGCTCTGTCTGGAGGAATGGGCCAAAATTCACCCAACCTATTGTGGGAAGCTTGTGGAAGGCTACCCGAAACGTATGACCCAAGTTAAACAATTTACAGGCAATGCTACCAAATACTATTTGAGTGTTTGTAAACTTCTGACCCACTGGAAATGTGATGAAAGAAATACAATTAGAAATAAATCATGCTCTCTACTATTATTCTGTCATTCACGTTCATTTCACACACAGGTGATCCTAACTTTTTAAAATCATTTTTATGTTTTATTTATTTCCCCTTTATTTAAACAGGTAGGCAAGTTGAGAAGAAGTTCTCATTTACAATTGCGACCTGGCCAAGATAAAGCAAAGCAGTTCGACACATACAACGACAAAGAGTTACACATGGAGTAAAACAAACATACAGTCAATAATACAGTATAAGAAGTCTATAAACGATGTGAGCAAATGAGGTGAGATAAGGGAGGTAAAGGCAAAAAAAGGCCATGGTGGCAAAGTAAATACAATATAGCAAGTAAAACACTGGAATGGTAGATTTGCAGTGGAAGAATGTGCAAAGTAGAAATAAAAATAATGGGGTGCAAAGGAGCAAAATAAATAAATAAATAAAATAAATGCAGTAGGGAAAGAGGTAGTTGTTTGGGCTAAATTATAGGTGGGCTATGTACAGGTGCAGTAATCTGTGAGCTGCTCTGACTGACCTAAGACAGGGAATTTTTATGAAAATTAAATGTCAGGAATTGAAAAACTGAGTTTAAATGTATTTGGCTAAGGTGTATGTAAACTTCAGACTTCAACTGTAGGTACTGGGAAAACAGGACCACAGACTTTTAATTATCTCTGTTGCCACGGCAACTTCTTGGTTGTTAAACTCCCCATATACTTGATTGCATGATTGATCATTGATCATGACTTGTTCCCACAAATGTATGGGAAGCGTATAGTTATTAAGCAATGTGACTTATGAGAGACTTTAGCTGGCCAGTGGAACTTGACTAAGCAGAATATTAAGGAAAAACATTTCCAAAAGCATCAGTGTGGCACATAATGAAGGCACAATCTGCTACTTTTCATTTCCAGTCAAAAGTGCTGTCCCTGCACTTGTTTGTAAATGATGGTGGTGGGTCTCTGCAAACAATATAACTCAAACCTAAACTGAACCAGTCACATTTCTTACCTAAACTTGACCAAACCTTGAGCCCTAACCTTAACCAATTGGAATTACGTACCTAAATGTAACCAATTACGTTGCTTGCCTTACCTTATGCAATTTCAATTTCACTCTGAGCAGAGTTGCCCAAGAACAAGATGGAATAAGAAAAAATGTAATCTGCATCTAAAGGTTGACAGACGACACAACAGCCACTGCTCAGACAAAACATAGCTGAACTCTCTGTTTGGATTTAGGCATTGGTAAAATGTTTTATGCTGGAAATACAAACCACTTATTTTGTTAAGTCTAGCTAGTTCTCAAGACAAGCTGCAAGTGGTTGGCTGTTAGCTAAATGCTATCTACACATGCGCTGTTTCGCTTGACACAAACAGGGCTGGAGACCTGGCTTCGATCACACCGTAGGTCATGAATTCAGCCTCCTTTCGGCTCACCATGATTCATGTCAGTCAGAAAGGGAATGATGTAAGATCAACCATAACCATATGGAGATGGAGTATAGACAAGAATAGACCGTATAGTTCAAAACCCCGGTGCAGGAGTTTGGTCTAACAGTATAACACAGCACATTCTGGACTACACATGCCCTGTGAGAGATCAGGGTTTGATCCCCATGCCGACCTCTTCAACTTTAAATACTGCATCTGTCTTCCCCTCTCACTTCACCTATATACCATAGCTATCCAAATAAAATAACATTTTAAAGGGGAGGTGAATTCCTCTCCCCTTAAAAACAGGTAAAACATCATTCCCTGCTGCAAAATGTTACATTAAAAATTGAGTGCAATACTCCAGCTGTAAACTGCGTGTTATGAAATTACAGCTGCCCAACATACCATACTGGTCAGGTTATGGCTAAGGTCTGCATCCTCCAGCTTCTGTTGTTATGCACGTGAGTGAGGACCCAAAAGCGGTTTAACAAAAACAGAGTCCTTTAATGTCAAAACACAGGGAAGACATAGATCCTCTTCAGATGTATATAATGGCAAAATAGACAACCCGCAGAGAGGGCGACAAATGAATCATAAAGTCCTTCTGATATTTACAGAAGAGTTCCCCTTCTTAGCAGCGGAGGAGAATAGCTGGGTTAGAGTCCCCTTCTTAGCAGCAGAGGAGAATAGCTGGGTTAGCGGCGACAGACTGCTGGTCTCTCTGGGTAGGCGCGGGTCGTAGAGGACAGAGGTACCTGATCACACGTAGCATCAGATGAACAGGCAGATTCCGACAGGACGGGACAAGGGTGAAGCAAACAAGACGATAGTTTGGTTCTGGCATGAGAAACTCAAACGAGAATCTGACAAAGACAGAAGCAGGAACAGAGAGAGAAATAGAGACCTAATCAGAGGGAAAAAAAGGAACAGGTGGGAAAAGGGTGAACGAGGTAGTTAGAGAAAATGAGGAACAGCTGGGGGAAGGAGAGGAAGAGAAGGTAACCTAATACGACCAGCAGAGGGAGACGGAGTGAAGAGAAAGAACAGGAACAAGACATAATATGACAATACATGACAGTACCCCCCCACTCACCGTGCGCCTCCTGGCGCACTCGAGGAGGAAACCTGGCGGCAACGGAAGAAATCATCGATCCGATGATCATCATCGAGCCGACAGAGAGTATAGTCTACCCCGGGGGGAGTGGTTCCCGGAAGGAGATCAATACTACAATCATACGACCGGTGCGGAGGAAGAGAGGTGGCCCTGGACCGACTGAACACCGTGCGCAGATCGTGATATTCCTCCGGCACCCCCGTCAAATCACCAGGCTCCTCCAGTGAAGAAGAGACAGAGGAAACAGGAGGGATAGCAGACATTAAACATTTCACATGACAAGAGACGTTCCAGGAGAGGATAGAATTACTAGACCAATTAATAGAAGGATTATGACAAACTAGCCAGGGATGACCCAAAACAACAGGTGCAAAAGGTGAACAAAAAATGTAAAAAGAAAGGGTTTCGCTATGATTACCAGAAACAGTGAGGGTTAAAGGTAGCGTCTCACGCTGAATCCTGGGGAGAGAACTACCATCCAAGGCGAACAAGGCCGTGGGCTCCCTTAACTGTCTGAAGGAATGTCATGTTCCCGAGCCCAGGTCTCGTCCATAAAACAGCCCTCCGCCCCAGAGTCTATCAAGGCACTGCAGGAAGCTGACGAACCGGTCCAGCGTAGATGGACCGACAAGGTAGTGCAGGATCTTGAAGGAGAGACCAGAGTAGTAGTGCTCACCAGTAGCCCTCCGCTTACTGATGAGCTCTGGCTTTTACTGGACATGAAGTGACAAAATGACCTGCAGAACCGCAATAGAGACAGAGGCGGTTGGTGATTCTCCATTCCCTCTCCTTAGTCGAGATGCGGATACCCCCCAGCTGCATAGGCTCAGCACCCGAGCCGGCGGTGGAAGATGGTAGTGATGCGGAGAGGGGGGCAACGGAGAACGCAAGCTCCTTTCCACGAGCTCGGTGACGAAGATCAACCCGTCGCTCTATGCGAATAGCGAGTTCAATCAAGGAATCCACGCTGGAAGGAACCTCCCGGGAGAGAATCTCATCCTTTACCTCCACGCGGAGACCCTCCAGAAAACGAGCGAGCAAAGCCGGCTCGTTCCAGTCACTGGAGGCAGCAAGAGTGCGAAACTCAATAGAGTAATCTGTTATGGATCGATTACCTTGACATAGGGAAGACAGGACCCTGGAAGCTTCCTCCCCAAAAACAGAACGATCAAAAACCCGTATCATCTCCTCCTTAAAGTCCTGATACTGGTTCGTACACTCAGCCCTCGCCTCCCAGATTGCCGTGCCCCACTCACGAGCCCGTCCAGTAAGGAGAGATATGACGTAGGCGATACGAGCTGTGCTCCTGGAGTAAGTGTTGGGCTGGAGAGAAAACACAATATCACACTGGGTGAGGAACGAGCGGCATTCAGTGGGCTCCCCAGAGTAACACGGCGGGTTATTGATTCTGGGCTCCGGAGATTCGAAAGCCCTGGAAGTGGCCGGTGGATCGAGGCGGAGATGGTGAATCTGTTCTGTGAGGTCGGAGACTTGGGCGGCCAGGGTCTCAACGGCATGTCGAGCAGCAGACAATTCCTGCTCGTGTCTGCCTAGCATCGCTCCCTGGATCTCGACGGCTGAGTGGAGAGGATCCGAAGTCGCTGGGTCCATTCTTGGTCAGATTCTTCTGTTATGCACGTGAGTGAGGACCCAAAAGCGGTTTAACAAAAACAGAGTCCTTTAATGTCAAAACACAGGGAAGACATAGATCCTCTTCAGATGTATATAATGGCAAAATAGACAACCCGCAGAGAGGGCGACAAATGAATCATAAAGTCCTTCTGATATTTACAGAAGAGTTCCCCTTCTTAGCAGCGGAGGAGAATAGCTGGGTTAGAGTCCCCTTCTTAGCAGCAGAGGAGAATAGCTGGGTTAGCGGCGACAGACTGCTGGTCTCTCTGGGTCGTAGAGGACAGAGGTACCTGATCACACGTAGCATCAGATGAACAGGCAGATTCCGACAGGACGGGACAAGGGTGAAGCAAACAAGACGATAGTTTGGTTCTGGCATGAGAAACTCAAACGAGAATCTGACAAAGACAGAAGCAGGAACAGAGAGAGAAATAGAGACCTAATCAGAGGGAAAAAAGGAACAGGTGGGAAAAGGGTGAACGAGGTAATTAGAGAAAATGAGGAACAGCTGGGGGAAGGAGAGGAAGAGAAGGTAACCTAATACGACCAGCAGAGGGAGACGGAGTGAAGAGAAAGAACAGGAACAAGACATAATATGACAATACATGACATCTGTAAACAAAGACAAACAAAACAAAGTATGTAGCCTATCAGGGCGAGCCCCATGTTTGATTCATCGTCTATGAGAAGCCTACGCTCTTAGAAAAAAGGGTTCCAAAAGATTATTCTGCTGTCCTGATAGGAGAATCCTTTTTGGTTCCAGGTAAAAACCTTTTGGTTCCACGTAGAACCCTCTGTGGAAAGGGTTTAAAATGGAACCAAGAAGGATTCTACCTGGAACCAAAAGGGTTCTAAATGGAACAAAAAGGGTTATTCTAGGGGTTATCCTATGGTTCTAGATACTACCTTTTTCTAAGAGTGTATGGACTTAAGATTAATTGGAGGACAGCTGACATTTTGCACATATTTTAGGCCTTTTGATTATTTCTAAAGCCAATAGGAACAGATCTGCAGATGTTCCTTTTTGCATGTTGTCAATTATCATAGGCTTTCTGTCCTCTATAGAATAATGTATATGCATTGGAAAACCAGAATGCATATGTATAGCATGGACCAATCTGTGCCTGGGTTTAATGACATTCAACCCACCAACACTCTGAACTCTAGTGTATCACTAACCAAACATATTGCCACCTCTGCAACATAATACTGTTGATGAGCTACTGTATCCACTACTTTCATCATTACCAGTGAGTGACTTAATTGTGTTCTTACAAAATGTTGGTAACACTCAAATGCATTATAAACACATTTACAATTATGAGCTATGTATAATACATAGTATTGCTTATAGCCACTAATAAACACTGGATTATATGGTTGGGAGCTCTATAGGCTTACATGAATAGACAATCTCATCAGTTTTCATGTATTATTCTGGTGAAATACCATTTTACTGGGGATACTGAATGTTTTTTTCCTCTTAAATCCAAAGCTAGACTCCAGTCATATTGCCTGTACTGATCCAAAGGTCACAAACTTTGCTACCTCCCACAAAAGCCTTCCAACACACTCTACTTTTACTCTCTCAAGTAGTAGACTCTGGATTTGACTCAGATGACATTGAGACCACATTTCCCTTGCCTTAAGTGTTTGGATTATCACAAAGTGATGTAAATAGTGGGAATAAAATATGTAAGTGATCTGTAAACATAATTTCAGAGGGAGGGGAGAAGGGGGGTCAATCCAGTGGCAGTCTAGTGGTGTAATCATCTGTGTGTATAGTGTGGACAGAGTGCTGAACACTTAGCAGTCACTTGTACCCAGTCCATTCTTTACATTTTTTGAGAAACTATTATGTATTGCCTGTGGTTTTTTTATTACACACAGACTTGGACTATTCCATGTGCTTCTGTGGCAGCATTGATGATTCATTATTGAGGTCAGCGCTCTTGAACTTGGCGCTGTGATTCAATTTAGATGAGTCTTGCCAAAACATGCTCTTAAAATAAACTTTTCACAAGATACAGTACTCAGGAGCAGTTTCAATCATCATGTCAAACCTTCATCGTCAAATATGTTTATCAATCATGAACATTTTTAAAAACAATAGCAAAATGCAGTGCACCAGATGATAGGACTTTTTAATAGTTTGTCTTTAGCAACTACTCCAGCAAAAAAATGACATACAGTGCCTTGCGAAAGTATTCGGCCCCCTTGAACTTTGCGACCTTTTGCCACATTTCAGGCTTCAAACATAAAGATATTAAACTGTATTTTTTTGTGAAGAATCAACAACAAGTGGGACACAATCATGAAGAGGAATGACATTTATTGGATATTTCAAACTTTTTTAACAAATCAAAAACTGACAAATTGGGCGTGCAAAATTATTCAGCCCCCTTAAGTTAATACTTTGTAGCGCCACCTTTTGCTGCGATTACAGCTGTAAGTCGCTTGGGGTATGTCTCTATCAGTTTTGCCCATCGAGAGACTGACATTTTTTCCCATTCCTCCTTGCAAAACAGCTCGAGCTCAGTGAGGTTGGATGGAGAGCATTTGTGAACAGCAGTTTTCAGTTCTTTCCACAGATTCTCGATTGGATTCAGGTCTGGACTTTGACTTGGCCATTCTAACACCTGGATATGTTTATTTTTGAACCCTTCCATTGTAGATTTTGCTTTATGTTTTGGATCATTGTCTTGTTGGAAGATAAATCTCCATCCCAGTCTCAGGGCTTTTGCAGACTCCATCAGGTTTTCTTCCAGAATGGTCCTGTATTTGG
This sequence comes from Oncorhynchus mykiss, assembly GCF_057628025.1. Classification (NCBI taxonomy): domain Eukaryota; kingdom Metazoa; phylum Chordata; class Actinopteri; order Salmoniformes; family Salmonidae; genus Oncorhynchus; species Oncorhynchus mykiss. Next base: position 47,060,721 of record NC_143046.1, read on the forward strand.
CTCCATCCATCTCCATCCATACCCATCAATTTTAACCATCTTCCCTGTCCCTGCTGAAGAAAAGCAGGCCCAAACCATGATGCTGCCACCACCATGTTTGACAGTGGGGATGGTCAGGGTGATGAGCTGTGTTGCTTTTACGCCAAACATAAAGTTTTGCATTGTTGCCAAAAAGTTCAATTTTGGTTTCATCTGACCAGAGCACCTTCTTCCACATGTTTGGTGTGTCTCCCAGGTGGCGTGTGGCAAACTTTAAACAACACTTTTTATGGATATCTTTAAGAAATGGCTTTCTTCTTGCCACTCTTCAATAAAGGCCAGATTTGTGCAATATACGACTGATTGTTGTCCTATGGACAGAGTCTCCCACCTCAGCTGTAGATCTCTGCAGTTCATCCAGAGTGATCATGGGCCTCTTGGCTGCATCTCTGATCAGTCTTCTCCTTGTATGAGCTGAAGGTTTAGAGGGATGGCCAGGTCTTGGTAGATTTGCAGTGGTCTGATACTCCTTCCATTTCAATAGTATTGCTTGCACAGTGCTCCTTGGGATGTTTAAAGCTTGGGAAATCTTTTTGTATCCAAATCCGGCTTTAAACTTCTTCACAACAGTATCTCGGACCTGCCTGGTGTGTTCCTTGTTCTTCATGATGCTCTCTGCGCTTTTGACGGACCTCTGAGACCATCACAGTGCAGGTGCATTTATACGGAGACTTGATTACACACAGGTGGATTGTATTTATCATCATTAGTCATTTAGGTCAACATTGGATCATTCAGAGATCCTCACTGAACTTCTGGAGAGAGCTTGCTGCACTGAAAGTAAAGGTGCTGAATAATTTTGCACGCCCAATTTTTCAGTTTTTGATTTGTTAAAAAAGTTTTAAATATCCAATAAATGTCGTTCCACTTCATGATTGTGTCCCACTTGTTGTTGATTCTTCACAAAAAAATACAGTTTTATATCTTTATGTTTGAAGCCTGAAATGTGGCAAAAGGTCGCAAAGTTCAAGGGGGCCGAATACTTTTGCAAGGCACTGTATTTACAAAACATTATATAATTATATAATATATTATTCTGAAGTGCATGATCTCCAGAGGCTACATTCACCATATGAACTTGTCATATCAATGTTATATCCAATTTCTTATCAGAAAGTATTTATACCCATTGACTTTTTCCACATATTGTGTTACAGCCTGTGTTACAGCCTGAATTTAAAATGGATACATTTAGATATTTTTCCACTGGCATATAGTACCCCATAATGTCAAAGTGGAATTATGTTTAACAAAAAAAAATGAAAAACTGGCCCCCCAAGTCGAGCAGTGGTCTAAGACACTGCATCGCAGTGCTAGAGGCGTCACTACCGTCCCGGGTTCTATCCCAGGCTGTGTCGCAGCCGGTCGCGACCGGGAGACCCATGACGTGGTGCACAATTGGCGAAGTATTGTCCTGGTTAGGGGAGGGTTTGGCCGGCCAGGATGTCCTTGCCCTATCGTGCTCTAGTGACTCCTTGTGGTGGGACGGGTGCATGGACGCTGACTTCAGTCACCAGCTGTATGGTGTTTTCTCCGACACATTGGTGTAGCTGGCTTCTGGGTTAAGAGAGCAGTGTGTCAAGAAGCAGTACAGCTTGGCGGGGTCAAGTTTTGGAGGACGCATGGTGCTCGACCTTCGCCTCTCCTGAGTCCTATCACAAAAAAGGGGTAAAAAGTACAACAACAAAAAAAATATGAAAAGCTGATATGTCTTGAGTCAATAAGTATTCAACCCCCTCAGTAAAAATGTGCTTAACAAGTCACATAATAAGTTGCATGGACTCTGTATGCAACAATAGTGTTTAACATGGATAGGCCAAGTATCATCAGGGCCCCTAGTACCTGGTTGGAAACCACTGGTGTATCAATACAGCCAGTCACTGCAAATATACAGGTGTCTTTCCTAACTCAGTTGCCGGAGAGGAAGAAAACTGCTCAGGGATTTTACAATGAGGCCAATGGTGACTTTAAAACAGTTAGAGTGTAATGCCTGTGATAGGAGAAAACTTGAGTATGGATAAACAACAATGCAATACTAACCTATTTGACAGAGTGAAAAAATATATATTTTATTCCAAAACATGCAGCCAGTTTGCAATAAGACACCTATGTAATACTGCTAAAAAATGTGGCAAAGCAACTCATTTTTGTTCCTGAATACAAAGGGTTGTGTTTTGGGTAAATCCAATACAACACATTAGTGAGTACCACTCTCCATATTTTTAAGCATGGTTGTGGCTGCATCATGTTATGGGTTACGGGTATGCTTGTAATTGTTAACAACTGGGGAGTTTTTCAGGATAAAAAAAAACGGAATGGAGCTAACCACGGGCAAAATCCTAGGGGAAAACCTGGTTCAGTCTGCTTTCCACCAGAAACTAGGAGATGAATTCACCTTTCAGCAGCACAATAACCACATGTAAGTGACAAGTGTAGACACAACCTTAGAGACTTACCCAGTAAGACTGCTGTAATGGCTGCCAAAAGTCGCTTTTACAAAGTATTGACTCAGGGGTGTGAATACTTATGTGAATTAAATATTTATGTATTTAATTTTCAATAAATGTGAAAACATTTCTAAAAACATGTTTTCACTTCATCGATTGGGGTATTGTATGTAAATGAGGGAGAAAAACTATATTTTGTATACAGCTTGTAACACAACAAAATGTGGAATAAGTCAAAGGGTATGAATATTTTCTGAAGGCACTGTATATAAACTAAAAGTATGTGGGCACCCCTTCAAATTAGTGGATTGAGCTATTTCAGCCACACCCGTTGCTGACCGGTGTATGAAATTGAGCACACAGCCGTGCAATCGCCATAGACAAACATTGGCAGTAGAATGGCCCGTACTGTAGGGCTCAGTGACTTTCAACATGGCACCGACTTCCCAACAAGTCAGTTAATCAAATGAATGCCCTGCTAGAGCTGCCCTGGTCATTTGTAAGTGCTGTTATTGTGAAGTAGAAACGTCTAGGAGCAACAATGGCTCAGCCATGAAGAGGGAGGCCACACAAGCTCACAGATCAGGATCACTGAGTGCTGAAGCTCGTAAAAATCGTCTGTCTTCGGTTGTGACACTCACTATGAGTTCCAAACAACGTCAGCAGAAGAACTGTTCGTCGGGAGCTTCATGAAATGGGTTTCCATGACCAAGCATCCGCACACAAACCTAAGATCACCATGCACAATGCCATGCGTCGGCTCGGGTGGTGTAGAGCTCGCAGCCATTGGACTCTGGAGCAGGGGAAACGTGTTCTTTGGAGTGATGAATCACGCTTCTCCTTATCTGGGGTTTTGGTGGATGACAGGAGAACGCTACCTGCCCCAATGCATAGTGCCAACTGTCAAGATTGATGGAGGAGGAATAACGGTCGAGGGCAGTTTTTCATGGTTTGGGCATGGCCCCTTAGTTCCAGTGAAGGGAAATCTTAACGCCAGAGTATACAATGACATTGTAGATGATTCTGTGCTTCCAACTTTGCGGCAACAGTTTGGGGAAGGCCCTCTTCTGTTTCCGCATGACAATGCCCCCGTGCACAAAGAGAGATCCATACAGAAATGGTTTGTCGAGATCGATGTGGAATAACCTGCACAGAGATCTTATCTCCATCGAACACCTTTGGGAGGAATTGGAATGGCGACTGCGAAGTCGGGCCTATTTGCCCAACATCAGTGCCCGACCTCACTAATGCTGCTAGTGGAAAGCCTTCCCAGAAGTGTAGAGGCTGTTATAGCAGTAAAGGGGTTACCAACTCCATATCAATGCCCGTGATTTTAGAATGAGATGTTCGACGAGCAGGTATTCACCTACTGTTGTCCATGTAGTGTATTTCCAAGTGTTTTAGTTCACAGTAGGCTACTTTTCTGTAACAATATTACTGAAATCTGATAATAATACCAACAACAAAGGTAAGTTATTTGGGTCGATATTAGACAATGCATGGCATGGGGTTAGGGCTCTGGCCTTACCCCTCATTTGTTTGTGAAGGAGGAACACAGGATGATGCAGGAGACGATAATGTTATGTCCAGCAGGTGGCGGGTTTTGTACACTATAGCACCACCGCAAGGTGTTGCTTATCCTCACTTTTAAGAGGGATCAAATGCCTTCCAAATGCAAGAAGAAAAAACAGCTTGACCACAGGAGCACAAACACCTTGTCAATATAACAACGATAACAGTGAAGACCTACAGTGAGCTACATTTGTGCTGTAACTTGGACAATGAGTGTTTTATATTAATCAAATGTATTAGGTAAATGTATTCATTCGATTTTTTAAATAGCTCACTTAGTGATTATTCAACAAAGTCATAGATCTCAGCGGGCCTAATGTTTCCAGTTTCGTAAATTCTCCTTCCCTGCCTTGCTTAATTTGAGTTTAACTTCAGATATTTACTTTATTGCATAAACAGCCTAGAAATACCTCATCTCAACTGCTCTTTCTTCCGTATAAAGAAGATATTTTATCCTGCATTTGAAATTGAACACAGGTTGAGATCCGTCTTAATTGAATAATGGTGTGGGGGGGGTAAATACACTAATGCTCTTTATTTCCCTCCCGATCTCAAGTTAAAGTGACAGTTGCATATTTACTTTAATTAGGAGAAAGAGGGAGTTGATTTGTTAGTCCCTTCCACCTTGTACAGAAGCTTATTTTAAACAGGAAGGCTCTGAGGCCTAATGGAATTATTTATTTTTAAAAGAGCAATTTGCTTTTATTCCAATGAATATAATAATCGAAATTATTTGTTTTGTCGATTTTTGCCCTTCAGATTACAGATCGTATGCTTTAGATGCATGAGGTTAAATCCACATGTTGTTGCATCCACTAATAATACCAACCCTATGGAAATAAGTATAAGCATTGTTATTAAAACTAGGATGATGCTGATAATAACAATAATATTAATATAATGTGGATAATATCTTAATAATTATATTAATGAAATGCCTGTTTATAAAGTATATAGGCCTAGAAGCTGGTTAAAAATAAACAATTTTCAGTTATGGGCTAGACAAAATGGCAAATTGATACTTTGATTCGTTTGTAATAGGAAAATGCTGTATGCATTAAGCTCATTAAAGCCATACACCAACGTTTTGTTTTAGTTTAGAGATAACGTTTGACACTGTGCTGCAGCTATGTTCGCCCGTACAACTATGTTCGCCCCCCCCCCCCCCCCCCCACCACTTTGTGGCATAAAGTAAGCCTACTTCCAAAAAAAGGGGGAATTGAGTTTACAGTAAAGAGCTGTCTCAAATTCGAATGGGGGCTGACTAAATGACGCGCATGTGCGAGTAAAGGGTTTGGTTGCAATAAAGAGGCGGTTTGAGTGCAGACCGCAGGGCAGTAACAGAAGGCGTCTTCCCCAGAGTCACTATAGAAGTCCTGCACACAACTATTTGGGACAGCTGTGAACTACACGCGCTTACATTCTGAGCTCGGTGTGAACATGCGGGACAAGTTGTCTTGCGAAGTCAAAAACTTTCTCTGAACTACTTGAAACTTTTTTCCAAGGCGTTTTGCATCGGACCGTCCCCACGTTTTTAACTCCAGGACCCCTCCGGATCCAAGGACCGACCAATCTGAGCTGGTAACTATTTCCTTGTATTACATTTTGTCTGTAATTTTTCTATGAGCCATCTGTCACAATATGACGTTTAAACGTTGTTTATGTTCAGGCTTCTTCGGGGGTAATGAACAAAGCTGTCAACTTTAGCGCATCTGGTCTGAGCTGAGTTCTAGTAACATAACTGTTCCATTAAAAGTAAATATAGGTGTTATGACAATATCCCCTAATATTCCGTTTTTGACTTTTGGCATGTTTTAACGCAGGAACTAGAAGTAAACATCGTCGACAGTGTCTCGAGCTTGCATGGAGTCAGTTCTGGGTGCCTTCTGAGTTAGATGCGCCAGGCGAGTGTGAAACAGGTGGGATCTTTCACGTGTTATACGGGATCCTTAGGCAAGGGGTTATGGTTAAGGATAAGGGCAGGGGTTAAGGGTAGAGTATGAACGTCCCAAGCACTCTGGATAGCACTGACCGATCTTTCAGGAGTAAACACATTCCAGCACGATGTGAAGTTGATGGAGTAAAATCAACAAGGATCTATGTGAAAATAAAGAAATAATTCCATGCAAAACATACATTTCGATGAATTGCATTATACATTACATGGTCTGAGTCAACATAAGAAAGATTCCTGTGTTTGATGACGAGGATGGCCATTGATTTTGAGGGTTTTCCCCAATTTAATTGATCCAAACCAGTATGAAAGTCGTAGTGAATGCATGTTTCTGTTGTCTATAATGTATCATATTTTTTTCCATTAATTTGTAGGATAAGGTAAGCCTACATCCAAATATTAGTAATATATTGATTTACTCAAATATAGCTGGAATGGTTAGGATGATTATGACCATCAGGCTATCGTTGTTATTTGTTTTAGCAGTCTCTTATAGTACTTACTTCAACGAATTTCAATAGGCCATCAAAAAACAAAAGCTAGTGTCGGCGTACATTTCATAATTTATTTTGATATCTATCAACTTTAAGCTGTTTTAGTTGTAGGGGAATTCCATGCTATTAATAATCACATATTTAGAGTTAAACCACTGTGATGGAATATAACGAAAGTCGTCCTTTTATTGTAGGCCACTTTACATGGATAAGCGTTATAGTTTTTTACTTGAACACAGTGTTTTCTGCTGTAGGAATCTATACATCTCATATTAAAACACGGTATTTTGTCTGAAATTACAATCATCTGCATTAAAACAGTGACCACATGTTTGTGCTAATTGCTATGAACAAATTCACGGGTTTATGGTATGAAATATGATTTGGAACAATTGTCTTAAATTGGGATCCTTCTTAGGCCTATTCATTTTTTAATTGTTGTTTTCAGAGACCTTTTTCCCACGTTGCTTAGGTGCACACATCAGTTGCTTTATTTTATTTTATTGCGCTCAAGTGCCCATATCCTCTCATGTTCTGCATCAACACACGGCTAAAAACATGCGTATTCGCGGTAATTGCTGCACAATTAACCAAAGGATCTGCATTAACATAAGAACTCTGAAGTTGCTCTCCAAAACCCATTGGGCACAGACGTCAATTCAACATCTATTCCCCGTTGGTTGAACGTAATTTCATTGAAATTACGTGGAAACAACGTTGATTCAACCAGTGTGTGCCCAGCGAGTACACACACGGTCACCATTCCATCTATAAGAATTGAACACTATATGTTTCTAAGAAAGATACGTTGTAGTCTACTTTAATCCACTTTTAAACAGGGGAGCTAATACAATTAAATCATCCAAGTTTGCATGCAGTTTGGTTTACCAAAAAGGTATGTAGGCATATGACAGAAAGCCTATCCTAGCCACAGTAGTGAGGTTAGGGCTATAAGGCAAATTGACCATATGGATTTAGTTTGACTGAGTCGTAGCCTGTAGTTTCCCGAGTGTATTTGCTCCCGAGTGGCGCAGCAGTCTTAGGCATTGCATCTCAGTGCTAGAGGCGTAACTACAGACCCTGGTTCGATCCTGGCTGCATCACATCCGTCCGTGATTGGGAGTCCCATAGGCACAATTGGCCCAGCGTCGTCCAGGTTAGGGTTTGGCCGGGGTAGGCCATAATTGTAAATAAGAATTTGTTCTTTACTGACTTGCCTAGTTAAATAAAGGTTCAATAAAAAATATATAATAATGATATATAAAAAATATTCCCACATTCTTTAATCCTAAACTAGTGCATTACAATGTAATGCTTACTGTAGCCTATATTCGTCTCTTTGTTTATGTACAACCTGAAAGATGCAAGCTCCCTCTAAATTCTGAAATTAAATGTAGGCCTAATGTTATATGTAAGGCCCATGTCTGTCGGCTACAAGAGGGCGCATATATGGATACAACATAAAGTGAGCCCATTAACTATTTCATCACCTCAGTTTAGATAAACTTGTGGCAAGGAAAAGCTGCGCTGATTTTCATCCATTTTGGCGAGTGGGGACCGAAATGGGAATGCTGGTTTGATTTTTCTTGTCAACACCAATGCAAAATTCTCCTAATTAGCCAACAACGTCTTGGCAATATGTAATTTAGGTTTACCTCGGGTCACCTTTAATCCATAGGATGTGGGATCTTGTTTTCAACTGTCCTAGTAGTCTAACCTCTATATATTTAGAATTAGAGTAGAGAGCACATGTCTGAAACATACTAACAATAATATACCTGCGTGATATGTGTGTGGGACAATTCGATCATGCTTTGCGTTATCTTGTATGTTCAAATCTCACAACACGTCCGCTTTCGGCCGAGGCGCGGAATTTAACGGTTGGCCAGTCACGACCAACCGGGAATGGGACGTAGCAGTGTTCAGCTTGATTGTTGAGTCGTTGAGATGGTATGTAGACATCAAAGGGTTATTAAGGATACGAGACGGCTCGGGAGCAACCGCTGATCTCCCCTAATGACCTCTAAGTAAAAGTCAATTACTTCTGCGTCATGATCAGAAAGGAGAAATCCCCGGGGGACGTTTGAACTTCGGTAATTCTAATTAGGACTATTTCACTCTTATTTACTGCAGCGCAACCATGGCTCTCACTCACTCCCGACTTTTATTTATCAACATTTTAGGCCTATGTTCACCAATATGATCAAGAAGTCCTTTTCTCTAATATGCCTATCTATATACATGGAGACTATTATTATCTATATCTTGATTAGGCCATATGGTGGTTTCCTTATGTTATTATAACACAGTATGTATGACTAAAGTAGATAACCCATGACCACTTTTAACAATAATATTAATAATATCAACCAGTAGTAGAATTATGACGAAGTCATATTTGCAGAGCAGTAAAAAAAATGGGGATTACACACAAATCCATATGACTAACAAAATCAAACAAAGCAAATGGCATGGCTTAGGGGTAAATGCTTTTTTGGTGGAAAGCTAAATCATATCACAATGGTGCGGCATGCCAGCTCTGTTTAGACTAAGACAGAAAAGACACAGGATAACTGTGTCATATCCTGACCATCAAATAGGCACAGAAACAGAGGCATTATTGTGCTTTGTTATTTCCTCTTATCAAAACCTGTTTAAACAGATTCACAGACAAGGCTATACATTAAAAACATGAATTGGTAGCACTGGTGCTCCCAATTGAAAACACTTAAGAGCACCACATAAAATGTAGGAGCACCAGAAACTAACCTTTTTACAGCCTTTATTGGGCCTATATGAATTTGAGGTACTTTTGAAGTACATGGTGTCCACTAGAAACTACTATATAACCCTGTAAAGACGTTTGTTAATTTTAAAAGCTAAAATTGTGTTTTTTTTCATGAGCAAGTCTTCACCACATAATTCTACATGTAGGTAAGGTGTTTTGTGGTTGTCGAATCAGTATTTTTGAAAAATGAAATGTGCAAGAAAATTAACTAGCATGTGTCTGCTTGCTGGCTGAACCAGCCTCAAATTAATCCATATGAAATGAAAGCTGTGCTAACAACGTCAGTTCACACACTCAATGCTCCCTGTAGCTAGTGTAGTGAAATTATAGCTAATAACAGCACACGTGAGTTTTTCATGATAAAACTGTTTCTGTTCTGCCGAGATTAATTCACCAATTTTTTGCTGCACAGCTGACTGCTTTAGCTGTGACATTATCGTGTTTTCCCAACTGTTACAAAGTAGGCACAGTGCCAGCAGTCAGAGTCAAATACCTGCTGATTTCTGAGAACAGTCCCATAACTTTGGTGCCGTACAACTTCATCAACAAGCTGGCAAACTAGCTACCGTATTGGCCATTCAAAACATGATATCACTAGGCTGCTAGCTGGAGCAAATTTGCTCAGCTGATCAAGCATGGTTTGCCGTAGTAGCCAGTGCGTCATACCTACTGTTAGGCGGATGATCTAAATCCTGATTTAGTTCCATGTTTGGTTAGACAAATGGCGCCTGGCAACTGCGTGTCGTGTAAGAATGACACCATCTGACGTGAGACTATGCATTGATCTCCTGAAGAAGCTGTCCCTTTACCATTGTTTCTGTACCCCCAAATGTTTGGATACACTGGTAAAGTTACCAGGTTGTTAGCTAGCTAGCTAATAAGGCAATGTTAGTAAACAAGGTGTTAACGGCCCGCGACATGATTTATTAATGTAAAATATGGCCTGCCAATGGAGATGCATCCAGCTGCAGCTGGAAAAAAACGGAGTGCTGGTAATATACTGTAGTCACAACTTTTCAATGGTTTGGGCTAGGGACAAGCGGTTTTGTCTGTAGTAATGGTGCGACATCCACGGTCACAAATCTACGCTCATTTTTATTTATCCAGGGCACTCGGAAACAGTGGTACAGCTAAGCCTCATCATTACGACAATTATAATCTAGTCGCACTGGTGCAAAATATTTAGGAGCATATGGTCACACTTTAGAGCCCTGCTCACGGAGGCATTTCACCTCAGTGAATGGTGTCATTCTATTTACCCTGTCTTAACAGCCCCCGGCATGTTTTCTGGGAATGGGAAACACCCACACCAAACGCACACCAGTGTCTGTGTCAGCACTGGGAGTGCAGTGCACACCTTCTCTTCTCTGACCTGTACACATGTGCCACACACGCGCATGTGTGTACACACACAAACCCACACATGCAGGCTGTCCTCACTCATCGTGTGCCTTGAGGACAATACGTGATTCATAGTGTGTGTGTGTGTGTATCGGACCATGTGTTGAGCTGGTAGCTCCTGTTGCACGGAGGTCTGGTTCAGACAGCTCTTATCACTGTCTTCCCCTTTGTCTCAGTGGTAAAGGGATACATTCACATGCATCACCTTAATCCACTGATATGAGGCCTCTTGAAAAGCAACTAGATAATCAAGCCGAGCCGCTTGTGTATTGGCTTGGCATTGTGGTTGTGCTAGGGTGTGGGGGAAATACGCCAGGATGACTCAAAAAGAGGGGGTAGCAGGAAATACTTAGTTAGAAATGTTATTTGAATAGTAAATATCACAATTATGCTTCCTGGTTCGTGATGAAAAAGTATGATCATTATTGTCCTTATTTGTATTTTTAAAATAGTAGAAGATACTGTTGTTAACAATGTATCATTGGTTTGTAAAACAATAACATATGATGAGTTATACTGTATGTGTTGTCAAAATGACCTGACTTTTTTGTGGTGTTGCTTTTCCAGAGAATCCCGTGATCTGGTGATCAGTAGCGACACCAACCATGGGCAGCAAGACTCTTCCAGCCCCGGTTCCCCTCCACCCCTCCCTGCAGCTCGCAAACTACTCCTTTCTCCAGACCTCCAATGGCTTCCAGCTACCCACGGATCAGGTCCCTGGCATCTATAGCTTCAGCGCCCTGCATGCCGTCCACCTCCACCAGTGGACCCTGGGCTACCCTCCCTTCGCTCTTCCCCGCTGCACTTTCTCCAAGCTCCCAGCCCTGATGGACGGCCGCTTCCCCGGCATACCTTCCATCCCCATCTTTCCCCACCTGGTCCAGTCCAAGGACCAGGCCGCTGCGGCCGACGCCGCAGCTATCGCCATGGGTCTCTTCCAGGGCTCCAAGAACAAGCCTCAGCCACGCTTCGACTTCGCCAACTTGGCTGCTGCAGCCACCCAGGAAGACCCACTGAAGGCAGAGGACTTGAGCATAATGGGGGCAGTCGCCACCACTTCTCCTCGCCATGGCGGGCTAGGCTGTCTCATGGACATAGCCAAGCTGTCGTCGCCCGAGCGCAAGCCCAGCCGCGGCCGCCTGCCCTCCAAGACCAAGAAAGAGTTTGTGTGCAAGTTCTGCGGCCGCCACTTCACCAAGTCCTACAACCTGCTTATCCACGAGCGGACGCACACGGACGAGAGGCCGTACACCTGCGACATCTGCCACAAGGCCTTCCGGAGGCAGGACCACCTCCGAGACCATAGGTGAGACCCGCACTTTTCTATTACAATGAAGCTCAATTTAATGAACGAGGAGTATGGAGATAGATGGCTGCGAAAATGTTGTAAATTAATGAATAATATTTTATTGGAAACTTTATTAATTGGCCACATAACCTTCTACATAAGAACAGCATAGGATATTAATACAAAATATGAGTAATTGCTTCCTAAATTGTCGTATACACTACTGATTAATCATGTTGAGTCTCTGACAGTGTAATGCATCAGGATTGAGTCCAATTCCATTTGAATTCATTCTAATTCAAGACATGGAATAGCCCTGACTGGAATTTGCTCCAACCATATCATGCATTGGACCGTTAATCCATTTAGAGCGATAGGCCACTAACATGATCAGTATGTGAAAAAATCCAGTAACAATCCACTATGTGAATTAAATCGTGTAAAAATCTGGTTAAGTAGTGTCAAAAGCTGCAACAAAGGCATGAAGCGATATCATGTATATATTAAAGAGTTTAGCGGGGGCAATCTAAAGCTAATACATCGGAATGCCTTTGAATTGACATTGGCACTGTTGATATTGATTTGAATTATAGCTGTAAGTGATATAAACAACATCAACATTTTGCATACGTGTTGAGTATGAGAGTCATACGTTCTAATTCATACCTTTTAGAACAACATATCACCATAACGTTCACCTCCTTTTTCTCTTTCTTATTTCTATGTTGTCTCTTATTAATTTGTGGCTTTAGATTGATAGTTGTCTTTGTGTGTTTGTTATGTTTTGTTACTCAGACCTGACACTCTTTTTGTTCTGTTCTGCCCTGCAGGTACATCCATTCCAAGGAGAAACCTTTCAAGTGCCAGGAGTGTGGAAAGGGATTTTGTCAGTCCAGAACTCTAGCCGTCCATAAAACGTTGCACATGCAGGTCAAGGAACTAAAGCCATCCAAGATGAAGTGATATCAATAACTAAAAAAGGAGGAATAGGGGACACTGGAAAGAATAAAAGCAAATACATTTTTTAAAGCAAATTTAGGCATTTAGCAGACACTCATATCCAGAGTGATTTACAGGAGCAATTAGGTTTAAGTGCCTTGCTCAAGGGCACATCAACAGATCTTTAACATAGAACATCTCTGAACTTGAACTGAACTGAAGTGTTCTGACTGAAAAAGTGAAATGTTCACCAACATCTTGAGCTCATCGTGGGGAACGATTCTTCACAGATATTTGAAAATCCTGGATCTCTATGATGTATCCAGACAATTTCCAGGAGCACCTTGGACTATAAACTAAGTTGTTTTTCCACGTTTAGTTAAGAGATAATTGGGCTAAAGGACTTAAGAGCCTGTGTATTGGTTGGGCATGATGAAACCCAGTGGGGCGAATGGATCATACATCATGGATGTATGGAATGTGATCCAGATCCAGATGTGATCCAGATCTTTCTGACAAACTTGACCTCTCAGACATTCCGAGAGACTCTCACTTTTGATCCCCACATTGTTTAAGGGACATTACGTGTCTAACGCAGTCTTTTTAAAATTTGCTCATTTGGTTAAAGCCATGTCAGCATATCAGCATATCAGCCTCTTTCGAAGCTCACATTCCAATGTTATTTTTGTACAGATTTCTTTTTGTATAATTTTTTGTATAATTGTATTTTTGCACTTTAACCTGATTATTGATTATTTACATATATCACTGGATTCCTTAAACTTAAACTTATTTTTTTAAATAAATAGTCATTTTCTAAACAAAATAAATATTGTATAATTGATTCTGGTTTGTTGTGAGAGAAATACTATCAAATACTTTGCCCTTTTAATTTACATAACATCTTTTGAGGTATTTCAATGGAAATCAGTTGCAAACATGTTTTGTTTACTAATTTCCTGTAGTTAACACATTGATTTAATTGGGATTTCCTTGTTTCTGAAGTAGATTCCCTTGAATTGAAACAACTAATAGGCACATTACATAAAGAGTATAGAGACATTTTCAGCAAGTACCTTGAACCTACTATAGATTGATTACATAATGTATCTGTGTGAGTGTGCGTGCGTGTGTGTTGTGAGGTGTAGCAGTGGTCCTAATCTGAATCGCAACATTTTAGGAGTTGGTTTAACACTTGGCAACGTGATTTTGGTGGCAGGTAGCTAACCTCACTGTCAACATTAGGTGTTAACAGGATCATCAGACATGTATATTGTGAACATGAAAGGACAGGTCTTGCATTAGTCAATACCTTGCACCCTGTCACTGTCTTCCCTTTTGAAGCTCTCACAAGTTGTCACTTCACACTATGCATGTGAAAGTCATAATGAACGACGTTAAGAGATCGGTCACATGATACTAATGACACCTCAATAGATTATCTTATTCTTCCAAATTCTCCCCATTGTAGAGATCAAATGCATGACACCCAATGACTATATGATACCACACCCCAGTCAATAACAAACGTTCCCCCAAATGTAATGGAACCTTTCAAGAAACATTCGGACAGTATCAAATGAGTATCTTGGCATAGTTTTAAAAATAATGTTGTCAGATCATTTCAAAACAGGACCATCAATGTTAGAGGAGAAAGACAACCTGTAACCTACCATAACTGTTTCTGCAGAACAAAATTTGTCATCTGAAACAGTTTTCATATATTTGGTTAGACGGCTAAGCATTTTTGTAAGTTGAAAGGCATGTAGACGTAAGGGGCTCCCGAGTGGTGCAGCAGTCTGAGGTACTACATCTCAGTGCTAGAGGCGTCAGTACAGACCCTGGTTCGGTCCATGGCTGAATCACAACCGGCTGTGATCAGGAATCCCATAGGGCGGTGAATAATTGGCCCAGCGTTGCCCGGGTTAGGGGAGGGTTTGGCTGGGGTAAGGGGAGCGTTTGGCTGGGGTAGCCTGTCATTGAAAATAAGAAATTGTTCTTAGCTGATTTGCCTAGTTAAATAAGTAAAATAATGTTGCGGCCGGCCCGAACCGAGAGACCCATGGGGCGGCGCAGAATTGGCCCAGCGTCGTCTGTTAGGGGAGGGTTTGGCCGGCAGGGATGTTCTTGTCCCATTGCGCACTAGCGACTTATGTGGTGGGCGGGTGCAATGCACGCTGACACGGTCGCCAGGTGTACGGTGTTTGCCCCGACACATTGGTGCAGCTGGCCTCCGGGTTAAGAGGGCATTGTGTCAAGAAGCAGTGAGGCTTAGCTGGGTTGTGTTTCGGGGAACGCACGGCTCTCGACCTTCGTCTCTCCCAAGTCCGTACGGGAGTTCCAGCGATGGGACAAGACTGTAACTACCAATTGGATAGCACGAAATTGGGGAGAAAAAGGGGTAAATAAAATATGAATAATAATAATATTTAGAGACTGTGTAACCTATGAAAGCTGTATGGTCTGGTGGAATATGAAATCAGATCTGATTGCACTGCAAAGCATACCTAAATTGCCCCTGTTTCTGAAATAAGATAATTAAACCCTAGCTCGTATAATCATGAGAAGCCTACAGTACGTTATGGTAGTACCTCTTGGGGATATGAAGCAAAAGCGTATCTCACGCAGATTCGTGCTGACCTTTCTTACTTTGCTCAACGTCTCCTTGGAGCCCTTTACTACACTGATGTTTCATTTGAGTTACTAACCTGCAGCTGTTTTTTTTTCTGAACTTGTGTCCCAAATGGCACCCTTTTCCATATTTAGTGCACTACTTTTGACCAGGGCCCATAGGGAATAGGGTGCCATTTGGCCCCGACTGACCTTCCACATTGTTATCACATGATCAACAAACTGGGACTGTTTGGAACGTGCCTGCAGTGAACCTTCTCAATCTACGTGTTGGAGTTATTCAAGAACCACTTGGTGCTAGGTCCAATTGTACTGATTAGGGAAAACAATGATCTAAGCACAGGTCTTGGATCAGCTTATCATATTCCAATCCAAACCTAAGCAATTATGAAGTCTGAAAATGTAAATACTAAACTGACCCCATTTATAACCTAATACCATCAACCATACAGCCACTAAGAACAAGCTACGGGTGAACATATTTGTAGCACTATTAATAAAACATCCATAAATGAGTCACTGACTCATACATAAACGTGATGTCAAGGGACTGAGCATTATAAAAGCTTCATGTTACGTCCAACATATAATATAGTGCAAATATGTAAAAAATGCTATGAAAATGAATGACAAGATGTTCACACGGACAATTGAGTATGTAGTACATCAATTAACTCAACCTTTCCTATAGAGAGAGCTTAGGCCTACAAGGTTCAATTAGCATTTTAGTCAACATTTTGTTATTGATTTTGTTATTGTTCTATGCAATGTTCTCTACCTATATAGTACACGAAATGCCCCAATTCATGTTCTGAAGTTCAGAAGAATACAAGATCAAAATTGCTGACAATATTCAAACCATTGAGGGTTCGGATCATCAAAGCCAATTGTCTCAGAATCATCTTTTTGCAGATAGAACCTTCTAGTCCCAAGCTCTCGTTAAACTTAGTTCCATTTGACATGCACACTACATGTCAAGTGTGCTGTAATGCGTTGAACATGCTCTGGTGAGCTGTTATAGATGAGTTGGATGTGTCGTGAATGATTATTTGTTAATAGAGTGTACGTTTTTGCAGATGAAAGCCATGGATATGTACTTACCTTGGAATGCACATTATAGTTCCCACCTTGATAACAACTTAACTTTGTGTGCATACATATTTAACTATTATGATTCTTAAGGCGGTAGGGACAAAACATTCCAATCTAGAGCCGATTTTGGCTATTGGTTAACTTTGTGTCAATTCAGTGTTCTTTATTACACGCCATACTATTTGCTATTAATGCTTTTTGCTTTGGGTGTTCTAATAATCGCCTTATGTTTGATTTCGAAACCGTGGCATTGAAGCATTTGACATCAATCAATTAAGTGGTTCAGTCCCTTGCACAGCGAAATGACATGACATTGCATATTTTAACACACCTTAACGAGCACATGAGCACAGTGGGGATGTAAGGTAGGTCAGATAATTAAATGTTAATGAATAGTATGAAACTAATGGAATGATTCAAATAATCTGCGGTTTTAAAGAGTGTCCTTTGACTCTATTACATTGGTCCTGGTGACTGCTGAAGAAGTCCAGCCAGTAACTGACTGGCCATAGCGTAGTTTGACAGATGGGCTGGTCCATCTTTAGACCGGTGGGTCTGTCTAAATAGTTTGTTATTGTTGCATAAAATGGATAAAAGTGGGGGCCTCGAGGGAAAAAAAGGGCCAGTGTGTTAGAAATGCCGTGGCAATTCCCAGTCAGTCCCTGTATCCAGACCCATATGGAATAATCTGAGCCCCGGTATTTCACCCAAACCATTGCATTGTGTAGCAAGCAACATGGAAAACCCTGGCATGTTCAAAAGCAATTATATTCAAACACTGGATAGACGAGTGATGAAGAGGCAATACACACACGCGTAAAATAATTATGTTAAAGCGTTATTCTAAACTGGATTAACCTTTAAGTCTTTACTGAAGACTCATCTCTTCAGTGGGTCATATGATTGAGTGTAGTCTGGCCCAGGAGTGGGAAGGTGAACGGAAAGGCTCTGGAGCAACGAACCGCCCTTGCTGTCTCTGCCTGGCCAGTTCCCCTCTTTCCACTGGGATTCTCTGCCTCTAACCCTATTACAGGGGCTGAGTCACTGGCTTTACTAGGGCTCTTTCATACCGTCCCTAGAAGGGGTGCGTCACTTGAGTGGGTTGAGTCACTGATGTGATCTTCCTGTCTGGGTTGGCGCCCCCCCTTGGGTTGTGCCGCTGCGGAGATCTTTGTGGGCTATACTCGGCCTTGTCTCAGGATGGTAAGTTGGTGGTTGAAGATATCCCTCTAGTGGTGTCGGGGCTGTGCTTTGGCAAAGTGGGTGGGGTTATATCCTTCCTGTTTGGCCCTGTCCGGGGGTGTCCTCAGATGGGGCCACAGTGTCTCCGGACCCCACCTGTCTCAGCCTCCAGTATTTATGCTGCAGTAGTTTATGTGTCGGGGGGCTAGGGTCAGTTTGTTATATCTGGAGTACTTCTCCTGCCCTATCCGGTGTCCTGTGTGAATTTAAGTATGCCCTCTCTAATTCTCTCTTTCTATCTTTCTTTCTCTCTCTCAGAGGACCTGAGCCCTAGGACCATGCCTCAGGACTACCTGACATGATGACTCCTTGCTGTCCCCAGTCCACCTGGCCGTGCTGCTGCTCCAGTTTCAACTGTTCTGCCTATGATTATTATTATTTGACCATGCTGGTCATTTATGAACATTTGAACATCTTGGCCATGTTCTGTTATAATCTCCACCCGGCACAGCCAGAAGAGGACTGGCCACCCCACATAGCCTGGTTCCTCTCTAGGTTTCTTCCTAGGTTTTGGCCTTTCTAGGGAGTTTTTCCTAGCCACCGTGCTTCTACACCTGCATTGCTTGCTGTTTGGGGTTTTAGGCTGGGTTTCTGTACAGCACTTTGAGATATCAGCTGATGTACGAAGGGCAATATAAATACATTTGATTTGATTTGATTTGATTAAATTGTTTTTTTCTTATTCTCATCAATCTACACACAATAGCCCATAATGATAAAGAAAAACAGGTTTTTAGAAATGTTTGCTAATAAAACATAAAAAACTGAAATATCAAATGAACATATTATTCAGACGCTTTTCTTAAGTACTTTGTTTGGCAGCGATTACAGACTTGAGTCTTCTTGATTCTACAAGCTTGGCACACCTGGATTTGGGGAATTTCTCCCATTCTCCTCTGCAGATCCTCTCAAGCTATTTTCAGGTCGCTCGAGAGATGTTTGATTGGGTTCTAGTCCGGGCTCTGGCCGGGCCACTCAAGGACATTCAGAGACTTGTCCTGAAGCCACTCATGCATTTTCTTGGCTGTGTGCTTTGGGTCGTTGCAATGTTGGAAGGTGAATCTTCACCCCAGTCTGAGGAGCAGTTTTTCATCAATTATCTCTCTGTACTTTGCTCTGTTTCTCTTTCCCTCGATCCTGGCTAGTCTCTCAGTCCCTGTCGCTGAAAAATATCCCCACAGCATTATGCTGCCACCACCATGCCTCACTGTAGGGATGGTGCCAGGTTTCCTCCAGACGTGATGCTTGACATTCAGACCAAAGAGTTCAATTTTGGTTTCATCAGACCTGAGAATCTTGTTTCTCATGGTCTGACAGTCCTTTAGGTGCCTTTAGGCTCCAAGCGAGCTCTCATGTGCCTTTTTCTGAGGAGTGGCTTCCGTCTTGCCACTCTACCATAAAGGCCTGATTGGTGGAGTGTTGCAGAGATGGCTGTCCTTCTGGAAGTTTCTCCCATCTCCACAGAGGAACTCTGTAGCACTGTCAGAGTGACCATCGGGTTCATGGTCACCTCCCTGACCAATGCCCTTCTCCCCCGATTGCTCAGTTGGGCCGGGCGGCCAGCTCTAGGAAGATTCTTGGTGGTTCCAAACTTCTTCCATTTACAAATGATGGAGGCCCCTGTGTTCTTGGGGACCTTCAATGCTGCAGAAATGTTTTGGTACCCTTCCCCAGTGCTGTACCTCGACTCGTTCCTGTCTCTGAGCTCTATGGACAATTCCTTCGACCTCATGGTTTGGTTTTTGCTCTGACATGCACTGTCACCAGTGGGACCTTACTAGTGTGTGCCTTTCCAAATCATGTCCAATCAATTGAATTTACCACAGGTGGACTCAAATCAAGTTGTAGAAACATCTCAAGGATGATCAATGGAACATGATGCACCGGAGTTCAATTTTGAGTCTCCTAGCAAAGGGTCTGAATACTTATGTAAATTAGCAAAACATAAAAAAAGAAAAATACATTTTTCACTTTGTCATTATGTGGTGTTGTGTGTAGATTGATGAGTAAAACAAATAATTTTATCAATTTTAGAATAAGGCTGTAACGTAACAAAATGTGGAAAAAGGGAAGGGGTCAGAATACTTTCCAGATGGACTTTATGCACAACACATACAGTCGATTTCAAAGTATGTTGAGCGATACAACTCTGCATTATTAGAAAGGCTGAGAATATACATTGAACTTCTATAGCTGATGTGATCCATGACACCATACTGTACGTTTCAGGCAGTGTGAACATTTTGTTAACCACACAATCACGGAAACTAGATACTGGCTGTCTCTTTGTCCCAAAAACAGTACAGTAATAAGAGTGTAAATATATCAGTTCATCTGCGTGCAGACTTTTCCTGAAGTTCACCAATTCTGTCAATGGGGACACTGCAGCGCTACGTGCTCTTTCCATTTCTCCCAGGCAGAGCGAGAGGGAGAGAGATTTCTGAATTTAAAGCATTGTAAACAAATAACTTTGAGTGAGGCCTTTTCATCCTTACAAACATTTCAAATCTGTCTCTTTTTCTAATGTTTTTCAGTACAGCTCAACATCCAAATAACAAAAGCATGTATTGAGAAGCACTTCAGTTTCTTATATATCTGGCATCAGAGAACAGTTACTGAGGGTAGCCATGGCTGTGGTTGTACCACTGACTCAGTAGGGGATTTTAGTATAGGAAGCTACCTTACGTCTTTGTGGTCGATATATAGCTTTTATGTATGTACCCAGTGCAGTTTTCATGGTAAAAAGCAGTGCGTTTTCTCAGTAAACTTACATCTCAATAACGTTGTTAGGCGTAGAATCACATACATAAACACAATAGTTGATTAGTAGTGTCAGACAGTACAGGATTTATGTGTAGGATCAGGGCTTTAGGGTAAGACTATGACATTATGAAGTGGTAGGCCCCGTTTGTTAGATATCCTCTGTCAGGTTTTTGTGTTATGGTGGATTGTGCAGTGGGGAAGCAGCTCTGGGGCTGGCTACAGGGAGAAGCAGAGTTCACAGGATGGCGGGCCCTGTTGCTCACCGCCAAGAACTCATCAGTACGTCAACATCTCACTGTCTGACCCTCCGGTGGGACAAGCCAGGGACATGTACTGGTCTGTGCTGGTCATCCACACACACACAAACACACACACACACACACACACACACACACACACACACACACACACACACACACACACACACACACACACACACACACACACACACACACACACACACACACACACACACACAGCTGGCCAGCCAGGCAGTGGCAGCCTTGGGACAGTGTCGTGACACTTCCCTAGTCTGGCCTGCCACTGCAGGTGGCTGAGAGGGCAAGGAGGACACTGTGCCCTTCGTAACAAAGCCCCCCTCCCTCCCCGCAGAGAGGTGAAATGGTACATTCCAAATGGGGAAATGAATAAGACATGAATACAATCTCTCAAACTGTAAAGCTGGAGGGATCTAACACACTTCCAAAAGGTTGCCAAGCTTTTCAGTCAAATA
Organism: Oncorhynchus mykiss; assembly: GCF_057628025.1. Lineage (NCBI taxonomy): Eukaryota > Metazoa > Chordata > Actinopteri > Salmoniformes > Salmonidae > Oncorhynchus > Oncorhynchus mykiss. The sequence continues at coordinate 47,082,104 of NC_143046.1, forward strand.
TGAACCTTTGTTTGACCATACCTGACACCTATAGCCTTTAAGCAGCGCTTTTACCTCTGTGGCTGACAGAGATGTCATTCACAACTACTGTACAAATGGAATGATTTAGGGCAGACTCCCAGAAGACAGTGCAAGGGGTAAATGTATGTGTGTGTCAGTGTTTTGGAGAGCTGCATGCAGTAGATGGTGGCCTACGCGATGACACGTTTAATGCCCCTGGCCGGGGGGTAAAGTAGAGGGCGGCAGGATGAGCGGACGAGGGACTGACAGACACAGTGGCCCGAGGGGGACTGGTCCGCCCTCGCTTCCTCCTGCAAGGAAAAGGGAAACTGGTGCGACAGAAAAACTGCTCCCTCAATATAGAAAAGAACAAGGGGAAGGCCAGGAAGGTGAAAGCGGGTCTCAATGAAAATCAGTTCCACTTAGTGTGTGGCCTCTTTACCTTTTGACCGTCAAAGAGAGACACAATAAGAACCGGTCCCCATTGGACCATAGGCTATATATTAAGGTTGTTAGTCATAGGCCTATAGCTCTTATAGGGGCGAATTAAAGGTGATGCGTGCTTAACTGTATGACCTAATACATGCAAACACCGCCGAATGACTAAGACGATTTTAAAATGCAGATGTCAAATGGAGACAAATTAGCTGTGCATTTTGCAAGTGAGACCTACAAATGTGCAATTTCATATAACTTAAAGCATTTACACCTTTCTGATTGCCAACACGCCATTAAGGTTAATGTGATCTGGCTCTCTCTTGACAACTAATCTGAATTTGATTGGCTAGGAAAAGGGAGCAAGTTAAGTTAAAGTATGTAGTGATTCGCCACGGCCCTTTTGAGACAATGGACACTCACACACACTATTTCCATATATGGGCAATATTACAAGTGTTTAAAGTTCATCATTACTGTGGCCATGTGACTGCCATTTCTATATCAATTCCATCTATACAGGGCACACTGCTATGCAAATCAAAAGCACTTACAATAGGGGTTCCCCAAAAATCCACCATCTGCAATTGTTTGACTTGATAGAGGAAAGGAAATGGGGCAATTTTGAGTATAAACATGCAGTAAACTTGGTTTGCCCTTGGTAGAATGACAACTAAGACCTTATTGTGCTGTTACAATTAAGGATACATAAGGGTTCACCAAGCAAACCTATAGTTCTACTGTATAAGACACTGGTAAAAAAAAAAATATTGAGAATGTAAATTTGGGAGTTCAAAGTCAGAATTACATCTAAATGGCCGATTAAACCAATGGCTGTTGTTTACAAAGGACCATGGGAAAATGTCAGAGTAAGGTCAAAAAGAAAATACAACTTTATGGAAGGAGAAAGTCCAAATTCTACACATTATCTAAACACTACCTGGATTTTAGCCCCTAAAAAAAACGGCAAGTGATTATCTATCCCGATGGAGAAATGTTATTATTTTATTTTCTCCAGACAATCAATCCATACCATAAATATGAAACAAAAAGGCAATAAGGAGTATAAGAGATCTGACTGTAGGGAATGGAATGGTGCCTCATCAAGTAGTATCCAACAATGCCAAAAAACTCAAGTTAGCCTTGAGTTAACATTTATTGAATCGGTGTGATCCTCTCCAAGCTTAGTCCATTACCTAAGCTTTGACAGGACCAGAGTAAAACTGTTTCCATGCCCAAAATGCTGATTTATTTACTAAAATACTAATTTATGACCGTTTAACAACATTATGATATTATTGAAAGCAACAAGCTGCAAATATAATTTGAAGATCATTTCAATGTGCCTAAGGCCCTAAAAATGCAGGGCGCTGCCAAAGGGTAGGAAAGCAATTACACTTTTGAGTGTAATAATATGTTTTAGTGGTCAAATACTGTGCGAGAGAAAATTCCCTGCATGCAATTTGTTTGGGAATTTCACATTTTAAATCACAGGGGTTTAGCTGGATTCTTGCCTGAAACCAATGTTGTCTTATACTTAGTAAACTGTACTGAACATGCATAAATCATCTTAAGAACATACAAGACTTAAAGTTAAATCAAATTTTATTTGTCACATGCGCCGAATACAGCAGGTATTGTAACCTTACCGTGAACTGCTTACTTACAAACCCTTAACCAACAATGCAGTTCAAGAAATAGAGTTAAGAAATTGCTAAATAAACAAGGCTCTATAAAGGGGGTAGTCAATGTGCGGGGGTACAGGTTAGTCGAAGTGTAATTTGTACATGTAGGTCAGGGTAAAGTGACTATGCATAGATAATAAACGAGTAGCAGCAAGGGGGGGGGGGGTGTAAATAGTCCGGGTGGCCACTTGATTCATTGTTCAGTAGTCTTATGGCTTGGGGGTAAAAGCTGTTAAGAGCCTTTTGGACCTAGACTTGGCGCTCCGGGACCACTTGCTGTGCGGTAGCAGAGAGGACAGTCTATGACTTGGGTGACTGGAGTCTCTGACAATTTCATGGGCTTTCCTCTGACACAGCCTAGTATATAGGTCCTGGATGGCAGGAAGCTTGGCCCCAGTGATGTACTACCCTCTGTAGTGCCTTACGGTTGGAGGCCGAGCAGTTGCCATGCCAGGCGATGATGCAACCGGTCAGGATGCTCTCAATGGTGCAGCTGTAGAACTTTTTGAGGATCTGGGGACCCATGCCAGGTGTTGTGCCCTCTTCACGACAGTCTTGGTGTGTTTGGACCATGATAGTTTGTTGGTGATGTGGACATCAAGGAACTTGAAACTCTCGGTCTGCTCTGCTACAGCCCCGTCGATGCTAATGGGGGCCTGTTCGGCCCTCATTTTCCTGTAGTCCATGATCATCTCCTTTGTCTTGCTCACATTGAGGGAGAGGTTGTTGTCCTGGCACCACACTGCCAGGGCTCTGACCTCCTTCCTATAGGCTGTCTCATCATTGTTGGTGATCAGGCTGTTGTGTCGTCAGCACACGTAATGATGGTGTTGGAGTCGTGCTTGGCCATGCAGTCGTGGGTGAACAGGGAGTGCAGGAGGGGACTAAGCATGCACCCCTGAGGGGCCCCAGTGTTGAGGATCAGTGTGGCAGATATATATTGTATTTACTTCGCCACCATGGCCTTTGCCTTTACCTCCCTTATCTCACCTCATTTGCTCACATCGTATATAGACTTATTTTTCTACTGTATTATTGACTGTATGTTTGTTTTACTCCATGTGTAACTCTGTGTTGTTGTATGTGTCGAACTGCTTTGCTTAAAGGTGCACTTTGGAAGTTAAGCTAATTGTTTACCTCAAATTTTGGCTGTGTTGACTGTGTGGTTTGCACAATCCTTAGTTTTAGACAAACAAACTTTGAATGGAATATAAGCTTTTTTTCATGGGCGATGGAGGAGGGCCCATTTCTGTCAAATCAGGTCATTTCTGGACAATTCTTCTGACCATTTAGGAGGCCATTTTTGACTCAAGAGCACCCCCAAGGCCAAGTCTTCTGTGACGTAACTTTAAGTGAACAAAAATGCATTAATTTAACTTCTGTAAGGTGAAAATATTCAAGCAAGACAAAGAGTGATTTGAAAATCGTCAGCACAAGGTCTGGGTTATAACAGTTTGCCAACATGCTTTTCAGGCTATGTAATGCCCCTGCTACATTCAAAAGACTGATGTAGAAAGTGCTGTCTGGCGTCCATGCAAAGACTTTCCTGGTGTATCTAGTTCATGCTCTGAAACTGAATGTATCAGCTCTCTCCATATTCACTTTGATTTGATTTGCACATTTGACATTTCATTCTAAGGTCTAAAAAAAGAGCTTATGTCGAGATTAAGTGAAAGCCAAAGAGTTTTATAGTCTGCCAATGTAAAAACGTTTCAGCTAAGATTGTTTGCTGTACAATAATATTGTTCCCCCTATGATACACTACACATTTTGAGGAATAACTATTAATCCTTACCCAGATACAAATAATTATTATATACTTGACTTTTGAACTATGAGCCTCACAACAAAGGCTACTCCAGCGTAGATTCAACCCACTCACAACTCATGCTGTGTTGACTCACCAAACTATTCACTCATAAATACAATTAAACTGATAAATATGTCGCTCTCAATCATAGTGGAAGAATTCGCTGATACTCAAAGTTATATTTATTGACTTTTACAGTCGGCCTGTGTGGTATTATGTGTTCTATTTCTCGAATTCACTCGGGGGAGAACAAATGCAATTTTTTACAGTTGTGAAATAAAAAGGCACATCAAGTTCCGTCATTAAATCCATGTTCTTTCCTCTGAACCCAGAAATCCTTTTGTGACTCCTTTGAATATGGATTCAACTGAATTCCCACACCGCCATAATACCCAACATCTTGCCAGTTCCCCAACCCCTGGAAAGACCCTCTGGTGTGTACCCTTCCTAACAAATCATTATAGCCCAGTTCGTGCTGGCTCAACACATTACTGTCGGGCAACCGAAATTGAAGTTAGCTTAACTAGGGCCTATAAACCGAGGTCGTTGAATAAGCCATTGGCTACTTCTAACACAATCCTAATGAGGCGTGTTAAGTATTTTATAGCCTTCATCCTCTGGAACAAAAGTCCACTCGCAAAATACTCCCTTATTGCCATTGATTATGATAAACATGGGTATTGGTACAGTAATACCCTTATTACTGTTGTCCATTTGATTGTCAACTTCACAAGGACATCACATTGGTGGTTTTGTCTGTCATACATTTCTGCAGATAGGTCCTGGGGGCACTTCTCCAGTCCTGTAATATTAAGACAGTATAAGGAGCAGGAAGAATTGACTGGGTCTCATTTGGATTGCATATGTGCATGGAATAAAAAAAGTTGCATTTTGACTTTTTTCAATTAAAGTATGGTGGTTTGTATTATTCCCTGTGTATACCCTAGTCTCGACCCAAATTGGGCCAACTTCTGGTTTTCGAGGACGGTGCCCTCTCCAGCAGACCAGATGCGTGTTTTGGTTCAGGGGGAAAACACCAGCCGTGCAAGGGAAAATCTGTGCACTCCACTTCTAAGTAAAACGTGTTATCCCGGTCTCTTGGAAGCTGCTCTGCTTGAAACTAAAAAGCTGTTTGAATCAAGTGCCTCTCAGTCTTCTTGCCAGTGGTTCTGATGATTTGTCACAGAAGATTGGGTTGACATGGTGGTGACAGCGAACACAGCAGGTACAGAGTATCTCTGTGGCTGGCATTGCATTAACATGACCCTAACAGGGAGCAATGACAATTACCTGAATCAAAAGAGTTGCCAATTCCTAACGGCTGGCCAATTCCATTGCTCGTCTTTGTAGTAAAAACCCAGAGCAAATCATAGATAATCTGTTCTGAAATCTCTGCTCAGATAGCAGACAAACTAGCCAACTTCTGTGGTGTTTCACATTTGGAAATGTTTCAAGTTCTTAGGGAGGAATTTACTTAGATGAACTGTGGGAAAAGGTAGAGAGAGCGGCTATAGCCATAACGTCTTCTATCTGTACGTCCATGCTGTGAATTTGAGATGGTGTACTTGAGCTTCTGGAAGGCCAGTCTAAAACCAAAGTAGAATACTTTAAACAGGTGGCAATCAAATCAAATCAAATGTAAAGTACTTACAGTACTGTATAGAAACCCAGCCTAAAACCCCAAACAGCAAGCAATGCAGGTGTAGAAGCACGGTGGCTAGGAAAAACTCCCTAGAAAGGCCAAAACCTAGGAAGAAATGTAGAGAGGAACCAGGCTATGATGGGTGGCCCGTCCTCTTCTGGCCGTGCCGGGTGGAGATTATAACAGAACATGGCCAAGATGTTCAAATGTTCATAAATGACCAGCATGGTCAAATAACAATAGTAGCAGTTGTCAAGGGTGCAACAAGTCCACACCTCAGGAGTAAATGTCAGTTGGCTTTTCATAGCCGTTCATTAAGAGTATCTCTACCGCTCCTGCTGTCTCTAGAGAGTTGAAAACAGCAGGTCTGGGACAGGTAGCACATCCGGTGAACAGGTCAGGGTTCCATAGCCGCAGGCAGAACAGTTGAAACTGGAGCAGCAGCACGGCCAGGTGGACTGGGGACAGCAAGGAGTCATCATGCCAGGTAGTCCTGAGGCATTGTCCTAGGGCTCAGGTCTTCCGAGAGAGAGAAAGAGAGAAAGAGAAAATTAGAGAGAGCATATACATTCACACAGGACACCGGATAAGACAGGAGAAGTACTCCAGATATAACAGACTGACCCTAACACATAAACTACTGCAGCATAAATACTGGAGGCTGAGACAGGAGGGGTCAGGAGACACTGTGGCTCCATCCGATCACACCCCCGGAAAGGGCCAAACAGGCAGGATATAACCCCACCGACTTTGCCAAAGCACAGCCCCGACACCTCTAGAGAGATATCTTCAACCACCAACTTACCATCCTGAGACAAGACAGAGTATAGCCCACAAGATGTATGTATCCACTGTCATCAAAGCATCAGCAAATGTTGATAGTATTGTTCACAACCATGTCCATAACCACTTGCTAAAATCTCTCTGTTATCTGTAGAAACAAACAATGTCAAACCCCAAAGCACTTAGCTCCTCCACTACTTGGCCTCCCAGGCCTATCAAGTGTTCGGCACGTTGCCTTGGAAATCTAACTGAGGCTTGGCTTCCTCGAACTGCTTTGTATGGTGGCCTTTAATGTAAAAAGGAAATATGGTGTTGTAAAAACCAGAGCCAAAATAAATCAGAGGGATTGCACAATAATGAAGCCATTCAAGCATTTTACAAGAATACGGAGGTGCCAGACTTATTTTCCCCTTTTATTTCTAATCAGAACACACTGAGGTATGTGAGCGTCCATCATGTTTTAGCTTATGATTCTTTATCAAATCATTGACTTTTAAAGCCCAAAGATTTTGGTAGAATTGAACAGAGACAGTCCATTTTGTTAGGTTACAGCCTAATTCTAAAATTGATTAAATTATCTGTTTCCATCCTCAATCTACACACAATACCCCATAATGACAAAACGAAACAGGTTTTTAGAAATGTTTGCCAATTTATATAAAAAAATATAAAAAATACTACATGTACAGAAGTATTCAGACCCTTTGCTATGAGACTCGAAATTGAGCTCAGGTGCATCCTGTTTCCAATGATCATCCTTGAGATGTTTCTACAACTTGATTGGAGTCCACCTGTGGTAAATTCAATTGATTGGACATGATTTGGAAAGGCACACACCTGTCTATATAAGGTCCCACAGATGACAGTGCATGTCAGAGCAACAACCTCACAGGTCGAAGGTATTGTCCATAGTGCTCCGAGACAGGATTGTGTCAAGGCACAGCATTGGGGGAAGGCTACCAAAACATTAATGCAGCGTTGAAGGTCCCCAAGAACACAGGGGCCTCCATCATTCTTAAATGGAAGAAGTTTGGAACCACCAAGACTCTTCCCAGAGCTGGCCACAATCGTGGGAGAAGGGCCTTGGTCAGGGAGGTGACCAAGAACCCAATGGTCACTCTGACAGAACTCCAGAGTTCCTCTGTGGAGATAGAAGAACCTTCCAGAAGGACAACCGTCTCTGCAGCACTCCACCAATCAGGCCTTTATGGTGTAGTGGCTAGATGGAAGTCACTCCTCAGTAAAAGGCACATGAGAGCCCGCTTGGAGTTTGCCAAAAGGCACCTAAAGGACTCTCAGACCATGAGAAACAAGATTCTCTGGTCTGATGAAACCAAAATTTAACACTCTGGCCTGAATTCCAAGCATCACGTGTGGAGAAAACCTGGCAACATCCCTATGGTGAAGCATGGTGGTGGCAGCATCATGATGTGGGTATGTTTTTTAGCTGCAGGAACTGAGAGACCAGTCAGGATTAAGAGAAAGATGAACAGAGTGATCTTTGATGAAAACCTTCTCCAGAGTGCTCAGGACCTTAGACTGGGGCGCATGTTCACCTTGCAATTGAACAATGACCCAAAGCACACAGCCAAGACAACGTAGGAGTGGCTTCAGGACAAGTCTCTGAATGTCCTTGAGTGGCCCAGCCAGAGCCCAGACTTTAACCTGATCAAACATCTCTGGAGAGACCTGAAAATAGTTGTGCAGCGACGCTCCCAATCCAACCTGACAGAGCCTGAGAGGATCTGCAAAGAAGAATTGGATAAACTCCCCAAATACAGGTGTACCAAGGTTGTAGCTTCATACCCAATTAGACTCGAGGCTGTAATCGCTGCCAAAGGTGCTTCAATAAAGTACTGAGTAAAGGGTCTGAATACTTATGTAAACGTTATATTTAATTTTCTATCTTTTTAAACATTTCCTATAATTTCTAAAAACCTGTTTTTGCTTTGTCATTATGGGGTATTGTGTGTAGATTGATGAGGGAAACAACGATTTAATACATTTTAGAACAAGGCTGTAACGTAACAAAATTTAGAAAAAGTCAAGGAGTCTGAATACTTTCCGAATACACTGTACCGCATGCTTGCAATTGACATAGTGATTGACAACGGAAAACAATGGTTCTTTGCAGATGCTGACGTTGGCTGTTATTGTTATCCAAGAGGCATACTGGATCACACGAGGTTGGTGACACCTTAATTGGAGAGGACGGGCTCATGGTAATGGCTGCAGTGGAATAAGCGGTGTTGTATCAAATATGGTTTCCATATGTTTGATGCCATTTCAGTCGCTCTGTTCCAGCCATTATTTTGAGCCGACCGCCCCTCAGCAGCTTCCAATGATCTGGAGAGTTTTAGGATTTGACACCGCATAATTAACATCACACTGTCATCTTAACTCTTTGGAATGAGGACATTTTCAATCATGATGGTGACATATTGTTTCTTTGGATCATTTATATCTTGGAAATATAGTGACTGTGTTGGAGTCCCGGTCAGGGCTAACCCCCAAATTCACTACATTGGTGTCAGGAGTGGGATGGTGCCTGTGAGACCATCAGAGCATAGTCGCAGGAATTAGGGGTGCTGAGGATGCTGCAGGACCCCCTGATGAATAAAAATAAAATACAAAGTTAGTGAACAAGGCGTTTATTACTCCAGTATGAGCGGAGAAATATCCCCCCCCCCCCCCCCCATAGACGAGCAACCCCAACCCAAAACATCTTCCTGCGGCCATGGATCGGAGAAGTGTGTACACGTGAGGGACTTCAAATCAAATCAAATTTACGTTTCTTTGTCACGTCCCCGAATACAGGTGTAAACCTTACAGTGAAATGCTTACTTACAGGCTCTAACCAATGGTGCCAAAAAAAGGTATGTGTGTGTGTGTGTGTGTGTGTGTGTGTGTGTGTGTGTGTGTGTGTGTGTGTGTGTGTGTGTGTGTGTGTGTGTGTGTGTGTGTGTGTGTGTGTGTGTGTGTGTGTGTGTGTGTGTAGGTGAGTAAAGAAATAAAACAACAGTAGAATACATTTGAAACATTTGAGTAGCAAGGCTATATACAGACACCTGTTAGTCAGGCTTATTGAGGTAGCATGTACATGTAGGTATAGTTAAAGTGACTGTGCATATATGATGAACAGAGAGTAGCAGAAGCGTAAAAAGAGGGGTTGGCGGATGGTGGGACACAATGCAGATGTCCCGGTTAGCCAAAGTTCGGGAGCACTGGTTGGTCGGGCCAATTTAGGTAGTATGTACATGAATGTATAGTTAAAGTGAATAAGCATATAAGATAAACAGAGAGTAGCAGCAGCGTAAAATAGGGGTTGGGGGAGGGGGGGAAACAATGCAAATAGTCCAGGTAACCATTGTTACCTGTTCAGGAGTCTTATGGCTTCGAGGTAAAAACTGTTGAGAAGCCTTTTTGTCCTAGACTTGGCACTGCGGTACCGCTTGCCATGCGGTAGTAGAGAGAACAGTCCATGACTGGGGTGGCTGGGGTCTTTGACAATTTTAGGGCCTTCCTCTGACACCAACTGGTGTAGAGGTCCTGGATGGCAGGCAGCTTTGCCCCAGTGATGTACTGGGCCGTACGCACTACCCTCTGAAGTGCCTTGCGGTAGGAGGCCGAGCAATTGCCGTACCAGGCAGTGATGCAACCAGTCAGAATGCTCTCAATGTTGCAGCTGTAGAACATTTTGAGGATCTCAGGACCCATGCCAAATCCTTTTAGATTCCCGAGGGGGAATAGGCTTTGTCGTGCCCTCTTCACAACTGTCTTGGTGTGTTTGGACCAATCTAGTTTGTTGTTTATGTGGACACCAAGGAATTTGAAGCACTCAACCTGCTCCACTACAGCCCTGTCGATGAGAATGGGGACATGCTCGGTGCTCCTTTTCCTGTAGTCCACAATCATCTCCTTAGTCTTGGTTACATTGAGGGATATGTTGTTATTCTGGCACCAAACGGCCAGGTCTCTGACCTCCTCCCTATAGGCTGTCTCGTCGTTGTCGGTGATCAGGCCTACCACTGTTGTGTCGTCTGCAAACTTAATGATGGTGTTGGAGTCGTGCCTGGCCATGCAGTCGTGGGTGAACAGGGAGTAGAGGAGCGGACTGAGCATGCACCCCTGGGGAGATCCAGTGTTGAGGATCAGCGTGGCAGATGTGTTGCTACCCACCCTCACCACCTGGGGATGGCCTGTCAGGAAGTCCTGTATCCAGTTGCAGAAGGAGATGTTTAGTCCCAGGATCCTTAGCTTGGTGATGAGTTTGAGGGTATTATGGTGTTGAACGCTGAGCTGTAATCAATGAACAGCATTCTCACATAGGTGTTTTGTCCAGGTGGGATAGGGCAGTGTGGAGTACAATAGACATTGCATCATCTGTGGATCTGTTTGGGCAGTATGCAAATTGGAGTGGGTCTAGGGTTTCTGGGATAATGGTGTTGATGTGAGCCATTACCAGTCTTAAAAAGCACTTCATAGCTACGGACGTGAGTGCTACGGGTCTGTAGTCATTTAGGCAGGTTGCCATTGTGTTCTTTGGCACAGGGACTATGGTGGTCTGCTTGAAGCATGTTGGTATTACAGACTCAATCAGGGACATGTTGAAAATGTCAGTGAAGGCACCTGCCAGTTGGTCAGCACATGCCCAGAGCACGCGTCCTGGTAATCCGTCTGGCCCCGCAGCCTTGTGTATGTTGACCTGTTTAAAGGTCTTACTAACGTCGGCTACGGAGAGCGTGATCACACAGTCTTCCGGAACAGCTGATGCTCTCATGCATGCCTCAGTGTTGCTTGCCTCGATGCGAGCATAGAAGTGATTTAGCTCGTCTGGTAGGCTCGTGTCACTGGGCAGCTCGCGGCTGTGCTTCCCTTTGTAGTCTGGAATAGTTTGCAAGCACTGCCACATCCGAAGAGCATCGGAGCCGGTGTAGTATGATTCAATCTCAGGCTTTGCCTGTTTGATGGTTCGTTTCAGGGCATAGCGGGATTTCTTATATGCTTCTGGGTTAGAGTCCCACGCCTTGAAAGCGGCAGCTCTACCCTTTAGCTCAGTGCGAATGTCGCCTGTAATCCATGGCTTCTGGTTGGGGTATGTACGTACAGTCACTGTGGGGACGACGTCCTCAATGCACTTATTGATAAAGCCAGTGACTGATGTGGTTTTTTCCTCAATGCAATCGGAAGAATCCGGGAACATGTTCTAGTCTTTGACATTAAAGCAGTACTGTAGTTTAGCATCTGCTTCATCTGACCATTTTTTTATAGACCGAGTCACTGGTACTTCATGCTTTATTTTTTGCTTGTAAGCAGGAATCAGGAGGATAGAGTTGTGGTCGGATTTACCAAATGGAGGGTGAGGGAGAGCTTGATAGATTTGGTAGAACTGATTTATGTTTCGCTGCAATAAAGTCTCCGGCCACTAGGAGCGCCGCCTCTGGATGAGCGGTTTCCTGTTTGCTTATTTCCTTATACAGCTGACTGAGTGCAGTCTTAGTGCCAGCATCTGTCTGTGGTGGTAAATAAACAGCCATGAAAAGTATAGCTGAGAACTCTCTAGGCAAGTAGTGTGGCCTGCAGTTTATCACAATATACTCAACTTCAGGTGAGCAAAATCTAGAGACTTCCTTAGATTTCGTGCACCACCACCCCCCCCCCCCCCCCCCCCCCCGTCTTACCGATCCTGCCGGTGCAGCGTGTATCCCGATAGCTGAATATCCATGTCGTCATTCTGCCACGATTCCGTGAAGCATAGGATTAGTTTATTGTCCAATGATTGCACGTTGGCGAGTAATATTGACGGTAACGGCAGCTTTCCTAGTTGTCTTCTGCGGGTCCGGACGAGGCATCCGGCTCTTTGTCCTCTGCGTCGCTTCCTTTTGTGAATAATTGGGATGTCTGCCCTGTGGGTTGTTTGGAGAATACCGTGCGAGTCCTGCTTGCTGGTGTTGTTGTTGTTGAAAAAATCTTTGTCTAATCCGAGGTGAGTGATCTCTGTCCTGATATCCAGAAGCTCTTTTCTGCCGTAAGATACGGTTACAGAAACATTATGTACAAAATAATTTATAAATATCGCAAAAAAAAGGATGTTTGGATCGCATAACAACTAAGGTATTGGTTATGTTGACAGTCACTGGACCCCGGTTTGAGTCACAGTTGGTGTTATATTATTCTTTATACAGTCTATGGCTCTGACATTGGTAATTGTGCAATATGTCTTTTAGAGCAGCTGGTGAATGTCTTTAAGGTACACTGTGGAATTTTAGTTGTTAATAGTGAGCCTGAAATTTGGGTATGAGTTTAACTATATGGTTCATATATTCGCAATATACAATATACATTCATATCTTACCCCATTTAACCACAAAATACTTTTGTTTTTTCTGAGTACCCAACTTTGAAAATGAAAAAAAGATTGACCAAACTTGATAAGCTTTTGTGCGTGGGAGTGGACCTTTCTGTCCAGTGAGGTTCGTTCCTGGGGACCCTTTTTGGATGCATCTTTAGCCAATGACAACATACAGCATGTTTGATAGTATGACAAACAAAAATGTATTTAAATTGATGCACAACTACAGACGCATCAAATGCAGCTCCATTTCAAATGTTAAGGAAATTGAGAACATTGATTTAGTTTATTCTCATTGATTTGTCTTATTCTTTGCTTTTGCCCCTTAAACAGGTGCAGGTGCAATTGTGAGGCAACCACAAAATGGTTATGTTTAAAACTTTCCAATGAGCCCCACAAGCTATTGAAATCCTTTGGGGCTATTTAAAGCATGAAACCAGACCAGCAGCAGGGTTAGGAATTGGTATCTGGGCAAATGCAATGCAGACATGTTTGTTTAATAATGTTAAAAGTACAGGAAGTTGCTTGCTGCCAGGAATATCTGCAGGGATGTGAAAAGAAGACGAAAAACAACCCCCAATTGCAACTAATCTTCTGATAATTAACTTTCACAACATGCTCCCATCATCTGCGTTTGTTGATGGTTCATTTGCAAGACCGGCAGCAGAGCATAATTAACCTGGCGTGAATACAGATCCTTGTGGGACAACACTCCCTTTATGTAACATATGATGAACAGAAACAAGTTGAGGAGGTGGCAAACATGACTTCATATCATGACATCACATGCCATGATTAAAAGGCCCTCGTTTACGACTCTGTGAACTACATGGGAACCTGAAACAATTTGTTCTGTCATCACAAAGGGTGGCTGAACAGGTTGATGCAATTTTCCTAAGTTAAGCATGCTCCCTCATCATTGTTGTTAGTGTTTGTTGGTCAAAGGGGGTTGTTCAATATGAACACCTGGGATTCTATTTGTGTGTGTACAGTAAATGTAGGACATAGTACAGTTGGGTGCATTAAAAAAGGTTCCTTGTCCTGCAAAGTGCATATACTGTAACTACACCGTCATAGGCATATTTAAAAAATGCATTTCTTTGCACAGGTTAGTGTTAGACGATTGCAAATAAACGTGTCACTTGGTGTCGACCTGTGTGAGAGTTTGTCACACTAACACTGTACCATTGCTGCAGCACTGTCTCTGTACGGACCCACTGAACAGTCCCCTTGTTTATCTCTTCTGGTCACCATCTCTCCTTCTTGTTGTGTACGTTAACTCACCCCCCCTCCCCCCCTTTTATAAATAGTAATAGTTTGATCGTAAATACATTTAATTCACTGCTACCCAAAGTAGCTAATTGATCAAAGACATAATTTCTTTGTGTACTCTTTGTGTACCATGAGAGAAGCAAGGCCCAGAGAAACCCTGCACCTCATCAAGGTCCAACACATTTATTGTAAGCCACTTACCCAAAGTACACTTACTTCACTATACTCTTTTCATTCCTTCATACCCCCCACTCCCACAAATAAAGATCTGTCAAGTCCCCCCTGCAACTTTAGAGCAAGCCCCCCACAGGACGGAGACCACATCACTGCAGGGTGTGTTTGTGTGTTTTGGATGCTACGTGGCTTTGCAAACAAGGTCCTTCGGTCAGGGCAATGTTTGTGGCTCCACTGTCCTGCACTCATCCTTCAAGGCTTACGGACACTTTGTCAACTCATGATAGGATCTTTGACAGCCATATTATTCCATGACTCCCCACTGTTTTAAGGCTCAAATTTAGTTGATTCTTCAGTGCCGTAATGTGGATGATAATTTTTTTGCGGGGAGAAAACACTTCACCTGCAGGTTTAAGCAGGTATAACCATGTATAAGCCGTTATAATGTTTTAAAATATGGCTTATGGTTTGGAGACGTGCCTTATGGTTTGGACGGTGGTAGGGGCACAGTTGTAGGCAACAAGCATACATTAAGGGATCCATCAAGTAGCCTAGCATACATGATTCCATCTACATCATACAAAGTAAGTATACAGTATATAAATACATGAATATAGCCACATGGAATTGATTATGCCAGTGGGATGACGAGAAGTATTATGCACATCTTTCATCAACAAGATTCTGTCAACGTTAACAAATTCATCCGGCCCTTTGCACATGTATTCCTTTGCTAAACAGCTTGGATGACAGAATAATAACTTCAGATTTAATGATCAAATGATAATAAACTGTTGCATAATGTTACATTTAGACGGTCGTTCTTCCTTCCAAGTTGGGATCCTCCTCTCCCACACTCCAACTCTCCACCTTGTTGAAAGCTTGGATCAGCCTGTTCTCTGTCAACAGTGGAAAGGAGGAGAAGAGTTGAGTGAAAAGTTGAGTGGCCAAGAGCTCCCATTACTTTATGTATAACACAGCTTCTTTGGCAGGAGAACAGGGCTGCGCAAATCTGATTTCAATAACCCAGTTAGTATTATTTTCTGTTATTTATTTATTTAGCATCCTATAATTCCCCAGGCTTGATTCACCTCTGTAGCTGGGATTGACCTGCGTAGGTCTGCTTGACATCGCAAGTATCCAACTAACTGGCTGCCTAGCGATGCAAAACTGGTGCGGCTCTAACAGAATAAATTGTGGGAAAACTAACGAACAGGTCCGCAGGAGACCTGGGTCCTGTTCAGTAGAAGGAAAATGTTTTGAAGCACACATTTTCGTTTTCAACTGTGAAACTGTAACAGGAGGATGCCCAAGCGGTAGAGATTTCAGTGAAGAGGCAGACAAGAAGTAGCAGTGCAATGTTCCATAAACCATTTAAAAGTCTGGTTATTTAGTGTGTCAAGTAGAATAACAAACACGGACTGACACCAGCATCTTAACAGAAACATTTTGTTACGGTATGCCCTACTGAACATGACTCTATAGATATTAACTGCCAGGACATAAAGGAGTCCATGAGAGCCATTAACAAGTGCATGCATATTCTGTACATTAAGCAAAGTAATGAAGCATAGATATGAACCCCTTTTTATGGAGTCTTTTTTTAACACTGAAGACCTCAAGGATTGGTGTGGTTTGTTTTATTTGTTGAAAATGATTCAGCTGTACAGAATTTCACAGTTAATGCCCAACAGGAAGGATGTCTTCACAGAGTTACTAGTAAAAAAGGACCATTAAAAGTGGAAGCCACATATTTTCCCAAAATAAGAACCCTATAACAGGATCACTCTTCAGCCTGAATCCTTACTTGAGATACACATATTGACATCAAGGCCTTATTTTTGCAAAAATGTCCAAATTTAGCGCACACAGACCTCAATTTAGGATTCAGCTGTTTTTAGAGGGCTCTGAAAGGAAAATACTATAGCTAAAGACATTCCATGCCCATGGCGCTGATTCATTTGAAGCCATGCGCTGCATAATGTTCACTTTGTCACTAACGTGCAACAACGCATAACAATAAACTGACATTACAGTATTAATAAATCCCATATTTCACATCTAATCACTTACATGTGGTACTCTATAGTTTGCAACAATAATCTAGGGAGGGGAGAATGGCATTTAAATCAGAACAGCAGCATGGGATTACCATAACTATCAGAACATTCCTGCAACGCTATGGGAGCATTCAGGAGGTTGGTTTTGCCAAAAAGTAGCTCCATCGGGGAGGGGGGGGGGGGGGGGGGGGGTTAATTTACAGTAAGGTTGTTCTTTACAAGGGTGAGACAATTCTTAAAACATTAGTTACATGACCAGACAGTGCTTACTGATTCAGCTCTACAAAGTATTATTTGTTCATCTGCATAGACTTTCAGGCATTTACGTTTTTGTCATATTATTTTATTATTTAAATAGGGAAGTCAGTTAAAAACAAATTGTTATTTACAATGACTAGGAACAGTAGGTTAACTGCCTTGTTTAGGGGCAGAACGGGAATTTTATCTCGCAACCTTTGGTTACAGGCCCAACACTCTAACCACCTGCCGCCCCAATCCTAACCTTACTGGAGATTCCACCTGGCTCTTACTTTTGAAATAATTTTGGATTTCCTTTCATCAGGATGTTGGACATAGCAGTAATTATGATGAGGTCATGTGTAGTAAAAAATATTTACACATTTGTATTTAAAATGAACAGTCCCTCAATCCCGTACTCCACCTTGTTGGACTTAATTTTGAATAGGAAATGCAGAGAGCTGTTCTAATTTCTGGTCTTTAAAGGGGCAGTGCAGTAAAAACTGTATTTGTCCAGTTTTTATTGATATTTCCACACTGAGATCGAAATAAATAAAGAAAAAAGTATGTTATTTCACCTTTATTTAACCAGGTAGGCTAGTTGAGAACAAGTTCTCATTTAGAACTGCAACCTGGCCAAGATAAAGCAAAGCAGTGCGACACAAACAACAACACAGAGTTGTACGTGGAATAAACAAACATACAGTCAATAACACAATAGAGAAAAAAGTCTATATAGAGTGTGTGCAAATTAGGTAAGATAAGGGAGGTAAGGCAATAAATAGGCCATAGTGGCAAAATAATTACAATATAGCAATCAAACACTGTAGTAATAGATGTGCAGAAGATTAATGTGCAAGTAGAGATACTGGGGTGCAAAGGAGCAAAAAAAAAGAACAGTATGGGGATGAGGTAGTTGGATGGGATATTAACAGATGGGCTATGTACAGGTGCTGCTCTGACAGCTGGTGCTTAAAGTTAGTGAGGGAGATATGGGTCTCCAGCTTCAGTGATTTTTGCAGTTCTTTCCAGTCATTGGCAGCAGAGAACTGTATGGACAGGTGGCCAAATAAGGAATTGGCTTTGGGGGTGACCAGTGAAATATACCTGCTGGAGCACGTGCTACAGGTGGGTGCTGCTATGGTGACCAGTGAGCTGTGATAAGGCGGGGCTTTACCTAATAAAAACTTATAGATGACCTGGAGCCAGTGGGTTTGGCAACGAATATGAAGCGAGGGCCAGCCAACGAGAGCATACAGGTCGCAGTGGTGGGTAGTATATGGGGCTTTGGTGACAAAACGGATGGCACTGTGATAGACTGCATCCAATTTGCTGAGTAGAGTGTTGGAGGCTATTTTGTAAATAACATCGCCAAAGTCAAGGATCGGTAGGATAGTCGGTTTTACGAGGGTATGTTTGGCAGCATGAATGAAGGATGCTTTGTTGCGAAATAGGAAGCCGATTTTAGATTTAATTTTGATTGGAGATGCTTAATGTGAGTAGGAGAGGAGAGTTTACAGTCTAACCAGACACCTAGGTATTTGTAGTTGTCCACATATTCTAAGTCAGAACTGTCCAGAGTAGTGATGCTAGACGGGCGGGAGGGTGCGGGCAGTGATCAGTTAAAGAGTATGCATTTAGTTTTACTTGCATTTAAGAACAGTTGGAGGCCATGGAAGGAGAGTTGTATTGCATTGAGGTTAGTTAAAAACTTTTTGGGAAAGGCGTGCCGCTAGCGGTACACCTCGACAACATCTGGTGAAATTGCAGAGAGCCAAATTCAAATTAAATTACTATAAATATTTAATTTTCATAAAATCACAAGTGTAATACATCAAAATAAAGCTTAAGGGGATAGGGGGCAGTATTTTCACTTTGGATGAATTGCGTGCCCATAGTGAACTGCATCAAACTCTGTCCTAAATTGCTAATATATGCATAGTACCATTACTATTGGATAGAAAACACTCTGAAGTTTCTAAAACTGTTTGAATTATGTCTGTGAGTATAACAGAACTCACTTGGACACTAGTATTGGACATTATTATTAATAAACAACAATTTATTGTGGAACTAGGACTCCTTGCACTACATTCTGATGAAAGATCACGTTACGTCTGAGCGCCGTCTCAGATTATTGCAATGTTAGGCTTTTTCCATAACGTTTAAAAAAAATCTGACACAGCGGTTGCATTAAGAACCAGTGTATCTTTAATTGTATGTAGAACATGTATCTTTAGTCAAAGTTTATGATGAGTATTTCTGTTATCTGGCGTAGCTTTCTATAATTCCTCCGGATATTTTGGAGGAATTTCTGAACATGGCGTCAATGCAAACCGAGATTTGTGGATATAAAATGCATATTATCGAACAAAACATAAATGTACTGTGTAACATGTCATACGACTGTCATCTGATGAAGATTTTCAAGAGGTTAGTGATTGATTTCATTTCTAATCCTGCTTTTGTGATTTTATCTTTGGCTGGAAAAAATGGCTACGTTTTTTCTTTGGTTTGGTGGTGGTCTAACATAAATATATGCTGTGTTTTCGCTGTAAAACATTTTAAAAATCTGACATGATGGGTAGATGAATAAGGTGTTTATCTTTCATTTGAGGTATTGGACTTGTTAATGTGTGGAAGTTAAATATTTCTAAAGAATAATTTTGAATTCCCTGCGCCACCTTTTCAGGTTTTAACTAGTTATTAAGCCAGCCGCCGTGTCAGATTTAAAAAAGGCTTTACGGCAAAAGAAAACCATGCGATTATCTGAGGACAGCGCCCTGCATACCAACACATGAAAAACATATTTCAACCAGGCAGATGCGACACGAAAGTCAGAAACAGCGACATAAAAAATGCCTTACCTTTGATGATCTTCTTCTGTTTGCACACTAAAAGGTCCCAGTTACATCACAAATGGTCCTATTGTTCGACAATGTCCTTCTTTATAACCATTAAAACTCAGTTTAGCTGGCGCGCTTCAGTGAATAATCCATCCAGTTTCCCTCCATCAAAATGCATACAAAATGAATCCTAAACCTTACTAATAAATTTTTTCAAACAAGTCAAACAACGTTTATAATCAAACCTTCCTAATACACAAATAAACTTTAACATTTAAGACGGAGAGTATAGTATGTTCATTACCGGAGATAAATTAGAAAGAATGCGCTTTCTTCCATGCGCTTGGAACCACGGCCTATTTCTCAGGCCCATATGCTAGAATATACATAGAATTGACAGATTAGGATATAAAACACTCTAAAGTTTCCAAAACTGTCAAAATATTGTCTGTGAGTATAACAGAACTCATATTGCAGGCGAAACCTGAGGAAAATCAAACCAGGAAGTGGCTTCTATTTATGTTCCATAGCCTGCCTTCGCTCCATTAAAGGGATATCAACCAGATTCCTTTCCCTATCGCTTCCTCAAGGTGTCAGCAGTCTTAAGACATAGTTTCAGGCTTTTATTTTGAAAAATGAGCGAGAAAGATAACATCACGTCGGGTGTTCGCATGAGTTTTGCTTGCGCAACAGAGCTTGGGCAGCCATTGTCTCTCCCTCTCCTACTGAAAAAGAGACAGTGCCGGTTGATATATTATCGATTATATATTTTAAAAACAACCTGAGGATTGATTATAAAAAACGTTTGACATGTTTCTGTGGACATTACGGATACTATTTGGAATTTTCGTCTGCATTGTCGTGACCACTTGAGCCTGTGGATTTCTGAACATAACGCGCCAAACAACAGAGGTATTTTGGATATAAAAATAATCTTTATGGAACAAAAGGAACATTTATTGTACTTCCAAAGTTGTGGCAAAATGGCTTAAGGACAACAACATCAAGGTATTAGAGTGGCCATCACAAAGCCCTGACCTCAATCCCATAGAAAATGTGTGGGCAGTACTGAAAAAGCGTGTGTGAGCAAGGAGGCACTTAAACCTGACTCAGTTACACCAGCTTTGTCAGAAGGAATGGGTCAAAATTCACCCAACTTGTGGAATGCTACCCGAAATGTTTGACCCACAGTTAAACAATTGAAAGGCAATGCTACCGAATACTAATTGGGTGGATGTAAACGTCTGACCCACTGGGATTGTGTTGAAAGAAATAAAAGCTGAAATAAATCATTTTCTCTACTATTATTCTGACATTTCACATTCTTAAAATAAAGTGGTGATCCTAACTGACCTAAAACAGGGAATTTTTACCTAGATGAAATGTCAGGAATTGTGAAAAACTGAGTTTAAATGTATTTGGCTAAGGTGTATGTAAACTTCCGACTTCAAATGTAAATATATTTACATTTTTATCAACTTGCCCACATGATAAGACTGAGCATTTCAATGGAAAAAGGAAATACATTTTTAAATATATATAGAGTTATTTTCATGAAATAAATAGACAGTGATTTATTAGAAATATAGTTATGAATAAAAAAAACGAATTTTAGCATGGGGACTTTAATTCCATTTGTTATTTTTGTCTTATCACTCTACAAATATTTGAATAGGTTTACTTGGTTAAAATAGTGGTGAAATAAAACCAAATCAACCGCTATTTCTTCTACCTGCATTTTGAAAGTCAAGCAACGAGGAAAAGGCAGAAGTAGAATGTGGAGAATGTGTTCAACTAACAGTGCTAATAAGTTAATGTAAATAAATAGCAAACAGGCTGGAGGTGCCGCAACCACCAATAAGCGGTGTGAGGTTTCGTACTCCTGCAGTTAAAAAGCACAAGTCTGTGGCCCCATTGATAGCCTAGACCATTGTAAACACAGTCTGGAACAACATTAGTGTAGCTTTGGGTGGCATCCCTGTTTTCTTTCTCAACACCAGTAGACAAGATGCTTCCTTCCTAGAAGATGGTCTCTGTGGCCCATGAAAAATGTATAATTGTATTTCTCTTTTGAGTCTAACAGAACGCATATTACTATGCTGACATTCTACGGTGTGTGTTTGCATACTTGCGTGTGGGCCTCTGCATGGGAGATGACCCATGCCGTTCAACTTTAGTCATTAATGAACATTTCGATAAACTTCAGTGTTTTTCCGGACAAGTCAAACAGTGATGTTACTTCTCCTAAAAAGTATGTGTGTGCGTGCTCACTTGTGTGTGGTGATAATGCCATATTAAAGGTAAAATACTGTCCCATTGTTCCCCTGTAACTCTGATGGTAGGCTGATAAACAATGTCTTGCAGCAGGCTATGTTGATCCTGTCAATGGGAAGCTTTGATAGCTTTGATGTCAGAAGAGTTCACAAATTCTCTGCCTGGATTAAGAACATTTGATAGCTGTGTGTGAGCTCTTATGTCACCCCAAACTCTCTCTCTGTCCCAACAGATCACCGCCAAGAACCACATTTGTATTATGTGGCTATTAACTTTGTTAGTTTGTGGTGTGTGCATCTGTAGTTATCCTCCGAACCTTTCTTGCTCCATCTCCATCCAGTATACCACCCTTGCAGCTCACTGTATCTCCCCCACCCCACCCCCTGCCGAGGTGAGTGATTGGCTGATTAGATTGGACACAGACTAACACAGCAGCGGTTTTACCTATGCAACCACCATCAATCACTCAGGGGAGACGCTCTCTAAACGAAGGCTAGGTAAATAAACCGTCCCCCCTACTAACCCAGAGGCAGAGCCCACCCCTTTAACGGGTCAGTAGGCTCAGTAGTAGGGGACTAACCCTACTTCCCTGACCCCCTCCCTGGGTTTCACACCCCAGCCTGGCCTCCCGTCTCCACTCCCTAGTCTTGATAAAGGGTGAACAAACACCTCTGCTCTTTTGTGCTCCTACTGAGAAGCGTTTTTGCCACTTTCCCCTATGTCAGGCCCTTTAATCTTACTCCTCTGGAAATGTTGTGGAGAAGAGAAGCCATGCATGAATACAGATACAGTATCAGTGGCAATCTAGAAGACACCTCAGATGGCCACCGTGGAAAAAAAGTGCCAATGGCTCCTGATAAGCAGAATGAAACGTTTTGTGATCCAAGCGGGACTTGAACAACATTGCCACGCTTTTACACACACGTACGAATACACCCCCCCCACATACACACACACAAATATATACCCCCCCCCACACACACACACAAAGGCTGAAATGCAAACAGTACATGTCACTTATTTGCTCTGCCTCTTGTTTGCTGACTCTGGTCTCTCTCACTGGGCAGCTGGCTCTCATGTTCCTCAGCCCCAGAATCAGCTCATCCTACAATCCAGCACAGCGGCATGAGCAGCGAGGGGAGATAGGGCACAAAAAAAGCCTGGAGAAGTGTTTTCTCTGCAAACCTCAGCTCTCTGAGACCATGGAGAGCAGGTTTTTACTCCGAGCTGCATCAATGTCTTCCCTGTGATAACCCCCCATGCTTCCCTTTCCATTTTTCATTCTTCCCTGCTCCCATCCACGACTTCAGTGGCTTCAAGGAACTCTGCGACCTGAGGGAGGGTCGGAGGGGTGGAGTAAAACACAGGCGAGCATCCCCATAATCCCTGCACCCCTGCCAAAGTTAACAGATAGCAGGGATTCAGTATCAAAGTTGCTCATATTTGGCTCCACAAACACAATAGCCCATTGCAAAAATATGAGCCCAAGGAGCCCCCCCAACGTTTAATTATGAACATTGGGGAAATCTAACCGTGGTGCCCTGGGTACTTTGCGCCAGGTTCCCTACCGGGAGTAAAAGCATAGCTTGGGATTTTAACTAACCCCGACTTCCACTCTGCTTCCCCGTAGTCATCCTCCTTTGGCATTTACTGTAGCTGTTCTTCCCCTCTAAATTCCTGCTGACTCCAGATTAGTGAAGCAACAGAACACTTTGCTGAACTATGGAGGGTGAGCAGTGCCAGATGATCATACTAGCAACAATCTGTTGATAAGCATCTGCTTGCTAAGTTTAGGGTTAGTAGAATGTTGAAATGTTACTGCATCTACACATGGACTACCCAAATAAAGTGTTACTTGAAAATGCGATGCTTAAATGCTAAATAGGACTGATAAATACATGTATATTTTCAGATCAGTGATTCATGCCACGATGAACATCTAACATGGCTAATTCGAAATTGAATTTATAAATAAAAATGGCAAATGGTAAACAAAAAATGGTAAATGCAAAGTGTTTTTATTTTTCAACTGTCAAATGTTTTTCTTTTCTATTTTAATTTTCAAAATTGCTTCCTGGAGGTAAGAACCAGGAAACCAACACGACACCACCATGCAGAGATACAATCTAGCCATGTCACGCTCACTGTGCATTGATTTTAAACTAGTGTAACTGATGGGGTTTGAACCAGGTGTCCTGTACCCCAGAAGAACATCTTAGCCTGCTAAGCCAAAGCCTGGACAACTTAGCTTGGGGAGCCATTGCAATTTTTCTGATCTCACTCAGGAAAAGTTACGCAAAGTTACTCATCACATGGTGTGGTCGGTCATCAAACCTCTTCTTTCTGGTTTGTTGTTCGCATGATGAGTAACCTTGCTTGATACCTGAAGAGTTGCATTGGCTATAAGCTTTGGTTTAGCTGGCTAATGTCCTCCACTGACGTGCAGATGACGCTTGTTCCTATTTGTGCAGTGGCTCAGATGGGTCTCTGTGAGGAGGAGGTCAAAGAATGGTGAATTGTAACTAGGTAGTTCAGTTACTACACATGCTTGATGATTAGGTTTAACCTTGCCTGAAACCTGAAGAAGAGCATTGGCTCCCCGAGTCAATGCTTAGGCTTCAGCTTTGCAGGCCTATGCTTTTCTGGTGCTCAGGAGACCTAGGTTAGCACCATGTGTGTTGGTTACACTAGTCTAAAATCAATGTACAGAGAGAGAGAGTACATGAGGGTGTGTTGCTCTCGTGCTTCACGCCTACAAGAAGCAATAGCATACACTAGAAAACAGCCACTTTCAATTTACGATTTTCTGTTTACAATTTGGCTTTTCCGTTTACCATTTACCATTTTTATTTATAATTTTCAATTAACCATTTAAACTTTTCAAATTTTTAAATGTAATTGTGTCATAAACCTGGTCTTAAAGCTTTTTATATTATATAGTACGCAAATCCGAGACCCTATTATGATATTTTGCGTTTCGTATGGTATGTATTAATTTGTGGTAGTCCACCACCCATTTCGTATGATATCTTATGAATTATAATTCATATTATATGTTACGAATTAGCAAAACATAAATTTTTATACATTTGTAAAACATACTAAATGTTACGCATTTTCTAAATTTTTCTAAATATGTTCGGATTCTAGCTAGGTGGCTTATTTTAGCTAGAGGGATAACATTAGCTAGGCTAGGGGTTAGGGTTAAGATTAAGTTCAGCCTTTATCATGTTCCCCTTCCTATTTAGAATTTAAGCATTGCATTTTCTGTCTGGCACTGATCACCCTCCTTTCTGAACAGCCCAAGAAAGAAAGAAGTAAAGAAATTAAGACTGCATTCATCCAGTTTATACCATTGATTTGACATTTAGAAATATTTAGGGTCATTCAGTAAGGGTAAATTCTTAATTTAGGTTACAAAGGCATTATTTGCAATTTCAGTAAAATCATGCACATCAATGGGAGATATGTGCACATGTACTGTATACTGTATATAATTTTTGCTATTAAGGTGCAATTTAGTACACATACAGTTCTGGAAAGAATTAAGAGAACTTGCTTCCTTGTGCTCTGACAATGTTCCCAAACTCTGAGGATTGGTTATTCCAGCAGACATTGCTCCATGCCACACAGCCAGGTCAATCAAGGTGTGGATGGAGGACCATCAGATCAAGACCCTGTCATGGCCAGCCCAATCTCAAGGCCTGAACCTCATTGAAAACCTCTGGAATGTGATCAAGAGGAAGATGGATGGTCACAAGCCATCAAACAAAGCCGAGCTGCACTGAATTTTTGCGCCAGGAGTGGCATAAAGTCACTCAACATCAATGTGAAAGACTGGTGGAGAGCAGGCCAAGACGCATGAAAGCTGTGATTGAAAATGTATTTTATATTGTTTGTCCCTAACACTTAACCTTGAAAGGTTCAATGGGCCGGTGTCTGGCTGGATTCGAGCCCACTGAGGTTTTTAATTAATTTTCTATAGGCCGTAGTAAAACAGCAAGGCATGTTCAAACTATGCATACTGACTGATTTGGGATTGTAATGGGGTCAAGTAGATGTACATTTGGTAACACTTGATTTGAAACACCTGTGTACAATGCATGTACAATGTTTGCTATGAACATAACAGCTCATGTCTCCTTATAATAGCCCACTTTAAATTCACAAATGCCTATACCTATGATGTATTAATAATATTGACAAAAACAAACATTTACATATCAATGAGACATAATTCCATATTGCTAGTGAATACCTGTTTGTGAACATGAGAGGGGATATCATTGCATTTCTATGGTATTTTTCCTGTCGGCCAGGTGTACTGTATAACCTGTACTGTTGCCGTTCGCTGACATTTAATTTACACAAATTAATCACTTTTTGGAAGCCTGGGGTGACACTATTAATCATTACTATTGAACCTTGCGAAAAAAACAAGTAAAAATACGAGAGGGTGTGTATTGTTAGAGATCCTTTTAATAAAGAGTGACAGGGCAAATAAATCTTATTGGTTGAGTAAGAATATATTGTTTATGTTTTGAAACCCCTATATTTTCCACTGAAAGAAACCTTGTCTGTCACCATTAATAATCTTAATGATTCTAAGAGAAAATGTATCTGGGCTTATATTACCTCTTCATTAATTGGAATACAAAATGCACAAAGACCTTAATGTACCTTAATAAAGGTGCAACACTTATTTGTCTAAATCAGCGGCCTTGTGGGATATTTGTGTGCATTTGTATGTCATTTGTACATCTTTAAATTGTTCCTACTTTCTCAGTCATTACTGACAAATACATCAACACATGTTATATTTCTCAAGAAAACACAGTAACAGCATAAGTGAGAATGGGAAACTGTAGAATTGTAGAAAAGAATGTGCAGTGTGTATAAATTACTTTTAAAAGGACATTCTTCACCTATAAAGACGTTGTCACTAAAATGGTTTAGCCGATTCCACTCGTTCATGAATGGGAAACATATGCTTGCGAAGGTCAGAAACCGATCACATATTTCAATGAATGGGAAGATGATCATCTCCAGATAGGACAATGGAAGATAGGGAAATGGAAGAAATAACATTGTGTTTCAATGAACCAGTAAGTGTATAACATTTACATCTATATGAAACTACTGCTAACAGGGAAACAATTGCTTAGGGACAATTGTGATGGGATGATTAGAGGTAAATCTGAATGAGGGTGTCATTATAAACATCATAACGTAAAGCCAAGTATCTTGAATATTAAAGCTAGACTCAGCGAAATGACATTGCCATGAGCAGCACGGCAGATATTGAGATGAGCGTGATGCAAGACATTGTATTCACACAGTCACACACAGTATCTTCTCATGTGCGTGTGTTCGCTTCATGCTGTTACAGCATAGTAGCCATGGGACCAAAACAGTGGAGAAGTTGCGCTTCTACGCTCTTAGTTATTGCGGAAATTGATCCACTATGCTGTTTAGTTTCTGCATCTACGTCACATTGCTGTGTACATTTAAACAATAAATATGAGGATTAAAAGCTGTGTCCAGCATGCAGACCTGAACTGGTGTCCAAACAAAATACTGTGCTCTCTCTCACCGCCACCCCCCCCCACACACACACACACACACACACACACACACACACACACACCGGAGTTGATCCAAGCTGCAGGTGGCTTCTGGTAACTCGGGATCATGACTTCCTGAACACACCGCTTATTATCAAAGCTGCAGCTCAGCTTCGGCCAAGCACAACACTCACCATACCTATGAGGCCCACCTCAAATATTTGGTTTTCCTAAAAAGTAGAGTCAGATACACTACAGGACGAAAGTATGTGGACACCTGCTTGTCGAACATCTCATTCTAACGTCATGGGCATTAATGTGGAGTTGGTCCCCCTTTGCTGCTATAATAGCCTGCACTCTTCTGTCAAGGCTTTCCACTAGATGTTGGAACATTGCTGCAGGGACTTTTTTCCCATTCAGCCACAAGAGCATTAGTGAGGTCAGGCACTGATGTTGGGCGATTAGGTCTGGCTTGCAGTCATCGTTCAAATTCATCCCAAAGGTGTTTGATGGGGTTGAGGTCAGGGCTCTGTGCAGGCCAGTCAAGTTCTTCCACACCAATCTCGACAAACCATTTCTGTATTGACCTCGCTTTGTGCATAGGGGCATTGTCATGCTGAAACAGGAAAATAGCCTTCCCCAAACTGCCACAAAGCTGGAAGCACAGAATTGTCTAGAATGTCTTTGTATGCTGTAGTGTTAAGATTTCCCTTCACTGGAACTAAGGGGACTAGCCCGAACCATGAAAAACAGCCCCAGACCATAATTCCTCCTCCACCAAACGTTGCAGTTGGCACTATGCATATAGGCAGATAGCGTTCTCCTGTCATCCACCATGTTGAAAGTCACTGAGCTCTTCAGTAATGTCAACGTTTGTCTATGTAGAGACGCATGGCGGTGTGTTCGATTTTATACATCTGTCAATGGGTGTGCCTGAAACAGGCGAATCCATTAATTTGAAGGGGTGTACACTTTCTTTTGTATGTACAGTGCATTCGGAAAGGATTCAGACACTTTCCACATTTTGTTACGTTACAGCCTTATTCCGAAACAAAACAAAAAATCCTTATCAATCTACGCACAATATCCCATAATGAAAACAGGTTTTTAGAAATGTTTGCAAATGTATTAAACATAAAACAGAATTAACTTATTTACCTACAGTTGAAGTCGGAAGTTTACATACACATTAGCCAACTACTTTTAAACTCAGTTTTTCACAAATATTGACATTTAATTAAAGTAAAAATTCTTAAACACTTTATTTTAAGAATGTGAAATCAATGTGAAATGACATAATAATAGGAGAGAGAATGATTCATTTCAGCTTTTATATCTTTCATCACATTCCCAGTGGGTCAAAAGTTTACATACACCCAATTAGTATTTGGTAGCATTGCCTTCAAATAGTTTAACTTGGGTCAAACGTTTCAGATAGCCTTCCACAAGCTTCCCACAATATTTTGGATGAATTTTGACCAATTCCTCCTGACAGAGCTGGTGTAACTGAGTCAGGTTTAAGGGCCTCCTTGCTCACACATGCTTTTTCAGTTCTGTCCATACATTTTCTATAGGATTGAAGTTAGGGCTTTGTGATGGCCACTCCAATACCTTGAATTTGTTGTCCTTAAGAATTTTGCCACAACTTTGGAAGTATGCTTGGGGTCAATGTCCATTTGGAAGACCCTTTTGCGACCAAGCTTTACAATCCTGACTGATGTCTTGAGATGTTACTTCAATAAACATAATTTTCCTACCTCATGATGCCATCTATTTTGTGAAGTGCAACAGTCCCTCCTGCAGCAATGCACCCCCACAACATGATGCTGCCACCCCCGTGCTTCACGGTTGGGATGGTGTTCTTCGGCTTGCAGGCATCCCGCTTTTTCCTCCAAACATAACAATGGTCATTATGGCCAAACAGTTCTATTTTTGTTTCATCAGACCAGAGGACATTTCTCCAACAAGTACAATCACTGTTCCCATGTGCAGCTGCAAACCGTAGTCTGGCTTTTTTATGGCTGTTTTGGAGCACTGGCTTCTTCCTTGCTGAGCGGCCTTTCAGGTTATGTCGATATAGGACTCGTTTTACTGTGGATATAGATACTTTTGTACCGGTTTCCTCCAGCATCTTCATAAGGTCCTTTGCTGTTGTTCTGAGATTGATTAGCACTTTTTGCATCAAAGGACGTTCATCTCTAGGAGAAAGAACGCGTCTCCTTCCTGAGCGGTATCACGGCTGCGTTGTCCCAGTATTTTTATACTTGCATACTATTGTTTGTACAGATGAACGTGGTACCTTCAGGCCCTTCAGGCGTTTGGAAATGACTCTCAAGGATGAACCAGACTTGTGGGGTTCTACAATGTTTTTTGTGAGGTCTTGGATTATTTATTTTGATTTTCCCATGATGTCAAGCAAAGAGGCACTGAGTTTGAAATACATGCACAGGTACACCTCCAATTGACTCAAATGATGTCAATTAGCCTATCAGTAGCTTCGAAAGCCATTACATCATTTTCTGGAATTTTCCAAGATGTTTAAAGGCACAGTCAACTTAGTGTATGTAAACTTCTGACCCACTGGAATTGTGATACAGTGAATTAATTATAAGTGAAAAAATATGTTTGTAAACAATTGTTGGAAAATTACTTGTCATGCACAAAGTAGATGTTCTATCCAACTTGGAAAAGTATAGTTTGTTAACAAGAAATTTGTGGAGTGGTTAAAAAACGGATTTTAATGACTCCAATGTAAGTGTTTGTAAACTTCCAACTTCAACTGTACGTATTCAGACCCTTTGCTGTGTGACTTGAAATGTAGCTAAGGTGCATTCTGTTTCCATTTATCATCCTTGAAATGTTTTTTCAACTTGATTGGACTCCACCTGTTGTAAATACAATTGATTGGACATGATTTGGAAAGGCACATACCTGTCTATATAAGGTCCCACGATTGAAAGTGCATGTCAGAGCAAACACCAAGCCAGGAGGTCAAAGGAATTGTCCGTAGAGCTCTGAGACAGGATTGTGTTGAGGCACAGATCTGGAGAAGGGTACCAAAGCATGTATGCAGCTTTGAAGTTTCCCATGACCACAGTGGCCTACATCATTCTTAAATGGAAGAAGTTTGTAACCACGAACAACACTCTTCCTAGAACTGGCCGTCCTGCCAAACAGAGCAATAGGGGTAGAAGGGCCTACTTTGGGGAGGTGACCAAAAACCTGATGGTCACTCTGACAAAACTCCAGAGTTCCTCTGTGGAGAAGGACAACCATCTCTGCAACACTCCACCAATCAGGCCTTTATGGTAGATTGGCCAGACGGAAGCCACTCCTCAGTCAAAGGCACAGGACAGCCCGCTTGGAGTTTGACAAAAGGCACCTAAAGGACTCAGGCCATAAGAAACAAGATTCTCTGGTCTGATGAAACCAAGATTGAACTCTTTGCCCTGAATGCCAATCGCCAAGCCTGGTGGAAACCTGGCACCATTACTATGGTGAAGCATGGTGGTGGCAGCATCATGCTGTGGGGATATTTTTCAGTGGCAGGGACTGAGAGACTAGTCAGGATCAAGGGAAAGGTGAACGGAGCAAAATACAGAGAGATCCTTGATGAAAACCTGCTCCAGACTGGGGCGAAGGTTCACCTTCCAACAGGACAATGCCCCTAAGCACACAGCCAGAACAATGCAGAAGTGGCTTCTCTGAATGTCCTTGAGTGGCCCAGCCAGAGCCCGGACTTGAACCCGATCGAACATCTCTTGATTGACCTGAAAATAGCTGTGCTGCGACGCTCCCCATCCAACCTGACAGAGCTTGAGAGGATCTGCAAAGAAGAATGGAAGAAACTCCCCAAATACCGCTGTGCAAAGCATGTAGCGTCATACCCAAGAAGACAAAATGCTATATTCGCTGCCAAAGGTGCTTCAACAAAGTACTAAGTAAATGGTCTGAACACTTATGTAATTTTTAATACATTTGCACAAATGTCTAAAACCTGTTTTTGCTTTGTAATTATGGGTTATTATGTGTAGATTAAAAACAATTGAATACATTGTTGAATAAGGTTGTAACTTAACAAAATGTGGAAAACATCAAGGGGTCTTAATACTTTATTACGCACTGTGTAGTGTATGAGCAGTATGTAAACATTTTTTTTAAAGTAAAGTGAAGTTAACTAAAGTATATAAGGTATGGGTCAAGATGAGATGGTCTTTCATAGAATGTCAGATTTTTAGAATACAAACAAGATTGTGAAGGTAGGAGAATTTTAAAATGTCTGCCTCGCAGTGCACCAATCTTGAATCAATATGGACTGGTAACATTTATGTATCCAAATGTCAAGAGATCCACCAAAGGTTACATCCTAAATGCCACGCTTGACGTCTTCTGGCCCAAGTTAGTGGAACTCTAATCAAGGCAATCACCTTGTCCAGTCTGCTATCACAGACTGGAACATGTTCTGGGATTCTTCCGATGACATTGAGGAATACACACCCTCAGTCACTGGCTTTATCAATAAGTCCATCGAGGACGTCGTCCCCACAGTGACTGTACGTACATACCCCAACCAGAAGCCATGGATTACAGGCAACATTCGCACTGAGCTAAAGGGTAGAGCTGCCGCATTCAAGGTGCGGGACTCTAACCCGGAAGCTTACAAGAAATCCCGCTATGCCTTGCAACGAACCAACAAACAGGCAAAGCGTCAATACAGGGCTAAGATTGAATCATACTACACCGGCTCCGACGCTCGTCGGATGTGGCAGGGCTTGCAAACTATTACAGACTACAAAGGGAAGCACAGCCGCGAGCTGCCCAGTAACACGAGCCTACCAGATGAGCTAAATCACTTCTATGCTCGCATCGAGGCAAGCAACACTGAGGCATGCATGAGAGCATCAGCTGTTCCGGACGACTGTGTGATCACGCTCTCCGTAGCTGACGTGAGTAAGACCTTTAAACAGGTCAACATACACAAGGCTGCGGGGCCAGACGGATTACCAGGACGTGTGCACCAGGCATGTGCTGACAAACTGACAGGTGTCTTCACTGACATTTTCAACATGTCCCTGATCTGTTATACCAACATGTTTCAAGCAGACCACCATAGTCCTTGTGCCCAAGAACACAAAGGCAACCTGCCTAAATGACTACAGACGCATAGCACTGACATCCGTAGCCATGAAGTGCTTTGAAAGGCTGGTAATGGCTCACATAAACACCATTATCCAATTTATCCACTCCAATTTGCATACCGCCCAAACAGATCCACAGATCATGCCATCTACATTGCACTCCACACTGCCCTTTCCCACCTGGACAAAAGGAACACCGATTTGAGAATGCTGTTAATTGACTACACCTCAGTGTTCAACACCATAGTACCCTCAAAGCCCATCACTAAACTAAGGAACCTGGGATTAAACACCTCCCTCTGCAACTGGATCTTGGATTTCCTGACGGGCCGCCCCCAGGTGGTGAGGGTAGGTAGCAACACATCTGCCACGCTGATCCTCAACACCGGAGCTCCCCAGGAGTGCGTGCTCAGTCCCCTCCTGTACTCCCTGTTCACCCACGACTGCATGGCCAGGCACGTCTCCAACACCATCATTAAGTTTGCAGACACAACAGTGGTAGGCCTGATCACCGACCACGACGAGACAGCCTATAGGGAGGAGGCTCCGGGTGGTGCCAGAATAACAACCTATCCCTTAACGAAACCAAGACTAAGGAGATGATTGTGGACTACAGGAAAAGTAGCACTGAGCACACCCCCATTCTCATCGACGGGGCTGTAGGGAGCAGGTTGAGAGCTTCAAGTTCCTTGGTGTCCACATCAACAACAAACTAGATTGGTCTAAACACACCAAGACAGTCGTGAAGAGGGTAAGACAAAGCCTATTCCCCTCAGGAAACTAAAAAGATTTGGCATGGGTCCTGAGATCCTCCAAAGGTTCAACAGCCTCAACATCGAGAGCATCCTGACCGGTTGCATCACTGCCTGGTACGGCAATTGCTCGGCCTCCGACGACACATCAGAGGGTAGTGCGTATGGCCCAGTACATCACTGGGGCAAAGCTGCCTGCCATCCAGGACCTCTACACCAGGCGGTGTCAGAGGAAGGCCCTAAAAATTGTCCAAGACCCCAGCCACCCCAGTCATAGACTGTTCTCTCTACTACCGCATGGCAAGTGGTATGGAGTGCTAAGTGTAGGACGAAAAGGCTTCTCAACAGTTTTTACCCCCAAGCCATATGACTCCTGAACATGTAACCAAATGGATACCCAGACTATTTGCATTGTGTGCCCCCCCAACCCCTCTTTTACGCTGCTGTTACTCTCTGTTTATCTAATATGCATAGTCACTTTAACTATACATTCATGTACATACTTACGTCAATTGGCCCGACCAACCAGTGCTCCCGCACATTGGCTAACCGGGAATTGTGTCCCACCACCCGCCAACCCCTCTTTTTACACCATACCCACATGTACATGCTACCTCAATAAGCCTGACTAACCGGTGTGTGTATATAGCCTTGCTACTGTAAACTTGCTAACCTGAAATCAACTAGAGACAGACATAGGGCAGTTCTGGCAAATGCCAGATGGATTCTTGGGCCTAGAGGAAAGAAATAGTCCTGTGTGTTAGAAATGCCTTGCCCTGCTTCCTAGTGCTGCATCGCAGTGTTGCATCACAGTGCTAGAGGCGTCACTACAAACCCGGGTCCGATCCCAGGCCATGTCACAGACGGCTGCAACTGGGAGACCCACGAGGCAGCGCACAATTGGCCTAGCGGGTCAGGGGAGGGTTTGGCCGGCTGGGATATCCTTGTCCCATTGCGCTCTAGCGACTCCTTGTGCTGGGCCTGACGCAGGCACACTGACTTTGGTCGCCAGCTGTACGGTGTTTCCTCCGACACATTGTGTCGGGTTAAGCGAGCAGTGTGTCAAGAAGCAGTAAGGCTTGGCGCGGTCGTGTTTCGGAGGACGCATAGTTCTCGACCTCTCCCAAGTCAGTATGGGAGTTGCAGCGATGGGACAAGACTGTAACTTCCAATTGGATATTGGAAATGTTTCTGATGAAATGCCAGGCCCAATTTCTGGTTCCAGTCCCTGAAGTCAACTATACCATGTCACTGAAATGATAGCCGTCCTCAGATGTTAGCAAAGGTGAAATTAGCACGAGATAGTAGGCTTACCTATGAACTACAATATTTGTTTTTTTCAGACATTGCACAAGGTACACTCAGAGCATGTCTTGATCTGCTTCGAGCACATTGACCGGCACTGAGCAGGTCAGAGGTCAAATTTGTTGTCAGAGGTGTCTTGAGGAGATACTGTATGTCATAAACCAGACAGTACAGTTACAGGTTGTGCTCTGAGCAGATCAAGACATGTTCTGATTGTACCTTGTGCAATAACTGGAGAAAGAAATCTCTTGTGAAAGAGGAAAGCAACTGTTTCCCTAAAATGCTCAATCAGCCATTGTTTGTCTTTATGAAAGGGCATGATTTACTGGAGGACTAGACAGTATGTTGAATAGTCATCCTACTGCTTAGTTTAATAACTACGAAAGACATCTGCACACATATACTGACTAAAATTATCCATAGGCTACCATTCCTAAATTGTCTAAAGTTGAATTAAACAATTTGCTGCCTTTATCTGTCGAGTTGAACCGAGAGACCCACACCGCACAAGGTGCTCAGTGAACCAAATGTTGAAACAACATTCAGGGGGCTGAACTTCACCAAAACAATAAAGAAACATTTTCACAGGACGATTTGCAACAGGGCCTTTCTCAACATCAACGTGACAATTGTTTTGTCTAGAGCCTCACAAAGTAGTTGTTTCATCTAGACACCTTGGGTGAAAGGAGTAGGGAATACACAGTGCGCTCGGGGGGGGGGGGGGGGGGGGGGGGGGGGGGGTTGTATGGCTAAGGTTACCCACGTTGCTCTTGGAGAAGGATCAAACCTCAGCGAGGCCCGGGCAGCCTTTATCGTCATCCCTCACCCGCTGCTGTTATTATGGTTAGCCTTTTAGATAAACCCTTTTCTGAAAGGTGATTGCTCGCAGCAGTTTCTCTTTTTTTCCTCTTACATTTTAAAGGAAGGAAAGCTTTGGGGGAGAAAAGTTTGAGTTTGGGAAGATGGTGGGTGGTTGTGGGTGGGGGAATGAATGACTTGTCATCACATATTCCATGGCCTGGCTGTATGAGACAAAAATGTGTCTTTCCTCAGCGCTTCTCAATTCAAGGACAACAGGAATTTATCTTTGCCCCCTTTTGCATTAATCCAATTACCAAACACCTGCAGACATGCAATAACAGTTTCTGTGCCAAGACATCCACCCACCCGCTTTTAAAAATGGTTTTCTGTTGGAAGAATATAATCATCTGCGATCGAGAGTCGTGTTACACACCTGCCAAGTCTTAAACTGAAAAAATAACATCCAAATGTTTTGAGTTATTTTAAGAATGGCTTAGAGTAATTTCAGATACAAATCCTGCCATCCTGCTAAAATACGGGTGCTCACTCAATGCATTCGACTACGTTTCCCTTTCCCCGTTTTTCCCCCCACAAGCTTTGAGAGAAAGAGACTCGGCTGTCTTGTGTTTACAGTATAAGATGAAAGAAGTTAGCACATTTTTGCATAATTCAAATGGTAGGAAGTCACTGACATGACGAATGGTCTTGGATCTTTTGAAGAGTGAAAGAATGAGAAAGTAAAAGCCAGATGACATTTGAAAAGGTCTTCCATTCAGATATACAGTATTTAGCCATTGCTGAAAAACAAAACAGAAATTACACTTTCAGGCAGGGGAATGGAAAGTACAAGGATCAGTATTAAGCACCCACCTCTGGTTCAACGGGTCTGGACTCTGTTCCACATAGACAACAGTCATTGGTGAGCAGGGGAACTTTGTCTAACCCCCTGTAAGGTTGTTTTTGATATCCAAAAGCTGGGAATTAAGATACAGATTTTTATAGTTGGTTCTGTATTGATTTGTAGATCAATGATACTGAAAATCTACAAATCAATACAGAACCAACTATGAAAATCTGTATCTTAATTCCCACCATTTGGATTATTTTTATTCTGGATTTCTAAAATGAACAGTAAGCTAGCTACCGCACTTCTTTTTGCTAGCAAATATAACATTCCCTAACACTCCCTCCAAAAGGGGGCACCTCTAATGTTTACATTTTTATGTTTGTGATGTACCTACCTCTAGCATATATATATATATATATATATATATATATATATATATATATATATATATATATATATATATAGTGCATTCAGAAAGTATTTATACCTCTTGACTTATTCAATATTTTGTTGTGTTAGAGCCCGAATTCAAATGGCTTAAATATATGAATTTTTACCCATCTACACAGAAACCCCATAATGTTTTTAGAATGTTGGCAAATGTATTGAAAATATAATACATACAGTGGGGCAAAAAAGTATTTAGTCAGCCACCAATTGTGTGAGTTAGGTAGTTATCATAGGTACACTTCAACTATGACAGACAAAATGAGAAAAAACATTCCAGAAAATCACATTGTAGGATTTTTAATGAATTTATTTGCAAATTATGGTGGAAAATAAGTATTTCGTCACCTACAAACAAGCAAGATTTCTGGCTCTCACAGACCTTTAACTTCTTCTTTAAGAGGCTCCTCCGTCCTCCACTCGTTACCTGTATTAATGGCACCTGTTTGAAGTTGTTATCAGTATAAAAGACACCTGTACACAACCTCAAACAGTCACACTGCAAACTCCACTATGGCCAAGACCAAAGAGCTGTCAAAGGACACCAGAAACAAAATTTTAGACCTGCACCAGGCTGGGAAGACTGAATCTGCAATAGGTAAGCAGCTTGGTTTGAAGAAATAAACTGTGGGAGCAATTATTAGGAAATGGAAGACATACAAGACCACTGATAATCTCCCTCGATCGGGCTCCACGCAAGATCTCACCCCGTGGGGTCAAAATGATCACAAGAACGGTGAGCTAAAATCCCAGAACCACACAGGGGGACCTAGTGAATGACCTGCAGAGAGCTGGGACCAAAATAACAAAGCCTATCATCAGTAACACACTACGCCGCCAGGGACTCAAATCCTGCAGTGCCAGACGTGTCCCCCTGCTTAAGCCAGTACATGTCCAGGCCCGTCTGAAGTTTGCTAGAGAGCATTTGGATGATCCAGAATACGATTGGGAGAATGTGGTAAAAACTCAACTTGTTGTGTTTGGAGGACAAAGAATGCTGAGTTGCATCCAAAGAACACTATACCTACTGTGAAGCATGAGGGTGGAAACATCATGCTTTGGGGCTGTTTTTCTGCAAAGGGACCAGGACGTCTGATCCGTGTAAAGGAAAGAATGAATGGGGCCATTTGTCGTCAGATTTTGAGTGGAAACCTCCTTCCATCAGCAAGGGCATTGAAGATGAAACGTGACTGGGTCTTTCAGCATGACAATGATCCCAAACACACCGCCCGGGCAATGAAGGAGTGGCTTTGTAAGAAGCATTTCAAGGTCCTGGAGTGGCCTAGCCAGTCTCCAGATCTCAACCCCATAGAAAATCTTTGGAGGGAGTTGAAAGTCTGTGTTGCCCAGCAACAGTCCCGAAACATCACTGCTCTAGATGAGATCTGCATGGAGGAATGGGGCAAAATACCAGCAACAGTGTGTGAAAACCTTGTGAAGACTTACAGAAAACGCTTGACTTCTGTCATTGCCAACAAAGGGTATATAACAAAGTATTGAGATAAACTTTTGTTATTGACCAAATACTTATTTTTCCACCATAATTTGCAAATAAATTCATTAAAAATCCTACAATGTGATTTTCTGGATTTTTTTCTTCTCATTTTGTCTGTCATAGTTTAAGGGTACCTATGATGAAAAT
Organism: Oncorhynchus mykiss; assembly: GCF_057628025.1. Lineage (NCBI taxonomy): Eukaryota > Metazoa > Chordata > Actinopteri > Salmoniformes > Salmonidae > Oncorhynchus > Oncorhynchus mykiss. Next base: position 47,120,170 of record NC_143046.1, read on the forward strand.
TACAGGACTCTCATCTTTTTTAGTGGGAGAACTTGCACAATTGGTGGCTGACTAAATACTTTTTTGCCTCACTGTAACTATGTAATTTACTTAAGTATTCACACCCCATCGCTCTGACACTCCAAATTGCTTTTCAGCAGCAGGGACTGGGATAGACGGAGAGACGGAACAAGGATTTGAGACAACAACAAGCAAATAGTCGATGAGAACCTGCTTCAAAGTTCAAATGACCTTAGACTGGAGTAAAAATGTGCATTGCAACAGGACAATGACCTCAAGCATACAGCCAAAGCAACACTGGAATGGCTTCAAGACAAGAATGTGAATGTCCTTGGGTGGTCCAGCCAAAACCTGGAATCCATTTGAAAATCTGTGAAAAACTTGAAGATTGCTGTTCACCATTGCTCACCATCTAATTAGGAAGGCCAAGTCTGAATTTTTTATGTCTGTAACCACTGATAACCTGAATGACCCTAGAATGTTTTGGAAGGCTATTCTATGTCTGATAACAGTAATGTTAATGAATTACCGTCAAGTGTATTGAAGGACTCTGTTGCTGTATATGACAAAACTGAAATACTGAATTGTTTCAATGAGCACTTTCTATAATCTGGTAGGATGTATGATTCAGTATCCTCTGGCTCTGTACAACCCTGTGTGGATGAACCAGTGAGAGCTGGTCAAACTTGTAACTTTTTGCCATTCTCAGTCCATGAGGTACATAAAGCCCTGAAATCCTTAGATCAGAGAAAACCTGCAGGTCCTGATCTTCTTGATCCCTGATTTTTAAAACTGGCAACTGATTTCATAGCTGAACCACTTACATATCTGTTCAGTCTAACGCTGGAATGTAATGAAATTCCAAAGATCTGGAAATCAGCATTTGTCCAACCACTTTTAAAAGGGAGAGATCCAACTCTTTTAAATAATTATTGGCCAAACTCAAAGCTGTCACCCCTGGGGAAAATACTTGAAACCCTTATTAGTGAACAGCTAAAATAGTTTTTATATACTAACTATATTTTATCAATGTACCAATCGGGCTTAGGGAAGAAGCATAGCACAATTACAGCAGCCAAGAAGGTTTTAAATTATATCACTGAAGCCCTTGACAAAAACAGCACTGTGTTTCACTTCTATTGATCTCTCTAAGGTTTTTGATACAGTTGATTATGCAATACTAAGTCAGAGATTGTCGAGCGTAGGTCTTTCGGGGGCATGCAGTTGCATGGCTTGCTAACTATCTTCCTGATAGAACTCAGTGCACTCAATTTGATGCTCATGTCTGTTAAATTGTCTGTCTGTAATGGTGTGTCACAGGGCTTGTACTCTTATTCACTATTTATATAAATAATTTAGACAAATGTCCAAAAAGCACAACTTCACATGTATGCTGATGATACTGTTATTTTTTGTGCCTCGTCTCTCACAAAAACTTTCCAGAACTTGCAAACTGCGTTTTATAGTGTTCAACATACCTTGTGTCAATTGAAGCTTATCCTCAATACTGACAAAACTAAACAACTTGTGTTTTCTAAAGCAAGAAATAGACCTATCATCTATCACTACCTGTCAGGACAATGAGATTGAGACTGTAACCTCATAAAAATATATTGTAATTGTAATTGATCATGTCCTCTCTTTTTAAATTTCATATTCAACGACTTACAAAAATATTGAAGCTGAAGTTGGGATTTTATTTTAGGAATGAGGCCTGTTTTTCTTTTGAAGCCAGAAGGAGGTTAGTAATCAGTTACACTTATGCCTTTACTAGACTATGAGGATATTGTAACTGTTGGAAGGAGAGGACCAAAGTGCAGCAAGGTACGTGTTCATGGTAAATTTAATAAAGAAACTGAACACTAGAACAAAAAAAACAACAAGCGGCACAAACGAAACAGTTCTGTCTGGTGCAGACACACAAAGACAGAAAACAACTACCCACAAAAACCATGTGGGGAAAAAGCTACATAAGTATGGTTCTCAATCAGAGGCAACTATAGACAGCTGCCTCTGATTGAGAACCACAGGCCAAATAACAAAGAAATAAAAAACATAGAAAATGAACATAGAATGCCCACCCTGGCCTAACCAAAATAGAGAATAAAAGCATCTCTATGGTCAGGGCGTGAGATATTTAATACATGAATGCTTCCCTTCAGTATTTGAGATCAATTGACACCCATTACCATGGGGCATTGAGATGTATTTTAAACTGCAAAACCCTTACGCACCACTGCACTTTATATATTATATACAAGGGTTGACTGGCCTGCTCTAGTCAATTGTAGGCTCAGTCACTGGTATACTTTTATTTACAAAGCCATTTTACACTACCATTTTATTTGGGAATTTTTATTGTTTGGTGTGGTGGGTACTCTCTTCGTTCGTGCTAATTGTTCCAATTGTCCGAACGTAATTTGGTTAAAGGGCTTTCATGTGCTCTGCGCCATCGGCTTGGAACACATTACAAAACACTTTTAATTAAACTGTAACAACTTGTCCCGATTGGTGTTTTTAATGCTGGTTCCCTGTTTTTAATTAGCTGTATTATGATTTTGTTATACACTTGTGCATTCTATGTTTTTTTTTTACAAGATTACCTGTAGTTTTTCATGTCTGTCTGTAATTTTCTAATGACTTGGTGCTGCCTATTTTGGCCATGACGCTCTTGAAAAAGAGATTTCAAATCTCAATGAGCCCTTCCTGGTTAAATAAAGGTTAATTCAAATATAATAAAACAGAGCTTGAGAAACCTGCAGGGAAGAATTGGAGACAATCCCCAAATCCAGATGTGCAAAGCTGACATACTCAAGACGACTCAGGGCTGTAATTGCTGCCAAAGGTGCTTCTACAAAGTATTGACTAAGGGGCGTGAATACTTACTGTATGTAAATGAGATATTTCTGTATTTCACTTTCCATACATCTGTTAACATTTCTAAAGATATGTTTTCACTTTGTCATTATGGGGTATTGTGTGTAAATGGGTGAAAAGAAAATAAATAGTCATGCAGGGGTCAATCGTGACATGTTAATGACAGTATAAATCCAGGTAATTAGTTAGGCTCTGAAGTAAGTCACACCGTGCAATTATAACATTTATTTCAATAACAGAAAATAACACATTTAGCCTATATCTCATTCTAAGCCGGATGGGCATGTGTCACAGTATTATGTTATGAGGTGCTCCATGTTAATTTGAAAAATGTATATAATTATAAAGGGAACCTGTCATAACTGACCTTTGCCTTCACAGACCTTTTGGGACCATCAAATTTACATTTATTATTTTTTGGATACACCCTTGGTCGGTGGACCTGAACTGATGTACTGAACCTTGCTATTTATGTTCATTTCCACTATGATTCATGTGATGCTGCTTCATGGAGAAAATGACTTTCCTCATCCGTGCGATGTGTTACCTCACTAGTGTGTGTCCCCCGCCCTATCTCACCAGCTAACATTATGGTTCCTGTTTATTGGGGCACATAGTTTGAAACATTGACGAGAATTAGTATTTATTTTTGGACCAGATTCACCCAGTTTCTAAATGTTTTCTCCCTAATAAACATGATCCTGTGAACTAAGGCCTCTTTCAGTGAAGATGGATCCTTTTTCTACAAATGTGGGTTTATTCTATAACAATAACATTGACAATATAGCTTCTTCTGTTGAGAAAATTCACTTTACTTCTGCCTCTTTTTGTTACATAACAAATAAGGAATAACATGCTAAAACATGACAAAGCCCCCTTGAAATAGAGTGGTTATTGATACTCGACTGTAAATAACTCTCACATCCATGTGATAATCAGCATAAAGATCAAATGTAATTCAGGCACAATGAGTACAATGACAAAGGGCTCGATTCAATCTGTATAGCTGAAGCGCTATCGAAATGTAAAGGTAATTCACCATTGAGCCAACATAGGCAGCGTTTACCGTGATGCAGTCTCCACTAACGTGGGAACATTGCCTTAACATTTCAATGATGCTATAACGCTGAACTTCACCAATACAGATTGAATCCAGCCCAAACTTTCCGAGCCTCTCATGCCCTCATCCCTTCAAAAAATGTCATAGTTAAATGATCGAAATACATTGCTGTGAAATGTGTGTGTTAGATATTTATACAGCCTGAGCCTATCTACTGTATATCTACACTCTGAGAAAAAATATGCTATCAAAAAACCTAAAATTGTTCTTCTGCTGTCCCCTTGGAGAACCCTTTTGAAGAACCCTTTTGGTTCCAGGTAGAACCCTTTTGGGTTACATGTAGTACCCTTTCCACAGAGGGTTCTAAATGGAAATCAAAAGGGTTATCCCATGGGTACAGCCAAATAACCCTTTTTGGAACCTTTTTTTCTAAGATTGTACTCTTGGAATGGCTCTGGTATTGCAGGCCATCTCTATAGAAATGTTACAGGTTTGCATTTTTCATCACAAATCTTGTTCTGGAGGCAGCTCTGCAGAGTGATCACTAGCTTGCACAGCCACAAAGTAATAAAATCAGATTTTAAAGCTAACCCTAACCTTAAATCAATTAAATTGTTTTCATACATTTTTACAATATAACAATTTTGACTTTTCTAATGGAAATCTCTCAGTTCTGCCTCCATGACAAGACTCATGACAATAAACGTCAACCAGCAGAAATGTCAGCTTCTATTTCAGCCACTTGTTTTGATTAATCAAGTTTTCATTCCCCGACAGAAGCACTTTTGTCATACTAGACAAGGCAAATATACTTTGCTTTGATTGTATTGTAATTCATGAGAATAACTCAAAATGCTTGTCGATATTTTTACAGTGATAACTTTGAAATAGGATATGATTCAATTAACACACACACACACACACACACTCAGCCCTGGCCCAGTTTGCAGGCCATATAATTATTTAACCCTTCGCATTGGTTTTCTAACTCCTCATTTCTCCACTGATGTTGAGAGTGGCACTTGACAACGGAGTGCTAAGAGTTACAGGCCGCTCATTAGGCAAGTGGTTCCTCAATTATCTGTGTGAAGACAAACATTGGAAGTGTCAGCCACCCTCACTCAGTCATTTAAACGATGTTTATAAACTGTCAACAAGTGGTCAAGCTACACTTGTAAGGGATTCCTGCTGCCTTTTCGCTGGATTCTGACAGAGATAATAAGCTAACATCATTCTTATGTCTACATCTGTGTGTGTGTGTGTGTGTATGTGTGTGTGTGTGTGTGTGTGTGTGTGTGTGTGTGTGTGTGTGTGCCAAACCAAAGCAAAAACTAATACAGAATGTGTGGATAATGTCTTTATTGAATCGGTTGTTAGCCTAGATATTGCTTTTTCATTTAAGTAAACATTTTGGAATTGCTTACATTCTATTAATCTACGCACATCTACATTAGTAGCGTCTGCCCATGGAATGATGCTTCTGTGAAAATTCTGAAGTCAAGCGAGTCATCCAAATCAGGCAGTACCATCTGTGTTACATTTTTGGGGGCTCTTTGCAAGCTATTTCCAGTTAATAGGCTAAATATATGCAGTTGAAACCCAACACGGATTCCCACCTCTGTCTCAACAACTCAACCCCATTTTCTGTAGATAACGACCAACACACCATCACAGCTTATTGTGAAATAGACACAAACTACTTATTCTAAATTTGTGATGGGATTTTCATCACAACGCATTTTGTGTGTATTACACAATTTTCTTCCTTCATAACGCATTTCAAATTTGTTGTGGCTGATATTAGCTAAGCTAGCTAGGTGGCTAACATTATCTGGGTTAGGGTTAGGGATTAAGGTTAGGGTTAGGTTAGAGGTTAAGGTTAGAGCTAGTTAGCTAAGTAGTTAAAGGGTTAAGTTTAGGAGTTAAGTTAAAGGGTTAAGGTTAGGGTTAGCTAACATGCTAAGTAGTTGCAAAGTAGACAAAAAGTTGTAAGTAATAGCAAAGTAGCTAAAGTTATTCATGATGAGATTTGAACACACAACCTTTGGATTGCTAGAAGTTTGCGTTTTAGGTCCACCCATCCTCGCCAACCAACTTCCCTCTTATCTTTTCTGTCTTATTCATTTAAGTAACCTATTGTCTTCATTTGTGATTGTAACGCACTGTATACAAAATCATATACTGCAATTGAAAATTATTTTTTGTGCGCCTGTCACAAATTTCCAATAAGCAAATTGTGTCTATTTCACAATAATCTGTGATACTGGGTTGAGGGCGACAAGTACACAGACCTATGCTACTGAAAGGGGAGGGTGGTATGTTTTACACCTAGTTCACTAACGTCCTCACCTCCTCACTGTGAAAACCGCAATGTATGGTTGACATTCTGTGGCTGATATTTGGTATTACATGTTGGGAGCCCTCCCTATTAGCACAGTGCCTTGAAAACAATTGTACAATTTTTCCGCCAACCAAAACTATCTATCACCCTCTCTGTGACTGATTTGATAATAACATTTATTTATAATGAGAAAACTGCAGAGGCTCCATTGAATCCATGTACTGTAGGAAAAATGTATATCAGTCATTTTCAATTCAACAGACACTCAGACAGTACTCACACTATACAAACACTTCCATCCACAACAAGCACACTGTTCTCTCTTGTTGAACTTTCTGCACCCCTTTTCTTGGTCGTGAATGATTTTTCAATAACACCCCCAACAGACAGCCTCTAATTGTCTGTTTCTCCTCAAAAACTAATCCAAAAGGCATTTCTCTTTGAGAGGTTTGCAGATGAACACTAACCAAACAAACAATCCCCTTTCCTGAAGAAGGGCTAGATTTCACCTTGTATCCAGATAAGGGGTCAAATGAAATCAGCATAAAAATAATAACTCAAATAACATGAATTGTGATGAATTGCCCAGATTCTGTAACACACCTTTCCTTATCAAAAACAAATCTCTGCATAATTTTAACTGATCGCCTGTTGAAATTAATAGAAAATGGTGTTGTGCAAAAAAAAGAGAGAGCTGCCAACCCCAAGAATTCGCCCTTGTAGCAGCTTCGGGCCAATACTATCAATTGTGCTGTAGATTCGAAACCATTGTTATTCTTGCAGATGTTAGCAATAAAGGAGGGGGGGGGGGAGATGAGGGAAGAACGGGATTAAGCAAAAGCAGACGTTAGAAATTACACTGTGGGCCTGTAATCATGGGAGCCGGCTGCAGTTTAGTAGTTATGGATACCAGACCGCAGAGCACCTGACGTTCTATTGCTATATTTATATCTTTCTAAATAGGCTTTTGGCCCATCAGCCAAAATCATTCTTGTCGGCTCCTACAGCAGCAGTAAAAAGGATGTGGGGGAAAAGGAGAATTGGACTGTGTCCCGATGCTCTTAAATGGCTTCTCTTCTTATACTCTCTCTCACGACCATTCAGGTGAAAAGACAGGATAGGCTTAGGTCAAACACCATGTTGTACACCATGTACTGTACACTGACTCTCTTTACAGAACCCACACACTTACACATACTGTACATACACCAACACTCCAACACACACACACACACACACACACTACATTTGCTCACACACACACACGCAGAAGAATCTATGTACATTGTGTGCAAAAGGCATGAGGAGGTAGGCAATAAATAGGCCAAAGGAGTGAATAATTACAATTTAGCAGATTAACACAGGAGTGATAAATGATCAGATGAACATGTGCAGGTAGAGATACTGGTGTGCAAAACAGTAGAAAAGTAAATCAAGTAAAAAAAGTATGGGGATGAGGTAGGTAAATTGGGTGGGCTATATACCGATGGACGATGGACTAGGTTAGCTGCTCAGATAGCAGATGTTTAAAGTTGGTGAGGGAGATAAAAGTCTCCAACTTCAGAGATTTTTGTCATTCGTTCCAGACTCAGGCAGCAGAGAACTTGGAAGGAAAGGCGGACAAATTAGGTTTTGGCTTTAGGGATGATCAGTGAGATACACCTGCTGGAGCGCGTGCCACGGGTGGGTGTTGCCATCGTGACCAGTGAACTGAGATAAGGCGGAGCTTTACCTAGCATAGACTTGAAGATGACCTGGAGCCAGTGGGTCTGGCGACGAACATGTAGTGAGGGCCAGCCTACTAGAGCATACAGGTCGCAGTGGTGGGTGGTATAAGGTGCTTTAGTAACAAAACGGATGGCACTGTGATAAACTGCATCCAGTTTGTTGCGTAGAGTATTGGAAGCTATTATGTAGATGACATCGCCGAAGTCGAGGATCGGTAGGATAGTCAGTTTTACAAGGGTAAGTTTTGCGGCGTGAGTGAAGGAGGCTTTGTTGCGAAATAGAAAGCCGACTCTAGATTTGATTTTGGATTGGAGATGTTTGATATGAGTCTGGAAGGAGAATTTACAGTCTAGCCAGACACCTAGGCTCGTTTGGAGGTTAGATAGCACAGTGTCTAAGGAAGGGCCAGAAGTAAACAGAATGGTGTCGTCTGCGTAGAGGTGGATCAGGGAATCGCCCGCAGCAAGAGCAACATCATTGATATACACAGAGAAAAGAGTCGGCCCGAGAATTTAACCCTGTGGTACCCCCATAGAGACTGCCAGAGGACCGGACAACATGCCCTCCGATTTGACACACTGAACTCTGATTTGAGGCTATTGAAAGGAGGCTATTGAAGACTGTTTGAAACCAGCCCTGATTTGGGAAGTGTCCAACTACTTCTCTGTAATGACCCTTCGCAAAGTCGAAATACTAATACAAAATGTACTCCTAATTTCGTCTTTCCCCCATCTGACACTGTTCAGAAGACTTGAGCGAGTAGGTGAGAACAGGTGAATGTAGAAAAGTGTCACATCATAATGGCTTTTAAATTCCTTTTGATCCCTGGTTTGTCATTTCAAGCTCCGGTTATGTTTTTTTAATAATGCGCTGCGATGACAGGTGAATGGATGGTAATAAGTACACCTTATCTACATCCCTTATTTAGCTCAAGAGATTGGTTCTTAGAGAAACAATGAAAAAGCCATCAGGGGTGTTGCTCATGGAACAGTGCTTGGTAAACTTGTTGGGCTTCCCCTGAGGACTGGAACTGTAAAAAATGTACATTCAACCTCCAGTCAATCCATCCCTAATCCCCCATATCCTCAAACCACTTTGGAACAATGAGGGAGGAGATTCACAGTCCCTCTGTGAAAGAGATGCCATCTCTCGCGTTGGATTTTGTGGCCACATAAATTCTTAGGGGATATTGTAGCAATTTGCCAGGAATCTGCTTTTGTAAAAGAGCCCTGTTGTCAGACGAGGCCTCATGTCAAACTGAGGAAATTCTTGCGATCGTTTTGTAGAATCAACATGCCAAATCCTGGGCTCCCCACCACTCTGCTTCTGCTGTAGTATAACATTGGTTTGTGGTTGAATTTTTTTTCGGGTTTCTAGGAGACTTCTACACCACAGACATTCATGTTAGCTCTCTGGTAGCTTTATAGCATTAACTCTTTCGTGCACTGGTTCCGTTTCAAGTGCTTTGCAGCTTTGTTTTATGGCGGGAACACTCAAGCTCCCTAGCTAAATTGTCTGTGCAAACAACCATCCACAGTGTAAATTAATTGTGATATTTATGTATGTATTGATGAATAGTTCTCAACAAAGTTTAGTGCAGGGGGCTACCCACAGCCCCTGTGCCAAATTACTCTATTAAATAAACAGCCTATGTCTAATGTTGGGCATTAGTGTATTGAATTACCATAAACAGACCAACTGACACCTCTACAAGTCTTGAAATGGGCGCAAAAACACCAGCATTTAATTCCATATTGCTTCCAGATGAACCATTACATTATTACAAGAAAAAAGAGATGAAGGAGGGGGTTAGAACCCAGGAGAGAGGAAGTGTTGGGGGGTCAGCCTCTTGGGCTTTCAGGGATCCAGATGAACAGAAGCAGCTCCGACGGCAGCCATCGGGGATTTGTGTTTGCAGGAGTCGTCAACGGGCTAGACCAGCCTGAGATAAAGAGAGTATAGGGAGAGTCTCGGTCATGTCAACACTGGTCGGGCACACGGCGTCCTGCTCCTAAATCACTCTGTCAGCCATTTGTCAAAGGAATGCAATTATAGTGACTCGCACCCGAGCACATACCTCTATTCCTCTTCAAGGGCCTTTATCCAAACAGAAGCACCAAATTGTACAGTAAATAAAAAGTGCAATGTTTAGGTTTTTTTGCTCACTGTGACAGCATGGGCCGACGGGCGGATGTGAGACTGCACTCAGAGTAAACCTGTTGATGTACTGAGGGCAAAAAGAAAACACCAGGACGATGACACGGTTAATTACAGGCTGAAGACACAGTGCCCTAGTCTTCAATAGGACCCGCTAACCCAGTTTACGGGAGAAGTCGACGACATCACTTGTCTTGAATCTGAAGAATGTGCTATTTGATTCATGTTCTTGACATAACGCTGTTTACAATGTGAACCAAAAACGAACTCTGTGCATATTAATAAAAAAATGCTTTGATATTGTGCAAGACAAATATTCCAGAAACCCAGTAATTAGTTTTAATTGATTGTAGCCCTCATAAGTAGACTTGTTGGTTCACTTTGATACTTTGGTTCAAAGTGATTCACAGGGATTTTTGACATATAAAAACATATTGGCATAAAACAAAGACTTCAATAACTATAGGCCTGGCTAACACCGACCCCTCAGCACTAAGTCGGGTTGGTTTATGTGGGTGACTTTTTCAATTATGTAATGCACCAAAGCATGTGTACACGCAGAGGCCCATCCATCCGTCAAAAGGAATGCCCATCAGCGGACCACCATCTCTGTGGGATGCCTCCCTCCCGACCCTCTCCTGATGCTGTCACCCCTGGCCCAACCTTCCGTCATGAACCCTGAAAGGCTGCGTTGAAATATGAGGCACCTCACAGTCAAGGTCACCCTGTTCCTCCCTGCCCCGGGTTCATATTTATTTAGGGATTGGCCACCAAGCAAAGCGTGCCAGTAAGCTAATTGTTTCCCTGCCCTGGCAAATATCCAACTTCAAGGCAGGAATTATGGCATTGAAAACCACCTTCTAATTGGGAGAGGAAGAAAAAAGTGGGAAAAGAATGTAGGAGAGTTCCTGAATATCAGAGTGAGGAATCCATGTTGCTCTCCTTCCACACATTTGAGTGTGGTTGAGGTTCCTACAGTGTGGCGCTACTACCAAAGTGGTCCAAAGTACACAGGTCCAGGAGTGCGCAAGTTAATATTGGTTCCTATCACACAATCTAAAAACTGTACTGAATGGATCTGACAAAGTGGAACGAGCCCCTCTGTTTGAAAAGCCTGGGAGCGTACTGACACTGACTATTTTAGCTCAGAAAGAAAGGATTAGCTCCAAAAATGGGGTAATTTCATCCATCAATAGTATAACACTATTTCTTCTACTTTTACTTCATCGTTGCGTCTACATATACACATCCCTCTACTAGCACCCAATTTAAATTGGACGAACTATCCCCTTAAATATTTTCAATATACTAAAGTATGCATGCAAGTGTGAATGCAACGCTTCTGTCAAACTAACAATAAGCATCACCACTACACTTTATGTGAATGTATTATTGCTGATATTGAGTCCCATGGTGGAAATGCCCTATATCAAACTCAAGAGCCATGGAGGTTTTGACAAGGACTGCAGGTACTTAACAGGTTAGCGGTAAGCAACATGATAAACTTGGCAAGTACTGTATGTGTTTGGTGAAGCTTCTGAAGAAGCACCCTAGAGCTATGCTAAAGACACCAGATAGACTGGTAAGGAAAGTTGAGGAAAGTGTGACAAACTATAGTGTTGGCCATGGCACCATTTCAATCAAATATGCCAGATAACAGCTGAAAACAATTATAAATGAAAGAATATAGATAAGATAACAAACCTTGATTACTTTAACAGATATTCATATCAATGTCATTCAGCCAACAAAATGTAACACTTGAATTTGAAATGCCCAGGAAGCTTTCATTACCTCTTTCATTGAAACTAATCTTGAGTCAACACAGACATCAGGCAAAAGGCTCACACGAGAGCTGAGGAAATAGTCAGAAGAGAAAAAGAAAGATGGACCTAACGACTCGTACTTATGTAGTCATTGTAGGATTGACATGGCATTAATAAAACTTGATAGTCTCCAGGTGTGACTTCAACTTGGATCCCACAAAAATATGTAAGCATGTTTATTAAGTCAGAAGTTTACATACACTTAGGTTGTAGTCAGTAAAACAAGTTTTTTGAACCACTCCACAAATTTCTTGTTAACAAACTATAGTTTTGGCAAGTCGGTTAGAACATCTACTTTGCGCATGACACAAGTAATTTTTCCAACAATTGTTTACAGACAGATTAATTCACTGTGTCACAATTCCAGTGGGTCAGAATTTTACATACACTAAGTTGACTGTGCCTATAAACGGCTTGGAAAATTCCAGAAAATGATGTCATGGCTTTAGAAGCTACTGATAGGCCAATTGACATAATTTGAGTCAATTGGAGGTATAACTGTGGATGTATTTCAAGGCCTACCATCAAACTCAGTGCCTCTTTGCTTGACATCATGGGAAAATCAAAAGAAATCAGCCAAGACCTAAAAAAAAAAGAATTGTAGACCTCCACAATCTGGCTCATCCTTCGGAGCAATTTTCAAACACCTGAAGGTACCATGTTCATCTGTACAAACAATAGTACGCAAGTATAAATATCATGGGACCACACAGCCATCATACCGCTCAGGAAGGAGACGCGTGGCATCATGGCATCATTATGGGGTGTTGGACTTGTAACTGAAAGGTTGCGAGTTAAAATCCCCGAGCTGACAAGGTACAAATCTGTCGTTCTACCCCTAAACAGGCAGTTAACCCACCGTCATTAGGCCGTCATTGAAAATAAGAATTTGTTCTTAACTGACTTGCCTAGTTAAATAAAGGTAAAATATATATATATATACAGTGGGGCAAAAAAGTATTTAGTCAGCCACCAATTGTGCAAGTTCTCCCACTTAAAAAGATGAGAGGCCTGTAATTGTAATCATAGGTACACTTCAACTATGACAGACAAAAGGAGAAAAAAAATCCAGAAAATCACATTGTAGGATTTTTTATGAATTTATTTGCAAATTATGGTGGAAAATAAGTATTTAGTCACCTACAAACAAGCAAGATTTCTGGCTCTCACAGACCTGTAACTTCTTCTTTAAGAGGCTCCTCCGTCCTCCAATGATCCCAAACACACCGCCCGGGCAACGAAGGAGTGGCTCCGTATGAAGCATTTCAAGGTCTTGGAGTGGCCTAGCCAGTCTCCAGATCTCAACCCCATAGAAAATCTTTGGAGGGAGTTGAAAGTCCGTGTTGCCCAGCAAAAGCCCCAAAACATCACTGCTCTAGAGGAGATCTGCATGGAGGAATGGGCCAAAATACCAGCAACAGTGTGTGAAAACCTTGTTCTCTGTCATTGCCAACAAAGGGTATATAACAAAGTATTGAGATAAACTTTTGTTATTGACCAAATACTTATTTTCCACCATAATTTGCAAATAAATTCATAAAAAATCCTACAATGTGATTTTCTGGATTTTTTTTTCTCATTGTCTGTCATAGTTGAAGTATACCTAAAAAAATTACAGGCCTCACTCATCTTTTTAAGTGGGAGAACTTGCACAATTGGTGGCTGACTAAATACTTTTTTGCCCCACTGTATATGTTGTTGGGGTGCTTTGCTGCAGGAGGAACTGGTGAACTTCACAAAATAGATGGCTTCACGAGGAAGGAAAAGTATGTGCATATATTGAAGCAACATCTCAAGACATCATTCAGGACGTTAAAGCTTAGTTGCAAATGGGTCCTCCAAATGGACAATGACCCAAAAGTTGTGGCCAAATGACTTAAGGATGACAAAGTCAAGGTATTGGTATGGCCATCACAAAGCCCTGACCTCAAACCTATAGAAAATGTATGGGCAGAACTGAAAAAGCCTCTGTGCGAGCTAAGAGGTTGGAGTGTAATGCCACTTACCAAGTCCCAAAGTTGTTAGTGTGCAACTACACTTGACTGGATCAAACTTTGCTCTTTTAAAACATGATTTTAATGGCTTCCTTATTTGAATTGGCTTGGACCTCCAGAACAAAGGAGTATGCACCTGGTGGACCCTATTGGCAGTAGCACTAATGAAATGGGAACATATATAGCACATGAAGAAACAACAGATCTGTACAGAAGCCATTACAGCCATCAGAAGAGTGTACTGTAAAAGCTAAGTATTAGTTGAAAGAATGGATTTACATTGAGGGGCGAATGGTGTGGTTCTGAATGATAATATTGGTTCAAGAGCAAAACAAAGAGTTGATGGTCACTGTAAAAATATCCCTTTGCTTAGGGCCCTATACAGCTTGTTAAGTGCGGTCTTAGTGCCTGCATTGGTCTGTGGTATTAAATATACAGCGATGAAAAATATCGATGAAAACTCTTGGAAAACAGGGGCATGCAGAGTATCATAAGGTATTCTAACTGAGCTGTCATGATCGTCGTCAAGGAAATGACCGGACCAAGGTGCAGCGTTGTAAGCGTACATTCTTTGATTTTAAATGTCGCCAACAAAACAATAAACAGCAAAAAGAACGTGAAGCTCTGTAAGGCTATACATGCCACTAACAAAGACAACAACCCACAAATGAGAAACGGAACAAAGGCTGCCTAAGTATGATTCCCAATCAGAGAAAACGAAAGATAGTTGTCCCTGAATCATACCTGGCCAAAAACAAAGAACCAGAAAGCATAGACTTTCCCACCTGAGTCACACCCTGACCAAACAAACATAATCTCTACGGTCAGGGAGTGACACGAGCAAAACTGTGAGACTTACTTACCATTAGAGCTGTTGTTAACAAAGACACACAAACCTCCCTACTTACCTTAACCGAAGCAGCCGTTCAGCCGTGCATAGAAAAATCAGCTAAATGTACACTACCATTCAAAAGTTTGGGGTCACTTAAAAATGTCCTTGTTTTTTAAATACAATTTAAAAAATTGCCCATTAAAATGAGATCAAATTGATCAGAAATACAGTTTAGACATTGGTAATGTTGTAAAGGACTATTGTAGCTGGAAACGGCAGATTTTTTATGGAATATCTACATAGGCGTACAGAGGCCCATTATCAGCAACCATCACTCCTGTGTTCCAATGTGACGTTGTGTTAGCTAATCCAAGTTTATCATTTTTAGACTGACGATTTTCAGAAGAAAGTTATTTATTTCTAGCCATTTTGAGCCTGTAATCGAACCCACAAATACTGATGCTCCAGATACTCAACTTGTCTAAAGAAGGCTAGTTGTATTGCGTCTTTAATCAGCACAACAGTTTTCAGCTGTGCTAACATAATTGCAAAAGGGTTTTCTAATGATCAATTAGCCTTTTAAAATGATAAAATTGGATTAGCTAACACAATGTCCCATTGGAACACAGGAGTGATGGTTGCTGGTAATGTAGATATGTCATATAAAAATCTGCCGTACATAACCAGAAGCCATGGATGACAGGCAACATCTGCACCGAGCTACAGGATAGTGCTGTCGCTTTCATGAAGCGGGACATTAATCCGGACCCTTATAAGAAGCTGCCCAGATAAGCGAGCTTACCAGACGAGCTAAATTCCATCTATGCTTGCATCGAGGCAAGCAACACTGAACCATGCATGAGAGCACCAGCTTTTCCAGATGACTGTGTGATCTCGCATTCAGTAGCCGATGTGAACAAGACCTTTCACTAGGTTAACATTCACAAGGCAATTGGGCTCCCGATTTGCGCAGCATTCTAAGACACTGCATCTCAGTGCTAGAGGCGTCACTACAGACCCTGGTTCAATCCTGGGCTGTATCACATAATTGGGAGTCCCATAGGGCGGCACACAATTAGCCCAATGTCATACGGGTTAGGGTTTGGCCGGGGTAGGCCGTCACTGTAAATAAGAATTTGATATTAACTGACTTGCCTAGTTAAAAAAATATTAAATAACATTTCAAAAACAATGCCGAGGGGCCAGACGGATTGCCAGGATGTGTACTCAGAGCACTTGCTGACTCAGGATGACGCTGAGCCAATTGTGCGCTGCCCTATGGGACTCCCAATGTTTCAAGCAGCCAAGATAGCAAGTTTAAAAGACTATCAACCCATAGCACTGACATTTGTAGCCATAAAATGCTTTGATAGGCTGGTCATGGCTCATATCAACACCATCATCCCAGACGCACTCTAATTTTCCAATAGATACACAGATGAAACAATCTCTATTGCACTCCACCTGCCTTTTCCAACCTGGACAAGAGGAACACCAATGTGAGAACTCTGTTCATTGACTATAGCTCAGTGTTCAACACCATAGTGCCCTCCAAGCTCATCACTAAGCTCAGGACCCTGGGACTGAACTCCTCCAACCGCAACTGGATCCTGGACTTCCTGACGGGCCACCCCTAGGTGGTGAGGGTAGGAAACAACACATATTTCATGCTGACCCTCAACACGGGGGCCCTCAGGGGTGCGTGCTTAGTCCCCTCCTGTACTCATTAAGTTTGCTGATGACACGACCATGGTTGTCCTGAATTACTGACGACGATGAGACAGCCTATAGAGAGGAGGTCAGTGACCTGCCAGTGTGGTGCCAGGACAACAACCTCTCCCAAAGCGTCAGCAAGACAAAGGAGCTGATCATGAACTACAGGAAACGGAGGGCCGAGCACGCCCCCATCCACATTGACAAGGCTACAGTGGAGTGGGTCGAGAGCTTCATGTTCCTCGGTGTCCACATTATTAAGGAATTATCATGGTCCACATACACCAACACAGTCGTGACACCACAATGTCTCTTCCCCTTCAGGAGGCTGAAAAGATTTGGTATGGGCCCTTGGTACCTCAAAAAGTACTACAGCTGAACCATTCATAGCATCTTGACTGGCTGCATCACTGCTTGGTATGGCAACTGCTTGGCATCCGACCGATGGAGGTACAGAGGTTAATGCGTATGGCCCAGTACATCACATCCAGGACCTCTATACCAGGCGGTGTCAGAGGAAGGTCCTAAAAAGACTCCAGCCACCCAAGAGGTACTGATGCACCAAGTCTGGAACCAACAGGACCCTGAACAGCTTCTACCCCCAAGCCGTGAGACTGCTAAGTAGTTGGTTAAATAGTCTGGGTAGCTATTGGTTTTAACTATCTACATTGACCCTTTTTTCACTAACTCTTTTGACTCATCACATTCGCTGCTGCTACTGTTTATTATCAGTCCTGTTGCCTAGTCACTTTATCCCTACCTATATGTACATATCTACCTCAATTATCTCATACCCCTACACATTGACTCGGTATTGGTACGCTGTGTATATAGCCAAGTTATCATTCCTAATTTTGTATTCATTGCTCGTGTTACTATTTTTCTATCTTTTTTTCTCTCTGCATTGTTGGGAAGGGCCTGTAAGCATTTCCCTGTTAGTCTTCGCCTGTTTTTTACAAAGCATGTGAGAGGGAGGGAGGGAGGAAGAGAGGGAGGGAGAGAGGAAGGGAGAGAGAGGGAGGGAGATCTGCACATACAGTATATGACGTAGTACACAATTTTCGGCGACCTGTTTTGGCTCGAGCGCTACTTTCAAAACTATTGGCTAAAAAGGATGGAAATCTTCAGGAAAGTCTAAATAGACCACTAATCCTTTGTGTGTGTGTGTTTGCATGATGGTGGTGTTTGTTTGTGTATGTTCAAATTTTTGGTGGGTGAATGATGTGGTAACATTTAAATAATATTACTTTTCTCTGACCAATGTTTAGAGAGACATGTTAGACCTCAAGAAGAATTGCAAGTACAAATTATCCAAGTTCAATATGTCATGTAAACTCCGTTTCATATGGGATTTCTATAAAAATAGATAATTTCACAAGGAGGAATGTAAACTCTAACAGGGGAGCAAATTAACCGCCCGCAAATTATTGCTAAGAGTATGATGTTTTCCACCAAAAGTCCCAGTGGAATGCCTTTGCCAAGGGCATGAAATCAGAGTTACACATGTTTCTATTTGAACAGACTGTAACTGTGGTTTTGTTACGCTTTCAGAGGATGTACAGGAGAACAAGACTTGGTGCTCTGTGAATTCACTCAACATCAGAAATGTCTTCCGCTTTCTTCTGGAGACATTTAATAAGCAGGAAATCATACTTATTGTGTGTGTGTGTGTGTATTGGGGTAGTCCACGTGTCAAGAAATAGACAGAGAAATCAGTAAACATGATTCATGAGTGATTTATAAGTTCTTCATAAGAATTAAATAACTCAAACTTCACTAAACCGTGCTTTTTATGGCTTCTGATTGAGCTACAGGTCCTATATGAAGGGTCACATGACACCAATGGAGAACAATATTGGGCTGTTTCATGTAATAATAATAATTTAACCTTTTTTTAACTAGGCATGTCAGTTTTCTGCCCTAACTTCAGACTATCATCTTTTTCTGGTTGAAACTACAATCCCATTGGACTCTAAACTAGGGGACTGTGTTTCTCCAGATGTGAGAGGGGTATTGGTGAATTCTGCTGCCATTATGTGGCCACTAGACTGTAAAGATCAACACTGATTAGGATAGAAATTCCTCAGCTAGTGATTTTGTCAACCTATTTACGCATGATAGAATGATGTAGTAGGCAGCAGGTAAACTGTGATATTGAACTTTCGATTGTTAGGTTGGGGGGTTTCAGCAAATTTTCGAATGGTGGCCTTTTTTAAACCGTTATTTAACTAGGCAAGGCAGTTAAGAACAAATTCTTATTTAGAAAATGTTGTAATGTTTTTTATTTAACTCTGGTTTTGTCTCAACAAGAGGAATGTCCATGAAAATGGACAATAAAGATGTCCTGTCTCATCACTTCATGTTGACACACACCATTTTGAAGATTGCCTAGGAATTCCCGAGGGCTGCATCTAAGGTACTGCATCTCACTGCTAGAGGCATCACTACAGACCCTGTTTCGATGCCAGGCAATATCACAACCTGCCGTGATTGGGAGTCCCATAGGGTGGTGCACAATTGGCCCAGCGTCGTCCGGGTTAGGGTTTTGCCAGGGTAGGCCATCCTTTTTGGGCGGAAGGAAGCCTAGCATTGGGCCAGTTAACCCACTGTTCCTAGGCGTCATTATAAATAAGAATTTGTTCCTAACTGACTTGCCTGGTTAAGTAACTGGAGTTGGAAAGCAGCTTTGTTTCAATCAGGATTTGGAACCTCCTCCTTTGGAACCTTCCGGAGAACCTTAACACAACATATACCGGCATGCCAACATTGACAATCAAGGGGTTAGGAGGTTGTGCAATACCAGATGCCATTAAGCAAAGCAATGAGGGCAATAATAAGGGCCAGTTAACATTGGGCCAGTTAACCCACTGTTCCTAGGCGTCATTATAAATAAGAATTTGTTCCTAACTGACTTGCCTGGTTAAGTAACTGGAGTTGGAAAGCAGCTTTGTTTCAATCAGGATTTGGAACCTCCTCCTTTGGAACCTTCCGGAGAACCTTAACACAACCATATACCGGCATGCCAACATTGACAATCAAGGGGTTAGGAGGTTGTGCAATACCAGATGCCATTAAGCAAAGCAATGAGGGCAATAATAAGGCCTGGACACACTGTAAAACAGCAGAGATGCAGTAATATGTTTTACAGTACTATTTTCCTTACTTTAAAGACATATTACAGCATCCTTGCTGTAAATTTACAGGGATGCTGTAATGTTTTACAGTAAGGAAAATAGTATTGTAAAGCAAAATTACAGTATTAAGGTGGCAACTTACAGTGATATTCTACATGAAATCTAAGTAAGAAAAACAATACATTTGTACAAAAAATATATTTATTCAAATTATTAACGACATAAAAAAACGAATTAACTACAGAATTGACAATAGAAGTAGCAAAAGTTAACAAGTAACAAAATAAGAGAATCAATACAACACTAATGTAAAAAACGATATTGTGTGCCTTTGAGTGTGGGCTGTGGGGAAGAGAGAGACAAATAGAGATTTGATGTTGATTTTATTTGGATCTCCTTTAGTCCTCATTTGGACAAATCTTCCAAGAGTCCTTAAACATTAAAATACAATTCAAAATACGATCACATTTACACTTACCACAGTCCAGCACAACTTTCCTATGTATTATATATACATGGCTTTAAAGTATTGTTTAAATGTATATATTGAAAGGTTTCTGGTTTGCTCAGTTAAATTTCTTTATTGCTCTAAATCTAAATGTTATTTTGACTATTTCTCTTTTCTGTCTGGATAACACATGATGGTGGACAATCTATTCCTAGTATTTACTGAACGTCTTTTCTCTTACCAACTGGATACTGTTGTGAATAGAGTTTGGCCGTTTTAAATGGTGTATATTATGAAATTTAAAAAAGCATGTATTTTTTTCAATTATCTTGTTGATTGATGACCAACCAAGAGCATTGCACATGACTTCCAACTCTGACTCCCAGTACCAAAACTCAAAATTCAAGCCTGAAACCTTGAACAAAGACTATTGACATCTAATGGAAGCCAAAGGAATTGCAATCTGGGAGCTGGAATTGCATACGACCCATAGCTTTCCATTGTAAGAGCAAAGGCTCTCAAAAAAATATATATTCTGGTTTGTTTATCTTTGGATTTTCTGCTGCCTTATCAATTGTGTTATAGTCTCATTCATTATTTTAAACTTCAAAGTGTTTTCTATCCAATGGTACCATGGTTTTATTTCTTTCATCACATTCCCAGTGTTCCAGAAGTTTATATGCACTCAATTAGTATTTGGTAGCATTGCCTTGAAATTGCTTAACTTGGGTCAAATGTTTCGGGTAGCCTTGCACAAGCTTCCCACAATAAGTTGGGTGAATTTTGGCCCATTCCTCCTGACAAAACTGGTGTAAATGAGTCAGGTTTGTATGCTTCCTTGCTCGCACACGCTTTACTCCACAAATTTTCTATAGGATTGAGGTCAGGACTTTGTGATGGCCACCCCAATGCCTTGATTTTGTTGTCCTTAATAAGCCATTTTGCCACAATTTTGGAAGTATGCTTGGAGTCATTGTCCATTTGGAAGACCCATTTGCGACCAAGCTTTAATTTCTTGACCTATGTCTTGAGATGTTGCTTCAATATATCCACATAATGTTCCTGCCTCATGATGCCATCTATTTTGTGAAGTGCACCAGTCCCTCCTGCAGCAAAGCACCTCCACAACATGATGCTGCCACCCCCGTGCTTCACGGTTGGGATGGTGTGCTTCGGCTTGCCAGCCTACCCCTTTTTCCTCCAAACATAACAAAGGTCATTGTGGCCAAACAGTTCTATTTTTGTTTCATCAGACCAGAGGACATTTCTTCAAAAACTACAATCTCTGTCCACGTGTGCAGTTGCAAACCGTAGTCTGGATTTTTTATGGCGATTTTGGAGCAGTGGCTTCTTCCTTGCTGAGTGGCCTTTCAGCTTATGTCGATATAGGACTCGTTTTACTGTGGATATATACTTTTGTACCTGTTTCCTCCAGCATCTTCACAATGTCCTTTGCTGTTGTTCTGGGATTGATTTGCACTTTTGTTATTCGCACCAAAGTATGTTCCTCTTTAGGAGACAACTCCTTCCTGTGTGATATGACGGCTGCGTGGTCCCATGGTGTGTATACTTACATACTGTTGTTTGTACATTTGAATGTGGTACCTAAAATTGCTCCCAAGGATGAACCAGACCTGTGGAGGTCCAAATTTTTTGCTGATTTCTTTTGATTTTCCCATGATGTCAAGCAACGAGGCACTGAGTTTGAAGGTAGGCCTAGAAATACATCCACAGGTATACCTCCAATTGACTCAGATGATGTCAAACCATGACATTATTTTCTGGAATTTTCCAAGTTGTTTAAAGGCACAGCCAACTTTTGATAGATTATTTCACTTATAATTCACTGTCTGTAAACAATTGTTTTAAAAATGACTTTGTGTCATGCACAAAGTAGATGTCCTAACCGACTTGCCAAAACTATAGTTTGTTAACAAGAAATGTGTGGAGTGGTTGAAAAATGAATTTTAATGACTCATACCTCAGTGTATGTAAACTTCGGACTTCAATTGTAGTTAGTACTATTTCTATTTTTCTTATTACAATTTTCATTGTTATATTTAATTTAGTCCTGGATGTTGGAGCTCAGAGCCCTGAATCTGATAATCTAGGATTGGACCCAATCCCAATTTTAACTCTGTCTCCCTCTTGGGTATATTACGAGAGGACATCAATGCATTATGTGCTAGTCTAGAATTCAGCCAACATCAGATCGATGATCTAAGGAAAGAGAACACGAAGCTGAAAGGTACTGTAGACTATATTCATGGCAAGGTGGAGGTGGTGCAATGGGACAACAAACAACTTAAAGAAACCTTGCTTGATGTACAGTGTCGATCAATAAGGGAATCTAATATTTTCAGGGATAACGGAGTATGACAACAGCAAAGGCTGTGAGGACACTGTCCGAGACTTTGTCAACTCAACTGGAACTGCCCATAGATGTTGTGCATAATGTAACTTTCTCCAGAGTCCATTGAATGGGTAAGGCCTCTGGGAATAGGGCACAGGCATTATTGCATGTTTTGACAATTTTAAGCAAAAGGAAATGGCGAAGAGCTGTGGCAGAGAACTCAGAAACACTGATTTTGGGATGAATGATCACTTCCCCACCGAGATCAATGAAAGTAGAAAAAAATGGTATCCCATCATGGAGGAAAAGCGTTGTCTGAATCAACGAGTCTCCATGGTGATTGATAAACTTTACATCAACCTGCAACTGCATCAGGACTCTAGAGTAACTCCCTGGCTATTTTAATCCAATGTTCAAATCTGAGTTTGTGTGTTGTAGTGTACAACTTCAACTATAATGAATACATGCTCTATTGATCTCCACTATAACGAATACATGCTCTATTGATCTCCACTATAATGAATACATGCTCTATTGATCTCCACTTGACAAGGAAAGGGCTGCATATAGTTCAGGTCAATGTATGTAGCCTTCCTAACAAAAACCATTACGTTTTTAACTTGGTCAACATAAATCATATTCATATTTTGGCTTGGACCGAAACGCATTTAGATGCATCTGTAAATGATGGGCAAATAAACATTCAAGGATATAGTCTACTTAGAAGGGACAGGAATAGGAATCGTGGGGGTGTAGCACTGTACATTCAGAATCATATACCTTTTAAGAGGATGGATGACTTTAATGTATGTCAAATAGAGGCACTATGGCCTCAAGTACATCTGCCTCACCAGGCATCCATATTGGTAGGATGTGTGTATAGACCTCCTAGCTCTAAGGTGTCCTATCTGGATGACTTATGCACTGGGTTTGACCAGGACACAGTAACAGAGATATATTTATCCTGAATGATTTTAATATATATTGGAATGATCATAATAATTCAAATAGAACTAAATTGATGAGATATGCCGAGAACTGTGGTTTGAAACAAATTGTTAATGATACCTCAGGATCATTAACTAAGCCACTCTGTACCTCGTGGACTCTGATCTGGTTTTAACCTTTTTGCCTGTCCATGACCATTCTCTTGCCTACCCCTTTGGATTATTAAATATTGTAAGACTCCAACCATCTGCCTCCTGTGTCTGCATCTGGGTCTCTCGCCTTGTGCCTTGACAATTTTGGGGATTTTTTACAAAGAAAATGAATTTACTGAGCGATAATGTAAACACCCATTCTTCCAAACAAGCTATTGTCCAATGGATTGATGATCATATTCTGAGCAACAAAACCTGCTATTTTAGTCTACAAATGGTGTCAGTAGAGGAGTTCTTAAACCTATTGAAGTCATTACCCAATGGTAAATCTACAGGTTATGATCTTATGGACAATGTTTTACTTCGCTATGCTGCTCCCCAGATTACAGCTCCACTGAAATACATATTGAATTGGTCACTGGAAAAGGGAATGTTTGCAAATGTATGGAAGCATGCTAAACTGTGTCCTATTCCAAAAGACAGCAAAGAACCCATTACTCCTGCCAATTAGTCTACTCCCTTCACTCAGTAAGATATTGGAGGAGGGTATTGTGAGTAGACAAATATGGAAGTACATGGAAAAGAATGATCTGATTACAGCCAATCAGCATGCTCATTGCAACAACCATTCCACTACCACTGCATTGGTTGACATGACTGACCAGTGGCTCAATGTTATGCATAATGGCAGGTTTGTGGGTGTACTATCTTTTGATTTTAATGCAGCATTTGATTTAGTGGATCATGAAATAATTTTGACAAAATTAGTGCATAATGGTTTTAAGGAGGTAGCATTGAATTGGGTACAGTCATATCTAACTGACAGGAAACAGTCCACCTATATCAATGGTTCATTTTCTTCAACCTCATGCTTTAAACTGTGGAATATGGCAGGACAGCTGCCCTGGACCACTTCTTTACTTAATATATACCAACTACCTTCCGTATGCCTTATTTGAAACTCAAACTACTATATTTACAGATTATACTACAATTTATACAGCAAGCCAATCGGTTCAACAGATACAGCAAGCTCTACAAGTAGATTTGGAAAATATCAGGGAGTGGGTTTGCCAGGGACAAACCTGTTTTAACCAAGAAGTGGTGGTCTGTTGCACCAGGAAGAGGCCAACACAGCATCGGATACAATTTAGTATGGGAGGAGTACAAATTGAGTAAGTGGCAGAAACCAAACTACTGGGAGTGCAGCTAGACAACTGCTTATTATGGTCGTCTCTAACTAATCTATGTTTTAAAAAAATAGCACTCGCATGAATTGAGAGTCAGGTGAACTACTGTTCTGTGGTCTGGGGAAATGCATCAGCAAGAGGAATTAGGAGGCTGCAGATTGCACAGAAAAAAAGCCGCAATGATTGTTTTAATAATGTTTACAAATCTGGCATTACTCATCTCATATGTATATACTGTATTCTATACTACTCTACGGTATCTTAGTCACTTAATAATGTTTACATACAGTGCCTTGCGAAAGTATTTGGCCCCCTTGAACTTTGCGACCTTTTGCCACATTTCAGGCTTCAAACATAAAGATATAAAACTGTATTTTTTTTGTGAAGAATCAACAACAAGTGGGACACAATCATGAAGTGGAACGACATTTATTGGATATTTCAAACTTTTTTAACAAATCAAAAACTGAAAAATTGGGCGTGCAAAATTATTCAGCCCCCTTAAAACCTGTTATGGATGGTGCGAATTTTCGCAGCTTTTTGTTAAAAATCGCGCAACATTTCAAAGTCCTGCTACTCATGCCAGGAATATAGTATATGCATATGATAAGTATGTGTGGATAGAAAACACTCTGAAGTTTCTAAAACTGGTTAAATCGGGTCTGTGGCTATAACAGAACGTGTTTAGGAGTAAAAATCCCTGGTAAAACTGTTTACCAAAAACAAAACAAAAATATTCGTCCGCCATTCAATGAATTGTTTAAGACGAGAGAAAATATATGCGAACCCCCTGTAAACGCCTACAGCTTCCACACGATGTCACCATTGCTATCAATATCAGAATCATGTATCCTTGGTTACAACACGAATAGACCCCTCCCTTCTTGTGGCGCACCACAGTATGTTGTGAAACTGAAAAAATGGACAATGTTTTCCAGACTTGCTGCTATCGAATACAGATCGCCCCGTGATCAATTTGATACATCATTAACGTTTATTAATACCTAAAGTTGGTTTAGAAATGTCGTTTGAAGTGATTTGTAAAAGTTTATAGGCGACTTTTGTAATTTTAAAAAGTGACGTTGCGTCTTGTAAATTGACTTTTTGCAGCATCAGACTGGCTTTCAGCAAATTACATTTTGGGTATACAATGACAGATTTAATCGGGAAAAAGACCCAATTGTGATGTTTATGGGACATATAGGAGTGCCAACAAAGAAGCTCGTCCAAGGTAATGAATGTTTTATATTTTTTTTCTGCGTTTTGGGTAGCGCCGGCTACCGCAAAATCTGTTGTTTACGTGTCGTGCTGGTATTTTGGGGGGTGCATGCTATCAGATAATAGCTTCTCATGCTTTCGCTGAAAAGCATTTTACAAATCTGACTTGGTGGCTAGATTCACAACGAGTGTAGCTTTAATTCAGTACCTTGCATGTGTATTTTTATGAAAGTTTGAGATTTAACGAGTACTAAGTAAAGTACTATAGGTGGCGCTCT
The DNA here is from genome assembly GCF_057628025.1 of Oncorhynchus mykiss. NCBI lineage: Eukaryota > Metazoa > Chordata > Actinopteri > Salmoniformes > Salmonidae > Oncorhynchus > Oncorhynchus mykiss. The sequence continues at coordinate 47,146,419 of NC_143046.1, forward strand.
GAAATTTCCGCTGAGCGGTCCCTGTACAGGGACCACCTCCATAAAAAGGTTTTAAGTTAATATTTTGTAGCGCCACCTTTTGCTGCGATTACAGCTGTAAGTCGCTTGGGGTTTGTCTCTATCAGTTTTGCACATCGAGAGACTGACATTTTTTCCCATTCCTCCTTGCAAAACAGCTCGAGCTCAGTGAGGTTGGATGGAGAGCATTTGTGAACAGCAGTTTTCAGTTCTTTCCACAGATTCTCGATTGGATTCAGGTCTGGACTTTGACTTGGCCATTCTAACACCTGGATATGTTTATTTTTGAACTATTCCATTGTAGATTTTGCTTTATGTTTTGGATCATTGTCTTGTTGGAAGACAAATCTCCGTCCCAGTCTCAGGTCTTTTGCAGACTCCATCAGGTTTTCTTCCAGAATGGTCCTGTATTTGGCTCCATCCATCTTCCCATCAATTTTAACCATCTTCCCTGTCCCTGCTGAAGAAAAGCAGGCCCAAACCATAAGGCTGCCACCACCATGTTTGACAGTGGGGATGGTGTGTTGCTTTTACGCAAAACATAACGTTTTGCATTGTTGCCAAAAAGTTCAATTTTGGTTTCATCTGACCAGAGCACCTTCTTCCACATGTTTGGTGTGTCTCCCAGGTGGCTTGTGGCAAACTTTAAACAACACTTTTTATGGATATCTTTAAGAAATGGCTTTCTTCTTGCCACTCTTCCATAAAGGCCAGATTTGTTGTCCTATGGACAGAGTCTCCCACCTCAGCTGTAGATCTCTGCAGTTCATCCAGAATGATCTTGGCTGCATATCTGATCAGTCTTCTCCTTGTATGAGCTGAAAGTTTAGAGGGACGGCCAGGTCTTGGTAGATTTGCAGTGGTCTGATACTCCTTCCATTTCAATATTATCGCTTGCACAGTGCTCCTTGGGATGTTTAAAGCTTGGGAAATCGTTTTGTATCCAAATCCGGCTTTAAACTTCTTCACAACAGTATCTCGGACCTGCCTGGTGTGTTCCTTGTTCTTCATGATGCTCTCTGCGCTTTTAACGGACCTCTGAGACTATCACAGTGCAGGTGCATTTATACGGAGACTTGATTACACACAGGTGGATTGTATTTATCATCATTATTCATTTAGGTCAACATTGGATCATTCAGAGATCCTCACTGAACTTCTGGAGAGAGTTTGCTGCACTGAAAGTAAAGGGGCTGAATAATTTTGCACGCCCAATTTTTCAGTTTTTGATTTGTTAAAAAAGTTTGAAATATCCAATAAATGTCGTTCCACTTCATGATTGTGTCCCACTTGTTGTTGATTCTTCACAAAAAAATACAGTTTTATATCTTTATGTTTGAAGCTTGAAATGTGGCAAAAGGTCCCAAAGTTCAAGGGGGCCGAATAATTTCGCAAGGCACTGTATCTGGCATTATCCATCTCATATGTACAGTGGGGCAAAAAAGTATTAAGTCAGCCACCAATTGTGCAAGTTCTCCCACTTACAAAGATGAGAGAGGCCTGTAATTTTCATCCTAGGTACACTTCAACTATGACAGACAAAATGAGAAAAAAAAAATCCAGAAAATCACATTGTAGGATTTTTAATGAATGTATTTGCAAATTATGGTGGAAAAATAAGTATTTGGTCAATAACAAAAGTTGATCTCAATACTTAGTTATATACCCTTTGTTGGCAATGACAGAGGTCAAACGTTTTCTGTAACTCTTCACAAGGTTTTCACACACTGTTGCTGGTATTTTGGCCCATTCCTCCATGCAGATCTCCTCTAGAGCAGTGATGTTTTGTGGCTGTTGCTGGGCAACACGGACTTTAAACTCCCTCCAAAGATTTTCTATGGGGTTGCGATCTGGAGACTGGCTAGGCCACTCTAGGACCTTGAAATGCTTCTCACTCCTTAGTTGCCCTGGCTGTGTGTTTCGGGTCGTTGTCATGCTGGAAGACCCAGCCACGACCCATCTTCCATGCTCTTACAGAGGGAAGGAGGTTGTTGGCCAAGATCTCGCGATACATGGCCCCATCCATCCTCCCCTCAATACAGTGCAGTCATCCTGTCCCCTTTGCAGAAAAGCATCCCCAAAGAATGATGTTTCCACCTCCATGCTTCACGGTTGGGATGGTGTTCTTGGGGTTGTACTCATCCTTCTTCCTCCAAACACGGCGAGTGGAGTTTAGACCATAAAGCTCTATTTTTGTCTCATCAGACCACATGACCTTCTCCCATTCCTCCTCTGGATCATCCAGATGGTCATTGGCAAACTTCAGACGGGCCTGGACATGCACTGGCTTGAGCAGGGGGACCTTGCGTGTGCTGCAGGATTTTAATCCATGACTGCGTAGTGTGTTACTAATGGTTTTCTTTGAGACTGTGGTCCCAGCTCTCTTCAGGTGAGATCTTGCATGGAGCCCCAGACCGAGGGTGATTGACCGTCATCTTTCTAATAATTGCGCCAACAGTTGTTGCCTTATCACCAAGCTATTTGCCTATTGTCCTGTAGCCCATCCCATCCTTCTGCAGGTCTACAATTTTATCCCTGATGTCCCTGATGTCCTTACACAGCTCTCTGGTCTTGGCCATTGTGGAGAAGTTGGAGTCTGTTTTATTGAGTGTGTGGACAGGTGTCTTTTATACAGGTAACAAGTTCAAACAGGTGCAGTTAACACAGGTAATGAGTGGAGAACAGGAGGGCTTCTTAAAGAAAAACTAACAGGTCTGTGAGAGCCAGAATTCTTACTGGTTGGTAGGTGATCAAATACTTATGTCAATGCAATAAAATACTTAAAAATGATACAATGTGATTTTCTGGATTTTTGAAGTGTACCTATGATAAAAAGTACAGACCTCTACATGGTTTGTGAGTAGGAAAACGTGCACAATCGGCAGTGTATCAAATACTTGTTCTCCCCACTGTATATAGTGTATTCTATACTATTCTACTGTATCTTAGTTCGTTCCGCTCTGACATCGCTCGTCCATATATGTATATAGTCTTCATTCATTCCTACTTAGATTTGTGTGTATTGGGCATATGTTGTGTAATTTGTTAGCTATTACTGCACTGTCGGAGCTAGACGCACAAGCATTTCGCTACTTGATTTGAACAAATACAATTAAGACAGCTAGATACACCTACCTCATACCCTAGCAAACTAATACATTGCTATAGCCTACACAATATCACACATTTTCCTTTTTAGCTGTGCCACCAAATGTTTGCATACTACTGGTAAAGTGAACAGGTTTAGCTTTTAAATTAAACAAATGGTTAGTGGGAAAGGCAATATGGACAATCCTAAACAATGATTTATGTCGCACAGATGAGAGCCAAGTGAACCAAATCACACAGGGTTGTGACAGCTAAGGAGGACACTGTTGGAGTGTTTATGCCAATTATGCTTTTCCCATTTGAGTAAATAAATCACGGTGACATCTAGATGGCTACCAAATATTATTTATTTCTTGAGTAGGCTGCTATCCTACATGAAATATTTGCAACGTTACTAGTTTCCACCGCGACAATGTGTTAGGCTACAGCCTTACAGTAGGTCGGCAGGCACCTCAATACAACATGGTGCCCTGGTCATTCGCATCAGCTTGAGCAGCTCGCGAGTACGGCCCACAACGCGGTTTATGTGTAAAATGCGGCCCGTCAATTCCCAAAAATATGGGTAATCTTTTGAACTGCTGGAAACGAGCCATTTTCTCTGTAGTAATGGCACTCAGAGGCTGCGATATAGCCTGTAATCACAATATTCTCTGGGTGATGCTTTTCTAGGTTGCACAGATATTTACGAGCAATTTAGAGCAAACCGAAATGGATTTTGTCAACTTGAGCTAGCTAGCTAATGAACGTTAGCCAGCTATCTAGCTAGGTTAGCTAAGGAAATGTTGTCACGTTCGTTGAATGTAGGAGACCAAGGTGTATGAATACATGAATACATGTTACTTTTAATAGAGACGGACACTATACAAACTATACAAAATAACAAAACGACCGTGACGCTATAATATAAATGTGCAGACACAGGCAACTAGACATAGACAATAACCCACGAAATACCCAAAGATGGCTACCTAAATATGGTTCTCAATCAGAGACAATGAGAAACAGCTGCCTCTGAGAACCAATCCAGGCAACCATAGACTTACAAAACACCTAGAATGTAACAACCCCATAAACATACAAAACCCCTAGACAGTACAAAAACCCATACATCACCCATGTCACACCCTGACCTAACCAAAATAATAAAGAAAACAAAGAATACTAAGGTCAGGGCGTGACAAATGTTCAGTAATCCAACGTTGGCTAGCAGTAAATATACTTATAAACAAGGAAAGGTAGCTTCCCAGCAGCTGCTCAAAATATTATTCCATTTCACAGCCGCTTCATGAGGATATTTACCAAAATAGTCTGAGCTTCATGTGTCTCACCCGACAGCATAAGGTTGGTGCCTGAAATGGATAATTTGAATCTACAGTAGGCATAAGCTATTACGTATAGTCATTTTTACAGGAGGCTTCCGAATTACAGTTAATAACAGTATTTTCCAGCATTTTACCCATACTGCAGTGCCTTCTACAGCATGCATGCTACAAAACACATTTATGGTATTATACTGTGCATCCTACAGTGTTTTACTGTTGAAATTACTAAAAAGTCTATGCTGTAGTACACAAAATTGTCATTTTACTGGGATTGGTAAGCAGTTTATCAGCATTTTTGTTTCATGTACAGTATGTATGCTACAGGGATATGTTCAAATGTGAATGCACTCAAACTTAATCAAACCTTAAACAAAGTAAAAGAGTGGTAAAAATGTACCCTATACAACACTATCCCCTCATGTACTAATAAAAAGATCAATGTGAAATAATCAAAGAGTGAGATATTGGGGCCGTCTTAGATTGCTGTCAAGCATGATTAATGTGGAGGTCTGGGGGCCGACTGCTAAGTTTGTCTGTGAGTGGCAGAGGCAGAGATATTATTTCCTGTCCTGATGTTGCTGAATGATTAGGATTGGTTGACATTGTGGTTGGGTGTGTGGCTTGGATGAGGGGCTGATTACACAGGGGCAAGAATACTGGGGCAAGCCGCTTGGGAACCACATATACTACTGGCTTCCGGAAGTGAATGCAGTCAGAGAGAGCCACGGAAAGCTGTACCACTGAGTGTATGAGAGCTAGAGACATTTTAAATGAAAACCTAGAGTTCTTGAAATGTTGAGACATAAATTGAGCTCACAGTCTGCGACCTTTGTGTCCCTTTTGGATGATCTATCTATCCTTTAAAGGCAAGCCAACAGTGAGATAGAGATGATGGGATGGAGGGTGGTATGGTGGCTGACAATACAATTCTTACACATAATTTCCTTTAAGCCAAAAGGGGGATAGGACATTTTTTGTGCAAAAAGAACTTCAGTTATAAACCATTTCGGCACTCAACATAATCACCACTTTGTTTGATAAGACGGAAGAGAACACAGAGATAAAGTTTGTTCTGTCGATACAAATATTTGGTCGTTCTCCCAATGATCCTATACTCTGTGCCAAAGTCCACTCATGTCGGTCAAGATGTCAGCAGACTGCACAGATGGATTCATTACAACAAGACACTTGAGATAAGCTTTCCAGACAAAGAAATAGGACAAAACGAGAAGGTTGGGAACTAATAAGGAAAAGTACATTTTGGTGGCTCGGATAAGCCTGAGTTTGTATTTAGCTTGATTGTTGGCCATTGCTGTATAAGCCCAAAAATATTTAAAGTAGAATTTGCAGCCAGACGGAACAATAATTAATTGCTTATGAAAACGTGTACCTGCCAAAGACCATATAACATACTGTAAATCTTTGTTAGATGAAGGATCATAATCTAGGAATTCCAAGACATAAAATATATTAGACTGAGCTACTTGACTGGTGGGGCCCTGAAGCAATTTAGCGTCATCCTCATAAAGAAACCATTTGGTGGGCTTGGACCTATGTCCTGTTTACTCTTGGCTGGTTCCCCGCTTCTTGCCCCAGTTTATTTGATTAAACTATGTAAAGAGATGCATTTTTATGTACGCATTTCGAATCAATCTATGTCTAACAGGCAAGGGTTTTGGTACAACAACATCCTTGAATGACTTCATGAAATCAAACTTATCATTAAACATTGTACATCTACTTTTTGGGGCACAACAATGGATTACAGAATGCCTTAAATGGCATATCTAGCAGAAGTAGTGATGTTTGAAGGGTAGTTTGAGTTTTGAGAGTTTTGAGAGATCAAAGCCCCTGTCTGTCAGTAAGTTTGGATGTGGAACAAGAGCCACAGAAACCACACAAACCTCCCATAGATTGCTGAAATAAACAAATCCACCCACAACTTAAAGGGTAGATAGCATAAACATAACCACATGTAACAAATTAATTTCAAATCAAAAGAAATTATATTAATCATATGCGCCAAATACAACAGCTAACCAACAATGCAGTTTAAAAATATGAATAAGAATAAGAACTAAATGTAACAAATAGTTTTAAAGAGCATCAGTAAAATAACAATAGCGAGACTATATACAGGGTGTACCGGCACAGAGTCAATATGCGGGGGCACCGGTTAGTCGAGGTAATTGAGATAATATGTACATGTAGGTAGAGTTATTAAAATGACTACGCATAGATAATAACAGAGAGTAACAGCGGCGTAAAAAAAAGGGGGGGGACAATGCAAATAGTCTGGTTAGCCATTTGATTAGATGTTCAGGAGACTTATGGCTTGGGGGTAGAAGCTGTTTAGAAGCCTCCTGGACCTAGACTTGGCGCTCCTGTACCTCTTGCTGTGCGGTAGCAGAGAGAACAGTCTATGACTAGGGTGGCTGGAGACGTGGACAATTTTTAGGGCCTTCCTCTGACACCACCTGGTAGAGATCCTGGATGGCAGAAAGCTTGACCCAAGCTTGACCCAAGTGATGTACTGGGCCGTACGCACTACCTTCTGTAGTGTCTCGTGGTCGGAGGCCGAGCAGTTGCCATACCAGGCATTGATGCAATCATGCTCTCGATGGTGCAGCTGTAGACCCTTTTGAGGATCTGAGGACCCATGCCAAATCTTTTCAGTCTCCTGAGGAGGAATAGGTTTTGTCGTGCCCTCTTCACGACTGTCTTGTTGTGCTTGGACCATGATAGTTTGCTGGGGATGTCGACACCAAGGAACTTGAAGCTCTCAACCTGCTCCACTACAGCCCTGTCGATGAGAATGGGAGCGTGCTCGGTCCTCCTTTTCCTGTAATCCACAATCATCTCCTTTGTCTTGATCACATTAATGGAGAGGTTGTTGTCCTGGCTCCACATGGCCAGGTCTCTGACCTCCTCCCCATAGGCTGTCACGTCTGTTTAAAGGTCTTACATCGGCTGCGGAGAGTGTGATCACACAGTCATCAGGAACAGCTGGTGCTCTCATGGGTGTTTCAGTGTTATGTGCCTCGAAGCGAGTATAGAAGTAGTTTAGCTCGTCTGGTAGGCTCATGTCACTGGGCAGCTCTCGGCTGTGCTTCCCTTTGTAGTCTGTAATGGTTTGCAAGCCCTGACAAATCTGATGAGCGTCAGTAATCCGTGGCTTCTGGTTGGGGTATGTGCGTACGGTCACTGTGGGGATGACGTCATCAATCCAATTATTGAAGAAGCCAATGACTGCTGTGGTGTACTCCTCAATGCCATAGGAAGAATCCCAGAACATATTCCTGTCTGTGCTAGGAAAACAGACCTGTAGCTTACCATCTGCTTCATCTGACCGCTTTCTTATTGACAGAGTCACTGGTGCGTCCTGCTTTAATTTTAGCTTGTAAGCAGGAATCAGGAGGATAAAATGATGGTCAGATTTGCCAAATGGAGGGCCAAGGAAAGCTTTGTACCCGTCTCTGTGTTTGGAAAAAAAGCGGTCTAGATTTTTTTTCCCCCTCTGGTTGCACATTTACCATGTTGATAGAAATTTGGTAAAACAGATTTATTAAGTTTCCCTGCATTAAAGTCCCCAGTCCCCGTCGCCTCTGGATGAACATTTTCCTGTTTGCTTTCGGCGAAATACAGCTCATTGAGTACGGTCTTAGTGCCAGCATCAGTCTGTGGTGGTATGTAGACAGCTACAACAAATACAGATGAAAACTCTAGGTTAGATTGTGTGGTCTACAGCTTATTGTGAGATACTCTACCTCAGGCGAGCAAAACCTAGAGACTTCCTTAGATATCTTGCACCAGCTGTTGTTTACATATATGCATAGTCCTCCACCCCTTGTCTTACCAGACGATGCTGTTCCATGCTGCCGATAGCGTATAACCAGCTAGCTGTATGTTGATAATGTCGTTGTTCAGCTCTGTGAAGCATAATATATTACAGTTTTTAATGTCCCATTGGTAGTTTAATCTTCCTCGTAGGTTGGTGATTTTATTTTCAAAAGATTACACGTTTGCTAGTTAAACTGAAGGCAGGGTTTATTCGTTCGCCACAAATTCTCAGAAGGCAGCCCAACCTCCATCCCCTTTTTCTCCGTCGTCTCTTCACGCAAATGACAGGGATTTGGGCCTGTTCCCGGGAAAGCAGTATGTCGCTCACGTCGGGCTCGTCGGACTGGCAGAAACTTTGAAAAAAAAGTTTCTGCCAGTTTGTGGTGAGTAACCGCTGTTCTGATGTCCTCAAGTTATTTCAGATCATTAGAGACGGTAGCCGCAACATTATGTACAAAATAAGTAAAACAAATAAGTTATAAACAATGCAAAAAATTAACATAAAAACACAATCGGTTAGGAGCACGTAAAACACCAGCAATCAGCAAAAAAACATCTGGTTCAGATGGTTTAGACCCTTTCTTCTTCAAGGTTTCTGCCCAATGTCATCGCCAAGCCTATCTCTGACCTTTTTAATCTGTCTCTCCTCTCTGGGGAGGTTCCGATTGCTTGGATGGCAGCCACGGTGCGTCCTTTATTTAAAAGGGGAGATCAAGCTGATCCTAACTGTTATAGGCCAATTGTTGGAAAAACTTGTCAATAATCAACTGACTGGCATTATTTATGTCAATTAGTATTCTCTTGGGTATGCAACCTGGTTTCCGCTCGGGTTATCGATGTGTCACTGAACCTTAAAAGTCCAAAATTATGTCACCATTGCCCTTGATTCTGAGCAATGTTGTGCTGCTATTTTTATAGACTTTGCCAAAGCTTTTGATACGGTAGACCATTCCATACTTGTGGGCCAACTAAGGAATATTGGTGAGGGGTCTTTGGCCTGGTTTGCTAACTACCTCTCTGAAAGAGTGCAGTGTCTAAAGTCAGAACATCTGCTGTCTCAACCACTGCCTGTCACCAAGGGAGTACCCAAGGCTCAAACCTAGGCCCCACATTCTTCTCAATTTACATCAACAACATAGCTCAAGCAGTAGGAAGCTCTCTCATTCATTTAAATGCAGATGATACAGTATTATACTCAGCTGGCCCCTCCCTGTATTTTGTGTTAAACACTCTGCAACAAATCTTTTTCGGTGTCCAACAAGCTTTCTCTGCCCTTAACCTTGTTCTGAACACCTCCAAAACTAAGGTAATGTGGTTTTGTAAGAAGAATGCCCCTCTCCCCACTGGTGTGATTACTACCTCTGAGGGTTTAAAGCTCATACAACTACTTGGGAGTATGGCTAGACGGTACACTGTCCTTCTCCGAGCACAAATCAACGTTTCAGGCTAAGGTTAAATCTAGACTTTGTTTCCTCTGTTGTAATTGCTCCTCTTTCACCACAGCTGCCAAACTAACCCTGATTAAGGTGACCATTTTACCCATGCTAGATTATGGAGACGCAATTTATAGATCAGCAGGTAAGGGTGCTCTCGAGCAGTTAGATGTTCTTTACCATTCGGCCATCAGATTTGCCAGCAATGCTCCTTATAGTACACATCACTGCACTCTATACTACTCGGTAAACTGGTCATATATGTATACCCATCGCAAGATCCAATGGTTGATGCTTATTCATAAAACCCTCTTAGGCCTCACTCTCCCCTATCTGAGATACCTACTGCAGCCCTCATCCTCTACATACAACACCCGTTCTGCCAGTCACATTCTGTTAAAGGACCCTAAAGCACACAGCTAGCGACTGGAACGAGCTGAAAAAAAACACTCAAACTGGACCGTTCAATCTCAATCTCTTCATTCAAAGACTCAATCATGGACACTCTTACTGAAAATTGTGGTTGCTTCGCGTGATGTATTGTTGTCTCTACCTTCTTGCCCTTTGTGCTGTTGTCTGTTCCCAAACATGTTTGTACCATGTTTTGTGCTGCAACCATGTTGTCCTGCTGCCATGTTATGTTGCTACCATGATGTTGCATGTTGTGTTGCTACCATGCTGTGTTTTCATGTGTTCTGCTATGTTGTTGTCTTAGGTCTCTCTTTATGTAGTGTTGTGGTGGCTCTCTTGTCATGATGTGTGTTTTGTCCTATATTTTTTAATCCCAGCCCCCGTCCCCGCAGGAGGCCTTTTGCCTTCTGGTAGGCCGTCATTGTATGTAATAATTTGTTCTTAACTGACATGCCTAGTTAAATAAAGGTTAAATAAAAGAACATGTCAACATTTCTGTTGTATGATGTAATATGAAGTACCCAGCAAGCCAGCCTATTCCCTATAATGTAAACTCCAACAGAAATAACTTCAAATGTATAACTTCAAATTAAACCAAATCATTTGCACTCATGATGTCAAGTTCTGACCTTAGTTCCTTCCTATGTCTTTGTGTTAGTTTGGTCAGGGCAAGAGTTGGGGTGGGTAGTCTATGTTCTTTTTTCTGTGTGTTTGGCCTGGTATGGTTCTCTCTCTTCGTTGTTATTTTGTGTAGTGTTCAGTTTTTCAATTAAATTATGACGAACACTTACCACGCTGCATAATGGTCCGATCCTTCTTACTCTTCCTCAGATGAAGAGGAGTTTCGTTACAGAAACACCCACCAGAAAAGGACCAAGCAGCGTGGTAACCTGGAGCAGAGGGTTCTGGACTCCTGGACTTGGGAGGATATTTTGGACGACAAGAGACCCTGTGCACAGGCTGGGGAATATGATATGAGGAGGCAGCACGGCAGCGCGACAGGCACGAGAGGCAGCCCCAAAATATTTTTTGGGGGGCACACTGGGGGTGTGGCAGAGTCAGGTTGGAGACCTGAGCCCACTCCTCGTTTTTACCGAAAGCAGCGTTGTACTGGTCAGGCACCGTGTTATGCGGTGGAGCGCACGGTGTCGCCAGTACGCGCTCATAGCCCAGAACGCTATAGGCCAGCCCCCCAAGTGCCATGCGAGTGCCATGCGAGATTGGTCATCCAGCCAGGACGTGTTGTGCCGGCTCAGGGTGTCTGGTTTCGGCCCAGGGTATCCTGCGCTGGCTCTGCGTGCTGTGTCTCCAGGGGGCTGGAAGGGTGCAGTGCATCCTATGCCTGCGCTCCACCAGTGCCGGGCGAATGTGGGCATTGAGCCTAAGTATGCACCAGATCTCCAGTGCTCCCCCACAGCTCGGTTCAACCTGTGCCTGCATTCTGGAGGGTAGGGCTAAAGCGGTCATCCAGCCTGGAGGAGTGGTGCCAAGGCTGCGCACCAGAGCTCCAGTGCTCCCCCACAGCCCGGTCCATCCGGTGCCTCCTCCACACACCAGGCCTCCTGTAGGTCTCCCCAGTCTGGTGGGTCTTGTGGCAGCCCCACGCACCAGGCTGTCTCTCCATCTCCTCCCTCCAGGTTCTTTCTCCAAGCCAGAGCCGCCCGTCAGTCCGGAGCTGCCAGAGCCGCCCGTCTGTCCTGAGCTGCCGGAGCCGCCCGTCAGTCAGGAGCTGCCGGAGCCGCCCGTCTGTCCTGAGCTGCCGGAGCCGCCCGTCTGTCCTGAGCTGCCAGAGCCGCACGTCTGTCCTGAGCTGCCGGAGCCGCCCGTCTGTCCTGAGCTGCCGGAGCCGCCCGTCTGTCCGTCTGTCCTGAGCTGCCGGAGCCGCCCGTCTGTCCTGAGCTGCCGGAGCCGCCCGTCTGTCCTGAGCTGCCGGAGCCGCCCGTCTGTCTTGAGCTGCCAGAGCTGTATGATCCTTCTTACTCTTCCTCAGACGAAGAGGAGTTTCGTTACACATGACTACTGTTTTCAATAACATTTTCACGTAACTTACGAGCAAATACTTTATGAATTTATTGATAATCAACTCGCAAGGTTGCTAGCCAACTAGCTGGCTAATGTTAGCCCTAGTAGCCCTATAACGTTAGCCCTACCAACTATTGTTACATTCCATTCGGAAAGTATTCAGAACCCTTGACTTTTTCCACATTTTGTTAGGTTACAGTCTACACACAATATCCCATAATGACGAAGCAAAAACATGTTTGCTAATTTATAAAAATTTAAATAAACTCATATATCACATTTACATAAGTACTCAGACCCTTTACTCAGTACTTTGCTGAATCAGCTTTGGCAGCGTTTACAACCTCGAGTCTTCTTGGGTATGATGCACCAATCTTGGCGCACCTATATTTGGGGAGTTTCTCCCATTGTTCTCTGCAGATCCTCTCAACCTCTGTCAGGTTGGATGGGGAGCGTTGCTACACAGCTATTTCCAGGTCTGTCCAGAGATGTTGGATTGTGTTCAAGTCCGTGCTCTGGCTGGGCCACTCGAGTACATGCAGAGACTTGTCCCAAAGCCACTTCTGCATAGTCTTGGCTGTGTGGTTGTCTTGGCTGCATTGTCTTGGCTGTGTGGTCTGGGGTGAAAAATATCCCCACAGCATGATGCTGCCACCAACATGTTTCACCGTAGGGAAGGTTCCAGGTTTGCTCCAGACGTGACGCTTGGCATTCAGGCCAAAGAGTTCAATCTTGATTATATCAGACCAGAGAATCTTGTTCTTCATGGTCATTGAGTCTTTAGGTGCCTTTTGGCAAACTCCAAGCGGGCTCTCATGTGATTTTTACTGAACAGATTGCAGGAGCACTGCAGAGATGGTTGTCCTTCTGGAAGGTTCTGCCATCTCCACAGAGGAACTCTAGAGCTCTGTCAGAGTGACCATCAGGTTCTTGGTCACCTCGCTGATGAAGGCCCTTCTCAGTTTGAAAACTGGTACCCATCCCCAGATCTGTGCCTCAACACAATCCTGTCTCGGAGCACTATGGACAATTCCTTTGACCTCAAGGCTTGGTTTTTTGCTTTGACATGCACTGTCAACTGTGGGACCTTATGTAGAAAGGTGTGTGCCTTTCCAAATCATGTCCCATCAATTGAATTTATCACAAGTGGACTCCAATCAAGTTGTAGAAACATCTCATGGATGATCAATGGAAATAGGATCCAACTGAGCTCAATTTCGAGTCTCATAGAAAAGGGTTGGAATACTTAGGTAAATAATGTATTTCTGTTGCTTTTTAAATACATTTGCCAATATTTCTAAAAAACAGTTTTTTCTTTGTCATTATGTGATATTGTGTGTAGATTGCTGAGGACAATTTTTGGGGGGGAATAAGGCTTTAATGTAACAAAATGTGGAAAAGGTCAATGGGTCTCTGAATACTTTCCAAAGGCACTGTATGTTAGCTATGAATTAGTCAGCCAGTTGCTATAAACACCCAGCTTACAGCTACATTAAAGTAAATCAAAGTTTTGGAAATGCATAATGCCATCTAACCAAATATCAAAGAACGTTAGCTATATGCAGTTATCTTAGCCAGCAAGCTATTTAGCCATCTAACGCTGGCTATTAGCATAGCCAGCCTAGCCAACCAGCATGGTTATAGTCGGCAAGCAAGAGCCAAACTACCGGAGACCAGTTGGAACACAACTAACACAGCACAGCTAAGACATAACCACAGATCAAAAAAGCAGAGACTTACAGATTGATTGCTTGGGCCCATCCGATGGTAAGAATCAGGGAAAATGTTGTAAAAAAAAAATTGCGAGAAAAATCCAAAATAGATTGATTCCAGATGTCAGTGAGCTAACACGCTTAGCACTAAGCCAAGGTTGAAAAAGTTACAAACTCCCGTAGCTTACTTCACAGAGAACATGCCAAAAATTTGGCAAAACAAAAAGGAGGTACTAATGTTACACAATTAGAGCAAGCAGGTATGATTTTTTTCTTTAGGTTTGAGCCCACTGGGAAGAAGGCTCCAGAGCCTGCAGTGCTAACAAGTTCCCACTAGATGACACAGCCACAAAGTCCGTGAAGAGCATGTAGTTTGGCTAACGTTAGCCAGCTTGTACTATCTACTGAGCTAGCATACGATCAAGGTAGCACAAAGTAGATCCTCTATATTGAGGTTGAGAAATAGTGCATTGTGGGAAGTTTAGAAGATATCTGTAAGTAAGTTAATAAAAATGTAATAAACCAAAAACATAACCATGTTTGTAGTTATAGGTAACCAGATCGTGACTGCAACTAAGTTACTAAGTCTTTGACCACACTGTATTGTTACATTGGTGAGTAAAAACATCAGAGTTCAATGGGGGTAAAACTGTTGGTATGCATACCATTAAAGAGTGTCCAACAAGCACAGTTGTTCTTATGGTGGATTAATATTGTACAGGGGTTTGGGAAACAAATGCTAATCTAAAATATATGCAGGGTCAGCCGGTACTAGGCTATTTCTGTGTAAACTGGCAGCAATTTTCTTCAGTGGAATACCATAAAGTAAAGGAATCTTTTGCAACATTTTCTGCTGCTATTTGAATTACAACAAAGGAGTTGCAAATGAAAAACAGCTGTCAGTGGTAGCAATAAGCATAGACTGAGGCAGAGAATTGTAGCCATATATGTGAACTTGTAGAGCTAGCAAACTGGGGCTGTGTACTCCCTCTATAGTACTGTAGAAACACTGTCCTCTAGGTGTTATACAGGTGTTATAGGAGTACACAAGTCTTTTCACGTTTTACATTCTTTGTTGGCCATGCTCATCTTTTCTCTCAGAATGCCAACCATCAACTGAAATAAATAGATTCCAAACTTGTATAGGGGGGAGCCTACAGAGTTAGTGATATAGGGGAAACACTGATGCAGACCCTATCGGAGTAGGACAATACAGACGGCAGCTGTCAAGGGGGAGTACGTGCCAAAGCTAACAGTACTGAAGGGCTCTGCCATGCTGGACTGATTAAGTCCCCAACCTCCTTTTAGCATTGACTGACAGAGCTGGAGAGAACAGTATTCAATGATGTAACCCGTTTTACACGCATGGGTGGGTAAGTGTTTTGCAGTCTGTGGTATTAAGGTATTTATGTGAGGGAGAGAAAATAAAGAAATCAGTTTCAAATAAATTCAGTTGTTTTTCTTTATGACAGCCCTTTTGTCCTTGTATTTTCCAGATTTTTTGTTGTTGATGAATTTCAAAGTTTTCTCTTTCAATCAGATCAAATGAGCTCCAAAATGCCGCACATGTGTACTGAAGTGGTAACCCTCTGACTTCACCAGAGGAAAAAGAGGGTTTGTTCATTCAGGAACAAGGACACCAAAGCAAACATACTGCAACCTGTTTTAAATTGTCTTGACGTGACCAAAATGACATGCCTACACGTGTATGTTTGTGTGTGTTTCTGTTTGTTTGTTCTCACAGTCTTACTGCAGAATTAGGCGTTTATCCACGTTTCTCCAAAAGCCAAATTTCTAAATTCGTCCAAACGTAAAATGTAGGAGGTTAAGGGTAAAAGTTTTTGATAGGAGTAAAACATTAAGTTTAGGCACTCATTCCGAATGGTTAAAGCCAAAATCCGTAGGTTGTGGGCCCCACTTCCTATGCCGCCCCACTTCTTGTGTAGTGCTTTCACTTTGAACAAAAACATGGGGATTGAGCCCTAAGCCGCCTTGGGCTGGCCTTCTAGGATAGGTGTGTCTTTGCGTTAATCCTGCCTACTGGAATGACCCTGCTGCCCCGGAGCTGGAGAGGAAGTGAATGTCACTTGTAACCTAACGTTATAGACGCCAGAAGCAAACAGAGCAGACGAAGACAACAAGCATCATTCTCTGTTCTTGGGTCTGAATCAACTCGACCGCTAAAGGAAAAAAAGAAGCGAGAAAAAAAAATACAAAAAACAGATAAACATTGGAAAACATTTTGAAAAGTGGAAGAGTGATGCCAAAATGGACTAGTAACATTACGTAAGTGTTGGGTTGCGTATTTAGTCTGCAAGCTATGTTAGCTGCTAACCTTAGTGTGGTCAATATTCAAGCTCACTAACAAGGCTACTTAGCTAACATCTTCTGTATTCTGACTGTTTCGTACCCAAAGGAATCTAATGATAGCATCATGTAGCTACACTGCATAAACCCCACAAGATGCCCAATGCCTTAATTTCGTCTAGCTAACGCTATCTAGCTCAATCTAGATATGCAGATTGTTGATATGATAGTGTGTTTCGTTTGTAGTTAATAATGCTAGCTAGCTAGGTGGTCGATAGCATTTTCGGCCGAGGACCACCTAAAAAAAATCAATATAGCTATAAAAGTTGACACAGTAACATCTATGGCTGTGGCAGCCCAGAAATTTTGTCTGCTGGTTAATGTAATGTAAAAGACTGCCGGTCTCACGGTGTAAGGCGGTGGGTGTAGCTGGTGCATGAAGTCAGGCGCAGGAGAGCAGAGATGAGTGAGCAACGCACTTTAATAAAGGCAAAGTAACAATCCCAATATGCGAACAAAATACGGTTGCCACAAAACACTGGTAAAACAGCACCTGGGAAAAAAACAGGAAACGTACCGACCTAACAAATAAAAAATCACGCACAAAGACATGGGGGAAACAGAGGGCTAAATACACAACACATAATGAGGGAAATGAAACCAGGTGTGTGGGAAAACAAGACAACACAAATGGAAAATGAAAAATGGATCAGCGATGGCTAGAAGAACGGCGACGTCGACTGCCGAACACCGACCGAACAAGGAGAGACATCAACATTTCCAGGCCTCCACGCACACCAGCCGCTGGTGCGAGCCTTTGGAACATCTACATTTTAAAAATCAATCAATCAATTTAATATACACCATCACAATTAATCCATTATTTATTTTAGGCATTTCTAAAGAAACAATGATATGAAGAACAGAATATCAGTTGGTCTACTGTATGTTTTCTGGCTATGTGCCATACGATAGGCTGTAGGCTTGTTCATTTAGAAGCATAAGTTCTGTGCCATTATTATATATAATACGATTTTATAGTAAGAAGAATATAATTGAATTTAGCTTTATAAAATCAAAAGGACCGAGCTTAAACGGGTTATGTTGAGTGTAAAAGTGATCATTTGAAACAGGTGCAATGCGCTAGATTTAGAGTTATTTGGCAACTTAAGTTGTGAATGATACAATCCTTAGATTGTCTTAGAAATCAAAACATATATGGGCTGCATGATGTGCTATAAGCTGATTATGACTTGAGAAAGTCACAATAAAGTTTGTGCTCTGCTCCTTGCCTCAGGCTGCACAGCTCATCAAGTGATCAAATTTTCACTATTTTCAATTTAATCTAGTACATCATTATTTTCATTCAGTTTTTTTTCAGGTTTGGGCTCATAAGCCTATGCATATGTATATGCTCTAATATGAATATAGGTGTTCTGAATGAATCATCACCTTAGAAGCGCTGTCCATTTTGTTGTGTTAGGCTTTGAAACAACATCCACAACGACCATGTTTTCCATTCAGTTTCAACCTGTTGTTGAACTTCTTTTTTTTCAAATTGATCAATCACAGTGAGGTGAGTTTTAAAAGCACTATACTGTTTTGATGATAAGTGTTTGATGTGATTTAAAAATATATATTTTATATATGTGATTGATGTGATTTTTGATTGCATTTACATGGACCTTAGAGTGGTTAGAGGGACAATACAGCCCTGAGAAGCAGGCCATCAGTGGCCTGATGGTCTTTCGTGAGTTAGGTACTACCAACGCATGTCTAATTTTATAAGAGGAGATTACCATGACTCAACGGTCACGTGGAATTTGACTGGTCATGACTCATGACTCATGACTGGCAGTGTGGCAGTAATACTGTCACCGCAACAACTCTAGTAACATCACACAAGCATGTATTTCTCAGGGAGATACCGGTGGAAAGGGTCTGATTCTGAGGGAACCTGAGGCTATACAAGTTGTAGCATGACACGTTACACTGGTTACAGCACAACACCACATGCTATCTATGTAAAGGACACTGTTGTGACACTGTCGTATTTGGTAGTAATGCTGTAGTCAACAGAGCATTTATGGTGATTCACAACCCTGGAGAGCATTGAATAAGATATCGTTGAATTCCTAAACGGTGCATTTGTTATCACTATAATGTACTCATATTCCAAAAATATTATGTTATCAAATCAAAATCAAAGTTTATTTGGCATATGCACAGGATACAGTGTGATGTATACGGGAATATGACATTGCACTGTACCGTGTACTATTGAAGTAACAATTTGTTTAATGTTTTCCCAATGTCAACCAATAATGCACCGGATAGCTTGGACCTGTTGGTTGGAAGAAACAAGGTCAGCCATAGATGATGACGAACATCCTAACCCTCCAGCTACAACACATGCGTCACCATCAGCAGTGTCCATGTGACATTCTACCTGCTACACCAGAAACCAACCAAATCAACATTATATCTCATTATTTCAATTCACGAGATGGAATGAACTCGTGTGTAAGCCATTGATAATTGAACCTCTGTAGCAAGGTCGTAAGGATGAATTGCGGGGGTTGCAGGTAGCCTAGTGGTTAGAGCGTTGGGCCAGTAACCGCTAGATCGACTCCCCGAGCTGACAAGGTACAAATCTGTTAACCCACTGTCCCTAGGCTGTCATTGTAAATAAGATTTTGTTCTTAACTGACTAGTTAAATAAAGGTTAAATCAAAAAAATGTTAAAATACTTGCTCTGATGACCTCCTAGTAGTGGGTGTGGGAAGCAGGAGCAGCACATAACAGTTTGTGGTCTGGAGGTGTGGGACCTGGCAACGCATTCCAAGCTGCTGTGTGTGGTGAGTACTGGACACCCGTGATCCGATGTGGCACCATGTAGACGTTTTTTCCTGGGAGCTGGTAGGTTGCTGTATATGTCCTGTCTTGTATGGGTGTTTTCTATAAGTTCTACAAGTATTCAGTTGTAATTGTCAATTTTTGTTGTTGTCAAAAACAGTCACTTTTACCTTCCTTCTGAATTATATGGATTTTAATTAACATAACATAGGTCAGTCTTTTATCATGCAGCAGGTAGTCCTGCTGGCCCTGTCCGGGGGTGTCCTCGGATGGGGCCACACTGTCTCCTGACCCCTCCTGTCTCAGCCTCCAGTATTTATGCTGCAGTACTTTATGTGTTGGGGGGCTAGGGTCAGTTTGTTATATCTGGAGTACTTCTCCTGTCCTATTTGGTGTCCTGTGTGAATTTAAGTGTGCTCTCTCTAATTCTCTCTTTCTCTCTTTCTTTCTCTCTCTCAGAGGACCTGAGCCCTAGGACCAAGCCTCAGGACTACCTGACATGATGACTCCTTGCTGTCCCCAGTCCACCTGGCAGTGCTGCTGCTCCAGTTTCAACTGTTCTGCCTTATTATTATTGGACCATGCTGGTCATTTATGAACATTTGAACATCTTGGCCATGTTCTATTATAATCTCCACCCGGCACAGCCAGAAGATGACTGGCCACCCATCATAGCCTGGTTCTCCTCTACGTTTCTTTCTAGGTTTTGGCGTTTCTAGGGAGTTTTTCCTAGCCACCGTGCTTCTACACTTGCATTGCTTGCTATTTGGGGTTTTAGGCTGGGTTTCTGCACAGCACTTTGAAATATCAGCTGATGTACGAAGGGCTATATAAATTTATTTGATTTGATCTAATTTAGTCCAAGTCATCCATGGTTCTGTTACCCTGGCAGTTTTGATGCTGATTGGAGGGGGGAAAAATCATATCACTGAAATGTATTGAAATCACTTACTGTACTAACGCAAGTGTCAATGGCCTTCCAAAGTTTTCATAGTTTTGATTTTAACTCAATGTAATTGGATATTAATTTCTCAAATTTCATCAGGAAAAGGTGAAATATGTTATGCTCTGCCATGCTGTATGAACAAAAGTTTCCTACCAAGTCCGTTTCACTGATGTTCATGGAGTAACTCTTGCTTGGTTGGTAGTTAGGACAGGAGCGACGAGTCTGAGTCTTTGGGGTGTGTCGGCACTGTGGGAAAACATAAAACTAATTGTTACTTCAATAGTACACAGTACAATGGAATGTCCTATTCCTCTATACACCCCGCAGTATCCTGTGCATATGCCAAATAAACATAGATTTTTACAACATAATATGGATGGAATATGTGATGTTGTAACCAGTGTAGCATGCTAATTTTAACATCCTATGACATGATGGCCCATCGACTGTTACTATGGTTACTCCTTGGATATCAGTTTGAAAGAAGTCGCTGTTGAAAAAGACGCAATAGTCTCTACAAGGCAGGATGTTCAATTACTTTACGGGTTGTAGATGCTGTTGGTGCTTTTGGCAGTAGGTGGTGATAGAGTATCCACAGGAAAGTATTGTTTACCTGACTTTTTGCGGCTCCGGTAGGTTCAATATGTAAACAATTGCCGAGTGAAACCGAGTGTAGTCGACCAAAACATGTTTCCTCGCAGTTCAGTTGTGCTTGGCCGTATTGTGCATGTGTTTGTCACATGCAAATTTCTTCAGTATTGCAAATAAACAACCAAAATAGAATCAATATACAGACCAGCATACTGAAGGTCGGGTTGATAACACTACTCTGTGGGTATTTTGTCTCACATTATTACCAGCAAAATGACTAATCCCACGGATAACCGGTAAAGTATAATTTTATTCAGCATTATAGTATGTAGAGGTTGTAAGAGGAAACTTTCCTGATCCAAACGCTAATTTCTGCCAAACGTAGAATTCTATGTAATTAAACGTCAGATCTTCAGGCTAAATGGACCATACTCCACCAATATGTTATGCAGATGAGCCATTGTTTACTTTACTGACCACGCTGGATATTCATTCAGTCATTCTGGTGGGTAATTCCTAGGAATCAATGCTGTATATAAGCAGGCAATGTGCTGAACAGGTAAACATAGCTAACTATTTTGGTCGATAACCAAGAAAATAATTACTGAATCACAAAGCATAACAGAAAATGCATAGAGCATTTCTTATCTCTCTTTCAGTGTTGATGTTTGCACAACCACAACTTGTCCCCTGCAGCATCTCCCTGGAAAATACATGTTTGTGTGGTGTTACTTTACCGTGAGAGCGACAATCTTTTACATGACAATAACCAGCACACAAAATGTCATGACCGCCACAGCCCTGGATGTCACTGTACCACATTTTATAGCCAGATACATTTTATGGGGTGGTCCTGGGCCGAAAATGCTGTCGACCACCTAGCTAGCTAGCATTATCATCTACAAATGAAACACATGTCAACAATGTGCATATCTAGCTTTAACTTGCTAATGTTAGCTAGTTGAAATAAAGCCATTGGGCATCTTGTTGGGTTTTTGCTATTGTTAGATTCCTTAGATTACTTAACACTCCGAATAGCTAATTAGCAGGCTAAAAATGCTACCCAACATTTAGCTAACATTACCAGTCCATGAGAATGGTGGCAATTTCGGCATCACTCTTCCACCGTTCAAAATTAGTTCCAATGTTTATCTGGTTTATTGATTGGTCATAAGCGGTCTTTGCGGTTGGTTGCCTAGCTAACACTGTTAGCTGCCTGTCAAGCTAGTGGAGTTTTCTTGAGGTCTTGAACGCAGCCTGCGACGGAGTTAGCCCTTGTGGCTGGGACCACGGATTGTCCCGTGCTTGTAACTGTCTAGATCCCTGCTGTTTGTTTCTATCTTCCCTGAGACCTGCACTGCCTGGAAATGCGAGGAGTAACAGCGTAGCCTATATTGCTATGACATAGACCAAAGCCAGTGGGAGTACCGTTGAGGACAGTGTTGTCTCTCTGTCACAGGTGAAAGATCTTTTTAATAATCATAAATAGTTTTACAAGCAGTCGTTACAACAAGAAAATAGCTTCAAGTGTTGTTTCCAAATACTGGTGGACCCAACGAATAAAATAATAGACGACATGACCCGAGAGGTCCAGGACCTGAAGAACAGTTTGCAGTTCTCCCATGATCGGCTCAAAGAGATTAAACAGGAAAATGGCAAGATGACAACAATCTGTAAGTCACTGAGAGAGGACATCAGTTCTGTATGTGAATCCATTGATAACAATGACAGAGAAATCAGATTAACTCGAGGGACAATCAAGGTGGAACAACATTGTTGTGGATGGAATTGCATAATCTCCACATGAGACCTGGATGGAATCTGAGAACAAAGTGTAGGAAATTATCTCAGAGAAACTGAAGCTGAACCACAGGAAGACTGAGGTAGAGCACGCCCACAGGATTGGACATGTGACAGGCCCAGGTCGATAGTGGTCAAGTTCCTGATGTTCAAGGACAAGATAGCTGTTCTGTAAAGAGCCAAGAATTTGAGAAGAACGTATATCTTCCTCAACAAGGACTATTCTGAAGCTGTGTGCCAGAAGATAAAATAATTTATCCCGGCCATGAAAGCTGCCAGAGCGCGTGGGACATTGCTTACATTCGCTATGACAGGCTCATTGTCCATCCTCCCTCCCAAAAGCCTGGAAGGGATGAGAGATCCAAGTCTATGGGTTCGTCGATTCAACCCCACAGCCCACACACACAAAATTACACACATCAATTAATGATTAATGGGCTGCAGTTTTTTTTCTTCTCTTCCTTTGTTTGTTCTTTTCAATATTATGTCTATCTCTGAGAAGCTACCCAGGAAAGGGCTAAAAATAGCCCATATTAATATACTGTATGTAGCCTTAGAAATAAAATGAATGAAATTAATAACTTACTAACATCAGATAACATTCATATATTAGCTATTTCTGAGACTCACTAAGATAATTCCCTTGATGATACAGCAGTAGCAATATAAGGATATAACATATATAGAAGAGACAGGAATGTTTATGGGGGAGGTGTTGCTGTATATATTCAGAACCATATCCGTGTAATGCCTAGAGAAAATCTCATGTCAAGTGTTATTGAAGTGCTGTGGTTGCCAGTCCACCTGCCTAATCCAAAGCCTATTATTTTGGGGTGTTGCTAATGGCCACCAAGTGCTAACAGTCAGTATTTAAATATGTGTGTGAAATGCTTGATAGTGTATGTGATGTAAACAGAGAGGTCTACTTTCTTGGGGATCTGAAAATGTACTGTTTTTCATCAAGCTGTCCGCTCAAGAGGAAGCTTCTCACTGTAACCAGTGCCTGTAATCTGGTTCTGGTCATTAATCAATTTACCAGGGTGTTTACAAACACTACAGGAACAAGTTCGTCCACATGTATTGATCACGTTTTTGCTAATACTGTAGAACTTTGGTCTAAAGCTGCATCCGTATCCATTGCATGCAGTGATCACAACATATAGTGGCTATATCCAGGAAAGCCAAAGTTCCAAAAACTGGGCCTAAAATAGTGTTTAAATATCATACAAAAGATGTTGCTGTGACGCTTACTGTATGTGGATGATGTTAAAAATTGTTAAGGCTCCATGGATTGATGAGTAATTAAAAAGCTGTATGGTTGAAAGAGATGGGGTGAAAGGAGTGGCTAATAAGTCTGGCTGCACATCTGACTGTCTGACTTACTGCAAATTTTGAAATTATGTGACTAAACTCAACAAAAATAAGAATAAACTGTATTTTGAAGGCAAGCTCAATGACATAAGGAATGATGAAAAAAACTTAAATTATGGGCAGAAAGACAAATTCAATGCCATCTTTAATCGAATCAGATGGCTTAATCATCACAAAACCATTTGATGTTGCCAATTATTTTTATGATTACTTAATTGGCAAAGTGGGCAAACTTATGTTCATGCATTATTTAGGAATAATGACAAACCTGGCATTGACAACTTAGATGGAAAGCTACTGAAGATGGTAGCTGACTCTATGGCCCCTCCTATCTGTTATATCTTTAATCTGAGTCTAGAGGAAGGTGTTTGTCCTCAGGCCTGGAGGTAAGCCAAAGTCAATCCGCCTTTACTAGTTCTAACAGCAGACCTACAGCACCAGCTTGTTGCCAGCTCTTAGCACTGATGAAAAAAATAGTTTGACCAAATACTCAATGTGAACTGCACTGACACAAATGACTGATGATTGGTTGAAAGAAATTGATAATAAGCAAGATTGTGGGAGCTGTATTGTTAGATTTTAGTACAACCTTGGATATTATTGACCATAACTTGTTGTTAAGAAAACTTGTGTGTTATGGCTTTTCAACCTCTGCCATATCGTGGATTCAAAGCTATTGTATCTATCTAATATAACTCAAAGGGTTTTCTTTAATGAAAGCCTCTCTAACGTCAAACATGTAGGGTGTGGTGTTCCACAGGTCAACTTTCAAGCCCCTTTCCTCTTTTCTATCTTTACCAATGACCTGCTACTGGCATTAAACAAAGCCTGTGTGTCCATGTATGCTAATGATTCAACAATATATGTGTCAGCAACCACAGCTAATGAAGTCATTGAAACCCTTAACAATGAGTTGCAGTCAATTTTGGAATGGGTGGCCAGTAATAAATGCGTCCTGAACATCTCTAAAACTAAGAGCTTTGTATTTCGTACAAATCATACCCTAAGCTGTTAACTGAGTTTAGTTTTGAATGGTGTGGCTGTTGAACAAGTTGAGGAGACAAAATTACTTGGGGTTACATTATATTGTAAACTGTCATGGTCAAAATATATAGATTGAATGGTTGTAAAGATGGTCCATAATAAAGAGATGCTCTGCTTTTTAGACACCACACTCCAATAAGCAAGTCCTGCAGGCTCTAGTTTGTCTTACCTTGATTATTGTCCAGTCATGTGGTCAAGTGCTGCAAAGAAAGATCTAGCTAAACTGCTGCTGTCCCAAAAGAGAGCTGCAGGTCTTGCTCTTCATTGTAATCAGAGAGCTAATACAAATAATATGTATGCCAGTCTCTCTTGGCTAAGAGTACTTATTTTTATAAGAAACATATAACATACATAACATAACATACATAACATAACGTATATGTATTGATGTGTAGGCAATGTGTGCTGTTTAAATTCATGAGGTTCTATCCTTGAGCTGTTCTTGTCTATTAATGTTCTGTATTATGTCATGTTTTGTTGTTTTGTGTGGACACCAGGAAGCTAATGGGGATCCTAATAAAATACCCAAACAGAAAAATACAGAACGAGTGTCCACCACTAGTTTTGAAGACACAACCTTCTGATCCAGAGTCATGGTTTTGAAGGCACTTCCTGATTTCCTCAGGAACATGGATTGACATCCAATTTCCAAGCCACAGTCACTGGTGTGCCACTTCAGTGGGTTCTTTCCATTGAAACTTCTGTGACATACCACTTCATCTAGTATGATTTCCTATCTTAAATTTGCTGAAATAATTTACAACTTCAAAATATCTGAGAAATTAATGCATAGTCAAACCTACTGCCAACTAATTTAGAATGTTTATTAACAAAAACTGCTAAGTTATTGATGAGTAAAAAATCCCAACAGATTCCCATTGGCCCTGCTTTGTGTTGTAACATTGGAAGAGAGAGAGAGAGTCGTATATCGCAACTGCAATGCATATGTGCTCAAATGAATTGAAAATGTTTGGTGTTTGGGAGCAATTTGGCAAAGAAACTGATAGGTGTGAATACGTTGACAGCCAAAGCGAGATTTGAAAGGCACACAGCTGTGTTGCTCTCAATACAATGATCAGTATGTCCAACGAATAGCCAGGTGTAGATCTTAATTTGCAATCCAAATGATGTGTTTCTCTGTTGATGTCTTTCGTTTTCATATTTCATGATGTCACAGGCGAGAGGATTTATTGGTTTTAATAAGGCAAGGAAGCTCAAGAGTCAGGTGTTAGTGGTGGGGGTTGGTGACAATAAAGAGGAATGTTATGTGTGCTGAGTAATTTTTTTCCTTTGCGGCAGCAGCCAGTTGCCAATTTTTTAACAATGCATACTTGTAAGAGTTGTGTTTGGAAAACACCTTTCATTCTTTCTCGAGTACATTGGGATCGCTGTCTGTTGCAAGTGTGGACAATGTGGCTTTTGTCTTATTCGTCTTCTTTATTTCTCCATCTCCGAGATCAAGGTGGGAGATAAGCAGCGTCCAGGAGCAAGAGACAAACAAAGGTGTCATATGGGGTTTGGAAATAGAGAGGCATTCAATTCACATTTAAAATGTATTAAGCTCTAGCCTTAAGATTCTGGACATTGTTAAATGACCAACTAACATAGTCAAAACAGTTTGGATGAAAGTTGAAATGATAACAAAAATTAAGCTAAACTTACCCTTACCACAACCCTGTCGGGTACACAAGGCAAGCGATCTGCTGACACAGACACAGACACAGTCAGACAACATAAAACATAACTGGAGAGACACACCCTGATAAGATGACAGTTTATTTAGAAAGCAATACAAAATGATTACTGTATAACTCAGAATATACACAATTATAAGTAGTTGGAAATGTTTAACAAGGGTGATGTAAACAGTCATGGATGGGTGAAGTGAACTCCCAGAGGAGCCCGTGCTGTACATATCTGTCGCATGGAGATAATGTTCATTAATGTCAACAAAGTCGGGTGTGAACTTAGACCTCTGACAAAATACGAGTCAGTTCAAGTAAACAGATGTGGTAGCAGATAAGGTTACAGTGAGATAATTTCAGTAACACTGGATGGTACAGCTCTTGACAACTGACACAGTTGGTGAAGTACCTGACAGTCGTTAATGTTATAACTACTAATGGCATCTATTACATCATTGTCAGGGGACCGTGATGTAACACCCAAGTTTAGTGCTACCAAAATGTCTGTACATCACCTCTATGTCCACGTTCTGTGATACCCTTATCCTGGATAACCATTCAAATGCAACTCCAGAGGATATTCTTCAGATGATGTGGCACTGGATTCCTTAATGAATACTGAAAACGTTAATCATACCTAAGAGAAACACAACTGGTTTCAGTCAATACATTTTGCTCTACTGATTGGCAAAGGTGGTTGTCTAATGTGAACATCGATCATGTGCTTCATTGTCTCTGAAATGTGTGCAACAGGAAACAGTAAAGCAGAGGTATTGGAAGAGCTCAACGATAGTCTAAAATAGGAGAGGTACTCTTGGTCAACGAATGCCTTCGCTGAGGAATGATAGGAATGAAAAGACAATGAATGGTCATGGTGTTAACTGAATATAGGATCTGAGAATGTTAGTTCCATTTACAAAGTCAAGGTTATTTTGTGCTGTGAGCTTTGGACATTGACAGCATTGGTGTAGTTCTGCGTATCAATTTGAATGTCTTGCCTCAATAATAAAAGTGTCTCTGTAACGTGCTAATCATTTTATTTGGTCAACAATAGTTATTTTAATAAATATTTCAAGTGTTCTTTTTCTTGGATTCATTTGTTTCCAAATTATCAATAGACATTCATTCATGGTCGGGAAGGCAGTCACAAAGGTTAATCTTTTTCCAATTGAAGCATACTTTTGGACCGAAGAGAGGCCGAACGTGTTCAGTCGTGCGTATCTCCGTCAAGGCGAAAACGAACCCAATGAAAAAAACAAACATAGTTTTAATCCCTTGTATGGTGAGTGAACAAATCCAGGTGTTTGTTATTGTAAGAGATTTGCCTTTGCCAGACATCTCCTGACATACCCTTGTCAGGAGGTGGGGTGTATGGAAGCGGGTACAGTTAAGCACAGTTTTACAATTCACAAAGGTGTTCCCTTCTTCTTCCCTCTCATTTCCCGTCGTTGACTCCACCGTGTGGGGAGTGTGTGATGAGACAGGATAGGGCAGGTGCAAACAATGTGGCCGACACCCCCAACACACCTAGCATCATTGGAAAGATAGTTAAAGCAATTGAAGTATTGGCTTACATGTATTTAGCAGAATTGTAGACATGGGATGGCGTCAATGATTTGCAGATGGGAGGGCACGAGTCAGACTGGGCTCCCTGACGCTGTTTTCCCCTCAAGCAACAATGTGACATTCCGCTGTCACTTGTAGCCAGCTGTCTGTTAAGGAGAGTGAGTTCCACCTCTCACTGACGCTCAGATCAGGGTTGTATTCACAAAGTGTCTCAGAGTACAAGTTCCGATCTAGGATAAGGTCCCTAATGGTCCCTAAGGTCCCTAATGAACCCTTGTGCATTAGGATTTAAACGTCTAAATTCATCCTAGATCAACTCTCCTACTCTGAAAAGTGTTATAAATACAGACCCAGGTAAATATGCAAGTATCAACTGCTGACACCAATTGCCTTACATTTTTGAATTTTTTTATCAATATTTTTTTCTGTCAGACATGACTACCAAATGTGTTGCAATGATAGCTTGACTTGAAGACCCAGTAGGTCTTCCACAATGTGATTCTCTTATCTCTTATGTAAAAAAAAATTGTGTGTCGACCGCATGAAAAATTCCCTCCAGGCAGTTCAGACTTCCCTGAAAGACAGCTAGTTCATCAACAGAACAGAAGTTGTATTGTGGTTAAGCTGTTTCGCTCCAATGGAATGTACTGTTGAGAGATCTCAATTAATAACACCCAACAGTTTTTCACTGCTCACCTGCTAATTAGAGTGCGCAAGGAATGTCATCTGAGTGGGTGTAAGCTTGGAAGCTTTCACAAGACACATTCACGTGAAATTATGTTCCGTATATGACTAGAAATAAAGTTTCATAGAACCTATGCATCATTTTTGCCCGGGTGACTGTTGAACGGAAGGATTTAATGTACAGAAATATTGGACAGAATATTGTCATTGGACAGAAAGGGACACACCCTCTTAAATCCTCTCATCTTACCACCCTTGCAAAAAATCGAACATGAAAAATCGCGTGAAAAGAATACATTAATAAATGTGGTTTTCAGACACGTGACGTTTCACAGGAATTTTTCACGTGAACAAATATATAGACGTGTGAAGTTTCACATAACTCAGATACATATGGTTGCCCAAGATATCACATGTAACTTGGAGGGATTTGAAACCAGGTCACCCAGGTGAGAAGCCAATGTCTTGACCATTCGATCCCAAGAGGAACACCACTCATTTTGAAGTCGCAGGTGGGGCTACCTCATCACGTGACCATGACAAACCCATGTCCGCTACACTTTAATCTTTTGTTGCTTTTATCGCAGGATTTGCTTTGACTAATCAAGATTAATCACAAATTCATAATTTGCTCAAATTGCGCTGTAATTTAAGAATTTTTTCATACAAAAATCATGACAAGAATATTGTCGTTTTGATTTGTCCAAACTAACTGTTAGCAAAATCTGGTAAAAGGATATACACACTTTCTTTAACCTCAAAGTCAACTTTTTCCCACATTGCATTGTTGATTTTAGCTGTTTAGATGATGCATTTGGGATGTTTTCAGTGTATTGTGAATGCTTTCCGACAATGTGCAAGAAAAGGAAATTATGTACTAAAATTACAAAAAGTTAGCTTGAGTTAACGGATTAACTCTGGCAGCATACATTTTTACATGTTAAAAAGGATAAAGAAGAAGACACAGAGTGCTAGCTTCTCTGTTCTTTCACTGGACTTCTTCCAACAGTCACTGACCAACATATGAAGAGAGGCCTGCGCCTGCAGCAGTAACACCCAGAATGGATGGTTAAAAAATAATTCATCATTATTTTTAACATACTGGAATTATTATACTCAGGTAGGCTGTTATCTTTTTACAGAATGGCATTACATAATTTGCAATTCCATATGTGGAAACATTGCTAGTGCAACATGTTAACACCACCTTTACACTTAAGGAGAATAACACTATCTCACCACCACATATGAATTTATAATTCCAAATGTGAACGTTAGATTTTCACATGTAAATGTTAATTCCATATAAAACTGCAAATGTGATTTTTTACACATTATGATTTTTTTACACGTGAAAATGAAATTCCATATGTGAAAGAGAAATTTTCAAGTGGAGTTTTCTTACATGTGAAACTGCAAATTATATTTTCATGTGACTGATTTTCATGTGATTGTGATATCTCATGATAAAGTTTTTCACATGTGGAACTGCAATTCACGTGAGGTGAAAACATGTTTTTTTACTCATGTGAAATGGTGGTGTTAACACGTCAAATTTAGGCTCAACATGTGAAAACAGCTATTTCACATGAGAGCATGCGATTTTCACAGGTTAAACTGCAAGGGCAGTTGGCTGTACAATTAGCATTTCATGTTCTGGCGTAGCTGTATACTTTATAAAAAGTTAGTCTTGGTCTTTCATCTGTTTACTCTGTAGCGTTATATGTGTCATTAATTAAATATAGATAGTTAATTCAGGGCAGTAATACTGGTGCAACCGACACTTAATGTTGGCTTATTCTCACCCTCCTAGAATAGGCTGCCTCTTTATTAATGCATGCCTTGTGCCATGTGATCCTGTTAATGAGGAGTCACACATAAGTATTTGAGCCTGTCAGGGGGAATCACGCTGATGATGACCGTTATTGTTGCCGGCACCCCCGCAGCCATTGGAAATTACGTCTCCCACCCCTGCCTCTCAGCAGTTATCCCCGCACATCAGAGAGTAGTGAACTCATCCTCTCAACATGCCACCAAGAACGTGGCCGAATAAATTATTGTTACAAATAACATTGACTCAACTTTGTGTTCATTGGCTATAAAAGTTATATCCAAGAGAGATGGGAGGATTGGAGTCGTTAGATATTAAACTTCAGATAAAATACTTCTCAAAAGACCGCAGCTTCCCTATAAATGCCCCCTAACTGGTTGGGCCTTTGTGGGAGGTAGGAGACACAGATCTTAGTTCTCTTCGGATAAAAACAAAAACAAAACATGTGTAAACTAAGGGCACGAAAAAGGATAATTGAGGATGCTATTTTTCATGATACCAGGAACAAGGAAGTTGTTTTCTCTGAAACATGTAATGATTTTTAACATGGCTAACAGCAGAGAACTGAACAGAAGGATATGGGAAAGAGAGAGTTCTTCTGAACAACATTTTCACTGCACAAATCAGAGCCAATCAAATCTACACTGAAATGTTTTGTTCGCAGAATGACATATCAATGGAGAAGCAACATACCATTTTCATAAGACAATGATTCTCCCTCCATCCCCTCCAAAAGTCCCACCACATTTCCCATCTCCCATCCGTCCCTTGCCACACTGCACTCACGGCATGACGTGCTTGGCTCTTGTATCCATGTTGCATACCTCAGGCCCTTGTCTAAACAGGAAACAGAGTTTGAATCAGTCCCCCTTTATAGTGGATCACTTTTGGCGGGCAGCCTTCCAAATCATCTTGCTGTAACCTCTCCACAGTGCAGCAGTGAGTCGAAGAGAGGGGAGAAAAAAGAGCTGAGATTTGAGATTCAGCCTCTGGAGATTGATCTCCTGACTTCTGTGTACAGTAGGGCCTTACTTAGATCTCGCACACACAGATTCTTTCTGACAAATGAAGACACTGAGCGCATCTGGCAGGTTTGTGTCAGGAGACCCTGTGTTTTGAAAGTACATTCCTTCACAGAAAGACCCACTTTTGGGATGCTTCCATTGGAAATGTTCTGGTTCTCAGTGGAGTCCCTTCCATGCGATAATGCAGTTATGATTTGATATCAGCTTGATAACATTACCTCCAATGCCAACATGCAGTATCTCTACTAGTACACTTACTTATCACACTTGGTTGGTCTTATCCAACAAACGTAATTGTTAGACTATAATGCCATACAAGATGGCCCCGACAGAGATGGACGCCTCGCCTCGCATTCTTAGGAAACTGTGCAGTATTTTGTTTTTTATGTATCAGTTCTTACATTGTTACCCCAGGAAATCTTAAGTCTTATTATATGAAGCTGTGAAGAACTATTGGATATAAGAGCAATGTCAACTTACCAACATTATGACCAGGAATACTACGTTCCCCAAGCAGATCCTTTCTTCGGACCACCACCCAGGACAATGCATCTAATCCCAGCAGCTGACCCAAAACAATGGCGACTCAGATTGGGCAAACGGAGTGGTCTTCTGGTCAGGCTTCGAAAACGGGCGCATCGATCTCCGCTTCCGAGTATACTACTTGCCAATGCCCGGTCTCTTGACAACAAGGTAGATGAAATTTGAGCAAAGGTTGCCTTCCAGAGAGACATCAGAGATTGTAACATTCTCTGTTTCACGGAAACATGGCTCTCTCGGGATATGTTGTAGGAATCGGTTCAGCCACCGGGCTTCTCCATGGATCGCGTCGACAGATAAACACGTCTCTGGGAAGAAGAAGGGTGGGGGTGTATGCTTTATGATTTACAACTCTTGGTGTAATCATAACAACATACAGGAACTCAAGTCATTCTGCTCACCCGACCTAGAATTCCTTACATTCAAATGTTGGCCATTCAACCTACCAAGAGAATTCTCATCAGTTATAGTCACAGCTGTGTACATCCACCCTCAAGAGGACACCACTTCTGCGATGCATACAAAGCCCTCCCTTGCCTTCCCTTCGGCAAATCCGACCACTACGCCATCTTGCTCGCCCCGACTTATAGGCAGAAACTCAAACAGGATGTACCAGTGACGAGAACCATTCAATGCTGGTCTGACCAATCGCAAACTGGGATATCTTCTGATCAGCCTCAGAGGACAATATTGACCAGCATGCTGGTGTGCTTACAGACATATTTTATCGCTCCCTATCCCAGTCTGTTGTCGCCAAATGCTTCAAGATGTCTACCATTGTTCCTGTACCCAAGAAAGCAAAGATAACTGAACTAAATGACCACCGCCCGTAGCCCTCACTTCTGTCATCATGAAGTGCTTTGAGGGGCTAGTCAAGGATCATATCACCGCCACCTTACCGACCACCCTAGACCCACTTCAGTTTGCACACCGCCCCAACGGGTCCACAGATGACGCAATCGCCATCACACTGCACACTGCCCTATTCCATTTGGACAAAAATAATACCTATGTTAGAATACTGTTCATTGACTACAGCTCAGCATTCAACACCATAGTACCCTCCAAGCTCATCATCAAGTTTGAGGCCCTGGGTCTCAACCCCTCCCTCTGCAACTGGGTCCTGGACTTGAAGACGGGCCACCCCCAGGTGGTGAAGGTAGGAAACAACCACTCCACTTCGCTGACCCTCAACACTTGGGCCCCACAAGGGTGTGTGCTCAGCCCTCTCCTGTACTCCCTGTTCACCCATGACTGCCTGGTCATGCACACCTCCAACTCAATCATCAAGTTTGCAGACGACACAACAGTAGTGGGCTTGATCTCCAACAACGACGAGACAGCCTACAGAGAGGAGGTGAGGGCCCTCGGAGTGTGGTGTCAGGAAAACAACCTCTCACTCAACGTCAACAAAGAAAGGAAATGATGTGGACTTCAGGAAACGGCAGAAGGAGCACCCCCTATCCACATCGAAGGGACAGCAGTGGAGAAGGTGGAAAGATTTAAGTTCATGGGCATACACATCACAGACAAACTGAAATGGTCCACCCACACAGACAGTGTGTTGAAGAAGGCGTAACAGCGACTCTTCAGTATATACATGTGAGAGAGGCTGAAGAAATTTGGCCTGTCACCCAAAACCCTGACAAACTTTTACATCTTGTCGGGCTGTATCACAGCCTGGTACCGCAACTGCACCAACCTCAACCGCAAGGCTCTCTAGAGGGTGGTTGGGTCTGCACAACGCATCACCGGGGACCAACTACCTGACCTCCATGACACCTATAGCAACCGATGTCACAGGAAGGCAAAAAGGTCATCAAGGACAACAACCAACCGAGCCACTGCCTGTTCACACCGCTATCTTCCAGAAGGCATGGTCAGTACAAGTGCATCAAAGCTGGGACCAAGAGATTGAAAAACAGCTTCTATCTCAAGGATGACTGCCATCACTAACTCAGTGATGCTGCTGCCTACACTGAGACCCAATCACTGGATACTTTAATAAATCGATCACTAGTCACTTTAAACAACGCCACTTTAAATAATGCAACATTAATAATGATACATATCTTACATTACTCATATCACATGTATATACTGTATTTCATACCATCTACTGCACCTTGCCTATGCCACTTGGTCATCGCTCATCCATATACACATATATATACATATTCTCATTCACCCCTTTAGATTTGTGTGTATTAGGTAGTTGTTGGGGAATTGTTAGATTACTTGTGCCTGGATTTGGACCTGCGCCACTGTCATGCCCTGACCATAGAGAGCCCTTGGATTCTCAATAGTGGTTTAGGTCCGGGTGTGACTAGGGGGGTGTTCTAGAATGTGTATTTCTATGTTGGTGGTTTTGTATGGTTCCCAATTAGAGTCAGCTGGTAATCGTTGCCTCTATTGGGGATCATATTTAGGAAGCCCTATCTCCCACCTACTTTGTGGGATAATGTTTGCGTTATTGTGTTTGGGCACTACGTCTTCACGTTCTTTGCAATTTTTGTTGTTTTGTTTGTAGTTTCACTTTGTATTAAAAAGATGTGGAACTCAATGCACCTTGGTCTGCTCATTTTGAAGTTCGTGACAGAATATCCCACCAAACCAGGACCAAGCAGCGTGCCAAGGGCAACAGGGAAAGGAGTTTTGGACACGGGAAGAAGTGATGGGTGTAAAGAAAGTCCAAGGACAACCCCAAGGTTTTGGGGGGGAGCACAAGGGGTGGCCGGTCGAGCCGAGGCAAGAGCCAGAGACCGTCAGGGAGGCAATGGAGAAGTTGGGAGAGAGAGAGATGAGAGAGATGTTGTGCAAGTGTGTTCTGCTCAACATTCGACCACAAGATCCGGTTAGCAGCCTGGTGAAACCTGTGCCGGCTCCACACATCTGGACTCCAGTGCGCATTCACAGTCCAGATCTTCCGGCGACGGTTCCCAGTCCAGAGCTTCAGGCGACGGTTCCCAGTCAAATCAAATCAAATTTTATTTGTCACATACACATGGTTAGCAGATGTTAATGCCAGTGTAGCGAAATGCTTGCGAGTGTAGCGAAATGCAGTCCAGAGCTTCCAGCGACGTTTCACAGTCCGGAACCTCCGGCGACGTTTCACAGTCTGGAACCTCCAACGACGGACGGTCCACAGTCCGGAACCTCCAACGATGGTCCACAGTCCGGAACCTCAAATGATGGTCAACAGTCCAGAGCTTCCAGGTACGGTGTCCAGTCCCGCACCATGGCAGGAGCCTTCCTCTGCACCGGTGCCCAGTCCAGGCACAGTGTCCAGTCTTGCTCCATGGCAGGAGTCCTCCTCTGCGCAGGTGCCCAGTCCAGGCACGGTGGTCCCTCTCCAAGGCAGGAGCCTTCCTCTGCCTCGGTGCCCAGTCCGGGTGCGGAGTCCAGTCCCGCTCCATGGCAGGAGTCCTCCTCTGCGTAGGTGCCCAGTCCAGGCACGGTGGTCCCTCTCCAGGGCAGGAGCCTTCCTCTGCCTCGGTGCCCAGTCCAGGCACGGTGTCCAACTCAGCTCCATGGCCGGAGCCTTCCTCGGCGCCGGTGCCCAGTCCAGGCACAGTGTCCAGTCCTGCTCCATGGCAGGAAACTCCCACGATGGTCCACAGTCCGGAACCTCAAACGATGGTCAACGGTCCAGAGCTTCCAGGCACGGTGTCCAGTCCCGCTCCATGGCAGGAGCCTTCCTCTGCGCCGGTGCCCAATCCAGGCACAGTGTCCAGTCCTGCTCCATGGCAGGAACCTCCCTCTGCGCCGGTGCCCAGTCCAGGCACAGTGTCCAGTCCTGCTCCATGGCAGGAACCTCCCTCTGCGCC
This sequence comes from Oncorhynchus mykiss, assembly GCF_057628025.1. Lineage (NCBI taxonomy): Eukaryota > Metazoa > Chordata > Actinopteri > Salmoniformes > Salmonidae > Oncorhynchus > Oncorhynchus mykiss. The sequence continues at coordinate 47,182,358 of NC_143046.1, forward strand.
GGTGCCCAGTCCAGTTACGGTGCCCAGTCCCGCTCCATGGCAGGAGTCCTCCTCTGCACAGGTGCCCAGTCCAGGCACGGTGGTCCCTCTCCAGGGCAGGAGCCTTCCTCTGCCTCGGTGCCCAGTCCAGGCACGGTGTCCAGTCCTGCTCCATGGCAGGAGTCCTCCTCTGCGCAGGTGCCCAGTCCAGGCACGGTGGTCCCTCTCCAGGGCAGGAGCCTTCCTCTGCCTCGGTGCCCAGTCCGGGTGCGGCGTCCAACCCAGCTACATGGCCGGATCCGTGGTCGGGGCGGGGGCTACGACCTGCACCAGAGCCGCCACCGACACTAGTCACTCCCCCCTACCCTCCCCATTTGGTTTCAGGTTTTGCGGCCGGAGTCCGCACATTTGGGGGGGCGGGGTACTGTCACGCCCTGACCATATCCACGCCCGTGGATTCTCTATAGTGGTTTAGGTCAGGGTGTGACTAGGGGGGTGCTCTAGAATCAGCTGGTAACCTTTGCCTCTATTGGGGATCATATTTAGGAAGCCCTATCTCCCCCCTGCTTTGTGTGATAATGTTTGTGTTAGTGTGTTTGGGCACTACGTCTTCACGTTCTTGTTGTTTTGTTTCTAGTTTAATTTTGTATTAAAAATATGTGGAACTCAATGCACGCTGTGCCTTGGTCCGCTCATTTTGAAGTTCGTGACAGCCACTTCTTGTGTGAGGTAGGGTCATACTCTACGGATGTTGTAGAGCATGAACCTACAGGAGCAAGTCACTGCTCTGATGTTTGCAGAGTATGACAAGGTATTGTCCAGGGTCACGTTAGGGTTCTTTGCACTCTGGGAGGGGGACACCGTGGAGTTGTCAGTGTATAGAGAGAAGAGGAGAGGGCCTAGAACTGAGCTCTGAGGGACACCAGTTGTGAGAGTACATGGTGCAGACAGAGATCCTCTACACATCACCTGGTAGGAACGGCCTGCCAGGTAGGATACAATTCAAGTGTGTGCAGAGCCGGAGATGCCCAGTCCTGAAAGGGTGGAGAGAAGGATATGATGGTTCACAGTGTTGAAGGCAGCGGATAGATCTAGGAGGGTGAGAACAGAGGAGAATCAGTTTTGGCAGTGTGGAGAGCTTCACTGACACAGAGAAGAGCAGTCTCAGTTGAGTGACCCGTCTTGAAGCCTGAAGGGTTAGGGTCAAAGACATTGTTAGGGTCAAGAAGAAGCCTCCCTCACTGTAAGGACAAGATAGCGAGAGAGTTGGTCAGATACAGCACTCTGGAAATTCTGGAAATTAAAAAAAAAGAAGGTAAACCGGTCTGTAGTTTTTGATGTCAGAGGGATTGAGTGTTGGTTTCTTGAGTAGGGGGGCAACCCTGAACAGTTGAGGGAAGTGAGGAATGGGAGAAGGTCTCCAGAGACTGTGTGGAGAAGGGAGGAGGGATGAGGTCTAGCGGGCAGGTTGTCAGGCGGGTAGTTCGTTGTGAGTGTTGGTGTGAATCTTCTTGCTGAACCATACTGGCTCATAACCTCACGAATCTGCCTATGCCCGAATTGTTGAGCTGCTAAGCATGTATCCATGCAATTACAGAAATGGAACGATTCTGAAAGTGGTAGAGCAGCCCAGAAATATAATAAACTTTGGATAATCTAAGGAGGATCCACTTCTTTCTAAATCACTCAAATCAAACACTGCGCATCTCTCCAATTGGAAACAGTGAGGGCATGGTTTGTGTGGCCCAAATGGGTTTATGACCTTGCGTTTTAGTTTGACACAGTTTAGGGATACATTCTATGGGGCTTTCCCTTTGAGTGGAACACCTCATATACTCACTGCACACTGAAAGAATCATGGGCTCGTCAGTTGCAGACTCCAGGTCTGTTGCACAAGATCTGTATACTTAAACAGTATGAAAAGCATCCATAATTTAAAACCAGAGCAGACACCCCCCTCACTGTAAGGACCAATTGGTTAGACTTTCTGAAAATTGATTATTGGCCATAAAACACGATTCTGGGTTTATTTTCAAATGCATTTATTTATTGATTTATATCGATATTTTTTGTAGAAGATGATGAATCGATCTGAGGATGGAAAAATTTAAAATAAAAATCCTGGGCAAAGATCCCTAATGACACTTTCCTGAATTGAACCATTTGGCCGTTAGTTAGCAATAGGAACAGAGAAGGGGTTGTAACAGTTTGTATACTACACTATGTAGTAAGGAGCAAGACACTTACGGCTCAGTATAGTGAATTTTTTTTACAATCCCCACAGGAGGAACGTTGCAGCCCTAATGATGTTGAGTATTGCGTTATGTGGTATATTATTATACAATGGCTTGAACATCCTAAAGTAGGTGACAATTGGATGAATGTTGCATGAGAGTTGAGTTCAAGGCAAGCACGTCATATACAGTAGTAGCATATCAAATAACCCTTACATCCAACCTCATCTCTACACAGTGACCAGTCTCTGACCACAAACAAACCCCAAGACCTAGACCTAATCCCTAGTCTGTAATTACATAGTAACAAACCATATTTAGAGTTTACCATGTAGTCATGGAGCAAAATATGATAATGTCCTTAATACGTACTGGCACTGCTCGCTGCATCCTTGTTTGTATCCATTGAATCGCTTCTATTTCCATGCAAACGTAATTAGGATATGACAGTGGTGTCCCATTTGCCTAGAAAAACTAATGAAATCAGAAGGTCGAAAAGAGTGTACCCTCAAGCCATCTGGTAAAATATTTTTTTTGTCATTGGAAAAGAAGAGGTTTCAAGCAAAGCCTTGGTAAGCAGTGTGGGAACTAACGAATCTGAAAAGTCACTGGCACACCAGACTGCCAACCACAGCGGGGAGAAAGGTACAATTATTTTGGGAGCTATGTACATTTTTTTTTTGTTAACTTTCACATTACAGCTACTGTACTTTCTGTGTTTGTTTTTGTTGGTGCAGCATAAGGTTCCAAATCTCTCAAGGATATGGTTCCCTCAAGATGAACTGGGTCCAGAATCCATTCTTAGGGAAGGTGGGGTTTGGGTTTTGGTCCGTGTTTTCGGATGCCCCGCAGAGCGCCAGTCAAAATCGCTTGGCTTTTATTGTTGTCACTTTGGCGAAAGTGTAATAAAATAAGGTTTGTAATTATAATGTGGCACACAAAAAGTGGACAAGAATGTTCCCCTGCAGTACCCTCCCAGTCTTACACATTCCCTGCTGTGAGGCTGGGTCGGTGTGTTTACTTCCATGGCCGGTGGCTTGGTTACATTGGGACCAAACTAGCTCTTTCACACTCAGAGAGACGTCCAATATTATTGTTATTGTTACTCTTATTGTTTTTGGTGGACAGATTATGCACAGGTGTACAGTTTTCGGAGACCTTATTTGTGTCAAGGAGTGACATCAGTGGTGCTTAGATTAACATTTAAGTAGACAGGAACTTTATACCCTTCAAAACCATTGGCTCATGTTGGGACATGAACTGCCCTATATTGTCGTTATAAAAATGGTGCTCTTGACATGGACAAAAAACAGTAAATAGTCTTTTGGGAGACGTGTTCCACTGTCAATCTGTGTTTCGATGGTGCGCCATCACACAATATGGCTGCAGGATTTTCTCTTAGGCTTTGGAGTAGATTCCTTTATAACATACTCAAATCAGGGGAGCATTGATGAATGTATGTATTGACAAGAATCCATTGAAAATAAAGGACAATATCTCAAATATATTGAAATTCAAATTCATGGTGGCTGCACACTAGCTGGGAGTGGACACCTTTAAGCTCAACCATCAGGTTGTAGTGACCTGGGCACACCCACTTCGAACCCTAACAAGTTCACATGAAGTACCTCACATGAAATACGAGAAAATGATTCCGCGGGCTTACAGTATTTGTGCTCAGTTCCATACAGGACGCCCATGGTCTTGCTTGTTACCTCAATTTAAGGCTCTTTTTTCTCCCTCCATGAGGAATTTCCATTATTCCGAAAGTAATGTCCATACCAGCCCTGAAAAATTATTAATACTACTAATAATACAATTTGTGACATTGCTGATTGTTTCTCCAGTTTGTTTCAGCGTCATCGGGCGGCGGCAACTCTGGGAAACAATGTTCCTTGGCCATGCTGGTTGCTCTGATTTCCCTCATTACGACCAGAGGTTAAGACCTAGAGAACGCCTCATTATGACCAGGGATTAAGACATAAAGGATGCCTCCTTACGACCAGAGGTTAAGAACTAGAGAATGTCAAGACGGCAAAGAAACGTTGACTGTGAGGTTGGCTGAACCGCTGGTTCCATTCAGACTACATTTGAAGGCTCATTATTTCCTAGGAGTCTATCCCCTGTGCGTGATAGATGCCGACGACAACGGCATAGATTCTCCTGCCAGTTGATGTCATGGCCTTTCTAACCGTGTTTGAGTAAAATCTATTTTCAAGGGACGCAGTTTTGAATGACTTGCCCTTGTTGAGTCACTACAGATCGAAATGGCTAGGCATCATCTGGGTGTGGAGGGGCAAGTTTTCCTAGCACTTCACTTTGTTCTTGGTGTTTGAGTTTCAGTGGCAAAGAGTAAACAAGTATGGGTCTGAAATATACTCCATCCAGCAGACAACTACTGCTGATCACCTAGACTTCAGATCAAGGGGATGTTTAGACATGTTGAGTTGGTGATAGGAGTGTCTTCGGGGTCCTCTTGGGAAGGGCTACGTCAGAGGTCACAGTGCTGACATGTAGCAAGAAGACATTACAACAACTTAATTTAACAAATGAATTAATAAACAACTTCACAAATGAATTAATAAGCCATTATAAGTGATACAAAATGTGCTTGACAACCTACGTATAAGTACCTTATATGTCATTAGAAAACTCTTCACCATTGTCATCTTAATAATCCAAAACTTTACTTTGCACAGTACTTGCTGCACACATGAACTTCATAGCAGCAACCATGCTTATGAAAGTACGCAGACAGCCATGCATCGCCAAATGCTTTAAGAACCAGACGGGTTAACCGAAGGTCGTCAGCCCAAAAGGTCCAAAAGTAGAACATTAACAATAATGTCATAAAACTAGAAGTTGAGTGGATTGAGAGCGAAAGCTTCTGTTCCCTCTCATCTTAATCTGGCATCGTTGGAGGACGCTGAGAAAGCGCACACCGCCTCTATTCTGAGGGAGGACCGTAAAAGTCTGCTTCCTGTCTTGTCGCTAGTGGATTGGAAGCTCGGACCAGAAAGGAAAGACTCGCTGATTAGTGTTTTGGCGGGACTGATAGCAGGGTGCTGTCTAGACAAAGGGGGACCCTGGGAAGAAGAGGCGAAGCAGCGGCGGGTTAGCTTTGTAACTCCTCCTCTCCCTCGTTCCCTCCTTCACCCTGATTAACCAGAGCTATGTTTCATTCCAGAAGATTGTTCCCTCCTCCCTTCTGCCCTCGTTCGATCCGCTTCATGGATCTGATGGAAATGGATAGGTGACAGGATGTCAATGTAGCTGGACAATAGTGATAGAGCTACTGGAGTTATACCGATCCAGTTGTGTTTCAGATATGTGAAAAGGTTTGAGCAAGGGTTGAAGGGAGGGGGACAACTTTTCCAATTGCCAAACTTGTGAATTGCAGAGAGGCAAGGTGACACTGGCTATTGAAGTCAGAGCAGATGAGAAGCAGAGAGTGGAGGTTACAGACAGAGACCAGCTCCTGATAAGATAGTAGAAAGTGAGGACAAGTTTACTGTATACTGATTTAACAGGGCTAAGGGAGGAAAGAAGACGGTCATGAGCCAGTGTCAGTGCTGGAATGAATGACTAATTAAAGATACATGTGGGAATGGTATTAGAACTTGCTCTCTTCAAGAGAACATTAAATAGAGGGAGTATTGTAAAAAATGCCAGTGGAATGCTTACAGTTCCTTCTATGTCCTGCAGCATCCTAGCTTGTCTCATTTGACATAGATTTCTTAACTCATCAGTCACCAGGCATTGCAGACAATTGATAATCTGAACACAAACCACAGCCATATAATTGGACTATGCACTCACGACAGAATTGATGTTTTTGTCAAATTAATAAACAAATGAAAGAGTATGCTGTATCAATTTCCCTTCCGAATGCTATTCTATAAATCAATGGAGGACACATACATGGAAAGAAAACCCTTTGATGTCATGCTCTCTTGATGGATGAAGGAAATCTACAGCAGGTTTATGGACATACAGAGCCAGTTTGCTACAGCAGGAAAATAATCCTACAGCAACAGGAAATGTGAATTATTATGTGGATTATAGTTAATGGACATTTTTGTAGGGGTGAATAGATTTTTTCATAAGGGGAAATCAAGTCTGACATTTCAATGTGGAAATTACGATCTTCAGAAGCATTTTTAAACCTCAAATACACTACAAGTTTTACGTTTCCTCCATTGCAGGAAAGTTATCCTGTAATAGAGTGATCAAAACAAGATCCTGCATGTGTACATGTAACAGTTGATAGGGTTTTCCAATCGGATTAAATTTAAATGTGTACCATACCTTCCCTTTGATTCGTACAATATTGTGGAGCCTGACACACCAATGTAAATTTTCTTACGTCGATGCTTCCTGGTCCAACCCAGTACATCTACATGAAATAGCCTATTTCTACTAATATTCAAACCTATCAAAAAGATTGCAACATCAAAACACAAGATTCATGAGAGGTTTACAGTAAATTAATAGCATACAGTACACCAGTTAATGATGCTCATGAATGTTATTTAAGCATTGTTTACCCATTGTAAAAATAAATTGAACAATTGGAAAATGTAGATGGGGAGAAGCATGGCATGCCTCCATCTTAGCTTAAAAACAAAGGGGGAAATTTAATTTTACTACCACAATGTCCTGAAAATGCTTTGAATTGGAACCCGTCCCTGCCTGATTAAGTCATCCAAGGAAAACATTTCGATCTAGTGTGATGAAACAATGAATTGAAAGGCGAATGTTCCTAATCACTCTAAATTAAGCCCTTTCACTATTTTTTCATAACCCCCACACCCATACATTACTTTGTTTTCCATTATAGAACTATTTTGTGGATGGACTAGTCCTCTGAGCTAGCTTGACCACTTCACCCCACCACAACAAAAAACAGGAAGTCTTCCACCAAAAAAGCCACTTTGTCTTAAACACTTTTGCAACCATGTTTCACTAAATTATCCTGGATTGGTTGGATGTTCATTGGTACTTTCCCCCCCGCATAATCCAGATGGGAACTACTTACACATTCAATGTTGAATGATTTAATACACTTTGAAAAGGAAGTAATAGTAATGGCCACTTATGCCTGTTATGACTGAGTATTGAATAACAAGTATATAAAACATTTGTACAGTGCCTTATTAAAATGCATTCACTTATGTATGCACTTATTTTCTTACTACATCTGTGGTACAGTAGTCCATTGTGACTGCTGAAGGGCTTTGTAAATAAAGGGCTTTATAAATACATTTGATTGATTGATTGAGTCCTACTGTGACTTGATGCTTCAAAAGCGATATGAAATAATGCTGTAATGTACATTGAAACATCAAACCAATATCTAATGCCTTCCAGCTCCTTGCCAATAACTTTACACTGAGTGTACAAAACATTAGGAACACCTGCTCTTTCCATGACGTAGACTGACCAGAGGAATCCAGGTGAAAGCTATGATCCCTTATTGATGTCACTTGTTAAATCCACTTTAATCAGCATAGATGAAGGCGAGGAGACAGGTTAAAGAGGGATGTTTAAGCTTTGAGACAATTGAGACATGGGCTGTGTATGTGTGCTTTTCAGAGGGTGAATGGGCAAGACAAAATATGTATGTGCCTTTGAACGGAGTGTGGTAGAGTGTGTCAAGAACTATAACGCTGCTGGATTTTTCACGCTCAACAGTTTCCTGTGTGTATCATGAATGATCCACCACCCAAAGGACATCCAGCCAACTTGACACAACTGTAGGAAGCATTGGAGTCAACATGGGCCATCATCCCTGTGAAACGCTTTCCACACCGTGTAGAGTCCATGCCCCGATGAATTGAGGTTCTTCTGAGGGCAAAAGGGGGTGCAACTCAATATTAGAAAGGTGTTCCTTATCTTTTGTACACTCAGTATATTGTGCATATACATGTAGTTCAACTAGTAATTTAACTAAATTCAAATCTCGATAGCGTTTTCAGTAGTTAACTACTTTTTTGCCATGTAGTGGTGAAGCTAACTACTGGATCTACAAACTACTTTTTTTGCAAAAATGTAATGAAATGTCAGTGAAGTTAGCCAATAATAATTTTTTCGTAGGTGTAGTGTAACGTCTTTCGGTGTGAAGTAAATGGTAGCTTGGTAAACTATCTTTTCAGAGTCGCTTTCCCAACATATTTTGGATTATTCAAGAATCGATGGTTATACCTCCACTGCATCAATAATTAAAATAAACATTGAACAGCTGTAAATGTTACAGATTGTACCTCTAATGAAGTGACATACTTTAGCATCTGCATGATTTCAAGAGTTAAAATGAGCAGTGTTATGGAGTGGGACTTTCAAAATTGTCTCAGGGATTGAAGTTCACATCATGAAAAAGAACCCAACACACTGTTTGATCGCTCCTGACATTTCACTCCTATTAAACTTGTCCTCTTCCTTCCTTTTTCTATGCCATTCGTATATGTGCGGCAGGGTAGCCTAGTGGTTAGAGCGTTGGACTAGTAACCGGAAGGTTGCGAGTTCAAACCCCCGAGCTGACAAGGTACAAATCTGTCGTTCTGCCCCTGAACAGGCAGTTAACCCACTGTTCCCAGGCCGTCATTGAAAATAAGAATTTGTTCTTAACTGACTTGCCTGGTTAAATAAAGGTAAAATAAAAAAATAAAAAAAAATGTACCCTGCATCCGTGGAGATCTGTTGGATGCGTGTACACTGCTTTTGAACAAAGTTTCCATTATTCCACATTGTTGGCGAAGCCCTCAGCTCCCCTGCTTTGTAGGACAAGAGATGCTGGAGCCTCAGATCTAGAGATTTCAGTGAGGCTTCAGGGACATTTCCACTGGTTGAGGTTAACCCCTAACTCAGACCATCACATTGCTGTTTACATGTTCTAACCAAGGACCAAGAAAAAGCAAACAACTTGCTCATTCAAACTATTTTCTTTAAAATAGGGTGCTGAGTCCTCCTCATTGTAATCCATGAAGAACACGGGTTTAAAAAGTATCTCTCAAATAGTTTGAGCGTTTTCTTGAGCCTGCCTTTGAGTGCCAGATGGGTGGCATTTGCACTTTTGGGACTATTCCATTGGTTCCATTGTGCCCGACCAGCTTATATTAAAACCCAGGATCATGTTCATTAGGGCACATCATATCAAAACATTCCAAAATGTTGTGAAACGGAAAACGAAAATGAGTTTTTCTTACTGGAGATATGGTTAGTCCCAACAGGGCCTCGATGCAGTTACGAAAGTCTCTTAGGCTCACGGCCCAGGGCTGTCAGCTCAACTTCACAGCAAGGACCGGTCTCTCCACAGTGCGCCTCAGTGGGCGACTCTCGCGGCGCTGTTTGCTTGTTTACATCTGCTCACTCTGTTATTATCTTTCCCAGAGTGTGTTTAATGTCGTTTAATTTACAAAGCTTCCCCACCATGACTCGCTATGCAGGGGTTTAGGGAGTTGGAGGCCTGGGGGGCTGGCGAGGGGTGTGTGTGTGATGGGGGCTGGTGGCTTTGGGCCAGGACAGCAGTGTGTGTGTTTGTGATCGGCTGCCAAGCACAGCAGAGCGGAGAAAGCTTGGTCCCAATCAGCAGAATATAGTGTCTTGTCTCCAGCTGAGCTGTGTCACCCTTTTATGTAGTCCGTCAGCTCCTCGTCCACCCAGGGCCTTCATGAAGTGGACCACAGGCTTCGGTGGTGGTGTAGCCTCGGTTCACTGCTGGGACACACATCACAGGTGCTGTAGTGCTGTGTGTCTGAACAATCTGCTTGGACTAGCATCCCAGCTGTGGTGTGTGTGCCGCTGTACAGGCCTCACAGCTGCAATTAGAGGATGCAATTGCTTGCACCTTTTATTGTATTTATTCATAATTTATTGATTTTGCGGAACATGCCACTTGAGGTGGTGCCCGGCTGGCTGTGTGTGTATTCTGTGTGGATTTTATTTTATCCAGTCTCCCTTGTCTCACTGAGACAAGCGAGTTCTCCTCCCTCTCTTTATGAGGCATGGGGAGCAAACAGTCTTTCAAATTACACAGAATTGATTGAAGTACGTATGGCTTGAACTGGAGTACACTGTCTACACTTCCTGAGAATCTACACAGGCTTCTCCTTAAACATATCAAAACACAGTTTTAACAATTCTTAACATTCCATTAAACATAAATGCCTTGAACAAGTAAGAAAATGTTGTACAAAATAAACAAATATGTGAGATATTGCTTTTGTACTATAGACAATTTCACATATAAATCACATGCACCGTCACTTTGCTGTATACAACATCTATTATTTGGGCCTCAGAAAATACACTTTTAAATGGATTTTGCCAAAAACATCTCTTTAGCCCTCAGTGTGCAGAGCCAAATGGATTGTTTGTTTCAAAGTCATACTAATTAGCCATATTCAGATTGATAAAATTCCCTCATCCCACCTGAGAACTTATTTCAACCCCTTTGGAAAACAGAACCTACAATAAAATATGCAATCAGTTTTGCTTGGCTGCGAGACAGAAGGAAGCACATTGAGATGCATTTGTTTTTACAGAGAAGCCCATTACCCCAACCCATGTATGTAGATAACTGACCACTAGGGGGTGGCGTAGATGCTCTGCCTGCCATAGCCTTGTCATCACAAGGTGCTCCTAATTATAATCACAATGGTCTTGGACAAATGGGATTGACCTGGCACAGCTTTGTTGATTTTCATTACAACTTCATTACACGCCCAATTTTTCAGTTTTTGATTTGTTAAAAAGTTTGAAATATCCAATAAATGTCGTTCCACTTCATGATTGTGTCCCACTTGTTGTTGATTCTTCACAAAAAAAATACAGTTTTATATCTTTATGTTTGAAGCCTGAAATGTGGCAAAGGGTCGCAAAGTTCAAGGGGGCCGAATACTTTCGCAAGGCACTGTAAATACATGTTAAATAAAATAATTTAATCAATAAATTGAGAGACAGATGAACACATCATAACACCTCATCCAGCCTAGGCACATGTCAGGAGTTTTTCCCCCACTTCTTGTGTTTTTCTTCTCAGCCTTCTCTCCTCAGCTCCAACACAGCTCCTCATTGGGACTGTAGTTACTGAGTGTGTGGTGTGTGTGTGTGTGTGTGGCGGGGCGTGCACAGACTCACTACAGGCTGTGTACAGGGTTTATTTCCTAGAGCCCAGGAAATACATGCAGAACAGCCTGAAAAATACAGTGTAGAACTCCTAACGGCATCATGTCCTCACAGTGTGTGTAAAAGCTGCCCATATAGTAAGTGCTGATTAAAGCTTTATGAGGATGAGGATGTCCTTAAATGTACACCATAATGCTTTATGTTAATAGTAACATATTTCATTTGTATTGCCCTTTCATTACATCAAGAACTTCAAAGACTCTTAATTAAAACAGCAACAAAAAAACATTTCAGTTAACCTGTTGAAAGTTCTGGCAGGTCACATCCTGTGTCCGATCCAGAATTGCTCACCCACGCCGTCCACGTCTTTTCCAACTGAGGCCCAGATGAAGGCTTGACCAAGGGAAATGATGATCAGATCCAGGGGGGAAACAAGTCAGTTGTCAGGTCACCTCTTGCCCCAGCCGTAACTTTATACTCTGCCGAAAAAAAACACGTAGCACCCATCTGGGTGAAGCCATGCAGCTAAGTTTATAGGTTGCATGAAGCTCACTACAGTCAACAGGGTTAGTCCACCTTGAAATTAACCACAAGGGAAAAACTTTTGTGATCCTTTGCCATCTTCATCCATTTCCAGGCCTCTGCCATTTCTTGTTGTTTAAAATAAAAACAGGAAGCTGGCTAGCTCTCTGGTCAGTTGGCAAAATGACTTCTCAGTTCAGTTGGTAAAAAAAACTGACTTGACAGATTAAAAACAAAAAAATATTCCACCTTTATTTAACCAGGTAGGCTACTTGAGAAAAAGTTATCATTTGCAACTGCAACCTGGCCAAGATAAAGCATAGCAGTTTGACACATACAACAACACGGAGTTACACATGGAATAAACAAACATGCAGTCAATAATACAGTAGAAAAAAAGGAGAACACAAGTCTATATACAGCGAGTGCAAATGAGGTAAGATAAGGGAGTTAAGGCAAGAAATAGGCCATGGTGGCGAAGTAATTACAATATAGCAATTAAACACTGGAATGGTAGATGTGACGAAGACGAATGTGCAAGTAGAGATACTGGGGTGCAAAGGAGCAAATTAAATAAATAAATACAGTATGGGGATGAGGTAGTTGGATGGGCTGTTTACAGATTGGCTATGTACAGGTGCAGTGATCTGTGAGCTGCTCTGACAGCTGGTGTTTAAAGCTAGTGAGGGAGATATGAGTCTCCAGCTTCAGTGTTTTTTTTTTAAAGGCGGCCAAAGGATGAATTGGCTTTGGAGGTGACCAGTGAGATATACCTGCTGGAGCGTGTGCTATGAGTGGGTGCTGCTATGGTGACCAGTGAGCTGAGATAAGGCGGAGCTTTACCTAGCAGAGACTTGAAGATGACCTGGAGCCAGTGGGTTTGGCGACGAGAGGGAAGCGAGGGTAGTATATGGGGCTTTGGTGACAAAACGGATGGCACTGTGATAGACCACATCCAATTTGTTGAGTAGAGTGTTGGAGGCTATTTTATAAATGACATAGCCGAAGTCGGGGATCGGTAGGGCGGTCAGTTTTATGAGGGTATGTTTGGCAGTATGAGTGAAGGATGATTTGTTGCAAAATAGGAAGCCGATTCTAGATTTAATTTTGGATTGGAGATGCTTAATGTGAGTCTGGAAGGAGAGCTTAAAGTCTAACCAGACACTTAGGTATTTGTAGTTATCCACATATTCTAAGTCAGAGCCGTCCAGAGTAGTGATGCTGAACGGGTGGGCAGGTGCGGGCAGTGATCTTTAAAAGAGCATGCATTTAGTTTTACTTTCACATGGCATTGAAGCTCATCTGGAGGTTAGTTAAACCTCTACTGACTCCCCATCCCGCATGCGGGAGCGTAATCATCGCGTGTCACTAATTAGCATAACGCAACGGACATAAATATCCCGAGAAAATATTCATATTCATGAAAATCACAAACAAAATATATTGAGACACAGCTTAGCCTTTTGTTAATCACCCTGTCATCTCAGATTTTCAAAATATGCTTTACAGCCAAAGCTAGACAAGCATTTGTGTAAGTTTATTGATAGCCTAGGATAGCATTTTGTCCAGCTAGCAGCAGGTAACTTGGTCACAGAAATCAGAAAAGCAATCAAATTAAATTGTTTACCTTTGATGAGCTTCGGATGTTTTCACTCACGAGACTCTAAGTTAGATAGCAAATGTTCCTTTTTTCCAAAAATATTATTTTTTTAGGTGAAATAGCTCCGTTTGTTCTTCACGTTTGGCTGAGAAATCGTCCGGAAATTGCAGTCACGAAAACGGCGAAAAATATTCCAAATTAGCTCCATAATATCGACAGAAACATGGCAAACGTTGTTTAAAATCAACCCTCGAGGTGTTTTTCAAATATCTATTCGATAATATATCCATCGGGACAATTCGTTTTTCAGTAGCACCGATTGGAGTAATGGCTACCTCTGTACTTTACGCGAGAATCTCTCTGGGGCATCAGGTGACCACTTGCGCAATATAGCCGCCTACGGCTATTCTTCAACATAAATGCGTAAAACTATGTCACAATGCTGTAGACACCTTGGGGAAAACGTAGAAAGCGTAATCTGGTTGATAGCCCATTCACAGCTCAATAGGGATGCATTGGAACGCAGCGCTTTCAAAACATGGGGCACTTCCGGATTGGATTTTTCTCCGGCTTTCGCCTGCAACATCATTTCTGTTATACTCACAGACAATATCTTTACAGTTTTGGAAACGTTAGAGTGTTTTCTATCCTAAACTGTCAATTATATGCATATTCTAGCATCTTGTCCTGACAAAATATCCCGTTTACTACGGGAAAGTTTTTTTTCTCCACAAATGAAAATACTGCCCCCGAGTCACAACAGGTTTTAACCAGTGTACAACGAAGGGCCAGAAGTATACAGAATGGTATCGTCTGCGTAGAGGTGGATCATAGAATCATCAGCAGCAAGAGCGACATCATTGATGTATACAGAGAAGAGAGCAGGCTGAGGGAGGAGATCCCTCAGGAGACCATCCGCCACCTCATCAGGAGCATGCCCAGGCATTGTAGTGAGGTCATACAGGCACGTGGAGGCCAACACACTACTGAGCCTCATTTTGACTTGTTTTAACCTTTTGAGGGCATGGCAGATTTACGCCCCCTTTGGAGAAATTGGGTACCCCTAGTAAACTGAAAACAAAAATTCTCAAAAATTGCTAATATATGCATATAATAATTATTATTGGATAGAAAACACTCTAAAGCTTCTAAAACCGTTGGAATTATGTCTGTAAGTATAGCAGAACTCACAGGGCATGCATTCTTCCAAACTAGTTTTTGTGGTCATGAAAGTTGGAGCAACTTTGACGTCATCGCCCCCACCCTTCCCGACCACTTATGGATCTGGATCTCTTCCACTAGATGTCCTCTTTCTGTAGAGCGTTCAATCGTTCAAATCGCGCGAGAATTGGCCCTATGGGAGTGATTTGAGTAAGTGCCGCGAGAAAAAAACCTGTGCGTTAGGGCGCGAATTGGTCACAGCCATTCCTTTGTTCCAGCACTCCTGGGAAGAGCAAACGATGCCCGGTTGAATTGAAATTTGTTTTGTGTGTTAAAAACATCATAAAGCTTGCTTCTGCACTTAGTTTGACCTGTTTAGTCGACATATAATATGTAATTTTGAAGTTTTGATGCGCAACGTTTCCGGACCAGAGGACGTTTTGGGTGCATTTCAGCTGATGTTATTAGCTGTAGCTAATACAAAGACGCAAGACTTGAAACCAAACAATGTATTGGGTAAGTATGAACCCTTCCAGAACATTCTGAACGAAGACCATCGAAGGTAAGGGAATATTTATGCTTAAATCTGTGTTTCTGTTGACTCCAACATTACGGAGAAATGTAGCTTATATCTGAGCGCCGTCTCAGCAAATTGAATAGTGTGCGATTTCTGTAACGTTAAAAATAAATGTACCAAAGCGGTTGCATAAAGAAGCAGTGTATCTTTCTAACTATATGTAGAACATGTATATTTAGCCAAAGTTTATGATGTCTATTTACGTTATCTTGCCGAGCTACCTAGATTTCCTGCGGGCATTTTTGAGTAATTTCTGAACATGAGCACATTGTAAATGGAAATTTATGGATATATATGGCATATTATTGAAAAAAAAAAATGTACTGTGTAACATGTCCTATCACTGTCATCTGATGAAGATTTTCAAAAGGGTAGTGAGCGATTTATTTTTTAATCCTGCTTTTATAATTTTATATTTTCTGGGACAAAATGGCTGCCGCTTGTCTTGGTTTCGGTGGTGGTCTAATATAAATATGTGGTGTGTTTTCGCCGTAAAACATTTAAAAAATCTGACATGCTGGGTAGATGAACAAGGTGTTTATCTTTCATTTGAGCTATTGGACTTGTTAATGTGTGGAGGTTAAATATTTCTAAGAATATTTTTGCGTTCCATGCGCCACGGTTTGAGCTGAACGGGGGGGGAGGTGTTCCTCTAGAGGAACTCCTGGCATCAACAGGTTTTAAGGACATTACATCAAAGTTGGATCAAACTGTAGTGTGGTTTTCCACTTTAATTTTGAGTGTGACTCCAAATCCAGACCTCCATGGGTTGATAAATTTGATTTCCATTGATAATTTTTGTGTGATTTTGTTGTCAGCACATTCAACTATGTAAAGAAAGAAGTATTTAATAAGAATATTTCATTCATTCAGATCTAGGATGTGTTATTTTAGTGTTCCCTTTATTTTTTGAGCAGTGTATATTTGGAGGGCAATTTGGATAGGATGATATCTATGAGGGTGCCCGTGTTTACAGATTTGGGGTTGTACCTGGTGGGTTCATTGATAATTTGTGTGAGATTGAAGGCATCAAACTTAGATTGTAGGATGGCCTGGGTGTTAATCATGTCTCAGTTTAGGTCACCTAGCACCACGAGCTCTGAAGATTGATGGGAGGCAATCAGTTCAGATATGCTGTCCAGGGCACAGCTGGGTGCAGAGGGTGGTCTATAGCAAGCGGCAACGGTGAGAGACTTGTTTTTCTGGAAAGGTGGATTTTTAAATGTAGAAGCTCGAATTGTTTGGGTACAGACCTGGATAGTAAAACAGAACTCTGCAGGCTATCTCTGCAGTAGATTGCAACTCCGCCCCCTTTGTCAGTTCTATCTTGTCAGAAAATGTTATAGTTAGGGATGGAAATTTCAGGTTTGTTGGTAGTCTTCCTGAGCCAGGATTCAGACATGGCTAGGACATCCGGGTTGACAGAGTGTGCTAGGGCAGTGAATAAAACAAACTTAGGGAGGAGGCTTCTAATGTTAACATGCATAAAACCAAGGCTTTTACGGTTACAGAAGTCAACAAATGAGAGTGCCTGGGGAATAGGAGTGGAGCTAGGCACTGTAGGGCCTAGGTTAACCTCCACATCACCAGAGGAACAGAGGAGGAGTAGGATAAGGGTATGGCTAAAGGCTGAAAGATCGGATCGCCTAGTACGCTCAGAACAGAGAGTAAAATGAACAGATTTCTGGGCGCGGTAGAATAGATTCCAGGCTTAATTTACAGACACAGGTATGGTAGGATGTGAATACAGTGTGGGAAAACCTGTGCAAAGAGTGACGATGAAAGAAATATCTCTAGGAATATCATTAACCTCTTGGATATAGGGGGCACTATTTTAATTTTTGGATGAAAAACGTTCCCGTTTTAAACAAAAACGAAAAGATGCTCGACTATGCATATAATTGACAGCTTTGGAAAGAAAACACTCTGACGTTTCCAAAACTGCAAATATATTGTCTGTGAGTGCCACAGAACTGATGTTACAGGCGAAACCCAGATAAAAATCCAATCAGGAAGTGCCACATTTTTTGAAACCGCCTCATGCCAATGACTCCTTATATGGCTGTGAATGTGCTACGTATGAGCTTACGTTTTCCACGCATTCCCCAAGGTGTCTACAGCATTGTGACGTCTTTTTAGGCATTTCCATTGGAGAATGGCTGTAAGGGACCACATATAGCGAGTGGTCACATGGTGTCTCCCGGAGAAAATCTTGCGTAAAATACTGAGGTAGCCATTTTTCCAATCGCTTCTTATGAGAAACTAATTGCCTCGACGGATATATTATCAAATACATATGTTAAAACACCTTGAGGATGGATCCTAAACAACGTTTGCCGTGTTTCTGTCGATATTATGGAGCAAATTTTGAAAAAAGTTTGGCGTTATAGTTGAAGTATTTTTTGGTCAATTTCGGGAGCTTTTTTGCTGACAAAAATATAATTTTTTGGAAATCTAACTGGGAGTCTCCTGAGTGAAAGCATCTGAAGTTCTTCAAAGGTAAATTATTTAATTTGGTTGCTTTTCTTATTTTCGTGAAAACGTTGCCTGCTGCCAGCAGAGCCTAGCATAGCATTATGCCATGATAAACTTACACAAATGCCGGTCTAGCGTTGGCTGTAACACATATTTTGAAAATCTGAGATGACAGTGTTGTTAACAAAAGGCTAAGCTTGTGTTTGAATATATTTATTTCATTTCATTTGCGATTTTCATGAATAGGAAAAGTTGCGTTATGGTACTGCGCTTGAGGCTATGATTACGCTCCCGGATACGGGATTGCTAGTCGCAAGAAGTTTTAAACCAAGTGATGTCACCGAATGAGTTGGAGGTGGAATTAAAGTGTTCACTAAGGCGTATTGAGCATGGCTAGAGGCTCTACAGTGAAATAAGGCAATAAGTACTAACCAAAACAGCAATGGACAAGGCATATTGACATTAGGGAGAGGTATGCGTAGCCGAGTAATCAATGGGAGTCCAGTGAGGGGCTTCAGTCAGCTAGAGGCCCGGGCTAGCAGCTAGCAGAAGGGCATTAGAAGGACGTCGCGACAGAAGAAAGTCTGTTGTGGCCCCCACGTGCTGAATACGTCGGCAGACGGATCAGCAAGGCTCTGTGTGGTAAACAAAGACAATTGGCAAAATAGGTATAGTGGCCGAAGAATTTGTCCAATGAGCCTCTTAAGTTAACAGTCCGGTGTGCTCTAGACAATTAACGTAAGCGGGCCACGGCTAGCAGTGCCACGGAGCCAGTTTGAGTACCCCCTCGAGCAGTCGGTAGTCCTGTCGTGAAGGATCAGCGGGGTTC
Source organism: Oncorhynchus mykiss (assembly GCF_057628025.1). Taxonomy (NCBI): domain Eukaryota; kingdom Metazoa; phylum Chordata; class Actinopteri; order Salmoniformes; family Salmonidae; genus Oncorhynchus; species Oncorhynchus mykiss. The sequence goes on from NC_143046.1 coordinate 47,200,861, forward strand.
CGTGCCCTGTTTCGGCAGTAGAAGGGGGTCCAGGCCAGTTGGAAAAAAGGGTATTTTAGCCCAGGAGTGGCTGTTGGGCTTCTTCTGCTAGCCGGGATATGGGCCTAGCATAGGCTAACTCCAGGCTAATTGGTGCTAGCTTCGGGACAGGGACGTGAATTTAAACCAGGAATAATCATTCGGATTGCAGCTAGCTAGCTGTGGAGATCCAGGTGAAAAGGTTCAGAGCTTGCAGTAGGAATTTGGGGATATGGAGAGAGAATTGGTCTGGTATGCAGTCTTGCACTAGCATATGTGAACCACCACATGAATTCAGTCCTATTTAGCAAAATTTTAAATTGTGTTTTTTACATTGGATAAAAATAGACAATCAGAGCAAGAAAATGGTATATCAAACACTGCAGTTGAGGAACAATGGTAAAGTAATTCAGCTTTGAAAGTTGATAACCCCCAGGGCCCTTGAATGTTTTGGTATCTAGTGAATAGCTCTTCTTTTTCTACACCCATTCAGCAACATTCACACCCTTTTAAGCCTTTAGCTCCACCCACCTCTTTAAGGATACACATGTGAGGCCAAGTGCTAAACAGTGAGTAGTGTAGTAAACAACCAAAGATTTTAAAAAGTGGTAAAAGTAGTCGCCTACAATAAGGAAAAACTCCAGGTAAAACCACTTTATCTAGTCCTTGGCCTATATCCTAATCTGACGTTGGTGCAGGTCATGTTGTTCTTCACATTACCGTCTCTGGTAAACACACACTATATCAAATAAAATCTATGTTTATTGATGACATGCACAGGATACAGAAGGTGTAAACGGTACAGTAAAATGGTTACTTGCATAGTAGAAATATAAAATAAAGAAAGTGCCCAGATAAAAACATGTATAAATATTTTATAATTATTAGATGACTCTTACCTGGACACATTTGTCTAAATTGATGGGTCATGTGAAATAAATATTATAACCACCCCCCAGCCACAACTCGCTAAGTGGGTGGGTCACTATTGTCTAGACATGTACACATATTCATGAAATACATTAGATGGCCGTAATCACCCCCAGACACACCTGGTTTTGTGTCATGTCACTCCGTTTCACACTGACCGTGGCGTGTGCAGAAACGTTTTCCAACTGAGCTGCACCTGCTAAATTCAGGGCATCAATGTTGTTGAGAAAAGTAACAAGACTGTTGTAGTTCTCGATGGCTGATGTTATATTTAAAAAAAACGCTGCAGTAGAAAGGACTATCAACACATACTGAGAAGCTTACGTTATAGACAGAAGCATGCTACATGGCAGACCAATCCTAACTCATCTCCCAGTATGTCCAGTCTACAAGGGCACAAGGCGAGACCCAGATGCAGACACGGAAAGCAGATGGTTTGAGTCTTTCAAATGTATTATAATCAAAAAGGGTAAGCAAGAGAATGGTCATGGACTGGCAAAAGGTCAAAACCAGTTCAGAGTCCAGGAGGTACAGAGTGGCAGGCAGGCTGGAGGTCAAGGCAGGCAGAATGGTCAGGTAGGCGGGTACAGAGTCCAGAAACAGGCAAGGGTCAAAATCGGGAGGACTAGCAAAAAGAGAATAGAAAAAGCAGGCGCACGGGAAAAAACACGCTGGTTGACTTGAACATACAAGGCGAACTGGCACAGAGACAGGAAACACAGGGATAACTACACCAGGGAAAATAAGCTACTCCTGGAGGGAGTGGAGACAATCACAAGGACAGGTGAAACAGATCAGGGCATGACACAGTCCATCCATTAATCTCAGCAAATCATCGCTAGCGGGAAGGTTCCTTTTTTTCCTGTGGCTAAACCATCTAGGCTAGTAATTTAACAATTTTATTTGGATTTACAGATGGAATCCAAGTTTATTATTAAGTCACATGAAAGTTCACATGTTCTAGAAGGCATTTCTGTCAAAAAACACATTCAAATAGCTCTCTCCTGTGAAGTAGTGACATGTGCCTAGCTTCCTGAAACGGGTCACTTATATACAATCAGAACCAAGTTGGCTAACAAAAGAAAGTGAAAAAAAGACTACCTCATGGCACCATGGAAACCACAGCACCTCGGTTAAGGCTAGAGTCGGGTTGAGTTTAGGTTAACTGACCCTAGATTGATGACTTGAGGGCGATTTCTTTCTAGGCCTAATGCTACCGTCTGTTTTGTGTCTGACCAAAAGCCACAGGCCTCAGGTGCAGAAAATGGTAGCTCTCCAGCACACATAAAGCCAGCATAAGACCAACCATACATTGGTGTTACATGTTTGTAGTGCTCATAAAGTGCTTGCTGTGAGGCCATTTGCCTCCATTTGAAAATACTGAGAGATGGAGAGAGAGAGGAGGAAGAGAGAGGAAGGTGGAGACAAGGGAGACCAAGAAAGGGACAGAAAGACTGATCACTACCAATATCTCCAGAATGCCCATCCCACTGTAACTTCCCAATTCCCACTTTAAAAAGGTTTGCCATAACACCTGCATTGAATTACATCATACTTCAACATTAACTAGTACTTGCACCATGTGGCCATGTATAATGCACATATAGGTACCATGTGTCAACAGTATCAGATGCTTATGGGAAGATGTGAGCTTTGTCAAAGCTTATACTGCCTCAAATATGGTCAACCAAAAGATATGTTAAGTACAGTCTGGGGGAAGTGCACTGCAAGTGCAAACTCTATAACTACCCCACTTGACTCCAACGTATCCCATTGAAATGTGCTGAGTAGCTGCTAGCGCAGGAAAATATGGAAAGAAAAATGGGTTGAGGGGGAAGTTTATTATTTTGGCATGGAACTGGCACATGGATTATTGCTTTTGGCCACTGGTTTTTATTAGGGGCTGAGGAGGGTACAGGGCATGGGTTCATGTGTGTTTTTATTAGTAGCTGTGTACCACTGTAGGCCAGCCCTAGCTCAGGGATGTGGTATGAGAGGGTTCAACTCCAAGGAACTCCTCTCTTCGTCGTCAATCTCCTAGTTTACTACTTGGCGAAGCAGCAAACAGATATGTCATTTTCGAGTGTTAGGTTAAGTGTTGCAGGGGGATTTAGGGGAAGAACAGTGATATCTGGGCGATATGTCAGTTTTGTGTTGGCTAAGAGTGTTCTGGTAAGAAGCAAAGCATGTCCTTTTTCAAGAGTTTGATAAAAAAAATACAATGGTAAACCACTTGTTTTCTATATGACGTAATTTTCTGGTTGTAAACTGTTTTTCTGGTTGAGAAGATGTCAAAATCAGGTTACAACCAACTGGTCTTCTTCGTATTTAGTTTGTTATCAGATCAAATCCTAATGTATCTAAAAAATTGTTTGTGTACTCAATGAAGTAACTTTTACAGTGAGTGTACAAAACGTTAAGAACACCTGCTCTTTCCATGATATAGACTGACCAGGTGAATCCAAGTGAAAGCTATGATCCCTTACTGATGTCACTTGTTAAATCCACTTCAATCCGTGTAGATTAAGTCAGGTTTAAGAGGGATTTTTGAGTCAATTGAAATATGGATTGTGTATGTGTGCCATGCAGAAGGTGAACGGGCAAGACCAAATATTTAAGTGCCTTTGAAAGAGACATGGTAGTAGGTGCCAGATGCACCAGTCAATATTAGGAAGGTGTTCCTAATGTTTGGTATACTCCGTGTAGATGATCTGATCATGAAGCGTGGAAATGCTAGTATAGGTAGAATTGACTTGCCTTGCTAAAATGTTATCATTTGAAACAGTGGCCAGGGAAGCAAAGCCAAAGCATGGATTCATGTCATACCGTATCTATAAACTGCTAACACAGTAAGGAAACCAATCATTAATTTTGTAATTTGAGTGAACTATTCCTTTCCCATACTTGCATCAACCAAAATAAAATAATATAACGTAACATTTGTCAATAACAAAATCATTTTCATAGTTAAGCAAACATTTAACATCCAACTTAAAATGTATAGGCTGATGTCACAAAGTGCTGTACAGAAACCCAGCCTAAAACCCCAAACAGCAAGCAATGTAGGTGTAGAATCACAGTGGCTAGGAAAAACTCCCTAGAAAGGCCGGGACCTAGGAAGAAACCTAGAGTGGAACGAGGCTATGAGGGGTGGCCAGTCCTCTTCTGGCTGTGCAGGGTGGCGATTATAACAGAACATGGCCAAGAAGTTCAAATGTTCATAGATGACCAGCTGGGTCAACTTTGGAAAATGTGTTTAGTAAACCTAGGAATGTATGTTAGCAGAACATTCCAGACCCAAAGTTGAGTAAACTAGGAATCGTATTTTAGCTGATTGCCTTGATTTTTAAAGTTGACTCAACTTCAAATGTCTCCCTATGCAATTCTGCTTCCGGATGGGCCAACTCTTCATCAATACCTCAGAGTACAGAATAATAAAAAAAAACTGTTGTTTCACAGAGTCCATCATAGGTAGTCTGTATTTTATTACAGGAAAAAAAAATGTGATAGCAGTAAGAAAAAAAGAAAAAACATTCCATTTAAGTCCCCGCCGTACGGAATTGTAGTAGCCATGCTTTCAACTAAAAGCCTGGGGAGAGAGTAACCAGTTAATATTTCATTATTTTTTATTAGTATGTAATTATTAGCTTTTCTCCCTTCCAAACATTGTTATTTTTTCTCTTTGTTTTCATTGGGGCACAACCCCGCAGTGATCTCCGACTACTCTTTAGTTAGATGTGGCTGACATCATACATTTTTTTATAGTGTCCATTAGAATGCATCAAGTACTACATCTCACTGTATATGTATAAAAAAAACATTCAGTATGCTATGTAGGGCCTGTAGATTTGGATGGATTGATGGGTGGGCTATTATAAAGAATATTGTTTGGCCCCTAAGCAGCATTTCCCCTATTTTGAGGCTCCTGGGGTTTGTAAACCTTTGTCATTTGGCTTGACTTTTTTTGTCCTAAAATTAGAAACTTTTAGTTTCTGATGCTCCCACTTATTTTAATTTTTTTACCTTGATTTAACTAGGCAAGTCAGTTAAGAACAAATTCTTATGTTACAATGACGTCTACCATGGCCAAATCCTCCCCTAAGGATGCTGGGCCAATTGTGTGCCGCCATGTGGGACTCCCGATCACAGCCGGTCGTGATACAGTGATACAGGGTCTGTAGTGATGCCTCTAGCACTGAGATGCAGTGCCTTAGACCGCTGCGCCACTCAGGAGCCCTAATTTTAATTGTAGCAGTGTGAATACTGTAGCTTGTTATATGACTCAGCCTCAATGTGCATATCACAGTAATACAGTTATCATCAGTGTTATTATTTGTCTCAGCGGGAGATTGTAGTTTGAGGACTGTTTCTAATAAAAAAAACTGACTATGAGATTACGTTTACCTCATTATACAAAACAGCCCTTAACAAAGGATGAGAGTGTGTGGAAAATAAAACTAATGGCATAGTAAGTCAGAGCTTTGAACCAATGCATAAAAAGCAACTTAATGAACATTTAAAATGTCTTACAATTGATCTAGGACTTCATAATTGCTCATAAATGACACACAGTTGCAAACACAGTAAGCCATGTAACAGTCATTTTAATGACGCAGTTCTTGAATAGATCTGAGAGTAAATCATTCTCAAGTGATACGCTCAGTGAGAGATTCATCGTTTTGAAACATACACTGCACATGGGTCAGAAGAAACTAAGTGTTGATTGGCCAAAAAAAGGTAATAAAATGCTGTTGTATTTTTGATCCATGAAATTGAAGGGGTAGCATACATTTAACAACCTTGGGAAACATTACGCTATAACATCCATGGTTATCTTATTTGGCCAACCATATGATCAATCTTGACACGTGAGTACTTACATTTTTTACGCATTCCCGATTTCACATACATCACACATTTTTCATGGTGGTGGTAATGCTAACATTCTTGTACAGGTGCTTGTGTGTTTGTATGTGTACAGTATGTGTGGGTGGTTGAGCACTTTTTGGCACAGGGTTAGGGTTAGAAGGATGGGGTTTGCCTGTTCTGTGGAGATGTGAATGGCATACAAGAAGAGATGGGACTGGCAGAACCTCATGATAGTGGGTCTGGCATCATACACAGCATGAAATCAGACCAGTCCTGTTAACCATCGCTATTCACTTACAAATCAAATCAAAGTTTATTGGTCGTGTACACAGATCTGCAGATGTCATCACAGGTGCAGCAAAATGCTTGTGCTTCTAGCTCCAACAGTGCAGTAATACCTAGCAATTTAAAACAATACACAAATAATTCTAAAAGTAAAAAGAAAGAAATTAAGAAATATTAGAAGGAACAATGTCAGTGTCTAGAATATAAATATGTACAGTATATTACAGCTAAAGTCAGAAGTTTACATACACTTTAGCCAAGTACATTTCAACTCAGTTTTTCACAATTCCTGACATTTAATCCAAGTAAACATTCCCTGTCTTAGGTCAGTTAGGATCACCACTTTATTTCAAGAATGTGAAATGTCAGAATAATAGCAGAGAGAATGATTTATTTCAGCTTTTATTTCTTTCATCACATTCCCAGTGGGTCAGACATTTACATAAACTCAATTAGTATTTGGTAGCATGGCCTATAAATTGTTTAACTTGGGTCAAACATTTTGTGTACCCTTCCACAAGCTTCCCACAATAAATTGGGTGAATTTTGGTCCATTCCTCCTGACAGAGCTGAGTCAGGTTTGTAAGGCCTTCTTGCTCGCACAGACACTTTTTCAGTTCTGCCCACAAATTTTCTATAGGATTGAGGTCAGGGTTTTGTGATGCCACTCCAATACCTTGACCTTGTTGTCCTTGTTGTCCTCTATGAGACAGAATGTGTCTCCTTCCTGAGCGCTACGACGGCTGCGTTGTCCCATGGTGTTTATACTTGCATACTATTGTTTGTACAGATGAACGTGGTACCTTCAGGCGTTTGGAAATTGCTCCCAAGGATGAACCAGACTTGTGAAGGTCTACCACTTTTTTTCCTGAGGTCTTGGCTGATTTCTTTTGATTTTCCCATGATCAAGCAAAACTTCTGACCCACTGGAATTGTGATACTGTGAGTTTTAAGTGAAATAATCTGTCTGTAAACAATTGTTGGAAAAATTACTTGTGTCATGCACAAAGTAGATTTCCTAACCGACTTGCCAAAATTATAGTTTCTTAACAAGAAATTTGTGGACTGGTTGAGAAACATGTTTTAATGACTCCAACGTAAGTGTATGTAAACTTCCGATTTCAACTGTATAAATGGTGTGTATGGACAGTAAATCTATAGAAAAACTGTTTAAATTTAAAGTTATATAGGATGAGTCATGACTAGAACACAGTTATACATATAACGTAGGTAAAACATATGTAAACATTATTAAAGTGAACAGCGTTCAATGACTCTTTGTACATAGGGCAGCAGTCTCTAAGGTGCAAGGTAGAGTACCAGGTTGTAGCCGGCTTGATGATAATAAAATGATGTGAGGGAGAAGAGAAGCTCTATGCAATGCACCCATGGTTTTTGGGCCATAGGATGATTAGTCGGACGTATCAATGGCGCAAAAGGAGATGGCTGCCGTTTTACGATCCCGAAACCATTTATACTATTGTGTATGTTTTTTTGCATTATTTGTAAGTTATTTTGTACATAATGTTTCTGCCACTCTGTCTTATGACCTAAAGAGCTTCTACATATCAGGACAGCAATTTCTCACCCCATACTGGAGGAATACCTTTTCTTAAACGAGATTGACGGTAAGGATTTACTTCAGACGCCCGACAAGGCCCTTATTCCTGTAATTCACAGGAGAAAGAGACGGAGGTATAGTGGTTGAAGATCCGGGTGACTTTTTAGGATCCATCGCCGAGAGGGTAATCTACCTCTAACATCTGTCCTATTAGCCAACGTACAATCAACAGATAATAAAATCAACTAACTACGATCACGTAAATCCTACCAACGGGACATTAAAAAGTGTAATATCTTATGTTTCACTGAGTCGTGGCTGAATGAAGACATGAATAACATACAGCTGGAGGGTTTTAAGCTTTTTCGGCAGGATAGAACAGTGGCCACTGGTAAAGCAAGGGGTGACGGTCTATGTATATTTGTAAACAACAGCTGGTGCACAAAATCTAAGAAAGTCTCGAGGTTTTGATTGCCTGAGGTAGAGTATCTCATGATAAGCCATAGACCACACTATTTACCAAGAGTGTTTTCATCTGTATACTTCGTAGCTGTCTACATACCACCACGAACCGATGCTGGCACTAAGACCGCATTCAATGAGCTGTATACGGCTGTATAAGTAAACAGGAAAATACTCACCCAGAGGCGGAGCTCCTAGTGGCCGGGGACTGTAAGCAGGGGAACTTAAATCCGTTTTACCTAATTTCTACCAGGATGTTAAATGTGCAACCAGAGGGAAAAAACTCTCACTCACCCTCCATTTGGCAGATCTGACCATAATTCTATCCTGATTCCTGCTTACAACCAAAAACTAAAGCAGGAAGTACCAGTGACTTGGTCAATAACAAAGTGGTCAGATGAAGCAGGTGCTAAACTACAGGACTGTTTTGCTTGCACAGACTGGAATATATTCCAGAATTCTTCCAATGGCATTGAGGAGTACACAACATCAGTTACTGCCTTAATCAATAAGTGCATCGATGACGTCGTCCCCACAGTGACTGTATGTACATACCCCAACCAGAAGCCATGGATTACAGGCAACATTCACACTGAACTGAAGGATAGAGCTGCCGCTTTCAAGGAGTGGGACTCTAACCTGGAAGCTTATAAGAAATCCCGCTATGCTCTCCGACAAACCATCAAACAGACAAAGCGTTAATAATACAGGACTAAGATTGAATCGTACAACACCGGCTCAAACGCTCGTTGGATGTGGCAGCGTTTGCAAACTATTATAGACTACAAAGGGAAGCACAGCCGCGAGCTGCCCAGTGACACGTGTCTATCAGATCAGCTAAATTACTTCTATGCTCACTTCGAATCAAGTAACAGTGAAGCATGCATGAGAGCATCAGCTGTTCTGGATGACTGTGTGATAACGCTCTCAGTAGCTGATGCGAGTAAGACCTTCAAACAGGTCAACATTCACAAGGTCGCAAGGCCAGACGGATTACAAGGACGTGTACCCCAAGCATGAGCTGACCAACTGTTAAGTGTCTTCACTGACATACTGACATTTTCAACCTCTCCCTCTTCAACCCCTCTAAGTCTGTAATAACAACATGTTTCAGCAGACCACCATAGTCCCTGTGCCCAAGAACACTAAGGTAACCTTCCTAAATGACTTCCGACCCGTTGCACTCACGTCTGTAGCCATGAAAGTGCTTTGAAAAACTGGTCATGGCTCACATCAACACCATTATCCCAGAAACACTAGACACACTCCAATTTGCATACCGCCCCAACAGATCCAAAGATGATGTAATCTCTATTGCACACCACACTGCCCTTTCACACCTGGACAAAAGGTACACCTACCTACACTACTGTGATGAGCTTTGAGAGCACTATGGTGTTGAACGCTGAGATATATATATACACACAAATACCATTCTCACATATACTACCATTCAAAAGTTTGGGGTCACTTAGAAATGTCCTTGTTTTTGAAAGAAAAGCACATTTTTGCCGATAAAAAAAACTAAAGTTTTCAGAAATACAGTGTAGACATTGTTAATGTTGTAAATGACGATTGCAGTTGTAAACAGCTGAAAACTGTTGTTTAGATACTCCATAAAAAATCTGCCGTTCCCAGCTACAATAGTCATTTACAACATTAATGTCTACACTGTATTTCAGATCAATTGAATGTTATTTTAATGGACAAAAAAATAGCTTTTCTTTCAAAAACAAGGACATTTCTAAGTGACCCCATACTTTTGAACGGTAGTGTATGTGAGAACTATTCGTTGATTACAGCTCAGTGTTCAACACCATAGTGCCCTCAAAGCTCATCACTAAGCTAAGTACCCTGGGACTAAACACCTCCCTCTGCAACTGGATCCTGGACTTGAACAACACATCCACCACCCTGATCTCAAACACGTTGCCCCTCAGGGGTGCGTGCGCAATCCCCTCCTTTACTCCCTATTCAATCAAGACTGCATTGCCAGGCACGACTCCAACACCATCATTAAATTTGCAGATGACACAACATTGGTAGGCCTGAACACCGACAACAACGAGACAGACTGTAGGGAGGAGGTTAGATACCTGGCCTTGTGGTGCAAGGACAACAACCTCTCACTCATAGTGATCAAGACAAAGGAGATGATTGTGGACTACAGGAAAAGGAGGACCGAGCACACCCCCATTCTCATTGGCAGGGCTGGAGTGGAGCAGGTTGAGAGTTTCAAGTTCCTTGGAGTCACCACCAACAAACTAACATGGTCCCAGCACACCAAGACAGTCGTGAAGAGGTCATGACAAAATATTTTCCACCTCAGGAGACTGAAAAGATTTGGCATGGGTCCTCAGATCCTCAAAAGGTTCTACAGCTGCACCATCGAGAGTGTTGCATCACTGCCTGGTATGGCAACTGCTCGGCCTCCGACCGCAAGGCAGTACAGAGGGTAGTGCATACGGCCCAGTACATAACTGGGGCCAAACTTTCTGCCATCCAGGACCTCTATACCAGGCGGTGTCAGAGGAAGGTCATAAAAATTGTCAAAGACTCCAGTCACCCGAGTCATAGACTGTCCTCTCTGCTACCGCACGGTAAGCGGTACCAGAGCACCAGGTCTAGGTCCAAGAGGCTTCTACACAGATTCTACCCCCATGCCATAAGACTCCTGAACATCTAATCAAATGGCTACCCAGATTATTTGCATTGCTGCTGCTACTTTCTGTTTATTATACATTTATAGTCACTTTAATAACTCTACCTACATGTACATATTACCTCAATTACCTCGACTAACCGGTGTCCCCGTACATTGACTCTGTACCGTTACCCCCTGTATATAGCCTCGCTATTGTTATTTTACTGCTGCTCTTTAATTATGTGTTACCTTTATTTATATATATATTTTTTAATTGTTTTTTTTATTTTATTATTCATTTATTTATGGCATGTTTTTCTTAAAAGACAAATACAATTTGATTTGTTTGATTTAAAGTGCGGACTGGCAAGAAAATAACATCTATGTAAGAAGAAGGTCCAATGTCAGTAGAAAGAAGGAGATGACTGCATTAGTACAGTGTCCATATTAGGACAGCCTAATCTTCAGACATGGAATCCTCCTCTATTCTTGTTGGCTCTCAACAAAGAAGATTGTGGAATACTCTCACTCTTAGATGTGGGTTGGCTTCATATCAAATTTGTAACTCTCTATAGCTAGTCTATAAGACAGGGGATTCCCCAAGTATTATTACACAATTTAATGCACACTCTGATCCCAATATAATTTGCTAAATCACTGACTGATTTAATTTATTTGATAAATCTAAAAAATCTTTAAATAAATCTATATACAGCCAGTAGAAAATCAAAAACAATTAGACTATAAATAAAGTCACTGACTTATTCCTCCTGTGGTCCGTGCTATGTTCCATTATCACTAGCACACCACAGAATGAAGCAATGTTTTGGGGATGCATAACTGGTACTGCATGCTAATATGGGCATTGGTGCTTGACACAGTTCATGTGATAATAATCACGGTGGTAATGATTGGAATTACATCATTATACACTACACAGAAAGACATAAGCCACAAGCTGTTATCTGAATACAAGTTTGTCAAAATGGCAGTACTTTGTCCCAAAGATCTTATAAAACTTGAGCACATGGATGCAACTGGTAACTGGTTGCATATTAAAATAACTATAGTGGAATTGATATGGCATCCCTGGTTCAATCTAATATTATGCTAGCCATAGTTGCTACATGCCTGCTTATTAACATTCTACTACAAATCACGTGGAATAGCTCATACAATGAAGAGTAAGTTATTCAACAAAGAAAACAGACATGTTTTTAGTTTCCACCTTGACACCTCGTTGTAATGAGAAGTCGACCACAAGACCTAGACAGTGTCAGAGCTTTTTTCAATAAAATGACTTCTCTGTCTTCCCAATAGCCTTTTTTCCTGTCGGGAAGGTTTCGAGGCCCAGGCCTTGTCATTTCACAAAGGCAGCGGTGATAAATGAGAGAGATAATGTGTATTAAGCATGCCCAGTTCTTTGGAAACTTGTTTAAAGTAGCCTAACAGGATAGACCATGTCCCTGCTCTTTATCAAGGCTATTCCTTCTGCAATGAGCCTTGTCATACTGGCTGTGAAAAATATCTCCCTGGTGTTCTCTCTCTCTCTCTCTCTCTCTCTCTCTCTCTCTCTCTATGCGTGCGTGCGTGTTTTTCTCTGTGTCGCTCTCATTAGAACATCACCCTGGAACTTACTACAATTTTTTTTCTTCTAAAAGACAGTGATTGCTGAAGATTATTCCATGTTAATTTTGTTTTCTGTTTATCTTCACCAACATTTCTCAAAAGAATGGTAAAAAAGTTGAGAATGTGTCTTCTTTACAATTTCAAGTGACCAATAATGAGAATCTAACATTTTAACAGAAACCTTGTGCTAACATGCTTTCCTTTTCTTGATTTCATCCACATTCTGATTGTGCCTACATTTTCTAAACATGGTATTAAAATGTATCTCTTATCTGTCCACTGTGTCCGCATTGTGAACAAATTTCCTGATTCCTCCCTGTATGCAAATTGTTTGACATATTCTTTCAAAACAATATTCATTTATTTATTTTAAGACACATTCATGCCAATGTTGTAACCTGTAAATTATTTTAGAGGGCGGGATAATTCTGATTTAAATGGTTTCACTGTTTAGATCCATCTACACTTGTAAATTGTCCAGACACAATGTGTGCCTGAATACCTCCGGAGGTGATCAGGAAGATCTGATCTTCTATACCTGTCTAAAAATGTGGACACAATCAGAATGACGATCAGGACAAAGGACACATGTTAGCACCATGTAAAAAAGAGTCTAGAGAAAAAATCCTGCTCAGACTGAGGCTCTCCTAATATGGACACTGTTGCAGTGAAGTGACAATCCTCATTTTAAAAAGATAAACAAACATATTTTGAACAAAATAGTTATGCTGCATTCATGTGCTACTCAGAACTAGGCAATTTCAAAATATCCAACTGGTACAACTTGAGTGATTCAGTCGTATTTACCAATTGGAAGCTCATTATGAATGATTTTAGAAGTCGGAACGTTCAAGTTAGGATGCATCTGGACGGTTTATGGTAATTATTTTGTCCAGAGTTTAAAATGATTCATAAAAAATGCCATTACTTATCAAGGAGTAGTCTATATTTGTTTCACAACTTGCATTTCCCTTTCTATCTCTAACCAACCTATGTATAATGGTTGCCTTGACTTCAGCATAGTTTGTTTTACACTGTGGGTAAATCCCCTCATCTTGTTTTGGTACTTAAAGAGAACTTTCCCAACACTGCGTTAACTTGACTCACCCGTCGCCAATAAACATAAAAACGCCTAAATAGGCAGGAAATAGTTGTGGTAAAATCTGGACATTTTCATTGCAACCTCCATAGCGCCACTTGTGCAGACGTCAAACGAGATGGGTCACCTCCAAAACAAACGCCTGCACACACACACCTTCCACAGGAGACACGTAAGGATGGGTTATAGGGGATGACAACATCCACGAATCCATGATCACTAAACCATATCACGAGTTGTATCACGACACCTATAGACCGCATCACGGCCCTATGAATCCCATACGGTAAAAGTAGGGCATGAAGTCGATCAGAGGAGGATGGCATGTGCCATAAACATCTTGTAACGTGGACAGTAAAAGACCTCTCGGTGCGTTTCATAGACACAGAGTGGGCCAAACGTTCCAGATGTCTCGCATTGCTCCTCCAATTTATAGGCAGGGTGGTGTGCGAGGAAGAGGCCTTTAGCATGTCAAGATGTGTTTTGCGCAAAATGGTCACTCATCGCCTAGTCCACATGATCAATCGTGGAATATGGCCGATCGCCTGGATTTTTTTTGCCATATTGGAGGTACAAAAAAGTACTTTCAATGAAGAATCTCGATTGAGAATGGTTTTTGATACAATACTAGGCTTAATCTGGGTCCAGGAATAAATCATAATCGTAATCCATATGGCATGATACATGTGGTTTGTTAGGAGACGGATGACCAAATTAAGATTTCTGTGATCAGTTACAAGTATTTCTAGTAAAGGCATTTCTGCCAACATGCTTATAAGACTAGGCGATCAAGAAAAGTATGACCAAGTTAGTTTTATCAAGTCTTTATCTTATAATATACATTTACTGCATGAGAACAATCATTTTTTTAAAGATGAAAAAATAATGTGCTATAAAAGTATGTAACGGTGGGAAAAAGCTAGGATTTAAAATCTATCAACACATTTTATATTTCACACTTTTCACACTGTACTTACACTGTCCTTAGGGTCAAATATTGTGTGAACTATCACCACACACATACCCCCTCTACCACAATTCAGCAATGTCTGGGAGGCAGAAACAACAAATGTTTCACAATGGGGTTATAGTTGCTATCAAAGACATGACCCCTGGACAACTGACCTGTTTCATATTTGACCAGAGGAGCAAACCGATTACTCAGTGAATGTGTGGATGGATGTATTCCAGGGGAGATTCCCACAACCGACTGACAAATCCATACTATTGAAACACAAGTGTCGACATTTAGTGGCGGTATGGGTTTGATTTCTACTGCTCTCTTAGTGTTGGAGGGGTGTCGTCTCCCTTTCGGAATTAATTTACACAATAGTATTGGTCGACTTGGGCTGTAACATATTTGGGGGCAAAGTAATCGGATTACAGCACTCACTGCAAAGGCCCGGTTAACTACCTTACCTTAGTAATTACCCTATAACAAGAGGATTATGACCTCAACTTTGTGTTGGATGGTCAAGAACATACCCTACTATCACTTTCTTAACTTTCTCTTGGGAAAGGCTTTCTGACTCCCAGACAATAGAGAGATCAGATTACGACCTTTCTAACATTGTTGGGTCTTAGAATATCTGTTCGCGTAAATCATCATCACCACCAATACATCCATCCTATCCTGTGTGAGTTGTAATACATTTCTCCGGAGACGTAACCTATACTGACCAAGATATTTGTCCTCATCTCAGTCACTCCTCCCTGGAAAGTCTAGTCCCACTTTACAAACATCCATAATACCTTTGTAGTTACATAGGTATAGAAGAGTGTACTTAATGTGAAGGAACATAGTACTTGCAGTACTTTTCTAATTGTCACAAACCAAAGTTATTTCAATCTAAATCCACAGACACAGGCAGGAGGTGGACAGTCAGCCTCTACAGTTCTTTAATATCTTTATTTTCTCTGTTCTTAGTATTAAATGTCATGGCTTCTTCCTCTCACCAGAGGGCGGCAGAGACCGTCCTAGAGATATTAATGCCATTCATGTGTGTCCTATTTACTCGTCATGATTTCCCTGTTATAAAAGGTGTGTTTTCTGTTGTCCTTTGCAGAAGCTTGAATTGTTTACCATGTGAATTCATTTCCTGAGTGAGTTTTCGAGACTTAGTGTTTGTTGTTTTTCAAGTGTACTGTGATCCCGCGGCTACCGATTCTCAGTAGAGTATTATGTTCATCCTTAACCACTGATTCCTCGTCTGGTCTCTTCTCTGCACCTGGGTCCAACCTCACTACGTCACACTATAAACAGGATAAAAGCAACACAGAACACAAAACCAGGACAGGTCTAGGTACACACACCAGATACACGCTAGGGTCCATCATTGTTTTGCATGGATCATTCGTAACCTCGGCATAGGCATCATGGGGTTCCGATGCGGTAGTCGCGGCCTCGGCAGTCTCGTCATAAAAAAAGCCCAACTTAATCCAGAGCAGGGTCGTTACGTTTGGCTCTTCCCGAGCAGAGTCACACTCATCCAGTCCCCTCTCCCCAGATGCGGCTGTAGTGGTGTGGCTGAGCGCAGGCTATGGCACTTTTCCTCTCCCGTTGTTGGCTTGAATCTGCCGAACAATGTCTGAGAGATGCCTTTGTGCAGGGACAGGTCCTTAGCCCAAATGCTCCTCAGGTGTGGGGGACGTGGCGCAGGTCCCTAATTAACACTCCTTTCCACAACGAGACAAACACTCAAAAATAAGTTAACCGATTCAAAGTGAAGGAAGGTTCTCAAATAATAAAAAATGAAATAAACCAAAACACAGCACACAATAACATAAATATTTAAAGCACATCTAGGTTAATACATTCAATATATAGCACACGAGGGAATAAATAAAAATACTAAATAGAGCCATAGGCACATCTGACATAATGATGACATGTTTACATGCATTATATTTGTAAACCAACTAAAGTTAATTGCAGCTACACTTCTCTCTCCCTAGAAGTATTTTTATGCTGCAAACAGGTATAATTGTTCATACTGTTTTACACTGTACTGTAAATTACACTATACTGCATAATGACTGATGTTCAGGGCCCATATTCGTAAAACATCTTCAACCAGGAGAGGAAATGGTCTATTTTAGTGAATGACAGTATTTCCCACGTGTAGCCTACTATTGAAGAATGTTCCTGACATCATAGTTGCCATGGAGGGCATTGGGGAAGGCGAAAAAGTTGCACATCCTCCGCTCACTGTAAGTTTTTCATCCCTACATTAGGTTATCACTCCAGTATAAACCAAGTGTTTATGTTCCTGCATATGCACATTTATCGTGCGGGCTCACTGTATCTGTTTGACTTTGCACACTGCGTAAAAGGTCCCCTCACTATATTTCAAAATGCCTCTTGCTGCAATAAAACTCGCTACACTGTTTCACCCGAGACATTCCATGTGCTGCTTTTCTTTGGCTGAGCGGCACCGCTCTTAAAAGCTCCCCAGTTGTTTTATTTTCTTTTATTGGGCTCCTGGATGCTCTTCGGCAGTGGAGCAGCATTTTAAGAACTATGCCCGGGAAACTTCTGGTTTGTTCCCAACGCACCTGTGTTTTCACTGCCGCCTCTTTTTTCTCTCTCTTCTCCTCAAGGGCCTGTGAGGTCATAACCTAAGACACATTTGCATCATAAACAAACACAGAGACATATTCAACTAATTAGAGGGACAGGAATGGAAGGACTGAAACCCCTTATTCATTAGGGTGTGTGTGTGTATGTGTGGGTGTGTGTGTGTGTGTGTGTATGTCAGTGTGTTTTGAGACAGGGGGGTTAGATGGAATGGGTGTATATCTATGTGTGTGTAGGGGGTGGGGGTGCGCTAATCAGATTTTTGCCCTTTCAAAGCAGCATGCTAAACACAACATTTTGTTTTGCATTCATCAGTAGTTTATACAGTGTCAAAGCTATAGTCAAAGCTAATTAGTAAGATTCGTGCCACCGTTAAATTGCATAAAGTTGAACTTTACTCGACTTTGCCTCATTGCTCCTGCAGCCAGATTCACAACACTGACGGTTACATTGCTCGTGTCCTCATGTCACCTTCCTTCACTTGAAATTACTGACATCAGGTTTCTCCTCTGTCTAAAGACGCCTTCAAACCAGACAAAGGGATGCGAAAATGTACAGCAACTCAATGGTTTGTATTGCACTGTCCATCAAAAAAGTAGCAAAGACAAATCCGTCAACCAACTGAAAACGTAGAATAGTGTTTATAATGAATCATTTCTCTCCACACCATCACACCCACTGCGTCGGACATGGGTTTCACGCCATAGCCACGGCAAGATGTTTGGGGGTGGGGGTGCTGCGATTTTTTTTCGCCTATGGGTGCTACAACATGCGCTACAGACGACAATATCGGTCTGTTAATACAGGACTAGTAAAGGCCCAGTGCATTACTTTTGTGCAAAATAAAAAAGGTTATAATTTGTATTTCATTCATATATTTTTTTATTCCGATTTTTCGGGGGGTGCTGCAGCAACCTCAGCACCTCTACTTCCTGCGACTATGTTTCATGTGTTTTGTTTTGAAGGCACCCTCTCCGAATAAGCAAATAGGCCAGGTTACAAATCACATTACACTTAAATTGCATGACAGGATTACCTGCTTTGTTATTTAATCTCTTTCACATGGACAATAAAACTCTACAATGGCTAAGCCGTTATGATGGCTCATAATGATGGATAATGACAAGAAAAATATTGAACATTTCCAGGGAAAATTCTCAACACCATCCCCACGAACACAGAAATCAGACACCTAATTTTGGATACCTCGGTGAGTATAAGTGATTGATATCCTTGCTAACACTCATTCGAGAATTCCCATGGATTTGTCCAAAATCCCCTTCAGCCCGATGGGAAAAACATAACAACCCTACAGACGGACTCATCTGTGTCGAATACAACCTCACAGTTCTATAATGGGCCCTGGAATTAAACAAATTGGACATTCCTATTTTCTTTGTGGGTTTTCTTGCATTTCGATTCAGATTTATGTTGCATCCTGGGGCAGTCGGTCGACATTTCCATGGCTATATGCAGACCTAAGTAATAACACAGAGAAACCACCAAGACAAACACACACCTTTGAGGTCATTGTTGCTGTTGGATTGTGTTCCGTGTCAGAAATGGTTTAGGGGGATTATTAAGTGGTCCATAGAGTGAGAGGGGTGGCTTTGGGTTGTCTTGGTTGAGCTTAATTTATCATTGTGTGACCGTGCCCTATGCATCTAGAGCCAGAAAGCGAAGATCACACAGAGAATGATGAAGACTTGAGTGAGGTGATAAGGAATGAACATAGAGAGTGGGGCCTTTGCACTCTGACTCAGGGGTCTTGGGTTATGAAATGATGTCTGTAAGAAACCGCAGATATGCACTAATGGGCAGAGATGTAAAGTATAAACTTACACAAATGCTTGTCTTGCTTTGGCTGTAAAGCATATTTTGAAAATCTGAGATGACAGGGTGATTAACAAAAGGCTAAGCTGTGTTTCAATATATTTCACTTGTGATTTTCATGAATAGGAATATTTTAAAGTAATATTTATGTCCGTTGCGTTATGCTAATTAGTGTCAGTCGATGATTACGCTCCCGGATCCGGGATGGGGTGTCACTAGAGGTAGTTTTTCTGGGTATCCGTACTTTAGTATTTCTATTTTTCACAACTTTTACTTTTACTCCATTACATTCCCTAGAAAATATTGACTTTTTATTCCAATACATTTTCCCTGACACCCAAAAGTACACGATACATTTTGAATGCTCAGGCAGGACAGCAATATTGTCCAATTCACACACATGTAATGCCTTGTCACCCCTACTGCCTCTGATCTGACCCACTTAAAAGAAATAAGCAATTTTTTTTGTCTGAGTGTTGGAGTGTGCCCGTCTGTCAGTAAATGTACAAAAACAAGAAAATAATGCCGTCTGGTTGCTTGGTATAAGGAATTTTGTAAGGTTGTGTATTTATTGTCTTAGTCAACATTGTGTTCTGTTTTGTTGTGTTCTTGAACGCAGCCCCGTCTTTCATTTTTCTTAATTGAAATCACATTTGTTAGTTACTCACCTGGTCTCATCTACTACTTATTTAGTTCAGTTCTTTCTGTTTGTGCCTTTGTAAGGTATTGTTCGTTTTGACTCTACTCAGTCTTTTCCTAGCTCATTTGTGAGAACCAGTTATAGCCTTCAGTCCTAGTTTTGCTTCTCCCGCCTGTTTGCCTACCAGTGTATGACCATTACCTGCCTGTGACCATGATTCCTGCCTTCTCCGAAGGTGAAATAAACACCTGCTGCTGCTGCGAATCTACACATTTTTTCTCCCTGAGTATTCATTACAAATGTTATGTATATCATTTTATTTTTGTCTAGTATGACAATTGAGTACTTTTTCCACCACTGCTAATGGGTATCAATGTGTAAATGAGGATAGGTGAGTGGTCAGCTGAATCACTTTGGGTGAGAGCTGGGGATCCCAGTATTCTCTTTCCAGAATAACTAAAGTCTGTCTGAACATTTGATACCAGGGATGTTGCAGAAGTGACCCTAGGTGTATCTCAATAGTTTAAAGTGTTCCCCCTCCTCCCCTTTATCTGCAGCGAAAGAGCTGGACAGGTGAGCAAATTCCCTGACATAGTCTCCCTATTGCTGTCACAGAACTAACATCATTATAGATCAAGAAGAAGGGATGAAAAGAAACAGAAACAATTCTAGAATATTGAGATGCACTCCTGGTCTCAGACAGGGCAGTTGTAGTCCAGTAGAGTTAATCATATAGATGACAAAGGTTGGTGGGAAAGGGAGGACATTTTAAAGGAGAAAGAGGCTCTGGTCATATTTTTACTAGACATACAATAATTTCTTAAAATGCAGGGATGACGCAGGCACATTATATCAGTTGAGGAACAAGGTAAACAGGCAGAATGTCTCAATCAATGGTGCAGTTGTAGAACTTTGAGGACCTGAGGGCCCATGCTGAATCTTTTCAGTTTCCTGAGGGGGGAAAGGTGTTGTCGTGCCCTCTTCACGACAGTGTTGGTGTGTGTGTGGACCATGATAATTCCTGAGAAACCTGAAGCTCCTGACCTGCCCCACTACAACCCCATCAATGTGGATGGGGGTGTGCTCGCCCCTCCTTTTCTTGAGGTCCACAATCAGCTCCTTAGTCTTGCTGAAATTGAGGGAGAGGTTGTTGTTCTGTCACCACATTGCCACGTATCTGACCTCTTTCCTGGAGGCTGTCTTATCGTTGTTGGTGGTCAGGACTATCACTGTTGTGTTGTCAAGCAGCCTTAACAAGGTCGATGAATACGGCAGCACAGTAATGTCTCTTATCGATGTCAGTAATTATATATTTTAGGACATTGAGCGTGGCTGAGATGCACCCATGACCAGCTCTGAAACCAGATTGCATAGCGGAGAAGGTACGGTGGGATTCGAAATTATCAGTAATCTCTTTGTTGACTTGGCTTTCGAATACCTTAGAAAGGCAGGGTAGAATAGATATACGTCTGTAGCAGTTTGGGTTTAGAGTGTCTCCCCCTTTGAAGAGGGGGATGACCGCTGCAGCTTTCCAACCTATGGGAATCTCAAACAATTCGAAAGAGGTTGAACAGGCTAGTAATAGAGATTGCAACAATTTGCAGATATTTTAGAAAGAGAGGGTCCAGATGGTCTAGCATGGCTCATCTGTAGGGGTCCAGATAATGCAGCTCTTTCAGAACATCAGCTATCTGGACTTGGGTGAAGGAGAAGTGCGGTAGGTTTGGGCGAGTTGTTATAGTTAGGGATGGAAATTTCAGGGGTTTTGGTGGTTTTCCTAAGCCAG
Organism: Oncorhynchus mykiss; assembly: GCF_057628025.1. Classification (NCBI taxonomy): domain Eukaryota; kingdom Metazoa; phylum Chordata; class Actinopteri; order Salmoniformes; family Salmonidae; genus Oncorhynchus; species Oncorhynchus mykiss. Next base: position 47,222,194 of record NC_143046.1, read on the forward strand.
GATTCAGACACGGCTAAGACATCCTGGTTGGCAGAGTGTGCTAAAGCAGTGAATAAAGCAAACTTAGGGAGTAAGCATCTAATGTTAACATGCATGAAACCAAGGCTTTTACGGTTACAGCACCTGGGGAGTAGGAGTGGAGCTAGGCACTGCAGGTCCTGGATTAACCTCTACATCACCAGAGGAGAAGTTGGATAAGGTTTCGGCTAAAGGCTATAAGAACTGTCCGTCTAGCACGTTCGGTACAGAGAGTAAAAGGAGCAGGTTCTGGGCACGATAGCAGAGATTCAAGGCATAATGTACTAACAAAATGTATGGTGGTAAGAGAGTGCATTGGAGGTAAACCTAGGCATTGAGTAATGATGACAGAGGTATAGTCTAGATACGTTTAAAACAGGTGATGTCATCGCATATGTAGAAGGTGGAACAACATGGTTGGTTATGGCATATTTAGCAGGGCTAGAGGCTCTACAGTGAAATAAGACAGTAATCACTAACCAGGACAGCTATGGACAAGGCATATTGATATTAGGGAGATGCATGCATAGTCAAGTGATCGTATGGGTCCAGTGAGTGGTTGGGCTGGCTGGGGACATGGTGATTCAGACAGTTAGCAGGCCAGAGCTAGCAAGCTAGCAGAAATGCCTTGGATGGAGGAAAGTCTGTTTTTGCCTCCTCGTGATGTGACGTCAATAGACCAGTTGTGTATTAGAAGGGTTCCAAGTAGCAGAGGGGTCCAAGCCCAATTGGCAAAATCGGTATAGTGGTCCAAGAAACTGACCGACGGATCAGCTAACAGTCCAATATGCTCTAGATAGCTAGCAGGCCACGGTTATCAGAATGGGCCTGCAGGGGACATCGCGCCTGAGCGGCCTGTTGGAATCCTCAGGAAGATTATGTCGGTATTCCAGTCGTGAAGGATCGGCGGGGTTCCGTGCCCTGTTCCGGCAGCAGAAGGGGTCCAGATATTGTAGCCCAGGAGCCCTAGCTGGGAGATGGGCCAAGCATGGGCTAGCTCCAGGCTAATTGGTGCTTGCTCTGGGACGGATACATCAGCCAGGAGTAGTCAACCTGGGTTGCGATTAGCTAGCTGCGATGATCCAGATGTAAAGGTTCAGAGTTTGTAGTAGGAATCTGGGGATATCGAGAGAAAAATAGATCCGGTATGCTCTGGTTTGAAACGCGTTGTACGAACTGGCGAGAGCTTTTGAGCTTAAGGTTAGCTGCTGACCGCTAGCAGTGGTTAGCTGATTGATAGCTGGTAGCTAGTTAGCTGGCTGGCTTCAGTTGATGGATTCCAATTCCGAGGTAAATAGAAATACTTTAGAAAAAAAACTTATCCACACCACATTGAGTGAGGTGGGTTGGAGGTTAATATTTTGAAGTTCGGGTTTAGGAAAAATGATTTTAAAAAGAATACGAAGAAAAATATATATACATGGGACACGACAGGACAAAGACAAAGACGTCTGACTGCTACGCCATCTTGGATTGAGAAGATGGTTTGTGTTCTTTGTGGGCAAGAGGGTTCCAGTCATTAGCCTGTCATGTCATACAACAGCTTTCCAGGTCACACTGCTAACCCTCTAGACAGTAAAGGGGATCTTATCATGGATAAATGTCCATGATAATGTCTGGACTGGCAGACTGTGAAGAGATAAGCAGCACAGGCTGAGTGAAGATAATGTTATCAAATGGGTAAGTGTCGATAAAGAGAAGACTCAACAAAAGCAGACCCTAAAGAAAAAAGTATCAAAGTGTATTCTACATCAGCACCGTTTACTTTGCCTAGACATCCTTAGCATGGGTGGAGTTTTGGCTTGCCTGGTGACATCACCAGGTGGTATAAGTTGAAGGCCCAGTGCAGTCAAAATCATTATTCCCTGTGTTTTAAATATATTAGGTTGGAATAATACTGTGAAATTGTGAAAATTATGATCATGCCCTTTTAGCTTAAAAGCTGTTTCAAAAGATCCCCTGAAATTTCAGCCTGTATTGGTGGGATGGAGTTTTGGCCTGCCTGGCGATATCACCAGATGGTAAATTAGTTAACCAATAAGAAAGAGAGTTCCAAACCTCTCTGCCAATACAAGCTAGTTTTCAGTTTTCCCCTCTCCACTCAGACAACTCCCAGCAAAGTTCTTGCTTTAAATAATTCTAAATTTCTTCTAAAATAAGTTGAAATTGAAAACTTTTGTTCTCCACACCATGTTATTGGATTTTCAACATTGCAGAAGCACATTTGTTTTTGTAACTTAAGTTTATAATTTTAATTTAGAAAAATTAACACAAATGGCATGGACGAAATTATTGGCACCCCTGGGAAAGTATTGGTTGCACAGCCAAGATAAATGCAAACAAATGCTTTGTATAACTTGCTGCACCTTTCTACTGGTAATTTGGCCCACTCTTAAGCAGCAAACTGCTGTTTTCAGATCTTGCCATAGGTTTTGGATGTGATTCAGATCTGGAGTCTTCGTCGGCAAATTCCAAACAGTCCAGAGTTTCCTGAACCATTTCTGGTTGATTTTTAATGTGTGTTTGGAGTCATTGTCCTGCTGGAAGACCCACTGGAGACCCAGTTCAATGGAGACCCAGGTTTTGGACACTCCACATAAAATAAGTCAGTATACAATAGAATACAACAGTACATACTATATAATTATGTAGTAAACTGTAGTATACTATACCACACACCGTAATATGACTGGGGCGGCAGGGTAGCCTAGTGGTTAGAGCATTGGACTAGTTACCGGAAGGTTGCAAGTTCAAATCCCGAGCTGACAAGGTACAAATCTGTCATTCTGCCCCTGAACAGGCAGTTAACCCACTGGCAATTTCCTAGGCAGTCATTGAAAATAAGAATTGGTTCTTAACTGACTTGCCTAGTAAAATAAAAATAATCTCTCGACCATGTGTACTTAAAATTGTGTAGTATACTCTAGAATGCTATAGAAAATAATACAAAAATGTCAGAAAAAAACACGTATTTTTACTTTAGTAAATACTACAGTATTTACTTTGCATATACCCTGCCCATTCCCCTCCCCATGTCCAAATTTTTGCCACCATATATGTTATCGAAGTGAGCAGAAGCTCTAAACTCTCCGTTCAGAACCTACCTTTTAGTATTTCTCCGGGTAGGTTTCCTCAAGGAAAAAGACCCCCACTTCTATATCAAAGACAATAAAACAAAAACACTTTAGTACATACTACAGCAACGTCCCCAAGAACACTACAGTAAATACTACAGTATACCATACTACAGTCCGTAAATCACTACAGTAAATATAACAGTCCGCAAAAACACTACAGTATACTACAGTCCACAAAACACTACGGTATTACTATAGTATATACTACTCTTTCTTTACTGCAGTATTTATACTATATATAAATACTATCGTTTTTTTCATGTGGGCTGGGTTGAACATTGGGCTTAAAAACATATTTCCTGCCTCTGGTACTGGGGGCTTTGAATGTGTGCAAGACACCATGAAATCAGCAGATTATCAGTGGACTGCAATGTTCAACCCAGTGTTCAAAAATTGTGTCTCTGTTGAAGGTTGTGGGTCTTCCAGCATGATAACAACCCCAAACACTTAAAAGCAACAACAAAAAAGTGGTGAAATTGCCAGTAGAACGGTGCAGCAAGGTCATTAATAGATACATGAAATGATGTAACCAATCATTTTGTCCATGCCATTTCTCTTTATTTTCAAATCGTGCGTATCAAGAATGGGCTATCACCCAAAGGACATCCTGCGAACTTCAAACAACTGTGGGAAGCATTGGAGTCAACAAGCGCCAGCATCCCTGTAGAACACTTTTGACACCTTGTAGAGTCCATCCCTCGACAAATTAAGGCTGGGGTGTGCAACCCAATATTAGGAAGGTGTCCTGAATGTTTTGTATACTAAGTGTAATTGGCCACAACTGTAGCTCTCTCTCTCAACTCCATCAAAAACAAATAGTAAAAATAGTTTTCTCCTGTGGGGGGGGTGTGTGTTTTTTTTATACACCGAGTATGTACTTAAAAGTGTTTCCAGCTTTTGAACGTCTTTTGCCAGTTCTGAGCAGGGGTGAGTGCTCTCGGTGTGTGGTTGATGCTCGCACTCTGTGGCTCAGCACCCTCAGGACTGTCAAGCCAGGTGATAAGTTAATTACCTGACTCTGGCATCTGGAAAGAAGTGGAAGGAGAGAAGGCCTTTGCTCATGCCTTAGAGACAAATACAGAGAGAGGGAAAGAGAGAGGGAGTGGCTATATATAGCTTTTTAAATTAAGTTGTAAAATTCAAACCTAGCCAGTTTCAGAGTAGAGTTTGGCCCCTATCCTCCTCACCCCTGAGCAAATGGTTCCTTGGCACTATCCCTCTAAAACCCATATTTCCCTATTTTGTAGGCCCTATTCAATCTATGATATGTGTATTGAGCATTTGGAATTTATAATATATTCCACAAATTGTCAACAATATGGGTCCCTTTGTTACGTTTGAATGAGGAGAAAAAGGTGCAGCGTGGTAGACAAACATCTTACTTTTATTAAAATGAACACCGAAAAACAACAAAATAAAAATAATAAAAAAGTTCTGCAGGCTACACAGCAACTATTCAAAATCAATATCCCACTAACTAAGGTGGTAAAAGGGCTGCCTAAGTATGATCCCCAATCAGAGACAACGATAGACAGCTGCCTCTGATTGGGAACCATACCAGGCCAAACAAAGAAATAGGAAAACTAGATTGCCCACCCTAGTCACACCCTGACCTAACCCCCCCCCCCCAAGGTGCGGACTCCAGCCGCAAACTGGAACCTATATGGGAGGGTCTCGGTGGGCATCTACCCTCGGTGGCGGCTCCGGTGTGGGGCGCAGACCCCGCTCCGCTCGTGGCTCCGCCAACTTCGGTGGCGCCTCTGGTGCGGAGATTGTCGCTGGAAGCTCCGGACCGTGAATCGTCGCCGGGAACTCCGGACCGTAGATCGTCGCCAGGGACTCCGGACTGGGGACCCCCGCTGGAGGCTCCGGACTGGGAACCGTCTCCGGAGGCTCCCGGACTGGGAACCGACGCTGGAGGCTCCGGACTGGGGACCGTCGCTGGTGGCTCCGGACTGGGGACCGTCGCTGGAGGCTCCGGACTGGGGACCGTCGCTGGAGGCTCCGCGCCGGGAACCCTCACTGAGAGAGGCTTCGCGTCATGGATCATCACTGGAGGATTAGTGCCATGGATCATCACTGCAGGCTCCGGGCCTTGAATCATCACTAGAGGCTTCGGGCCATGGATCATCACTAGAGGCTTCAGGCCATGGATCATCACTGGAGGCTAGGTGTGTGGAGCTGGCACAGGGCGTACCAGGCTGGGGAGACACACTGGAGGCCGGGTGCGTGGAGCTGGCACAGGATATACTGGGCCGTGGAGGCGCACTGGAGGTCTGGAGCGTAGAGCTGGCACATCCCGTCCTGGCTGGATGCTCACTTTAGCCCGGCATGCGGGGCGCTGGCACAGTACGCACTGGGCTGTGAAGGCGCACTGGAAACACAGTGTGTAGAGCCTCCTGGTCCGAGGAGGTGTACTGGAGACCAGGAGTGCTGAGCCGGCAAAACCCATCCTGGCTGGATTCTCATTTTCGCACAGCAAGAGCAGGGAGCTGGCACAGAGCGCACCGGACTGTGAATGCGCACTGGAGACACAGTGCGTATCACCACATAACATGGTGCCTGAACAGTCACACGCTCCTTAAAGCGAGTGCAGGGATTTGGCTCTGGTCTGAAACCTGGCTCCGCCAACCACCCCGTGTGCCTCACCCCAGAATTGTTTTCGGGGCTGCCTCTCGTGCTTGCGTCGTGGTTGCGAACCCCAGAGTAATCGTTGATCCTCCTTCGCTGCATCCGCCTGCTTCCATGTTAGGGTCTTGTCCCCTGCCATAACCTCCTCCCATGTCCATGATGTCCTCCTCTCCCTCTTCTCCCGGGCCCAGGATTCCTGCTCCTCCTGGCCACGCTGCGAGGATCCCCGCTCCTCCTGCCAACACAGCAAATAGCCAACAGACGTCAGTTCAACATCTAGTTTTGATTTACATTTGGTTGACATGTCAACTAAACTGAATTCAACGTGAAATCAACAAAACATGTCATCATGTTATTGGATTTAGGTTAAAAGTCTAGTGAAAAAAATGACAAAATGCCCTTATGTTGATGACTTTTTGCAAATCCAATCAGTTTTTCACGCTAATTCAATGTCATCACGTTGATTCAACCAGTTTTTTCCCAGTGGGAAGAGTCATGATCTACTATAATTGGATCCCACCATTTGGGAGAGTGAATATATCTCTGAACAAAGAGGAATGTGCCTAGGAATATACAGAGTTGCGGGGGTAAGTGAAGGGTGGTTGTTGTGTGTGTGTGTGTGCATGTGTGCGTGTGTTCACATGTGATAGTGTCTACATGTGTTTGTGTATGTGTTGGGTGTGAGCTGCTCCCATCCAGGCAGGCAATGGACTCTCTTCAACGGATTCTGTTTTGAAGATAGTTTCTTAGGAAACAGAATAATAGAGACAAGTAGAGCACACTTCAAACATTGAAGAGCACACTAAGGCCAATGCAGGATATAGAAAGAAAGTGATATCTCGTTAAAATCACTTTTGTTAAGTTCTTCCAAGATGTGGTATTTCTGCTTTCCAATTATATAGTTTAATGAGATTGATGGGTACTAAACTGTTTCTGGAAGTTGAAACACTTCAGATAGCTCTCCTCTAACCTCAACCCACAGAGTTAACCTTTGTTTGAGTGGTGGCTTGAGCAGGTTGGGTAAGCCTACCTGATGTTAAGGTGGCCCCCTGGGACAAAGTAACTTACCTTGGAGATCTACATCACAACACACAATAGTTGAAATGTAAAGATAAAACATTTAATTTCACAAAGCTGAAGTTTAAAATAGTTTCACAGATCATAACTTGCCAATTTTGGTCTAGAGTTTGGACTCATTCCTTGGGAAAATTGGGAAATCATGAGACTTGTTTGAGTCAGGGTTTCCTCCAAATATCCATGGCTTAACTCAACTTGTACATTGGCTAGCATGTTGTGTTTGTGAATGTTTAAGATGGTCCCACTTGAGATATCTATCACCCCTTCCCTCCCCTCGTCATTGGCCTCAGCGCTGTATAAAGTGTGATGTATAAAGACCCTGGTAATGGAAGTGCTGGCTCAGCCTGCAAAACATTGTTGGAACCTCTCAATCTGAGAATGTTTGTGACTGTCATAATCACATGTATCATCAGGGGCATCACAGCTCTCTCTCCTGAACCCAGTTCCACACAATTTCACCAGTGTCCCCAGATTGCTGTTTCCAATTATAACTGTTAGGTCTCTCTTATTGTGTTCTGAGGCTTTCTTGAGGCCTGTAATGTGAACTTTTTCAAGTGGAATAAACAAAAGTCTGACTGACCAGATCCAGTCAGTCAGAAGATATGCAGTAAGCAGGATTACCATGGTCACATTTGTCAAAGTCAAGGGTCATTTCCCCAAATGTCTAAGGTTAATGTCATTATTCTTTAGGTATAGGCTTTACCATGTTATCCTCAAAGATTCACTATGGCGAATGTAATACCTTCACGTTTTCAACAAAAAGAACAAACAGTGATGGCGTGTCCTTGGGAGGACGTAGGCCATTAAAATACAGGGAAAAAACTAATATAGTTCCCACATGCTTGCAATCAACCATCAGAATCTAGGAAGGTCCGTTTTCCATTACCGAATCGAAGGGAGGCCATGAGAAGTCGGGTTTGGCCAAAACCAAAGGAATGAACTGTACAAAGGCAAACTTCATGGCACACTGACTTTCACTCAGTGCTGAGATCCCATTTTCACTCTTGCAATTCATCCTCTGTGCTAGTAACTACTGTATGGAATAAAATAGGACTGAAAAAACGTTCAACTGGAGGAGCTTCAGACTTTGGTACTTGCCAAAGACATAAGACAATGGTTACGAACATAATGGGACGCCTACGCAAAGACACTGATGTTGCGTAGAAATTGCACTCTGGTGGACTCTTATCCGCAATCTGTCAGTATTATGTCAAGCTCACATATCCGTCCAGGGAGGTCTACCGTTTTCCACTCAAATTCCAAGCGTTCCATTTGTTGTGTTTAGTTGTTGGGCAGCTGTGGTCGCTAATAAAAAACATCTGTGATTTCACATTCAAGAGGTAGAGCTATACTGGCAGATCAACGGGGGAGCTGAGAGATTGTAGCAGACTTGTTTGGTCATTTCGAGGGAGATCGGTTGACCCGTGTGGGTCCCTGGCCTCAGGAATGTGCTTAAAAATAGTCATTTGCAGAAAAGGGAAGCCAAAGAATCAATGACGCAATGATGATGAGAATGACAGAGTTCTGGTTTGGGCTCGCTGAAAGCATTACACCAGCAAGCCAACGTTCCAACACAATCAAAGTGAAGAAGTAAAGGAAAATCTTGGATTGTTATTTGAGTATTAAAGGCCATGTTTGAAGCCCCAATTGATGCCAAGGAAATAGTAAACGGACATATTTATCAATATTTTTATCTCAAAGTATGATATCAGATAAATAAAACCTTTGTTGTGTAGCAAAACATGAAATGTTTAACCTTAACCCTTAATTCATTCTCCTTCTGGTTGCTTTGATTTCATTTGGAAGTCTTTCGTGTTTTATTATTTCCAGGAAACAAACAGGTGCTTGTGTCTGTAAAAACCAAGGATCTTATTCAAAACTGGCTACAGACTATCCAGATACAAGAAATGGATTGGGCTTTAACTGAACCCTAATTAACCTTGGAACTGAGGAGGAAATGTTCAAACAGGGAGAACCTTTAAAAACGTTTAATGCCTCGTTCATCTTAAATGGAGTGGTTGGAGTTGTTGTATACAGTGAGGTCTGGGGTGTGTGGGCATGTTTAATTTAACAGGGCCATGTTGAGAGAGTGCAATTAACACAGGCGGCCATTAAATACTTGAGCTGCTTCTCGATCCTGAAAAAAAGTAGCCTCCTTCCCTCCAAAATTGTTTCTGCATCACATTTCCTATGGCAATGAACAGCCCAGCTCAATGCACATTACCGCTAACAATGTACAACACTCTCCCTTACACCATGTAACAACTCTGTGTCAGAATGAAAAATTATAATGCATAAATTAATAGCAACCACGTCTGTTATGTGCCTGACTCTCTACCTCTTGCCTCTCTCTCTGCTCACATATAGAAGGTTATTCTACAATCTAACCATATTAAACTTTGAAACATTTAAACCTTAAACTCGGAAAGATGTTGGGATTTGTTGTTTTTAAAAGTTGCAATTGACAGAGGGTTTTTACAAATTGTTCATTGGTAACATATTTGGCAAATTTCAGTTGTGGTCAAGTTATGAACTATTTTTGATCAATGGTATTGGTCATGTTTAGTCCCTATCACTCACCATTGTATATGATTAGTTATTGTGTGTCTACACAATAGCTCAGTACAAGTAGCCCAATTACCTAAACTCAGGTTTGGCATCAGAGATGAAAACAGCAAGGATGGAAAACATGAAAAGAAAAACAGTAGACCATACCAAATTGTTGTTACAGTTTAAACTTTGGGGCCATTAAACTGGAACGTGAACTGCAATTGGGACTTGAGACAACAGAGGCCGTTGACCAGAGAATTTCTCTCCGATTGTTGTTTCTATCCTTAACACACGTATTATTCATCCTTGGAAGATACGGTTTCAAATGAGCTTTCTGCACTGTGCGACCCTGCACTGTAAATCACCCCACCATTTTGTTTAGAGTGAAAACATGAGCAAAAATTCACAGCCAGCATCCAGAGATTGAAACACTCTTTGCTACTACAATGCCATAGACCCTTAGCCACTGTTTCCGTTCTGATGAATAAAGCCTTCTGTTTCCTTTGCCAAGAATGGATTGATCATGTCACACTTGGGGTCAATGTGTTGTTGTTGCAGATATTAAAGCCTTTGAATCATGTTTGCTGAGTATAAGAGGCCACCACGGTAAACGACTGTATGGGTGGCATGGGGATGGGGAGCATCACATTAAAATCTCATTAGCATTTTCACATGTAAAAACCTTCATGTGAAAATCTCCCTTACACATAAGGAATTGCAAGTTCACATGTGAAATACAATCATGTGATTTTTTTGTTGTTGTTGTTGCCGTTTCACATTAGAAAACTCCACGTGAAAATGTTACATTTCATATGTTAAAAACGTTCACGTGCAAATCACACTTTCGCATATGGAATTGCAGATTCACATGTGGGGCTAAAATGTTATTTTCCTCACAAGTAAAAATTTGGTGTTACAGAGCGACTGAACTTCCTGATTTGGTCCCGTTTTGAAGCTTAGTTATTAAGAAATAGCGGCCATGATTGAAGCCAAACGACAGTTGTCTTAGGGATGTAATTTGGCGTGGGCGTTTCTTTGCCATTCAATCACAACAAACACAGGCATTTACATTTTAGTCATTCAGCATACGTTCTTATCCAGAGCAACTTACAGTTAGTGCATTCATCTTAAGATAGCTTGGTGGGACATCCACATCACAGGCATAGACAGTACATTTTCTTCAATAACGTAGCTATCAGTAGAGTCAGAGATAGAAGGGGTGTGTGACGTGCAAGTGCTGGTAAATATTTGAAGGGTGTTCGTGGTGCTTGGCGGTGGGGGTCGAGTTGAGGAGAAGGATTATTTAACATACTGTTTGAAGAGGTAGGGTTTCAAAAGATGGGCAGGGACTCTGCTGTCCTAGCTTCAGGGGAAAGCTGTTTCCAACAATGGGTTGCCAGACAGAAGAGCCTGGACTGGGAGCTCCCCTCCCGTAGGGGTGGGAGGGCCAAGAGACCTGAGGTGGCATAATGGAGTGATAGGGTTAGGGTGTAGGGTTTGAGTATAGACTGAAGGTAGGGAGGGGCAGTTCCTCTTGCTGTTCTGTAGGTAAACGCCATGGTCTTGTAGTGGATGCAAGCTTCGACTGGAAGCCAGTGGAGTGTGTGGAGGAGAGGGGTGACATGAGAGAACTTGGGAAGGTTGAAAATCAGGCGGGCTGCAGCATTCTTCGACTGGAAGCCAGTGGAGTGTGTGGAGGAGAGGGGTGACATGAGAGAACTTGGGAAGGTTGAAAATCAGGCGGGCTGCAGCATTCTGGATAAGTTGCATGGGTTTAATGGCAAAAGTGGGGAGCCCAGCCAACAGCAAGTTGCAGTAGTCCAGATGGGGGAGGACAAGTGCTTGGATTATGACCTGCACCTCTTCCTGTGTGAGGTAGGGTCATACACTACGGCTGAACCAAGCCCTGGGGGACACCAGGTACGAGCAGCCTGCTTGTAGGATGCAATCCAAGTGTGCAGAGCTTGAGAGAGGAGGATCTGATGGTTCACGGTGTAAAAGGCAGCGGATAGATTTAGGAAGATGAGAACAGAGGAGAGAGAGTCAGCTTTGGCAGTGCGGACAGCCTCCATGACACAGAAAAGAGCAGTCTCGGTTGAGTGACCAGTCTTGAAGCCTGACTGGTTAGGGTCAAGAAGATCGTTCTGAGAGAGATAATGACAAAGTTGATCAGAGACAGCATGCTCAAGTGTTTTGGAAAGAAAAGAAAGGGATACAGGTCAATAGTTTTTTACGTCAGATGAGTCGAGTCCTCACTAGTCGCAGGATGTCATCTGGCGAGAGAAGGGAGAAAGGTCAAGGCGTAGGATAGTTCTGTGTGAGTGGGATAAGTGTACTCAATATGCTGAGTGAATGAGTAGTGGATGTCATCAACCTTTTTTTTCAAAGTGGATGACAAAGACATTTGCAGTGAGCGAGGGGGTGGAGGATTAAGGAGGGAGGAGGTGTAAAATCGTTTCTTAGAGTTAGAGGCAGAAGCTTGACATTTAGAGGTAGAAAGTGGCTTTAGCAGCGAATCCATAGAAGGAGAAGGTAGAGGAGGGAGTGAAAGGATGATAGGTCCTCCGGAAGTTTAGTTTTCCTCTATATTCACTCAGCTGCCCGTAGCCCTGTTCTGTAAGCTCGCAATGAGTTGTTCACTAAGCTTGCAATGAGTCACTCAGCAGGAGGGGAGGGCAGACCCGGCCGGAAGAAAAAGGGACAGTTCGAGAAAAATGGAGGAGAGTAGGTCGAAAGGCAGATTTAGGAGACAGGAGGGAGAAGAATTTAGCAGAAGGGAGAGATGATAGGATAGAAGAGGACAGATTAGTGGGGGAGAGAGAGTGCAAAGATTGCAACGGCGCATGACCATCTGGATAGGGCTTGAGTGGTTAGGCTCGGAGGAAACGGAGACAGAAAATAAAATTAAGTAGTGATCAGAGACCTGGAGAGGGGTTGCAGTGGGATTAATAGGCGTATTGCCTGCCTTGTGAGTTGGAGAGGATTGGGAGGTCAAAAGAGGCAAGGAGGGAAAGAGACAGTTGGAAAGAAATTAATCGAAGGCAGACGTTGGGATGTTGAAGTTGCCAAGTACGAAGAGTGGTGAGCTATCGTTAGGAAATGAGATCATCAAGGTGTCAAGCTCATTGAGGAACTCTCCCAGGCCACCTGTAGGGCGATGGATGACAATAGTGTTAAGGCTTGAGTGGACAAGTGACAGTGACGAGATGAACAGGTGAGATAGGGAGAAAAGAGAAAATCTCCACATAGGAGAAATGAGTAGACCTGTGCCACAAAGTTTTGAAGATAAGGACTTCTTCCCTCCTTACTGACTCGCCATCCCAAGATGTTCAGCTAATTCAGTTATGTGTAGGCTAATGCCTGCTCTGACCTTGTGTTTAGCCAAGCTGACAGTAGCTAGCTAGCATAGCTTGGGAATTGCCGTAGCAGGGGGTTCATGGTGCTTGGCAGTGGGGGTCCTCAATTTTGTGGTATCCAATTGGTGGTAACAGTCTCATCGCTGCAACTCCCGTACGGACACTGTGTACCTGGCGCCCGTGGCAGCATGCACTGCGCCCGGCCCGCCACAGGAGTCGCTAGTGCGCGATGGGACAAGGACATCCCTGCCGGCCAAACCCTCCCCTAACCCAGACGACACTGGGCCAATTGTGCGCTGCCCCATGGGTCTCCCGGTCGTGGCTCACTTGCGACAGAGCATGACTCAAATCTAGAATTCTAGTCCACTGCGCCACACGGGAGGCCCTGGAATGTGTTTCTACAACACCTTGCTACAGAATTTGCAAGAAACGTAGTTTTAAAGTTTCATCAGATCACGTAAAGGCATGTTAAACGGTATCAGGTGCGAGCTGAAAGCCTGGTCTTGAGTCAGCTGTCCTACATCACAATATTCTATAACTGGCTAGTTTTGTCTCATCTCTCCAGATGTCCGATCTTACCTGAGGACAAATCCCTGACTATTAATATCCCTACAGGTGTAGGATACATGTGGACATTGCATAAACAAATCGCACAGCTTGAGTGTAGATAGATTTATCAAAATATTTTTTTAAAGATATTATCGATGTGAGTGTTCGTGTTACAAAGAAAAACATTTATGCTGTAAAAATCATATTGATGTGCTTATAAAGATGGTATGTAATGTGTGTCTATGTGTCTATGTCTATATGTGTCTATTTGGCCAAATCTAAGGATGTGGCTATCTAACCACACACTGACATGCGCAGCTCTCTGGGTGAGGTTCTGTCTTCGAGTCTACAATGGGTGATGAAGTGCCTTTTATCTATGTAATGTATTACATGTTATGCACAGGTGCAGTCAGGTGGGTGGAGGGATGGAGTACATGACACTCCATGCTGGATATGGCAGTTTGCCTCAACCCATGGGTCCAGCAGGCAGAGTTAAATAGCTATAGGCAGATGTGAGATTTATCAGCTCCACGCTCCTCTCCTCACAGATACTGGCTTCCGCTTCTATATCCGTCCCAGCTCTTATATCACAGAGGTAGGGCGACAAAGACTGTCACCATACAGTCATGGAAGCAAATAGGAGTGAAAATATGCTTCAATAAATACATGGTTGAACATAGCCAATCAGAGATCTTGATTCACAGCTAATTCACAAGGGTCATGTGCCAGCATGACACTGACTGGTTGGCATTACTTACTCGGGCCCAGGTGTATTCCATTGGCACATTGGAAAGGGACACCTTCTTACAACATACACAGCACTGATTACAGGATCAATGGTGCTTAGGTGAATTACAGGACAGATAAGTGTTTTGACCATTGACCAGATCAAATGTTAACAACCTGATTCAAGTGTCCTCCATTACTCTGAAGCAGTATTGATGTTTGGCCACTGCCTCAGCCTTCTGTAATAGCTCCTGATATGGTAGGGGGTTGTTCCCACAAAAGCAAGCTGGCTACAGCCTATGATTAGCAAGCAAGGTAGTATCCAATGCCTGCCCTCTATTGACCCTAAATGCAAATGGCTAGATCTCTTGTTAGCAAGTTAGCTAGCTAACATGAGCTATGCACAGCTTTCTCTGACATGCTATACATTACACATTAGCTTGATGTATTTAGCCCAACATATACTCCTAAGGAGCCTACAGTTAGTCATTATGGTCCATCTACATCAAGCCCTTTACGTTCATGTCACATCAAAATAATTTCACAAATGCAAAATATACACTTTCTGTTGTCACGTCTACTCCCGCTCATCGTCACAAGTTTACTAATCACTGGTCAAGGTAGCACATCATTATGCACACCTGGCAACCGTTATTATTCACACCTGCACCCCATCATCAGTCACAACTGTACTTCATTACTTATAATTTATCTAGCACTCTGTTCTTTCAGTCATCAGTCATCAGTCATTCAGTCATTCAGTCATCAGTCATCTCCAATCGAAAATCAAAAAAGAGTCGGCTTTCTATTCCGCAACAAAGCCTCCTTCACTCACGCCGCCAAGCTTACCCTAGTAAAACTGACTATCCTACCGATCCTCGACTTCGGCGATGTCATCTACAAAATGGCTTCCAACACTCTACTCAGCAAACTGGATGCAGTCTATCACAGTGCCATCCGTTTTGTCACTAAAGCACCTTATACCACTGCGACTTGTATGCTCTAGTCGGCTGGCCCTCGCTACATATTCGTCGCCAGACCCACTGGCTCCAGGTCATCTACAAGTCCATGCTAGGTAAAGCTCCGCCTTATCTCAGCTCACTGGTCACGATGGCAACACCCATCCGTAGCACGCGCTCCAGCAGGTGTATCTCACTGATCATCCCTAAAGCCAACACCTAATTTGGCCGCCTTTCGTTCCAGTACTCTGCTGCCTGTGACTGGAACGAATTGCAAAAATCGCTGAAGTTGGAGACTTTTATCTCCCTCACCAACTTCAAACATCAGCTATCTGAGCAGCTAACCGATCGCTGCAGCTGTACATAGTCTATTGGTAAATAGCCCACCCATTTTCACCTACCTCATCCCCATACTGTTTTTATTTATTTATTTTTCTGCTCTTTTGCACACCAATATCTCTACCTGTACATGACCATCTGATCATTTATCACTCCAGTGTTAATCTGCAAAATTGTAATTATTGTAATTATATTATTATTATTAATGTAATTATTGACTTGTTAATTGTTTACTCCATGTGTAACTCTGTGTTGTCTGCTCATACTGCTATGCTTTATCTTGGCCAGGTCGCAGTTGCAAATGAGAACTTGTTCTCAACTAGCCTACCTGGTTAAATAAAGGTGAAATAAAAAAAATAAAAAATAAAATAAAATAAAAAATCAGGTGGTATTGTTAATGTTTTCCTTGTTAGACACTTCTCTTGTTTTGTTTTCATTAAACTCACACTACACTTGCTTCCAGACTCCCTGTGTCTATGTTACAGAATATTACTTGAAACGCTGAAACCCCTCCGCCTCTCCTGGACATCGATGGGAGTTCCGCCTATACCGTCAGATCCCTCCTATACTCCGACATCGTGGGGTTCGTCTCCAATACCTGGTGGACTTGGAGGGGTACAGTCCAAAGGAGCGGTGTTGGGTTCCGGTGTACGTCATTCTAGATCCCAACATCATCTGAGATTTCAACCTTCACCGTCGTCCTTTGGCTGTAGCTGTGCGTCTGAGGTACTGTCACTTCTACTCCCGGTCACTGGTCTACTAACTACCAGTCCTTGCAACCCATCATTACTCAAACCTGCACCCCATCATCAGTCTCACCTGGACTTCATTGCTACCTTGATTACTTACAATTTATCTATCACTCTGTTTCAGTCATCAGGTAGTAATGTTTGTTTTTCCTTGTTAATTAAGACGCTGCTCGTTTTGAATTTTTCCATGTTTGTTTTCATTGAACTCGATTCCGGACTCCCTGTGTCTATGTTACAACTGTATACGGTTTAAACCGACTTTATCACAGTTCGAGATAACAGTATTTTTCAGTGACAACACGTTTCTGACGGCAGCCTTCTTTGGATCATGCTAGATTGCTGATTAGCACAGGTCTCTGTTCATCTTCCTTAAACATGCTCTGTTACATGGAGATATGACCGTGTGGGAAAACTAACCCTATAAAAGATGCATCCTTTTAACCTTTTATTTCTCACTGATCACAAAGCTCTGACCTCAATCCTATAGAAAATTTGGGGGCAGAACTGAAAAGCGTGTGCGAGCAAGGAGGCCTACAAACCTGACTCAGTTACACCAGCTCTGTCCGGAGGAATGGGCCAAAATTCACCCAACTTATTCTGGGTGCCACGACTTCTGCTGAAGTCGATGCCTCTCCTTGTTTGGGCTGAGAAATGCCTGTTCTTCCAGCAGGCCATCTCCTTCCTAGGGTACCGCATTTCCACATCAGGGGTGGAGATGGAGAGTGACCGCATTTCAGCCGTGCGTAATTGGCCGACTCCCACCACGGTAAAGGAGGTGCAGCGGTTTTTAGGGTTTGCCAATTACTACTGGAGGTTTATCCAGGGTTTTGGCCAGGTGGGAGCTCCCATTTCCTCACTGCTGAAGGGGGGTCCTGTACATTTGCAGTGGTCGGCTGTGGCGGACAAGGCTTTTGGTCACCTAAAGGCTCTGCTTACCTCGGCTCCCGTGCTGGCCCATCCGGATCCTTCTTTGGTGTTCATAGTGGAGGTGGACGCGTCCGAGGCTGGGATAGGAGCTGTGCTCTCTCAGCGCTCGGGCACGCCACCGAAGCTCCGCCCCATGCTTTCTTCTCGAAGAAGCTCAGCCCGGTAGAGCGGAACTATGATGTGGGGGACCGGGAGTTGTTGGCTGTGGTGAAGGCCTTGTAGGCATGGAGACACTGGCTTGAGGGGGCTAAACACCCTTTTCTCATCTGGACTGACCACCGCAACCTGGAGTACATCCGGGCAGCAAGGAGACTGAATGCCCGTCAGGCAAGGTGGGCCATGTTTTTTACCCATTTCGTGTTTACCCTGTCCTACACACCAGGTTCCCAAAATGTGAAGGCAGACGCAGTGTCCCGGCTGTATGACACAGAGGAGTGGCTCATGGATCATACTCCCATTCTCCCGGCCTCCTGCCTAGTAGTGCCAGTCGTGTTGGAGCTGGACGCGGATATTGAGTCGGTGTTACGTACAGAGCCCGCTCCCCTCCAGTGTCCAGCGGGGCATCTGTACGTTCCGTCTGCTGTCCGCGACCGGCTGATCTATTGGGCCCACACGTCACCCTCCTCTGGTCATCCTGGTATCGGTCGGACAGTGCGCTGTCTTCGTGGGAAGTATTGGTGGCCCACTTTGGCTAAAGACGTGAGGGTTTATGTTTCCTCCTGCTCGGTGTGCGCCCAGTGCAAGGCTCCTAGGCACCTGCCCAGAGGTAGGTTACAACCCTTACCCGTTCCACAACAGCCGTGGTCGCACCTGACGGTAGATTTCCTTACCGATCTTCCCCCCTCACAGGCTAACACCACGATCCTGGTTGTTGTGGATCATTTTTCTAAGTCCTGTCGTCTCCTCCCTTTGCCCAGTCTCCCTGCAGCTCTACAGACTGCGGAGGCCTTGTTTACACACGTTTTCCGGCACTACGGCGTGCCGGAGGATATAGTGTCTGCTCGGGGTCCCCAGTTCACGTTGAGGGTCTGGAGGGCGTTCATGGAACTTCTGGGGGTCTGTTATAGGTTACAGCTTCCCCCCGATTACCGCATTAACCCCTCGTTCCATGTGTCTCTCAGGCCGGTGGTGGCTAGCCCGCTCCAAGAGTTTGAGGTGCAGGAGGTTCCTCCACCCACTCTGGACATCGAGGGGGCCCCGGCATACTCCGTTCGTTCCGTACTGGATTCGAGATGCGAGGGGCCTTCTGTACCTTGTAGACTGGGAGGGGTGTGTTCCGGAGGAGAGATGCTGGGTTCCGGTGGAACATGTGTTGGACCCTTCAATGCTGCGGGAGTTCCATCGTCTCCGTCCGGATCGCCCTGCGCCTCTCCCTCTAGGTCGACCCAGAGGCAGTTGTTGTCAAGGGGGGGATACTTTCACGACTTCTGCTGAAGTCGTTGCCTCTCCTTGTTCGGGCGGTGTACGGAGGTCCACGTCGCCAGTCCTCTAGCCATCGCTGATCTATTTTCCATTTGTGTTGTCTTGTTTTCCCACATTATGTGTTGTGTATTTAGCCCTCTGTTTCCCCCATGTCTTTGTGCGTGATTGTTTATTGTTAGGTCGGTACGTTTCTGGCTGGTTTATTCCCGGGTGTTGTTTTACCCGTGTTCAGTGGCAACCATTATTTTGTTTGTACATTGGATTTGTTACTTTGTCCATTTGCCTTTATTAAAGTGCGTTGTTCACTTATCTCTGCTCTCCTGCGCCTGACTTCATGCACCAGCTACACCCACCAACTGACACTGGGAAGCTTATGGAAGGCTACCCAAAATGTTTGGCCCAAGTTAAACAATTTAAAGGCAATGCTACCAAATACTAATTGAGTCTATGTAAACTTCTGACCCACTGGGAATGTGATGAAATAAATAAAAGCTGAAATAAATAATTCTCTGTACTATTAAAGTGGTGATCCTAACTGACCTAAGATAGGGCATTGTTACTTGGGTTAAATGTTAGTTTCACAATTCCTGAGTTGAAATGTATTTGGCTAAGGTGTATCTAAACTTCTGACTTCAACTGTACATATTACCTCAACTAATCGGTTGACTCTGAACCGGTACCCCCCTGTATATAGTCTCACTATTGTTATTTTACTGCTGCTCTTTAATTACTTGTTTTATTTTTATTTTACTTGTTTTAGTTCTTATTCATATAATTGTTAACTGCATTGTTGGTTAGGGGCTTGTAAGTGAGCATGTATTCGGCGCATACTAATAAAATGTTATTTGAAATTATCCGCTAAGAAATGAATGCCTTAGTGAATTTTCATGTACATAATTCTCAGGTGGTAAGGGTGTAAAAACGTTTCTTTTTTTTTAAATAAGATGGATGTGTGTGTGTGTGTGTGTGTGTGGCATGGTGGGGCAAATGTAGTCACATAAATAATGTGTGGGAGCGAAGGTCACACCAAGCATGTTTTCTGACAAATACCAGAAGCTATGAGAAGGACAATCAGGTCCAAGTTTCTTCTTCTAGGGAAAATAGTGAAAGGACACCACTGGTTAGGGAGGGGAAACTGGATATAGATACCACTGCTTAAATAATAATGGATAATTCTTAATTTTTGTAATTCCTGCAAGAATAGCATTATCTTTTTTATAGTTGTTGCCAGTTATTTTGACTGGTTACAGAACACTGTCACACC
Organism: Oncorhynchus mykiss; assembly: GCF_057628025.1. NCBI lineage: Eukaryota > Metazoa > Chordata > Actinopteri > Salmoniformes > Salmonidae > Oncorhynchus > Oncorhynchus mykiss. Next base: position 47,241,898 of record NC_143046.1, read on the forward strand.
ATTTAAGGTTGCTTCATAGGTCATGTTTAGACAGTTCATGCAGCTTTAGTATTCTCATCATAAAGTTCCGATCATGGAATACCGAACAAACATTATGCATGAAACACCTACATTTAAATATGTTTACCATGTCCAAATGATCTTTCCTCGCGCTATATTCAAATGCCAAATGCCATCGCGGGTCAGTCCTTCACAGGAGAGCCGTTTGAACATAAACACAAATTGTTAAATTACGAGCATAGTTGGTTTAGCCACAGAAAAAGTGTGCAACCTTCCAGCTAGCTATGATTGGCTGAGATAATGAGTAACCTGGACATGCCGAGAGATGGGTTGGTATTGGTCTGACATACAGCACGCCTCTGTCTATTTGAGCTGGTCAGTATGTCTAGGGATTCCTGTCTAGTGCGGCTTTTTTTATGTCTCGTGTATTAAAAACTGCATAAGTGTTGCTCTCCACATTCCGGAGGACTGAGTTTTTAAATTAGTGGAATAAGAGTACGATAGCTAAGGAGTTTGAGAAAACAGATTAAATCTTCAAACTAAGGGCAACTATGGCATCCGCCAGGATACGCGTCCAACCATGAATGATGTACAAGGGTAAAATAGACCATGGACATGGACCACCATGGCACCATTTTTGGTGGTCCATGCCCCGGCACCGTCCTTCACACGTCTGACGACACGATCCCCACTGAAGGACTTGTGGATTGTTGTGCACATCACCACCTCTCTGGTATCCATCCACTTTACAAAAAGCAGGCCATCTTCACGGATCCATCGCATGGTCCCCCGCTCAGCCCGCTTAGGCATGTCGTTCACCTTCGTCTTCGGAAAGCCCACCCTGTTGGTACAAATGGTGCCACAAGCCCACACTTTCTGCTTCCTAAGGTCTGCAAGGGGGTAGGGCTTGTGTAGAAGTTATCCACAAACAGTTTGTAGCCCTTCCCTAGCAGCAGTCAGACGTCTTTTGTCCTCGTCTTGTCGTGTATATATATTTATATTTACAACTTCGCATACCTTTTTATATATATTTTTTATTTTCCATAAACTCATCTTCAAAACACTCTCCTGCAACCCGCCTCACCAATTTATATTTAAAAAAAGAAAGTATTATTTACATCAAATCTGTAATCCTCCATAGAAGCTAACCAGAAGCTAGCCAGAAGCTAACCAGTAGCTAGCCAGAAGTTAGCCTGAAGCTAACCAGAAGCTAATCAGAAGCTATCCAGAAGCTAGTTAGCATCTTTACTGGCTAATTGTTAGTATTCAGCTAACCACGGTTTGTGGTCATCAGCTATCCTTTAGCTCAAAAATCAATCGCTAGTTTTGTACGGCGCGGCTCGGACCGGAACATACCAGACTTATTTTTCTCTCCATGTCCCCGGATTTCAACCGCAAGCTCTGGACATTTATACCTGGATCTCGCAGCTAGCTAGCTGCTATCCATGTGACTATCGGCTTAAGTCGATTGCGGAGCAAATATAAATTATTCCGGAGCTAGCCAGCTGAAGAGTTCCATCAGTCACTCCTGGGCTACAATCACCTATCCGGACCCGTTTTACTGCCAACACGGAGCCCCACCGGGCCTTCACAACTGGACTACCGATGTTATCTGCCCGAGGGAGTTATCCAGCTGGCTCCTCCGTCGCGACGTTACCTGAACGCCCATCTGCAGTCCGCTAATCGTTAGCTGTCTTATCGGCTGCTATCTGAACAGACCTATCGGACAATTTTTATTTTTCTTTCTTGGGCCTCTATAACTATATCTATTATTTTTTTTGCAAATTGGATTGATCCCCTGTACCACACGGAACCCCACTAATCCTACCGACGGAAACGCACGAGTTGGCTAAAAACAGACCTCCATCCTATGCTAGCTTGCTACCGATGGCCCGGCTAGCTGTCTGAATCGCCATGACCCCGACCAACCTCACTACTCACTGGACCCTTTTGATCACTCGACTAAGCATGCCTCTCCTTAATATCAATATGCCTTGTCCATTGCTGTTCTGGTTAGTGTTTATTGGCTTATTTCACTGTAGAGCCTCTAGTCCTGCTCACTATACCTTATCCAACCTATTAGTTCCACCACCCACACATGCGATGACATCTCCTGGTTTCAATGATGTTTCTAGAGACAATATCTCTCTCATCATCACTCAATACCTAGGTTTACCTCCACTGTATTCACATCCTACCATACCTTTGTCTGTACATTATACCCCCAGAAACCTCCTTTTTATTCTCTGTTCCAGACGTTCTAGACGACCAATTCTCATTGCTTTTAGCCGTACTCTTTTCCTCTGGTGATGGAGAGGTGAATCCAGGCCCTGCAGTGCCTAGCTCCAATCCTATTCCCCAGGCGCTCTCTTTTGATGACTTCTGTAACCGTTATAGCCTTGGTTTCATGCATGTTAACATTAGAAGCCTCCTCCCTAAGTTTGTTTTATTCACTGCTTTAGCACACTCTGCCAACCCGGATGTTCTAGCTGTGTCTGAATCCTGGCGTAGGAAGAACACCAAAAAATCTGAAATTTTCATCCCAAACTACAATATTTTCAGACAAGATAGAACTGCCAAAGGGGGCGGTGTTGCAATCTACTGCAAAGATAGCCTGCATAGTTCTGCAATACTATCCAGGTCTGTACCCAAACAATTTGAACTTCTACTTTTAAAAATCCACCTCTCTAAAAACAAGTTTCTCACCGTTGCCGCCTGCTATAGACCACCCTCTGCCCCCAGCTGTGCTCTGGACACCATATGTGAGCTGATTGCCCCCCATCTATCTTCAGAGCTCGTGTTGCTAGGCGACCTAAACTGGAGCATGCTTAATTAACACCCCAGCAATCATACAATCTAAGCTTGATGCCCTCAATCTCACACAAATGATCAATGAAACTACCAGGTACCTACCCAAAGCCGTAAACACGGGCACCCTCATAGATATCATCCTAACCAACTTGCCCTCTAAATACACCTCTGCTGTCTTCAACCAAGATCTCAGCGATCACTGCCTCATTGCCTGCATCCGTAATGGGTCAGCGGTCAAACGACCTCCACTCATCACTGTCAAACGCTCCCTGAAACACTTCAGTGAGCAGGCCTTTCTAATCGACCTGGCCGGGGTATCCTGGAAGGATATTGATCTCATCCCGTCAGTAGAAGATGCCTGGTTATTTAAAAAAATGCCTTCCTAACTATCTTAAATAAGCATGCCCCATTCAAGAATTTTAGAACCAGGAACAGATAGAGCCCTTGGTTCTCCCCAGACCTGACTGCCCTTAACCAACACAAAAACATCCTATGGCGTTCAGCATTAGGATCGAACAGCCCCCGTGATATGCAGCTTTTCAGGGAAGCTAGAAACCATTACACACAGGCAGTTAGAAAAGCCAAAGCTAGCTTTTTCAAGCAGAAATTTGCTTTCTGCAACACTAACTCAAGAAAGTTCTGGGACACTGTAAAGTCCATGGAGAATAAGAACACCTCTTCCCAGCTGCCCACTGCACTGAAGATAGGAAACACTGTCACCACTGATAAATCCACTATAATTGAGAATTTCAATAAGCATTTTTCTACGGCTGGCCATGCTTTCCACCTGGCTACCACTACCCCGGTCAACAGCACTGCACCCCCCAGCAACTTGCCCAAGCCTTCCCCATTTCTCCTTCTCCCAAATCCAATCAGCTGATGTTCTGAAAAATCTGGACCCCTACAAATCAGCCGCGCTAGACAATCTGAACCCTTTCTTTCTAAAATGATCTGCCGAAATTGTTGCCATCACTATTACTAGCCTGTTCAACCTCTCTTTCGTGTTGTCTGAGATTCCCAAAGATTGGAAAGCAGCTGTGGTCATCCCCCTCTTCAAAGGGGGGGGACACTCTTAACCCAAACTGCTACAGACCTATATCTATCCTACCCTGCCTTTCTAAGGTCTTTGAAAGCCAAGTCAGCAAACAGATTACCGACCATTTCGAATCTCATCATAACCTCTCTGCTATGCAATCTGGTTTCAGAGCTGGTCATGGGTGCACCTCAGCCACACTCAAGGTCCTAAACGATATCTTAACCGCCATCGATAAGAAACATTACTGTGCAGCCGTATTCATTGATCTGGCCAAGGCTTTCGACTCTGTCAATCACCACATCCTCATCGGCAGACTCGACAGCCTTGGTTTCTCAAATGACTGCCTCACCAGGTTCACCAACTACTTCTCAGACAGAGTTCAGTGTGTCAAATCGGAGGGCCTGTTGTCCGGACCTCAGGCAGTCTCTATGGTGGTGCAATGGGGTTCAATTCTAGGACTGACTCTCTTCTCTGTATACATCAATGATGTTGCTCTTGCTGCTGGTGAGTCTCTGATCCACTTCCACGCAGACGACACCATTCTGTATACTTCTGGACCTTCTTTGGACACTGTGTTAACAGCCCTCCAGGAAAGCTTCAATGCCATGCAACTCTCCTCCCGTGGCCTCTAATTGCTCTTAAATACAAGTAAAACTAAATGCATGCTCTTCAACCGATCGCTGCCTACACCTGCCCGCCTGTCCAACATCACTACTCTGGACGGCTCTGACTTAGAATACGTGGACAACTACAAATACCTAGGTGTCTGGTTAGACTGTAAACTCTGCTTCCAGACCCACATAAAACATCTCCAATCCAAAGTTAAATCTAGAATAGGCTTCCTATTTCGCAACAAAGCATCCTTCACTCATGCTGCCAAACATACCCTTGTAAAACTGACTCTCCTACCAATCCTCGACTTCGGCGATGTCATTTACAAAATAGCCTCCAATACCCTACTCAACAAATTGGATGCAGTCTATCACAGTGCCATCCGTTTTGTCACCAAAGCCCCATATACTACCCACCATTGCGACCTGTATGCTCTCGTTGGCTGGCCCTCGCTTCATACTCGTCGCCAAACCCACTGGCTTCATGTCATCTACAAGACCCTGCTAGGTAAAGTCCCCTCTCATCTCAGCTCGCTGGTCAACATAGGATCACCCACCTGTAGCACGCGCTCCAGCAGGTATGTCTCTCTGGTCCCCCCCAAAACCAATACTTTCTTTGGCCGCCTCTCCTTCCAGTTCTCTGCTGCCAATGACTGGAACAAACTACAAAAATCTCTGAAACTGGAAATACTTATCTCCCTCACTAGCTTTAAGCACCAGCTGTCAGGGCAGCTCACAGATTACTACACCTGTACATAGCCCACCTATAATTTAGCCCAAACAACTACCTCTTTCCCTACTGAATTTATTTTCTTTTATTTATTTATTTTGCTCCTTTGCACCCCATTATTTGTATTTCGACTTTGCACATTCTTCCACTGCAAATCTACCATTCCAGTGTTTTACTTGCTGTATTGTTTTTACTTTGACACCATGGCCTTTTTTTTGCCTTTACCTCCCTTATCTCACCTCATTTGCTCACATCGTATATAGACTTGTTTCTACTGTATTATTGACTGTATGTTTGTTTTACTCCATGTGTAACACTGTGTTGTTTTATGTGTCAAACTGCTTTGCTTTATCTTGGCCAGGTCACAATTGTAAATGAAAACTTGTTCTCAACTTGCCTACCTGTTTAATAAAGGTGAAATAAAAAATAAAAATTTCAGTCATAGCTAAGTCCTTTCCCGTAGCAAAACTGCATTGCAAAATTGCATGTGTAGGCACACACAGAATCAGCCAACACAAACAGCTTGTAACCCCACTTGGTTGGTTTGTTTCTCATGTACTGTTTGAGGCCAATTCTGGCCTTTGAGGCTACCATCCTCTCATCTATTGACACATTCTGGGCTGGCTGAAAGTAGGTTTTGCAGGCCTCAACAATGTTGTAGTAGAGAGGTTTTAATTTGCAAACTCTATCAAACGTTGCTGTGCCTCTCTTCTTGTCATTCGCTTCATCATCCTTTGGGTCACTGATATAAAGCACCTGTGAAATAACCAGAAACCTTTTGCAAGACATAACAGTCATGGGGAAAGGCAGTTGGTAGAGAGATGATGTTTTCCAGTAGTCCCTCAGGCTTTTCAGCTTCACCAGCCACATGTAGACGACCAGTGAAAGGGAGCAGAAAAAGTCTGACATGGATATGGGCTTCCATGCTACCTTTTTGCCTGCTTGCTTCTTCTCCCCATACTTATTCGTGTTAGACACGAGCGACTCGACAACGGATTGGGTGAAAAACAGCTGAAAAACCTGAAGGGGGCTGTAAGTTGATACTCACCTGAGGTCCTGGCTCCCTTTTCGGCCTAAATTTTGGTTGAGGTGGCTTCACATCATCTTCTAGGACAGTGTGCCAACGCCCTTCTGTCCCTTCGTTAGCAGGTGGCACACTTCCCCTCCTCTAGATGGCCCGGGAGGTGTGGAGCCGGAGACAACAGGTGTCCGGCTGGATGAACCAGCTTCAGTGGGGGATGGACACCTTGGCACTGGGGGCTCCCATTTGGAGTCAGTGTCACTGTGAAAGAAAATGTTCAGTTAGAATAGTTTCACATATGAGCCCTGTATCAACAGGTATAATAAACAGATATATAGAGTACAGGGAACATAAAGTGCTGTTCCATTTCACTTTGGCCATTGTTGTGGGCCTGCCTCAAATAGGCTATTTCATGTGGGGGTGGGGTGGAGCGGCAGACACACGCATCTCAACCATGCTCCCTCTAATCCATAATATGTAGATTGAGAGGAGGAAGCATGTACGCTGTGTTGCGATGTGTGGGTTGGCTGATACATTCTACTCCATTCCATTTGATAGTGTGTATATCTCTATATATATATATATATATATATATATACATACACACACACATTATATATATATATATATATGTATATATATACACACACTGCTCAAAAAATAAAGGGAACACTAAAATAACACTTCCTAGATCTGAATGAATGAAATATTCTTATTAAATACTTTTTTCTTTACAAAGTTGAATGTGCTGACAACAAAATCACACAAAAACAATCAATGTAAATCAAATGTATCAACCCATGGAGGTCTGGATTTGGAGTCACACTCAAAATTAAAGTGGAAAACCACACTACAGGCTGATCCAACTTTGATGTAATGTCCTTAAAACAAGTCAAAATGAGGCTTAGTAGTGTGTGTGGACTCCACGTGCCTGTATGACCTCCCTACAATGCCTGGGCATGCTCCTGATGAGGTGATGAATGGTCTCCTCCCAGACCTGGACTAAAGCATCCGCCAACTCCTGGACAGTCTGGTGCAACGTGGCGTTGGTGGATGGAGCGAGACATGATGTCCCAGATGTGCTCAATTGGATTCAGGTCTGGGGAACGGGCGGGCCAGTCCATAGCATCAATGCCTTCCTCTTGCAGGAACTGCTGACACACTCCAGCCACATGAGGTCTAGCATTGTCTTGCATTAGGAGGAACCCAGGGCCAACCGCACCAGCATGTGGTCTCACAAGGGGTCTGATGATCTCATCTCGGTACCTAATGGCAGTCAGGCTACTTCTGGCGAGCACATGGAGGGCTGTGCGGCCCCACAAATAAATGCCACCCCACACCATGACTGACCCACCACCAAACCGGTCATAGTGGAGGATGTTGCAGGCAGCAGAACGTTTTCCACAGCGTCTCCAGACTCTGTCAAGTCTGTCACATGTGCTCAGTGTGAACCTGCTTTCATCTGTGAAGAGAACAGGGCGTTCTTTGGCAAATTTCAAACGTCCTGCACAGTGTTGGGCTGTAAGCACAACCCCCACCTGTGGACGTCGGGCCCTCATACCACCCTCATGGAGTCTGTTTCTGACCGTTTGAGCAGACACTGATGTTCCATCCTGGATGAGCTGCACTACCTGAGCCACGTGTATGGGTTGTAGACTCCGTCTCATGCTACCACTAGAGTGAAAGCATTCAAAAGTGACCAAAACATCAGCCAGGAAGCAAAGGAACTGAGAAGTGGTCTGTGGTAACCACCTGCAGAATCACTCCTTTATTGGGGGTGTCTTGATAATTGCCTATAATTTCTACCTGTTGTCTATTCCATTTGCACAACAGCATGTGAAATGTATTGTCAATCAGTGTTGCTTCTTAAGTGGACAGTTTGATTTCACAGAAGTGTGATTGACTTGGAGTTACATTGTGTTGTTTAATAAGTGTTCCCTTTATTTTTTTGAGCAGTGTAGATATATATAATATACACACAAACACACACACGAACATAGGCTATGGGTCATTCACATACATACAAACATACCCCCACCCACAACGCATAGCCAATGTGTACTTTACACATTTCATTAAATTTTTATATATTCCAAATAAAAATGTTTTTAAAAAATCTAATTATATTTTATATTATTAATTTCAAACAACTGCATTAGCATGAGAAGAACTTACCAGTCCAAAACTATGTCCTTGCCGTTCCAAAAATATGCTTCCATTTTGGAGTTATAGCTATGGTCGCGAGCTGAATCTTCTTCCAAAAGAAGATCTGTTTCACTGTCACGATCAATTTCCTCTAAAATGTTGTCTACATTCGTGTATATCTAGTCTTAGATTTAGCTGTCCATGACTTATTTGCCATGATGTTCGATATATAAACAGCTGAAGATGTGCGTTATCGAAAAAGGGCTGTGCGTCACAAGCTTGGCTCCTTTCAGTATAACTGTTCAATGGCGAATGACCGTCTTTACGCAGGAGTTTACTACATGGGTTGGTCTTGCAACACATAACCATTGCATATTGCTGTTTACCTCAGCTCATTGGCTATCTACCCAGTTAGATTTCAAGATGATCAGTGGTCATTGGGTTAAAAAACAGTCAATCAACGAAACAGCTGTCAAATCATTGGTGCACAATGATGTCATTACTTGTTTTCTTCAAATCGGTTTCTTTCAGTCAATACGTCCCGCGAAATGACCCATCACATTTGGTTGTGTTACAAACAAACCAGTTGATTACAATGAAACCAAACATGACTGGAAAAGCCACGTTTACTGCGTGTGTATTTACATTGAATGTGTCGTCGAAAATGGAATGAGACTGAATTCACGACACAAGCGGTTCACAAAATGTTTCAAGTTAGGCTATAAAAATTGATTTTATCAAACAAAAGATCATTAATTGTGTAACAATGAGCATTGGGATTGCAAACAGATGAAGATCGTCAAAGGTAAACAATTTATTTTAATGCAGTTTGTGATTTTCTTACGCCTGTGCTGGTTGAAATAGTTGTTTTTTTATGGGGCTCTATCCTCAGATAATCGCATCGTATTCTTTCGCAGTAAATCCTTTTTTAAATCTGACAACGCAGTTGGATAAGCAAAATTCTCGGCTTCCGATACATGTGCGACAATTGTATTTTCATGAATGTTTAATATGACTATTTATGTAGCGATCACCGTATGCTGCGGAATTTCAGCCGGCTACCGGGTTCCATGCTCAGAGAAGTTAGTACATTCGGATCAACCCTTAAAGAGATGGGTGAGACTAAAGCTTAAAGAGTGTGTGAACATGTTAAAGGGGTGTAGACAAAGAAGGGCTCTCCAATTGTAGTACCAAAACATTCAAAGGCCTTTTTCTCAAAAGTGTGTTTATAAGTTTATCAACATTCAAAGCAAAATTACTTTCCCATTGTTCCTCAACTGTAGTGTATGATAAACACTTTTGTAGCTCTCTACTTTTATCCAAAAAATGTAATTTCAAATGTTGCTACATAAGTCTGATTTTAGCAAGGTTGGTCACATCTGTTAACAACTGATGGCAGTAGCTAACTACTGTAGATACCTAGCCAGCTAACTTCTGGCAAGCAACGCTAAAGGAATTGCAAATGGGTTAGCATAACTCTAGCCAAACCAAAAATGGTTTTTCTAAATATTGGCTAGCATTTGAGGGCAGCAAACATGTTCTTCACACACTAGGAACGTATTTCCTCCAACGTTATAATGAAAATGTGATCTTCGTATTCTGAAAGCTGAAGTCACATGTGAGTGTCAAGCGTATACACGACCATAGATGGGTTAGCTGACAAAGTCACGAAAACGATGTGCGCACTTCCAAGAGACAGAAGTCCGTGTGCTATTGTGATTCTGGATGGCCAGATTGCTTATAAGAACGACAAACTGGCATGAGAGGAATCATAAGTGGCTCATTTCATCTTCTTATTGATATCATGTCTTATTTTGAGGTGTTTTTACTGATTTCATGTCAATACTAAAAATGTGCTAAGTAGATTACCAACAACTTTAAGAATGTATTTGAGAGACAAGTGCTCATTGTGCAAATGTATTTGTTTTCAATAAACATTAGAAACTAAATGTAGGTTACATGTTGTCTATCAAGGGAGGTCAGTTGAAACAAATGTCTTGATGTTGCCCTGAGTTAATGATTGTTATGTGTCTTGTTTCTGCTATTTGGCACAATTTTATCTGCTTACAAGGTAATGTTGGAAGGGCTTGAAACCATTCTGTCAATCACAATGATGGGAAGATGCTGAAATGCATTGCAAAAAGGTGATAAGAGCTTATACTTTGGAATCCTTCTATTTATGGTTGATTAAAGGTGACAAATTGTTGGCTGGCATACTGTACTTAGTTTACCTAGCTGTAACCATTTTAAAAGCCCGGCCTAAGAATGTAGAGTGAAAAGCAGTATATTTGTTTATATTACCGATTGAAACCTACTATAAATCTGCTTTTCCAGATTGAGCTAGCTAGTGTGTAATAGATGGTTCAAGCAATTCCCGCTTGGGCTTTTTAAGAATTTGCCCTGTCAAATAGTAAGGTCGCAATGTTTTACAATAGAGTTTCATAACATGCATTATTTGTGTGTCAATATCGATTATTTAATGTCCACATGAATATACTTTTTTAATTGAAATTGTAACTTAAATCCAAATGAGACCATGTATTACTGAAGGGAAATCGTCCCTCTTTTTAATGAGATTAGCACTTCAAGAATTAACTATATTCTCATTCCCTCTTCCATACACATCGTAACTTCACCTTTCAGATATTATCACATTTACAGTTGTCCTTATTGGCTCATGCTCCAGCCGCCTCTGTTTCTTCTCCCCATTTCCATTATTATAACCTAATTACAATCATGGGCATGAACAAAGAGAGTCCAGTAACTTGTGTGGACTTTTTAGGGGCCCCTCACCTTGTGCTCTGTGCAGTGAATGGATTGCCTCTGTGATTCACTCCAACAGTGACAGGTTTATGTTGCAGCTGTGCTGAATTCAATGGCAAATCAGTGGATTTGGAAGCTCTGCTTGAGTCACAGGCAAGGAATCCCTAGTATGTCAATATAGGAATTTACATTGTACATGATCGAACTAACAATTGCAGTCCCAAATGTGCCACGATCTCATCCCACTTTGTGATAAGTGCCATGGGATATTTAGTGCCTCATTATTCAGTAAACTTGTCTCTGTGCCGTCGTCTTCGCAGGTCAACAGATTTGAACTTTTCCACGTAGAAATGGCATAGAGAAATCAATGTACAGTATAGAGATTTGCATCTTTACACTATTGAAATATGTGTATGTATTTTGCGATAACTCTAGGACATGTAGAGTTAATGCTAAAATGCTCTGAAGGCCTTCACTCACTATGTCGGATTCAGTCTTTTACAAGTATTACATGTTAGCAATTAAAAATCACAATATCAATTTGGCCAGATTGTATGATTTGCTTCAGTCTTGTGGTCACATTTTGCAATTGGCTTGCAAGACTATGTATTTGATCTGCACATGTGCCAGCACCAGTAGCACAAGCCTCCCCCTGCTCATGGGCGAGTGAAGTTTGTCAGTTTGCGCTATTCTGTGAAGGGAGTAGTACACAGCACTGTACGAGATCTTCAGTTTCTTGGCAATTTCTCGCATGAAATAGCCTTCATTTCTTAGAACAAGAATAGACTAATGAGTTTCAGAAGAAAGTTATTTGTTTCTAGCCATTTTGAGCCTGTAACAAAACCCACAAATGCTGATGCTCTAGATACTCAACTAGTCTTAAGAAGGCCAGTTTATTGTTTCTTTAATCAGCATAACAGTTTTCACCTGTGCTAACATAATTGAAAAATGTTTTTCTAATGATCAATTAGCCTTTTAAAATTATAAACTTGGATTAACTAACACAACGTGCCATTGGAACACAGGAGTGATGGTTGATGATAATGGGACTCCGTACGCCTATGTAGATATTCCATTAAAAATCAGCCGTTTCCAGCTACAATAGTCATTTACAACGTCTCCACCGTATTTCTGAACAATTTTACATTTTAATGGACAAAGAATGTGCTTATCTTTCAAAAACAAGGACATTTCTAAGTGACCCAAAACTTTTGAACGGTAGTGTATATAATATAACAAATATTGCGCATATAACATGTTAATCCTCACCATGTTGGCAAGGCTCTTTTACTATCTCTGTGGGTTTCATTTGTATTATGTTGCTGCAGATAATGGAAGTACGCACTGGTTCATCTCCCTGGGGAAATTGCATTACACTTCAAGAATGTTCATTCGCAAAATGTCATACTTTCTCCTCTGAGAAAAGAAACAACCTGCAATGAAAGAAAGCTGAAATGACAGTACATTTCTACAGCCTGTTTTGACAGTGTCTGCTGACATGGCCAGGCTGTTACGGTACAACCTAATTGGTATCTGTTGTGCCCCACCCTTTAACCAGCGTTCCATTTGTGCTCTGAGGGAAGTGGGGCCCTCTCAGCCAACAGGATGTAGAAGAACCAGAGCCATGCTACAAAAATACCAATGTCAAGGAGAGATTGGTGCGATCCAGACCTTCATAGACATTTTACTATTTGTCAATGTTCTAATAATGTTCCTTCCAGCCAGTGTTGCCAATTTAACAACTTTTACGGCATATTTTGTGAATTTTCAGCTACTTTTATAGGTTTGACACAGAAGATTTCTATGGTTTTGATCGCATTTAGCTACTTTTCCTACCAAATTTTTGGCACTAACGAGAGTGGAAGAAGCTGTCTGTGCAAAGGGAAGGGAAGGGATTGTGCAGCGGGAGAGTGGCCGAAAATGTCTCATTCGTGGAGCGCTCATCTTTTTTCTTTGACTGATTATTACCACAATCATATCTGATTGTGCCTCTGGGCCAATGACCTATGACACTAGGGCTAATCAAGACCATGGATATCTATACTTCTGAGGGAGGAAAAAGTTCCAGCATTACACGGAACCCAAACCGGCTGCGCATTTGTGTATCGTGCGCCATCGTGCATAAATGTATAATGTCCCCCCACACCAAACGCCATTACAACACGGAGGTTACAATATCAAAACAAAATCTAACCGATTATATTAATTTGGGGACAGGTCGAAAAGCATTAAACATTTGTGGCAATTTAGCTAGCTAGCTTGCTGTTCTCCTGGGATATAAACATTGAGTTGTTATTTTGCCTGAAATGCACAAGGTCCTCTACTCCGCCAATTAATCCACACATAAAACGGTCAACCGAATCGTTTCTAGTCATCTCTCTTCCTTCCAGGCTTTTTTCTTCTCTTGACTTTATATTGCGATTGGCAACTTTCATAAATTAGGTGCATTACATAATTTTTCCAAAAATGAAAATAGTGCCCCCTAGTTTCAAGAGGTTAACAAAAGGCTAAGCTGTGTTTCGCTATATTTCACTTGTGATTTCATGAATATGAATATTTTCTAGTAAGATTATTTGACAGTTGCGCTATGCTATTTACCGTAGTTGATGACAGTTGGGTGGGTGGTTCCAAGAGGTTAACTTGATGCATTGCTTATCCCTGATTTAAACTCTTCACTTGTTAACAAACTTACTATAATTTGACTTGAGGCTGTTGATAGATACAACTGGATAGACATGTCTATATTTATTTGAAATCTTCAACGGCTACAGCATAGCTAGAAAGGACACATCGTATCTCCCTGTCTGCTGCTCCACAATGTGACAATGTGACACCAGCTATTTGTATTATGTTGGCTCCCCTTCCTATTTTGTAAAGAAACCAATAAAAGTAATGCACTCAACATCCAGCTAAGCACAGCGGCTGATATGAGTTGAATCAGGTTTCACAATGCACACATGATATTAGTCAATCTGTAAGTACTGACATTGTGTAACATTGTAGCATTCATATATTTCCCAAAAATCGAACCTCGAGACAAAAATGTCAAGTGTTTGTGATTGCGTGCCCACTTGAGCCGCTTCTTCTTGTTTTTAGCTGATAGGAGTGGAACCCAGTGTGACCTTCTGCAATAGCCCATCCGTGATAAGAGCAGACGAGTTGTGCATTCCGAGATGCCGCTCTGCACACCACTGTTATACTTTGCCATTTGTGGCCCACCTGTTAGCTTGCATGATTCTTGCCATTCTCCTTCAACCTCTCATCAAAGAGGTGTTTTCGCCCACAGGATTGCCACTGACTGGATGTTTTTTGTTTTATAATTATAGAGTTTGCTTTGGAATCTACATCTTCCAGAACCCCAGACATATTTCATTTAGATAAGTGTTCTTTCCATCTTGACTCCTCACCCACCTTTTTTTCATTGTCTTTGAAAAATAAATGTATACATTATGGTTTTCCTCCATCAACAAGTGTAAGAGGTTGAAATACTTGAACAAAACAGTGAGCCATTTGGAGGACTACACAAAAGGGCCTAAAGCAATGGAGCCTTTCCATGTAAACAGACTGCAAACCATCATCTTCAGAAGCAGTAGCCGCCTCTGTTCAGAAAATACAGGATCAGTCAGTCATACATAACCTTTTTCCTCCACTACTCTGAATCAGTGGCGATTGGGCCGTTTAAGATTAGGGAGGACAACTTTGTTTAATGAGCATGGCGATATTTCTATTACAGAATATTGGATGACTGTCATTTATATTCCAATCACTCAGCTCAATATAACATTGATTGTGGTAGTCTACTACACACTAAAAACAAATGCTTGCACAAAAAGAGCTGTGAGCAAACCACGCCCCTAAAATTCAAAAATTTGCCCTACATTTTAATTATCACTACAAGACGAAATAACCCTTTTTCTTTTGCAAAGAACCATTGAAAGGCTCAAAGGGTTCTTTGGGTCGGTATGATCGCCCCCAAAGAACCCTTGAGAAACCTCATTTTTTTCTGTGCACATGATACTCGAATTTGACCTATACCCATCATGAGGTTGCTACAACCTAGCATAACAAATGAGTGTATATAACTTAGGGGCACAGGTCGAGAGGCAAATTTGAGTAATCAAGGTGACAGTGACACATGAATACCACCGTGCACAATCTTGCCTGCATCTAGCTTATCTGAGGTGTAATCATTAGTCTAAACAGTTGCAAAATGAGAGTTTCTATTGGACATACAGTTGAAGTCATTAAAACTCGTTTTCAACCACTCCACAAATGTCTTGTTAACAAACTATAGTTTTGGCAAATAAATTCATTAAAAATCCTACAATGTGATTTTCTGTATTTTTTTTCTAATTTTGTCTGTCATAGTTGAAGTGTACCTATGATGAAAATTACAGGCCTCTCATCTTTTTAAGTGGGAGAACTTGCACAATTGGTGGCTGACTAAATATATTTGCCCCACTGTATAGAGTACAGGGAACATAAGGTTGAATATATTATTATGACCTGCTAGATCTACTGTCTCTTTTATATTATGACATTTCAGCTAGATCTACTGTCTCTATTATATTATGACAGACCAGCTAGATCTACTGTCTTTATTATATTACAACAGACCAGCTGTATCTACTGTCTCTATTTCACTTTGGCCATTGTTGTGGGCCTGCCCTCCCCTCAACAGCCTCAAATAGGCTATTTCATGTGGGTTGGGGTGGGGCGGCAGACATACGCATCTCACATTTCATGACATTACATGTTTATATATTGCTTCTAAAATAAATAAAAAAATCACAAATAATATTTTATGTTATTAATTTCAAACAAGGGCATTAACATGATAAGAATTTACCAGTCCAAAACGATGTCCTCTCCCGTTAAAAAAATATTCCTCCACAATCGCTAAATGAATCGTCCTACAACAATCTCTGTCTCACTTTCCCAATCAATTTATTCTAAAATTGTGTGTACATCTGTATATCTAGACTTAGATTTAGCTTTCCCTGACTTAGTCGCCTTGCTGATTGATATATAAAAGAGCTGAATCTGCGCATTTACCAAGCAATGCAGTGCTTAATATGTGTTTCTCCTTCCAGTATGAAACTTCAATAGTGAATGACTCTCTTTACGCTGGAGCTTACTACATGGGTTGGTCTTGCAACACATAAACTTGACCTATTGCCGTTTACCTCAGCTCATTGGCGATCTACCCAGCTAGATTTCAAAACGATCAGTGGTCATTGGGTTAAAAGACAGTCAATCAACGAAACAGCGGGCAAATCATGGGTGCACAATGATGTCATGACTTGTTGTCTTCAAATCGGTTTCTTTCAGTCAATACATCCCGCGAAATGGCCCATCAGGTTTGATTGTGTTACAAACAAACCAGTTGATTGCAGTGAAACCAAACATGACTGGAAAAGTCACGTTCTGTGTGGGTTATTTACCTGGAATGTGTCGTCGAAAATGGAATGAGACGGAATTCACGACACAAGCGGTTCACAAAATGTTTCGTGTTAGGCTATAAAAACGGATTCTGTCAAACAAAAGATCATTCATTCTGTAACAATGAGCATTGGAATAGCAAACAGACGAAGATCGTCAAAGGTAAACAATTTATTTTAATGCAGTTTGTGATTATGTTACTCCTGTGCTGGTTAAAATAGTTTTTTATGGGGCTTTATGCTCAGATAATCGTATTCTTGTCCACAGACACCATTAAAAGGGCTTGGGAACAAGAACTTGGCTCAGAAATCTCAGATGAGGACTGGGTAAAAGCTCTCAGGAATATAAACCACAGTTCAGTGAATGCCAGACACAACCTTGTACAGTTTAAGGTGATACACAGGTTACATTACTCAAAAGTAAAACTGCATAAAATATTCCCGGACACCTCACCACTGTGTGAGAGGTGCAAGCAGGATGAGGGGACGTTGACCCACTTATTCTGGACATGCCCTAAGTTACATGTTTACTGGTCTCGCGTAATCATCGACTGACACTAATTAGCATAACGCAACAGACATAAATATTACTAGAAAATATTCCTATTCATGAAAATCACAAGTGAAATATATATTGAAACACAGCTTAGCCTTTTGTTAGTCACCCTGTCATCTCAGATTTTCAAAATGTGCTTTACAGCCAAAGCAAGACAAGCATTTGTGTAAGTTTATCGATAGCCTAGCATAGCATTATGTCCAGCTAGCAGCAGGTAACTTGGTCAAGAAAATCAGAAAAGCAGTCAAATTAAATTGTTTACCTTTGATGAGCTTCGGATGTTTTCACTCACGAGACTCCCAGTTAGATAGCAAATGTTCCTTTTTTCCCAAAATATTATTTTTGTAGGCGAAAAAGCTCCATTTGTTCTTCACATTTGGCTGAGAAATCGACGGGAAATTGCGGTCATGAAAACGCCTAAAAATATTCCAAATTAGCTCCATAATATCGACAGAAACATGGCAAACGTTGTTTAGAATCAATCCTCAAGGTGTTTTTCAAATATCTATTCGATAATATATCCACCGGGACAATTGGTTTTTCAGTAGGACCAATTGGAAAAATGGCTACCTCTGTATTTTACACGAGAATCACTGTGAGAGCCATCAGGTGACCACTTACACAATGTAGCCGCTTACGGGTATTCTTCAACATAAAGGCGTAAAACTATGTCACAATGCTGTAGACACCTTCAGGATTACGTAGAAAAAGTAATCTGGTTGATAGCCAATTCACTGCTCAATAGGGACGCATCGGAACGCAGAGCTTTCATAACATGAGTCACTTCCGGATTGGATTTTTCTCAGACTTTCACCTGCAATATCAGTTCTGTTTGACTCACAGACAATATTTTTTACAGTTTGGAAACTTTAGAGTGTTTTCTATCCTAAGGTGTCAATTATATGCATATTCTAGCATCTTGTCCTGACAAAATATCCCGTTTACTTTGGGAACGTTATTTTTTCCAAAAATGAAAATACGGCCCCCTAGTCACAACAGGTAAATTACAGAAAATGTCATGGCTTTAGAAGCTTCTGATAGGCTAATTGACATAATTTAAGTCACTTGGAGGTGACAACAAAGTCAAGGTATTGGAGTGGCCATCACAAAACCCTCACCTCAAGCCTATAGAACATTTGTGGGTAGAATTGAAAAAGCATGTGCAAGCAAGGAGGCCTACAAACCTGATTCAGTTGCAAAGCTCTGTCAGGAGGAATGGGCCAAAATTCACCCAAATTATGGTGGGAAGCTTGTGGAAGGCTACCCGAAACGTTTGACCCAAGTTAAACAATTGAAAGGCAATGCTACCAAATACTAAATTGAGTGCATGTAAACTTCTGACCCATTGGGAATTTGATGAAAGAAATAGAAGCAGAAATAAATAATTATCTCTACTATTATTCTGACATTTCAAATTCTTAAAATAAAGTGGTAATCCTAACTGACCTAAGACATGGCATTTTTACTAGGATTAAATGTCAGGAAATGTGAAAAACTGTGTTGAAATATAGTTGACTAAGGTGTATGAAAACTTCTGACTTCAACTGTATTCAGGACGGTCAAACCCTGTTTTGTTCAGTTTGGTTCCGTTTAAGAAACGTTTTGCAAAAGAATCGGCGGATTGAATAAAGCCCTGATCACTTGGGCACACAGTTCACCTCCATAGTAGCCACATACAGCAACATCACTTTGTTCTTTGTATAATTCCTCTTCTCACCTTTTCCCTTCGCTTTTGGACTTCAGTGCACAACACAACAGCTGTCTGTGACCAGGTGAGAAAACCTCTCCCAGCCAAACCTACCTACCTTAACCGCCAATCATTGTCATAATAGAAAGAATAAATAGAACGGTCGTCCCCATTCAAGGCATTATGGCATAACTGGTTTACTAGCGGCTATTGTAAGTGTTCCCATTGTAACAAAGCAGGAAATAAAAGCAGGAAGTGTACCCATCAATCGGTGCTGTGATTTGTTGAATCAACTTTACAGAAAATACATTCCATTGCATCATTTGAAGGAACAGTCTATATTACCATTGAAATTATTACATCACAATACCAGGAAGCCATTGCGAGTGTACCCATGAGTTTACCAGTCAAATTGCCAGGGGAAGAGGTTCCAAACCCATTATATTAACCTTTTCACACGTAACAACACATGGGTGTGATCATTCTACAGTGGTCGCAGTAGCGTACGATCAAACCGGTGTGATTAGAACAAGTATTTAGAACGTCCAGTTTCAAATGACGCAATAATCAGCATTTGAGCTGGCCACACAGTTTTTCAGAAACATTTTGCACAAAAACAATCCTTACAAAGTTATGTCCAGAATGTGAGCAGTTTATTTTTGGATGTAATGTTCAGACATTCACAGAAGTAGCTATAGCTAAATACAATCATCCAAACCGGAAAAATGTAGGCTACATTTGTCCTAGCACTAATGTAAACACACATTCCCTTGGTCCGTATTTTTGCGCCCAAAAAAACGTAATACTTCCAGATAAACTGCAATATCAATACCAATGTAAAGCACAATTTCTCCCCTTTCCAACAAAATTAATGACAAGACCTTCATGATGCCCATCTCTGCATAATTCAAGAAGGCAATGAGCTTCATCGGGTCTTTTTAAAAATGTTGGGTGGGGAGCGAAGGCTACGAAGTGATCTTGAAAGGGAGAAATATGCTGTGGAAGAAACAGTTTTTTTCATCCGATTTGTCCAACTAATCAACTTTAAAATGTAAATAAAACAAAGAGTTTATGTAATGTTTCATCACATACCTGTTTGAAGTTTTGAGTCGAATTTGAAGAGGGATTTAGGGCTGTGCTAACGTCAGCCTCACAAGTGAACTGCAGCTGTTCCGGCTTTTGAGTGTCATGATGGCTCGCAGTAATGACATGCAAAAAAATGCAATTGGCACCCTAGTCATGAAATATCAGCAATAATGATATTAATTTAGACAAACGATCATTGGAAAGATACTCGGACCAACGTGCAGCGTGATCTGGGTTCCTCATCTTTTTTATTTAAAGTAAGTGAACCACACAACAAAACAATAAAGAGTAAATAAACTGTGACGACAATGGAGTGCTAACATGCAACTACACATAAACAATATCCCACAAACACAGATGGGGAAAAAAGCTACCTAAATATGATCCCCAATTAGAGACGATTACCAGCTGCCTCTAATTGGGTATCATACAAAATCACCAACATAGAAAAACAAACCTAGAACCTAGAACCCCACATAGAAATAATAAACAAATTTATTGGGGGGTGCACACAGGGAGTGTGCCTAAGTCAGGAAGGAGACCTGCGCCAACTCCCTTACCGTGGAGAGAGGTGGACCAGGCAGGCGCAGTGTTATGCCATGAGGTGCACGGTGTCCACGGTGCGCAGGCATAGCCCGGTGCGTTACATCGCAGCACGTCGTATCGGCCGGGCTAGATTGGGCATCGAGCCAGGTGCCATGAAGCCGGCTCAGCGCATCTGGTCTCCAGGGCGTCTCCTCGGGCCATGGTAAAAGGCACCAGCCCTGCGCATGGTGTTCCCGGTTCGCCAGCACAGCCCAGTGCGGTCTATTCCACCTCGCGGCACTGGCCTCGCTACTGGGAGTATCCAGCCAGGTAGGGTTGTGCAGGTTCGGTGCTCGAGACCTCCAGTGCGCCTCCACGGTTCCGGTCTATCCGGTGGCAGCCCCCCACACCAGGCTGTCTCTCCGTCTCCTCCCTATGTGTGCTCCTGCCTGTCCAGCGCTGCCAGAGTCGCCCGTCTGTCCTGAGCTGCCAGAGTCGCCCGTCTGTCCTGAGCTGCCAGAGTCGCCCATCTGTCCTGCACTGCCAGAGTCGCCCGTCTGTCCTGCGCTGCCAGAGTCGCCCGTCTGTCCTGCGCTGCCAGAGTCGCCCGTCTGTCCTGCGCTGCCAGAGTCGCCCGTCTGTCTTGCGCTGCCAGAGTCGTCCGTCTGTCCTGAAGTGCCAGAGTTGCCCGTCTGTCCTGAGCTGCCAGAGTCGCCCGTCTGTCCTGAGCTGCCAGAGTCTCCCATCTGTCCTGATCTGCCGGAGCCATCCATTACTCCGGTGCCACCGGATTCGCCCGAGTTGCTGCTCTAAAGAGGCCACGGAGGCAAGTAAAGAGGCTGGCAAAGACTATGGTGGATTGGGGTCCACGTCCCACCCAGAGCCGCCAACGCGGACAGACGCCCACCCAGACCCTCTCCTATAGTTTCAGGTTTTGCAGCCTTTTGGGGGGTACTTTCACGTTCTGACCTTAGTTCCTTTGTTTTGTCTTTGTTTTAGTATGGTCAGGGCATGAGTTGAGGTGAGCAGTCTATGTTATTTTTTCTATGATTTGGGATTTCTGTATTTGGCCTTGTATGGTTCTCAATCGTTGTCCCTGATTGAGAACCATACTTAGGTAGCCTGTTGTCACCCTTGAGTTGTGGGTGATTATTTTCTGTTCTGTGTTTTCTGTATTCACCGTACAGGAATGTTTTGTTTCGTTCATTGTCGCTTTATTGTTTTGTTCTTTAGTGTTCTGAGTTATAATAAATATCATGAACACTTACCACGCTGCGCATTGGTCCTCCAAACCTTGCTACTACTCCTCCTCGTCATTCTTACATGGAACCCAAACCGGCTGCGTTGTGTTCCCCCACAACAAATGTGATCACGACACGCAGGTTATAATATCAAAACAAAATCTGAACCAATTATATTCATTTGGGGAAAGGTCGAAAATATTTCAACATTTACGGCAATTTAGCTGGTTAGCTTGCACTTGCTAGCTAATTTGTCCTATTTAGCTAGCTTGCTGTTGCTAGCTAATTTGTTGTTATTTTAACTGAAATGCACAAGGTCCTCTACTCCGCCAATTAATCCACACATAAAACAGTCAAACGAATCGTTTCTAGTCATCTTCCTTCCAGGCTTTTTCTTCTCTTGACTTTCTATTGCGATTGGCAACTTTCATAAATTAGGTGCATTACCGCCACTGACCTCGTTCGTCTTTCAGTCACCCACGTGGGTATAAACAATTAGGCACATGGGTACCTGCTTCTATAAACCAATGAGGAGATGGGAGAGGCAGAACTTGCAGCGCAATTTGCGTCAGAAATAGAACTGATTTCTATTTTAGCCCTTGGCGCGCGGGAGCAGTGTGGGTGCAATAATTGAATAACATAGATTTCTATATTTATTTTGCAATGCTCGCTCAAGTGACGCGAGCGGTGTGGTCAGCCTGTTATTTCTATTGTTGTCACCATAGAGATCCTATGTTTTTACATAGGCAGGTATGGCATGTGATATATCAGAAATGTAATGGTTGTATAATCAACCTAAAATGTTGCCATATAATTATAAATACAGTTTTACAGGTTTTATACACATTTTCTGTATAAATAGCCTCTAAAATATATGTAAATAGAACATAAAATTCTCAGATTTAGTTTTCTTGGAAAGCTGTGAGTGTTATATGATATATTTTCAGTACTTGTTGTCTGCTTCCAACTCACACCCTCAAACACGTAGAGCCCCTGAACGCAGCTCACTTTCCAGCCCACATTCCAGCTCACACTCTCAAACACCTCGATACCCTGAATGCAGCTCACTCTCCAGATCCCAATCACCTGAATTCGAATCACCTGTTCACACACCTGTATGTCATTATCACACACTATTTAATTCAGTTCTTTGCACCCATCACTGTGAGGTGATTACTTTGTGATGTGTCTTTTGGAGCATTGGGTTCCTCGTGACTTACTCTTCCCATGTATGATAGTTTTTGCCTGCCTCAATAACGATGCATTTTTCCTATTCCCTGCCTGTACTTTTGCCTATCGGATTTCCTGTTAACTACCTATTGCCTGATCTCCTGGATTACGTTACTAGCCTTTTCCCTGCCTGTACTGTTGACCCTTTTGGACCCCTGTTTATGATCTTCTGCCACAGACAATATTTTGACAGTTTTGGAAACTTTAGAGTGTTTTCTATCCAATACTACTAATAATATGCATATATTAGCAACTGAGACTGAGGAGCTGGCCGTTTACAATGGGCACCTTTTCATCCAAGCTACTCAATACTGCCCCTGCAGCCATACAAAGTTAAAGAAATTATGTTTTGCCTCGTAGTGCATACACCACGAATGAAGAATGGGCCCGATGTTCCTTATACAATGAGGATAATGTATCATGAAGTGGTATTTCGGTAACAAATAAATGAAAAGCATATGATGTTCAGCAATTAATTAAGTGCTTCAGAAAGATAGTCATGCCCTCTGTTAGTATAGGAGAAAATAACACAAACAGCTGCCAGTATTTATCATCTTTTTGTACCAGATCACCAAACATCCAATTTGAGTGCAGGTGGACGATTCCTCCTCTCTGTGTAGCTATAGTTAAATAAATGAACTCTACCATACACGTCTGTAGCAGTCACAAAGTTGGCTTGTATATATTGTAACACAAGTTACCTCAAACTGTGCAACTCCTTCTAAAATGTAATGTATTATATCAACAGAAATTGTCTGTAGTATTGAACTACTGCAGAGAGATCAATAAGCAAGCATGCTTCACACCGTACACATGAGGTTGTGTTGGGTTTGACTGAATAGTTTGACAATGGTGTAAGTGCATGTGTTTTGTTCGTAAAGTCACTCTTGGGTCATCCTCAGAACATCGTTTGAAAATCCACTTTCTCAGTGAGGCAAAAACGGCAACAATAACAAGCACTAAATGATTCCACAAAACCAAACAGGCAATGTATACCAAGATGATCTCCAGTTACTTGGATAATACTGTCATGTATACGACCACTGAAGAAGGGAACTACATCGGATGGGGCCACAGTGTCTCCTGACCCCTCCTGTCTCAGCCTACAGTATTTATGCTGCTGTAGTTTATGTGTTGGGGGGCTAGGGTCAGCTTGTTATATCTGGAGTACTTCTCCTGTCTTATTCATACTGTGAATAACATACACACATACATCTGTGTGAATTTAAGTATGCTCTCTCCAATTCTCTCTTCCTCCCTTTCTTTCTCTCTCTCTCTCGGAGGACCTGAGCCCTAGGACCATGCCTCAGGACTACCTGGCATGATGACTCCTTGCTGTCCCCAGTCCACCTGGCCGCGCTGCTGCTCCAGTTTCAACTGTTCTGTCTGTGATTATTATTATTTGACCATGCTGGTCATTTATGAACATTTGAACATCTTGGCCATGTTCTGTTATAATCTCCACCCGGCACAGCCAGAAGAGGACTGGCCACCTCTCATAGCCTGGTTCATCTCTAGGTTTCTTCCTAGGTGGAGATTATAACAGAACATGGCCAAGATGTTTAAATGTTCATAAATGACAAGCATGGTCAAATAATAATAATAGTTGCTATATTATCTAGTCATGTTCTGGGAGCAGTCTTACAAGCCCGCCAAAATCAACTGGTGATAACGCGAGTGGGAAACACAGTTAGCTAGACTAGCTAGCTTTCGATGCAATGGCCACAATATGTATCTATATGCATCACCCACAAGTAAAAAATGCAGTTATAATTTGGCTAAATAAACAACTCACCTTAATCAGATTAGTCCTCAATACATAGTAAGCTGGTGAAATAAAGAGAACAAACTAGCATGAGGATAAAAATGCTTGGTGCTGAAATGAGACACTTGCCCATGGAACCACCACGTGGAGCAGACTAACTGCACAGGACAGGGGCGAGCTAGTTAGCTAGCATGCTAGCAAAGACATGCAAAAAGTGAAACGCAAGTAACTCTAACATTAGCTGCACACACACAATCAAAAACGTTAGACTTAAGTTACATTGCAGTCTGACAACCATGTATCAAGTGTTTAAAACTCACTTTGCGTGGAACAAATTACGATTTTGTTGACCCAACAAAGGCGTCGAGAAAAGAGGAAACTTGAACGCAGAAACTGAATTTATGTGCGGAGTTGTGATGATGATTACAAAAAAAAAGTCTACACTAATAGAGTAACATTTTACACCTTAGCAATTAACACCAGTTATCAGCACTGACTCTAGGGGTCTTTTGGCACTGCCAGTTGCTAAAACAACTCTATGGGAGTCTATCACTTTTGACACAGTGAAGTTAACACTGGTGATTAAGTATGTGTTGTGCCTTTATCAGGGTGGATATTCCCCAAAATCACGTCTAGACAATAGCCTGATGATTATCTTTCTCTCAAACTCACCTGATCTGTGTTCTACTTTATTTACTTAATCATGTGCATGCTGCTGCCTACTTAACCAAACAATTTTGTCGCCCACCCCGTGGTTGATCAAATTCCTAAACTAACCATAATTCAGTTTGACCCTTAAGTCCCTAATCTTTAAATACCCCTTTCTGCTAATTGAGTGTTCCTAATTTCATAAGTAAACAGAAATCCAAGTCATTGTAGCTGCCGTAGATTAGGCAGTCAATATCTGTCCAGTTGTGAAAAATAAACACTTAAATCTCTTGTCTAATCTCTCCAAGTTTACTGCCCCTTCTCGGAGGTACCTGACCTGCCATTTCAGCATGTGCTCCATCATTGTGTCGAGCAGCCCTGTTTGTTTTTACGGCAATGGCGATGGATGGTGGATGCTGGTAGGTCATTACCAATGGGTAACAAGTTTCCCTGTCAATGTTTGAGAAGAAAAAGTTCCTTGGTCTTTCAGAGTGGAATTCCATCAGTCTCTAAACAAAATAAATAGCTTGTTTTAAGCTTTGCACAAGAACTGCAATATTGGAATATTAAGTTTGCGCTGTGCCATTGCTTTTCTGTGAAACAAAGCATCCAACAGAAGTCATGTGAGTCCTTATCAAACTGTCAAACAATGGCCTGTCATAGCACCATCAAACTTTCAAGTGTTTGTACACTACAATCTTAGAAAAATAGGGTGCTATCTAGAACCTAAAAGGGTTCGTTGGCTGTCCCGATAAGGATAACCCTCTTGGTTCCCAACCAAAAATACAGCTGAAGTAACTCTTTTGGAACCCTTTTTTCTAAGAGTGTACTATTTATCAAGTCAAAGGCTTCTCTCCATGATGGATTGGCCCTAGATGTTTCTGCATCCTCTGATAGGAAGAAGGAGTATGCTATCTTAAGAGAATCACCTCAAAACAACTATTTCCGAGCTTCTCTTTCATCTCTCAATGTTGTCAGACAATAAGGGGAAGTCATACCTTCAGCTACCACAGGTATTATGCTGGATGGCCCACTGACTATAGGGTCGTCGCAACCTCAAGGCGTCAAAATGTAGGCCCATTTATTGGTTCCCTCATCCAATCAAATAGAAAGGGTTGATTTTTCTGAAGATAAAAAATGGCCCAAACATGACTCAGAGGACACCTTTCTGAGATAAGGGTAATGGATCGGCCCTGTGAGCAGCCCATCTGTTTGCACAAGTGAAGGGGACCTGCGTCTTCTCTTGAGTATATGATGGCTCTACTTATGACCTCCTAGGCCCCATAATCAGGTACTTGGCAGGGGGCTTTGATCTCCTTGGGTCTCCCTTGACTACTGCCTGTTGGGAAATGTTGATATATGGACAAGGGGGCCTGGTTAAGAACAAACATGGGTGAAAAGGATAGAAGATAGACAGACAAGCGGGGGTGACATTGGTTTAGTGGTGTGGAGCTTGCTGAGTGGTGGGGGTGGTAAGTGCACAGAGGTTAAAAGTCCACAGAGGTGAGTGTGCTTGGTCGAAGAAGTCAACTCCCAAGGATATTTGACTTGTAAAAACAGCCAGCATGGGTGTGTGTTTGCGTGTGTGCATGCATTCGTCTATTTGTCCGTCTGTGTTTGCTCAAGAGAGTCATGAAGAAATTAGTTAGGAAGAGTGTGAGCAGTTTATTGTAGGTGTGGCTGCAAAGCCATTCACTACCACTCAAAAATAAAAAAGATGTTAAACTGGTAAATGCTCACCCCAAATTAGCTTCTTATGTACATGGTTCAAAATTACAGCTACTATATACTATGAGGTGTATGGGAACCAATGGAACAAATTGCTCTGCATCTTTTGTCAAATAAGTAGGATGAGCAAAGAGATACAATTTTTTAAATTGTCTACAAGGGTAATATGGGTACCATCAAATGGTGAAATTGAGCAAGCCAAAGAATTATGCCGTTAAAATGTAATGTGTGGTGAATTATACCCAAATATTGTTTTCATAACAATTCCGTCACTCAACAACCCCCCTTTTTGTGCACACAGACACACACAATCTCCCCTATCTGTGTCTTTTGACACATGCAAATCAATCATTACCTTCATGGTCAACAGGCTTGATCACTGAAGTGCCGAGTGTTTAAACATGAAGAAAAACAAAGAGCGACATGAGGAATAGCCTCTTTGTCCACTTATAATCAGTCATACTCCAAGTGCTCAACCCTGGCTCTTGAGGGCCAACCCTTGGAGTGCCCTTTTCAACTGCAACCATATACAATGTGATATGGGATTTACAGAGCTTCCCTCAGGCCCGGGCCATGTTGAGGGATACTTTGGGAGGTGCTTAATACTTTCCTGCTCATGTTATGCATAATGGAACATACAGGTCCAGAGATGGAGGTGTAGAAAAGCGCTACAACTAGCACAATATCTCACTCCCAGAGACTCACACACACACACACACACACTAATAGCTCTTCTGTTGTTTATATCAGGATTTAAAAACCCATCCCACCCATCCCAAGTGTTCCGTAAAGCAAGTTTCCCAAACCAGAAGCAAATGTTTTGGTCTAAAGAAAACCGCCCAAATTAGGGGAATCAGTCAAAGCGTAATTTGGGCCTGTTAATGTTGGGTAACTGTGTACTAAGAAAAGGCTCTCCTTTTGGTTGGTTACATCCTGCAGTGAAAAATGGCATGTTTGGTGAGGAGAGTCCAGTCCCACTGAAATACGTATGCTCAGAGTGTTGACATGGAACAAAATGCCTGACAATTACAGTGAGTTGATTGCAGTCAAGGATGCTGACAAGCAGGAATTTTCATTGTTCATAACCAAAATAAAAATATTTATGTCTGATGCCTAAAACTATTTTGCTTGTAGCCACAGTGGCCCTTACCCATGCGTGGTATTTTATTATAATTAGCTGGAAAAACATAACATGACCAGAGTTATCAAAGTGCAACAGTTTGGTGAACCCATGCCATATTATTTCAATTAGCTAACCATCCTCAGTTTGGCTGGGAAAACAGGCGTAACTACTGCCGTGGTACATTTTAGAATGGTAAATTGACGCAAAATGATTGAGGGAACTATTACTCTGCAATGCTTGCTTCTAGATAACAAGCCAACGTAAATATGACATTTTGAAATGTGAAACATTTCGAGATAATGGTTATATATCACAGTCCCGGAGAAGGGGACTGGCAACAGCCTATCTATGCAATTGGATTGTTTAGACATTCAAACATCACATCTCAGAATGGATTGGAATGAAATGGAGCCCTGTGGACAAACCCATTTTTAAAACTGAGAAAGAGCTGTCCATTAGCATGTAAACGTGTAGCGAAATGCTTGTGCTTCTAGTTCCGACAGTGCAGTAACATCTAACAAGTAATCTAACAATTTCACAACAACTACTTGTACACACAAATGTAAAGGGATGGAAAAAGAATATGTACATATAAATATATGGATGAGCGATGGCTGAGCGGCATAGACAAGATGCAATAGATAGTATAAAAATACAGTATATACTGTACATATGAGATTAATAATGTTTACATTACTCAAGTGGCATTTTTTTATGTGACTAGCGATCCATTTATTAAAGTGGCTAATGATTTGAGTCTGTATGTAGGCAGCTGTTTTTTAGTCTCTCAGTCCCTCCTTTGATGCACCTGTATTTACCTTGTCCCCTGGATGGTAGCGGGGTGCTCGGGTGGTTGTTGTCATTGATGCGGTTGAGGGCGGTGCAGTTGCCGTACCATACAACCTGACAGGATGCTCTCAATTGTACATCTGTAAAAGTTTGTGGGTTTTAGGTCACAAGCCAGATTTCTTCAGCCTCCTGAGGTTGAAGAGGCCCTGTTGTGCCTTCTTCACCACACTGTCTGTATGGGTGGACCATTTCAGTTTGTCCGGGATGTGTACGCCGAGGAACTTGAAACTTTCCTCCTTCTCCACTACTGTCTCATCGATGTGAATAAGGGGGTGCTTCCTCTGCTGTTTCCTGAAGGCCACGATCATCTCCTTTGTTTTGCTGACGTTGAGTGTGAGGTTGTTTTCCTGACACCACACTCTGAGTGCCCTCACCTCCTCCCTGTAGGCTGTCTTGTCGTTGTTTTATTTGAAATCAGTAGTCCCAAATGTATTCACTTCTCCATGCTCAGTCTATGCTGGCTATCATGGCTCTAACTAAAGCAATTGTATGTTTATATTTTGACCGTAGGGCTCCATATACTGTAAATGCTTAGGCCTAAATTTCACTACTCAATTACATTGCTGGTCACACAATGTTGGCTATTATGGGGGCTAGTGTCTTTACTGTGCTGGCGAGACCCCGTTCTACCATCCATAAATCATCTGGTATTAAGGAGTAAACATTAATCATAATCAGGGATACCTGGAGATAATCAGACCTCTTTAAAATTTTTACCTGGCCCTCCCCGAGCGTTTAATTTTTTTTTTAAACCCTCTCTCATGTCTACTCACGTCTGTCCGGTGCTGAACGTTGCCGGTCTACTAACTACCGGTCCTGGCAACCCATCATTATGCAGACCTGGCAACCCTCATTCCATCACTACCCTGATTACTCCTCAGCATAACTCTTCGGGCAGTATTGGTTATGTTTCCTTGTCAGACGTTTCTCTTGTTTTGTATCTTTCTATGTCCATTATTATTAAACTCACTAACTGGACCTGCTTCCTGACTCCCTGTGTCGACGTTACACCCTCCCCCAAAAATCATCCTTAAAACAAAATAGCAGGGAAAATGAAATCCCTTTTTAGTATGCTATCAATGTTGAAGTCGCAATTTCCATCAAATCAACCCCTGGTTGAGAACCACTGCTATATTCATTACATATTCATGTTATTCGCTAGAGGGCGACATTTACCAATCTAAGTTTTAAAGGCCATTCACACCAAGAACGATAACTATAACGATAAATGATACATAACTATAAAACATTGGCGAGCATCCGCACTATAAGAAAGTTCATCATTCTACAGTAGCCTACACCTGTCAATCAACTGATCAAATTATCCTAATGCACGCTGTAGGCCTAATATTAAGGTGGTAACACAGACCATTCATCAGGGCTTCAGGATGTGTTGATTGTCCTAATGACAAATGCAAATAATACTTCAATCTAGGCTACATGTAGCCTAATGAAAAAAATATATATAGAAACTCGTGTTTAAATTAAATGTATAAATTCAACAAAAAACGCTGTTTAGCCGGCACATCTTTTATATCATGTCATTGCTTGCCTCGTTGCTCAAGTGGTTTGCGAGTGATACCATTTTCCGAATGGATTTAAATTAATTTTGACATTTTATTCACCGTGCAGCCATTTAATAAGCTATATCAGTGAAACAATGTTATCATCACTGGCCAGTGATGCACTCTCTCTCCGCAACTTTCCCCGACAGTTCATATGGATCTATTTTACATTCAGAAATTAGCAAGAGCAAGTCTGCTTCTCTCCACAAAAAGCCTGTTAGGCCCAGTATAACAATTTCAAACAAAGAATCTCCTATAGCTTTTGACCTCAATCCTATAGAACATTTGTGGGCAGAACTGAAAAAGCATGTGCGAGCAAGGAGGCCTACAAACCTGACTCAGTTACACCATCTCTGTCAGGAAGAATGGGCCAAAATTCGCCCAACTTATTGTGGGAAGCTTGTGGAAAGCTACCTGAAACGTTTGACCCAAGTTAAACAGTTCAAAGGCAATGCTACCAAATACTAATTGAGTGTATGTAAACTTCTGACCCACTGGGAATGTGATGAAAGAAATAAAAGCTGAAATAAATAATTCTCTCTTTTATTCTGACATTTCACATTCTTCAAATAAAGTAGTGATCCTAACTGAGGATTAAATGTCAGGAATTTTGAAAAACTGATTTTAAATGTATTTGGCTAAGGTGTATGTAAACTTCTGAATTCAACTGTATATATGATTTTGATTAGATGACAGGCAGGCAGCCTAGTATAAACATGTCTCAACAAAACAGAGGAGAACAACTCGTAGGCATACAGATGAACTGTTGTCCTTCCCGTTTGGTAGCAACTCCTCCAACACTAGATTTAATCCATTCACATTTTTCTGCATTGGGGAACCCTTTTGGTCTCCAAAATGCAATTGTTTATTTCAGCAGACAGAGACTGCATAGAAACCTTTAAATTATTGTGAAATCTTTTTTCACGAGCTGTGGACCTAATTGTGCGACGCCATGCTTGTTGTTGTAATAAACAACAGTTTGTTGGTGCTTTCAAGACAACAAAAAAAACATGGTCAAATCATGACGTCAGTGAACGTCAGATGAAAAAGTCGGAGCTCTAGAAAGATTCCAGAGTTTTAGACTTTGAATTCCGAGTTGGATGACCATTCAAAAAGATTTTCCCAGTCGGGGCTCTGAAGTCGAAAGTCGGACATTTCAAGTTCCCAGTTGTTTTGAATTGCAGCATTTATACCACTGTTCTTGTTGTGAGCTAGCTCCCTACGTCATCACCATAAGCGCTAGTCGTCAGATACTGTACACGCCCACATTCTGAATACAGCAAGTACAAAGACGGACTGATCAAACAGCCATTGGAAAGGTAAAAGTGAAATGCCTACCCAGCCGGGCTCAGTGAAGAGAATAAGAGAGAGAGAACAGGGTTGTTCACCAAACTTATGTAGTCGAATTCAATAAGTAAATTCCAAAATGCTGAATAATATTGACATTTAATCGATTACAAATTACATGACCCTCCCCTGGATTAAATAAAAACAAATACTAAACTATCTCCCTGACTGAAATTGAAAAAGCATGACCCTCCCCTTTTTTCCTCTGGGTAAAAATTGCATACATTACCACCTCTTTGCCTGGGATACAAGCGGCTTGAGAACTAGCGAGGCATAGTCAAACACTGGGAAAGATGAATGAAGTGAATGCTTTGTGACATGTTTATTTTATGTTTAGGCCAGCGCCCAGTTACAGACCCTTTCATTTGGTCGTGCATGGAAATGTTTGAAGTAGTTTGTGTCTGATGGGGATTCACGCTTTGGCGACTCTGTGGTTATTTGATACCCACAGAGGGTTGGTGATGGTGGGATAACTAAAGGCCTCAGTAGTATGAATACATTGTTACGCTGTGATACAGTTTGTTATGGCCAACTTGCATTTGGAAAGTTGTTATTGAATTCTATAGGTTAGGTTACCGCTGAGGCTTAGATCGAGGATCAGCTCCTTCTTCTCCAAACCTAATCTAAATCCAATGGAGGGGAAAACACAAAACTGAGCTTGCATTGACAGGCAACTTCATTCTACTCCATATACCTCAAGTGATCGCTTATACCTTACATGATCCAAAGCTCTGTACCACGGTAGTGTTTGATAGGGCATGCAACAGAAAAAGTTTTAAAACAGAAAACAAAAATGGTTTCTTATTGGTCCAAGTAGTCCCTACTTGTTATCAGTCCATCTCCTTCTGTTAGGTGCCTAATGAACACAACCTAGTAGTGCCTAACACTACTCCACTATCTGTGAACTGAGGTGTGGGAGCATGTTCTCTACCTCCCTTCGGGAAAAGGTTTTAGTTCAGAGGTCAGCGTGAGTGTCCGAGTCATTCTCCACCATCAATAACAAAAACAGTCTCCCTGTCAGAAGAAGAGGGCTAAAGGACAAGGGCTGGTGCCATTAAACAACCGTAAACAGACTTTAATGGCGGAGACAGAGTGGGCCCGCTACGCCTTTGGCTCCCAGCAGAAGCAGCCGGGAGGCTGGCTTCTATCACACCAACATGCGGAGAGCTTTTAAGTAAGCTGTAAAAATAATAAATATCCCAAAGTGGCCGGCGCACACCACAGAATGAGGCAATATTGATTTCAAAACAAATACTCAAACGTCGGCGGCATTATTGGTAATTGCTTCATATCAAATGTTGACTAGAGGCCGGGGCAGTCATTAGAGCAAATCCTTCAAGCCATTTGGAGCTATTTTTGAGCCTGTCGTCTCAATCCCAACAGCCACGTTTCCACCACCCACACTTTAAGAGGATAGTGGTCCCTCCTAGGCTGGCAAACTCCTCTGTGCCATGAGAGTCAGAAGAAGGAACTCAATTAGGAGTTAGAACTTCACAACAGTGCCAGCTTTGAAAAATAGCTCGCGTAACACAATACTTTGATGTGTTTTCCTCAATTGAATGAGCAGTAGACTATTCCCAGAGAAATAATCCTGGCGGGAGGATTGGAGGAATAGACATGCTCACTGAGATCGGAAAGGTTGTCCTTTTATTTGTCATATTTCATTTGCGTCTTGCTCCTCATCTAGAAACATATACAAAACAACAAGGAAATGTATCTACTTCTCAACGTTTTATTAGTCCCATAATACGGTCTTTAGCTTAATTTGTTTTTATCTTGTTTTTTTCAATTGAGTTTTATTCATTTTTTGTCCAACCATCTGGTGTATAATATTCAAATTGCCTCCAAATGACATAATAATAATGATCGATAATTTAATGTCTTGCTATTAGGAGATGGCATTTTCGGGAGCCGTTGAAGGCACTCCCAATTTAAGCAATAAACATAAAACGGTAAAGAAATACAAACAAACTCATCTTACATCAACATAGCAGAACATACAGGTTAGCTTAAGGATAAAAAAGTATTGACAGTCTCCCTTAGATCTATAACCATTACCACAACCAATTACACATGATTTAACATTCAACTGATGGATAAATGGCAAAGGTCAAATCTGTTTCCTCAGACCTCTGTTCCCAGGGTAACGGGTCAAAAAGGTCAATGGTTGTGCTGTGTCGAAGACCTTATGACAGAGGATATCCTACAATTATATGATTAGGCCCTAAACAGTTCTTGAATTGTTATAATTATTTTACTCTGGGCCTGGTACTCAACCATGAGGTACCCCACCAACCTCCATCATCGCAGTCATCGATACAATCCCCCACAATACATTACAAATTGACCTCATCTACTCTCATTTTAATACACCACTAGGGCCCTCTAGGGTCTAACATGCTGACCACGTTACAAAATAAATGTACACATTCATCCAAACCGTTCGTACTTGTCAACGAGCGTCTGCGTAGCCAGGCGCTAAAATATAACTATTTTTGACTCTTGAGGTGCTGCAAGTCCCACCTCTCCCATCTCCTCTAAGTTTTTTTGGAGCATATACCCACGTGGGTTGGTGGTGGTAATGTCACATAAAGTCCATATAAGAAGAAGACTGTTTCTAATAATCTCTCATTTATCAAACTAAGTTTCCCCTTATATCTGTGGATTAATTATCGTAATGGAGATCACACGATTTTGTGTGACTCAAAATGGGTCAAAATTCTACAAAGATCCAGGAAAGATAGGACCTCATGCATTTCAGGTAAAATAACAACCCAATGTTTATATACCAGGACAAATTAGCTAGCAACAGCAAGATAGCTAGCTAAATGTTCATGAATGTTTCATGTGTTTCGACCTGTCCCCTAATTAATATAATTGGTTCAGAGTTCAATGTGACATTTCAACCTGTGTGTCCTGATGGTCTGGTGTGGATGTACAAAATCAACATGCACACAATAGCGAACACTTAGCATGTAAGGAAGGGACTGCAATGGCCTGAAAATGTCAAAAAACCCAAGTCAAACAGTGACAAAGGTGATTTCAATTTGACAGGCCCATCTATTTCTAGCATACCCAGTTCTGCTGTGTTTACTCTCCCCCCAACCTCTCATATCACAGATTGAACATTTATATTCTCCTTCTGGTAAACTGATGTCACACCCTCATCTGTTTCACCTGTCTTTGTGATTGTCTCCACCCTCTTCCAGATGTCACCCATCTTCCCCATTATCCCCTGTGTTCTCTGTCTGTTGCCAGTTCGTCTTGTTTGTCAAGTCAACCAGGGTTTTTGTATCAGATCCTGCTTTTCCCCAGTCTCTCTTTTCTCATCCTCCTGGTTTTGACCCTTGCTTGTCCTGACCCTGAGCCCATCCACCTGACCATGCTGCCTGACCCTGACTGCCGTCCTGCACCTTTGCCCCACCTATGGAATACCGACCTCTGTCTGACCTGACCCTGAGCCTTCCTGCCATCCTGTACCTTTGCCCCTGTTGCTGTAATAAATATTGCTACTTCTACACGGTCTGCATCTCGGTATTACCCTGATTCCTGATAGTATGAACTGGCCATGACTGATCCAGCAGCCCCAGGCCAGCTGCACAACGCCAACTCCTCCCAAGGAGCCATCATCGGGAGGCACGAGAATCTGCTTTGTGGCCGTATGGAGGGGTTCAAAACGTTGGCTGAACGCCATGACCGGGCATTGGACAGTCTGCTGGAGCAATTCTGCGGGTTGTCTGGGAGGCAGCCTACCACGGTGGTAACCCCACAGCCTCTCAGTAACCCAGCTGCTAGCAGAGCCATCTCATCGACCACTCCACCTTCATTTACACCTCCCCCCCAGCCCCAACAGGAACGCTTCAGTGTAGAGTCGAGCACCTGTCGGGTGTTTCTAGCTCAGTTTGCCATCATTTTCGAGGTTCAGGCCTCCTCCTTCACCTCGGATCGCTCCAAGATAGCTTATCTCATCACGCTGATGTCTGGGAGGGCTCTCACCTGGGCTACTGCTGTATGGGAACAGCAGCTGTCCATATGCATTAGTCTCGAGGGGTTCGTGGGAGATGTTAAGAAGAGTTTTTACGCTCCGTTCTCCAGGGATGAAGCTGCCCGGAAGCTAATCCAGCTTCCGCAGGACTCCTGCAGTGTGGCTGACTATGCAGTGGATTCCGCACTTTGGCAGAGGAGAGTGCTTGGAACCAGGAAGCACTGTTTGATATGTTCTTGCAAGGCATCTCGGAGGAGGTCGAGGATGAGCTTGCTGCTCGAGAGTTACCTACGAATCTCGATTCCCTTATCACTTTGACCATCTGAATCGATGGGCAACTACGCGAACGACGGAGGGAGAGGAAATTTGACTTCGCTTGCATGTCCAGGGATTCCACCTTGCCTCGGAGTCATCCTGGAAGTCCCCGACGACCCCATTGCCGAAATAACCCGAGGCTTTCCAAAATTCCCCGAGAGTCGCCGAAGACGGCTGAGTCACCACTTCCCGAGCCTGTGCAACTAGGTAGAGCTGGGCTATTGCCAGCGGAATGGCAATACAGGATCTACAGAAAGACTTGTCTGTATTGAGGGACTCTTGGTCATTTTGTTTCCTCTTATCCTTTAAATAGATCAGGCTCACTGGTAGGAGTGAGTACGGCGGTGGGCCATATGGATAACTTTCCTGCTTCCCTTGCTCACACCCCTGTTTATGCCATTCTGCTGTGGGGAGGCCAGTCTAAATCTCCCCGGGTCCTCATTGACTCTGGGGACGGTGAGTTTTTTGGACTCTACCCTGGTTTCCGAGCTGAACATCTCCACTCCTATGGATGATAGCATCCTGGACGGGCGCTTTATAGACCGGGTCACTCATATTCCCACTCCCATCAACCTGCGTGTGTCAGGAAATCACAGCGAGACTATTCAATTCCTGTTTATCAAGTCTCCTCAGATTCCTGTGGTATTGGGATTCTCCTGGCTCCAGCAACACAATCTCCTCATAAACTGGTCTACTGGTGCCATCATGGGCTGGAGTCCGTTCTGCCACGTACTGTGAGTGTCCTGGGACATCTTCCTGGGGACTTGGAAGATGCCCCGGACTTCTCCACTGTCCCTGCGGAGTACCAGGACCTTTGGGAGGTGTTTAACAAGGCAACATGTTGAAACGGTTCGTCTTCTTCTACATTGATGACATCCTTGTCTTCTCCCACCCCCCCACCCCAAGAATATGTGTGCCACGTCCGACCTGCTCAACGCTTCCTAGAGAACCAGCTGTTTGTTAATTAATAACCTCTCTGGGATAGGCATCCCGCTAGCGGGACACCTGTCGACAACTTCCTGTGAAATTGGAGGGTGCACAATTCAAATAAATAGTCATAAAAATTATGGATATTAAACATCTAGGTACATACAAGTGTCTAATATCAGTTAAAAGCTTACATTCTTGTTAATCTAACTGCATTGTCCGATTTACAATAGGTTTTACAATGAAAGCTTGCCATGCAATTGTTTGAGGACGGCGCCCCACATCAAAATATTTTTCAACCAGCACAGGCTTCGTAAAATCACAAATAGCGATTTAAATATTCACTTACTTTTTGGAAATCTTCCTGATTTGCAATCCCAAGGGTCCCACTTACAATATGCATGGTCATTTTGATAGTTAAAATCATTTTTTATATCCCAAAAGTCTGTTTAGTTGGCGCCCTCGATTTGAGTAATCCACTCGTTCAACATGTAGAGAAAGGAATCCAAAAACCTACTGCTAAACTTTAAAACAAATCAAGATATGTTTCTATACAATCATCAAGTACTCTAAAATGTAATTAAACTCTAAATTCTTCCTCATTTGGGAAGAAACAAGCCTGAAACCTTGAACAAAGACTGACATCTAGTGGAAGCAATGGTAATTGCATTCTCGGAGCTAAAATTGCATATGACCCAAAGCTTTCCATTGTAAAAAAAACAATTACGGTTGTTTTTTCTTTGGATTTTCTCCTACCATATAAATTGTGTAATAGTCTCAATCCATCTATACCAGTTGCATGCATATCCTGGCTTCTGGGCCTGAGTAACAGGCAGTTTACTTTGGGCACGTCAGTCAGACAGGAAGTGGAGGAAACTAGACCTTAAAACTTCTTCAGGCTAAGGCAGAGAAGTGCGAGTTCCATCACTCCACCATCCTCATTCTGGGGTACATCATCTCCGCTGGGAGTGTCCAGATGGATCCCAGCACCATGGCTTTCCCCCTGTCAGCATTCACTTCTCACAAGGTTCCGATCACGTGGTCCCCTGCTGCTGACCGGGCATTCCTGGACCTCAAACACCGCTTCACCACTAGTTCCCATCCTGGTTCATCCTGGTTCATCCTGACCCTTCTTGTCAGTTCGTGGTGGAGGCCGATGCGTCGGATGTAGGAGTGGAGGCGGTCCTGTCCCTTGGACCTGAAGTTATATCCCTCAACGCCATGGAGAGAAACTATGATTCTTCTCGCAGTGAAGATGGCATTGGAGGAATGGAGGCACTGGCTGGAAGGGGCGGAACAACCGTTCATTGTATGGACCGACCACAAAAACCTGGAGTATCTCCGCATCGCCAAACGCCTCAACTCCAGGCAAGCTAGATGGGCCCTGCTGTTCACACGGTTCAACTTCTCCCTCTCATATCGACCGGGATCCAAGAATGTCAAGCCGGATGCACTGTCTCACCGTTGTAGTTCTACAGCTATTACCCTGGAGCCCGAGACCATCCTTCCCACCTCATGCCTGGCAACTGCACCCAGCTGGGGTATAGGAAAACTGGTCTGGGAGGCACAGCGTTCCCAGCCGAGCCCCAGGGGTAGTCCTGATAACCGGATGTTTGTGCTTGACGTGGTCCGCTCGGCGGTCCTGGAGTGGACCCACTCCTCCAGACTGGACTGCCACCCGGGTTCTCGCCAGTCCTTGGCGTTTGTGCGACAACGCTTTTGGTGGCCCACCATGGTTACTGACATATCAGTATTCGTCGCCACTTGCACAGTGTGTGCTCAGAACAAGACTCCTCGGCAGGCTCCGGCTGGCCTTCTGCAACCTCTGCCTGTCCCTCACCATCCCTGGTCCCACATATCCCTGGATTTCGTCACTGGTCTCCCCCCATCTGAGGGCCTTACTGCCATTCTGTCACGCCCTGGCCATAGAGAGGCTTTTAATCTTTATTTTGGTTAGGCCAGGGTGTGACTAGGGTGGGCATTCTAGTTTATTTATTTCTATGTTTTGGCCGCGTATGGTTCTCAATGAGGGACTATCGTTGTCTCTGATTGGGAATCATACTTAGGCAGCCTTTTTTCCCACTTTGTGTTTTGTGGGTAGTTATTTTATGTTTAGCTGTTTAGCTGCCTGACAGAACTGTGCGCTTTCATTTTTCTACTTTGTCATTTTGTTGCAGTGTTCAGTTTAATAAATATCATGAACGCTCAACACGCTGCACCTTGGTTTCCTTATTCAACCCACGAGAGTCGTGACAGAACAACCCACCACTTAAGGACCAAGCAGCGTGGCCAGGAGGAGCAGGGATCCTGGGCCCGGGAGAAGAGGGAGTGGAGGACCTCATGGACATGGGAGGAGGTTATGGCAGGGGACAAGACCCTGTCATGGAAACAGGCGGAAACAGCAAGGGAGGAACGGCGGCGACTCCAGGAGTTACGGCAACGAGGTAAGCACAAGCGGCAGCTCCCCCCCAAAATTTTTTGGGGGGGCAACATGGGGAGTGTGGCAGAGTCAGGGTTCAGACCTGGGCCAATTCCTCGTGCTTACCATAGGGAGCGTGGTACTGGTCAGGCACGTGTTATGTGTTGGAGCGCATGGTGTCTCCAGTGCGCGTTCACAGCCCGGTGCGCTACAGTCCAGCTCCCCGCATTGGACAGGCTAGAGTGGGCATCCAGTGCGTCTGCACAGCCCAGTGTGTCCTGTGCCAGCGCCCCGCATTTGCCGTGCGAAAGTAACCATCCAGACTGGACGGGTTGTGGCGGCTCTACGCTCGTTTTTCTACTTTGTTGCGGTGTTCAGTTTAATAAATATCATGAACGCCTACCACGCTGCACCTTGGTCTCCTTATTCAACCCACGAGAGTTGTGACACATTCTTACTGTGGTCGACCGGTTTTCCAAGGACGCCCACTTCATTCCTCTCCACAAATTACCCTCGGCCAAGGAGAGGGCCCAGCTCATGGTGCAGCACGTCTTCCAGATCCATGGACTGCCCGTGGATGTGGTCTCCGACCGGGGCGCTCGGTTCTTGTACCGGTTCTGGAAGGCTTTCAGCACCCACATTGGGTCGTCGGCCAGGCTGTCCTCTGGGTTCCACCCCCAGACCAAATGCCAGTCGGAGTGAGCCAACCAGGACCTTGAGACAACTCTGCGCTGCCTGATCTCCGTCAACTCCACCACCTGGAACCAGCAGCTTGTGAAGGTGGAATACGCATGCAACACCCTTCCCTGCTCTGCCATGGGCCTATCGCCATTTGAATGTTCCCTGGGGTATCAGCCCCCGCTCTTCCCCGATTAGGAGGAAGAGGTCGGCGTACCTTCTGCCTAGATGTTTGTCCGCCACTGTTGTCGTACCTGGAGGAGAGCCCAGTCGGCCCTCCTCAAGACCATCTCCAGGTATCGACGACAAGCGGATCGCCATCGGACCCCGGCTCCCCGGTATCGTCTCGGGCAGAAGGCATGGCTATCCACCCATGATCTGCACCGCCGGGTGGAATCCCGCAAGCTCCCCCCAGTTTATTGGCCCGTTTCCCATCTTTAAAAGTTTTAGTCCCTCTTCTGTTCATCTTTTGTTGTCCCGCACATTTGT
Source organism: Oncorhynchus mykiss (assembly GCF_057628025.1). NCBI lineage: Eukaryota > Metazoa > Chordata > Actinopteri > Salmoniformes > Salmonidae > Oncorhynchus > Oncorhynchus mykiss. Next base: position 47,282,619 of record NC_143046.1, read on the forward strand.
ATACACTCCACCTTGCATGTGTCCCGAGTTAAACCCATGTCTCACAGCCTTTTGTATCAGCTCCTGCTTTTCCCCAGTCTCTTTTCTCATCATGCCCCTTCTGCTGTTCAAAGACCATTCACTGGCATTTTCTACAAGAAATCTGCCTACAGAAATAAAAGCTTCTCCCAAGTGGGTGTGACACCTACGCCTATTGCCTGCTGCACTGCTGCTTGGATTCTACCTGGCGATCTGTTCACCATCTGCTCTGGCCTGTCTCCCCCTGTCTTGTACAAGTTCCTCCACCACACCACCCTCTCTCCCGAGCTTTCGCTCGCCTCCAGCACACACGCACTGTTGGGGCGAGTGACTCTGAACATGGCTAGCCCCTAGTCGTTATATTTTTAATTTTTTTCTTGTGCATTTTGCTATTTGCCTTATGACTCCTGTATACTTTGTTGACTACAAACTGTCTTTACCCAACCGTGGGACAGACTGTTTGTTCCCACACTTGGGACTCTGACTGTTGTTTATTCTGACTTTTGTCCTCCATTCTAACCACCTCTCGCCGGCTTCGTATTAATGTTAGCTGATGAAATTGCTGTCATCTGATGCACATTCAGGTGTCATAAATCAGCACTGTCAGAGCTCTCCCTGTCCTATGCCTTGATTGTATCACATATTGATGATATCTGAAAGTGTGCATGTACACCCTGGCCCATCTACTGTTGCTAGCCCCAGTTCTGACTTGTGCTCTGATATCTGCTCTCGTGAAAGTCTGGGTTTTCTGCAAGTTAACAGTAAAAGCTTATTGTCTAAAATGGATCAATTGTCATTACCGGAGATAAATAACAAACTGCGCACCCTCATCCGACACTCAACACAACACTACAGCAAAAATTGGAGGCACTTAGAAAAACTACAAATTCTAGCAAATTTTTCAAAAAACGAGCCTGAAACTACTGGAAGCCCTGGGAACTGTAATCTGGGAGTTATTCCTTTAATATACCTATAGACAGCCATTATGAGTGGTGAGTTCAAAATAAACATTCCCAGAAGGATTCTCCTCGGGTTTTTGCCTGCTATATCTGTTAGACTCACAGACATTATGTTAACCGTTTTGGAAACTTCAGAGTGTTTTCTATCCAATAGTACCAATTATATGCATATCCTAGCTTCTGGGCCTGAGTAACAGGCAGTTTACTTTGGGCACGTCAGTCATCCGAAATACTGAATCCTGCCACCGGCCAACAAGAAGTTAAATGCTCTACAACAAAGCTTTCTTGGTGTCCAACAAGCTTTCTCTACTCTGAACACCTCCAAAGCAAAGGTCATGAGGTTTGGTCAGTAGAATGCCCATCTTCACACAGGTGTTATTTCTACCTCTGAGGGTTTAGAGCTTGAGGTACAAGTACTTGGGAGTATGGCTAGATGGTGCACTGTCCTCTCAGCATATATCAAAGCTGCAGGCTAAAGTTAAATCTAGACTTGGTTTTCTCTACCGTAGTTTTCTTCACCCCAGCTGCCAAACTAACCCTGATTCAGAAGACCATCCTACCCATACTAGATTACAGAGACATAATTTATAGTTTGGCAGGTAAAGGTGCTCTCGAGCGGCTAGATGTGCTTTACCATTCGGCCTCTGCAAACTGGTCATCTCTGTATACCCGTTGCAAGACCCACTGGTTGATGCTTATTTATAAAAACCCTCTTAGGCCTCACTCCCCCTAACAGAGATATCTACTGCAGCCCTCATCCTCCACATACAACACCCATTCAGCTAAAGGTCCCCAAAGCACACACATCCCTGGGTCGCTCGTCATTTCAGTTCGCTGCAGCTAGCGACTGGAACGAGCTGCAACAAACACTCAAACTGGACAGTTTTACTTCATTCAAAGACTCAATCATGGACACTCTTACTGACAGTTGAGGCTGCCTTTGTGTGATGTATTGTTGTCTCTACCTTCTAAACCTTTGTGCTGTTGACTGCCCAATAATATTTGTACCATGTTTTGTGCTGCTACCTTGTTGTGTTGCTACCATGTTGTAGTTATGTTGTGTTGCTACCATTCTGTGTTGTTATTTGTTGCTGCCTTAGGTCTCTCTTTATGTAGTGTTGTGTTGTCGCTCTTGTTGTGATGTGTGTTTTGTCCTATATTTATATATTTTTTTAATCCCAGGCCCCCGTCCCCTCAGGAGGCCTTTTGCCTTTTGGTAGGAAGTCTTTGTAAATAAGAATTTGTTCTTAACTGACTTACCTAGTTAGAAAGGTTAAAAACAAATAAATAAATATGTTTTATAGCATGCTAAATTTGTGAAAAATATAAATTTTGTGCCACAAAATATATCATGATACAAATGGCACCCCATAAAGCCACATTGCATATTCATGTTGCATGTGTTGGGTTACGCTTTGCTGTGTTATGTTTTGAGGCATGGGGGACATTCCTAGTTCCTTGTGGCGGGCCTTTGGTCCTCAATTACAACCAGCTGGCCACTCCTGTTTGATAGCACAGCGGCTATCTTCCACGGGATCTGCCACTTATTTATTTATTTATATGGAGTAATTCCACAGGAGAGCCTTTCGGAGACGTCACTTTGGATTTTCTCTCAATTCGAACTAGAGGAAAAATGGGATGCTTTTACTTGGTTGTTCTAGCTTCTGACAGACAGACTTGGAAGCAATTGTTGACAAGTTATTAAAAAATGTATGGAGGAAAAGGAGAGTGACATGATTTAAGTTGCTAACACTATCCCTTACTGTGTTGTCGCAATTACAGTGTTTGTGCACAGGTATAAGAGCAAGTTTTGTTTGGGCTGCACAGAGCACGCATCGGGACATGACTGGACTGGGTCAAGAGATGTGTTGAGAGTAGCAGAAGCTGTATTGTTTTTGCTGTTGCCAATGCCATTCTTTTTTCACTGCAAACCAACATCCATGTTCACTCAGTTGATGTACCAGAAATCAAATGAGGCTGTTTGTTCATGACAACATTATGCAGTCATCATGACAGAACATTCAAATAAAGTGTAACCGATTCACTTGTTGGAGTTACATATCAGCGAGTTCCAAATTCTCGATGTGTGATAGTGTATATTTTTCATGTTGTGCAACACATATACTTCCCTTATTGAAATTCATGGTTCTTCATATCTTTTGGAAGAATGTTTCCATAAAATATAATGGGGGGGGGGGGGGGGGGTAACATTCTTGGGCCTAGCAGACATTGTGATGAAAGGGAAAACTGTAATACATGCAACTGTTTTCTTTTACTCTGAAAACCCCTTGTAATTAGGTTCCAACAAATCAAGCTTGTTTACATGGTTCATTGCAGTGTGAACTTCCAGTGACATAAAACAGTGTCTCAGGAACTTGACAAGGTGAGTGTGCGGGACACATTGGCGGGATCATTAAACCGAATAAACCTACTTTGGTATAGTAGGAAATATTCTTATGGGCGTTACATTTTGAGAACATTGTTTGTAGTAACAGGTTATCTACTGAATACTATGTGGGGATTTTATTGTGAAATGCTAAACCACCTGTTTCTACTTACTTTGCAAACAGGCTCTGCTCACCATCAATCCCAAAGGTGGTTTAGATCATGTTTATGACTCTTATGTCGCTGTTTTGACATACAGTGAACACATTTTATTACCAGTTTTGGTGCAAAAACATTTGAGAGGAATTATAAAAAGTACTAACGATGCTCTTTAAGTGGGATCTAATGATGACCTTTACGCTATGAAAACAAAACCTGTTTGATTATTTTGTGATTGATTAATCAAGGTTGAGCAATGAGAGGTGATATATTTAATCTGAATGACTGGAACGTTTTGAACTCTGATTTCTCATGTACAACCAAGCCCTTTGTATGTTGTTTATTTCATTGTTTTATCTAGCTAACGCCCGCTCAATCTTCTCACAAGTAATGTACACTATGTGTATAAAAGTATAGGGACACCACTTCAAATTAGTGGATTCGGCTATTTCAGCCACAGTCGTTGCTGACAGGTGTATAAAATTGAGCGCACAACAATTCAATCTCCATAGACAAACATTGGCAGTAGACTGGCCTATACTGAAGGGCTAAGTGACTTTCAACCTGACACCGTCATAGGATGCCACCTTTCCAACAAGTCGGTTCGTCAAATTTCTGCCCTGCTAGAGCTGCCCCGGTCAACTATAAGTGTTGTTATTGTGAATTGGAAACGTCTAGGAGCAATAACGGCTCAGTCGCAAAGTGGTAGGGTCACAGAATGGGACCGCCGAGTGCTTAAGCACGTAACATGTAAATATCATCTGTCCTTGGTTGCACCAGTTAAAACCGAGTGCCAAACGGCTTTTGGAAGCAACGTCAGCACATGAAATGGGTTTCCATGGCCTAGCAGCCGAACACAACCCTAAGATCACCATACGCAATGCCAAGCATCAGCTGGCGTGGTGTAAAGTTTGGTGGAGGAGGAATAATGTTCAGGGGCTGTTTTTCATGGTTTGGGCTAGGCCCCTTTGTTCCAGTGAAGGGAAATCTTAATGATACGGCATAGAATTACATTATAGACGATTCTGTGCTTCCAACTTTGTGGAAACAGTTTGGGGAAGGCCCTTTCCTGTTTCAGTATGACAATCCCCCTGTGCTCAAAGCGAGGTCCATACAAAAATGGTTTGTCAAGATCGGTGTGGAAGAACTTGACCGGCCTGCTTAGAGCCCTGACCTCAACCCCATCAAACACCTTTGGATGAATTGGAACGCCAACTGCGAGCCAGGCCTAATCGCCCAACATCCGTGCCCGACCTCACTAATGCTCGTGGCTGAATGGAAGCAAGTCCCCGCAGCAATGTTCCAGCATCTAGTGGAAAGCCTTCCCAGAAGAGTGGAGGCTGTTATAGCAGTATAGGGGGGACCAACTTCATATTAATGCCCATGATTTTGGAATAAGATGTTTGATGAGCAGTTGTCCACATACACTACATAACCAAAAGTATGTTGTAGGTCTGAGCATACCTTTCAATACTATTCAATATATTTGATTGATCAGTGCAAATCTCAGGAGTATGTTTTTTTTTTTTACTCTGAATGGGTTGAACACACCTGCAGTAGTATGATGTCCATTTGACCCCAACAATAACATTTGAATATTAAAACAGTACTCGAATAAACAATAAAATGTTATAAAAAAATAAATAGCATTAAACGCAAATGACCTGAATTAGACTTTCAAATGTGCTGAACACAAACTGTAATGGTTTGAAGGTTACAAGTGTATGAGTTCAAGTCTAGTTGAGACCCATTTGGGGATGCTGAGTGATTAATGCTTTTTGAGGTCAGCTCGGTTTCGTTCTATGATTTTTCTTTATCACAGTTTTCAATTACAGTTTCGATTTGTGTTGTTGTTATGCACTATGCATTATGTGGGTTGAATGCTGTAACACAGAATAAAACAAAGGTCCCATCATGGTAGTGTCTGCCCATTACTGCTTATCACTTATTAACCATAATTTATTCACATTTCAGTTGTGTAAATTACCTTTGTTTTATTTGATTACAAGTCATCATCTCATCCCTATAGACCTGCTGTCTGACAAAATCACTATTTTTAGTAGTTCTTCAGAGTAAACAAGGCATACTTTTATGACTGCTGAATACCAACTATCAATCATTTCCATAATGTATTTTCAGGTAGAGATACCTCGTGAAGCAACTGCTCCCTATCCCTCTCGATTGGCATTCTTCTGTCACTTTAACATAGCAGACATAAAAGAAACATAGACCGGACAAGTAGGCGCGTAATGGATTGTAGTTAATTGCCATATTTTTTGCACAAACTATATATAATATTGGTCTCCTTACTACATCGCACAGTTTGAGCTTGATCTGATATATCTCTAGAGAAACTGTGCAATGTGCGCATTGAATTCACAGAAAAAAAACGAACAAAATGGAATTAAATGAATATAACCAACATTGGTCAACTTCAGTTAATTGCTACGCACTTATAGTACATATCCTTTTATTTATTTTGTTTGAATCCCCATAAGTTCTCCTGTCCTTTACGACAATAGAAACGGTTAGTGAACCTGTTTGTAGTCTCTGACTGTGGCCTCTGACCAAGTCGGGTATTGCCAGGCTGTCCCATGGGAATCATAAATTGAGCCCCTGGATCTGGATCTACAGTGAAGTTTGGCCAACAGAGATGTAAAACAATCCGTACCCTAAATCACAATAGCCCCAGTAAATTCCTCGGAGTGAGGCTTCTGGGTTGTGCGGCAGGAAGCAACTGCTTATTTGGCCCTCTTATTAGCCACCCCACTTGGGAAACGAGCGGGTGAAGTTAGAGGCAGAGATTGAGAGAGAAATCACAAGGAGTCTCTTTTGACAATGTTGATGACAAAAATTAGCCACAGCTCCCAAAAACAAGATCTCTCTCACTCAAGCCATTGTAAACGCCACAAACAGGGGAGCAATTTGGATTCTCTTGTGCAAGCAATGAGACAGATCAGTATACTAGGCCTAGATTGAGGATGGGGAAAGCAATTTCAGTCCAAATATTGATCTACAGTATGTGTGTACTGTATACAGAAAGTATACAGAGCGCTCCTCAACCTCATTCAAAGAAGATTGCGCAGAAGTGTATAGCACATAAAAGATGTCAAAATAATCCGAATAAATCAACTGTTTTCTAATTACAAAGCACCATGTCAGATAAAAGAAGGAAATGCCTAGGGATCGCTTTATTTGGATAGTCCCATATAGATGATCATACTATCAACAAACTGTTGATAAGCAACTGGTTGCCAAGGTTATGATTAGGGCTAGGTTTAGAATTAGGGTAAGGGTTTGCTTAGGGTTAGGATAAGTGTTGACAGTTATTGAACATCTACAAACCATCTACTTGGCACTATCCAACTAAAATGTTACCAAAAACAAATTTTATAAGTTTAACTTTGCAGTGGCATTCCTGTTGCATGATCACAATCCTCTGTGTAAAATGGTCCTCTAGCCTGCACTGTTTGATGGTGGTGTACTGTCCCTGGCAGGTCCTCCCTGTGTCATTGAAGACACTGAGGTTTCTGACCAAACTCGAATCAAAGAGCCAAGGAGCTGCAGCTGGTTTTCCATGGTGGTTTTTGGTTAGGTTTTCTGGCCTTTCTGACTCCGCTACTGTTGATCGTTGGCAACATAATTTCTGTCAAAGCGTCTGAACTATCAGGCTGGTTTGAGAACACAGCACTTTGTGGACAATGGCACTTTCACAGTATCCATAGTAGGACAGCCTCAGAGTCAATGACATCAACTCCTGTGTCACTAACATGTCAGAGTGGTATTGACAAACTCCTTGGGACTCTGAGGCTGTCCTCATGTGGACACCATGCAGTTTGATGTTATTTAGTGGTGGTTTATGCAAAGCAAGATGGGACACACAAGATCTGTTTATTTGCTGGGGAAAAGATGGCTTTGTAGTTTCAAGCTGTGTTTGGAGCACATTTCAAAACAGCACACAGATCTGAAAAGATCACATTTGCTTACGCTCCCAGTTTGGGAGAACTGACATTTCTTTTATGTTTTTTTTCTCTCTCCAGATTGAATGCAGAGCTATTCCTCATTTTGGTTTTATTTTCACTGTTCAACTGCACGTTTGATTAATTCATTACACGTCTGGATGAGCTTACATACACTGACATGCTTGTAGTGGTCACTGCCACTGGGAATTTCCTGGCTATTGAATGAAAACTCAATTATTTCCTTTATTTTCTGATTGAACTTATATATATATAAATAAACAGATTTCTGAGCCTCTGCCAGCACTCCAGAGTTGTCTTCTGCACGTTTCCATCACAGAGGTCCCTGTTTTTCTCAGAACATCGCTAACACACCACTACCTCCACCTCCCTAACACTCGGAATCATCTCTATCCTCAGCTCGTCTGCAAATAGGCCGATTAGAAGTTCCTTCCATAGAAGCTGTTTCTGGAGTTCCAGAGCTATCGGACCAGAGAACTAGGAGAGATTTTCCTTGTCTGGGATTCAGCCACCAAAGCAGTCTTTTTCCTAAACAGGCCTTTCAACGCAGTAGGGATTTACATGAAGACGTACGTCATGATTTGGGAATGGGGGAGCTCATGCAATGCTCTCCTGTGCTTTACTGCCGGGATGCAAAGAGAAAGTCCTCCTTAATATCCCAGTTTACTTTCTCCTTCATCCTTTAAATGGCGTGGGGGTGCAGTTGGGGGATAGGAGAGTATGTGTGAAAATACCCATCCCCCCCGTTGCACATAAATCTTCCACATAAATTCAAATCCGAGAGAGGATACTCACGAGTGTGAGAGGATCCCTCTCAGGAATGTCTGCAACAATAACAAATGAAGTACTGTTGGCTACTCCAAGAGGTTAGAGCAGGGAAAGCTTCATATCCTCTGGCTGGAGCAGATGTTCCTTTCTTTCATGTTTACCATCAAAAGAATAAACAAATGAGCAAACTCTTAAATGCTATTCTAGTATTTAAACTGTATACTTGCCCACTGATTGGTAACAGAGGTAGTTTAATGAACCACACGTGACGAGTAATCCTGCCTGGAATCTAAACACTTAGCTCCCTGAGCTAATGCTTAGGCATTAGCTCAACAGGTTAACACAGTCATGCCAACCCAGACTCAAACCAAGAGAGTCACATTGGTGCTGTCACTGATTTGATCAATTGATGCCTGTCAGCTGCTGGGGCCTTTGTGGTTGAGGAGTGAGTCAAAAGGCGTGACATTTTAGGGGCTTGGTGAACCATGCTCTTTTATGAATAACCTTATATGAAGTCCTGAAGACTTGTGTTAGCTCCCGGAGCTAATGCTTAGGCTTAAGCTCAGCAGGTTAATACAGTCTTGTGGCATGCAGATGTCCCAGGTTCACCATGTTGGTCACACTTACTCAGAAAGCATAAAAATGAATTGATGATGCATGGTGCGATGTCCCACAAAGAATCATTGGCCTGCTTCAGGGAATCCTCAAGGAAAATCGATGTAAACACAAACAGGGAATGACTGAGTTTCTCAGAATTACAGCTGTGCATCTTCAGAGGGTTCATCTAGCTGCTGCATTATCGATCATTTGTCAAACAATTACTAGTATGTTTTTCTGAAGACAGGGTAAAACTTTAACTGAAGTTTCTCTTGTGAAGTAATGCTGTAATTAGTGTGGTAACAACATTGTCGTTAAATACTGGTCATTTTCATTTAGTTTATTTCTCTGTTATGATCTGGCTCAAAGGCTATATCAGATCAAGTGCAATGTAAGGATAATGTAGTTACATAGGATATACTTGTAATTATCATGTACCTACCTAGGAGCAAGCAACTTGAAATGAAACCTGTGCGTACATTTGTTCACATTCTTTGCTAGCAGGTGAATTATTAGCCCAGTTATGGCTAAGTTCTAGGTCTAGTGGTTGCTTCCTACAAGTGCACAAAACATGCACATTTCTAGCCACCTTTGAAAAGCAAGTCAGTCTTAAAGGGGCAGTGTTGTATTTTGAGACAGGCTTGATAAAGATAAGTAGCCAGTAGGCAGAGGGTAGCATAATTTGTCTGATTCCCTGTATAAATGGTGTTGGAATAACAATGAATATTATTTTGTAAAATGGTTTCTTGCATCAAGCAACACAAGACTTTCAGTCACCTCCTTGTCTGAAGGACAAGTGGATAAACAGGTTAATGTCAATCCCTACTGTTTGTTTCAAAAGTCTGATGGAATGTTGGCCAACATTGAACACAACATATTGGCTGCTACTATAAACTGAATAGCTATTTCCATGTTAAAATGTTGTCGCGACCGGGAGACCCATGAGGCAGCACACAAGTGGCCCAGCGTCGTCCGGGTTAGGGGTTTGGCCAGCCCGGGTTATCCGTGTCCCATCATGCTCTAGCAACTCAACTCATGTGGCGGGCCGGGCACAACACACGCTGACACCATCGCCAGGTGTACAGTGTTACTTCCGACACATTGGTGCGGCTGGCTTCCGGGTTAAGCGAGCGTTGTGTCAAGAAACAGTGCGGCTTGGCGGGGTTGTGTTTTGGAGGATGCACGGCTCTCGACCTTCATCTCTCCTGATTGGATATCACGAAATTGTGGAGAAAAAGGGGGTAAAAATGTCATGGGATGCATTTTCTCCATTGTTTTATATGTTAGGCCACTCTGATAGGCCTACGTTATGATTAAATAGCCACAGTAGCTTACTTGGCCACTGTTATAACTGTAGCGGGTACAGTCTGTGTTCACAGTAAACGCATGCCAGAATTTTCACAATGTTCAAGTTGGCGCTCAGGAGACCTTACATTTGATCAGTGGAACATTTTGTTATACTGCTCAACTCCATTAGCACAGGTATAAGCACAAGTTAATGTAAACTGTAATATTTTACTTCTATAAATGAGACTGTATTACCAGACTTGCATTATGGTCTCACTTTCCCTCAAACTCTGGGAAAGGATGCCCTCAGCTGGTTACAGAATGAGCCCAGGCATTTTATTAGATATTCTTTGACTCAAGAATGATGCCAAAGCTTGCATTGAGCTGCAAAACATATGCCACTTAAAGTACAGTATATTACAACTATATTATAGGGGATTCTACTGAGTCACCATATAGTCAAAACCATAACTTGTGGAACATCAGTCGCTATAGTACAAGTTCACTTTGACACCCAGACAGACTCACGACATGGACCTGCTGTTTTTGGCTCAGGTTAAATGTTTGCATCAATCCATTTATTCAGTGCACATAGATACAGGATGACGTTCTCTTTTGGCACTCCCAGGACTGTGGCGTACCCACTTGAGAGCCATTACACGCTACATTGGGAGGCCATTCACACGTCAGAGACGTTTCACAAACCACTGTTCAGGGCAGCCACATTAAAAAGAGATACTCATTAAATGGCCATTACGAGTACAACCAGAAGCCTACGGCGTGCCAGAAAAAGGCCCCGGGTTGCGTGCATTAAGAGTGTTGTGGGAAGCTTCTGTACATAAATACCAAGGATAATGTGGCAACAGAGCTCAAGCCAGACTGTGCCGTCGAATATATTGTTCTGTGTAATTGCTTGGGCATGGGGCATGTACTTCTTAAACTTGGCTGGCATCACCTACTGTATGCTGTTTGGGTAGTTGTTACCTTGACTTGTCCACTGCTAGTTGCTAGGTGGAGGGAATGAACACTTGATGTTGAGTATTGTAGTTGTCATTGACTTTTCATAATTTACAGGTGCATTATGCAACAATTTCACCTGCAAATAGTCAAACATGACAATAATATATCTGTGGTAGTAAATAAACAAAATTCCTTTATCAATTACATTTTTAATTCATTTATTCAATACATTAGCTGTTTTCATGAATTGAACTAAAAACTTCTCACATGGAATCAGATACCCCAACCCTGCATGTCATTGAGTCCTCATAGTCTCTTAACGCATCTGCACTCAAGCTGCTGTCCTTTCAAAAGAGGAAAGAAAATAATTAGGGCCCAGTTATTTAAGCCACTTCATGTGCCCATCAGGGGCATACACTATGAAAACACAGCTGTGGCCTCAGACTCCTGTGGAAGGGCAGTCTCTACTGTGGGGGCCCGAGCATCCGTCTGTTTGAGGGGGCCAAATTCCTCCACCACGTCGTCTTGACTCAGACAGTTTGTTTTATTTACTCTCCGATCACATGCCGTTCAGCCTCCATGACTTTGGGAGATACAATTAACTCCCCAATATCCCTTCTATCTGCAGATGTGAAGGAGTTTATTTGTATTATGTGGGCCTTGTTTTCCCCAGTTGCATGGAAGCAGTGTTTCTCAACTGCAGTCATGTGGCCCGTGTCATGCGGGGTGACAGCTCACTCCTGTGGCTCAGCTCATCATATGTGCTCACCCCTGCTCTTTTTATGCCCTGAACTACTGGTGTAACGTTCAGTCCCCACACTCAGGTTTGAGCAATGTAGAGATATCAATATAGATTTTCTGTAACAGCATTAAGTAAGCTAGTTGAGTCTAATGCTCAGTTAGTTTTGAGCATGGTGAATGCAACAATGATAGTTGTCTGTCTTTCCTGCACTAGCCACATACACTGAACATCATGTTGGTAAGTGAAAGTCAATTTGGATTTTCTGCTAGTGTCTGCTAAATGACAATACTGTGTATTATGTTTTAAACTCCTTTTTGTGCCAAGGATTCGCCCAGTCAATTCCAAATCTCAACGTAAACCAACAGTAGTTTTGAAGTATGCTTGTCTGGTGCCACTTCCAAATGCACGCTACTCCATCTTCAAAGAGAGACTCGAGTAGATTCCACTGTTTGATGACTAGATGCAGGGAGGCGTGCCTGACAGAGTAGATGCACAAACATTATGTCTTTACCCCCATTCACCCCCAATCCCTCCTCCCCTTTGCCTCCGAGGGCCACCGTGTCACTTCCTCCTGGGAACTGGAAGTAATACAATCCCTTCAAGTTTACCCACCTGTCTCTTGGCCTCTGTTGTGCGCCCCGTGCATCTGACCGAGACGAGACAGAGAACATGGCAAGGAGGCCACGCTACGTTGATGTTGATTCAGCTTCCTCTTGTCCTAGCGCTCCCTCTGGAAGTGTTTGTAATGGGAGGGTGGAAGTGAAACGGGGGAATGGTTGTTTGGAGTGGTGGGGAACTGGGGTTGTCTTTTGCTGGTCAGGGTCGTGTTCAGTAGGCTCGAATTATAGGGAAACGGTCTGAAATGGGGAGGTACTATCTTATCTTTGTCAATAAGACATTTTCAGTTGCACATTTTGAAAAGCTGTTTGTGTTCTAGTGAACATAACCCTGGAGTTCATAGCAATCCTGGGTCTTCTGAAACACCAATCTACCACAATGACCACCTGCTCATTTCACTGAGGCATCAATGGAGGAGAAGAGCGAGGACAGGAGCAGCTGAAATCATACACACATGTTCAAACGGTAATAGTACGATTTAGCTGCCGAGAGCAAGGCTTAAGAAAACATACACAGACACCCTTTGATGTCCACTGGGAGCTTGCCGATGTGTGGCCCCAAGTGCATATCCAAAAATGTTAGGTGGGTCTAAACAAATAATCATGAAGGTGGTAGTAATACAACCTGAGAACCAACAATGATTTGTTTTCTTCAGTGAGCTAAATCCTTTGATAGAAAGACGTATCTGGTTCTTCAAGGTTTCTTTCTTCTAGTGATTTCCTCTGCCACTTTCTTTTGGGAGTCTAAGCCTGAAAACTGTAAAGCACTTTGACGTATATTTGTTAAAAGGGTTATAAACACAATTGTATTGACTTCTGTCCCCATAGGTATAAATTAAGTTACATAAATGTACTGTAGTATGGCTGCATTTTGACAGCCAGCCCAATTCTGATATTTTTTTCATTGATTGTTCTTTTGACCAATCAGATCAACTCTGAAAAAGATCTGATGTGAAAAGAACAATTAGTGCAAAAAAGCCTAGGTCAGCTGATTGAACTAAAACACTTCAATACCATGACCAGACTTAACAGAAAATGCAGCAGAATATAATTATTATCAACAACTTTGTTAAAGTAACATCATTTCAGAGGAACTGTTTATGCTGCCACCAGTGCTGGTGCCTAAGTCCTGGTGCACTTCAAACTACTGCCATCATGATGGATGCAGTGTTACACATTTTCATTCTCTGCATAACATTTCTTTTATCTACCGTCAGTAAGTTGTGTAGCTCCATCTCGACCACCTGTTTCCAATTCCTTTGTTTAACCTTTGTGTCTGGTATAGCAAGTTCACCTTATGCAAAAATGTTTGTACAATTTTTGTTTTCATGGTATCAGGTGTTTTTTTTCCCCCTCTATCTCCATTTTGTGGTTGTTTTTGTGCGTTCTCCTTTAATTGATTGGTAAACAGGTGGAATACATACAGTACCATACATAAACAGCTTAAGTTATGTTTAAGAAGAAAATGTGGGATATTGGCTAAGCAATAATTTTCTGGACTTCCGACTTTCCTTACGTTAATTCTAATTTAAAAAACACATGCTTTCTTGTGCAGAGTCATGGGCAAGTGGTAACCCTACCGGCTCCAGCATTTGTCACACAACCAGAGATCGATGATTCCTACCTCCTTAAAACATCCTGGGTCGTACCACAAATATAGTACGTTTTGGCTAGTGTAACTTGATAAAAATTAACTATAAATGTCACATACTTCTAACATTCTGTCATAAAGAGCACGTAACAGGATTTGTGTCTTAAACAGCCATGAATACCCTTGTGACAAGGGAAATGGAAGCTTGTTGTGTGCAACAGGGAAAAGCAATTGAATGCAAGCTTCACAAAAGACATGACAATTATTAAAACATGTCTAGCTTATCTACTTATGGGCAACAGGGTTGACATGTTATTCTCAACATGCTCAGTTTTCCACCACAAAACACCAGAAAATTGTCAAAAAGAGCATAATAAGCTATTCTGCTTGTACACTATGATTTGACTTATGTTCAATGTTTCTTTAGAACAAAAATAGTTTCACCATATTAAATCAAGTGTTCAGTTCACGTAACAGGGTTAACCTTCATTTTTAAATAAGGGACGGATGTAAATTAATCACTGTTCAAATGACATAAATAATAATCTTCAGAAATTACTTTGTCAAAGCAAGAATATAACTAGGGCTTTACAAAGATTTTTTAAAAACTTGAATAATTATTTGGGTTAAGTGGGTTACAATCGTATTAGTTGGAAAAACATGCTGAGGGACAGGTCAAAATGCTGTCTTTATTCATATAAAAATATCAGATTTATTAAATTTTTCAAATGGTCTATATTAAAGGGCACTTGCTTTAAAATAACAGGCTTTAAATGCAATATTGGTGTACAATTTCTATTTAAAATATCAAAGGGATGGCAAATGCACTGTATCCAGGGAATGACCCTCCTACTGTTTATCCAATTCTACTACAATCTTAAAGCTTCAAAATATGAAAAAATCTATACAAAAGACAAATACATACTTTCTCATGTCCTTGCAAATGCACAGTTTACACAAAATCCAAATCAGAGCCATTCATCTGCTTCATATCAATTAATTAGATGCCTGATGCTGCATTTACACTGTGAAGGCCTTTTTTACCCATCAATCCAGACAACAAAACAAACCTGTGATGTATCTGTGCCTGTAGTAGCAAAGAACACTACTGCTATGACCTGGGAGGTGACAAGGAGGTAATAAGGTGTGAAGAGTAACATTTGGGTCTTGTTTATTACAAGTGTGAACAAACCCATTAAAAACTGATGGTGGTTGGTAAACAGTTTCTTTCAACACGCTAAACAGCAGTCACCGCTTTTGGACTGAGAGAGCAGCCGCTGTTTCCAATCAGGGCTCCAATTTCACGCACAACTCGACAGGACAGGCCTCTGACGAGAGATGGGTCTGGCTCCCAAATATGTCTTCACACTGGGCTGATTGAGCATGACATGGCCTCCGATGCCTAGTTTGGACATGCATTCGCTAATAACGCACATGAGGGAAGTTCTCGGTTAAAGCGGCTACTCTGACTGACCTCAGGGAAAAAAAACAGTATCCTCGCGGTCTCGCCACATGGTTTCAATAATCCATCTCTGATATAGGTCCATCTAATAACATTGGCTCACTGAAGTACACCGAGTGTACAAAACATTATGATTCCCCCCTTTTGCCTTCAGAACAGCCTCAATTTGTTGGGGCATGGAGGGATGCTGGCCCATGTTCACTCCAATGCTTTCCACAGTTATGCCAAGTTGGCTGTTGGATGACCTTTGGGTGGTGGACCATTCTTGATACACAAAGGAAACTGGTGAGTGTGAAAAACCCAGCAGCGTTGCAGTTCTTGACACACTCAAACTGGTGCCACTGGCACCTACTACCATACCTCTTTCAAAGGCACTTCAATATTTTTTCTTGCCCAGTCACCGTCTGAATGGCACACATACAAAATCCATGTCTCAAATGTCTGAAGGCTTAAAAATCCTAATTGAATTAGTCTCCTCCCCTTCATCTATGAATGATGTGGATTTAACAGGTGACATCAATAGGGTATCATAGCTTTCACCTGGATTTAGCTGAAATATTGAAATATTCACTCGGTATATTGTGCATGTGAAGTGTACCTACCGAAATGCAACTCAATTGACTGTTGTATTGTGTCCATATTAGGACAACATCACATCGAAAGATGTGTTACTCAGACGTACCAGAACAACTTTGAATAAAGCAAAAAACTATATTTTTGGCAAGTCGGTTAGGACATTTGCTTTGTGCATGACACAAGTAATTTTTCCAACAATTGTTTACAGACAGACTATTTAACTTGTAATTCACTGTATCACAATTCCAGTGGGTCAGAAGTTTACACTAAGTTGACTGTTCCTGTAAACCGCTTGGAAAATTCCAGAAAATGATGTCATGGCTTTAGCTTCTGATAGGCTAATTGACATCATTTCAGTCAATTGGAGGTGTACCTGTGGATGTATTTCAAGGCCTACCGTCAAGCTCAGTGCATCTTTGCTTGACTTCATGGGAAAAAAAAAAAAATCGTAGACCTCCACAAGTTTGGTTCATCCATGGGGAGCAATTTTGAAAAGCCTGAAGGTACCACGTTCATCTGTACAAACAATAGTACGCAAGTATAAACACCATGGGACCACGCAGCCGTCACACTGCTCAGGAAGGAGACGCATTCTCTCTCCTAGAGATGGACGTACTTTGGTGCGAAAAGTGAGAATCAATTCCAGAACAACACAAAGGACCTTGTGAAGATGCTGGAGGAAAAAGGTACAAAAATATCTACTATATCCACAGTAAAACAAGTCCTATATCAACATAACCTGAAAGGCCACTCGGAAGGAAGAAGCCACTGCTTCAAAACCTCCATAAAAAAAACCAGACTACGGTTTGCAACTGAACATGGGGACAAAGTTCGTACTTTTTGGAGAAATGTCCTCTGATCTGATGAAACAAAAATGGAACTGTTTGGCCATAATGACCATCGTTATGTTTGGAGGAAAAAGGGGGAGGCTTGCAAGCCGAAGAACACCATCCCAACCATGAAGCACAGGGGTGGCAGCATCATGTTGTGGGGGTGCTTTTCTGCAGGAGGGACTGGTGTACTTCACAAAATAGATGACATCATGAGGCAGGAAAAATATGTGGATATATTGAAGCAACATCAAGACATCAGTCAGGAAGTTAAAGCTTGGTCGCAAATGGGTCTTCCAAATGGACAATGACCCAAAGAATACTTCCAAAGTTGAGGTAAAATGGCTTAAGGACAACAAAGACAAGGTATTGGAGTGGCCATCACAAAGCCCTGACCTCAATCCTGTAGAAATGTGTAGGCAGAACTGAAAAAGGAAGCAAGGAGGCCTACAAACCAGACTCAGTTATACCAGCTCTGTCAGGAGGAATGGGCCAAAATTCACTCAATTTTTACTAGGATTAAATGTCAGGAATTGTGAAAAACTGAGTTTAAATGTATTTGGCTAAGGTGTATGTAAACATCCGACTTCAACACATCTCTTAGTAGTGTTGTGTACAAGACCGATTCCAGACCAAGACCAGAGAAAATCGAGTATGATTCAAGACCGTAATAGGAGACCACGACAGAGACAAGAAAAATATGAGCCTAATTCCAGACCATGGGATGTAATTATGCCAAATCGGCACCATAATAAGAGTTCAAAATGAGACACAGCATGAGACATGAGACAGAGCACGCAGAGCCGGCGCAGGATACC
This sequence comes from Oncorhynchus mykiss, assembly GCF_057628025.1. Taxonomy (NCBI): domain Eukaryota; kingdom Metazoa; phylum Chordata; class Actinopteri; order Salmoniformes; family Salmonidae; genus Oncorhynchus; species Oncorhynchus mykiss. The sequence goes on from NC_143046.1 coordinate 47,300,368, forward strand.
CTGGGCCGAAACGGCGTACCGGAGACCAAACACGCTGAGCTGGCACAATACGCCCTGGCTGGATGCCCACTCTCGCAAGGCACTTGCGGGGGGGTGGCCTATTGCGGCCTATTGCGCTCCGGGCTATGAGCGAGCACTGGCGACACCGTGCGCTTCACCACATAACACGGTGCCTGACCAGTACTACGCTTCTTCCGGTAAGCACGGGGAGTTGGCTCAGGTCAATCTCCCCGTGTCCTCTAATGCCTGTTGTGCTGCCTTACCTCATATCGCCGCAACTCAGCTTTAGCTGCCTCCAGTTCTTCTTTGGGGCGGCAATATTCCCCAGCCTGTGCCCAGGGTCCCTTGCCATCCAATATCTCCTCCCAAGTCCAGGAGTCCTGAACCCTCGGTTCCCTGTTACCACGCTGCTTGGTCCGTTTGTGGTGGGTAGTTCTGTAATGATCGTTGTCCTCCTCGGATGAGGAATAGGAAGGATCAGACCAAAACGCAGCATGGTAAGTTTCCATGTTAATTTTAATAAATAAACTGAACACTGCAATAACCACTAAAACAACAAAGAGAGAGAGAGTGAACGAAACTAAACAGTTCTGTAAGGGGAAGACACACAAAACAGAAAACAGCTACCCATACACACAGGTGGGAACAGGCTACCTAAGTATGGTTCCCAATCAGAGACAACGATAGACAGCTGCCTCTGATTGGGAACCATACCATGCCAAACACAGAAATACAAAACATAGACTGCCCACCCCAACTCACACCCTGACCAAACCAAAAAGAGAGACATAAAAAAGGAACTAAGGCCAGGACGTGACACTGTACATGTATATAAAAGATAAAAAGACAAAGTATTCCCCCAGTCTCACTTTACTAATAGTGAGCATGCAACTTTCAAGCAATTGAATCAAGGAAATTCTGATGAGCGCGTTTGAGGATCATTTTCATTGAAAGTAAAGTTCAGTAATGTTAAGAGTAAAGTAGGAAGCCCAGGTTTCAATAGGCGACAAGAGATTAATGTGTCGTGAAAGGAGTGTTGATAGTTGGCCTGGAGAAGCGGTTTTATGGGTTGACAGTCATGATTTTTTTTCACTCCGCGTTATCCGAGAGCGAGTCAAGGCCAAGTAAAATGTATCTGAGACGAGGCAAGACCAAAACACCCTATATGTGGTCTCGAGACCGGACTCGAGTACTACAACACTGTCTTGTCGTATCGTTATCGTTTTGGTAATTCAGGTGTTTTGTTATAAGTTATTTAAAAAGAGGGAGAGAAAACAAGATTTTCGATCCAAAAACAATCTAAATGAACAGAAACAGTTTGTATTATGTATACAGAAAAAGGTTACTTGGTATGCAGGAACTTTTTCGGATTGTACAATGTTTGCCTTCCTACTACCTACATTTTCCTACATTTTCATGGCCCTTCATCTCAGTGTTACTGTACTCCATTAGATGCATGTCTACAAATGCCTAGCTTGGAAATATGTCAAACAATGTAGTAACTTGTGAAATTGTATCCCTCCTCTCAGCTATTGAGACCCCCTTGAAGAATCAGATAGTCCTTATCTGTTCAAATTTAAGTTAGTGGGGCCCTATAATGATGCCGCTCTGCGTGAATGCCTGCCTGAGAAAACGGAGACAAGTCGGTTGCCTTCGGTGTGAACTACCAAGGAGCCAGGTGGCATAATTGCAGCATAACCGTTGCGTTTGAGTGACTCGAAATGTTCAAGGGTGCACGCTAGAGTCAAGGGGGAAAAACTGCTGAAATATCAGCCGATCTCCACAAAGTCTGCAAACAATTAAAAAAAGTGGCTCTTTTTTAATTTGGCAATTATGCTGATTTTATTTTTCGAAGGCCGCGAAATTGCATTTACCTAAAATAACGGCGGTGTGTGATGGTCTTTGTTTTCTTGTCGTTTTGTCAGGTTCGCTCACAGGCTGCCAAGAAAATTAGGAACATTCGTGTTTAGGACTAAAGCAGTGTGTATTGCTACTGGTGTCTAAGCCATCAGAGCCAACCCAAAAATGTATCTAGCCGTTTCATTTCCATGCACATACAGTCTTTCCCTGAATGTTTTATGCAAATTGAAATGGCATGCACACACAACTGTTGGGCAATGTAGAAATCAATTTCGATACACTGAGTGTACAGAACATTAGGAACACCTGCTCTTTCCATGACATAGCTGGATTCACCTGGTCAGTCTATAAGCTATGGTCCCTAATTGAAGTAAATTGTTAAATCCACTTCAATAAGGGGAGGAGACTGGTTAAAGAAATATGTTTATGCCTTGAAGCGATTGAGACATGTATTGTTTGTGTGCCATTCAGAGGGTGAATGGGTAAGACAAAAGATTTAAGTACCTTGAACGGGGTATGGTAGTAGGTGCCAGGCGCATCGGTTTGAGTGTGTCAAGAACTGTTTTTCCTGCTCAACAGTTTCCCGTTTGCATCAAGAATGGTCCACAACCCAAAGGACATCCAGTCATCTTGACAAAACTGTGGGAAGCATTGGAGTCAACATGGGCCAGCATGCCTGTGGAATGCTTTTGACACCTTGTAGAGTCCATGCCCTGACAAATTGAGGCTGTTATGAGGTCGAACGGGGGTGCGACTCTGGGTCTCTTTTTCAAGGGAGACCTGGCCAAGAAGGCAGCAAAAATCAAGACATTACAGAATTAAAACATACAAGACTAGAAGGCAGTCTTACCCAATAATGTAAATGGTATTTTCCTGGTTAAATTTCTCTCGGTCTCAATGGGCTTTTCCTGGTTGAATTTGTGATTTGGAGCTTAAAATATGAGAAATATAGGAATCATCTTTGCGGTAACTTCAAGTTTCAGGGTGAGGGTGGCCTTAAATCATCAAGCACTAGCGCTAGTGATTTGAAAGTAACACAATCAATGAGACTTTTGTCCTATGGTTTATGAACTAGAAAAGGGTATTCACAGGGTGTTGCTGGAAAAGGGTATTCCACAACCTCCGGTAAGTAGTTAAAGAATGTGTTACGTACCAACAATGCTATCAAAAGGCATACGACTTGTAGATTGATGGAGATAACAAAGGTACTATGCAGAATATTCTTCCATTAGAGAAACAAACTTCCTGTTTACTGACAGGTAATGTCAAAGTCACTGCAAGGAAAAATACTGCTTATAGAAAACCCACAGCAGGGGGAGACTAACACACCCAATTGGAAATTAATACTCGGGTAACAGAACAAACTCCACTGTAAAATGTGCCTGTTATAGTATCCTTACTAGCCTTAAACATTTCAATCCATTCTTGACCAATGAAAAATCTCCCTATTTTATGTCTAAACCAGGCATGTAGGCAACAGTATGTGAGTTCATTCAGTCCTTCGATTGAATGGAAAAGCCATCAATTGCTACTGCAAGAGATTATCTGTTCATGCTCCCCTGGGCTAATGTTATATATAGGTTTTCTATGGAGGGCTTTAATTTTTTTTTAAACAGTTTAAACAGAGGTCAATGGAGCTAGATTTACACTCTCCTTGGGTTTCAATCAGGACGAGGAAAGCATTACATTACACACACTACATTTTCCTCACCTGTATTATGCTGTTCTTTGAAAACACCATCTATATTGAGGATTTGCCAAGAGGTCAACACGCAGACTAATATTATCTTTAATATCTTAATAATGTCTTTCAGAATACCAAGCTCAGAATACCAAGTACAGTTAAACTAATTCTAAAATCTATTAAAAAAACATATTTCCAATCTACACACAATAACCCATAATGACAAAGCAAAAACAGGTTTTTATAAATGTTTGCAAACCTATAAAAATACCAAAATTAAATATTATATTTACATAAGTCTTCAGACCCTTTTCTCCGTACTTTGTTGAAGCACCTTTTGCAATGATTACAGCCTTGAGTCCTATTGGATATGACGCAACAAGCTTGGCACACCTGTATTTGGGGAGTTTCTCCCATTCTTCTCTGCAAATCTTCTCAAGCTCTGTCAGGTTAGGTGGGGAGTGTTGCTGCACAGATATTTTCAGGTCTCTCCAGAGATGTTCGATCGGATTCAAGTCCGGGCTCTAGCTGGGCCATTCAAGGACATTCAGAGCCTTGTCCTGAATCCACTCCTGTGTTGTCTTGGCTGTGTGCTTAGGGTGGTGGTCTTGTTGGAAGGTGAACCTTCGCCCCAGTCTGAGGTCCTGAGCTCTCTGGAGTAGGTTTTCATCAAGGATCTCTCTGTACTTATGCTGCCACCGCCATGCTTCACTGTAGGGATGGTGCCATGTTTCTTCCAGACGCGATGCTTGCAATTCAGGCCAAATAGTTCAAGCTTGGATTCATCAGACCAGACAATCTGGTTTCTCATGGACTAAAAGTCCTTTAGGTGCCTTTTGGCAAACTCCAAGTGTGCTGTTATGCGCCTTTTACTGAGGAGTGGTTCCTTCTGGCCACTCTATTATAAAGGCCTGATTGGTGGAGTGCTGCAGAGATGGTTGTCCTTCTTCAAGGTTCTCGCATCTTCACAGAGGAGCTCTGTCAGTGACCATTGGGTACTTGGTCACTGACAGAGGCCTTTCTAAGGCACCGACTAAGGCCTTTCTCCCCAATTGCTCAGTTTGGCTGTGCAGCCAGCTCTAGGAAGAGTCTTGGTCCTTCCAAACTTCTTCCATTTAAGAATGATGGAGGTCACTGTGTTTTTAGGGAACTTCAATGCTGCAGAAATGTTTTGGTACCCTTTCCCAGATCTGTGCCTCGACACAATCCTGTCTCGGAGCTCTACGGACAATTCCTTCAACCTCATGGCTTGGCTTTTGCTCTGACATGCATTGTCAACTATGGGACATTTTATACACAGGCGTCTATAAATCATGTCCAATCAATTGAATTTCCCACAGGTGGATTACAATCAAGTTGTAAACACATCTCAAGGACAATAAATCGAAACAGGATGCACATGAGCTCAATTTCGAGTCTCATAGAAAAGGGTCTGAACACTTACGTAAATAAGGTATTTCAGTTTTTTTTTCAAAGAACCTGTGTTCAGTTTGTCATTATGGGGTATTGTGTGTAGATTGAGGTAAACATTTCATTTAAATAATTTTAGAATAATGCTGTAACGTAACAAAACATGGAAAATGGAGGGGTCTGAATACTTTCCGAATGCGAGTAATTGTGAGAAACCAAACACAAAATGAGGTACATTTTTGTGATAAATATACACAATGTGTGTGATGTCCTCTCTTTTTTAGACTACATTAGCCCTCAATAACTCAATACATCCACAGGTTCTTTTTTCAAATAAAGTATAGAAAACCTTGAGACCCCAACTTTGGGGAAACGTCCTGAGAAGTAGCAACGAGACATGAAATGCTGTGTGTATTGATTCAGAGTTGTTTTTTTTTCCGTAAAGATCACTCACCAAATCTAAAGAGACTTATTTGTTCAGGAGCTATGTTTAAATGCCATTTTCCTCACTTGTATCGTGCTTGACAATATCACCAGTATTGAGGGTCTTCCAGAACCTCACTTCTGTCTTCATGACAATCATCCAGAGCACTAAAGTTTTGTTCCAATTGATCTTTTTGTTCCTTATACAAGTTAAGTGTGGTTTTATTAGATATGCCTAAACCTCAAAGCCGACTGGCAACACTACCAGTGACTGACTGATGACTGAAAGCTTTTCCTTCTCAAAAGTCCCTTGGCAGCCATTTTATGTTTCTCCTGCAACCAAAATGTTTCAAATGCATCATTTGAGGACAGACATAAGGAAGCCTCAGAAATGCAACAAGGAACAACGGGGTGTTTTTAAAATGGTTCTGTGCGAATAAAGCCTTGAAGTGGTCAAACCAGACATCTGCGATGGATCAAAAGCAAGAGATTCCCCTAGAAAAGCCCGGTCTGCTTGGCTCCAGAGAGTCTTGCTGCTTGTTGCCGACTAGAATATGGACATAATGTTGGTCTCCTCTGTCCACAGCCAGTTGGAAAAAGCAGAGTATGTGTTATATGACAGGGGGAACATCCAAGGTTGTGTTGAGTCACTGGAAAGCACCACCATCCTATCCTTTCAACCTGCTGCAGGTGTGGTCAGTGTTGTCCGTAGTGATTCCAGATTGGGATGGTTTACACACAAGTGTGACCGGTTCTGATTGCTATGGGAAACACTCTACGGTTCAGTGGACGGTTTGAATGAATATGAACCCCGGTCTTCTAACCCATGCCATGTACCTGGTGGAGTCAGAAGTTTCCTGTTAGACTTCCTCCTCTGAACCTGCCGATGTGAGCATGCTATAGGTTTACAGCTACTAGGACCAACTTAGGTCTCTCTGACCAACTAGTACAGTAATGCTAACTAAGCCTTCATATACTCTTTATAAGGTGTATGTAGATGTTTATTAAATCATTTTTGAGAAAGTACAACAGGGGTGGCATAAGGGTTTTTGCCACATTTGGCAAAGTACAAGACAAAAGGACAGGTGTTATTAACCTTTACAACATTTGCTCATAAATTAGTTGCTTTATAAAGGGTTTATGAAGACATGATAAAAATGTTACCCACTTCTCATTAATCAATTGTGTTTATAATGCCTCTGTCCCGCCAGCACATTACCCTGAGTGGAAGGGCTGTCATTGCTGAAGGGGGTGATTCAAGCATTTGTTGTTATTTTACTTACTATAAAGGTCTCTCCCTGGAACCCAGTGACGGGCTCAAAAGCCAGCTTGACTGTAAATTTTAGCTTTGTGAATAATGACGCTGGAAAGAATTGTAACAAGGGCAATTATTCAACCAAACAAAATTAATCTTCATTGAAATGACCGGTTGAGGGTAAATACAGGGCTGAATTTAACCAAGACATATATGTTGTATTTAGTTCATTCTTGGTGGAAGCGAAAAGCACTCAGCTGAGGTGAAATGCACACATTGCCCAGCGATGTAGTCTGATGTTATTTGGAGTGCTTTGTCACCATATGATTAATGGTGATATTCGGAACTAAATGGGGTAGCACTCGTCTTGAAATCCACCATTTGTGTTATGACAGACATCAGTAATTTTTACCCCATTCATTTGCCAGGTTTCTGGGTTAACGTATTGACTTAACCGGTGCGTTTCCATGGGTGAGGCATATTTCAGATGCATGTTCAACTTCTACAAGCCCAAATCATGAATTTTTCCTAATTCAGCAAGTTTATTCAGCAAGTTGTTTGGTTTGGAGTCTTAAGAATTTGTTCATGGCAATGCTCAGTTTTGTTCCCCTCGCCAGTTTCCTGTTGCATTATTAACTATTGGAACTAAACGATATGGTCCTTCAGATGACCTCAAAATGCTCCATCATGACATGTGGTCATTTGTTGTTTTATTGGAAGGCGCAAAAATATCACACAGCAAAGAGTAGACAATAGACACCCATGTGGGTGAACTTAAGAGAATAAAATAAATTAGTAGTCTGAAGGGGGAAATCAGATCCATTAACAGCAATGTGGGTGGTCACAGTTACTGTATATTACATTGACTACAATGGTATTAAACAGGTTGGGATTAATTATATTTCATTGCAACTCTATTCAGGAGATGAATTGAAAGCCCCATTGGTAACATCTACATTAAGGTGCCCTTATGCCCATGTAACTACCCAGTAATAACTGTAGTAACAGCCTTGTTTTTACATGTAGTTACGTAGTAACTGTTTTGTAATTACATGGTAATAGTGTATAAATTAGTTGAAATTATTCTGACCCAAACCAAGATCTCATGTAAATTCCATTGCATCTCCCTCCCCCCTCAGCCCCCAATCTGAGCTGCAGACTCCTGGGCCTCCCTGTCATCCAAACAGCCAAGAGCCCCTTAGATAAAACTGCCCATGTTTATTATGGGATGAGGGGGAGAGAAAGGAGGCTGGGTCATGTCTGCTCTGCATGGCTAGCAGGTGGCTCTCCCAAACATGGCATAGCAGCCAAACGGGGGAGGAGAGGGGAGTCGCAGAGGAATGAGAAATACAGTATCCACACAGAGTGTATGTGTGTGAGAGAGAGTGAGAGATGCTTTCATAAGTAGGATCCCTGACCAGAAAGTCACTGGTTAGATTAGAGTGAAGTACTTTATTATCCTCTGGGGAACTTCTGGTCTGAGTGTACTATGCACACACACTGGACCCCCAAACACACATACACATACTTTGACACTCACCACATAAGCTGCTTCAACTGTCTATCCTGTTGTTATTCACTGTATTTTTTGTGTATGTGTAGGTGTAGACTAATACAATTGTTTGATTTATGCATTATGGGTAAGTGCAGACTAAGTACTGGAAGTAAAACATAAAAAAGAAAAGGGTATGTCGCCGCTATGGGGTTTCAGTTTGATACTACACAAGGGCATACACACTCCAAACTGATCCATGTTGGATCAAACTGGATCTGTGAGTGATTGGATAATATAAAAACATGATTCCCCCATTACTTGAACCAAGCCAATCAGATAAGTTCCTGTTCGGTTACGGTTGCACACCTGGCTGAGAAGTCATTTAGTATGTGCAACTGGGACAGGCAATTTCTAAATCAAGTGTCAACTTTCTAGCTCAATCCAGGACATGCTGCAGTGCACATCTTAGCTTGCCTACTGTACTAGGACAGGGAGCTTATTTTTCCCCTACTCTGGTAGCAGTAAATTGAGGTAAGGTCACAAATCAGGATCCCTCTCTTACTGTATACCAGAGTATCCTGGGAAACGTACTAACTGCTCTATACATTTAGTTCTCACTCCATCATTCATTAACATGTAAACAATTAAGCAATATGCACACCAGGTCATTACCAAAACGACTTAAATTGAAACCCCAGTAAGTGAAAGAAAATAAATACAACATCCCATTTCATCTTAAAAAAAGAGTGAAATCTGGACCCTTTCCTTCTACGTAAAGTGAACCAGCGCGGGCTGATGGTATATTGTCTATCAAATATATCCAAAGCTGAAAAAACAGAAGATGTTGACCTTGGATAAGTGGAGAGTGGCAGAATCACAGGTGTACTATTACTTCAAGTCAACTCGTCTCAAGCAAAAGTAGTGCATGCACTGGTCAGTGTATGGGAGTATTACAGTCATGCAATGCACTCTTCTCTCACTCACTCGCCCGCACAGAAATGTCCAGGAAATACATACAAGGTTTCACCATTTACATTTTTGCAGTAGAACCGCAGATGAACCACTGTCTAACGACAGTCTGTGGAAAATTAGAATGTGACAAGTATCGCTGGTCCAAACAACATTACATTTATACTCCAGTGGAATGTCTGTAGAATGTCGCCGCGACTGTCGGATTCCTTGTCGCAGAGAAATTAATAAGAAGTTGAATGTCTCTGCGAATGTCACAACGTCCATTTTAATGGTTATCGGACTGCCACACCAGACCAAATCCTACTATGACAAGACCATGCAGGAGTTCTAAAAATCTCCAGTTGTTGACCAGCTTTTATTTCGTCACACTCATAACTGTGTACTATAAACTCACCATTACTTTGTAATTAATGATGTTGTGAGTTTATTTTCCACTAATAATCAATAAAAAGTAGCAAAAGTTAAGACTCTGCTCTGGTCATTATTTGAACTGGCTAGCCAGCTAGCTACCTAACAATCTAGCAGCGAACCAAAACATTTTTTAGAAAGTTTCTTTTAGTTTCCTGGCTTGCTAGGTTTACGTTTACTGAATTACTTTTTTAAATGGATGGGTTTATTGGTGTTAAAATAGAGAAAGTATTTGGAGCACTGGGCTACGATACTTTTTCGTAACGACAATGTGTAATGTGATGCTACTGGAGGCAAAGAAGTCAGGCGCAGGAGCGGAAACTGGTTTAGAACGGTTGTGTTTAATAACCATAAACCACCGTCAACAGAAATATTTAAATAAATGGTTCAAACAAAAACTGGGTAAATACCAGCATACCGTGCACAAGCACTACAACAAAACAATTACGGACAAGTACATGGGTGGGAACAGAGGGTTAAATACACAACATGGAATTGATGGAATTGGAACCAGGTGTGATGGAAGACAAGACAAAACCAATGGAAAGTGGATCGGCGATGGCTAGAAGGTCGGCGATGCCGAACGCCGCCCGAACTAGGAGAGGGACCAACTTTGGCGGAAGTTGTGACAGTACCCCCCTTGACGTCGGCCACGGGGACGACCCGGAGGGCAAGGCGCAGAGCGATCCGGATGAAGACGGTGGAACTCCTGCAACATTGAAGGGTCCAACACATCCTCGACTGGAACCCAGCACCTCTCCTCCGGACTGTAACCCTCCCACTCCACGAGATACTGAAGGCCCCTCGCCCGACGCCTCGAATCCAGTATGGAGCAAACGGAGTACGCCGGGGCCCTCCCGATGTCCAGAGGGGGCGGAGGAACCTCCCGCACCTCAGAGTCCTGGAGCGGCCCAGCTACCACAAACCTTGTTCACTCTCGTCAGGACTTTAAATGGCCCCACAAACCGCGGACCCAGTTTCCGGCAGGGCAGGCGGAGGGGCAGGTTTCGGGTAGAGAGCCAGACCCGGTCCCCCGGTGCGAACACCGGGGTCTCACTGTGGTGGCGATCTGCATTCTTCTATTGGTGCGTCACGGCCTGCTGAAGGTGGACACGGACGTCTTCCCATTTCTCCTCCGCACACCTGAACCAGTCGTCTACCGCAGGAACCTCGGTCTGACTCTGATGCCAAGGCGCCAGAACCGGCCGGTACCCCAGCACGTACTGGAAGGGAGAGAGGTTAGTGGAGGAGTGGCACAGCGAGTTCTGTGCCATCTCGGCCCAGGGCACGAACAGCGCCCACTCCCCCGGCCTGTCCTGGCAATAAGACCGCAGAAACCTACCCAGATCCTGGTTCACTCTCTCCACCTGCCCATTACTCTCAGTGTGAAACCCTGAAGTAAGGCTGATCGAGACCCCCAGACGTTCCATGAATGCCTTCCTGACCCTTGACGTGAACTGGGAATGACGATCAGACACTATATTCTCAGGCACCCCGTAGTGCCGGAAGACGTGTGTAAACAAGGCCTCCACAGTCTGTAGGACCGGGCAGAGGGAGGAGACGACAGGACTTAGAGGAATTATCCACAACGACCAGGATCGTTACCCTGTGAGAGATGAAGATCAGTCAGAAAATCCACCGACAGGTGCGACCAAGGCCGTTGTGGAACGGGTAAGGTGTGTAGCTTACCTCTGAGCAAGTGCCTAGGTGCCTTACACTGGGTGCACACAGAGCAGGAGGAAACATAAACACTCCCATCCTTAGCCAAGGTAGGCCACCAGTAACTCCCACTCAAACAGCGCACTGTCCGACCCATCCCAGGAAGACCAGAGGAGGGTGACGTGTGGGCCCAATAGATCAACTGGTCACGGACAGCAGACATGACGTACAGATGCCCAGCAGGACACTGGACGGGAGCAGGCTCCGCACGTAACGCCTGCTCTATGTCCGTTTCCAGCTCCCACACTACCGGCGCCACCAGGCAGGAGGCGGGGAGTATGGGAGTGGTAGCCATGGTGGCGCCGGTAGTGGCGTACCCGAGCGCTGAGAGAGCACCGCTCCTATCCCAGCCTTGGATGCGTCCACCTCCACTATGAACGCCAAAGAGGGATCTGGATGGGCCAGCACGGGAGCCGAAGTAAACAGAGCCCTCAAAAAAAAAAGCCCTGTCTGCCTCAGCCGACCACTGCAAACGCACCAGGCCCCCCTTCAGCAGTGAGGTAATGGGAGCTGCTACCTGACCAAAACCTCCGGTAGTAGTTGGGAAACCCTAAGAACCACTGCACCTCCTTTACCATGGTGGGAGTCGGCCAATTACACACGGCTGAAATGCTGTCACTCTCCATCTCCACCCCTGAGGTGGAAATGTGAAGCCCTAGGAAGGAGACGGATTGCTGGAAAAACAAGCATTTCTCAGCCTTGACTTACAGGTCAACAGGTGACCAAAGACCCTGCGCACCAGGGACACATGCTCGGCGCGTGTAGCGCAGTATATCAGAATGTCATCAATATACACCACTACACCCTGCCCATGCAGGTCCCTGAAAATAGTGTCTACAAAGGCTTGGAAGACTGATGGTGCATTCATCAACCCATACGGCATGACGAGGTACTCATAATGCCTGAAAGCCGTCTTCCACTCGTCTCCCTCTCGGATACGCACCAGGTTCTAAGCGCTCCTGAGATCTAGATTTGCGAAGAAGCGTGTCCCGTGCATTGACTCAATCGTTGTTGCTATGAGTGGTAGCGGGTAACTATACCTCACAGTGACCTGATTCAGACCCCGATAGTCAATACACGGGCGCAAACCTCCACCTTCTTCTTAACAAAAAAGAAACTTGAGGAGACAGGTGAAGTGAAGAACCGAATGTACCCCTGATGCCAGGATTCGGGGAGACATATGTTTCCATAGCCTCCGTCTCCGCCTGTGTGCAGCATCTACCAGGAGATCACCCCGTCAATTGGGTGGTAATTGAGTCGCCGCCTTTTTAGAGAAAGCGAGAGCCAAACCGGAATTTTCAAGGGGAATGCGCACGGTGGAGACCTGGTCTGGACTTTCCACCGTAGTAGCACCAACGGAAACTCCTAAACACCTCCCTGAGCACTCTCCTGACTACCCCGTGAGAGTCCTCTGTGGCCAAGAAACAGTGGGCTCATCACTAACTAACCAGAGTAGGCCTAGCACCACAGGAAACGCAGGAGAGTCAATAAGGAAGAACTTTATAGATAAATCATTTAGGGATCCCCATTGTACCATTAGGGTCAGGTTTGATCAGAGAGGCCACCGCCCCTCTGGCCTCCCTGATCAAACCTGACCCTAATGGACGACTATCTAAGGCGTGAACGTGGAAGGGCACAGCCACGGGTACAATGGGGATCCCTAAACTATGGGCAAACGATCTATCTATAAAGTTCCCTGCCGCGCCTGAATCGACGAGCGCCTTATGCTGGGAATGTGGGATAAACTCAGAAAAAGAAACATAGACAAACATATGTGCAACAGAGGGCTCTGGGTGAGAATGGTGCCGGCTCACCTGGGGGTGACACCAGATCACCCTGCCTGCTGCCTCGATCCCCAGAGGAACCAACCAGGCACCGACCGGCAGTGTGACCCCCTCCAGTCTCCCTGCCCCTTCCGGAGATGGATCCACCAGACCCCGATCTGAACGTCCGCGAGTATCCAGCAGGTTGTCCAGCCGAATGGACTGGTCCACCAGCTGGTCAAACGTGAGGGTGGTGTCTCTGCAGGCCAACTCCCGAAGGACGTCCTCGCACAGACTGCAGCGGTAATGGTCGATCAGGGCCCTGTCGTTCCATCCCGCCCAGGCAGCCAGGGTCCTAAACTCCAGGGCAAACTCCTGGGTGCTCCTCGTCTCCTGCCTCAGATGGAAGAGGCGCTCACCTGCCGCTCTACCTTCAGGCGGGTGGTCGAAGACGGCCCGGAAACGGTGGGTGAACTCCTCAATCTGGTGCGACTCGAGTGCTTTCCCGGTGAGGCTCCCGACGGTGGCCAGGTATAGGTCCAGTTCTAGGAGGAACCACTGGCAGTTCGCAGCCTTCCCATCGTGTTCCTGGGGCAGGGAGAGACGAATCCCACTGGGACCAGGATGAAGAGGGGCGCTCAGTGGAGACCCCGGTTGTACTGGTGGAGGCGCTGGAAGAACTCCCTGTCTCTCCCAGCGGTCCATTGTCTGAACAACGTGGTCCATGGCGGTGCCAAGATGTTGGAGCATTGCTGCGTGCTCCCGGACGCGCTCCTCCACCCCTATACCTGGGGAACCTGCTCCTGCTGACTCCATATTATTGGTCTGTAATTCTGTAATGCGATGCTCCTGGCGGCAGAGAAGTCAGGCGCAGTAGAGCGGAAACTGATTTACAACGGTTGTGTTTAATAACCATAAACTACCGTCACAGAAATAATTAAATAAATGGGTCAAACAAAATCCCGGTAAATACCAGCAATTACGGACAAGGACATGGGGGGGAAGGAGGTTTAATACACAACATGTAATTGATGGAATTGGAACCAGGTGTGATGGAAGACAAGACCAATGGAAAATGAAAAGTGGATCGGCGATGGCTAGAAGGTCTGCGATGTCAAACGCTGCCAGAACAAGGAGAGGGACCAACTTCTGCGGAAATCATGACACTATGAGAAGTTTGAAGGCGGTACGAAAAAGAAAGTTGGCTGCGACAATTATCTACAGACATGTTGATTGATGAACTGTAAACTAGCCTTAAAATGGAGTGCTCTGCAGTACCTCATATCAACTTCAATCCCACATTCTGTAAGGAGATTGGTTGACCAACCGACTGCTACTCACAATGACGACACCACTGCACAGTATCTGCCATAGCCTAGCACTCATCTTGGGGGCGGAAAGGGGAGAAAAAGCAAACCTGGGCCCAGTCTTTAAAAAAATGCAGCTATTGGATAGGATTAAATGCATGGGAACAGAATGAATAGAACAGGAGGCCCCATTCAAGTCAATGATTTGTCTATTTTATTCAATACATTTCTATGCATTTAATTCTATCCAATAGATAACCCGTTTTTCAAAAGTTATTTCAGATGGTGAAAGGTGGCAGGCTGCCTTGTCAACCATTCAGTCTCTGGGCAATTATGACAATTATAAAAAAAATTGTCCAATTGGGTATCTGCAGCTGAGAAAAAGTTTCAAATGTAATTCATGGCTCCTCCTGCGGTCAGCGGTGCCAAGAAAGACAAGCGGGGAGAAGGTAAACACAGTTAGGCAAAGCACCGCTGAGGGGGAGAGCTGAAGGAGGTTAAGTTTCCTCCTCCATCCATCCATATTCCATATCTCCCTTTTCGTTGTTCGCCATGATGAATGGCACGGTGAGTTATAATGGGACTCCCTCTGTAAGCAACGGGTTGGATTTTTACTCTCCCATGCTCTCACACAGTATATACGCTCGCTCTTTTCCCTTGATTTGTTTCCATGGCCTATAAACCTGATTAACATCAGAACCAGAAGTGACCATGAAGGTCAGAGTGTTAATGCGGAAAATGGCTACCACACTTCAGTCGGGTCCCCACTTCCTCCTCATACTGTGCTGTGTGGCAAGGAAGTGGTGGTGGTGGTGGTTGTGTGTGCCTGTTTAGTCCATTCTTAGAAAAACAGTGTTCCAAAGGGGTTCTGCGGCTGTCTCCAAAGGAGTACCCTTTTATGTTCCAATTAGTACCCTTTTGGGTTCCATGCAGAACCCTCTGTGAAAAGGTTTCAACCTGGAACCTAAAATGGTTATTTAAAGGGTTTCCCTATGGGGACAGCCAAATAACCCTTTAAGTTCTAGAAAGCATATTTTTTCTAAGAGTAGTGATGTGCAGTTTGTGATCTTATCGTTTTTAACAGCTCTTTTCACTGACTCGATAGTCATGATTAGTTTTTCTGAGTGATTCGTTTACTTTAGTCGTTCATTTGCACTGCTGGCCCGCAATGAGTCATACAAAAGGATTAATGCACACTACTCTGGCTCAGCGGCACCAGAGACGTGCGCCGACCCAGTCTGTCACATATGCGTGCATAAATATAGATCATTCTGCAGGCAGCAGAGAACAAAAAGACATGTTTAGAACTGATAATTGATTGCATAGTGCAAGAATGAATGCAATTAATTGACAATTGAATGTCATGGTGGAGACAGCTTTGTAGAATCAACAAATGTACATGGTTTAAAGCACACTTTTACACAAATGATACTTCCAATAAACCCCCTATGCTATGGTGAATGAGATGAGAAGAGGCTTGTAGAATCATTACTATTTCGAGTTTTCAGTTCATTGTTCGCCAGTCGTGGGTCCTGCATGCTCTGGGCATTACTGACTCATAAGAACTCATTTGAATCACATGAGTTAAAATATTTGTTCTTTTGATTGAACGACACAAAAAGATCTAAGTCAGTAAAAAGAGCTGAACTTCCCATCACTACTGTCAGTGTGTGTGTGTCTGTGTGCCTTGCAAGGGGTGTTTGGGTTGTTCTACATCCCAGCCAGAATCCGTTGCCCTAACGACACTTTAGAATCAGCCCAACCGCAATCAGTCATCCCAATATAGTGCAGAGTACAGGAACATGCCCATTGTTAAGTTGTTTCCATATCCCGAGAATGACTGGGTAGGGGGTAATAAGCACTAATAGATGAGGCAAGAGGGAGAGATTTGGGCAGCGCCGTTAGGTCCTGATGTAGCACAGGCTGACACTACATTCCCCATGATGGATTAGCCCGCTAGGCCAATTACGACTCCCTAATTGTGCCTTGCACTGCCTTGCAATGTATAGTTCTCACTTTCATCCAAAACAAGGCACAGCGCAAATGCTTGATGTAAAGGCCACTTGAGACATAGAGAGCCACTTGAGCCCATAGAGCAGGGCTCATCAACTACATTCAGCCACGGGGCAATTTTTTTGTTGAGCAGATGGTTGGGGAGCCGGAACATAATTACAAATAATTTGTAGACTGCAAATTGACCGCAAGAAGCCCAAACAGATACAATATTTGACTAAAACATAATAATTTCAAACCTTGTCTACATTTCTATATGATCACGTCTCTCAATTACACGCGGGAATACATGGGAACAGATTTCATATATTAAAATAACTTGGAGCTGATTATGGTCTTTTATGCCCCCCCCAAAAAGTATTTATTTTTTTAGCCCAGAAAACTATGGGGGCCAAATGAAACCACCCGCAGGCCAAATTCAACCCTGCCATACAATATGTCTCTACGCAGGGTTGAGGTCACCTCCACCTTAATTCAGTTCAGGAATGTATTTCAAAATGTTTCATGAGGATAATTGAACAAACTGTCCTTATAATTAAAATTCCAACATTAAAAACAATATAACACATGGGTGTGGTGTATTGGGGAGAAACTTTTACAAATCCTTCATTGCATCAAAGTTTAAACTTCCCACGCTTTTCTGGCGGATAGTGTAACACCACCCTAGGCCTTCCCCCAGCACACCGCTCTCATTGATAACCACTGAGTTGCTGATCATTTTGGGAGGCCCCCAATACTGTCCTTTTGTTTGCACACTACACTGTAGACAGCAACTGAAGTGTGAAATGTCAGCTCCAGTCTCTGTTTTCTCAGCTAAGAAAGAGCTTAAGCCTGTTATTCATGAGCTTGCATGGGGCCTTGTCCTTTATGTCTTCTAAGTTAAATACATTTGTAGACTAAACTGCTTTTAAGGCTCTAACCTTAAAAACACTTGAAAACATATTGCTTCGTTTGGCTTGACTCTTTATTCTACTGGCCTCTCCAGTCCAAAAAGGTAGAGACACACACATGCAACAATGTGGATCAAATTCTGCTGTGTGAGAAGGATGCGCCATATTAATATGACACCTCTCAAAACAGCATGGTAGAACGTTTGCTCTTTATCACACTCACTTTCTTTCCAATGGTCTTTTCTCAGGTTTCCAAGACCTCCCGGTGGATGGGAACCGGAGACCTGTGGTGAGGTGTCATTGCCCCAGCACTTTTCAATCCACACCACTTTTGAATTAGTTTAATAAAATATATTGATCCAAAGCGTTAAAAATAACTGCTGTTTTTAGACCGATTTGCCTCATAATTTCTCTGTCCTTCACATCAGAGTGCTGCTGCAGGCTCTGTGCACATCTTGACCAATCAGATTCACAAAAATCGCAGGATGTGCAAGCCGGGCACAACGCACAAAGTTCAAGGCATGCTCTCTACTTTCCTCCAGCATTTACTTAGTGAGCATGATAACACTCATGACAGAAGAAAACAAAAACAGCCTATACAGGGGCAACCCGTCATTCAGGGCAGGTGGGGCAGTCTGATCACCTGTCTTGTCTATTTTTTATGTTATTTTGGCATTAATACGTGTCACATGAAGAAAACAAAATGGGGTTAATAAAGCCGCATACAGTCTCTTTTTTGCGTAAGGCAGCTCCAAAATACAGGTGTTTCAGCCTAGCTCAGTGCTTTCTTTGGTGGTTTGGCTGCCAGCGGAAAATATGGAGTGTAGGGGTTGCTAATGTTCTGTAGTTGTGCTGTGATTGGCTCAGTGTTTTGTCACTCACTGGGACACTACGTCACAGCAAAATCTACAGGGGAAGCTTGACAATTCAAGCCACTTCGGTGCTGCCATATAGTTACAGTAGAAGTGCCCATCCAAGAAGGAAGAAATCACATTATTTCTGATCATGTCAACATCATACTGTCAAAATCTTATTTGTAAACTAGCAGTCATCATCATGAATCAAGTCGACGATCTACTGGCAAATCCTTTTCAATCCTTGTCTTATGAAGATAAATGATAGATAAAATGTAAAATGTGCTAATCGGCCATTGGAATTGACCATTACACAACAAGTTGGAAATCGCACATTCAACAATGAGTGGTTTGGAAGGAATCAGTGGTTAACTGCAAGCATTGAAAAGCAATCACTAGGCTGCTATTCAGTGTAGTGAATGTGTGGTCCAAGTCTGGGTTTAATTAAAACCTCTTGAAACTCTGGAGGCGGTATTTAATTTTTGGATAAAAAACGTTCCCGTTTTAAACGGGATATTTTATCACGACAAGATGCTCGACTATAAATATAATTGACAGCTTTGGATAGAAAACACTCTAATGTTTCCAAAACTGCAAATATATTGTCTGTGAGTGCAACAGAACTGATGTTACAGGCGAAACCCAGATAAAAATCCAATCAGGAAGTGCCCCATATTTTGAAAGCGCTGCATGCCAATGACTCCTTATATGGCTGTGAATGGGCTACGGATGAGCTTACGCTTTCTACGTATTCCCCAAGGTGTCTACAGCATTGTGACGTATTTTTACGCATTTATGTTGAAGAATAGCCGTAAGGGACCACATTGAGCAAGTTGTCACATGATAGCTCCCGCAGAAAATCTTGCTTAAAGTACTGAGGTAGCCATTATTCCAATCGCTTCTAATGAGAAACCAATTGTCCCGGTGGATAAATTATCGAATAGATATGTGAAAAACACCTTGAGGATTGATTCTAAACAACGTTTGCCATGTTTCTGTCGATATTATGGAGCTAATTTGGAAAAACGTTTGGCGTTGTAGTGACCTAATTTTCTGGTCGATTTCTCAGCCAAACGTGAAGAACAACCGGAGCTATTTCGCCTACAAAAATAATATTTTTGGAAAAAAGGAACATTTGCTATCTAACTGGGAGTCTCGTGAGTGAAAACATCCGAAGTTCTTCAAAAGGTAAATGATTTAATTTGATTGCTTTTCTTTTTTTCGTGAAAATGTTGCCTGCTGCTAGCAGAGCCTACCATAGCATTATGCCATGATAAACTTAAACACAAATGCTTGTTTAGCGTTGGCTGTAAAGCATATTTTGAAAATCTGAGATGACAGTGTGATTAACAAAAGGCTAAGCTGTGTCTCAATATATTTCATTTGTGATTTTCATGAATAGGAATATTTTCTAGGGATATTTATGTCCGCTGCGTTATGCTAATTAGTTTCAGGCGATGATTACTTTCCCAGATCCTGGAAGGGTAGTATCAAGAGGTTTTAAGGGTCTATTTTCCAAGCTTAAAAGGATAAACATTCAACATTGGCCATGCTGTCAATCCAGCATGACTTCTTCCGCTTTCAAATCAACTGGAAAAATCTCAGACTTCAGTGCGTTGAAAGACAACTGGGAACTTGGGGAAAAAAATGTCTGACTGGGAAAATACATTTTGAACGATCATCCATCTCGGAATTCCAAGTCGGGAACTCTGGCCTCTTTCTAGAGCTCCATCCTGAAGATGACTAACGTCTACCTTGTTTCCCCTCCCAGAGTTCCCAGTTTGTCTTGAAAGCACCATAAATACAGAGAATGCCAGACTTTGATGACAAAGTCTGATGACAAAATTTGCCCACGAAGGATCGCCACACCACCGTCCTGTTCAAAAATGATGTAATATGCCAGGGAGATGTGTATGCTGTAGCTAAGACAGTAACACTAAGGGTATGTGTGTGGTAAGCTGTTAGTAGCTCATGTGCCTAACCCTAATAATTTGGTCCCTTTTCCATTCATAATTTAGCCTACTGTTCTGACTTGGTGGTGCACATGTAGCCTATAGCCTGTTTTAGAGAAATGTCATCAAATGTTGTAAGAGCTTTCATTGTCTGCTTATTTACCCCCTTTATTTATCCTACGGTTCTGACTTGGTGTACAGGGAAAACACTAAGAAAGGCCCATGTTCTGAAATCTGTCGCTGTACATTTGAAAAGTGCTGAACAAATAGTTATATTGACTACGTCAGTCCAAGCTCGCTCTTTAAGGTCTTAATCGAAAATACAGATTGCCTCTCATCTGCTCGTCGTCCCCTTATGCCATAGTTTGTACATCTCAATTGTCAGAAGAAACCACATTTGTTTAAGCAAGTCAGCCAAATCAACAATGTTTTTCTGAAAGGCAGAGTGAATGAGGCTGAATTAACTTTTTCACTGCTAGACAAGGCTCCACTTATAGTAGGCTAAACTATGTGTAGCGGTGGTAAGGTGTTTGGACTGCTGTTGGGGCAGCGTTATGTTGGCCCTAACAGTTTGTATGCACCGTTTGTCACCTTCATAGTCCAATTCATGTATTGTTTAGTGTTGTGTTGTGTAGTGGCTTTTCTGGGATGCATCTAAATATTTTTCCCCCACCAAGATTTACATGCTAAAAATCACCAAAGCCTATACATGTAAACATTAGTGATCTGACATGTTGCATTGCATGGAAACAATATAATTTTTCAGTCTGATCACCTGTGGGCTACTAACAACAGCAGCTGCATAGTTTAGCCTACTATGCGCCCTCACCCTCTGGCCAGGTTAAACAAAGCGGTAACGTTGTGTATTTGACAAAATGTGAATGGGATCAACTGTAGTTTATATTCAGACTAGGCTAATTAAGCTACTGTTCCTAAACTTTTTCAATCCAAAATTGTTAATTTTAATGTTAATTCATCAATAAACACAGTAGATGAAATAGACAGAGTTCATTTTTAATTAGGCCTACAGTTGCACAGGGCATGGCCACGCGATGCAAACCTGCATAAATCATGCTCAGCCCTGTGAGTTCTCTTGTCAAGTGGCATAGTTTTCTCTGTGTCTGTGTTTAATCGGCTAGGCCCCTTTTTTCTCAATTTCCGCCTGAATGACGTGCCCAAAGTAAAGGATATGTATATAATTGGTACCATTGGAAAGAAAACACTTTGAAGTTTGTAGAAATGTTACAATAATGTAGGAGAAAATCCAAAGAAAAACAAACCAGAATTATTTTTTTAAGAGAGCCCATCCTCTTAGAATGGGCAAGTATAAGGTCATATTGAAAATTAGCTCCCTGGATGCAAATCCTATGTCTTCCACAGGGTGTCAGCAGTCTATGTTCAAGGTTTCAGGCTTGTAACTTCAAAGACAATTAAGAAATATCAGTTTTAGTGCAGGGACACAGTCTTGGAAATGTGTGTTTACGCGCACCATGAAGACAGGACGCACCTTCTAAAAATCAGTTTGCTATTGAACATACTTCTTTCCGTAAGAAATATTATAGTTTGATTACATTGTAGGATATCCGAGAAGTTGGTGACTTGATTTTGACTTGTTGAAACAAAGTTAAGATAGATTTTCGGAATCCTTTCTCTGTATGTTGAACGAGTGAATTACTCAAATCGATGGCGCAAGCTAAACTGACTTTTTGGGATATAAAGAATAATTTTATCTAACAAAACACTACATGTTATAGCTGGGACACGTTGAATGAGAAATCAAAGGAAGATTTTCGAAAAGTGAAAATGTAATCGTTATTTGTGAATGTAGGAAACCTGTGCCGGTGGAATAATATTTTGATGTGGGGCGCCATCCTCAAACAATCGCATGGCATGTTTTCGCTGTAATAGCTACTGTAAATTGGACAGTGCAGTTTGATTAACAATAACTGAACTGACTTATGTGTACCTCAATGTTTAATATCCATAATTTTTATGATTATTTATTTTATTTGTGCGCCAGTTTCACCGGAAGTTGTCCCGCTAGCGGGATGCCTAGCCCTATTAAGAATATAATGAATATGAACAAGTACAAGGTTACAGTTTGACAGGTTTTTCCTCCTCCCCAAGGCCTGGGAACATCATTGCCAATATAATTGATTAATCTGTTGTAAAAAATATATATATATATTTTTTTTACAACAGCTTAATTACTACATGCCCCAGATTTTTTTCCCCCATCACACCACCACCTTTGGAGGGAATCAGGTGCAGGATCCTGTGAGGTCAAACATATTTTTATCTCAGGAAAGACATGAGGTGTATAGGCCAAAATTCTAACTATTGCTGGATGCAACTGGGAAGTGATTGAACCTGAAACCCATTTTCATATTAGTGTAATAACCATTATGGAAACAGGAAGCTAATTAGCCAATGGCGTTGCGAGTTGGTCCAGCTTGGTTGCACTGCAGTGCACAAGCTGGAAACTGATAAGAGAATCTGACATCCAATTAAATAATTTCTCTGTAGTTTTCAGCAACCTGTTGATTTATTTCACAACTTTCCCAAAAGTTTCCTGAACCATTACACTAGCTATTGCCACATCAATAGAGCACATAATTGTCATCGTCATACACTGAAGGTGCTACAATTTACCTAATGACTTAGAGAGGTCACACAGAGAGCAAGGCCAGTTGAATTTCTCTTTCTTGGTGAGACCTACTGCAAGGGCTCTAAATGAACGTATTTCATTGGTAGCACTGGTGGTCCCAACGTATTATAAAACATAGGAGCACCACATCATTTAGGAGCACCAGAAAATAAGATGTTTTAATTGATTGAAATCCATACATTATTGGGCCTATATGAAATTCTATCTATAAGCAAATGTTGTGCCTGAGAAACTAATATGTAACCCTGTACCAATACCTGTCATTGAAATTACAAAGTCATTTGTGGAATATTAGGTTTCTACATTGTGAAATGATGCATTACACTTAAAATTGTACACTGTCTCTTTAAGAATGTCAAGTTTTTTGTTGTGTTCCAAAATCAATCAAGCTCAATGTGCTGGAATTCTCACAATTTGAATCATTGTTTTTTTGTCAGTGCGCTGGAGAGGTTCCAACCAACTCAATGCACCATAGTACACCATATCAATCATATCAATATCAATCTCTCCTTGGACAGTCCCAGCAGTTGTCTTATATAAGTTATATTTGCTTGATTTCAAATAATTAATTAATCATTGCCACTTTGTTTCATTCATGTGACCCACCAATACCACACAAGGCTTGAAACTGCGATATCTTTCGTTCTCGTTCTCAAAACAAGGTCAAGGCGTACTGCTAAAATTGCAGCTACTGATAGTGATGATTCATTCAGTCAGCCACTTGCATGATCACATAAATTGGTTTATAGAACAGCACATAAATAGAACAGAAATTAGTTAGAAGAAAAGCACAAACATTCAAATTCCCTCAAATATATTTGGACGATATCTATGCTCCCTGGGCCCTATGTTTGCTCAACCTGAGTTCCCTCAGCCCTATGATCATTGATCTCCTGAAGAAGCTCTGCCTTTACCATTCTTTCTGTGCCCCCAAATGTTAGCTAGCTAATGTGGTAACGTGAATGAAAATGGTATTAATGGGCCGCAAAATGGTTTATGAATGTAAAACGCGGCCTGCCAATGGAGAGACGTCCAGATCACAGAGGTAGATAGAGGAAGGACTCTAGTGCCCAAAAGCCTGTCTTAACATGGGCAGCATCATTGAGGACTCACCGTTTTGAAGTAGTGAACTGGGTGGGACTTCCTACGCGTAAGGAAGGATCACATAATTCCATCCAGGTCACCAGGAGGGATCACCCAATGAATTATACTTGTGAGCAAACATTCCATAACTGTAGGTGGCAGTAAATCAGGAAAACCTGGCTATATACCCATTCAAACAATACACTCCAGGTGGCAGTATGCACCATTTGTTTGTTTGACATATCATAGAAGTAGTAGAAGAAAATGTAGATGGTGGCAATGGTACTGCCCATGCTCTCAAAGATGCCAACATGGGACAGATATAATGATTCTGTGTCTAAGTCTATGAGCCAGCTGCATCTGGAAAAAACGTAGTGCCAGTAATATGGTCACAACTTTTGAACGGTTTGGGGTAGGGATAAGCGGATCTCTGTGTAGTAATGGTGCAACCACCACAGTGGTTTATCCAGGGCACTTTGACACAGCAAAGCCTAATCATTTCAACAACAGTGACACTGGTGCTCCCAAATTAAAACGACAGGTTGCACAGCAAAATATTTAGGAGCATATGCGACCAAACTGGTTGCACTTTAGAGCCGTGCCTACTGCTATGTGTTTGCTTCTTGTTTATGCTCAGTAACACATAGGCGGTCAAGATGACGACGATTGAAGATCGATTGAAGATGTCCAAGCTAGGTCACTCACACACACAAACAGCCCAATGAGCCACACACACACACACACACACATAGAGCATACTTTTGGACTTGTAACACAAAACCTGAAGCAAAACGTTAAGCGCTAAAACCAGAGCCATCTGAACCAAGGCACTAGGCAGTCCATCGGCGTGCCGGTTGATGTATCTAATTGGTCACAGGGACGCGAGGACATGGACAGATGTTTGCCCTTTAACATCTTCGTAACGTCTCAGCAACCAAGTGTTAACATCCAGAGTGGAGACAGGCCTATCAATATTCCCAAGCCTCCACACCCCAACATCGGCACCCATTAATCACAGCCGAGCCTTGGCCAGCGCTAGTGACACACCGGGACTAGAGTTGTCATCAAGGTAATACATTGTCAGTTAAAGCTGTTTTTATTAATGGCATGACTGATGGATTTTTTATTGTTTAATTGTCTCTTGTTTCTGCTCATGTGGGAAGAGATTGGATGAATCGTGGGAATCGTTGGACTTAAAGGCCGAAGAGAGACGTGAGCTGCCTTTAATTGCCGTCAATTTGTTTTAATTGAAAATAGAATATTCATTTCTTTAGTTTGGCTTTATTCAGGGGGATGATATCACAGCCAGGTGCCTCGGTTGAAGTGTTCTTATGACATTTCGACTTGGACGGGGTCTCAGTTGGTTATCTGAACCACAGCTTTAATATACTGTAAATAAATAACAAAATCAGGGTTTGGCCAACTCTCCTCCATGGTAGGTGTATTGATAAAACATCTGCCGTCAGTGTTTTGCGCTCTGGGAATGATGTTTGTGGGTGAAAGTTTGGATGAAGTGTCACCTGGTGATGAAGAGTTTCCTTTTTTTATGTTTGCTGTGTTCACATGTTTTTAAATAAGTTTGCGGTGCCAACCTATTCACGAGGGCTGTGTGAGAAATCTTGCATGCTACCCATATGCAGGTCCGCGTGCTACCCTTATGCATGTCCTAAATTCTCCCGCGTGCTACCCATATGCATGTCCTAAATTCTCCCGCGTGCTACCCATATGCATGTCATAAATTCTCCCGCTTGCTTCCCTTATGCATGTCCTAAATTCTCCCCGCGTGCTACCCATATGCATGTCCGAAATTCTCACGCATGCTACCCATTAAGCTTGTTCGCCAAGCGCACAGCCAGTGAGTGAGCCGCTCTCCCAGCATCCAAGGGTGAGGACACAAAGCTCTCCGGTTCTGCCTGAGCGTAGGATGCAGAGTCGGTATCCACACCTGTCTCTGAACACTTGTTGTTCCCAACACAAATACAAATTAACCAAAGTGAAGTGCTCTTTTCCTCTCATCCACACAGTTATTACAGAAGTGACATTAATCTGTAGATGTGTGTACTTTGATTATGCAGGATATGAGCTAACATTGTGCTGAAGATACTTGTGGCATTCCTTACTTGTCTTTTGAAAGGTTTTAGATCTATTCCAAGCACTTTTCTAATTTGCATGAAAGAAGGGAATATGACCTGTAATTTTTATTTGTGCCAGATCACAAATTATACACTTAAACTTTCCAAAATGATTAGAGAAAACAATCATGAGAAAATGGTGAGTATGAATCATCTTAGTCAGTATTAGCACATTTTTTTCAATCCAATTTGGGCATACCCAAATATCTCTTTCTAATATGCCTATATATTACATTTTTTTATAGTCCTTCAATGGGAAATGCTACTACATGAGGGAGTGCTTCAATCTGAGAAAGCCTTGACTTCAAATTTTTAAGAGCGCTCTGTTTGAAACAAACATCACTGCATTTTATTGACATCAGTCAGTGCTGAGATCGGCCCAATACCAATAACGCCTGAGTGGCACAGCGGTCTAAGGGACTAAATCTCAGTGCCAGAAGTGTCACTGCAGTCCCTGGTTTGAAACCAGGCTGCATCACATCCGGCTGTGATTGGGAATCCCATAGGGCGGTGCACAATTGGCCCAGCGTCGTCCGCGGTAGGCCATCATCGTAAATAAGAATTTGTTCTTAACTGACTTGCCTAGTTAAATAAAAGTTAATTTTTTAAATAAATAAATACAAGCAACGATTTTTCCTCTGCAGGCTCAGTTACAAGTAAAATAAACGTCAAGTGCTCGCCTGGGCGTATGGGTGGTGTTATACCAGGAAAGCAAATCAAGACGTGCTGACAGAAATTGCCTCTATTTTCATGTAAGTGATCCCTAGGTGATGGGACGCCATGACATCATAACGGGCCCAAGAAAGTGTAGCCAGCCTACTACAGTTCAAATGCCAGGCACAGTGAGTGTATACCATAGAGAAAGAGAGTGAATACCAATACCATGTTAGACTTTTTTTTCTCTAATATTTACAAGATGATATTAGCTTATTATCAATGTATTGCTGCCGGGAAGATCCAATTCTGAAAGGTCTCCAGTACCAACGATGGAAGTGATAGTGTAGATCTGGGAATATGTACTTGGCCACCTAGGGCCTCATGTGTTTGGTTTAAATTTCTTAAGAACTTAGACAGTGAAGAAAAAAATAAATGGTGGGAATTGTTTAATTTGAGGGGAACATATCTACAATGTCTGGGCTGGAGCGTAAGGCTACAAGCTACAGAGAGGGTTAGGGTGGAAATCCCCAAACTATGCAAATCAACATTTGTCCTACCTCTACTGAACAACTATTGGCCCATATATAAATGGTCTGTTTTGGCAAAAGTATTGGAGCTTAAAGGGATACTTCAGGATTTGGGCAATAATGACCTTTATCTACTTCCCCAGAGTCAAATTAACTTGTGGATGACATTTTTATGTCTCTGTGTCCAGTATGATAGTGTCGAGAGGCAATGTTAACAAGCGTTAGCGCAATAACTGGAAGTTTAGTGGTATCTGCTAGCATGTAGATACCCGTAGACTTCCAGCCTTCCAGGAAGACAACATTTTGAGTGGTAGGTCAAGCCACAGCACTGTCACAGCAACCTTGAAGGTTTTGAATAATATTCACTGTGCCCTGGATAAGAAGTTGCAATGTCTATCTGTTCATAGACTTGTCAACGGCTTTTGACACTGTGGACCAAAGTTATTACACTAAAATGAAAACTAATCATGAACTATTTAGTAAACCGAAATAAAATAATTACAAACCTGTTTGTTGGTCTATATTTGACTGCAAAACAAACTAAAAGCCACTGTGAATGATGTTCAGTTTGAGTTTTTTTTTCTCTCTTAACTTTCAGCAAAAATCTAATGGGGTTTTCAAGCTACTGAATCTGGGAAGTAAATGTGGTCAGGAGATGGCGATGTTTCAAATAGGCCTAGCTTGTGCATCACTATCACCAGAGAGGACGCTAGAAGATTACCTCCGCCCAAAATCTGTCCCTTTTGGTCTATAAGAGTGTAAATTACGTGAGTAAATATAGAAAAGCTTGTTACGTTGTGGCCATAGACATAATCCAGGGTTACCCAAACTCGGTCCTGGGGCCTCCGCTGGGTACACATTTAAGTTTTTACCCTAGCACAACAAAGCTGATTCCAATATCCAAAACAAGCTTTGATTATTTGAAACCTTTCCTGTATGCTAGCAAACCACAAGCAGAGCTATGCCTCGTAGTCGTGTGATTAGCTAAAATGAGATCCCTCCCATTTATATGAGCATTTCTTTCTAAACGTAATCGTATTGTATTGAACATGAGGGAGACAGAGAGCTGGTTTCAAGCGCAGAGCACAGCAGGTGTTTAATCAAAGGGACCATTGGAGAAGGCAGGCATCTGGGTCCAGGGCCAGGCAGAAGTCATGCACGGTAGGTCCAGAAACAGTACGTTCCGGGGATCTAAGTGTTTGGGAGTGTGAATTGGACGCAGACGTTACATAGAGTGGGGAGAACAAGTATTTGATACACTGCCAATTTTGCAGGTTTTCCTACTTACAAAGCATGTGGAGAGAGGCCTGTCGTTTTTAGAAAGGCGCCGATTCTTTGTACTTTTCTCTCTGTGTTGGACTATGGTGATACTATTTATGTGCAAGCCTCAAGCTCTACACTGAAGGTTCTCTGACCTCCTCCCTATAGGCTGTTTCATCATTGTCGGTGATCAGGTCTACCGCCGTGGTGTCGTCAGCAAACTTAATGATGGTGTTGGAGTCGTGCTTGGCCACGCAGTCGTGGGTGAACAGGGAGTACAGGAGGGGACTAAGCACACACCCCTGAGGAGCCCCCGTGTTGAGGATCAGCGTGGCAGATGTCTTGTTGCCTACCCTTACAACCTGGGGGAGGCCCGTCAGGAAGTCCAGGATCTAGTTGCAGAGGGAGATGTTTCGTCCCAGGGTCCTTTGTTTCGTAATGAGCTTTGTGGGAAATATCGTGTTGAACATTGCTGTAATCAATGAACAGCATTCTCACATAGGTGTTCCTTTGATAATCGTGTTGGAGACGTGCACAGTCATGGTTGAAAAGGGAGTACAGGACGGGGGTAAGCACACACCCTGAGGGGCCCTTGTTTTGAAAGTCTACGTGGCGGATGTGTTCTTGCTTACCCACACCACCTGGGGTGGCCAGTTTGGAAGTTCAGAGTCCAGTTGGAGAGGGAGTTGTTCAGTCCCAGGAAGGGCTATTATGGTGACCATATACTGCCACACCAGCATTCACCAGTCATGACCGCAGTAAAATTCCATGTGACCAATCTCCTCTTATGCACTCTGGACATGCTTTTGTTGTACCCAACTTGCTAATGACCATCAGGTCCTAAGTTCAACAGCAGGTTGAAACAGCAGTTGTGGTTGTTATGGATGTTTCAACGCCTAACAACGAAATGGACAGTGCTTTCTAAGGTGCTGATTAATTCAAAACACCCATATGCATATACATAGGCATGGCAGAAAAACTGGTACATAATTGGTCTAGCCTATACTCCAACATGTTTTTTTGTTGAGTAACCGCCTTTGAGTGTTATTATGCATACTGGATGGACCTTATGCTATGCTCCAAAATGTATATCCTTGAGTCTGGGAGAGAATCTATAGCCCTAAGCGATGCTGTTGGTTCATTGATTGTGCAGCGTGGTTTACAGTTAGCCAACAATTAGTGCATTTTTATTTGATTTTGAATATCCTAGTAATAGGGAATTAATTGGGTGACACATTACCTTTAGCTACAGAATACATTATGACAGTGCGTTTCCAGTGCGTCACCTCCCCTCTCTCCTTCATTCCTTTCTCAAGAGCGCGGAAAGAGGGGCTGTCAGCAGTTTCGTTGTAATGGTATTCTTCCTCCTCTTCTGAGGAGGAGTAGCGAGAAGGATCGGAGGACAAATGCGCAGCGTGGTAAGCGATCTTAACATTTAGAAATGGGTCCCGAATGGACGGGAGACTCCGGCAGCGCCGGACAGGCGGGAGACTCCGCCAGCGCCGGACAGGCGGGAGACTCCGGCAGCTCCGGAGTGAAGGGCGATTCTCGCATCACCTGACTAACTGACGGCTCTGTCAGCTCCTGGCTGGCTGACGGCTCTAGAAGCTCCTGGCTGGCTGATGGCTCTGGAGGCTCCTGGCTGACTGGTGGCTCTGGCGGCTCCTGGCCGACTGGCGGCTCTGGCGGCTCCTGGCTGACTGGCGGCTCTGGCGGCTCCTGGCTGACTGGCGGCTCTGGCGGCTCAGGACAGACGGGAGACTCTGGCGGCTCAGGACAGACGGGAGACTCTGGCGGCTCAGGACAGACGGGAGACTCTGGCGGCTCAGGACAGACGGGAGACTCTGGCGGCTCAGGACAGAGGCGAGACTCTGGCAGCTCAGGACAGAGGGGAGACTCTGGCGGCTCAGGACAGATGGGAGACTCTGGCAGCGCTGGAGAGGAGGAAGGCTCTAGCAGCGCTGGACAGGCGGGAACACCTGTAGTCAGAAGACGGAGAGACAGCCTGGTGTGGGGGGCTGCCACCGGAGGGCTGGTGCGTGGAGGTGGCACTGGGTAGACCGGAACGTGCAGGCGCACTGGAGCTCTTGAGCACCGAGCCTGCCCAACCTTACCTGGTTGAATGCTCCCCGTGGCCAGGCCAGTGCGGCGAGCTGGAATAGCCCGCATTGGACTGTGCTGGCGAACTAGGGACACCATGCGTAAGACTGGTGCCATGTACGCCGGCCCAAGGAGACGCACTGGAGACCAGATGCGTAGAGCCGGCTTTATGGCACCTGGCTCGATGCCCACTCTAGCCCGGCCGATATGAGGAGCTGGATTGTACCCCACCGGGCTATGCACACGCACCGGGTGTGTTCCTTGTTCTTCATGATGCTCTCTGCGCTTTTGAAGGACCTCTGAGACTATCACAGTGCAGGTGCATTTCTACGGAGACTTGATTACACACAGGTGGATTGTATTTATCGTCATTAGTCATTTAGGTCAACATTGGATCATTCAGAGAACCTCACTGAACTTTTGGAGAGAGTTTGCTGCACTGAAAGTAAAGGGGCTGAATAATTTTGCACGCCCAATTTTTCAGTTTTTGATTTGTTAAAAAAGTTTGAAATATTCAATAAATGTCGTTCCACTTCATGATTGTGTCCCACTTGTTGTTGATTCTTCACAAAAAAATACAGTTTTATATCTTTATGTTTGAAGCCTGAAATGTGGCAAAAGTTCGCAAAGTTCAAGGGGGCCGAATACTTTCGCAAGGCACTGTAGGTGTACCATGCAGCCCATATAAACTACCTGTCACTTACTCATTCAAGGGTTTTCTTTATTTTGTCTATGTTCTACATTGTAGAACAATACTGAAGACATCAAAACTATGAAATAACACATATGGTATCATGTAGTAACCAAAAAAGTGTTAAACAAATCCAAATATATTTTTATTCTTCAAACAGCCCCCCTTTGCCTCGATGACAGCTTTGCTAATTCTTGGCATTCTCTCTTTTACATCGGTCTTGAAGGACTTCCCATATTGGCTGCTTTTCCTTCACTCTGCAGTCTGACTCATCCCAAACCATCTCAAGTTGGTTGAGGTCGGGGATTGTGGAGGCCAGGTCATCTAATGATGCAGCACTCCTTTACTCTCCTTCTTGGTAAAATAGCCCTTACACAGCCTGGAGGTGTGTTGGGTCGATGTCCTGTTGAAAAACAAATGATAGTCCCACTACGCCCAAACAAGATGGGATGGCATATCGATGCAGAATTCTGTGGTAGCCATGCTGGTTAAGTATGCCTTGAATGCTAAATAAATCACAGAAAGTGTCACCAGCAAAGTACCCCCACACCATAACAACTCTTCCTCCATGCTTTACGGTGGGAAATACACGGTGTGGGTGAACGGATGATCTCCATAAGTGTCTCACAAAGACACGTCGATTGAAACCAAAAATCTCCAATTTGGACTCCAGACCAAAGGACAAATGTCTAATGTCTATTGCTTGTGTTACTTGGCCAAAGCAAGTGTCTTCTTATCGGTGTCCTTTAGTAGTGGTTTCTTTGCAGCAATTCAACCATGAAGGCTTGATTCACACAGCCTCCTCTGAACAGCTGATGTTGAGATGTGTCTCTTACTTGATCTCTGTGAAGCATTTATTTGGGCTGCAATTTCTGAGACTGGTAACTCTAATGAACTTATCTTCTGCAGCAGAGGTAACTCTGGGACTTCCATTCCTGTGGCAGTCCTCATGAGAGCCAGTTTCATCATAGCGCTTGATGATTTTTGCGACTGCAATTGAATAAACTTTAAAAGTTCTTGTATTTTTTTCTTTTCCGTATTGATTGACCTTCATGTCTTAAAGTAATGATGTACTGTCATTTCTATTTGTGTATTTTAGCTCTAATTGCCATAATATGGAATTGGTCTTTTACCAAATAGGGCTATCTTCTGTATAACCAACCCCCATACCTTGTCACAACACAGCTGATTGGCTGAAATGCATTAAGAAGGAAAGAAGTTCCACAAATGAACTTTTAATAAGTCACACCTGTTAATTGAAATGCACTCCAGGTGACTACCTCATAAAGCTGGTCGAGAGAATGCCAAGAGTGTGCAAAGCTGTCATCAAGGCAAAGGGTGGCTATTTAAAGAATCTCAAATATAACATTTATTTTGATTTGATTAACACTATGGTTACTAGATGATTCCATATGTGTTATTTTATAGTTTTGATGTCTTCACTGTTATTCTACGATGTAGAAAATAGTCAAACTAAAGAAAATCCCTTGAATGAGTAGGTGTAATTAAACTTTTGACCAGTAGTGTAACGTTGCCAAATAACTACCATTTTGGACCTGTTTTTAAATTATTAAATTACTTTATGGTCAACATAGCCACTTCACTCACTCTGTAATGGGAAAAATATCCTTTCTATGTTCAATTATATTCTTCTTACTATAATGTCATATAAAATATTGTCACAGGACTTAAGCATATCTTGTCAGTTAAATGAACATAGGCCTACAGTAGGCCAACTTATATTCTATTCTTCTGAAATACATTTTCTTTATATAATAATGTATCATAATGTGCATCTGACTAAAATAAATAATGGATTAATTGTGGTGTATATTAAATTGATTTATTCAATTGTTTTTGATGTAGATGTTCCAAAGGTGCGGATTGTATGCGTAGAGGCCTCGAGATGCTAAACGTGTTTATGTTTACTGATGGTCAAATACCGTGAGACCAGCAGTCTTTTGCATGACAAAAACCGGCTGACAAAATGTCATGCTCACCACAGCCCTAGTCCCAGGGTCCTGAGCTTGGTGGGGACTATGGTGTTGAATACTGAGCTGTAGTCAATGAATATTCTCACATAGGTGTTCCTATTGTCCAGGTGGGTGAGGGCAGTGTGGAGTGCAATAGAGATTGCGTCATCTGTTGGTGCAGTATGTGAATTGGAGTGCTATAGATGTGAGTGCTACGGTCGGTAGTCATTTAGGCAGGTTACCTTGGTGTTCTTGGGCATGGGGACTGTAGTGGTCCACTTGAAACAAGTTGGTATTATAGACCGTGTCAAGGAGAGGTGGAAAATGTAAGTGAAGATCACACTTGGTAGCTGATCAGTGTGTCCTGGTATTCCGTCTGGCCAAACGGCCTTGTGAATGTTAACCTGTTTAAAGGTCTTACTCACATCGGCTATGGAGAGCGAGATCACACAGTCATCTGGAACAGCTGGTGCTCTTATGCATGGTTCAATGTTACTTTCCTCCTGACAAAGTACATAGAGCACCAGCCCCTAATGCCTGGAGTGGCATTTCCGTTTGATCTTTCATAGGTGAAACATAGTGATAATGAGTAAGATAAAACAAGAAAGTGTCATTACAGGCCTTATTCATGAAACCAAACCACCTACATTACAATTATATGTACGCTACTGTCACTTGAACTCTACATTTGTGGTGTTGAGTAGTTTGAATAACAAAATGGTGTGACGAAAATACATGTAAGCAGGACTGGTTTGTCAGGTTCATCAACAATTTTTGGGGGGGAAGCAATGTTATAAACTCAGCAAAAAAAGAAAAGTCCTCTCACTGTCAACTGTGTTTATTTTCAGCAAACTTAACATGTGCAAATATTTGTATGAACATAAAAATATTTTTAAAAAATGAGACATTAACTGAACAAGTTCCACAAACTAACAGAAACGGAATAAAGTGTCTCTGAACAAAGGGGGCTAAAAAAGTAACAGTCAGGATCTGGTGTGGCCACCAGCTGCATTAAGTACTGCAGTGCATTTCCTCCTCATGCACTGCACCAGATTAGCCAGTGCTTGCTATGAGATGTTACCCCACTCTTCCAACAAGGCACCTGCAAGATCTAAGACATTTCTGGGAGGAATAGCCCTAGCCCTCCCCCTCCGATCCAACAGGTCCCAGGCGTGCTCAATGGGATTGAGATCCGTGCTCTTTGCTGGCCATGACACACTAGCTTTACTCAAAGCCAGTGGCATGTCGTTAGTAAAGATTGAAACCAGTAAGGGGCCTAGACTGCTGCTCTGGGGAATTCCTGGTTCTAACTGGATTATGTTGGAGAAGCTTCCATTAAAGAACACCCTCTGTGTTCTGTTAGACAGGTAACTCTTTATCCACAATATAGCAGGGGGGTGTAAAGCCACCACAATCTTTTTAACATAAATTTCTCTCAGCAAATCATCAGTCATTTGTATGAGTGCTGTATTTGTTGAATGTCCTTTCCTTTAATCATGCTGAAAGTCTGTTTGTTTACTATAAAATAGCATTGTATCTGGTCAAACACAATTTTTTCAAAAAGTTTACTAAAGGTTTGTAACAGGCTGAATGGTTGGCTATTTGAGACAGTAAAGGGGGCTTCACTATTCTTATGTAGCGGAATGACTTTTAGCTCCCTCCAGGCCTGAGCGCACACACTTTCTACGATGCTTAAATTGAAGATATGGCAAATAGGACTGGCAACAACATCCTCTATTATCCTATGTAATTTTTCATCCAAGTTGTCAGACCCTGGTGGCTTTTCATTGTTGGTAGACAATACTTTTTACGCCTCTTCCACACTCTACACTCCTGGCATGTCATGCCTTAATATGCTAATCTTGCCAACGAAAAAATCATTAAAGTAGTTGCAGTAGTGGAAAAAGTACCCATACCTTAATAGAAAGGTACAAAAGTAAAAAGTATTTGCTTTTATCAAAAGTAAATGCAATTGATAAAAGTATAAATCATATAAAATTTAATGCGAGTAAGATTGCACCTAAATCAACCATTTATCGGCTCGTCAAGAACCTCAAGGAGAGCGGTTCAATTGTTGTGAAGAAGGCTTCAGGGTGCCCAAGAAAGTCCAGCAAGTGCCAGGACTGTATCCTAAAATTGATTCACCTGCGGGATCGGGGCACCACCAGTACAGAGCTTGCTAAGGAATGGTAGCATCTCCACGCACAGTGAGTCGAAGACTTTTGGAGGATGGCCTGGTGTCAAGAAGGGCAGCAAAGAAGCTTTTGCAGAATCAGTACACCACACTGCCAGTCTTGTGAATTCACATGTGTGCTTTCGCGTGCTGATTACCACAAGTGTTAGCATCTTTCAGTGTTTCATATTACAAACAGTTTTTGTCTGTTATCCTAAGGAGTGTTCAATTACGAGTGTACTATCTTTCAACGAGTGTGAATATACTTTAAAGTTAGCATGTTTTCTCCTAGAAGTGCTTTACATGCCAGGCTTACGTCCTGTTTTTTTAAAATACATATTCTGGTTCTGGATCTGATTCCTTGTGTGCTCTCTGGGCACTAGTCCTAGCCGGTGGGCGGATTGGGTATACTGGTGTCTCTTAAGTATTGTAATGTATTGCTCTTGTTGTAATAAACCCTGACACTTTTGTTAACTCTGTTTGTTATTTATTTGACAGACCTGTGTTTAACTTGTCCTGAGCACCTCTCCTCGTGTAACAAAAAGGTGGCATTGTGCAGTGTGTTGTAGAATGAGTATCTTATGAAACACATTCCAGACACTGGCTCTTCTATCTAGCCATAACTGATTTGATAGCGAAATAGCAGCTAGCCAGCAGCTGTCAGCTTGACTAAACACAAGGTCAGAGCTGCCTTTAACCTACACATAGAACTGAATTAGCTGATCATCTTGAGATAGCGAGTCAGTCAGGAGGGGAGAAGTCATAGCAAAGCTACAGCAGGCTTAGCTTACCTCCTTTGCACTCACTACTGGCCTTGTTTGTTGTGATTGAATGACAGACACATCCAATAAAGACCAACATCCAATGATGTGGTGTGTTTTGTGAATACAACAGAGAGGAAGAGGCGAAGTGAGCGGTTTTACTCTACCCAAAATCTGTCCACGAAAATAAGCCAATGAAGTGAGGAATTTTTGTATGGAGGTAAATGAGTGTCGAATTTGGTCAATAAAAATGTTATAAATAATAATTTGCTACGTGAGGTTTATTTGATTGAATAGACATTTCGTAATGGTTAGATTCTGAATGCACTGATATAAGTGGATGCACGTGGCATTTCGGTTATTTTGAAATAGTTTATATAGTTGTGCCTGTTGTCATAGAGCTAGATAGAGGACGTGTGTGTATATAGCCTGTTTTAGCATTGACATTGCCATTGAGGGCTTCAACCATTTCACATGTGAGTTCCAAATAGCTCTAACGGTCGTTCCAGTGTGAGTTTTTTTATGCGTGTGATATCAGAAAGCACTCACTGTACCAAAATGTGATTGTTACGCAACAGGACAGTTAACCCACGCTGCCCTCAAACCAAGGCACACTACCTGCTAATTATCTATGGGCTGTATTTCAACTTGTAAATTTCACATTATTTTCTAACAACAGTTTGAATTGAAATGTGTTCCGCCTCATTAATTCACATAAGAAGTAGCCTTTTTCACTGTTGTGGACAATTTACGTTTGAGACTTTAATGAGCCTGACAAACTTCTCTCTCTTTGACGAGAGCCCAAGCACTTCCCCAGTGTTTACCAAGATCAAGTATGAAGATATTTTCACATCTCTTGTCAGAACAGGCCTTGCACAAACCTTTCCCACCTGGCACATTTTCTGGCTGGCACGTGCAGCGTCTTCATTATTGTTTTCATTACAAATAATAATTTTGGACATGTGTGCGTTCCTATCAAAAAGTAAGCGCCTTATTCTCTGTATATCGTGCTGTCGAATCTACTGTAGCTTCATTTATTTACTGTTTTATTCATGTTTTCAAGTTCTGGTGACAAACTTTTGCATTCTGATTATAGCATAGATTGTAATGGACACATTATGATGAGCTAATGCTTAGCTATTTGTCAGCTATTTGTGGCACCATGTTTGTTGATGTCCTACAATGCATTCTGGTTGTCATGTAAGCGTCTGTCAGACCAAAGATGTTATAACTAAAAATGAGGTGAATGGACAGTTCACTCTACTGACTTATGGCGCTTTCAAGACTACTGGAAATAAGAGGTCAAATCATGACTTCAGTGATGTTCAGGTCGGAAAGTCTGATTCCAAGTTGGAAATCAGAACTATTTTTCCCAGAGTTCCCAGTTGCCTTGAACGCACTGAAGTCTGAGGTTTCCGAGTTCCTAGTTCCAAGTTGTTTTGAATGCAGCATCAGATTGTAACTATGGTACCTCAGGGTTGCCAGCTCAGACCCCCTTTCCAGGGTTTTTATTTTTATTTAGCTTATAAACTTCTCCTGTGTTTGTCACCCATTCATTGATAAATCCTCCATCATAGTAAGATTTCCTGCATCATATCCCCCCATGATATCTTCCCCCATTTCTACACCCCGTGGACTTGAACCCCCCCCCAAATGAAATGAACCCCCCTAAAATGGTTTTATCCCTGTTTAGCTTTTGGGCTACGGTTAGGGTAGGCAGTAAGCTTGTATTTGGGGTGATGATCTGTGAGGTGATAACATTTTATTTGCTTTGTGATTTGCCAAAAACTGTAAACAACTTGTCAAGTCATGTGCCCCGGTTCTTGTATACACAGTAACAAGTACATTGAAGATTTGAAATATGCTGAAAAGTGGCCAAACTAAGTTCCTATTTTTCAGGCATTGGGTGCAGCCATCTTTTACTTTGTTTATTTGCGTCATATACTGAATGGCATTCTGGGATTAGGGAGTCAAACATAAACAAACATGGCTGTCATCATACATTTTCTTGCTGCTGTTAGCTTAGCTGTCACACATCTTTTTTTCTAAACAATATTACATTTCTCCCTTGTGCTCACCAGAGATGTGGTACATTATTAACAAGTCTAGCTGTTAGGACACTAACTTATGTTTTAGTTTTTTTGTCAGTGTCACGAATATTACCGAAGGTGACTCCCCTTCTTGTTCGGGTGGCGGTCGTCGTCGCCGGTCTACTAGCTGCCACCGATCCTTTGTTCTGTGTTCGTTTGGTTTTGTCTAATTTGTTTCACCTGTTCCTTGTTTGGTTGTTAGGGTGGGGTTATTTAAGTTCGTTCAACCCGCTTCTGTTTGTGCGGGCTTGTTCATCTGTATGTGTTAGAGTGGTTAGTGTTTTCTTTTGGGTTTCTCGCTGTCCTTGTATTTTCACGATAGGGTACTTTTGTTCTGTAGTTATACCTGGTTTGGTATACTATTTTTGTTCCTGTGATTATTTTTGGACATTAAAGTGTGTTTTTCCCGCATCCTTTGCTCTCTGTGCCTGACTCCACACCTATTCACTCATTGAGCGTTACAGTCAGCGCAACCTGTTATTTAGACTGGTTTATGGAATGAGTTTGGCTGTGGATGTGTTCCATGTGATGTTTGGATAATGAAGTTCGCATTTATCTTTTATAATAAAAGGTGAAATTGAGGAATAAAGTTGTGAAGACCTTTATTTCCCATCAGTACAAAACATTGTTTTGATGCTTTTCAGACAATGCTGTTTAAACGCATTTGTTGCATTTCACGTTCCGTTGCTACTGTTCCAATCACATATGTGACTCGTTTCAGGAAACTAGGTGTATGTCAGGCAGAAATGGCGTCTCGAACATGTGAACTTTCATGTGCCTTAATAACAAACTTGTATGCCATTTATAAATACAAAAACAATTGTTAAACTACGAGCCTAGTTGGTTTAGCCATG
The DNA here is from genome assembly GCF_057628025.1 of Oncorhynchus mykiss. Lineage (NCBI taxonomy): Eukaryota > Metazoa > Chordata > Actinopteri > Salmoniformes > Salmonidae > Oncorhynchus > Oncorhynchus mykiss. The sequence goes on from NC_143046.1 coordinate 47,339,342, forward strand.
GAAAAAGACCCGAAACCTTCTGACATAATGGGTGTGCTGGACATGCCGAGAGATGGGTTAGGACTGGTCTGCCATGCAGCACCCTTCTGTCTATAACATTAACTTATAACGGCACAAGGCGAGACCCAAATGCAGACACAGGAGGCAGATGGTTGAGCTCCGATATTTATTAAACCTAAAGGGGTAGGCAAAAGGCAGGTCGGGGACAGGCGAGAGTTCATAAACCAGGTCAGAGTTCAAACAGTACTAGGGGATAGGTAGGCTCGAGGTCAGAACAGGGGGTAGGCAAAAGGCAGGTCGAGGAAAGGCAGACGGATTCGGCATCAGGACAGGCAAAGGTCAAAACCAGGAGGGCTAGGAAAAAACAGAGACTGGGAAAAATAGGAGCTAGGAGAAACACTGGTTGACTTGGCAAAACAAGACAAACTGGCACAGAGAGACAGGAAACACAGGGATAAATACACTGGTGACTAAAGGGGAAAACATGAGACACCTGGAGGTGGGTCATGACAATCACCAAGACAGGTGAAACAGATCAGGGCTTGACAGAGCTGGTCAGCATGTGTAGGTAATCCTTTCTAAAGTGGGTTTTTTGAAAGATATCACATATTTTGACTGTATTACACTGCATATTTGCATTGGGAATACAATGTATTCGGGAAGTATTCAGACCGCTTGACTTCTTCCACATTTTGTAGATTACATGACCCATCAATTATCAATTATCAGATATTTACACATTGTTTTTATCTGGACAATTTCTATTTTTGATATTGATACTATGCAAATATGCAAGTCACCTTTTCGCTGTACCGTTTACACCTTCTGTATCCTGTACATGTGACAAATAAACGTTTTGATTTTATTTGATATAGTGTGTGTTTTACAGTGATGGTAATGTGAAGAACAACATGACCTGCCCCAATTCAGATAAGGATATCAGCCAAGGACTAGATAAAAGTGTATTTTGTTTTTCCAAATTGTGGGCTACTACTTTCACCACTTTTAGTCTTAATCTTTGGTTTACTACACTACCTTACTCACTCTGCTTAGCACATGGCCTCACATGTGAATCCTTAAAGAGGTAGGTGGGGCTAAGGCTGAAAAGAGTGTGAACGGTGCTGAATGAGTGTAGACAAAGAGGAGCTCTCCAGTAGGTTTCCCAAAACATTCAAGGGCCAATTTCTGAAAAGTGGAGTTAGAAGTTGATAAACTTTCAAAGCACAATTACTTTCCCATTGCTCCTCAACTGCAGTCTGATATACCATTGTGTAGCTCTTGGGTCTGTTCTCCAATGTGAAAAAACACAATTTCAAATGTTGCTATATAAGGCTGAAAATAGGTGCGGGTCACAATTAGGCTGTCAAAATAGTTATTTTTATTTGATTTTTTTCGTTCTCAAAGTCACTTTTCTTTTATAGGAAAAACAACAAAATTGGATGTTCTAAGTCCACAACAATCCTTAAACCACATCAGGAGAACACTGTTGAGGTCTGAGAAAAAAAGCTAAGACATTTAGATTTTTTATTGTTACCCTTTAATTCAAGTGCACAGGCTAGTTGTTTTGTTACCGGAGTTTGCATCTCATGTGGCCACTGGATTGATGCAAATAATGCTATCATTCTGTAGGCATATGTTACTTTGTAGCTAGTTGTCATTTAATTGCAAAGTTTTTTGGGAAAGTCTTCCCATCTGCTAGAAGATGGTTAAGGCCTATCATCAGCATTGCTATAGTTTTCCTGTTTGTTCATTGTTTGAAACCTGGATGTTTTCCTTCATATTATGAGGCATGTCTTACCTTGCTTCAAAGTCGCCATGGCACAATCCAACCATAGTGTAATTTGTAAACTATTTCTCATATTAGCTCTCCTGTTCTATTGGTTTTGAAATCAAACTTATTTTATTCTAGCAGCCAAAGGCATTATCCTTCAGATCTCCACTCTTTCAACTGACTGAACACACCTCTGAATACAACTGTTGCAAAGATAATTAGAAGAAAGTGTCCTCAGTTACCATTTCATTGCACAATAACATTTGCATCACACTAGCAAAGATGGTCTATATGTATAAACAGCTTCTTTAGTAGAAACACCGATCACACCTGTACGCGATGTCATGGCAACATTGGCTAGCTAAGCTCATGTGCAGAAATGCGTCATGTGGTCTAACAATCGCCTCGTGGCCAACAGTGCATGTGCAGGCCTTCAAATCAAAGGCACTCTATCGATACAATGTATTTTTATTCAAAAAGGAGTGTCACGTTTATGGGGTTGGGGTAATAACATGTTCAGCTACTTAAAAGGATTCTCTGGTAGTTTTGTATACCTTTTAGCCAGTAGTTCTGAAAATAAAGCTCACAAGCCAAAAATGGACCGCAACAATGGTGTACTATGTCACATAGGTGCAGATTGGTGTGGCGGCTGTATATATTTCTGAAAACTACAAACTCTCATTAGGTCACTACTAACGGCGCCGGAGGAGATGGCTGCCATTTTACGGGCTTCCTAACCAATTGTGCTATTGTGTGTTCTTGGTAACTTATTTTGTACATAATGTTTCTGCCACGTGGATATCAGGACATAGATTACTCACCATGTACTGGACAAAGATTTTTTCTTTAAATAAATAAGACCAACAACACATTACTCAACACTAGTGAGTCTCACTTCGCCTATGGTAGGCCTACAGTATATCTTTAAAAAAAAATAATTATGACGTGACTCTCCGCCAGTAATAGAGGATTGGAGGATTCTAAATTAATATATAAGGGGCATTTTCCGTTAGGATCTGTGAGAATATCAAGTAGCGCGAAACGGTGCTGAAATTGTCATCCACAGTAGGAAGGCTATATATAGCGATATTTTTTAGACTATTTCGTTTTCCCAAAAATTACAGTGAGTGATTGTAATCTGAATAAAGGCCAAAATAATATTTATAAAGGCCAAAATATAGCCATAATAGCGCTGTACAACGTGACCGTGTGTTTTCAAGTAAGCAACAATTTGTTTACCTTCATTAGACAACTTTGTTCCAATATTTCTGTAATTCAGCGATATTTCTTCCCATAGTAATTCGTTATGGATCCATAACTAAATAAACATCAGCATTTTGAAAGAGTATTTTTATCATTATTTTATTAACAATGGTCAAGTTCTGTTATAAGGAATGGAAATGTCAGGGTGAACCGACGACCTGACGAACTCGCCATGTACTCTGCCTGTCGGAGGTGGAGTTCCAGAGCTCACAGGTGTGCCTGGCATGGATGGTGACCCCATCTCGTTCCTTGCCCTTTTCAACGGCATTCTCCACCTGACTCTCCAGAGGAGAAGTCTGCTGCTCTGCAGGATGTTTCAAGGATGGGGTCCAACAACGCAGCAAGAGAGGCAATCCGTGTGCGCGAGATCTTCACCTCCTACTTATTCGATGGGGTGCTGTTCCTTGGCAACACCATGGACTACACTATGCACAAGCAAAGGCTCTTTTAACCTGTCTAGGACTGGGGACTCGGAAACCCGTTCCGCTACCCGAACCCCCCCGCAACAGCCAGTTAAAGTGCAGGGCGCCAAATTCAAAACAACCAAAATCTCATAACTAAAATTCCTCAAGCATACAAGTATTTTACACCATTTTAAAGATTAAATTCTCGTTAATCCAGCCACAGTGTCTGATTTCAGAAAGTATTTACAGTGAAAGCATCTCAAACGATTATGTTAGGTCAAGCCACAGAAAAACACAGCCATTTTTCCAGCCAAAGAGAGGAGTCACAAAAATCAGAAAGAGATCAAATTAATCACTAACCTTTGATGATCTTCATCAGATGACACTCATAGGACTTCATGTTACACAATACATATATGTTTTGTTTGATAAAGTTCATATGTATATAAAACAATCTTAGTTTACATTGGCGCGTTACGTTCAGTAGTTCTAAAACATGCGGTGATTGTGCAGAGAGCCACATCAAATTACAGAAATACTTATAATAAACATTGATAAAGATACGACTATTATACATGGAACTTTAGATAAACTTCTCCTTAATGCAACCGCTGTGTCAGATTTTTTTTTTTACTTTACGGAGAAAGCAAACCATGCAATAATCTGAGTACAGCCTTTAGACAACAAAGCAGCCAAAAATATTCCCGTCATATTGGGTAGTCAACATTACTCAGAAATAGCATTTTAAATATTCACTTACCTTTGATTATCTTTGTCAGAATGCACTCCCAGGAATCCCAGTTCCACAATAAATGTTTGATTTGTTCTATAATGTCCATCAGTTATGTCCAAATATATAAACAAATCCAAAAGCGCGTTCAGGTCACACCGAACATCGGACAAAAAGTTCAAATAGGTCCGTTACAGCCCGTAGAAACATGCCAAACGAAGTATGGAATCAATCTTTAACAAAAAAACGTAATAATGTTCCAACCGGAACATGTCTGTACAAATGAAGTGGAACGTAGCTACCTTTCACGTGAGCGCGCCAGACCACTCACTCAAATAGCTATTTTTAGCCCCTCCTTTACAGTAGAATCCTCAAAACAGTTTGTAAATACTGTTGACATCTAGTGGAAGCCTTGGGAAGTGAAACACAACTAATATCCCACGGTATCTTCAATGGGGGCTGAGTTAAAAAAACTGCAGCCACTTAGTGTGGTGTGGACACCAGGTGAGGCCACACACACAGATTCCTGTTGAACACTGTCTCTTTAACAACCTTGTTTTCTCAATAACAGTGTCTTTCCTTCACTTCATCCCTCTCTCCTCTTCTCCCTAAATCCTCTAGGTTATATCAGCTGTCTCGGTGAACCCTTCCCGCATCTGAACTGGCTATATAGAGGGCACTCGGTCAGGTCAAGAGGAAGCACTTTTAAAGAGATGCTTTACATTGAAATACAGATAGAGATGCAGAAGTCCCAGAGTTATTGATCCAAGGTCAGGTTTCATTTCACATCCTGATTATTATGATGACTAACAATGTTAGAATAAAAACAAGGCTTAAACATGCTATCTCTCCATTTGTCTCTCATCTGCAGTTATGTTTTGATGTGAGAGAGGATGCAAAGCCACAGTCCCATCATCGCCACCTCACCCACTTTTAAGATAACCTTTGGGCCGACTAGAGACACTATTATATAATTGTGATGAATTTAGAGAATATTTGGGTTGCACTGTGATTCATTAATCATATGCTGCCATCCCTGCTCCTATTTTTTTACCTCTTTCCCTTTCTGTCTTTTACACCTCTCGCCACCACCTCTTTCTTCCTCTGTTTCTATAATACAGATGTGCATTGAAGTACAGATTGAACTTGTATTTATAATGCATGTATTTATAACACTCGGATAATGATCTTCTTTCAATAAAGTGTTTCACATTCTCTACTTCTTGAAATTAAGTCTCTCATTTGATGAAATACTACACCTATCCTGTTTATCAGATCAATGCAGATGAAGGGCATTAGATATTGAGATGAACCGGTTTTAGAGTATTTACATGATGCATAGTGTAGACACAGCATCATTCAAAGACTGGAATGTGATACTCCTGTTATTGGATATGACTGAACAATAATATCAAAGACATACCTGAACTACACCTTTAATTTCCAAGGTAGAGTGCATGATCAGTGAATATATTACATATACAGGCTACAATGTGGGGATCTCATGCATGGTAAAAACTACATGTGACTTGCATCCTTGGCACAAAGGTAAATGCTTTAGCTAGCTAGATTCTTTACATCCACTGTTTCACAAGATGACAGCCTGGTTTGCTGGTTGTTTCAGGAGTCCAGAATAACAATTTCATACTCATGTCACAACACCCATAACACTAGCCAGCTATCTTGCTAAATCGCGATTTCCGTAACTTAACTTTATGATAAGAAATATGCATAATCGTTTGTCTCCACATTAACTAGCATGATCTGTTATGACGTTATAATCACTTACATTTGGTTCCATCCTAGTATTTTTGTCAGCCATCTTTACTTTGCTGAGTAAAGTCTCCAGCCTTGGGTCGCATAGCATCAAATTTGTCATGGGAACCACTCAGTATGATTCGTCATCTCCCAGCGATCACCGCTGGTGATTTGCATAAAGTTGGGAAAAGTTTGTTTTTCACCGCCTCCCACGCCACCTTTGCACCGCCCAAACGTCCCCCGCCTTCTCCGCTTCTCACCACTTACCTTGAAATGAATGGGAAGCGGTGTTTCACCGCACGGCATCCTGTGCTAGTGTATCATGTCCGTGACTCCACAAATGCCGCCTGGCCCTGGACCAATGCATCAGCTGTCGCCCGTATCTCTGCCCTCATAGACCAGCAGAAAGAGAAGTATTCTATCTTCAATGACTTGATCTCGGTCTTCAAAGTTTGAATTTCATCCATGAGCACCTTCGTCAGATGAGCAGAATGTTACCTCCCTCAGCCCCCATCGATTACAGTGGCCTTTGATAGAAACGGTAGATCAATTAAAAGTGACTCCAACACGCAAATGCTGCTTACACATTTTAAGACTCTAGCAAAACTAACTGCTTTCTTGGCAACCATGTGTTTTTTCGGTGCTGCTCGTTGTCCAGCCCTTTGTCCACTGATCTCCACGGATTGTTGCCAGCTTGGTGGTAAGCTCTGCAAAACCCATTCATATTTTTAGTGCACAGTTATCGATTTTATTACACAGTGTTTTTTTTAAACGCACTGAAACCAAAATACCTTTAGGTTTCGTGATTCTGTCACGTCCTCTGGTGGGTCCATTTTTGACCAGTTGCAATTGTAAGTAGGCCTAATAAAAAAATAAATCCTATTTCTATTAGGCTTTTAAGCCTCATAGCCTACCTCAACCAGTTAAGTTATTTTATATTTGTCTAGAATCTGAAGAAATAGACTCAAATTAAGCCTTGGTCACACCCTGACCATAGAGAGCCTTTTATTCTCTATGTTGGTTAGGTCAGGGTGTGACTAGGGTGGGTTATCTAGGTTGTTTTATGTCTATGTTGGCCTGGTATGGTTCCCATTCAGAGGCAGCTGTTTATTGTTGTCTCTGATTGGGGATCATATATAGGCAGCCATTTCCCCACTGGGTTTTAATGGGATCTTGTTTTTGCCTAGTTCAAGGCAAGCACTGGTACTGTACAAATATTACACTAACCGATCATGCCTTGGTCTGACATTCATTATAACGATCGTGACAGCCCTCTTGTTGTTTGTAAAGTAAAATTAATGTTGAAATGAATTGCTCGACTGGTGTAGGTTTTTTCCATCAGGGTTCTCCATTCTCCATCACACCGACAGGTGTGCAACACTTGCATAACAAGTTAACTATATTTTCAGCACCAACCACTGTTCACCTCCTATTGATTGCGCTGCGGTTGCTGGCAGTTTTAAAAAAATTGTACCTTTATTTAACTAGGCAAGTCAGGTTAGAACAAATTATTTTTTACAATCACAGCCTACGCCGGGCCAAACCTAGATGGGCTATTAGACAATTCTTTAGTAAAGGTAGAATAGTCTATTGTTCAGCTATTAGCCCATCCTAGAAATGTTTTTAGCAGAATTCATAGCCTGCTACGCTTGTGAAAAACAAATAATAATACTTTTCCCCCTTTCCAAAGATTCCAATTGTTAAAGTGTTTTTTATCCAAAATCAGCCCCAACCCCAATTAATACATTTGGGCACAGTCGATAGCGTGCTGGACTTCGGGCTAGAATGTTGAGTGTTCGAAACCTGCTCCCTGCTTGTTTCATTACATTATTATGTCAGTCTCAGAGCAAATAGCCTAGATTGTTACTCCCATCTCGTTCCTCGCCCTCTTCCACGCGTCATTCTCCGCCTGAGTGGCTCGCTTGTGGGTGTGCTGGCAGGATATGGCAGCACCTTCGGTTGTGCGTCATGAATTCAGCATAGCAAGTTTGTATGAAGGTCTGGTTATTCACAGGCAAATAGTAATATGCTCTAAACCGCTCTGTTGACCTGTTTTCAATCGTCCACATGGCTGGGAGAACCTCCTCAGATTAATGCAGATGAAGGAAGTTAGATATGCATAGGAAGTGTAGTGTCCAGTTTTTTTTCTGTATATATGAATTACAAATCAGCCTTTACTTAAATCATGTTTCTAGTCTATTGCATAGTTACAATGTGTAATCATTGTTGTCCCAGGAGCAGGAGTGGGAAACACCTTTGAAGTGTATAATTGTAGTACATACATGCAGACACAGCATCATTCAAAGAATGGAGTTACATTGTTATTGGATTTGATGTTCTAAATAGCGATTTTTGTAAATTAACTTCATGACAAAAAAATATGCACAATCATTTGTCTCTACTTTAATTAACATATTCCTCTCAATTGTAATGTTTTTGCTTGACTCGTTATGACGTTATTATTACTTACATTTGCTTCCACCATAATGTTTTTGTCAGCCATCTTTGCTTAAAAAAGTCACCAGCAACGGGTGACATAACGTCAAATTCGTCATTAGAACCACTCGATATGACTGGTCATATAAAATCCTTGGGACCCAAATACATAATGTGTGCTCTAATTCCCCTCTGCGGTGGTCTGGAGAAATGAAGCGGTGACACTGGGTCCCGTGGCGTAAGCTCGCAACTTTTAAAGGAGGAACCATTGTATTCCCCCTCAAAGTTCTACAGCTGCACCGCCTGGTATGGCAAATTTGACCTCCTACCGCAAGGCACTACAGAGGGTAGTGCATCACTGGGGCAAAGCTTCCTGCCATCCAGGACCTCTATACCAGGTGGTGTCAAAGGAAGGACCTATAAATTGCCACCCTAGTCATAGACTGTTCTCTCTGCTACCAAGTCTAAAAGGCTTCTTCAAAAGGCTTCTTAACAGCTTCTACCCTGTTTTTAATATAACCAAAGTCATCCACATCCCCAAAGTAAAACAAGAAACTACATTCAAATATTCTTCAACTTCATACTAATTCTAAGAAACCCTGAAAGAAAAATACCAACACTGAAAATATTGTGAATGTATTTGTATATCTTTTGAAACAACCTAATTTTACATTTACAATTTATAATAACAGTTCAGATTTGTAATTTGATTATGTAACTACTAAACAAGACTAGATCTGCTTGAGTTGTTGTTTAAGTTGTTATGGTGTGTGTGCATGCATGCTTACGTGCATCATTGAGTGTTGGTGTGTGTGTGAAGCTGCTGAATTATTGCCAGAGTCAGTCAGACTCCTCACAGTTAGCCCTCCTCCCAGGCTTAGGGACTGATGGGAAAGGGGTGGTGATGTTCTTACAGTCTTCAGTGGTGAAAGGCCTTATCTCATCATAGAGATAACCAGTCCCTTTGGAAGATCACTGAATGCATTTGTCTCACAGGTGGTTCTTCATCTTTAAGCACACTTGCTGTGTGACTTTACTGTGTGAAAGGATTTTAAAAAAACTTTTTTTTATCCCCACCATGTTCCTGAAGAAAATGCTGAGGAATGTTGCCCAGTCATATGTTGGAACGACTACTTCCCCTTTTTCTGTGTCACAGACTTGGGCCAGGTTCACTTGGGAAGACTCCTCAACCCGAGACATTCCACATTGTCTTCCTGAACAGGCATTTCACCAAGCCAAAGTACCAGTCACAACTGTGCTTGGTGTGACCTGTCACAAGGAAGGGAAAGATGACGCTCTGATGCCGCCCTGTCAACACATGCCACATCAAGTACCACATCATGGCTACACTTTTGTTTTACCCACTGCAATTGACTGCATGCAAATGTGCATGCGACTCTTCCACACCATAGTGCTCACAAAAGAAAGGGAACATTGAGATTTCCTCGGACACTTACATTACACAGGCCCAGGCTGAAGAGGGTCTGAAGAAAATGCACTTGTTGTGAGAAGTCAAAGCTATAATGCATGTTCCCTTCATAGCTGCAGATGGCGTGAGGCCCGATGAGGATGTCTGGAGGCATCTCTTCCTTTACCTCTCTGCAGATCTCCTAGTAGATGGACCGTTCTATACTGGCTTTCTCAAGGTACCCTTCCATTGCTTCTCGTTCTGTGGCTGGGTAGCAGCACAGGTCTTTGGCTGGTCGCATTGTTAATACAAATGGCACCAAATACAACTTGCGGAATGATCTGAGTGAGACCTTGCAGATGCTGGCTATGATTACAGCAATGCAGTATTGCTCATAAATCTTCTTCTTGTTCGAGTTGGTCGGCAAAGGTTTCACATTGGTTTTCTAATGCCAAGGTGTACATCCTGAAAGCATATAGCATTGGCTTCAGCATAGTTAAAAACAAAGTCCACCACTGCTCTTGTGTCCTCCAACTTCAGAGAGGCGCATCCCACAACAGAGTTTGGAGAGGATGGCAATGTCCAGTTCTTCACTTGACATCCTCAGAAACTGCTGACGGACATCTAGGAGTTCCTCTTTCCTGAACTTTGTGTGGCAAGGTTAGCCATCGTTCAGTTTTCAGCAACATTAGCATTCTGCTTCATTGTTTTCCACATCTCCAAGGACAGGAGGAACAATGTTAACAGCCAGATCTTTGATTGTTTCATGCTGACATTCAGTGACAATAAAAATTATTAAAACAGACATTCTCTATTATATAGCTATACACACTACAGGTAGATTCATTCACTTTTATTTGAATATGTATTGTCATGTACTCCATAGATGCATAGCATTTCATTTATTTTTTATGTATTGATTTATTCATACAATTTATTGATTGTATTTCAAGTAAAATGTCAAGTATTATGTTATGGTGTATTAACTGTAATTATAGTAACATATTAATAATAATGTATTTGTCTATGATATGGGGTAGGCTACAAGTCTCAGGCAGAGATATGCCTAGTACTGTACAAATATTACACTAACTGATCACAGCAAAGTATGCACTGATCCGTGAGGTAGTGTAACAAGCGTTGTCGTAGGTGGAAGGAGGTGAGGACCAAGGTGCAGCGTGGTAAGTGTACATATTCTTTAATAAAGTAATTGAAAACTGAAACAATAAATAAAACGACAAACAAAGGTGCGGACTCCGGCCGCAAAACCTGAACCTATAAGGGAGGGTCTGGGTGGAAGTCTGTCCGCGGTGGCGGCTCTGGCACGGGACGTGGACCCCACTTCACCGTAGTTTTTGCCCGCCTCCTCAAACACCCCCGTGGCCTCTTATGAGCGGCGACCCTTGCCGCCGACCTAGGACTGGGGACTCTTGCCACGGGTCCCGCGCCGGACAGGCGGGAGACTCCGGCAGCGCCGGACAGGTGGCAGCACCTGTAGGGAGGAAACAGAGAGAGAGCCTGGTGCGTGGGGCTGCCACAGGGCCCACCAGGCTGGGGAGACATATAGGAGGCCTGGTGCATGGAGGAGGCACCAGATGGACCTGGCTGTGGGAGAGCACTGGAGCTCTGGTGCGCAGCCTTGGCACCACTCCTCCAGGCTGGATGCCCACTATAGCCCGGACCCTCCCGAGTGCAGGCACAGGTTGAACCGGGCTGTGGGTAAGCACTGGAGCTCTGGTGCATACCACTCGGACCTCTCCCTTCGGCTCAATACCCACATTCGCCCGGCACGGGCGGAGCGCAGGCATAGAACGCACTGCACCCTCCCAGCGTCTTGGAGTCACAGCACGCAGCGCCGGCATAGAACGCACTGCACCCTCCCAGCGCCTTGGAGACACAGCACGCAGCGCCGGCGCAGGATACCCTGGACCGAAACGGCGTACTGGAGACCAAACACGCTGGGCTGGCACAACACGCCCTGGCTGGATGCCTACTCTCGCATGGCACTTGCTGGGGGCTGGCTTATAGCCCACCGTGCGTTTTACCGCATAATATGGTGCCTGACCAGCACTGCGCTTCTTCCGATAAGCACGAGGAGAGGGCTCAGGTCTCCAACCTGACTCTGCCCCCCCCCCCCGTGTGTCCCCGAAAAATGTTTTTGGGGGGCTGCCTCTCGTGCCTGTCGCGCTGCCGTGCTGCCTGCTCATATCGCTGCCACTGAGCTTTCGCTGCGGCGATATTCCCCAGCCTGTGCCCAGGGTCCCTTGCCGTCAAGTATCTAATCCCATGTCCAGGAGTCCGGAGATCGCTGCTGCCCTATGCTTTGATCATTGGGAGGAGGGAGACAAATGCTGGAAAATGGGAGTGAATTAGGTCAGGATGACTTGTCTGTCACTTCAAATGTTTTAAGAATAGGGTAGGCTACTGTTTAACATTAAGTAAGGTACGAAATACATATCACCATTTGTCTTTTGACCACTGTCCATCAACTCCATAGCCTATCATTTCATTTTGGATTTGGCTTTCAATTAGGCTCGGAAAACAATCACGGATAAACTCCCCGCATCCTCATCAACGTTATGAGATGGCAAATTTGAATCGATCTGTTAGCCTAGTACTACAAATAATCAGTATTTTAACACTAGTTATTGCAAGGAACTGGCAATTGTTTCTGTAATAGCTTTATATATTCCTTTCATGTGTGTGAATAAGACATTTCGCAGCTTTGGCTGCAGAGACCGGCAGCTGAGCTGGCTGTACAGGCAACGCACAATTGGCCCAGGGTCGTCCAGGTTAACGGAAGGTTTGGCCGGCTGGGATGTCCTTGTCCCATCGCGCTCTAGCGACTCCTGTTGCTGGCCAGGCGCATGCACGCTGACACAGTCGCCAGTTGTACGGTGTTTCCTCTGACACATTGGTGTGGCTGGCTACCAGGTTATGTGAGCAGTGTGTCAAGAAGCTGTGCGTCTTGGCAGGGCCGTGTTTCGGAGGACGCATGGCTCCCGAGTCTGTACGGGAGTTACAGCGATGGGACAAGACTAACTACCAATTGGATATCATGAAATTGGAGAGAAAAAGGTGTAATAATATAAAAGTGAGCTTTCGTATTGCAATGGAAAAACTATTCTCTCTGATCTGTTTATAGTAGTCACTCTTGTATCATAAGTTATATTACTAGAAAGGGGCAATTATCCTATTCATTTCTGAATAAGCTTTATTTCACCCTGTAGCGCAGGCTACTAGCCTAAGCCAACACAGGAGCTGTCAGTTGGCTAGCCAGGCACTGAACGTGAATAATTTCATTTTCACTTATATTGACCAAATTAGTACTTGAAAACACATGCTATTTATACACCACAGTAAAGTAAAGAGTTTAAAGTATCTGATTCATTGCTCATCTCAATTTCCACAAAAAAGTAATTTACATTCACACATTTTGCCAACCATGGGCAGCAGCAACATCTGAAGGGTTCTTCTCGGCCTCCACACATGTACACCACCTCATTTTTCTCTCTCTCACTCTGCTGTGCGTGCATCATGTGCATCTTGCTATCTGTCACTCATATGGAGAGGGGCTGAAGCTCATTGGTTGAGCTCAAATTGTTAGCGCTGGCCCACATGGGGGGAAATGGCAAGGCACAGCGTCCTGAAAAAAAGTTGCTTTCAAACTACGGATTCCGTGGCTAATTGAGATAAGACCGTAATTCTGATCATAGATTATACATGTATGAATTAATTGCAAAAGTTCCAGAGCATGTCTTTAACACATTGGCTCAAATCTAAGTTGTGCCTTTAGACTTCGAGAAACTTAACACCTAAGACATTTGACTGCAAGCATTCCCAGAAGTCTTGCGATGTTGGGCCTCTGGGTTTAGAAACTCTGACACTAGCGCTAACACACTAGGGCACTACTCTACACTCTCAGAAAAGTAGTTGCTAGAACCTGAAAGAACCTGAACCTGAAAGGGTACTGCAGCTGTCCTCATAGGTTAACCCTTATTGGTTACAGTTAGAACCCTTTTTGGTTCCATGTAGAACCCTTTTCAGAGAGGGTTCTACCTGGAACCAAAAAGGGTTATCCTATGGGAAATGCCAAGGAACACAGAGTGTATGTCATCTGTCAAATCTGGGGCTTATTGCACATGCACTCATGTCATAAATAGCTAACTAACTGTACCTACAGTGGTTCCTCCTTTACCTACAGTGGTTCCTCTATGAGACTAAGGAGGTACCCAGCATCACGGCTTCATTGCTCCAGACCACCACAAGGGGGAGGTAAAGCACTCATTATGCATTTGGGTCCCAAAGTTTTAATATGACCAATCATATCGAGTGGTTCCAATGACGAATTTGACACGAGCCGCCCGTCGCTGGTGACTTTCTTCAGCAAAGATGGCTGACAAAAACATTATGGTGGAAGCAAATGTAAGTAATTATAATGTCATAACAAACAAGTAAAAAAATTACAATTGAGAGGAATGCTAGTTAATGTAGAGACAAAAGATTGTGCATATTTTTTTGACAAAGTTAATTTACGAAAATCGCTATTTAGCAAGTTAGCTAGCTAGTGTGTGTTGTTTAATGTTTTAGGGACTAATGAGAACCAGCAAACCAGTCATCTTGTGAGCCAGTTGATGAAAAGAATATAGCTAGCTAAAGCATTTACTGCAAAATGACTGTACAATTGTGTAAGCTTGCCTTGCTTATATTTGCCATGCAGCTGAAGTAACATAGCTAGCTAATTATTTACTTGCTTATTGTATAGGATAAAAATAACTGTATGCCTATGGATGTGTAGCTAGCTACAGTATGTATCTATGAACCTCAGCTATCATAGTTGTTGTATCGACTTCAAGTCTGAATGGTATTAATGATGCCTATGGATTGAGTAGAATATAATAACTTTACTGTGCCAATGATGCAAGTTGTACATACATGTAGTTATTACCACACAATATCCCCACATTGCAGCCTGTACATTGAATATATTCACTGATCATGTACTCTTCCTTGGCAAATAAAGGTGCATTCGGAAGTACCCAGACCCCTTCCCGCAAAAATGTATGCACCTTTGAAGGTCCCCAAGAATACAGTGGCCTCTATCATTCTTAAATGGAAGAAGTTTGGAACCACCAAGACTCTTCCTAGAGCTGTCCACCTGGCCAAACTGAGCAATCGGGGGAGAGGGGCCTTGGTCGAGGGGGTGACCAAGAATCCAATGGTAACTCTAACAGAGCTCCAGAGATCCTCTGTGGAGATGGGAGAACCTTCCAGAAGGACAGCCATCTCTGCAGCACTCCACCATTCAGGCCTTTATGGTAGCGTAGCAAGACAGAAGCCACTCCTCTGTAAAAGCACATGACAGCCCGCTTGGAGTTTGCCAAAAGGCACCAAAATGATTCTCAGAACATGAGAAACAAGATTATCTGGTCTGATGAAGTCTGAATGCCAGGCGTCACGTCTGGAGGAAACCTGGTGCCATCCCCATGGTGAAGCATGGTGGTGACAGCATCATGCTGTGGGGATGTTTTTCAGCGGCAGAGACTGGAAGGATCGAGGGTAAGATGAACCGCACAAAATACAGAGAGATCCTTGATGAAAACCTGCTCCAGAACGCTCACCTTCCAATAGGACAACAACACTAAGCACACAGCCAAGACAACACAGGAGTGGCTTTGACTTGAACTTGAACCCAATCGAACATCTATGGAGAGACCTGAAAACAGCTCTGCAGCAACGCTCCCCATCCAACCTGACAAGAGCTTAAGAGGATCTGCTGAGAAGAAACTGCCCAAATACAGGTGTGCCAAGCTTGTAGCGTCATACCCAAGAAGACTCTAGGCTGTAATTACTGCCAAAAGTGTTTCACCAAAGTACTGAGTAAAGGGTCTGAATACCTAAGTAAATGTGATCTTTCTGGGTTTTTTTTATACATTTGCGGAAAAAAAGTGTAAAACCTGTGTTTGCTTTGTCATTATGGGGTATTGTGTGTAGATTGACGAGGACTTTTTAAAAATCCATTATAGCAACATAGAGGATTATTAAAGTTTGTAACCAATATTGTGTTTCTGTTCTGAAGCTTTTCCAACAGTCAGAGCCCAGAGTTGACATGCTGATCAACAGCGCTGGGGTCTACCAGTGTCTCCACACCAAGACGGAGGACGGCTTCAAGATGCATTTCAAGATGACAAGTCAAGTCACAATGGTGATTCCGCAACTACGGGCACTTCTATGTCCTCGGGTCAATTTTGGGGATTTTATAAAAAATTAAACAAATGTTTGTCACGCCCTGACCTTAGTTGTTTTGGTCAGGGTGTGACGAGGGTGATATGTGTTCACCCTGTCTAGGGTTTTTGTATGTTTATGGGGTTTATCGGGTCTAGGTGTTTTTATGTCTATGGTTGCCTAGATTGGTTCTCAATCAGAGGCAGCTGTTTATCGTTGTCTCTGATTGGGGACCATATTTAGGTAACCAAAATCCTTGGGTATTTCGTGGGTTATTGCTTATGTGTAGTTGCCCATATCTGCACTCTTTGTTCATAGCGTCTCGTTTGTGTTGTTGTTTAAGTGTTCTTCGTGTTCTAATCACGCTGCGCTTTACGACAAACGTGACAGAATAACCCACCAAACTAGGACCAAGCAGCGTGAAAAGGAGGAACAGCGATTAGTGGGGAAATGGACCTGGGAGGAGGTATTAGATTGAGCAGGACCCTGGACACAGCCGGGAGGAGTTAGAGGCAGCGAAAGCTGAACGGCGATACTACGAGGAGAAATACAGGAGAATAGAGGAACAGCGACGATATGAAGGTACACGGCTAGCACGGAAGCCCGAGAGGCAGCCCCGTGATTTTTCTTTTGGGGGGGGCACACAAGGAGATCGGCTGAGTCAGGTAGGAGACCTGAGCCACCTCCTCATGCTTACTGGTCAGGCACCGTGTAATACTGCTCTATGTTCTGGATCTGCAATGCGTCTCCACGGTCCAGTGTATCCTGTGTCTCCTCCCCGCACTCGCCCTGAGGTGCATGTCACCAGCCCAGTCTAGGTGTTTTTATGTCAATGGTTGCCTAGATTGGTTCTCAATCAGAGGCAGCTGTTTATCATTGTCTCTGATTGGGGACCATATTTAGGTAGCCATATTCCTTGGTTATTTAGTGGGTTATTGTCTATGTGTAGTTGCCTGTGTCTGCACTCGTTGTTCATAGTTTCTCGTTCGTTTTGGTTAGTTTGTTTAAGTGTTCATGTTCTTACTTCATTAAAAGAAGAATGTATTCTAATCACGCTGCGCTTTGGTCTCCTCTTTACGACGAACGTGAAAATATTTTTATGTTAAGTTCACACTGGAATCACCTCATACTTTTTTAAACACCTCTCTATCAAGTATTTTGGCTACTTTTCAGATGCATTTTATACCTCAATTTCCCTATTTTGCCCTTGTCCCTGACCCAGACTTAAGCTTCTACTATGTTTTTCTATGATAAATCAATTACACATGATATAATGTACTACATAAAAGGTCAATTAAATAAAATCTCTATTAATATTTATTGTGAGTATGCCCTTTATATTGTTTTTTACACAAAATATACCTGTCCTTAGGGAGTGGTTTCATTTCCACCACTGAGGACACATTCCTCATTGATAACGTTTTTTTTAAGAGAATGTTCATTTAGTTACCATGGAAACACATTGTGACACTGAAGCACATGGCTGCAGCGGACAGTTGTTCCAGATGTGATGTCCAGAAGTTGAAGAAAAATCGAGGTAAATATTGCTTCTGAAGAGAATATTTTATTTGTCAGTCATTTCCAAACAGGCTATAATTTCTTTAATTTGTGGTAGAACTTTTGAGAAAATTTTATATTTTATGTATTTAGTGTAAACAATGTGCTAGCTGTAATACTAATCAAAGCATGCTAAGCAGTCTATTAATTTTCTCCAGATACTGTAGAAGTGTCATTTCCATCAAACTTAAGTGTGGTGGAAATGAGACAAATCCATGATCATATTCGTATTTACCTTAAGTTCATTTAAACATGTTTTAAATTTATTTAATCTAGAAAATGCCCAAGGTGAAAACAAACTAGTATTTGTCTTTATTTTTAGAAGATGCCACATAAAACAGCACAGAGGTCACAGACATATAGAAACAACATAAAAAAAGTATCCTATATGATACGTGGAACATCTGCAAAAAGACAGGGAGAGATACTGGAAGAAAAAAGAGAAGTGAAGTCTATCTCTGAGCTTACAAAGCGAGAACAAAGAAGCAACAGAAGGGAATGGAAATAGAAGACAGATTTGAAAGAGAACAGTTGCAATGGAGACCTACCTATCAGGCAACACACCACCTCAGTCACCAGATGACTTGCAGCCAGAACATGAGGCTAACATAACTTCCCCTAATTTACCTGCCCCAGATGCACACCCTGATACCCCTTCCTCATCGTCTGCTACAGCAATGAGAAGTCGAATACTTTCTGGAAGGAAAAAGGTTGGAAGAGGTCGCTCAAAAGCATACAGAGATCTTAGTATGTCAAACTAGATAATGCTTTATGGAAAGCTGAAAAATACAAAAAAAAGTTTGATCGACTGATGAACGAAATGGAGAGACTCCCCAAAGACAAAACAGCAAATGAAGGGAACTCCAAAGAACTTGAGGAGGATTTTAATGTTTCAAAATGGCATCATTGCAGAGTTAAAACAACCGTATAAAACAATGTGCAGTGCCAAGGACAAACAAGTGGCTTAAAAAATGCTCAGAGGCAACATCCTGAGAAAGTATGGCCTGGTCAGAGCCACAAACAGAAAATTTGGATTTTCAGCAAAAGGGCAATTGAAAACAGGCCATCAAGACTTCTATACTCCAGGAAAAATCAGTGTAACAGAATTAGCACTGCCACAGAAGAGAAAATCACTAGAATATTTGAACTTGATGACAACAGCAGAGCAACAACAGGGAAAAAGGACACTAATGAGGAACAAGAAAGAAAAAGCAGAAACGTTTCTTGAATGGCACAATTCAGAAACTTTATCAGAAGTTTAAGAGGGAATATTCAGTAATTCAAATTTCCTACTGTGAATTCTACAAAATACGTCCTTTTTGGGTTGTCAAGCCAACAGTCCAGGATAGGGACACATGCCTCTGCAAAACCCACGCCAACCTCCAGTTCATGGCGGACAAACTACAGTATCAAAAAGTGATCAGCTGCAGCAACATTAAGAAAGTTTTTGAGTCTTTGTGTTGTGAGAACCTGAAGAAAGAGTGCATGTATAGAGAGTTCTCCCTTTGCCAAGCAAAAGAGCTTAAAACATCTGACTTTGATGCTGGTGAGCAGACATGGTGGTTTGAGTGGAAAAACAAAGCTGAAGAGAGAGAGAAGAAAAACAAAGAGGGAAACATGGAGAAGTTCACTGTACATTTGACAGTAAAATAAAAGTTGTGGCACACTGCACATTCTATTGGAGGACTTCTCCAAAAGGATTGAAAGAGAAGTTGGGGAAACACGTGTACAACATTCGACACCAATATTCCAAACTGAGAGAACTAAAAGAGAATCTGGGGAAAGAGGAAATCATTGTGCATATTGACTTTGCAGAGAACTACCTGTGTAAATGGCCAATGAGAGATGACATTATATGGTACAGACCACAGCATGTGCTTGGACTTGTTCCTGAGCCCCATAAGCATTAGATAAACTTGGAAACTCATTATACAGTACATAGAAAGCAGGGCATAAAATCATACATTTAATGAAACATGTGTGGCTTTCAATTAACTTTTCCCTCTATATATGTG
This sequence comes from Oncorhynchus mykiss, assembly GCF_057628025.1. Classification (NCBI taxonomy): domain Eukaryota; kingdom Metazoa; phylum Chordata; class Actinopteri; order Salmoniformes; family Salmonidae; genus Oncorhynchus; species Oncorhynchus mykiss. Next base: position 47,358,909 of record NC_143046.1, read on the forward strand.
CTAGAATTTATATTTGTAGCATCAAAGTGTAGTCAAAGACAACACATTGTTCTCATGTTGAAAAGGTGCTAGTTCCAGTGTTTTGGGAATCTTACTTTGTCTTATAGTAATAAAATGTTTAACAATGGTGGTTGTTCAAAATGTTTGCAATAAGATATTTTTTTTACATAGATGTCATTTCCACCACACCTTATCATTTCCACCACAACCCATATTTTTTAGGTAAATGAGTATATTGTATACAACATTTATTTGGTTTAGATATAGAAATCATATGGTTGTTATCATAATCTCACAAAAAGGTTGGGTGGAAATATCTTATTTTTCATGATAAATAAATGTTTTCAGCTGTCACCAAGGCAAGTTTATACATTCAGGCGTTGTGTTGAATTATTAACATTAGGAAAACCTTCAAAATCACTTAAAATAATATTCAATACAAGTTCATGTAGAAATGTATAAGAAATCCATTATACATCAATTGTGATATTTCATTTTCAACTAAAATGGATGTTTAACGACGTGATGGAAATGACATTTGTCTATGGCTGTCTGGGAAAAAATGACAAAAATATATACATTCCTGAATAGTATGATCACAGCTATTATCAGATATATTTTAGAGACAAATCAAAGACAAGTAGAATACTGGTAAAATGGTGTTGGAATAAGTTTTAATTTCTGAAAGTTTGCACGGCCAAAGTGCCCGAAGTTGCAGAATCACCCATTAACTGAAACATACCATCACCACATGAAACATTATACTATATCATGCTGCAAGGGTTTCTATCAATGTTAACGGGAATTGTAGATAACTCTTGAATTAGAACTATCACTGTGATTATCAGTACATTTTGAGATAAGTGTTGTGATCAGCATAATTCTTATGTACAAAACTATGAATAGCAAGCTAGTATGAACATACTTTAAATAGCCTAAGCACAATGGATCAGTCATGCCAAATTATCATGTTTGAAATAACTGTAATTCATGCCTCTTTTGATGAATACAGGGTGATGCCACGTTTGTGATATGTAGCCTAATATTTCAATGATCAGTTTGAGTAGTTTTAAACCTGTGGTGCACTGACTGAAGCTACATGATTTCCTTGCATATCATTGTTGATTTGCTTTCTCCATTTCAAACTGCTCTGTGCTTGATGGTAGTGATGAGCCTAGCCAAATAACTTCCACAAAGCTTTGGTACAATGTAGCCTTTCCTCTCACTTTAGGTCAACCAACAATTACAACGTCTATGCATAAAATTCAAGCCTATTGACCAATTGGTTCGCACACACAAATATGAGAGAGAACAACAACACATTTTTTTATAAATAGTTTATTTTAAATGCTTTTTTACAGCAGGCAGGGGGTGCATTCAGTATGTAGCAACTTCAGTGTGTTCGTTTTCTGTTAGCATATAGTTAGTTATCCATTGACCTTTTTCGGAAATGGAAAAGTCTCAACCTTTCTCAGGGATGAGTTCATATTGGATTGTTTTCCTCTGCAGAATTACAATGGCCCATAATTGTCTGTTTCATAATTGAATAATGCGTATGGACTGGCTTCATTTACAGACTCACTTTGGAGAGAAAAATGGTTCATAAATCGATGTCATTTTAGAGGTCAGTTAGGCCCTAATCAGCCATGCTAGTTGTATTCAGTAAATTATAATGCATAGTAATTACTCAGGAATGTTTTCTCTTCATATTAACGGTAGATTAACCGCTTCTTTCCAAATGAAAATGGTAGCAAGACCCCAGATTTGTAATGCATTTCCCACCTGCAACTTCCATTAGGGGCATTTTCTGGATCATTTAGTGGGATCCCCGACAAGCCTGAAAACAACTCAGATCCAAGTGTATAGCGGAGTTTATCCGATCCATCTTTCTCGCCAAGAAAAGGAAGTCTCAGGGCATTTCTCATGGAAGCTGAAGCTTGTTTGTTTAACAAATAAAGAAAATGAAACTGATTTCGTAAGGTAATGAGGCATACCGCATTGGTGCCACATAAGTGGAGGTAATCTATCGATCACATAAGTGTTGCAATTCCTTATTGTGTGATTTACAGTTTATGCTTTATGTAAGCATTGACATTATTAGGCTGCAGTCTTCATTTTAGTCACATAATCCCACTGATATTGAATAACTACCATTGTTTCTGTCTCACTACATACATTTTTTTTATTCAGTCATGAATTCATGCTGGACGTGGCCCCTAAAATTAAAATAATGGTATCTACTATATTGCCTTGCTCGCTTGTTGTACACAAAGTGAAAGCACTTGGAAATCAGAGTGCCTGTCAGATTTGAGACAACATTTCTGGGGGACAGGGTTTTATTGACCTAGCCTAGTGTAACTGGTAGGAGGGAGTCTGCTTTGACAATGCAACTACAAACTTGTTCCCTTCCTTAGACAGGGCCTGTGGTTCCCAACCCGGGTGTTTTTGTTTATCCCAGATATCCAGCTGGAAGGAGGATATAGGACAGTTTTGATGTTCTATAATGAAGTCACTAGCGTAGCACACACTGAACAAAAATCTGAAAGAAATCGATCAATAGAAAAATTCATTAGGCCCCAATCTATTGACTTCACATGACTAGCAATGCAGACATACATCTGTTGGTAAGATACCCCAGAAAATGTAGGGATGTGGATCAGAAAACCAGTCAGTATTTGGTGTGACCACCATTTGCCTCATGAAGTGCATAGAGAGCATAGAGTTGATCAGGCTGTTGATTGTGGCCTGTGGAATGTTGTCCCACTCCTCAATGGCTGTGCGACGTTGCTGGATATTAGCGGCAACTGGAACACGCTGTCGTATACGTAGTATTCCAAACATGCTCAATGGGTAACAAATTTGGTAAGTTTGCAGGCCATGGAAGAACTGGGCCATTTTCAGCTTCCAGGAATTGTGTACAGATCCTTGCGACATGGGGAAGTGCATTTTCAAACAACTACCTCTTTCCCTACTGTATTTATTTTATTTATTTATTTATATATTTTGCTCCTTTGCACCCCATTATTTTTATTTCTACTTTGCACATTCTTCCACTGCAAATCTACCATTCCAGTGTTTTTCTTGCTATATTGTATTTACTTCTCACCTCATTTTCTCACATCGTGTATAGACTTGTTTCTACTGTATTATTGACTGTATGTTTGTTTTACTCCATGTGTAACTCTGTGTCGTTGTATGTGTCAAACTGCTTTGCTTTATCTTGGCCAGGTCGCAATTGTAAATGAGAACTTGTTCTCAACTTGCCTAACAGGTTAAATAAAGGTGAAATAGAAAAATAAATAAAAAATTCATGCTGAAAACATTAGGTGGCGGATGTCGGCGGATTTGGCATGGCAATGGGCCTCAGGATCTCGACACGGTATCTCTGTGCATTCAAATTGCCATTGATATAATGCAATTGTGTTCCCATACCATAACCCTACCGACACCATGGGGTACTCTGTTCACAACATTGACATCAGTAAACCGCTCGCCCACACAACTCCATAAACGCTGTCTGCTATCTGCCTGGTACAGTTGAAACCAGGATTCATCAGTGAGGAGCACACTTCTCCAGCGTGACAGTGGCCATAGAAGGTGAGCATTTGCCCACTGAAGTCAGTTACGATGCTGAACTGCAGTCTGGTTAAGACCCTGGTGAGGACGTTGAGCACGCAGAGGAGCTAACCTGAGACGGTTTCTGAAATTGTTCGGTTGTGCAAACCCATCGTTTCATCAGCTGTCCGAGTGGTGGGTCTCAGACGATCGATGTGGAGGTCCTGGGCTAGCGTGGTTACACATGGTCTGCGGTTGTTATGCCAGTAGGATGTACTGCCAAATTCTCTAAAACGTGGTAGAAAAACTTAAAATTCTTTGGCAACAGATCTGGTGGACATTCGGGCAGTCAGCATGCCAGTTTCCCTCCTCACTTCGACCCCACCCCGAATTGATTTCTTTCCTGAACCAACACTTGTACCTGACTACCCCATTTCTAGCGGACTTTTCTAATAACTACTTTATTGAGGAAAGTCCTGTGCCTGTGATATGTGGTTGTCCCACCTAGCTATGTTAAGATGAAAGGACTAACTGTAAGACGCTCTGTATAATAGTGTCTGCTAAATGACTCAAATATAAATAAAAAATGTAACTGCACCCTCCCTCAAAACTTGAGATCTATAGCATTGTGTTGTGTGACACAACTGCACATTTTAGAGTGGCCTTTTATTGCCCCCAGCACAAGGTGAACCTGTGTAATGATCATGCTGTTATTCAGCTTATTGATATTCCACACATATGGAACATATTTTATTTCAGCTCAAGAAACATGGGACAAAAACATATACACACACATACGTTACTGACCGGCTCGATTCGGTCTTTTGTAGCAACATTTGAAATTGTGTTCTTTACATTGGATAAAAGTATGACTACTAGAAAATGCTATGTCATACACTACAGTTGAGTAACAGTGGAAAAGTAATTCTGCTTTGAAAGTTGATCAATTTGTAACCCCACTTTGAGAAAATGGCCCTTGAATATTTTGATGTACCTACTGGTGAGCTCTTTGTCTACACCCATCCACTCGTTTAAGCCTTAGCCCCACCCATCTTTTTAAGGATTCACATGTGAGGCCATGTGCTAAACAGAGTGAGTAAGATAGTTCTAAGCAACCAAAGACTAAGACTAAATGATTGAATTCAGAAATATTAGATTGAGCAATGTCGAAGTGGCAGTGACTAAAATACAGTATATACATATGCATTAAGCAGTATTTAAACATTATTAAAGTGGCCAGTGATTCCAAGTCTATGTAGTGTGGAGAACAAGTATTTGATACACTGCCGATTTTTCAGGTTTTCCTACCTCCAAAGCATGTAGAGGTCTGTCATTTTTATCATAGGTACACTTCAACTGTGAGAGACAGAATCTAAGACAAAAATCCAGAAAATCACATTGTATGATTTTTAAGTAATTCATTTGCATTATATTGCTTGACATAAGTATTTGATCACCTACCAACCAGTAAGAATTCCGTCTCTCACAGACCTGTTAGTTTTTCTGTAAGAATCCCTCCTGTTCTCCACTCATTACCTTTATTAACTGCACCTGTTTGCACCACTCGTTACCTGTATAGAAGACACTTGTCCACACACTCAATCAAACAGACTCCAACCTCTCCACAATGGCCAAGACCAGAGAGCTGTGTAAGGACATCAGGGATAAAATTGTAGACCTGCACAAGGCTGAGGTGGGCTACAGGACAATAGGCAAGCACCTTGGTGAGAAGGCAACAACTTTTGGCGCAATTATTAGAAAATGGAAGAAGTTCAAGATGACGGTCAATCACCCTCGGTCTGGGGCTCCATGCAAGATCTCACCTCGTGGGGCATCAATGATCATGAGGAAAGGTGAGGGATCAGCCCAGAACTACACGGCAGGTCAATGACCTGAAGAGATGGTTTGCCAGTTTGCCAATGACCATCTGGATGATCCAGAGGAGGAATGGGAGAAGGTCATGTGGTCTGATGAGACAAAAATATCGCTTTTTGGTCTAAACTCCACTCACCGTGTTTGGAGGAAGAAGAAGGATGAGTACAACCCCAAGAACACCATCCCAACTGTGAAGCATGGAGGTGGAAACATCATTCTTTGGGGATGTTTTTCTGCAAAGGGGACAGAACGACTAAACCGTATTGAGGAGAGGATGGATGGGGCCATGTATCGCGAGATCTTGGCCAACAACCTCCTTCCCTCAGTAAGAGCATTGAAGATGGGTCGTGGCTGGGTCTTCCAGCATGACAATGACCCGAAACACACAGCCAGGGCAACTAAGGAGTGGCTCCGTAAGAAGCATCTCAAGGTCCTGGAGTGGCCTAGACAGTCTCCAGACCTGAAACCAATAGAAAATATTTGGAGGGAACTGAAAGTCCGTATTGCCCAACGACAGCCCCAAAACCTTAAGGATCTGGAGAAGGTCTGTATGGGGGAGTGGGCCAAAATCCCTGCTGCAGTGTGTGCAAACCTGGTCAAGAACTACAGGAAACGTATGATCTCTGTAATTGCTAACAAAGGTTTCCGTTCCAAATATTAAGTTCTTCTTTTCTGATGTATCAAATCCTTATGTCATGCAATAAAATACAAAACAATTACTTAAAAATCATACAATGTTATTTTGGGGATTTTTGTTTTAGATTCCATCTCTCACAGTTGAAGTGTACCTATGAAAAAATTACAGACCTCTACATGCTTTGTAAGTAGGAAAACCTACAAAATTGGCAGTGTATCAAATACTTGTTCCCCCCACTGTATATAGGGTAGCATAACCGGTTGGAAGCCGGCTAGTGATGGCTATAGTCTGATGGCATTTGAGATAGAAGCTGTTTTTCAGTCTCTCTGTCCCAGCTTTGATGCACCTACACTGACCTCGCCTTCTGAAAGATAGCGGGGTGAACAGGATGTGGCTTGGGTGGTTGATGTTATTGATGATCTTTTTGGCCTTTCTGTGACATCGGGCACTAATTGAAGTTTATTTAATGCTTTATCCAGGTAGCCGGAAAGTAGAGCATTGCAGTAGTCTAACCTAGAAGTAGCAAAATAATGGATACATTTTTCTGCATCATTTTTGGACAGAAAGTTTCAAATTTTTGCAATGTTACTTGGATGGAAAAAAGCTGTCCTTGAAACAGTCTTGATATGTTCGTCAAAAGACACATCAGGGTCCAAAGTAATGTCGAGGTCCCTCACAGTTTTATTTGAGACGGCTGTACAACCATCAAGATTAATTGTCAGATTCAACAGAAGATCTCTTTGTTTCTTGGGACCTAGAACAAGCATCTCTGTTTTGTACGAGTTTAAAAGTAGAACGTTTGCAGTCATCCACTTCCTTATGTCTGAAACACAGGCTTCTAGCTAGGGCAATTTTAGGGCTTCACCATGTTTCATTGAAATATACAGCTGTGTGTCATCCGCATAGCAGTGAAAGTTAACATTATGTTTTCGAATGACATCCCCAAGAGGTAAAATATATAGTGAAATCAATAGTGGTCCTAAAACGGAACCTTGAGGAACACCGAAATGCACAGTTGATTTGTGGACAAACCATTCAAAGAGGCAAACTGATATCTTTCCGACAGATAAGATCTAAACCAGGCCAGAACTTGTCCGTGTAGACCAATTTGGGTTTCCAATCTGTCCAAAAGAATGTGGTGATCGATGGTATCAAAAGCAGCACTAAGGTCTAGGAGCACGAGGACAGATACAGAGCCTCGGTCTGAAGCCATTAAAAGGTAATTTACCACCTTCACAAGTGCAGTCTCAGTGCTATGATGGGGTCTAAAACCAGACTGAAGCATTTCATATACATTGTTTGTCTTCAGGAAGGCAGTGAGTTGCTGCGCAACAGCTTTTTCTAAACTTTTTGAGAGGAATGGAAGATTCGATATAGGCCGATAGTTTTTTATATTTTCTGGGTCAAGGTTTGGCTTTTTCAAGGGAGGCTTTATTTCTGCCACTTTTAGTGAGTTTGGTACACATCTGGTGGATAGAGAGCCGTTTATTATGTTCAACATAGGAGGGCCAAGCACAGGAAGCAGCTCTTTCAGTAGTTTAGTTGGAATAGGGTCCAGTATGCAGCTTGAAGGTTTAGAGATCATGATTATTTTCATCATTGTGTCAAGAAATATAGTATTAAAACACTTGAGTGTCTCTCTTGATCCTAGGTCCTGGCAGTTGTGCAGACTCAGGACAACTGGGCTTTGAAGGAACACAGATTTAAAGAGGAGACCGTAATTTGCTTTCCCTCAAAGAAGTTCATGAATTTATTACTGCTGAAGTGAAAACCCTGGATTGTTCTTATTTTCCTCAATTAAGTTGGAAAAATGATCGAGCAGCAGTGAGGGCTGTTCGATACTGCATGGAACTGTATTTCCAAGCTAGTCGGAAGACTTCCAGTTTGGTGTGGCACCATTTCCGTTCCAATTTTCTGCAAGCATGCTTCAGAGCTCGGGTACTTTATGTATACCAGGGAGCTAGTTTCTTATGACAAATGTTTTTAGGGGTGCAACTGCATCTAGGGTATTCCGCAATGTTAAATTGAGTTCCTCAGTTAGGTGGTTAAATAATTTTTGTCCTCTGATGTCCTTGGGTAGGCAGAGGGAGTCTATAAGGGCATCAAGGAATCTTTTGGGATGTCTGAGAATTTATAGCAAGACTTTTGATGCCCCTTGGTTGGGGTCTGAGCAGGTTATTTGTTGCAATTGCAAACGTAACAAAATGGTGGTCCGATAGTCCAGGATTATGAGGAAAAACATTAAGATCCACAACATTTATTCCATGTGACAAAACCAGGTCCAGAGTATGACTGTGACAGTGAGTAGGTCCAGAGACATGTTGGACAAAACCCACTGAATCGATGATAGCTCCGAAAGCCTTTTGGAGTGGGTCTGTGGACTTTTCCATGTGAATATTATCTGCTATGACTACAAGGTCCGATAGGAATTCAGGGAACTTAATGAGGAACGCTGTATATGGTCCAGGAGGCCTGTAAACAGTGAAAAAGTGATTGAGTAGGCTTCATAGATTTCATGACTAAAAGCTCAAAAGACGAAAAAGTCATTTTTTGTATTGAAATTTGCTATCGTAAATGTTAGCAACACCTCCGCCTTTGCGGGATGCCCGGAGGATATGGTCACTAGTGTAACCAGGAGGTGAGGCCTCATTTAACACAATAATTTAATCAGGCTTAAGCCATGTTTCAGTCGGGCCAATCACATTAAGATCAGTGATTAGTTAATTGACTCTAACTGCCTTTGAAGTAAGGGATCTAACATTATGTAGCCCTATTTTGTGAGGTATCACGATCTCTTTCAATAATGGCAGGAATGGCAGAGGTCTTTATCCTAGTGAGATTGCTAAGGCGAACACCGCCATGTTTAGTTTTGCCCAACCTAGGTCGAGGCACAGACACGGTCTCAATGGGGATAGCCGAGCTGACTACACTGACTGTGCTAGTGGCAGACTCCACTAAACTGGCAGGCTGGCTAACAGCCTGCTGCCTGGCCTGCACCCTATTTAATTGTGGAGCTAGAAGAGTTAGAGCCCTGTCTTCGGTAGCATTTTCCTCAAATTTGCTTTGTTAAAATCCCAAGCTACAATAAATCCGGCCTGGGGATATGTGGTTTCCAGTTTGCATAAAGTATAGTGTAGATCTTTGAGGACCGTTGTGGTATCGGCTTGAGGGGGAATATGCACGGCTGTGACTATAACCGAAGAGAATTCTCTTTGGAGGTAGTACGATTGGCATTTGATTGTGAGGTATTCTAGGTCGGGTAAACAAAAAGGAGTTTATGTATGTTATCACAATCACACCATGAGTAGTTATTCATAAAACATACCCCCGCCTTTCTTCTTCCTGGAGAGTTCTTTATTCCTGGCTGTATGGACAGGGACAGTGTATCCCGAGAGAGCCATGTTTCCGTGAAACAGAGTATGTTGATTAAAAAAAACGGACAGCAACTGGTCGAATGGTATGGCCAAACGATGAGCAAACAACTGCTTCAGTGAACGTGCCAAGAAAATACACAGATGCCGTCACTGTTTCGACGTACGATTTGAAACACAGTTCATTTTTCTCACTGTTTTTAAAGGCAAGTCTAAGGAAAACATGCAGCCATTTTTTTACGTATGTCTTTTGCAACATTATTCAATGATACAGTGGCTATTCACACGTGAAATGTGTCGATTTTCCTAAGTATGAGAGACAAGCATTGCCTAAATCAAGCTGATAACTTGGGATGTACTCAGGAAAAACAGACATGGAACTGGAAGAGGTGATATAGCGAAGTTGCACAACATTGGCACTGTGCGTCAGCATGTGGGTGCTTGATATAGCTAAGCATGCAATCAGTAGAGCAGAATGAAAGCACTCTGCAATTCTCTGCCCACTAATTGCAGTTGCAAATAAGTGTAGTGAACCTTCTACCAATGTAGTTTTCTCCTTCTCAATTATTAACTTATCCTCTAGCACTTAGCCATCCCGGATCCGGCATCGTGAATACAGCCTCAAGCTCATTACCATAACGCAACGTTAACTATTCATGAAAATCGCAAATGAAATGAAATAAATATGCTAGCTCTCAAGCTTAGCCTTTTGTTAACAACACTGTCATCTCAGATTTTCAAAATATGCTTCTCAACCATAGGAAAACAATAATTTGTGTAACAGTAGCTAGCTAGCGTAGCATTTAGCGTTAGCATTAGCGTTAGCATTCAGCAGGCAACATTTTCACAAAAACCAGAAAAGCATTCAAATAAAATAATTTACCTTTGAAGAACTTCAGATGTTTTCAATGAGGAGACTCTGTTAGATAGCAAATGTTAAATTTTTCCTGAAAGATTGTTTGGTGCGTCACGTTTTGCTACCAAAAAAAATAATATCGACTGAAACATGGCAAACGTTGTTTAGAACCAATCCTCAAGGTGTTTTTCACATATCTCTTCGATGATATATCGTTCGTGGAAGTGTGCTTTCTGTCCTGAATCCCAGGAGAAAATGACCGCACCTGAAGATTACGCACCAATTTAGACAAAGGACACCGGGCGGACCCCTGGAAAATGTAGTCTCTCGCCAATGATATGCCTACAAATACGTCACAATGCTGCAGACATCTTGAAGAAACGACAGAAAGCGCAGGCTCGTTCCTGGTGCATTCACAGCCATATAAGGAGACATTGGAAAACAGAGCTTCAGAAATTCTGCTCATTTCCTGTTTGAAGTTTCATCTTGGTTTCGCCTGTAGCATGAGTTCTGTGGCACTCACAGATAATATCTTTGCAGTTTTGGAAACGTTAGACTGTTTTCTTTCCAAAGCTGTCAATTATATGCATAGTCAAGCATCTTTTCGTGACAAAATATTGCGCTTAAAACGGCACGTTTTTTATCCAATAATGAAATAGCGCCCCCATAGACTCAACTGGTTTTAAACAAACTTTTTACCCATACTTGTCATAGACATGCACATTTACTGACAGTGTAGACAAGTAAATCTGAATTTCTTGAGATTCAAAAAGGTGTTCCTCAGAGTACAATTTTGGGTCCAATATTGTTCACTTTGTATATTAATGACACTGTTAATACTTGTAACATTCATCTCTGTGCAGATGACAGTTTGTATTCCTGTGCAGCAGGCCATTCGTGAAATTCAGCATGACTTTGATTCAATTCAGAAATCACAATACAAGTAAAACTAAGCTCATGCCATTCTCTAGGTCACTAAATGTTGACCCTGAGGACCTGCATATTTGCGCTATAAATGGAGCCCAAATTGAGCTTGTTTCTCAATATAAGTACCTGGGTGTCTGGATTGATGACAAGTTGTCCTTCGTAACGAATGTAAAAAATCGGACTTAGAAGCTAAGAACAATGACAGTTTTTTTATACCGAAATAAATCATGCCTTTGTTCAAACAACACTACTCCCTGTATTGGATTTTGGTGATATTGTTAACATGCATGCGGCAACCACGGACGCAGTCTACCATTCAGCAATACGTTTTATCACAGGGGACAATTTTAGGACTCATGACTGTAGTCTGTATAACAATGTGGGATGGACCTCTGTCTGTAAGACGAGCTGCATTCTCTTTTATTTATTTAGAAAGCAATCTTACAGAAACTCCCTCTACTGTATATGTAACATCATTAATTAAGAATAAGAATCATAAGTTACCAAACCCGTTCACAGGAATGGATAACACTATAGATCCCTCCAGTCTCCACAGATTTGGGAAAATCTGTTTTGCCCCTAATTTGTGCTGAATTATATTGTTTTACTCATCGTGTTTGTTTTAATATTCAGTTTTTATTGTAATGTGTACAAAGCTCAACATGAATAAAGGTTAAATGAAAAAATAAACATGTTTCTACATTGCTGCTTAATTAAGGGACCAGGCGAACGTCAATGAAGGGGTATGTAGAGACCTCAATTGAAAAAAATAATGAAGGAAAAACCAAACAGCATTTTACAAGAAACATAACATGCTACAATTGTTTTTCGAATTTTAACCCTGGAGGGTTATTTTTGGGTGACTTACAAAATGGTAAAGGACTCTTGGAAGGTAAATTAGTGTTCCAAGCCCTCATTGGAGAATCTACACCAATACCCAATGACCTCTAACAGAAACACTAATACAATGCAAAGAAAGAACAAAATTATCGAAAGAGGGTCAAGGGGTCGAGGCTGCAGAAATGATTTTGGTTTTTGATAGTAAGACCTCAAAATGGTGACGACCATGCAAACACACAGGCTATAAAATGCAAAACCGAATGCCTATTATTGAGAAACTGTTAACACATTTCTTAAAACATTCGATAGACCTAGGTTTTTCAAGGCTGACATACAGACCCGGATTGAATGACATGGATCAAATCAGGTTGATTAATTAAGATAGTTAATGTATTACTAGTTAAATCTACTAAAAGGCAACTAGACATGGCTTGAGAATGTTATTTACAGGCTAAACATCACATACAGTGGCCTGCGAAAATATTCACAACCCTGGAATTAAAGTATATTTTTTGGGCGGGGGTTGTGTCATTTGATTTACACAACATGCTTACCACTTTGAAGATGCAAAATATTTTTTATTGTGAAACAAGCAAGAAATAAGACACAAAAAAAACAGAAAACTTGAGCGTGCATAACTATTCAACCCCCCCAAAGTCAATACTTTATAGAGCAAACTTTTGCAGAAATTACAGCTGCAAGTCTCTTGGGGTATGTCTCTATAAGCTTGGCACATCTAGCCAATGGGATTTTTGCCCATTCTTCAAGGCAAAACTGCTCCAGCTCCTTCAAGTTAGATGGGTTCTGCTGGTGTACAGCAATCTTTGTCATATACCACAGATTCTCAATTGGATTGGGGTCTGGGCTTTGACTAGGCCATTCCAAGACATTTTAATGTTTCCCCTTAAACCACTCGTGTGTTGCTTTAGCAGTATGCTTACGATCATTGTCCTGTTGGAAGGTGAATCTCCGTCCAAGTCTCAAATCTCTGGAAGACTGAAACAGGTTTCCCTCAAGAATTTCCCTGTATTTAGCTCCATTCTTCATTCCTTCAATTCTGACCAGTCTCCCAGTCCCTGCTGATGAAAAACATCCCCAAAACATGATGCTGCCACCACCATGCTTTACTCTGGGGATGACATTCTCGGGGTGATGAGAGGTGTTGGGTTTGCGCCAAAAACTGTTTATCTTCACAGCCAAAAAGCTTACTTTTAGTCTCATCTGACCAGAGTACCTTCTTCCATATGTTTGGGGAGTCTGCCACATGCCTTTTGGCAAACACTTTAAGCAATTGCTTTTTTCTGGCCACTCTTCTATAAAGCCCAGCTCTGTGTAGTGTACGGCTTAAAGTGGCCCTATAGACAGATACTCCAATCTCCGCTGTGGAGCTTTGCAGCTCCTTCAGGGTATCTTTGGTCTCTTTGTTGCCTTTCTGTTAAATGCCCTCATTTCCTGGTCTGTGAGTTTTGGTGGGTGGCCCTCTCTTTGGCAGGTTTGTGGTGCCATATTCTTTCCATTTTTTAATAATGGATTTAATGGTGCTCAGTGGGATGTTCAAAGTTTCTGATATTTTTTTATAACCCAACCCTGATCTGTACTTCTCCACGACTTTGTCCCTGACCTGTTTGGAGAGCTCCTTGGTCTTCATTGTGCCACTTGCTTGGTGGTTCCCCTTACTTAGTGGTGTTGCAGACTCTGGGTCTTTCGGAACAAGTGTATATATACTGAGATCATGTGACAGATCATGTGACACTTAGATTGCACACAAGTGGACTTTATTAAACTAATTATGTAACTTCTGAAGGTAATTGGTTGCACCAGATCTTATTTTGGGGCTTCATAGCAAAGGGGGTGAATACATGTGTACCACCACTTTTCCATTTTCAAAATGAATTTTTTGAAACAAGTAATTTTTTTCATTTCACTTACACAAAATAGTCCAATTTGGTTATGTCCATTCCATGAAATCCAAATAAAAATCTATTTAATTTACAGATTGTAATTCAACAAAATAGGAAAAAGGGGGATGTGTCACGCCCTGATCTTAGTTATTTGTTTTCTTAATTATGTTGGTTAGGTCAGGCTGTGACAAAGTTGGTTGGTTTAGTTTTTGTATTGTCTTGGTGTTTTACCCTGTCTATGGGGTTTTGTATATCTATGGGGTTTAGTATGTCTAGGTATATGTAGGTCTATGGTGGCCTGAATTGGTTCCCAGCTGTTTATCGTTGTCTCTGATTGGGGATCCTATTTAGGTTGTCATTTTCCATTTTGGTTTTGTGAGTTATTGTCTATGTGTAGTTGCCTCTTAGTACGTGTGGCTTATAGCGCCACGTTTAGTGTTCTTCGTGTAAATAAAGAAGAATGTATTCTTATCACGCTGCGCCTTGGTCACCTCGTTACGACGAAAGTGACAGGATGAATACTTTTGCAAGGCACTGTACATGTTCAAAGAGCTTTTGTCCCTTACATAACATATTCATCTTATACTTGGGTATTTATTGCTCGTGCTCAACAATACATTCATACTGGATAGTCCATAATCAACAGTTCGCATTTTAGCCAGCAAATGCAAACATACCTTAATTTTGCCCAGGGACCTCGTTCTACGCATGAAATTCAGATCCTTTCCATTGCCTTCCTGTAGTGCTGTAATTATTGTGACATGCAGGGTCAAAGTAGCTAATGACATGCTATTTGAGGCACTCGGTCTGGCAATAATAACTGCCAAGGGACCTACATTTGAGCTATTGCCTCTAACTCGAAGCAGGCCCCTTCATCAAAACATTTGATGCTAGACATGATTGTTTCAGATATGAGTGCAGTCTGCAACCGAGTCCTTATGAGGGGTGATGAAAATATGAATGGAATGTGTGGACTGTAATGACTGCTTATTGTTGCAAACAATTGCATTTCACAACAATCACTATAAAGAGAAACATGTTAGCCTTAAATATTGAGCAGCATTGCCAGAGGGCAGAGGTATGTTTGTGACAGTAGATAAACATAGTAAAAAACACACAACATACAGTATATAAAACAGAACAACCCTGACATCCCACATTTCAATCTAATCTGGTACAGGTTGCTATGATTAGATGATAAATGAGATCATGTAATATCAGAGTTACAGGCCTAAGCCCCTACAACACATTGGGAGACCCCGCTGGAAGCTTCTCTTCAGTGGTCGAAGACGCTGGTCAGACCTTCAGAGACGGCCTTAAGAGGGTACAAATAACTTTTCCATGTAGCCGAGTTAACACCAGCAGCAACATGTTTTGTCTTTCTCCGTAAGTACAGTCTGTTGGTGCCTGCATTGTGTCAACTCTTACACCAAAATGTGCTAGAGTAACTACTTGCACAGTTAATAGACCAAGCGTCCTGGACCCGGTTTACCAATAGCGGTGGAATTTAAGATTATGAGCAATGTTCCTTCTAAACTGCGCAATACTCCCCAGACTGCTGCACAGCTCCATCGGGACAGCTCTGCAAAATAAATATTGCTTCAGCCCACAGAGAGAAGACCACTCAACTTTCTAGTTTTCCCTGTTAGTGTTAACTATCAACGTTTACCTTGGCAATTGTGATCGAATCAACGCATATTTAGTTGTAGGATCGGAGTAGGACTCTACTGCATTGACATGCATGACTCAGCCCATACTCTACACAGTCCTGGCATAACCAATCAGAGCTGCAGTAGGCCAATATGCAAATAGACCATTTCCATATATGGATCTGTGCTATTTTCATTGATCTGGACTGTGTTTACAGCTGTGATCTTGAGTAGATGTGTTTGTTTTGAGATCAAAGCGAGAGCTGCATGTAGCCACATGTGCAAATTTTTTTCATATCCTTAGTTAGAGTTATTAACCCAATTATAGATCATTTGTAGTCAGCAATATGGGAGGGATTACTTCCAACAAGAGCACAAAACATGTACATTTCTAGATGTCTTTGAAAAGTGAGTGAGGTAAAGAGTGTTTTTTGTTATAATTATTTTTTACCACCTTTTTTGGGGGGCAGCAGGTAGCCTAGTGGTTAGAGTGTTGGGCCAATAACCAAAAGGTTGCTGGATCAAATCCCTGAGCTGACAAGGTCAAAATCTGTTGTTCTGTACCTGGGAGGTGCTTTGTCCCTGGAAGTTGCTGCGCACAGGGTGACCAGAGGAGGGGTTTTCGTGCCGTGTTGGCTCCTCTAGGGTTTGAGGCAGCAGGCAGGGCACTCTGGCATCACCCCAAGTGAGAAGGCACCATTCTCACCCAGAGCCCCTCAGTCTTCCAAGCCTTTGTAGACAAGATTTTCAGGGCAGGGTGTAGTGATGTATATTGATGACATTCTGAAATACTCCGCTGCACGCACCGAGCATGTGTCCTTGGTGCGCAAGGTGCTTGGTCGACTGTTGGAGCATGACTTGTACGCTGAGAAATGCCTGTTCTTTCAACAGTCCGTCTCCTTCCTAGGGTATCGCATTTCCATCTCAGGGGTGGAGATGGAGAGTGACTGCATTGCAGCCAACTCCCACCACAGTAAAGGAGGTGCAGCGGTTCTTAGGGTTTGCCAACTACTACCAGAGGTTTATCCGAGGTTTTGGTCAGGTAGCAGCTCCCATTACCTCACTGCTGAAGGGGGGCCGGTGCGCGTGCGCGTGCAGTGGACAGCTGAGGCGAACTGGACAGCTGAGTCACCTGAGGGCTCTGTTTACCTCGGCTCCCATGCTGGCTCATCCGGATCCCTCTTTGACTTTCATAGTGGAGGTGGACACGTACGAGGCTGGGATAGGAGCTGTGCTCTCTCAGCGCTCAGGTACGCCACCGAAGCTCTGCCCCTGTGCTTTCTTCTCGAGGAAGCTCAACCCGGCGGAGCGAAACTATGACGTGGGGGACTGGGAGTTGTTGGCTTAAGGGGGCTAATGGGAGACATTGGCTTAAGGGGGCTAATCAGCCTTTTCTCATCTGGACTGACCACCGCAATCTGGAGTACATCCGGGCGGCGAGGAGACTGAACCCTCGCCAGGCAAGGTGGGCCATGTTTTTCGCCCGTTTTGTTTTCACCCTCTCTTACAGACGAGGTTCCCAGAATGTGAAGGCAGACGCATGGTCCCACCTCCTCTGACAGAGAGGAGAAGCCCTTGGATCCCACTCCCATACTCCCGGCCTAGTGGCGCAGGTAGTGTGGGAGCTGGATGCGGACAGCAGTGTCTTGTTGGGCGTCTGTACGTTCCGTCTGCTGTCTGTGACAGGCTGATCTATTGGGCCCACACGTCACCCCACTCTGGTCATCCAGGTATCGGTCGGACGGTGCGCTGTCTGAGTGGGAAGAACTGGTGGCCCACTCTGGCTAAGGACGTGAGGGTTTATGTTTCCTCCTGTTCAGTGTGTGCCCAGTGTAAGGCTCCTAGGCACCTGCCCAGAGGTAAGTTACACCCCTTACCCGTTCCAAAGCGGCCATGGTCACACCTGTCGATCGATTTCCTGACCAATTTTCCCCCATCACAGGGAAACACCACGATCATGGTCGTTGTGGATCGTTTCTCTAAATCCTGCGGTCTCCTCTCTCTGCCCAGTCTCCCTACAGCCCTACAGACTGAGGAGGCATTATTTACGCACGTCTTCCGGCACTAAGGGGTGCCTGAGGATATAGTGTCTGATCGGGGTCCCCAGTTCACGTCGAAGGTCTGGAGGGCGTTCATGGATCGTCTGTGGGTCTCGGTCAGCCTTACCTCAGGTTTTCACCCCGAGAGTAACGGACAGGTGGAGAGAGTTAACCAAGATGTGGGTAGGTTTCTGAGGTCTTATTGCCAGGACCGGTTTGGGGAGTGGGCAGCGTTAGTGCCCTGAGCAGAGATGGCCCAGAACCCGCTCCGCCACTCCTCCACTAACCTCTCTCCCTTCCAGTGTGTGTTGGGGTATCAGCCGGTTCTGGCTCCTTGGCAGTCTTTAAGAGGCTCCTCTGTCCTCCACTCGTTACCTGTATAAAAGACACCTGTCCACAACCTCAAACAGTCACACTCCAAACTCCACTATGGCCAAGACCAAAGAGATGTCAAAGGACACCAGAAACAAAATTGTAGACCTGCACCAGGCTGGGAAGACTGAATCTGCAATAGGTAAGCAGCTTGGTTTGAAGAAATCAACTGTGGGAGCAATTGAAAGACATACAAGACCACTGATAATCTCCCTCGATGTGGGGTCAAAATGATCACAAGAACGGTAGGCAAAAATCCCAGAACCACACGGGGGGACCTAGTGAATGACTTGCAGAGAGCTGGGGCCAAAGTAACAAAGCCTACCATCAGTAACACACTACGCCGCCAGGGACTCAAATCCTGCAGTGCCAGACATGTCCCCCTGCTTAAGCCAGTACATGTTCAGGCCCGTCTGAAGTTTGCTAGAGAGCATTTGGATGATCCAGAAGAAGATTGGGAGAATGTCATGTGGTCAGATGAAACCAAAATATAACTTTTTGGTAAAAACTCAACTCGTCGTGTTTGGAGGACAAAGAATGCTGAGTTGCATCCAAAGAACACCATACCTACTGTGAAGCATGGGGGTGGAAACATCATGTTTTGGGGCTGTTTTTCTGCAAAGGAACAGGACAACTGATCGGTGTAAAGGAAAGAATTAATGGGGCCATGTATCGTGAGATTTTGAGTGAAAACCTCCTTCCATCAGCAAGGGCATTGAAGATGAAACGTGGCTGGGTCTTTCAGCATGACAATGATCCCAAACACACCGCCCGGCCAACGAAGGAGTGGCTTCGTAAGAAGCATTTCAAGGTCCTGGAGTGGCTTAGCCAGTCTCCAGATCTCAACCCCATAGAAAATCTTTGGAGGGAGTTGAAAGTCCGTGTTGCCCAGCAACAGCCCCAAAACATCACTGCTAGAGGAGATCTGCATGGAGGAATGGGCCAAAATACCAGCAACAGTGTGTGAAAACCTTGTGAAGACTTACAGAAAACGTTTGACCTGTGTCATTGCCAACAAAGGGTATATATCAAAGTATCGAGATAAACGTTTGTCATTGACCAAATACTTATTTTCCACCATAATTTGCAAGTAAATTAATTACAAATCCTACAATGTGATTTTCTGATTTTCTTTCTCATTTTGTCTGTCATAGTTGAAGTGTACCTATGATGAAAATTACAGGCCACTCATCTTTTTAAGTGGGAGAACTTGCACAATTGGTGGCTGACTAAATACTTTTTTGCCCGACTGTAATAGAGACAGTAGATCTAGCTGAAATGTCATAATATAAAATAGACAGTAGATCTAGCTGGTCTGTCATAATTTAAATGAGATGGTAGATCTAGCAGGTCTATAATAATATATTCAACCTTATGTTCCCTGTACTCTATATATATCTGTTTATTATACCTGTTGATACAGGGCTCATATGTGAAACTATTACAACTGAACATTTTCTTTCACAGTGACACTGACTTCGAATGGGAGCACCCAGTGCCAAGGTGTCAATCCCCCACTGAAGCTGGTTCATCCAGCTCCTGCCACAAGTGGTGTTCATCTGCCCAAATTTATTTCTGCAGGCATGGATATGCTTCAGGGCCAAAAGAGCACAGCATGGAGGCGTCGCTGTGTTCTTTGCAAAATAAAGTCCCCCGTCACCTGCACCACATGCTTGGTGACCCTCTGCTTTACAGCAGAAAGAGACTGCTATGGCACCTGCCGTCAGCAGCACAATATTGTGTAGAGGACTGATGGTCTTCCAAATATTGAAAGTGTTATTTTGAAAATGTATATATTTTTTTCCCATGTTTTTTCTCTTCTTTTTTTTTTGCGGGGGGGTGTACCATTTTGGTATATAGTTATTCCATACAAAATGTATAACTTTCTAATTTGGCCACTTGGGTACATTTGGGCTACTTGTGTGGAACACCTGGGTGACTTCATGATAAATGTAATGTAGCACACTCATTTAGGAAAAAATCATTCTGACACTTTGCACAAGTACTGTTGCCCTCTTTTTTTTCACTGAAATATTCCACGTCATCCTATCTGAATGTTTGTTTTGTCTTGTTCATTTTAAAGATGATGATACAACAATAAAAATAAAAAAACATGGTTTTTTCATTGTATTATCTAAACCAGATCTATTGTGTTTTATTCTCCTACATTCAATTCACATTTACACAAACTTCAGAGTGTTTTCTTTCAAATGAAATCAAGAATATGCATATCCTTGGTTCTGAGCCTGAGCTACAGGCAGTTAGATTTGGGTATGTCTTCAGGCGGAAATTGAAAAATGTAGGGGGGTAGTAGCTGTAAGATGCTTTTGGGAAACCGGGCTCTGATCTTTGTCGAAGGTGGAGAATTTCTGCCCTGAGAAGCAGTGAAGTCCAATTGCCCTGTATGATTGGTACTTCTGTTTTGCAAAGGGGTATGTCATAACAGTCAACGAAAGTATTGGTGTATACAGTGCCTTCAGAAATTATTCACACACCTTGACTTGTTCCACATTTGTTGTGTTACAGCCTGAATTTAAAATGTATTAAATTGATTTGACACTGGCCTTCACACAATACACCATAATGTTAAAGTGTAATATTCTTTTTAGAATTGGTTACAAAAAACAAAATACAAGTTTAACTGTCTTGAGTCAATAAGTATTTAACCCTCTAGTTATGACAAGCCTAAATATGTTTAGGAGTAACAATTTGCTTATTAACAAGTCACATAATAATTTACATGGGCTCTGTGTGCAATAATAGTGTTTAACATGATTTTTGAATCACTACCTCATCTCTGTACCTCACACATAAAATTATCTGTCAGGTCCCTCAGTCGAGCAGTTCATTTCAAACACAGATTCAACCACAAAAAACAATGTCTCACAAAGAAGTGCATGGGTAAAAAAAAACATGGTGAAGTTATTAATTACACTTTGGATGATGTATCAATACACCCAGTCATTACAAAAATACATGTGTCCTTTCTAACTCAGTTGCCGGATAGGAAGGAAACCGCTCAGGGATTTCACCATGAGGCCAATGGTGACTTTAAAACAGTTACACAGTTTAATGACTGTCATAGGAGAAAACTGAGGATAGATCAACAACATTGCAGTTACACAACAATACTAACCTAATTGACATAGTGAAAAGAAGGAAGCATGTACAGAATACAATTATTCCAAAACATGCATCCTTTTTGCAAAAAGGCAATTCAGAAAAACTGCAAAAAATGTTGGAAAGCAATTACGTTTTTGTCCTGAATACAAAGTGGTATGTTTGTGGCAAACCCAGTCCAATGCTATTACTAAGTACCACTCATATTTTCAAGCATAGTGGTGGCTTCATCATGTTATGGGTATGCTTGTAATCGTTAAAGACGGGAGTTTTTCCAGGATAAAAAAAATAAACTAAATAAGCAAAGGAAATATTCTAGAGGAAAACCTGGTTCAGTCTGCTTTCCACCAGACACTGGAAGATAAATGCACCTTTCAGCAGGATAATAAAATAAAAAACAAGGCCAAATCTTAACTGGAATTGCTTACCAAAAAGACAGTGAATGTGTAAGTGGCCAAGTTACAGCTTTTACTTAAATCTACTTGAAAATCTTTGGCAAGACCTGAAAATGGCTGTCTAGCAATGATCAACAACGAATTTTGAATTGAATAATGGGCAAATGTTGCACAATCCAGGTGTGGAAAGCTCTTAGAGACTTACCCAGAAAGACTCACAGCTGTAATCGCTGCCAAAGGTGCTTCTACAAAGTATTGACTCGGGTGAGAACACTTATGTAAATTAGATATTTCTGTATTTAATTTTCAATAAATTTGCAAAAAAATTAAATTGTTAAAAATTATACATGTGTGTAGATGGGTGAAATAAAACAAACTATTTCTTCCATTTTGAATTCAAGCTTTAACACAATAACATTTGGAATAAGTCAAGGGGTATGAATATTTTCTGAGGTTTATAGGATAAACACAGTGCATGTGCTCCCAGAGACATATGAAGCTAGAACAGTGTATCAATCATTTTTATTAATATTCACAAAAGCAAGTCGTCAGCCACCGATTCCACAGAGAAGGAGTACTCTGCGAACTGTCTGTTTCCCACAAAGTCCTCCACTGCTGTAACACAACAAAATGTGTAATAAGTCAAGGGGTATGAATACTTTCTGAAGGCACTGTAGTGCATTAAGAAAGTATTCAGACCCCTTGACTTTGTCCACATTTTGTTTTACGTTAGTGTTATTCAAAAAAGGATTCAATTAATTGTTTTCCTCATCTATCTACACACAATATCCCATATTGACAAAGCGAAAATAGGTTTAAAGATTTTGGGAGAAACTTCCAGAAGGACAACCATCTCTGCAGCACTCCACCAATCAGGCCTTTATGGTAGAGTGGCTGGACTGAAGCCAGTCCTCAATAAAAGTCATGACAGCCCTCTTGAAGTTTGCCAAAAGGAAACTAAAGGACTCTCAGACCATGAGAAACTAGATTCTCTGGTCTGATGAAACCAAGATTGAACTCTTTGGCCTGAATGCCAAGCATCACGTCTGGAGGAAACTTGGCACTATCCCTAAAGTGAATGTCGGTGGCAGCATCATGCTGCGGGGATGTTTTTCAGCGACAGGAACTGGAAGACTAATCAGAATCATGGGAAAGCTGAACGGAGAAGAGTACATAGAGATCCTTGATTAAAACCTGCTCCAGAGCACTCAGGACCTCAGACTGGGGCAAATGTTCACCTTCCAACAGAACAACGACCACAAGCACACAGCCAAGACAACGCAGGAGTGGCTTCGGGACAAGTCTCTGAATGGCCTTGAGTGGCCCAGCCAGAGCCCGGACTTGAACCCGATCGAAAATCTCTGGAGAGACCTGAAAATAGCTGTACATCAACGCTCTCCATCTAACCTGACAGAGCTTGAAAGGATCTGCAGAGTAGAATGGGGAAAAACTCCCCAAATACAGGTGTGCCAAGCTTGTAGCGTCATGCCCAAGAAGACTTGAGGCTGTAACCGCTGCCAAAGGTGCTTCAACAAAGTACTGAGTAAAGGGTCTGAAGACTTATGTAAATGTAATATCAGTTTTTGTTTTCTTATACACTTGCAAAAATGTCTAAAAACCAGTTTTTGCTTCGTCATTATGGGGTATTGGGTGTAGATTGAAGAATGAAAAAAACAACAATTTAATCCATTTAGAATAAGACTGTAACCTAACAAAATGTGGAAAAGGTCAAGGGGTCTGAATACTTTCCAAGTCCACTGTATCTTCGTACCTCTGCACATAAACTAGGTACTGGTATATAGCCAAGTTATCGTTACTCATTGTGTATTTATGCCTTGTGTCATTATCTTTTTATAATTTTTTATCTTCATCTCTGCATTGTTGGGAAGGGCCCATAAGTAAGCATTTCACTGTGTCTACACCTGTTGTTTACGAAGCATGTGACAAATAAAAATGCATTTGTTTCATACACACCTGGGCTAGAAATGTTGTTATTGATTAAAAGGAGAGGATGCGGACTCTTTCATACTATATAAATGCCTACATAGGTAAGGGAAAGAAACAGTTGCTAATGTTAGTGTTACTTGTGACAACTGTACTGTGCAAATACAATGTGACTCAACTGTACTGTGAAAACACATGGTCTTGGAAAAATAGCCTAACGTGTAAACAAACAGAATGTCTCGTGGCTTACTTTACTAAACCACATAATCAATAAAACAAATCGGTGACTGACATCGAGCATGTGGTCCAATGGGTTGGGTTCTTTACCGTGTGTTTCTGCTCTCGGCTAGGTTTACAACACGCTTAATATCTAAACTGCTAAGTCACCAAGTTGGAACACAACTAGGTGACATGGGGCAACATTTGTGGCAGGCAAACTTTTTGCATTTCAGTGCATTACAAGAGCACCGATTACTTGAGAGGTAGCATCATAGTTCTTAAAAAGGCAATATGGTATATTGTAAGAGCCTTATATTTCAGGTACCTCACACAAGTGAGACATCACTGCTTATGTCTAAGATGCGTAGGAATGTTACCCACCCACTTGAGTATTCTGTCACAAACATTTTTTTGTTCACCTTTATTTAACCAGGTACGCCACTTGAGAACAAGTTCTCATTTACAACTGCGACCTGGCCAAGATAAAGAAAAGCAGTGTGACAACACCAACAAAGAGTTACACATGGAATAAACAAGCGTACAGTCAATAACACAATAGAAAAATATATATACATTGTATGGAAATTAAGTAAGATTAGGGAGGTAAAGCAATGAATAGGTCGTAGTGTTGAAATAATTACAATTTAGCAAATAAACACTGGAGTGATAGATGTGCAGAAGATGAATATGCAAGTAGGGATGCTAGCGTGCAAAGGAGAAAAATAAAAAACTAACAATATGGGAATGAGGTAGTTGGATGGGCTATTTACAGATGGCTATGTACAGGTGCAATGATCTGAAAGCTGCTCTGATAGCTGATGCTTAAAGTTAGTGAGGGAGATATCAGTCTCCAGCTTCAGTGATTTTTTGCAATTCGTTCCAGTCATTGGCAGCAGAGAACTGGAAGGAAAGGCGGCCAAAAGAGAAATTGGCTTTGGGGTGACCAGTGAAATATACCTGCTGGAGCATGTGCTATGGGTGGGTGCTGCTATGGTGACCAGTGAACTGAGATAAGGCGGGGCTTTACCTAGCAAAGACTTATAGATGACCTGGAGCTAGTGGGTTTGGCGACGAATATGATGCGAGGGCCAGCCAATGAGAGTATCCAGGTTGCAGTGGTGGGTAGTATATGGATTTTTGGTGACGAAACGGATGGCACTGTGATAAGACTGCATCCAATTTGCTGAGTAGAGTGTAGGAGGCTATTTTCTAAATTACACTGTCGAAGTCAAGGATCGGTAGGATAGTCAGTTTTACGAGGGTGTTTGGCAGCATGAGTGAAGGAGGCTTTGTTGCGAAATAGGAAGCCAATTCTATATTTAACTTTGAATTGGAGATGCTTAATATGAGTCTGGAAGGAGAGTTTATAGTATATCCAGACACCTAGGTATTTGTAGTTGTCCACATTTTCTAAGTCAGAACCGTCCAGAGTAGTGATGCTGGGCGGGCGGGCAGGTGCGGGCAGCGATCGGTTGAAGAGCATGCATTTAGTTTTACTTGCATTTAAGAGCAGTTGGAGGCCATGGAAGGAGAGTTGTATGGCATTTAAGCTCGTCTGGAGGTTAGTTAACACAGTGTCCAAAGAAGGGCCAGAAGTATACAGAATGGTGTCGTCTGCGAAGAGGAGGATCAGAGAATCACCAGCCACAAAAGTGACATCATTGATGTATATAGAGAAAAGAGTTGGCCCGAGAATTGAACCCTGAGACTGCCTGAGAGACTGCCTGAGGTCCGGACAACAGGCCCTCCGATTTGACACACTGAACTCTGTCTGAGAAGTAGTTGGTGAACCAGGCGAGGCAGTCATTTGAGAAACCAAGGCTGTTCAGTCTGCCAATAAGAATGTGGTGATTGACAGAGTCGAAAGCCTTGGCCAGATCAATGAATACGGCTGCACAGTATTGTCTCTTATCGATGGTTATGATATCGTTTAGGACCTTGAGCGTGGCTGAGGTGCACCCATGACCAGCTCATAAACCAGATTGCATAGCGGAAAAGCTACAGTGGGATTCGAAATGGTCGGTGATCTGTTTGTTACCTTTGCTTTCGAAGACCTTAGAAAGGCAGAGTAGGAGAGATATAGGTCTGTAACAGTTTGGGTCTAGAGTGTCTCCCCCTTTGAAGAGGGGGATGACCCCAGCAGCTTTCCAATTTTGGGGATCTCAGACGATACAAAAGAGAGGTTGAACAGGCTACTAATAGGGGTTGCAACAATTGCAGCGGATAATTTTAGAAAGAGAGGGTCCAGATTGTCTAGCCCAGCTGATTTGTAGGGGTCCAGATTTTGCAGCTCTTTCAGAACATCAGCTATCTAGATTTGGGGGAGGCTTGGGCAAGTTGCTGTGGGGGGTGCAGAGCTGTTGACCGGTGTAGGGGTAGCCAGTTGGAAAGGACGGTCAGCCGTAGAAAAATGCTTATTGAAATTCTCAAATATTGTAGATTTATCGGTGGTGACAGTGTTTCCTAGCCTCAGTGCAGTGGGCAGCTGGGAAGAGGTGCTCTTATTCTCCATGGACTTTACAAGTCCCAGAACTTGTGTGCTGAAGGATGCAAATTTCTGTTTGAAAAAGCTTGCCTTTGCTTTCCTAATTGCCTGTGTATATTGGTTCCTAACTTCCTTGAAAAGTTACACATAATGGAGGCTACTCGATGCTCACGGGATGTTTTTGTGCTGGTTAAGGGCAGTCAGGTCTGGAGTGAACCAAGGGCTATATCTGTTCCTTGTTCTACATTTTTTTAAATGGGTCATGCTTATTTAAGATGGTGAGGAAATCACTTTTAAAGAATAACCAGGCAACCTCTACTGACGGAATGAGGTCAATATCTTTCCAGGATACCCGGGCCAGGTCAATTAGAAAGGCCTACTCGCGGGACTCGCTGACTACAGTAGATTGCAACTCCACCCCCTTTGGCAGTTATATCTTGGCGGAAAATGTTATAGTTGGTGATGGAAATGTCAAAATTTTTGGTGGCCTTCCTAAACCAGGATTCAGACACATCTAGGACATCAGGGTTGGCGGAGTGTGCTAAAGCAGTGGGGAAAAAAAAAACTTAGGGAGGAGGCTTCTGATGTTAACATGCATGAAACCAAGGCTTTTATGGTTACAGAAGTCAATAAATGATAGCGCCTGGGTAATAGGAGTGGAACTGGGGGCTACAGGGCCTGGGTTAACCTCTACATCACCAGAGGAACAGAGGAGGAGTAGGGTAAGGGTACGGCTAAAGGCTATCTAGTGCGTTGGAGACAGAGAAAAGCGCGTTGGAGACAGAGAAAAGAAGGAGCGGATTTCTGGGTGTGGTAGAATAGATTCAAGGCATAATGTACAGACATTATGGTTAGGATATGAGTACAGTGGAGGTAAACCTATGCGTCGCGTGATGATGACGTAGGTGAGGTCTCCGCATATGTGTGGTGGGGGACGAAAGAGCTATCTAAGGTATTGTGAGCGGGACTGAGGGCTCTACAGTGAAATAAAGCAATAAAAACTAGCCAAGACATCAGTAGACAAGGCATATTAGAGAGAGGCATAAAGCAATCACAGACGTTGATCAGGAGAGCTAAGACAACAACGGGTAAATGGCAAAGAAAGGGCAGAGCGGGTCAGTTAGATACTTACAGGACCTGAGTTCGAGGCTGGGGCCGACAGGTAAAGAAAATTAGGTACCGTGTTATTGAAACAGTCCAGGGGGCATCAGCTGTGTAGCAGAGTGATCATAGAATCAAAAGAGTAGCAATAGGTGAGTCAGGATGCTGTAAGGTATTCACTACTACGCTGGGCGAGCAGGGGGCACAGCATTCAGAAAAAGCAAACGGGCAGGGGCTAGATGGCTCTCGGTCCTACTATCAATGTAACCTGCCCGGCTTCCCTTTACACCATGATGCATGTGCCAGTTATTTATCTCTGTCTTTCAACATGGTTCCTATTACCGTATGTCCACAGGCCAAGCCTACCACAAGTAGAAGGAAAACAGCAGCTTTATTTTGCTTGGCCCAGGGTCTACCTTACGTCCACCACTGTACAGAGAGCTGCACACAGACCCCACTACTGAACTTTTCAACTTCTCCCCATTTCCATAACTAATTATTCTATGCTGTCATATCTTGGGGGTTTATTGTGCAATTGCAATTTGTAATGATTACTAAAACGAGGTTTCAAGTGGAGTAATTGCTGAGTGATAAGGCACATTCGGATCAGTGGGGATATACATACAGAAAATACTCTGTCTACTGTTCCTTTTAAATTCTACGGCGGTGTAGTCTAAAGCTCGAATGCAAGTGTATTGATGGTATTGTTGCACATATGGAACATTTAGCAATTAATCATATTGTAGGACTCTACAATGAAACATCAACACAACAGAGTAAAATACCCATTCTGCATATATGTTCTCACTCATCTCATGAAAGTTCACTGAGTTGGATAAACATGCATGGATGTTGTGAAATGTAGTTACATTTATGGTCCCAGCTGGTGCCATTAACACAGGCTCTTTATTATTAAGGCAGTGTCATGGTGTGACTTAAACATTGTTAGGTGTTAAGTCTTTCATGTCTACTGCAAGGCTCATGTTTTGAGACAATTTACATACTGTACCAGTTCAGTTCTTGTTTTTCTATATTCCCATAACATGGAGGCATGTTCGTTGCATAGTGTAGAAGAGCCACTTGGGCATCAGTAATCTTGCCTTTCCGTAATCGGAAGACATTACTTGACTCTTGAGCAATTGGCCCCTTATCCTTTGCAGTACATAATACTGATGAATCCAGGTTTAAACCGTAGGTGGAATGTGTTACGTTACTGCCGTGACCCCAATCAAACAGCTCACATGTATCACAGATTGGTAGGTGGAGGTCAAAGGAGTAGTTGTAGTGTTGTCAAGTCAACTTGTCAGTTTGATCCTGTGTTACATTTCTAACCCTTGAATACAGTTGCTACAGTGGCACAGGTTAAGAGTCTCCTTGAAAGTGTCTGGCATAGTGGTTAGCCCCCCAGATTTCGAAGCACATATAACATATACCCTTGCGTACAAATCCTGTCTTAGCCCTTCCTCTGTATGTCTCCCCTCTACATTCCGACTATCACTGTCCAAATAAAAAATGAAATACTAACAAATATATCGTTGCTGTAAATGACAACGTCTTCTCAGTCAATTTACCTGGTAAAATAACGGATAAATTAAAATTAAAATATATTCAAAAAAGTTACCTTGAATATTCTCTTTAATATCCACACCAGTCACAATCATTTCCTACCGAGTTGGTCTTCATGGAATGACATTTCCAATCTATGAACCAAAGAGTCATGTCTCAATGTAACACAGACACTCGCGAGTAATGTGGATGACATGATTGATTGATAGGTAGTCGTAAACACTCTTGCACACAACGCAGGTGATGTGGAGTCGGTGTAACGGCAAAAGCCTCACACTATCCTGGAGTGACACTCTTATTTATAGTCGACATTACCACTGACATCCTTTCAATAAGTTATGCTTTGACACCCTAAAGTAGCTTTTGCAGTTACAGTATTTGCTGGGTTTGTGAATGGCTTTGTGGGTCACTAAAGTTTGGAGTACGATGTGGTGAGTTCATTTGCAATAGTTTGTGAACGGCAGTTTGAGCTAGTTGAAGTCTATATAGCACAGAGCGCCATGTTCTAGTGAAAGAGGAGGGAGCGCTCGTTAATCATCTGGAAGAGTTTACAGTAAAGTAACAAGAGAGTTCAAGAGGACCATGGGTGCTCTACACCAGAGCCCACCGCTTGGCCAGAGGGATTTGTTTGGTTTAACCAATCCAAACAGACAGGAGAAGAAAGGCCCAGGGCCCCTCATTCGCATGTCTACACTTGTCTCAGTCGCTTGCCCGGACCGTACTTCTCTCTCTCTCCTTCCTTTTTTCTCTCTCAGATTCATATGCTGTGTGTGGGGGGGGGGGGGGGTTCTCGTCTAGTGTTAAAAAAAATAATACGTTTGCTAATTCCACTTGAGGGATAATTCTACTCTCCCTCAACTAAACTGTCTCAAATGTTTCAGTGTTGTGTGTTATTGGGTGTCTCAATATTGGGTGTCTCAAAATTGGGTGTCTCTCTGATGCACTACTACATGGATTTGCAGAGCTATTACTTCCACATGAAATTACTTCCCTTTTACATCCATTGATAGACGTTGTATTACTTTCTCTCCATTTTCTCTGACTCATGATTTTGGGAGGTGGGGTACTATTATTGGCTAATAATCACTAGCCGTGCAGCTAGGGAGAAGTTAGAAGTACAAATTATTGCAAAATATCTGCTTGCCAGCTCAGACTGACCTAAATGACAACATCAGGTGGGACACCTCAATGCACCCTAAGGTCCCTATTCTAACATGGCTTGACCATTCCATCCCATTTGGGCACAAATGCGCAAGAAAATATCACAGCCAAGTTTGAACTCCACTGACTTTCTTCAAGGACCAGGCTGACAAATGCTCTTTCTACACCCCCCATAGCAATGTCCCATTCTCTATGATGGAACTCCGAGCCAAATGGGGCGTCAGTAGGCCCTGGGCAGACTTTAATCTCCTTGCTCGAAGACAGAAGTGAAGGGGTTGTGTCACACTTGTGGGGTTTTTCCCAGAGTGACAGCACAAAATGGACCCTGTCAGATAGTGACCCACCTGGCTTGAGACGTTATTTATTGTTAATATCAGAGATGTATCCTGCCACCGCGTCCCCAGTTTCGCAAAGAGAGCGTCTGCTCAATGTCACATCCCTGTGAGTTGTCAGTGCAAAGCCAGACCACAGTACATCGTGGGTTGCCGTGAAGGGAAATGTCCTCCTTTTTTCCTCTGAATGTCTCAGAGGTCTGTGGATTGTGACCGCTGTCATTCGCGTTTGTCTTCCTCTTTTACGTGTAATCCACTGTATTTGCTATCAAGTAGCGTTAGTGTGATTAGGGGGGTATCGTCTCAGCAAATCAAACCCC
Source organism: Oncorhynchus mykiss (assembly GCF_057628025.1). Lineage (NCBI taxonomy): Eukaryota > Metazoa > Chordata > Actinopteri > Salmoniformes > Salmonidae > Oncorhynchus > Oncorhynchus mykiss. The sequence goes on from NC_143046.1 coordinate 47,389,574, forward strand.
ATACTGAAAAATATATTTAAAGATTTTTAATGTCATGTAAAATGTGTTCCAGAGATGCATGTAAACACATTCGCATCTTTCTCAAATGCATATAATACCTAACAATATTGCAGAAATCCATGGCTTTGACATCTAGTCTACAGGGTGTCCAAAGTAGTTCCTAAAACGGCTTCTTAAATTACTCTTCTTTACATGTTGATCAATGCAGACCATTTTTTGGGCCACCAAGCCTCAAATACAGTGCCTTGCGAAAGTATTCGGCCCCCTTGAACTTTGCGACCTTTTGCCACATTTCAGGCTTCAAACATAAAGATATAAAACTGTATTTTTTTGTGAAGAATCAACAACAAGTGGGACACAATCATGAAGTGGAACGACATTTATTGGATATTTCAAACTTTTTTAACAAATCAAAAACTGAAAAATTGGGCGTGCAAAATGATTCAGCCCCCTTAAGTTAACTTTGTAGCGCCACCTTTTGCTGCGATTACAGCTGTAAGTCGCTTGGGGTATGTCTCTATCAGTTTTGCACATCGAGAGACTGAAATGTTTTCCCATTCCTCCTTGCAAAACAGCTCGAGCTCAGTGAGGTTGGATGGAGAGCATTTGTGAACAGCAGTTTTCAGTTCTTTCCACAGATTCTCGATTGGATTCAGGTCTGGACTTTGACTTGGCCATTCTAACACCTGGATATGTTTATTTTTGAACCTTTCCATTGTAGATTTTGCTTTATGTTTTGGATCATTGTCTTGTTGGAAGACAAATCTCCGTCCCAGTCTCAGGTCTTTTGCAGAATCCATCAGGTTTTCTTCCAGAATGGTCCTGTATTTGGCTCCATCCATCTTCCCATCAATTTTAACCATCTTCCCTGTCCCTGCTGAAGAAAAGCAGGCCCAAACCATGATGCTGCCACCACCATGTTTGACAGTGGGGATGGTGTGTTCAGGGTGATGGGCTGTGTTGCTTTTACGCCAAACATAACGTTTTGCATTGTTGCCAAAAAGTTCAATGTTAGTTTCATCTGACCAGAGCACCTTCTTCCACATGTTTGGTGTGTCTCCCAGGTGGCTTGTGGCAAACTTTAACCGACACTTTTTATGGATATCTTTAAGAAATGGCTTTCTTCTTGCCACTCTTCCATAAAGGCCAGATTTGTGCAATATACGACTGATTGTTGTCCTATGGACAGAGTCTCCCACCTCAGCTGTAGATCTCTGCAGTTCATCCAGAGTGATCATGGGCCACTTGGCTGCATCTCTGATCAGTCTTCTCCTTGTATGAGCTGAAAGTTTAGAGGGACGGCCAGGTCTTGGTAGATTTGCAGTGGTCTGATACTCCTTCCATTTCAATATTATCGCTTGCACAGTGCTCCTTGGGATGTTTAAAGCTTGGGAAATCTTTTTGTATCCAAATCCGGCTTTAAACTTCTTCACAACAGTATCTCGGACCTGCCTGGTGTGTTCCTTGTTCTTCATGATTCTCTCTGCGCTTTTAACGGACCTCTGAGACTATCACAGTGCAGGTGCATTTATACGGAGACTTGATTACACATTGGATTGTATTTATCATCATTAGTCATTTAGGTCAACATTGGATCATTCAGAGATCCTCACTGAACTTCTGGAGAGAGTTTGCTGCACTGAAAGTAAAGGGGCTGAATCATTTTGCACGCCCAATTTTTCAGTTTTTGATTTGTTAAAAAAGTTTGAAATATCCAATAAATGTCGTTCCACTTCATGATTGTGTCCCACTTGTTGTTGATTCTTCACAAAAAAATACAGTTTTATATCTTTATGTTTGAAGCCTGAAATGTGGCAAAAGGTCGCAAAGTTCAAGGGGGCCGAATACTTTCGCAAGGCACTGTATGTCAGTGAAATCATTTAGATTGTGATGGCAAGTGAAAAAACAACTATCATTTCAACTTTTTGTCATAAAGAGCACATGTTCAACTTCATAACAAAACACATTTCCCATCTCAAGAGGTTAAAAAGCCTCTCTTCCGCTTAATTAAATAATGGAGAAAAAAGATTGCCTGTTTATTTTATTATTTCAAACAAACTATACAAACTGTACAAAGTTTCACAATATGTCAAAGTGTAGGTCTACTGTAGGTCTTGTGCTTCCAATGAGTGGTATTAAACGGCTCTATGGTGGATGGTTAGCAGTGTTATGGTGCGTTCGTAACCACATCTGGGATAAATTTACTTGAACTGGTAATTTACTAGTTAAATCAGCCATGAATCCTTTTATGACAGGGGGAATGGAAGCTTGTTGTGTGCTTCACAATTTTGTTTAAAATCATTTCTAGCTTGTCTATCTATGGGTAACAGGGTTGATGTTTTATGCTCAAACCGCTTTGTTTTTCACCACAAAACACCAGACAATTGCTAAAAAGAGTAGGACCAGCTCACCTGCTTTCACACAATGATTTGACTATTAGATGATCCACGTTTCTTTTAAAATAAATATTTAAAAAGTAATAGTTTCACTATACGTAAACTGAACTCTTGTTTTAATAACAGGGTTGACCTTAAAATGAGGGACAGAAGTAAACAAATCACTAATCACATTAAATAAATAATAATCATCAGAAATAACTTTGTCAACGCAATGAAATAACTAGGGCTTTACAATGGTGAAAATTTGGGAGTATTTTTGGATGTTAGTGGGTTAAAATCTTCGTAGAAGTTAGAGGGTGCATGGAAGGACATGCTTCATTTTGGCACTTTAGCAAGTCTTACATCCAATTGAAAATCAGATTTATTGAATTAATCATATGGTCTATATTAAAAGAGCACGTCATTTCATATACAGCACATTCGGAAACTATTCAGAACCCTTCACTTTTTCCACATTTTGTTATGTTACAGCCTTATTCTAAAATGGATAAGATTGTTTTTTTCCCTCTTCAAACCAAACACGATACCCCGTCATGACAAATCTAAAACAGGTTTTTAGACATTTTTGCAAATTTATAAAAAAAAAATTAAAATCACATTTACATAAGTATTCAGACCCTTTACTCAGTACTTTGATGAAGCACCTTTGGCAACGATTACAGCCTAGAGTCTTCTTGGGTATGAAGCTACATTGTACAAGCTTGGCACAACTGTATTTGGGGAGTTTCTCCCATTCTTCTCAAGCTCTGTCAGGTTGGATGAGGAGCGTCGCTGCACAGCTTTTTTCATGTCTCTCCAGAGATGTTCAATCAGGTTCAAATCAGACATTTTTTGGTACCCTTCCCCAGATCTGTGCCTCGACACAATCCTGTCTCGGAGCTCTACGGACAGTTCCTTCAACCTCATGGCTTGGTTTTTCCTCTGACATGCACTGTCAACTGTGGGACCTTATATACTATAGACAGGTGTGTGCCTTTCCAAATCATGTCAAGTCAATTGAATTTTCCGCAGGTGGACTTCAATCAAGTTGTAGAAACATCTCAAGGATGATCAATGGAAACAGGATGCACCGGAGCTCAATTTTGAGTCTCATAGCAAAGGGTCTGAACACTTATGTAAATAAGGTATTTCTGTTTTTTATTTTCATTTTGTCATTATGGGGTATTGTGTGTAGATTGATGACCAAAAAAAACATATTTAATCAATTTTAGAATAAGGCTGTCACGTAACAAAATGTGGATAAAGTCAAGGTGCATCATTTCTATTTAACGTATCAAAGGGATGCTAAAAGCCCTCATTTCGTGGAACCACCCAGTACACGTTAAATTCTGCCCTTTGGATATTGGTTGCAAAGCTCTTGTCAATGTTGTTTGTTTAATTGTTATATACACATGAAAGACATGGAGTCACTACAATAAAAATGCATTTTCACAAAATATATTGTAGCGGCGGCAGCCTTTTAGAATACTTGGAGGTGTGGCTTCTTGGGGGTGGGGCTTTGTCCTTCCATGAGACGGGTTTGTTATGCCAGTTAATGTGTTCTGTTCTGTGATAAAAAAAATTCAAGCTGGTATACTGTCATTTCTGCAGTCAAATGATGGGTGTATACTACATTAAATGTATCTTTCCTGTAATTTCTTGTCTTGTTAATGTAGTAGTTGGTGTGCACGGGGGTTCACACACTAAAAAATTATTCACTTGGTTGTGACGATTCTTGTTACCATGCTGTCTCACAAAAACAATGTGATTAGATTAGATTGTTAACGTAGCTAGAACGAGCTGTGGCTCAAAGCAGCCTCAAAACATTTTCAGTCAGGCATTCACACCTGCCATGCGAGGTTGAAATATCTAGCGATTTGACACTGGCTTTGGTTAAAGGCAAGTACAAACTCATACTAGTAGTAGTCATCGTTCCTGCTCGAGTCTACACATTCTGGGTAATGCGAAACAACGTCATTATTTCACTGGTGTCTTCCCTGGCGAGTTCTCATTGGCTACTGCTGATCACTGTTCTCAAAACTTGTCGTTGCACTTCTCAAAATACAGGAGCATTGCAGATTTTGTACCAATAAAATCAAACATGTTTGAAAATATCGAGACATCTGGGACTATTCAAAGACGGGATTGGTAGCCCTCAGACTAAGTCTCTGATCCTCTCACATTACACGGGCATCGGTGACGGCTGCGCACCCAGAGTAGGAAACGGCATGGGGATTTTGTCTCCGATCTCAAAAACTTGTCTGGGACATCTAAATCGGGGACAACATTTTGTAGTGTACACATGACTTAAATGAGACTGACATAAATGCATATGATACCAAAGAGCCTGCTAAAGTTGAATTGTTAATAGACAACGCTGACATTTAACATTTATATTTATTAAAGATCCCCATTGGCCACTGCCAAGGCAGCAGCTACTCCTGGGGTCCAACAACATTAAAGCAGTTATATACAATTACAAATATATGACATTACATTTCATAACACTATACCCAATACATTTACTGTGTTCCCTCAGGCCGCTACTCCACTATCACATATTTATAATACAACATCCATGTGTACATCCATGTCTTATCATGTGTGACTCTTCACAGTCCCCGCTGTTCCATAAGGTGTATTTTAATCTTATTTTTTTGACTGATTCTACTGCTTGCATCAGTTATCTGATGTGGAATAGAGTTCCATGTAACCATGACTCTATGTAGGGCTGTGCGCCTCCAATAATCAGTTCTTGACTTGGGGATTGTGAAGAGTCCTTTGGTGGCTTGTCTTGTTGGGTATGCATGGGTGTCTAAGCTGTGTGCTAGTAGTTTAAATAGACACCTCGGTGCCATCAGCATGTCAACAGTTCTTACATAAACAACTAGTGATGAAGTAAATCTCTCCTCCGCTTTGAGCCATGAGAGATTGCCCTGTTCTGAGCCAATTGTCATTTTCCGATATCCCTCTTTGTGGCACCTGACCAATTTTTTTTTATTTTATTTTTATTTTACCTTTATTTAACCAGGCAAGTCAGTTAAGAACAAATTCTTATTTTCAATGACGGCCTGGGAACAGTGGGTTAACTGCCTGTTCAGGGGCAGAACGACAGATTTGTACCTTGTCAGCTCGGGGGTTTCAACTCGCAACCTTCCGGTTACTAGTCCAACACTCTAACCACTAGGCTACCCTGCCGAACAGTAATCCAGGTGTGACAAAACTAGAGCCTGAATGACCTGCCTTCTTAACAATGTTGTTTAAAAGGCAAACTAACACTTTATTATGGACAGACTTCTCCACATTTTAGCTACTGATGTATCAACATGTTTTGACCATGAAAGTTTACAATCCAGGGTTACGCCAAGCAGTTTAGTCACCTCAACTTGTTAAATTTCCACATTATTTATTGCAAGATTTAGTTTAAGTTGAGGGTATAGTGAAGGATTTGTCCCAAATACAATGCTTTTAGATTTTGAAATATTTAGGACTAACTTATTCCTTGTCACCCATTCTGAAACTAAATGCAGCTCTTTGTTAAATGTTGCAGTGATTTTACACGCTTTAGTAGCTGACGTGTATCGTGTTAAATCATCCGCATACATAGACACACTGGCATGTAATTAGTAAAGATTGAAAAAAGTAAGGGGCCAAACAGCTGCCTGAGGAATTCCTGATTCTACCTGGATTATGTTGCAGAGGCTTTCATTAAAGAACACCCACTGTTCTAATAGACAGTTAACTCGTTATCCACAACACAGCAGGGGGTGTAAAACCATGACACACAATTCTAACAAAACAGGTCATACAATCTTTTTATCACCAATTTCTCTCAGCCAATCATCAGTCATTTGTGTAATTGTTGTGCTTGTTGAATATCTTTCCCTTTAAGTGTGCTGAAAATCTTATCAATTTGTTTACAGTAAAATAGCATTGTATCTGGTCAAACACAATTTTTTCCAAAAGTTTCCTAAGGGTTGGTAACAGGATGATTGGTCAGCTATTTGAGCCAGTAAACGGGGCTTTACTATTCTTGGGTAGCGGGATTATTTTTGCTTCCCTCCAGGCCTGACGGCACACACTTTCCTGTAGGTTTAAATTTAAGATATGGCAAATAGAAGTGGCAACATCGTCCGCTATTACCCTCAGTAATTTTCCATCCAAGGTGTCAGACCCCACTGGCTTGTCATTGTTGATCGTCACACTCACTTTACGAAGTTCTAAATTACAATGCTTGTCTTTCATAATTTGATCAGTTATACTTGGATGTGTAGTGCCAGTGTTTGTTGCTGGCATGTCATGCCTAAAATTTATATTTTTGCCAATGAAAAAATTATTAAAGTAATTGGCAAATTCAGTGGGTTTTGTGATGAATTAGCCATCCAATACATTTTGGGCCAAAATGTTGTTTAAATTGGTCCAAAGCTTTTTACTACCATCCTTTGTCATTTATCTTTGTTTCATAGTATAGTTTCATTTTATTCAGTTTAGTCACACAACTTCTCAATTTGCAGCCAGATTTATTTGCCATTCCTTTTGCTTCATCCCTCTCAACCATAAAATGGTTCAATTCCTCATCAATCCACAGGTATTTAACAGTTTTTACAGTAATTTTCTTAATGGGTGCATGCTTATTAGTTACTGGAATAAGACATTTTAGAATAAGCAATTTTGTTTTATGAGGTATTTAGTGATGTCCTACACAGTTTGTATAAATGTAGGATTTAATGTCTTAACTGTTCAGTGATGAGCAAAATTGTAAATTGCTTCTCTGTGACGCTTCCAAGTAGGATCCCTGACATGACTAATACAAGAAACAAGGGACAGTCATTTTCAGCGATCTATAGCGATCCTTCTAGTGTCCTGATCATATTGGAACTCGCTGCTATATGTGGTTCTGGTTGACTTTGTCTATTAAAATTTGTAAATATTTTAAATAGATGCTCAAAAACTTACACAATGATATTTATAGTCTGCTTGCTCCAATATTTTTCTCTTGATCAAGGCTTAAACTCCCATGATTCCATATGGAAAAACCACTCCCACCATCATCGACTGATGTTGCAGCTCTGGCAGCCGTTGCACCCTTTCCAAATTGCCTACATTTTTATATTGAATTACTTAAACTTCAAAGTTTCAATAGGCCTCTAATGTTGTTGGATGGTTGCTTGGACAGTTGCTGAGGCTGTATTTGTCTGCTATTGTAGATAACATTTATGTGTTCATGTCAATCAACTGCAATACACTCAAAAATAATTACAATTTAGAAGCTAACTAGCTACGCTCACCATAAGTGCTTCTGGATATCAGGACAGCGATCACTCACCTCGGATTAGACAAAGATCTTTTCAACAACAACAAGCAGGACTCAAACGATATTCTCCAAACACCCCACAGGGCAGACATCCCAATTTTTCGCAAAAGGAAGCGACGCAGAGGACGAAGAGACGGATGCTTCGTCCGGACCCGTAGAAGACAACTAGGAAAGCTGCCGTTACCGTCAATATTACTCGCCAATGTGCAATCATTGGACAATAAACTAGACGAGGTAAGATCACGAATATCCTACCAACGGGACATCAAAAACTAATATCCTATGCTTCACGGAATCGTGGCTGAATGACGACATGGATATTCAGCTAGCAGGATACAAGCTGCACCGGCAGGATAGAGCTCCGGTAAGACTGGGGGGGCGGTCTGTGCATATTTGTAACAACAGCTGGTGCATGAAATCTAGGGAAATCTCTAGATTTTGCTTGCCTAAAGTAGAGTATATTGTGATAAACTGCAGGCCACACTACTTGCCTAGAGAGTTCGCAGCTATACTTTTCGTGGCTGTTTATCTACCACCACGGACAGATTCTGGCACTAAGACCGCACTCAGTCAACTGTATAAGCAAACAGGAAACCACTCACCCAGAGGCGGCTCTCCTAGTGGCCGGAGACTTTAATGCAGGAAATCTTAAATCATTTGTACCAAATCTCTATCAACCAGAGGGAAAACAATTCTAGATCACCTGTACTCCACACACAGAGACGCGTACAAAGCTTTCCCTCCATTTGGTAAATCCGACCACAACTCTATCCTCCTGATTCCTGCTTAGAAGCTAAAATTAAAGCAGGGAGCACCAGTGACTCGTCTATAAAGAAATTGTCAGATGAAGCAGATGCTAAACTACAGGACTGCTTTGCTATCACAGACTGGAACATGTTCCGGGATTCTTCCAATGACTTTGAGGAATAGACCACATCAGTCACTGGTTTTATCAACAAGTGCATTGACGACGTCGTCCCCATAATGACTGTACGTACATACCCCAACCAGAAGCCATGGATTACAGGCAACATTCGCACTGAGCTAAGGGTAGAGCTGCCACTTTCAAGGTGCGGGACTCTAACCCGGAAGCTTGCAAGAAATCGCGCTATGCCCTTCGACGAACCATCAAACAGGCAAAGCGTCAATACAGGGCTAAGATTGAATCATACTACACCGGCTCCGACGCTCGTCGGATGTGGCAGGGCTTGCAAACTATTACAGACTACAAAGGGAGCAGCCGTGAGCTGCCCATTGACATGAGCCTACCAGACGAGCTAAATCACTTCTACGCTCGCTTCGAGGCAAGCAACACTGAGGCATGCATGAGAGCATCAGCTGTTCCGAATGACTGTGTGATCACGCTCTCCGTAGCCGATGTCAGTGAGACCTTTAAACAGATCAACATACACAAGGCTGCGGGGCCAGACGGATTACCAGGACGTGTGCTCCGGGCATGTGCTGACCAACTGGCAGGTGTCTTCACTGACATTTTCAACATGTCCCTGATTGAGTCTGTAATACCAACATGCTTCAAGCAGACCACCATAGTCCCTGTGCCCAAGAACACAAAGGCAACCTGCCTAAATGACAACAGACCCGTAGCACTCACGTCCGTAGCCACGAAGTGCTTTGAAAGGCTGGTAATGGCTCACATCAACACCATTATCCCAGAAACCCTAGACCCACTCCAATTTGCGTACCGCCCAAACAGAATAAACGATCAAGGTGTGCTGACATGAGAAATGATTGATAATAGCAGTGGAATAGTGTCCTTCATTGACGTGAGTGATTATCTATATGACCCAAGTCACTGTTTCCCTGGGCAACAACTTCTACACAAAAGAAGACATCGGTGTGAGATTTTAAACATGTATAGTGACATTGCAGTGAAATAACGCATTGGGCAGTCAGTGAATCATAAAATGACTAAAGATTGAGTTGAATCCTCGTTGCCAGAAATGTCTCGAGGCCTTAAGGGTCATTCGTCCATCAGCCATAGAAAGTGAGCACTCAGACTCAAACTCAATTAGGCAATCAGTCATTTACCTTCATTAATAGAAGAACATTCAAATGACAGAACTACACGGAATCATTGATTTTAAATGTCATCGTTTTGGTCAGTCGTATTACTTTGTACAGCTGGATTTGATTTTACTCAGCGCTACAATGCAGACCTGGGATCAAATACTATTCAAAATCTTGGGACTGTGTTTGCACTAGCATGCCTTTGGCACTATTCTATCGTTCTGTTAGGCCAGGCAAGCTCAATCAAGCACAGTTAAAGTATTTGAACACAGGTCTGCTACAGTGTTCTTGTGAAGTGTTGCACAGCAGAGTAGCACCACCTGCTGGTTAAACCTTTAACTAGGGGACGTAAAGGCAGAGGACCCGGTGACTGATGCCCCACATTTCTGCTGGTAAGTGTACATTAGTATGAACATCAGGGAGATTGGTCAAAAAACTGAAATCTATTTATCCTGCGTCAGCCTGACAAATGTAGACTAATGGCTCCCTCTGCTGTCTCGAGAGAAAAATATATACATACTAGATATGATGAGAGATATGCAGGGACAGGGAAGAGGGAGAGAGCAGGATGGAAAGAGTGAGTGGGCAGAGAGATCCCACTGAGCCACAGCTGTCACAAAAGACCAAATCCACTCTCCCAGCATTAAAGAGTTCGCAAGACACTAAGTAGCAAGATGTTCTCATTCGTTGAACTACAGCTGCCATTAAACAAGTAAATCCAACTTTTAGTGAAACAGATTGTACTAACAACCTGCAGGTATACCTGCAGTAAACATGGCTGTCAAGTTTCTACATAGACATTGGGCCATATGCAATCAAGTCTAACGTTGGTGGCTCAGCCTTTAGCCAATTAACGCTGGCAATGAATGCTTATATCAAAACTTGTATCCAGCAGTTGTACAGTGCAAAACGTTCTGTTTTATATTACCTAGGAATCTTCTAGAGACTGGAGACTCCAGTTACTCTACATTTTGAACGAATAGAGCCTCAGTTGTGTCTGTCATACTCTGGGACGTTATATTTGCTATTTTGTTTTCCTCCAATTAATGCCGCCTCCCAGCCCCATAGCCCGGCACTCCACTTACAAATACCATTTAGTGCACTTTTGCCTCCCATAAAAGATAACTCTTACTCGTGACCCCCTCCCCCCCCTCCCCCCACACACACACGCGCACAGAGCTTGGCCTGTCTCAAAGTGTATAGCTGGTCAGTTACGATGTCCTTGCAACCTCATCCTCTTTATAAGGGGGAAGCTGATGTGGCCAGGGCAATAAATTGCAATGTCTGTACTATGAGACGCCTAAGAAAGCGCTACAGGGAGACAGGACGGACACATTTTTCCGTTTCTGTTAGTCACGTCTGTGGAACTTTTATGTTTATGTCTCAGTTGTTGAACCTTGTTATGTTCATACAAATATTTACACATGTTAAGTTTGCTGAAAATAAACACAGTACTCAGTGAGAGTACATTTCTTTTTTTGCTGAGTTTGTATAACGCTCATTCCTTCGTCGATATCCGACCATCACCCCTAGTGAAACAAAACCATGACTCATCAGTGAAGAGCACTGTTGGCCAGTCCAGTCTGATCTAGCGACGGTAGGTTTGTGCCCATAGGCGATGTTGTTGCCGGTGATGTCTGGTGAGGGACTGCCTTACAACAGGCCTACAAGCCCTCAGTCCAGCCTCTCTCAGCCTATTGCAGACATTCTGAGCACTAATGGAAGGATTGTGCGTTCCTGGTATAACTCGGGCAGTTGTTGTTGCCATCCTGTACCTGTCCCGCCGGTGTGATGTTCGATGTACCGATCCTGTGCAGGTGTTGTTACAGTGGATGATCAGCTGTCAGTCCTGGCTCCCTGTAGAGCTGTTTTAGGCGTCTCACAGTACGGACATAGCAATTTATTGCCCTGGCCACATCTGCAGTCATCATGCCTCCTTGCAGAATGCCTAAGGCACGTTCACCCAGATGAGCAGGGACCCTGGTCATCTATCTTTTGGTGTTTTTCAGGGTCAGTAGAAAGGACTTTTTAGTGTCCTAAGTTTTCAAAACTGTGACCTTAATTGCCTACCGTCTGTAAGCTGTAAGTGGCTTAACAACCATTCCACAGGTGCTTGTTATTTAACTGTTTATGGTGAATTGAACAAACATGGTAAACAGTGTTTAAACACTTTACAATGAAGATCTGTAAAGTTATTTGTATTTCAACTAATTATCTTTGAATGAAAGGGACGTTTCTTTTCTTGCTGAGTTTATACAGTTTAAGTCAGAAGTTTACATACACCTTTGCGAAATATATTTAAACTCAGTTATTCACAATTCCGAACAATTAATCCTAGTAAAAATTCCTTATCTTAGGTCAGTTAGGATCACCACTTTATTTTAAGAATGTGAAATGTTAGAATGATTTATTTCAGCTTTAATTTCTTTCATCGCATTCCCAGTGGGTCAGAAGTTTACATACACTCAATTCGTATTTGGTAGCATTGCCTTTCAATTGTTTAACTTGGGTCAAACGTTTCGGGTAGCCTTCCAAAAGCTTCCCACAATAAGTTGGGTGAATTTTGGCCCATTCCTCATGACAGAGCTGGTATAACTGAGTCAGGTTTGTAGGCCTCCTTGCTCGCATACACCTTGCAAGCATCCCCTTTGTCCTCCAAACATAATGATGGTCATTATTTCCAAACAGTTCTATTTTTGTTTCATATATCCAGAGGATATTTCTCCAAAAAGTATGATCTTTGTCCCCATGTGCAGTTGCAAACCGTAGTCTGGGTTTTTTATGGCGGTTTTGGAGCAGTGGCGCCTTGCAGGTTATGTCGATATAGGACTCGTTTTACTGTGGATATAGATATTTGTGTACCTGTTTCCTCCAGCATCGTCGCAAGGTCCTTTGCTGTTGTTCTGGGGATGATTTGCACTTTTTGCACCAAAGTACATTCATCTCTAGGAGACATAATTAATCTCCTTCCTGAGCGGTATGACGGCTGCGTGGTCCCATGGTTTATACTTGCATACTATTGTTTGTACAGATGAATGTGATACCTTCAGGCGTTTGGAAATTGCTCCCAAGGATGAACCAGACATGTGGTCTACAATTTTTTGTCTGAGATCTTGGCTGATTTATTTTGATTTTCCCATGATGTCAAGCAAAGAGGCACTGAGTTTGAAGGTAGGCCTTGAAATGCATTTACAGGTACACCTCCAATTGACTCTTATTATGTCAATTAGCCTATCAGAAGCTTCTAAAGCTATGACATCATTTTCTGCAATTTTCCAAGCTGTTTAAAGGCACAGTCAACTTAGTGTATGTAAACTTCTTACTCACTGGAATTGTGATATGATGAATTATAAGTGAAATAATATGCAAAAAATGGTTGAAAAAAATTACTTGTGTCATGCACAAAGTATATGTCCTAACCGACTTGCGAAAACTATAGTTTGTTAACAAGACATTTGTGGAGTGGGTAAAAAATGAGTTTTAATGACTCCAACCTAAGTGTATGTAAACCTCCGACTTCAATTGTGTGTATATATATATATATATATATATATATATATATATATATATATATATATATATATATATATACACACGTGTGTATTTGTACGGTATCTGTTAGATTTTGGGAGCTTTCTGTAATGGTATTTTCTATATATTGTTGCTATAAGAGCAATTTGGCTAGCATGCTCTGGATGTGGTGGTCATATTGGCTCCCTTCTAATACAGAGCTATTGCTATCTACAGCCATCAACAACATTGAGCCCTGGACAGCTGATGTGCCATCTCTTTGTTATCAGCTATTTATACATAGTGTTTTGGCATATGTGTGTAGTTCTATTGTTGATTATAGCCCAGTCTGATAATTCCATGCAAGCGCCATCAAGAGCATCGAGCCCTGCACAGCTTATGTGCTATCTCTTTGTTATCAGAATAAACCACGTCAACTGGGACCATTGGCGGGCATTCTTTCCGTTGGTACACAACGCAAGAGAGAGTAAAGATCACATCTGTTACACTAGTGAGTTGTAGTGGTGTAGGAACAGTGGTGGTGATGGTGGTAATGTAAGGATATACGTATGACACACACACTAACAATATAGATGTACACTTTTCTGAAAGGATCCGTCAGGATAGAATTGGCAGTGTTAAGATAGGCGTTAAACATCTAAAACAAGCTTGCAGAGTTTTGACAAGCAAGCCGCTGGCATCCAGCAGAGATCCATGGAGGAAAGGAAAAGCATCCTGAAGCTAGGCCCCTGCAGCTGGCAAAACATGGCAGAGGGAACAGCGCTGACCAGATGGGCTTATTTATCTTTTCGTTTGGTGCTCTTTTCCAAGTGCTCTGTGTGAGGGACTTAATCTGGACTATTAAATGTGTAATCGTCATATGTCAAACCTAATAACTATTATGTCTAGTAATGTTTTGGAAAGAAATGGATGGGCATTCACTTTGAAGTGTGACTGAAATGGCTAATCAAGTTGTTACATCATGTAAATATTTTTTTCTGTCACATAATGGTAACTAGTCATAACCGTCACACTACTATAGTTATTGCCATCACAATTCTGAAAAGTTGTGTTCTACCAAGCTAGTCAGCTCTAAGTGTTAAAAAATAGGGGCAAAGTGAAGGTGTGTAATTATCAGGAGATAATTCATCCCTGTGTTTCAGATGACTAAAAATACATTATTTCCATGTTGCTGTGCCAATTTGTTGCTTCTGATGTAGTGATGAAGTCTCAAACCACTGCTTTCCTTGCTTTGAAAGAATGTTGTTTTTTTGTCTTTGATTCGCTCAAAACGGGATAGAAAACAGACTCCACAGGGACACATCTTAAAAATGAAACATTCCAACACTTCATAAGTACTCATGGTTTACACAAGCACAGCTCACGACAGGAAGTGGACAACTGGTTACATGGACCAGAGCACGGAGCCTGATGACATGAGTTGAGCTTTTCATTGTCCTCATCAGATTCTAACCTCAGCTTTGATGTCACTTTAGCCTTCCTTATTTGTTCTCATATTTTATTTTTCCCTCTGTTGCACATGATGATGGCATACAAAACCATGAACCCATTTAATCCAATTGGTCACAATAGTGGGGGGAAAAAAGTGTTTACAGGCTCTAGAGAAGTTAAAGTTGTACTTCTCAACAAATAATATATATATTATGCATTTAGTATGATTCAGAGAATTTTCACATGATTTCTCAAAATGGTCACAAGACCAAGAGCATAAATCTCCTGGTGTACTTTTTACAGAGGAATTTGTCACCAGAAGTCTGTATTCAACTGCTTTAAAAACATATACATTGATAAAATTCTAAATATTAAATGTTTTAAGGGTCTAGTTTACATACAGTTTGTGACTTTTTCCACAATACATTAAATCCATGATGCTCGTGATATATTAGCAGTCACATTTGTGACTAATGGGAAAATACAGTGACTAACATATTTTATTTAATCATAGCAGATTAATCAATTTTTCAATAGATTGAAGTTGGTTTATGGATATACTTGATCAAGATGATCTTACAAATGATTGTAACATTACACATTTGCCTTTACATACAGTACCAGTAAAAAGTTTGGACACGTACTCATTCCAGGGTTTATTTTATTTTGACTATTTTCTACATTGTAAAATAATAGTGAAGACATCAAAACTATGAAATAACGCATATGGAATCATGTAGTTACCAAAAAAAGTGTTCCTTTCTTTGGGATAGGGGGCGGTATTTTGACGTCCGGATGAAAAGCATGCCCAAAGTAAACTGCCTGCTACTCAGGCCCAGAAGCGAGGATATGCATATAATTCGTAGATTTGGATATAAAACGGTTAGAATAATGTCTGTGAGTATAACAGAACTGAAATGGCAGGCAGAGAAAAAAACATTTAAAAAATAAAACAATTCAGCAAAGTGCCTAGCACTTTTATAATAGGGCGAAATTGTCCCCGATTGCAGTTTCTAGGGCTTCCACTAGACTTCAACAGCCTTTAGAAAGAGTTTCAGGCTGATTTTTTGGAAAACATTAGGGAGAAGACGTAGTTTTTAATAATATTTTTTTTTGGCTGTAGTGTTTCCAAGCGCATGGCCGAGAGAGCGCTTTCTTTTTGACTATCTCCGGTAAAGACAATAACGATTCTCCATCTTAAATGTTATTGTTTATTGCGTATTAGGGTACCTAAGGTTTGATTATAAATGTTGATTGACTTGTTTGCACAACAGAAGTACCAGAAGTACCAACAGAAGAAGATCTTCAAAGGTAAGGCATATATTATATCGCTATTTCGTGTCGCAACTCCCTGGTTGAAAAGTATTTGTTATGAATTTGTGTGCTGGGCTCTGTCCTCAGATAATTGCATGGTTTGATTTTGCCGTAAAGCCTTTTTGAAATCTGACACCTTGGCTGGATTAACAACAAGTTAAGCTTTATTTTGATGTATTGCACTTGTGATGTCATGAAAGTTTACTATTTATAGTAATTTAATTTGAATTCACCAATTCACCGGATGTTGGCCAGGTGGGACGCTACCCTCCCACGTATCCATAAGAAGTTTTAAACAAACTGAAATATATTTTACATTTGAGATTCTTCAAAGTAGCCACCCTTTGCCTTGATGACAGCTTTTGCACACTCTTGGCATTCTCTCAAGTCAACTGGAATGCATTTCAATTAACAGGTGTGCCTTGTAATGCATTTGAGCCAATCAGTTGTGTTGTGACAAGGTAGGGGTGGTATACAGAAGATATCCCTATTTGGTAAAAGACCAAGTCCATATTATGGCAAGAACAGCTCAAATAAGCAAAGAAAGAAAACACAGTTCGTCATTACTTTAAGATATGAAGGTCAGTCAATACAAAACATTTCAATACGAAACCGCCACAGGAAAAGAAGACCCAGAGTTACCTCTGCTGCAGAGGATAAGTTCATTAGAGTTAACTACACCTCAGATTGCAGGACAAATAAATGCTTGAAAGAGTTCAACTAACAGACACTTCTCAAATGTCAAATGTCATGGTCGAATTGCTGCAAAGAAACTACAACTAAAAGGACACCAATAATAAGAAGAACTTGCTTAGGCCAAGAAACATGAGCAATGGACAATAGACCAGTGTAAATCTGTACTTTGGTCTGACGAGTCCAAATTTGAGATTTCTGGTTCCAACCGCAGTGTCTTTATGAGACGCAGAGTAGGTGAACGGATTATCTCCGCCTGTGTGGTTCCCACCGTGATGCATGGAGAAGGAGGTGTGATGGTGTGGGGGTGCTTTGCTGGTGACACTGTCAGTGATTTATTTAGAATTGAAGACAAACTTAATCAGCATGGCAGCAATACGCCATCCCATCTGGTTTGGGCTTAGTGGGACTATCATTTGTTTTTCAACTTGACAATGAGCAAACACACCTCCAGGCTGTGTAAGGGCTAATTGACCAAGAAGGAGAGCGATGGATTGCTGCATCCGATGACCTGGCTTGGGATGAGTTGGACCGCAGAGGGAAGGAAAAGCATTCCAGGTGAAGCTGATTGGAAAGCTGTCATCGTAGTAAAGGGTGGCTACTTTGAAGAATTTCGAATATAAAATGTATTTTGATTTGTTCATCATTCTTTGATTACTACATGATTCCATATGTGTCATTTCATAGTTTTAATGTCTTCTCTATTATTCAACAATGTAATCCAAGTTTATCATTTTAAAAGGCTAATTGATCATTAGAAAACCATTTTGCAATTATGTTAGCACAGCTGAAAAGTGTTGTTCTGATTAAAGAAGCAATAAAATGGTCCTTCTTTAGACTAGTTGAGTATCTGGAGTGTCAGCATTTGTGGGTTCGATTACAGGCTCAAAATGGCCAGAAACAAATAACTTTCTTCTGAAAATCGTCAGTCTTTTCTTGTACTGAGAAATGAAGGCTATTCCATTCGAGAAATTGTTAAGAAACTGAAGATCTCTTACAACGCTATGTAATACTCCCTTCACAGAACAGAGCCAACTGGCTCTAACCAGAATAGAAAGAGGACTGTGAGGACCGGGTGCACAACTGAGCATGAGGACAAGTACATTAGAGTGTCTAGTTTGAGAAACAGACAAGTCCTCAACTGGCAGCTTCATTAAATAGTATACACAAAACACCAATCTCAACGTCAACAGTGAAGAGGCGACTCTGGGATGTTGGCCATACTGGTCTGGTGAATCTTGTGTCCATGCTAGAGCAAAACAACCAACTTGTACATGTTTGTGAGACTCACCTTTCCATATATAGAGGGGACAAAGTGTATAGCCCAAACTGCTAGAAACAGACAGGAAGTTGGCAGATCGGCTGTACAGACATCAGACAAATCCGGTGACGCTTGAGGGGGTCGTAGAACAAAACGGAGAACACTACCTACATGTACATATTATCTCAATTACCTTGACTAACCGGTGCACCCACACAGACTCTGTACTGGTACCCCATGTAAATAGGCCCACTATTGTTATTTTACTGCTGCTCTTTAATTATTTGTTACTTAAATTTTTTACTTTTCCATTTTTTAGGTCTATTGTATTTGTACCTGTTGTATTTGGCGCATGTGACAAATAATATTTGATTTGATCTCGTTCGTGAGAGTAATATTTCCACAGAGGGTCATAATAATAATAGTTTGTAGGCCAAACCTTTGACATTTTCTTGAGAAGACCGATTTTCAGATTGTCTCATGGTCTGACAAACATCGCTCTAGCGCTGCCACCTTTCACCGCTGAAACTGACAGATTTTTTTAATGCTAATTTGATTTAAGCGGGGGCGTGGACATCGACTCTAGGGGTTAATGAGGCCTTGGTTTATTTTGGGTAGTTGTTAGGTGTCCATATCAGCTCATATGCAGCTGATACAGGAAACAATTGTGAAAATACCCCAATGTACGTCACTGTGTGGAATTCGCAACAATGGTTATATTCACAAGTAAAAACCAAAAGAACGATGATGGGGGAGGAGAAGGCATTAAATGACCTCAAATCAAAAGTTGGAGCTATGACTTGGGCTATTGATTGATAAGTGCATACTGAGCAGTGGTTGTTGCTATTTTCCCCCAAATTCGAATGTCATTACTGGAGTTTTTCACATTTGACAATGTTATTGTAGTTGTGAAACTGTGCAATACTGCCATCTAGTGGCTATACCTATGCCAGGAGTTGAGTTGAAATGTGGTTGGGCTGAACATTGGTTCACAAAGATGAGGAAAGCTCAGAATATAGAAGGGTTGGTTGTTTAACCCTTGACCTACAATTTCCGCATCCCTGGGAAAATCTAATTAACATCATTCAAAAATATGTCTCTATAAGCTAGAGATACTGTGTGTTTTTTTCCCCATGGGCTACATCTCAATCCAATGCATCTGCTGATATCGCCCTTCCGCATCAGCGGTGAAAGATGGCAGAGCTAGAGCTGTGTTTGTCAGACCTATGAGATATCCCAAAAAAATGTCTGTAGTGGTTTTGGTCTCTGAGCCCACAATCTTCACAAGACTTGTCTGAAGGTCCCCGGTACCAGTTTAAAAAATGAATGGAATTATATATGTAGGTAGTTTAGTGTCTAAAATAAGGGGATAAATACATGTAAAGAAAATTGTAGTTTCCTGATCTTTCTTTATACGTCTCAGATATAGGATAGACACTTCAGAACAAACATTCTTTATACAGTGCCTTGCGAAAGTATTCGGCCCCCTTGAACTTTGCAAACTTTTGCCACATTTCAGGCTTCAAACATAAAGATATAAAACTGTATTTTTTTGTGAAGAATCAACAACAAGTGGGACACAATCATGAAGTGGAACGATATTTATTGGATATTTCAAACTTTTTTAACAAATCAAAAACTGAAAAATTGGGCGTGCAAAATTATTCAGCCCCTTTACTTTCAGTGCAGCAAACTCTCTCCAGAAGTTCAGTGAAGATCTCTGAATGATCCAATGTTGACCTAAATGACTAATGATGATAAATACAATCCACCTGTGTGTAATCAAGTCTCCGTATAAATGCACCTGCACTGTGATAGTCTCAGAGGTCCCTTAAAAGCGCAGAGAGCATCATGAAGAACAAGGAACACACCAGGCAGGTCCGAGATACTGTTGTGAAGAAGTTTAAAGCCGGATTTGGATACAAAAAGATTTCCCAAGCTTTAAACATCCCAAGGAGCACTGTGCAAGCGATAATATTGAAATGGAAGGAGTATCAGACCACTGCAAATCTACCAAGACCTGGCCGTCCCTCTAAACTTTCAGCTCATACAAGGAGAAGACTGATCAGAGATGCAGTACTCTGATCACTCTGATTGAACTGCAGAGATCTACAGCTGAGGTGGGAGACTCTGTCCATAGGACAACAATCAGTCATGTATTGCACAAATCTGGCCTTTATGGAAGAGTGGCAAGAAGAAAGCCATTTCTTAAAGATATCCATAAAAAGTGTCGTTTAAAGTTTGCCACAAGCCACCCGGGAGACACACCAAACATGTGGAAGAAGGTGCTCTGGTCAGATGAAAACAAAATTGAACTTTTTGGCAACAATGCAAAACGTTATGTTTGGCGTAAAAGCAACACAGCTCATCACCCTGAACACACCATACCCACTGTCAAACATGGTGGTGGCAGCATCATGGTTTGGGCCTGCTTTTCTTCAGCAGGGACAGGGAAGATGGTTAAAATTGATGGGAAGGTGGATGGAGCCAAATACAGGACCATTCTGGAAGAACCTGATGGAGTCTGCAAAAGACCTGAGACTGGGACGGAGATTTGTCTTCCAACAAGACAATGATCCAAAACATAAAGCAAAATATACAATGGAATGGTTCAAAAATAAACATATCCAGGTGTTAGAATGGCCAAGTCAAAGTCCAGACCTGAATCCAATCGAGAATCTGTGGAAAGAACTGAAAACTGCTGTTCACAAATGCTCTCCATCCAACCTCACTGAGCTCGAGCTGTTTTGCAAGGAGGAATGGGAAAAAAATTCAGTCTCTCGATGTGCAAAACTGATAGAGACATACCCCAAGCGACTTACAGCTGTAATCGCAGCAAAAGGTGGCGCTACAAAGTATTAACTTAAGGGGGCTGAATAATTTTGCACGCCCAATTTTTCAGTTTTTGATTTGCTAAAAAAGTTTGAAATATCCAATAAATGTCGTTCCACTTCATGATTGTGTCCCACTTGTTGTTGATTTTTCACAAAAAAATACAGTTTTATATCTTTATATTTGAAGCCTGAAATGTGGCAAAAGGTCGCAAAGTTCAAGGGGGCCGAATACTTTCGCAAGGCACTGTATTTTTTGGGGGACTATCTGTTGTTCAATGTAGTTTAATGTAGTTTATCTGTTATTCAAGGCGTTTCTTTTGGCTAATAGCAGTAATTCCAAATTCAATGTTGGGTCGGATTTTCCTGACAGATTTAGTACTGTGCATACTGAATGATGTAATGAAGGACGAGTTCTGCTCCTAACTCTGCTTCTGTGAGGACAGATGCTGGGAGATGAGAAGCAAGTACAGGGAGTGAATATTAATAACTAACAGACATGAAACTAAACACGGACAGCGTCTGGACAGGGGAAACAACATTAATGCAGATACAGGGATCAAACTGAGGAATAGACAGATATAGAGGAGGCAATCAATAAAGTGAATGAGTCCAGGGGAGTCCAATGAGGCACTGGTGCTCATAACAATGACAGTGACAGGTGTGCATAATGATGGGCAGCCTGGCACCCTCGAGCGCCAGATAGGGGCAGCGGGAGCAAGCGTGACAGTTTCATGTATTTGGGCCAAAGGGAATTCTTTGCTTCCGCCACCATATAGCTTAAAGTTATGGCAACCCCCCCCCCCAAAAAAAAAACGCAAAGAAATTGGGACCTTAGGAAAGCTAACAGGGAAAAAATAAAAACTATAACCTTAAAATCTAGGCCAAAATGGAAGTGAACCTTGGATTTGCGTTCACAAACTGGAGAGGCCTAGCTAGCTCGATTCAAATTCAACAAATACTTTTTTTACCCCAATGAAAATATAAGACATCACTTTATATCTAGCAAGATATATCAGCTGTGTTGCTTTGGTTATTTAGTTGTAAATATGTATGCGATGTTATACACTACATTACCAAAAGTATGTGGACACCTGCATCGAACATCTCATTCCAAAATCATGGGCATTAATATGGAGTTGGTCCCCCCTTTGCTGCTATCACAGCCTCCACTCTTCTGAGAAGGCTTTCCACTAGATGTGGGAACATTGCTTCGGGGACTTGCTTCCACTCAGCCATGAGCATTAATTAGTGAGGTTCGGGCACTGATGTTGGGCGATTAAGCCTGGCTAGCAGTCGGCATTCCAATTCATCCAAAGGTGTTCGATGGGGTTGAGGTCAGGGCTCTGTGCAGGTCAATCAAGTTCTTCCACACCAATCTCAACAAACCATTTCTGTATGGACCATGCTTTGTGCACGTGGGCATTGTCATGCTGAAACAGGAAAGGGCCTTCCCCAAACAGTTGCCAAACATTTGGTGGCACAGAATCATCTAGAATATCATTGTATGCTGTAAAGATTTCCCTTCACTGGAACTAAGGGGCCTAGGCCGAACCATGAAAAACAGCCCCAGACCATATTCCTCCACAATATGCATTCGGGCAGGTAGCGTTCTCCTGGCATCTGCCAAACCCAGATTTGTCCGTCAGACAGCCAAAATGGTGAAGTGTGATTCATCACTCCAGTGAATGTGTTTCCATTACTGCAGAATCCAATGGCGGCGAGATTTACACCACTCCAGCCGACGATTGGCATTGCGCATGGTGATCTTAGGCTTGTGTGCGGCGTCTCGGCCATGGATCCTGACAATCAGTTTATGTGCTGACATTTCTTCCAGAGGCAGTTTGGAACTCAGTAGTGAGTGTTGCAACCGATGACAAACAAATGGTATGCGCTACGCGCTTCAGCACTTGGCCGTCTTATTCTATGAGTTTGTCTGGCCTACCACTTTGCGGTTGAGCTGATGTTGCTCCTAGACGTTTCCACTTCACAGTAACATTACTTACATTTGACCGTGGCAGCTCTAGTAGGGCAGAAATCTGATGAACTGACTCGTTGGAAAGGTGGCATCCTATGACTGCGCCAAGTTGAGCTCTTCAGTAAGGCCATTCTACTGCCAATGTTTGTCTACACTTGTCAGCAAAGGGTGTGGCTGAAATAGCTGAATACACTCATTTGAAGGGGTGTCCACATACTTTTTATATATTCTATATGTTGTTTTTGAAGAGGCTGAGGAATCATAATGCTGGAATTTTAATGGGAATCACGTTCCCTGTTAGGGTAGAAGAGGTTACAGTAACTAGGATTAGGGCTATCCAGCAGGTCTCCGATGTGGAGGCAGTGCAAATAGCGGAAGGAGTAATTGGAGATAAGATGAGAGTGATTCTCATCTAGACTCTGTGACGTTTATTGCACAAGTGATAAATTGCACTGGACAAAAACATTTTTTTTAAGAAACTGCAATTCATTGTGAAGGTGCAAAAATTATTTTGGGATCTTCAGGACTTCACAGCCGAAATGTTACAGGAAATACTGAATGAAACGGTTCCCCGCTCAGGCTCATGAGCATTTGTATCCAATTGAAAGAATAACGTGTTTTTTTACCCATCCGAGTTGGTGTAACTGTAAAACATCATCACCAGAGATTGGATTATTGTACCAGTTGTCGTGTCGTTGGTACAATTAATGCGATGACGAATATTTTATCAAATCAACTAACTGATTACTTATTACGATGATTAAATTACTCATGTAACAATTAACTCATTAGCAATCTTGGGGCACCACGCGAAAAGTTTGTTTTAAAAGTTATCGCTTTCTGAATTAACTCTACAGATATAAACTCAGCAAAAAAAATAAATCTCAAATCTCACTGTCAACTGTGTTTATTTTTAGCAAACTCAACATATTTGTATGAACATAACAACATTCAACAACTGAGACAAACTGAACAAGTTCCACACACATGTGACCAACAGAAATGGAATAAAAGGCAAAGATACAGGTAGAAATACACAGGGGATAATGGGGAAAATAGAAGACATCTGGTGGGTGGTGGAGAAAAGCACAAGACAGTTGAAACAAATCAGGGTGTGACATTAACAACTAGCTACAGGTTTGCTAGTTAGCATTACATTCCTCCTGCTAGTAGCAAATAATAGTTTTCCTGTCAGCGAACACATCAAGGTCCTAAAGGTTATGACGTTAGCTAACTAGCCAGTTATTTAGCCGGCTAGCTAGCTATTTATAACCACACCAGAAATACTCATATCTGGCTATACATTGCTTTTACCTACATAGTTAACATTATCAACCAGAGAGACATGCAGGTCTTAGTTACGATTTCTAGCTAGTTGTTTAATGCTAACTCTAAACACCTGAGTTGACTTCCTTGATGAGTAGAATAACTAGCTGGCTAGCTAATTAACATACGTATTTCATCTTTCATTCCCCCTCTCTCTCCATTCCCTTTTATCTTTCTCTCTCCCCCTTTTCTCTCCCAGTGTGAAGACTGTGTATAACAACACACACACGTAGCGGGATATTGGAAGTTAATGGGGCTTAATGGAGTGTACTGTAATATCGAATCATGTAGACTTCAGCCCATTTGTTATTGTCAAGTAGTCTAATGTAGGAAACAGTGTTACGAGCTAATGTAGCAGACTGTATAACAGTAGTGTCACTATTATTAGTGGCATATGGAGGGTAATATACTGGACCAGTCTGCCTTGTTGTTCAATGGAGTCAAATTAAACCTCTCTTTCAGGAGTGGGCACCAGAAAATAAAAGCAAAAGGGGAATAAAAGAGGTAGAGGCACAATAGAGGTGAATATGTCTTCATCTGTTTGTATGACCTCATGCTACACAGTATAACTATCATTCAGTACTCAATTACCATCTCATTATGACGAATCATCAATTTCCAATTACTGATTGGTTTGTTATTTGTTTGTAGATAGTGTTAGTGTATGGTTAATTTACATTTCTGTCTCCTGTTTCTCAGTGTGTGGATGGATGCATTCAAAACTAGGAGCAGAGTGCTTTAGCGGTGGGAGAGAGGAGACGGCAACAGAGAGGGCTTACTCCTGAGACCTATTGTACCATCAACCAATAATGTCAATGCGGAGCTACGTATACGGATCCCTCCACATTGTTAGAAAATGTGGGAAGCACACGGCGATGAGGTAAGGAGATCAATTTGGCCTTCAGTCTAATGTAGGACTCTCCAACCCTGTTCCTGGAGAGCTACCGTCCTGTAGGTTTTCGCTCCAACCCTAATCTAGCGCACCTGATTCTAATAATTAGCTTGTTGATGAACTGAATCAGGTTAGTTATCCAGGAATGGGGTTGGAGAGCCCTGGTCTAATGGCTGGGATGCCAGTGAGATGTTGAAATAGGAGACGTACGGAGTCAACTCCACCTGTCCTCAGCGCCTCAATTGTAATATATTTTATAAGGATTAGGAATGCATGATTTGCCTCAACAATTACCACATTTCCAACCAGAATATCTGTATTTATACTGGTATGCCTTACTGATAAGACCATGTCAATTTCCTCTCCTTCCCATTGTCGTGACTTGACTCATTAATGTGATGACTGTTATTTATTGAATAATTACCTATGTTCAATTGTTACTAAATTAATCATGTAACAATTAACTCATTAGGAATTTGGGGCACCATGGGAGAAGTTGATTAATGAGTTACCATCTCCCACATTAACTCAATAATATACAGTGGGGCAAAAAAGTATTTAGTCAGCCACCAATTGTGCAAGTTCTCCCAATTAAAAAGATGACAGAGGCCTGTAATTTTCATCATAGGTACACTTCAACTATGACAGACAAAATGAAAAAAAAATCCAGAAAATCACATTGTAGGATTTTTTATGAATTTATTTGCAAATTATGGTGGAAAATAAGTATTTGGTCAATAACAAAAGTTTCTCAATACTTTTTTATATACCCTTTGTTGGCAATGACAGAGGTCAAATGTTTTCTGTAAGTCTTCACAAGGTTTTCACACACTGTTGCTGGTATTTTGGCCCATTCCTCCATGCAGATCTCCTCTAGAGCAGTGATGTTTTGGGGCTGTTGCTGGGCAACACGGACTTTCAACTCCCTCCAAAGATTTTCTATGGGGTTGAGATCTGGAGACTGGCTAGGCCACTCCAGGACCTTGAAATGCTTCTTGCGAAGCCACTCCTTCGATGCCTGGGCAGTGTTTTTGTCATCATTGTCATGCTGAAAGACCCAGCCACGTTTCATCTTCAATGCCTGTGCTGATGGAAAGAGGTTTCCATTCATTATTTTCATTACACGGATCAGTCGTCCTGGTCCCTTTGCAGAAAAACAGCCCCAAAGCATGATGTTTCCACCCCCATGCTTCACAGTAGATATGGTGTTCTTTGTCCTCCAAACACGACGAGTTGAGTTTTTACCAAAAAGTTCTATTTTGGTTTCATCTGACCACATGACATTCTCCCAATCTTCTTCTGGATCATCCAAATGCTCTCTAGCAAACTTCAGACGGGCCTGGACATGTACTGGCTTAAGCAGGGGGACACGTCTGGCACTGCAGGATTTGAGTCCCTGGCGGCGTAGTGTGTTACTGATGGTAGGCTTTGTTACTTTGGTCCCAGCTCTCTGCAGGTCATTCACTAGGTCCCCTCGTGTGATTCTGGGATTTTTGCTCACTGTTCTTGTGGTCATTTTGACCCCACGGGGTGATATCTTGCGTGGAGCCCCAGATCGAGGGAGATTATCAGTGGTCTTGTAAGTCTTCCATTTCCTAATAATTGCTCCCACAGTTGATTTCTTCAAACCAAGCTGCTTACCTATTGCAGATTCAGTCTTCCCAGCCTGGTGCAGGTCTACAATTTTGTTTCTGGTGTCCTTTGACAGCTCTTTGGTCTTGGCCATAGTGGAGTTTGGAGTGTGACTGTTTGAGGTTGTGGACAGGTGTCTTTTATACTGATAACAAGTTCAAACAGGTTCCATTAATACAGGTAACGAGTGGAGGACAGAGGAGCCTCTTAAAGAAGAAGTTACAGGTCTGTGAGAGCCAGAAATCTTGCTTGTTTGTTGGTGACCAAATACTTATTTTCCACAATCATTTGCAAATATATAAAAAATCCTACAATGTGATTTTCTGGATTTTTTTTCTCATTTTGTCTGTCATAGTTGAAGTGTACCTATGATAAAAATTACAGGCCTCTCATCTTTTTAAGTGGGAGATCTTGCACAATTGGTGGCTGACTAAATACTTTTTTGCCCCACTGTTACGGTTTTCTTGCGGTGAAGGAGAGTCGGACCAAAATGCAGCGTGGTATTCTTGAAACATGTTTAATGATGAAGAAAAAACGAACAATACAAAAACAACAAACGCAACGTGAAAACCCATACAGCCTATCTGGTGCAAACAAACACAGAGACAGGAACAATCACCCACAAAACACTCAAAGAATATGGCTGCCTAAATATGGTTCCCAATCAGAGACAACGATAAACACCTGCCTCTGATTGAGAACCACTCCAGACAGCCATATACTTTGCTAGAGAACCCCACTAAGCCACAATCCCAATACCTACGAAAACCCCAAGACAAAACACACCACATAAATAAACCCATGTCACACCCTGGCCTGACCAAAATAATAAAGAAAACACAAAATACTAAGACCAGGGCGTGACACCCACTGTATATATATTGATAAGTCACGTATTAATCATTACATCAGTCTCATTCTGAACATTGCGGACTTCTTGAATCTGCACAAACCCTTGTCTTACTGATCATTCCACACCACACAAATGTATTTGATTATTTATTTATTTACTAACAAACTAAATGATAAAACAGGTTACACACGCAGAATAGGTTATTGATTAGAAACTTAATACGATGACAACAGGTCCCTAGCGGACTAACACAATATGACACTTGTTACAAAAGATGGACAGTTAAAGAGAAAGAGAAGCAAAACTACATTTGGGAATTATGCTCACAGTAATCCTATTACCTTGCCCTGAACTGTCACCCTTTTGGGTAAGAAGCAATGCATGTATTTACGTGTTGAAGTTCTTTGGCATGTATCTCTGTTGGACCCAGGCCTTCGTGAAAAGGGTTCGATTGGCCTTTTCCTTCGGATGGGCCTTCTCCTTCGTTCTCAGGTTTAAGATTCTGATTGTCCACAAGAGGTCACAATGTCCTTCTTCTTAGTTATCAGCCGTGTCGATGACCTCCAGAGTCATGATGAGAGCAGTGTAGGCGGCGATGATTTGAAGAGAATAACCGGATGGTCCTACTTAAATTCACTTTCTTAGATACAGTACTTAGAATAGCTACTCAACTGTAGCATTGATTGTTAAAGGCTCCTTTGTCTTCTTCAACCTCATGTTGATTTTCAGGGTCGTGACTAATGGAAGCCTAACTGCAGTTTGTGGTCCTTCTTGTCTCCTATGTTAAAACCTCTCTGGGACATGTGGGATGCTTCCCACCTCGACAACAGCCAGTAAAATTGAAGGGCGCCAAATTCAAAACAACAGAAATCCCATAATTAAAATTCCTCAAACATACAAGTATTTTATACCATTTTAAAGATAAACTTCTTGTAAATCCAGCCACAGTGTGAAATAGGCTTTATGGCGAAAGCACACCAAATGATTGTTAGGTCAGCACCTAGTCACAGAAAACCATAAAGCCATTTTTCAGCCAAGGAGAGCCCTCACAAAAGTCAGAAATAGCGATTAAATGAATCACTAACCTTTGATGATCTTCATCAGATGGCACTCACAGGACTTCATGTTACACAATAAATGTGTGTTTTGTTCGATAAAGTTAATCTTTATGTCCAAAAACCTCATTTGAAATTGGTGTGTTATGGTCAGAAATGCATTGTCTCAAACAAACATCTGGTGAAAGTGCAGAGAGCCACATCAAATTACAGAAATACTAATAATAAACATTGATAAAAGATACAAGTTTTATGCATGGAAATATAGATAAACTTCTCCTTAATGCAACCGCTGTGTCAGATTTCAAAACGCTTTACAACGAAAGCACACCTTGTTTGGTCAGCGCCAAGTCACAGAAAACCATACAGCCATTTTCCAAAGAAGGAGAGGTGTCACAAAAGCCAGAAATAGCATTATAAATATTCACTTACCTTTGATGATCTTCATCAGAATGCACTCCCAGGAATCCCAGTTCTACAATAAATGTTTGTTTTGTTCGATAAAGTCCATGTCCAAATACCTCCTTTTTGTGTGCGCGTTTAGTTCACAAATCCAAACTCAGGCAAGTCCAGGCAAAAGTTCAGACGAAAAGTCAAATGATGTATAGAATCAATCTTTAGGATGTTTTTATCATAAATCTTCAATACTGTTTCAACCGGAGAATTCCTTTGTCTTTAGAAATGCATTGGAACGCAGCTAGCTCTCACAGGCGCACGCGAGACTGAGCTCATGGCACTCTGCCAGACATCTGGTTGAAACAGCTCTCATTCTCTCCACCTTCACAGTAGAAATCTCAAACAAGGTTCTAAAGACTGCTGACATCTAGTGGAAACCTTAGGAAGTGCAATATGACCCCATAGACACTGTGTATTCGATAGGCGATGACTTGAAAAACTACAAACCTCAGATTTCCCACTTCCTGGTTGAATTTTTTCTCAGTTCTTTGCCTGCCATATGAGTTCTGTTATACTCACAGACATCAAACAGTTTTAGAAACTTCAGAGTGTTTTCTATCCAAATCTACTAATGATATGCATATTCTAGCTTTTTGGCCTGAGTAGCAGGCAGTTTACTCTGGACCCCTTATCATCCAAGCTACTCAATACTGCCCCCCAGTCCCAAAAAAGTGAATTGGTATGTTAATTCTTAACTCAATCTTTTATACCCCTGGGGAAAAAAGGGGAATTTTCATCATGCTGACTCTCTGGGCTCCCTGGGACGTGACAAGTTACAAGGAAAAATTTCATCATCACTATGTGATGATTTTAGAGAACGATTTTAGAGAACTAAAATCACAATTCTATTGTCACAAAAACATTATCTTCATACTATATTTTCTCCAGAACGTGAAGGATGTAAACCTGATATATACACAGTGTACCAGCTCTTCAAGGTACAATGTTTTGTTAGGTCTTTATACCATTTTTAAGGACATCACGAAATACACTCATTTTCCATATTCCATCGTTCATCATTCCCAACATTCGGATGTTGAAATATATTGTCCCAGTGTTCATTGTTGCTACCACACCTTAATCATATAATTGGACTATGTCCTATATACTACATCCACTGTCTTGGCTAAATTACTCTATCATGGCATTGTCTCTAATGTCATTTTAGAACCGTTTTTAATCTATAGATATTCTCCAGTTCAACAACTAAAAATCCCAGTAAAAATCCCACTTCATTACAATTAACATCAATGTGTATTGGAATTGCCGAACCCCAGACTATAGGCCAAACGTGGCTTTGTTGTGGTAGCGGAGGTCAATATGTTGTGCACCATTGAGAGAGGCACTTTATATGAGGGGATTCTATTCATGGCCAAATGGCCCATAGTAGAGCTAGCTTCACAGAGAAAATCCTCCAACAACAATCGAACCAATTGGACATGTCATGGTTCATGACCTCTACTAGCTTTCCTACCGACAGGAGGGTTTTGTTCAGGAGAGTAGCGTGTGTGTTTACCACCAGAATAGTGTCCTGGAGAGTCTTACCCACATGGTGCAACCTGAGTGCCTGTGATTTCATCTGTTGCTGGATAAATGGCATCTCTTCAGTAATCTCCCTAACATTTATTTAGACTGTGGCTAGACTGACTGCGTTGACGGCAGAGATACCTAGAGCAAGAGTAGCGCCCCAACAAATCTTTTTTTTTCGCTTGAGCTCTGATAGTTCTGTGAATGTTTGGAGTTGGGCCAACATATGGGCAGTATCTAACTGGGCGGTCCAGTCAGCCCCGGCCCAACTCAAATGTGCCACAGGTGGAATGTGTTGGCGGTGCATGTCCTCTGCATCTAGGCGTACGTACACCCTCTGTGTGTGTTCTCTGCAGTTGGTTATAAGGAGTCCTGGATCATCACGGAGAAGGCTTCCCATAGGGGGTCTCCTCTTGAGTACATCTGCTGGGTTGATTTTGACCAGGGCGCAGAGTGTCAGGATCAGCCAAAGGAACACCATCCTACAAAAATGCATAATTAGAGATATTGTTTGATTATTTCAGTTTGTTCTTTGCAAACAAAACTGTTTTGATGCAACAAATGTTTCTAATTTTCCTATTTCGAACAGCACAGCGCAGGACAATATCAACAGTGTCAACTAATGTATATCTTGTAGCTGGGAAGACAAGAAAATATGTTAGGTACAACGTGCTGATCTCCTGGAAGGGATCAGCTGAGGATACTTAAGAATTTTCTTAGTACCTCTGACTTTGCTAGGTTTCTATCTATTCGGTGCTGGCTTGCACCACTTATATTCCCATGGGGGGAGTGTACATCTTGATTTGGTTCCTGTGGACCCACTTGAACGTGGTGTTTTGTTGACCTTTCCTGATTCTGATTTGATAAGCCACAGGTGACAGCTTTACCACAATCTTGTGTGGCCCCGTCCAGTGGGGCAGGAACATTGTCACATACGCCCACGGGTTTGGTGTATATGTAGCACCACACCTCATCCCTGACCTCAAACCCTGGTGTGAGTCCTTTTTGTCGTAATGGGTCTTGTCACCTTCTTCACTTCTTTTCAACTTTCCTTGAGTGTACGCAAAAGTAGTCTTGAGGTGGGTTCGCAAGTCTGTCACGTATTGATGAGCCGTGTATGCGATGGCTGCGGCGCAGGGGAAGCATCATTTGTCGGCCTGTCATCATCTCGAATGGTGTTATTCCTGTAGACAAATTGCGTGTGGCAATAGTTTGAGGTCCCAATCTTTGGTCGGCTGCCATATATTTCCTCTGGATTCTAACGATTGTCTGGTTGCTCCTTTCTATCCTGCCGGAGCTCCTAGGTTGGTGTGCGATGTGGAGTTTAGCTTTGACTCCCAGGAGCCACCACGGTTCGGTCATTATAGCTGCCAAAAAATGGGTTCCTTTGTCACTGTCCATGGTTTCTCCTGGCAGGCCGAAATTACTGTAAACGTGGTTGAGCAAAAGAACGGCTGTGGTTTCCACTGTGTCATTGGTTGCGGGCAGGCACTCCACCCACTTTGTGAATGTGCAAGTCACTGTGAAGAGATACTTCTTGCCTCTTGCCGACCTGGCAACTGAGTCGACCCAGTCGATCTGGATCCAGCTCCAAGTGGCAAGGGTACTCTGCGAAGTGGCTTGGAGGGTTGAAACTGGCAGCAAACTAGATACCCCCTCATGTATTGTGCCACTTCTTGTCCTATGTGAGGCCAGTGGGCCACCTGTCGCAATGTTGCTCATGTAGCCTTGACCACCCATGGCATCCACCTCCTCTTTGTGGGCAAGAGCTATCATTATCCCCCTCTGTGTTTTAGGAACCACCCACCTTTGTGTGACGTCGGTGCCAAAGCCAGGTTGGACAGTGGGTGATTGACAGGATCAGAAAAGAAAGCCATCAAAGTGGCGAGGGACTCATCTTTGTATTGCATTGCTACCTGGTCACCATTCAGAAATGAATGAGTTAGCAACACATTATGTCCGTGCAAAGATGTTACCGCAGACACCATGGGCGCCTCAATGATCATTCCGTCCCGAGTGTCGAACACTCAAGGGGTGCTGTGAATTGCACCAGATTTCTCCATGCTGTCGGCATGGTCGTTGCCAAGTCTGTCACGACCAGGTGATTTGGAATGCCTCTTGACTTTCTTCCAATACACCTGTATGTCGTGTTTGGTTATGAGGTCATCGCAAGCTAGAATGAGCTCTTCATTTTTTTACTTCTTTTCCACTCAAAGTAGTCATGTGCTTTTGTTTCCAAAACAGCATGTGGCATAAGAAGGTGAGTCTGGCATAAGTTTGAGTCAGTGCAGATTGCCAGTTCTGACAAGTCGTGTTTCATCGCCGTTTGCAGTGTGATAAGTACGCCAGCAACTCTGCGAACTGGCTGGTCTTGTTGCCTAGCTGAAATTGAAGTGGCTTGCACGGAATGTCGTGCCATACCAATCCCACACGAGCTTGCAAGTGGTCTTGCAAGCCATCCACAAATGTCATTGACATACACATGTTCTCTTCTAAGTAGTGATGGTTAGAAGGCAACGGCGGAGCTAAGTTAAAGTCGGTGTCTTTGTCACCACACTGTTGACACACCACCAAAGCCCCACCAAAAGGCAGGTTTGCGTAGTTGACTACTACATCATTGCACTGCAGCATCATTAGCCAAGCCTCTACCCTCACGGATTCGTTGGCTTTTCAGAAAAGTCACCAGCTGGTGATATGTTTCTATGATCGCCTTTTGTCCGCCGACATAACTGGTGAAGTGCTTGATCACCCAGACTGTCAACAGCAGCACTTTTTCGCAGTCTGAGTACTTGTGTTCAGCAGGGTTGAGTGTTTTGCTCGCGTAAGCAACCACACTGTCTTGGTAGTATTTTTGGTACAACCCAGCAAGGCAGTGCTCTGAGAAACCAACTTTCAAAAATAGCTTATTGTATTTTTTGGGTATACTAGGCAGGGTGCCTCACAAAGCAGCTTTTTCAAGGAAGTCACAGCTTCGTCATGAGTGGCATCCCAAACGAACAGGGTGTCTTTCTGAAGAAGACGGGTCAAAGTCTTTGACAAGTCGGCATAGTTTTCAATGAATTGATGGGAGTATTTGCATACTCCCAAGAAGCTGCGCACCTCATGAATGTACAGTGCCTTGCGAAAGTATTCGGCCCCCTTGAACTTTGCGACCTTTTGCCACATTTCAGGCTTCAAACATAAAGATATAAAATTGTATTTTTTTGTGAAGAATCAATAATAAGTGGGACACAATCATGAAGTGGAACGACATTTATTGGATATTTCAAACTTTTTTCACAATTCAAAAACTGAAAAATTGGGCGTGCAAAATTATTCAGCCCCTTTACTTTCAGTGCAGCAAACTCTCTCCAGAAGTTCAGTGAGGATCTCTGAATGATCCAATGTTGACCTAAATGACTAATGATGATAAATACAATCCACCTGTGTGTAATCAACTCTCCGTATAAATGCACCTGCACTGTGATAGTCTCAGAGGTCCGTTAAAAGCGCAGAGAGCATCATGAAGAACAAGAAACACACCAGGCAGGTCCGAGATACTGTTGTGAAGAAGTTTAAAGCCGGATTTGGATACAAAAAGATTTCCCAAGCTTTAAACATCCCAAGGAGCACTGTGCAAGCGATAATATTGAAATGGAAGGAGTATCAGACCACTGCAAATCTACCAAGACCTGGGCGTCCCTCTAAACTTTCAGCTCATACAAGGAGAAGACTGATCAGAGATGCAGCCAAGAGGCCCATGATCACTCTGGATGAACTGCAGAGATCTACAGCTGAGGTGGGAGACTCTGTGCATAGGACAACAATCAGTCGTATATTGCACAAATCTGGCCTTTATGGAAGAGTGGCAAGAAGAAAGCCATTTCTGAAAGATATCCATAAAAAGTGTTTGCCACAAGCCACCTGGGAGACACACCAAACATGTGGAAGAAGGTGCTCTGGTCAGATGAAACCAAAATTGAACTTTTTGGCAACAATGCAAGACGTTATGTTTGGCGTAAAAGCAACAAAGCTCATCACCCTGAACACACCATCCCCACTGTCAAACATGGTGGTGGCAGCATCATTGTTTGGGCCTGCTTTTCTTCAGCAGGGACAGGGAAGATGGTTAAAATTGATGGGAAGATGGATGGAGCCAAATACAGGACCATTCTGGAAGAACCTGATGGAGTCTGCAAAAGACCTGAGACTGGGACGGAGATTTGTCTTCCAACAAGACAATGATCCAAAACATAAATCAAAATCTACAATGCAATGGTTCAAAAATAAACATATCCAGGTGTTAGAATGGCCAAGTCGAAGTCCAGACCTGAATCCAATCGAGAATCTATGGAAAGAACTGAAAACTGCTGTTCACAAATGCTCTCCATCCAACCTCACTGAGCTCGAGCTGTTTTGCAAGGAGGAATGGGAAAAAATGTCAGTCTCTCGATGTGCAAAACTGATAGAGACATACCCCAAGCGACTTACAGCTGTAATCGCAGCAAAAGGTGGCGCTACAAAGTATTAACTTAAGGGGGCTGAATAATTTTGCACGCCCAATTTTTCAGTTTTTGATTTGTTAAAAAAGTTTGAAATATCCAATAAATGTCGTTCCACTTCATGATTGTGTCCCACTTGTTGTTGATTCTTCACAAAAAGTCAGTTTTATATCTTTATGTTTGAAGCCTGAAATGTGGCAAAAGGTCGCAAAGTTCAAGGGGGCCGAATACTTTCGCAAGGCACTGTATGTAGGTTTTTTGATGTTGTACACTGCATGGATTCTGCTATACTGTAGCAGGATGCCCTCAGTACCCACCAGAAGTCCAACATAGTTTACCTTGGTCCTGCACCATAGCAAACATAGCCCTGAGTTGGGTAAGAACGTGGTCCATCTCATTGAGGTGATGTGACCAAGAACATCATCCACATAGAATATTGTCCCCCTGGTGACTGCATTTGGCATTGCCTTGTGCAGGAAGATGTTAAACTCTGAGGGGGAGTTTGCATTACCGAACGGGCAATAATTGAACGTGAAGAGCTTGTTCAAGAAAGAGAAAGCCAACTTGTCGGTCACGAGGGTAGACTTTCATGGTCCAGAAACCATTTGCCATGTCGATGGTGTAGAAGTACTTTGCGTTTGCCACCTTTGGCAACTCTTGGTCGAGCTGTTTCATTGGCCAACGAGACAATGAAACCAGCTTGTTGAGTTGTCTATAGTCAATGGTAAGACACCATTTACTCGTTGGTTTCAAAACAGGCCACACCGGAGCGCTGTACATTACATCCTGATTATCTGTTTAGCTAATAGGGAGTCGATAATCTCTTGCACCACCGAGTATACTGCAAGCGGAATTTTGTATTGTCTCACAAACGTAGGAGCTGCTCCGGGTGGCGTAGGAATACACACCACATGAATACCTGTAACACTGCAATCCAGAGAGTCTGTCGACCAGATATCTCTATGTTTGTTAAATAATTCCCGCAACGGATGTCGTTGACAAGTCCGACAGTAGCTGTAGTACCTGTGCATGGAAACCAGGATATGGTTTGGCGACATCAGACAGGTCTTCATCAGGTGGTGACAGCATGTCAATCGTGGGGGAATCATTGGCTTTTACCTCATCAGTGTGTACCTCACATGCAGAAGTAGATGCGGTATCATCCTCCATAACGATGGAGTATATCAACAGCTCGTTGTCGGAATCGACATCCAGACTGAACATCAATGTGTCGTCAAGCGGCAATACGGGAGTTTTGTAAAAAGCATCCCTCCCTCACCACATAGGTCTAGGGAGGAAGTAAGAGGCCCAATCATGAGAACAACAAGTTCAAAATCTGGATGGAGTAATCAATCAATGTTCCTAGCTGAGTGTGTCAAGGAATGGAAAAATCCTCGAGTCAGATTCTGCACCAAGAGGTAAGTGGATCTAGCGTTTAGCTCCAACAGCGGATTACCATTGATAGTTAACCCCAAGTCGAAAGGTTGCGGAGAGGGTTGGAAGAACTCATTGTTGCCCTCCATCCGGAAGCTGGGGGCCAGGTTCAGTCTTACAGAAACCTCTGTGGTTCTTGCCAGTATCACCATGGTGGACTCAGTTATCACTTTGCAAGCTTCAGGAATAGTCTGCCCTGATGCCATCCATGCAGAGTTGAAAGAAAAGGCGTTTTGGGCTGTCTGCACCAAAGACCAACTTGGTGAATGGTATCGAGTTTAACACCCAATCTTTCCAAAATGTCCGCTCCCACCCAAACTGTACGTATGAGGTTCGCGACAACCAGTAGGTAGTGAGATACTTCCTTGGTTCCAATGCGGAGTATAGCACACACACACGTCTAAAGTAGCGAGTGTCGTCTGGGGAGTTGTTCCCAGCGAGAATCTGAATGTTTTCGGAACAAGGGGGTGGCAGTAAGCCGATTTTGAAATGTCGCTGAACATTTCCAAACTGTTTGCAGATTTTTTGGACCAGGTTGCCAGTATGGCATCCTCAACCATTGTGCCGTTCTAGGCACACGCCACATCAGTGGAGGGCGGTATGTGTCGGCTGGTGAATCACCCAAACCACACAGGAAACCCTCATGTTCGGTTAATTTCCGAGTTGAACTAGTCACCCTGTTATTTGCCACAAATGGCGGACTCATGGCCTAGTTTACCAGGGGAATCGTCAGATGATGACGCCGAATCCTCATCGTTGCATAATGTATTGCATGTTGCTTTCAATGAAGGCTGTGAAGTCAACAGAGTTGGCATAGTTATTTGTTACCAGAATTGGTTGGTTTTCCAATCCATTAGTGGTACCAAACAGTGATTTGAATCTATGCCAATCAGCATCTGTTCGGTGTCAATGCTAGTCACGTACACATGGTGGATAAGTCAAATCAAATTGTATTTGTTACATATGCCGAATACAACAAATGCTGACCTTACAGTGAAATGCTTAATTACAAGCCCTAACCAACAATGCAGTTCATTTTTTTTACAAACTTTAAAAAAAGTAAGAATAAGAAATATAAGTAACAAATAATTAAAGAGCAGCAGTAAAATAACAATGGCGAGGCTATATACAGGGGGTACCAGTACAGATTCAATGTGCGGGGGCACTGGTTAGTTGACGTAATATGTACAGTACATGTAGGTAGAGTTATTAAGTGACTATGCATAGATAGTACTAGAGAGTAGCAGCAATGCAAAAAGTCTGGGTAGCCATTTCATTAAATGTTCAGGAGTCTTGTGGCTTGGGGGTAGAAGCTGTTTAGAAGCCTCTTGGACCTAGACTTGGCACTCCGGTAACAGAGAGAACAGTCTATGACTAGGGTGGCTGGAGTCTTTGACCGTTTTTAGGGCCTTCCTCTGACACCGCCTGGTATTGAGGTCCAGGGTGGCAGGAAACTTGACCCCAGTGATGTACTGGGCCGTATGCACTACCATCTGTAGTGCCTTGTGGTCAGAGGCCGAGCATTTGCCATATTAGGCAGTGATGCAACCATGCTCTCGATGGTGCAGCTGTAGAACATTTTGAGGATCTGAGGACCCATGCCAAATCTTTTCAGTCTCCTGAGGGGGAATAGGTTTTGTTGTGCCCTCTTCACGACGGTCTTGGTGTGCTTGGACCATGTTAGTTTGTTGGTGATGTAAACACAAAGGAACTTGAAGCTTTCAACCTGCTCCACTGCAGCCCCGTCGATGAGAATGGTGCGTGTTCGGTCCTCCTTTTCCTGTAGCCCACAATCATCTTCTTTGTCTTGATCACGTTGAGGGAGATGTTGTTGTCCTGGCACCACATGGCCAGGTCTCTGACCACCTCCCTATAGGCTGTCTCGTTGTTGTCGGTGATTAGGCCTACCACTGTTGTGTCATCTGCAAAATTAATGATGGTGTTGGAGTCATGAGTGAACAGGGAGTACAGGAGGGGACTGAGCACACACCCCTGAGGGGCACCAAGTGTTGAGGATCAGCGTGGCAGATGTGTTGTTACCTACCCTTACCACCTGAGGGTGGCTCGTCAGGAAGTCCAGGATCCAGTTGCAGAGGGAGGTATTTAGTCCCAGGGTTCTTACCTTAGTGATGAGCTTTGTGGGCACTATGGTGTTGAACGCTGAGCTGTAGTCAATGAACAGCATTCTCACATAGGTGTTCCTTTTGTCCACGTGGGAAAGGGCAGTGTGGATAGCAATAGAGATTGCATCATCTGTGGACCTGTTATGGCGGTATTCAAATTGGTGTGGGGCTAAGGTTTCTGGAATAATGGTGTTGATGTGAGCCATGACCAGCCTTTCAAAGCACTTCATGACTACAGACGTGAGCGCTATGCGTCGGTAGTCATTTAGGCAGGTTACCTTATTGGTCTTGGGCACAAGGACTATGGTGGTCTGCTTGAAACATGTTGGTATTACAGACTCAGACAGGGAGAGGTTGAAAATGTCAGTGAAGACACTTGCCAGTTGGTCAGTGCATGCTCGGAGTACATGTCCTGGTAATCCGTCTGGCCCTGCGGCCTTGTGAAGGTTAACCTGTTTAACCTTTGTGGTGCAGGCGTTCCGCTAGCGACCCACCTCGACAACATCCGGTGAAATTGCAGAGCGCGAAATTCAAATTAAAGAAACATAAATATTTAACATTCATGAAAATACAAGTGTCATACATCAAAATAAAGCTTAACTTCTTGTTAATCCAGCTGCTGTGTTCAGGTTTCAAAAGGGCTTTACGGTGAAAGTACACATGCGATTATCTGAGGACGGCACCCAGCACACAAAAGCATGGAATACATTTTTCAACCAGGCAGGTGCGCCAAGAAAGTGAGAAATGGCGACATAATAAATGCCTTACCTTTGAAGATCTTCTTTTGTTGGCACGCCAAAAGGTCCCAACTACATCACAAATGGTCCTTTTGTTCGATAATGTCCTTCTTTATATCCTCAAAACTCAGTTTAGCTGGTGCGCTTCATTCAATAATCCACCGGTTTCCCTCCTTCAAAATGCATACAAAATGAATCCCAAACGTTACCAGTAAACTTCTCCAAACAAGTCAAACAACTGTTATAATCAAACCTTAGGTACCCTAATACGTAAATAAATTATCAAATTTAAGACGGAGAATCGTTATTGTCTTTACCGGAGATAAACAACAAAGAACAGCTCTCATCCATGCGCTTGAAAACACTACAGCCAAAATGGGAGCCACTTAGAATAATTACAAATTCTTGCGCATTTAAAAAAAAAAAAAATGTATTAGAAACTATTTCTAAAGACTGTTGACATCTAATGGAAGCCCTAGGAACTGCAATCTGGGAGGATTTCGCCTCATAATAAACATGACCGCCATTGGAAACATTGGTAGGCTGAATTGTTTAATTTTTTGGATGGTTTGTCCTCGGGGTTTCGCCTGCCATATTAGTTCTGTTATACTCACAGACCTTATTTTAACAGTTTGGTTTCTATCCAACTCTACCAATTATATCCTAGCTTCTGGGCCTGAGTAACAGGCAGTTTACCATGGGCACGCTTTCATTCGGACGTCAAAATACTGCCCCCTTGCCCAGAGGTTAAAGATCTTACTCACATCGGCTGCAGAAAGCGTGATCACACAGTTGTCAGGAAGAGCTGATGCGCTCATGATTGTTTCAGTGTTGCTTGCCTCGAACCAAACATAGAAGTTATTTAGCTTGTCTGGTAGGCTCGTGTCACTGGGAAGCTCTCGAATGTGCTTCCCTTTGTAGTCTGAAATAGTTTGCAAGCCCTGCCATACCTGGGGCGGCAGGGTAACCTATTGGTTAGAGCGCTAGTTAAATAAATAAAAAATACCTGACAAGCGTCGGAGCAGCACGATTCAATCTTAGTCCTGTATTGATGGTTTGCCGGAGGGCATAGCGGGATTTCTTTTAAGCTTCCAGGTTACAGTCCCGCTCCTTGAAAGCAGCAGCTCTACCCTTTAGCTCAGTGCAGATGTTGCCTGTAATCCATGGCTTCTGGTTGGGGTATGTACGTACAGTCACTGTGGGGACAACGTCCTCAATGCACTTATTGATGAAGCCAGTGACTGATGTGGCGTACTCCTCCATGCCATCGGAAGAATCCCGGAACATATTCCTGTCTGTGCTAGCAAAACAGTCATGTAGCTTAGCATCTGCTTCATCTGTCCACTATTTTATTGACCAAGTCACTGGTGCTTCCTGCTTTAATTTTCGCTTGTAAGCAAGAATCAGGAGGATAGAATTATGGTCAAATTTTGTGTGGAGTAAAGGTGGTCTAGAGTTTTTCCCTCTGGTTGCACATTTAACATGCTGGTGGAAATTTGCTAAAACAGATTTAAGCTTCCCTGTATTAAAGTCCCCAGCGTTTTGCTGTTTGCTTATGGTGGTATACAGCTCATTGAGTGCCACAATCGGTCTGTGGTGGTATGTAGACAGCTACTAAATATACAGATGGAAACTCTAGGTATATAGTATGGTCTACAGCTTATCATGAGATACTCTACCTCAGGCGAGCAAAACCTTGAGACCTCCTTAGATATCGTGCACCAGCTGTTGTTTACAAATATACATAGACCGCCATCCCCTGTCTTACCAGAGGCTGCTGATCTATCCTGCCGATACATTGTGAAACCTGCCAGCTGTATGCCATCGTTCAGCCACGACTCGGTGAAACATAAGATATTAAAGTTGATAATTAATGTCCCGTTGGTAGTTTAATCTTGCATGTTGTTTTCCATTATAATGGATTGCAGTGGGGTTTTACTCACTCGCCTATGAACTCTCAGCAGTCAGCCCGACCTCCGCCCCCTTTATCTCCATCTTGTCTTCAAGCAAATGACTGGGATTTGGGCCTGTTCCCGGGAAAGCAGTACAGTACATCCTTCACGTCGGACTCGTTAAAGGAAAAAGCTTCTTCCAGTTCATGGTGAGTAATCGCTGTTCTGATGTCCAGAAGTAATTTTCGTTGATAAGAGATGGTAGCAGCAACATTATGTACAAAATAAGAAAAAAATAAGTTACAAACAACACAAAAACATAGTTGAGCACGTAAAACGGCAGCCATCCTCTCCGGCACCATTCTACAGTACAAAGGGACACGCTTTGAAGTTGTTTTAAGCTTGGTTAGAGGTGAGATAGCCTGAGTGGAATATCGAAGTGTAGTGTCGCACCGTTCCATTTTTAACCAACGTTTTGTTGGGTCCACTGCCCTTTTGAGTTCATCCAGTAAAGTTTGAGATATGAAATATAGAAATACTCTATCACAGGTCAAACAGTCCTCTAAGACTGCTTTGAAGTATGGCCTGTTCGAGTTGTTTTTTCTCGTCATATCGCCAACAAAGTGGAGTGGGTTGGAAGAACAGAGCGGTGGGTTATGTGTCGATTTTCAAGATTGATAACCCATCTTCGTGACCCAGTGGGTCCACTTTCGGAATGGGTGAGGACTCAGCTCTTGCAACGCTGCTTACCTTGTGCGTCTCCACATCTGTATCAGAGTCTAGACAAAACCCGTGGGCTTGTGTCTAGATTGAGCGGGCCCTGGACAGGGATTTGAGTGAGGGCGGGGGTAATGTGAACTTTGAGGTCCTCGCGAACGGAATACATTTCGGCAATTTTACGCCTTATCCTTGTCCTCTTTCTCAAATTCCTTCCAATGTAGTACATCTCATATCAAAGCTTCTAGAGTTTCGGTTGACGTTTTGATCGTCGTTGACCCCTTTGTTACGCTTGTTTCCCTTGTGCCCTGACCCTGTGAGGGTCTGGGCCCAAGTGAGGGTTAGGTGCAGGAACGTAGCGGCCAGATCGATCTCTGCGGGACCTGTTTGGTGTGGGAAGTTCTTTATAGCTATTGTTACTGCGGTGGTTATCACTGTGGTGGTTACTTGGAAGCCACCCACCTTGTGCATAATCTTTTGCCGCTCCTGTCCCTGATGCTGCACCTTCCAACTGTAGTGATTGCCCCCCCCCCCCCCCAAGCTTGAAAACCGAGTTGTCTGGGCTCTTAGCCCGACTTACTTTCACAGCTTCAAAAGCTGTGCTCGCAAGCTCTTGGAGGGCAGAGATTGGCAAACCAACGTGGACAGTAGGGCACCAGTAGTTGGGATACATAGTTGGGATACATATTTGACAGAAACATTTGTTTGAATGGTAATAGCCCTTCCATTTCTGTTTCAGTGAACATGCCAAAGTAAGCTGAACGAAGCCTATGATAGTATGTGTAGCACGTGTTGCTGTTGTAGACGGATTAACCTTGTCACGTGTCTGTTGGCTGTTCACTTCAACTGGTAAAGCCTGTCAGTATCTGTAACGTTAGGGTAGCCATCCAAGGCGTCCTCTATGTCTGCTAAGAACTTCTCAGTGTCATTTGGCACTGAAGGACCCCTAAAAAAGGTGAAGTCTGAAACCTCCTGTCGTCTACATTCCTTCGTTCCCCAAGCTCTGTTTGCAAGCTAGGTTGCTTGGTTGGTTAGTCCCACGATAGCACGTTACTTTTCTGGAGTTCCTCCAGATGGTACCTAAGGGTGGTATTCTGTTGCATTGCAGAGTCCATCTGGGAGCTTAGGGTATTTATTTTAGACACGTGAGTGTGGCATTTGCTCCATTCGGCCTCATACCTATCTGTCATGGTTTGCAGGGAGAGGTCTCGAGTGCGGAAGTGAGATTCAGTAATGAGATGTCCTCCGCTTGCTTAGAGGTCACTTTTTCCAACTTTCTCACCTGGGTTCTCTCATCATTAATTTGATCAGCGACTTCAATGAGTTCCGCTGTTCAGTCATCCAACTTGGTCATTGTGTTCATTAACTGTGACCGTCTTTGGTCTGCAGATTTTGGAATAGAAAATTATTGCTTTGAGTGGTGTCATTCAAAACTGCTTGCAGGGCATCAAGTTGCTCATTCAGCATTGTTCAGACCCTCTTCAGCCTTAGCCCCACCCATCTCTCTAATGATTTACATGTGAGGCCATGTAGTAAACACACGCTATATCAAATCTAAGTTTACTTGTCACATGCACAGGATACAGAAGGTGTAAACAATATAGTGAAGTGGTTACTTGCAAAATAACAAAAACAGAAAATGTCCAGAAAAATATTTGAAAAGTATT
This sequence comes from Oncorhynchus mykiss, assembly GCF_057628025.1. Classification (NCBI taxonomy): domain Eukaryota; kingdom Metazoa; phylum Chordata; class Actinopteri; order Salmoniformes; family Salmonidae; genus Oncorhynchus; species Oncorhynchus mykiss. The sequence goes on from NC_143046.1 coordinate 47,433,125, forward strand.
TCATCATTAGTAGAAGTCGATTACCCTACAACTTGTCTAAATTGGTGGGTCATGTGATGGAAATAGTATAACCAACCCCAAGACACATCTAGCTAAGTGAATGGGTCACCATCGTCTAGACATGTACACGTGTTCATGAAATACAATAGATGGCCGTATTCACCTCCAGACACACCTGGCTAATTTGGGTCTTTTGTTCAGACATGTAGCTAGTTAGGTAGCTAAACATTGAACCGGCATAATCCCAACTCATACTACTACCATAACAAAACATTGTCATAGCTATAGTATGAATCTGCTGGCAGCTTAAGCTAACAAACTTGGTTCAATGTTAGCTATCTAACATTCGGCAATGAACCGGCATAATGCAAATGGATTTCTGATTAGAATAATATTACTACAGAGATCAAACATGTAACGTTAGCTATCGAGCCAGCAAACTAACATTCGCTAGCTAGCCAACCGTTTGCTTTAACTTGCAATGATGATAACTGAAAATGTAGCTAGAAAAAATGTGCAGCGTGAGATGAATACATCTTATTTTAATGAATACGAAGAAACACTTAAACAAACTACAAAACGAACGTGAAGCTAAATATATATTTTTTAGAATTTTTTTAAATTTATTACGTTCAATATCGTACCAGCAAGCACTTGTGGAGGCTCAACCAATTCAGGTCCTTGAGCCTGTTGTCCAGGCCCCGCACCTGTACTCCCTCCCAGACCACTGCCGAGATGCCCACTACAGGCGCCGGACTTCCTGCCCGTCTGACCTCGTCGTACAGGTGCCTGTGATCTTAACCTACTCGGGCAACTTCAACCTTGGTGTGCGTACGCAGTCACTTGGCCGCATGGCCAAAGTGCCACGGCAGCTGTTCCGCCCGAGGACCCGTGTTAGACCACACCATTATGCTTCTTGCCTGATAAGAGAAGAACACCCGCAGGAGGTAACCGGACGGGTGTATCACTGGATGAGCAAGCTCCGTTAACAAGAAATAAACAAAAATTGCGTCCAGCTTGAGGGGGAGATGTGGTACACCCCTACCTCCCTCCCTGATGGGACAGAGCATGCGTGCCCTGGCGACCCACTCGTACCTGCCACCCCACATGAACTGAAACACAAGCCTCACTAGAGGCCTCCTCAGACAAGCCGGCAATGGGTAGATGCACACCAAATACAAAAGAGACGGCAACACATCCACCTTTTAGGACCAGGACCTTGCCCATAAAAGACCTAGCCCTCCACATTGCTAGCTTTCTCCATACCACTGCGATACCCATGTTCCAGTTCAGCGTCGCTGAGCCGGAGGTCTCAAAATGGACCCCGAGAATCCTCAGGGCCCCCTCACAGAGAGATAACCCTGGGCACATCCGTCCTACCGCGCCATCTTCCGAAAAACTTAACGGAAGACTTTGCATGGTACAGAACCGCTCCCGACGCTCGGGTGAAATCCCCAATGATGGCAAGGGACCTTGTCAGGCACGAGTCCTTGCACAGCAGCAAGAAAGTGTCGTCGGCGTACTGCGTCATCTTAACACGCAGCCCACCACTTCCAGGGATCAACAAGCCTTCCGCCCCTGTGTCTGCCCTAATGGCAGCCCCCAGAGGCTCCATGTACAGAACGAAGAGGAGAGCCGAGAGTGGGCACCCCTGCCTGACCCCAGACGAGAGGTCAAAAACGTCACCCAAGTGACTATTTACACTAACTCGGCACCCCGAAAATCTGCATTTTCTTGCGCTGCACGAGGCGAAGATGTGGCCATAGTCCATACAGCGCCTGCAAAATGGAGGCTGACGTGCATAAAACAACGTCCCCCTGTCAGCCCCCAGGGAGAACATAGCAGGAGGATGGAGGTAGCCACCATGTCACTTTGGGTCCTCCCTGAGGAGTGCCTGGAAGCCTCTCCTCCCATTCCAAAACCCAAGGGAGTCTTTGAGGTGCCTTGCTGAGGAGACGCTATCCATGTATCTCCCCAGGAAAGCCCTCACCTCTTCGTTCTTAACGTATGGGTTGTAAATGTTGACATTTACAACCCTAAAGTTGTTCCTCGCCAGGCTTGTTATTTCATAGTGGCTCATCGGCCTCTCACCTCCCACTGCTCTTGCCCTTCTCAGGATATCATTGTGTTTCTCCTCTGTATGTAGTGCCACGTCGTATGCTCCCTCCAACGAGTTGCCTTGGAAACAAAACACGTCCTTTACCGTCAGCTTTAGAATCCCCATCAATATTGTCCTTCCAAATGTTTCCCGTCCTAAAGGCTCCAACTCCTTTTCCTTCCAAGCAAACCGAATCGTGTTGGCCAGCCCAATCCCAGGGACCGACCGTGTTGATGGATTTTGCACCATCTCCACAAGGAGAATGGCGCACCCGGCTCACGTTCTCTTCCAAAACACGGAAAAAATAAAATCCAAAGTGACCGAGAATCTGAAGTGAAATATATAGTGCAGACACAGGCAACTAACACATAGACAATAACCCAAGGAATATGGCTGCCTAAATATGATTCCCAATCAATCAGAGACAACGATAAACAGCTGCCTCTAATTGAGAGTCAATCCAGGCAACCATAGACATATAAATACCTAGACTAGTGAAAACCCATAGACTTACAAAAAACCCTAGACAATACAAAAACACATATCACCCTTGTCACACCCTGACCTAACCAAAATAATAAAGAAAACAAAGCAAACTAAGGTCAGGGCATGACACTTACCTGTATACTTGGATGAATGCTTCACGGCAGACTGGAACCAGTTTTGTTTGTAGCTACATCTTTTTGGCCAGCGTTGTGTCAATTCACTCCAATTCACACTGACCGTGGCGTGTGCAGAAAGTAGCCCAACACCTTTTTCCAACTGATCTGTCGATAGTGCCTGTTAAATTCAGAGCATCAATGTTGTCGTTTTCGATGGCGAACATTATATATTTCAAAACATCACATTAGAAAGGACTGTCAACACATACTGAACAGCTCACATTATAGACAGAAGCATGATACATGGCAGACCAATCCAAGCTCATCTCCCGGCATTTCCAGCCAAACCATTATCTCAACTAATCATTGCTAGCGGGAAGGTTCCTGGCTTTTTTCGTGGCTAAACCAAGTGGGCTCGTAATTGAACCATTTTACTAATATTTATAGATGGAATACAATTTTGTTACATGAAAATTCACATGTTCCAGAAGGCATTTCTGCTAAAAATAAGAATTTTGAAGTGGTGACATGCAACACTACGCCTAGTTTCCTGAGTCACAAATGTTGACCCATAGATGAACCACACCTCTCCAAATAATTATTGTCTGCTCAATGTCTAAATTGGTCTTTTTTACACTGTAGAGCTTTGTGTTTTATGTTTAAACATTTTTTTTAACTTTGTGTGCAGCAGGTCTCTCTTGTAAAATAGATTTTAAATCTCAATGAGACTAACCTAGTAAAAATCATAGATTTTGTTTTTTAAGTACTTTTGTGCAACGGAAGGAGGGAATGTCTACTTTCCTACTTGATACGAAAACATATTTGTTTTGCAGCCATAGTGTTTGCTGCTGCCATGTATGATGTTACTGTTGACCGGCAATGCTGGATGCGCAACAGGAGTCATTACTGATGGGAGCGGGTCACATGCAACTTCAATGACAGTAAATAGAAGTCCAACCTCCAAAAAAGTCTCTCCATGTTTGCCTATGTCTTTGAAAAGGTAAGGCCAGTTCATTCAGGAAGAAACACTCCCTTGCATTTATCTGTGCCTGTTGAGAAGCATAGCGCAGCTGCCATCCGATACCCTTCGACGGGATTATGTTACAGAACTGTGTCCCACCTCGTCAGCATACCGTAAGTTTGGTCTCAGTATGGTCTTGGATTTAGTTATCCAAGGCCCTGAGTTCTTTCTGTACTTGGCTGGCATCCATTAAGAGGAGAGAGGCTCTGAGAGGTTGTGGCTGGCTTTAAGGACTGATGCCACTTGCCCCAGTGTGCAGGAGTGTTGGACAGGTCACACATACCGGTCATTGGTCTAGAAAACAACACAACAGACAAACTTGAATAGAAAAGTTTGAAATTCCGTTGTGCTGCAGGCTGTTGACCACCTGTACCGGTGAGTTATGTTGAGTAATGCTAATAAGGCTATCAAGTTTTCAAAATAAAGGCTGTCTTCAATACCTACCTAGCCACTTCAATACCTACCTACTACATAGCTTATTGGGGTTGCTAGGGCCAAAATATCATGCCTATAAATTATACAGTGCCCTAGTTAAAAGTATAACACACATTTCCATCTTGTGTGGACTAAGGATATTTCGTACTTTACTTTTACATTTGACATTTTAGTCATTTAATAGGCACTCTTATCCAGGGAGACTTACAGTTAATAAATTCATCTTAAGGTAGCTATCAGCAAAGTCAGTGCTAGAAGGGAGGGGGGTGGAGTCATGCGTTGGTTCAGGATTTTTTAAAGGGTACGGTAGGGTTTTGGGTGCTTTTGGAAGATGGGCAGGGACTCTGCTATCCTAGCTTCAAGGGGAAGCTGGTTCCACCATTGGGGTGCTAGGACAAAGAGGACCTTGGACTGGGCTGAGCGGGAGCTGCCCCCCGTAGGAGTGGGAGGGCCAAGAGAACAGAGGTGGCAGACGAAGTGCTCAGTTTATGGTGAGCATAGCCTGAAGGTAGGGAGGGGCAGTTCCTCTTGCTGCTCCGTAGGCAAGCACAGTGGTCTTGTAGTAGTGGATTCGAACTTCAACCGGAGTGTGCAGGGTGACATGGTTGCAGGGGTCTGATGGCACAAGTGGCGAGCCTAGCAAACAGCGAATTGCAATAGTACAGACGGGAGATGACAAGTGTCTGGATTAGGACCTGCGCCTGTTGTGAGGTAGGGTCGTACACTACCGCTGTTGTAGAGCATGAAACTGCAGGAGCGAGTCACTGCTTTGATGTTTGCAGAGAATGATAGGGTGTTGTCCAGGGTCACACCAAGTTTCTTTGCACTCTGGGAGGGCGACACGGTGGAGAGGTATTAGAGCAGGCAGGCCTTCCCGGGGAGGAAGAGCAGCTCCGTCTTGTCAAGGTTGAGCTTGAGGTGGTGGGCTGACATCCAAGCTAAGATATTTGCCAGGCATGCAGAGATGTGTGTCGCCACCTGGGTGTCAGATGGGGGAAGGAGAAAAGTAGTTGAGTGTTATCTGCATAGCAATGACAGGAGAGACCATGTGAGGATATGACGAAGTCGAGTGACTTGGTGAATAGAGAAAAGAGGAGAGGGCAAAGAACCGAGCCCTGGGGGACACCAGTAGTGAGAGTATGTGTTGCAGACACAGATCCTCTCCATGTCACCTGTAGAAGCGGCCTGCCTACAGACTGGGTGTTCGATCCCAGGCTGTGTGACAGCTGGCCGTGACCCATAGGGCGTCACACAATTGGCCCAGCGTCGTCCAGGTTACGGGAGAGTTTGGCCAGGGGGCTTTTCTTGGCTCATCGCGCTCTGGTGACTCTACGTGGTGGGCCGGTCGCCTGCAAGCTAACTTCAGTTGACAGTTGAACAGTGTTCTGACACATTGGTGCAGCTAGCTTCCGGGTTAAGTGAGCAGGTGTTAAGAGGCAGCGCAGCTTGGCAGGTCATGTTTCGGAGGACGTATGACTCGACCTTCGCAGCGATGAGACAAGATCGTAACTACCAATCGGATATCATGACGTTTAAAAATAAATAATATAATTGGCCTGCCAGGTAGGTTGCAATCCAAGAGTGTGCAGAGACAGAGGCTCAGCCCAGAGAGAGTGGAGAGGAGGATCTGATGGTTCACGACTTTGAAGGCAGGATTAAATGCCATAGTTGAGTGTCCTGTCTTGAAGCCTGACTGGTTAGGTTGAAGAAGATCGTTCTGAGAGATATAACGAGAGAGTTGATCAGAGACAGTGCGCACAAGTGTTCTGTAAAGAAAAGAAAGGAAAAAAGGTCAATAGTTTGACGTCAGATGAGTCTAGTGTTGGTTTGTTGTGGTGGAGAGAGACTCTGAGTGGACACAGCCAGTGGTCAGAGATGAGTTGATGAGGAATGGGAGAAGGGAGGAGGGGATGCAGTCGAGTGGGCAGGTTGTTGGGCAGCCAGACCTCACTAGTCACAGGATTTAAGAGAGCATCCTGTTAAGCTTGTGAAGATGGACAGGTGAGAGAGGAAGAAAAGAGAAAATCTTTAGTCAGGAGAAATGAGTATCCCTATGCCAACACTGTGATGACCAGATGCTCTTTCACTATGAGAGAAAACATAGTCAGTTGAAGAGACAGCAGCTGGAGTAGCAGTGTTCACTGGGTTGATACATGTCTCGTAAGTGCCAAAAAGTCAAGAGACTGTAGGGCAGCATAAGCATAAAATCTGCGTTCTTGTCCGTATTTCGGACAGTTCCAAATGCAGCCAGATAGCCGGAATTTCACATGTGTTGTGCAAGCAGGGTACACTAAATTTGAATGGTTGCATCCAAGGGGTGGGGAGTGTCTGTAAAGCCTACAGGGAGAGGAGTGAACAGGTATAGAAAACATACATTTGCTAATGCTAGAAAATTGCAAATGAGATCAACAGAAAATAACTTGGTATGATATTCAAGTGAGAAAGTGGTGTAGAGCCTTCCTCTTGGTTGTTTCAGTGATGGTCTTAAAGCCGCTACATGGTCAAACCGACGTCTGCATTGGCAGTTCAGCATTTACGCTTCTGCAGAAGTCCGGGCATTCATACTTTTTGGGCTTTGTGGAGCCGCGCACTGCTGTTGAGGCGGGCTGTTATGAAGGAAGTGAGTTTGTGTTTATGAAGGAACTCCCGATCCCACCCACCATTAACCAATCATAGAGCCCTCCGCAATGTTACAAAATTTGGGAGGCACACAGCAATGCGGATCTGAATTTGGCCTCTGCCTACCTCTGAAGGCTCCACAATTACATCACACCCTCCAAACGGAGTCTCCGACCACATTTGTGGATCAAGCATAAATTGGCTCTTAGTTTTGACGACAAGACCGCCACTTACATGTATGCCGCTGAGAAACCAGGGAAGACTAATACAAATTGCCTAGCAGAGATGGAGAGCACAACTCCCTGTACTAATTGCTGATTGCATAGGAGAGGAGAAATTAGAGGTTTTACAGTGACCATATTACCGCCACACCGGCGGTCATGAGGCACAGTAATTAGGCTTTCCAAGTTGTGACGCTGCTGGTGGTCATTAGTAACCTATCAAACTTGCTGACTGCCTGGTACTCCACACTCTATTGTCCATCTAATCACTCTGATATCAATGCAAATGTATTTGAAAATCTAATCAAACACCTTTGCTTGGTTGCAAATGGGTCATTGAAATGGACAATGACCCCAAACATACTTCCAAACTTGTTTCAAATGGCTTAACTTGTTATGGCTGCAATCCCACTATTGGGATAAGTGTCATCAACAACCGCTGAATAGCATAGCGTTACATTCAATAAATATTACTACAAATATGTATATTCATGAAATCACAAGTGCAATATAGGAAAACACAGCTTAGCCTTTTGTTAATCCACCTGTCGTGTCAGATGTTGAAATTATGCTTAACAGCGAAAGCAATCCAAGCGTTTGTGTAAGTTTATCAATCGCACGACAAAACATTAAGTACACTTAGCATCAGGAAGCTTGGTCACGAAAATCAGAAAAGCAATCAAATTAATAATTTACCTTTGATGATCTTCGGATGTTTTCACTCACGAGACTCCCAGTTACACAACAAATGTTCCTTTTGTTCCATAAAGATTATTTTTATATCCAAAATACCTCCGTTTGTTTGTCGCGTTATGTTCAGAAATCCACAGGAAAGAGCGGTCACGACAACGCAAATGAAAATTCCAAATAGTTTCCATAATGTCCACAGAAACATGTGAAACGTTTTTTATAATCATGTTGTTTTTAAAATATTTAATCGATAATATATCAACCGCAAATGTATTTCACAGTAGGAGAGAGGGAGATGCAATACCTATCCAAACTCTGTTGCGCGAGCAAAACTCATGTGACCACTTGACGCTCGCTATGTTATCGTTCTTTCAAATAAAAGCCTGAAACTATTTCTGAAGACTGTTGACACATTGAGGAAGTGATAGGAAAAGGAATCTGGTTCATATCCTTTAAATCCAGCATAGGGAGGCAATGGAACATAGTTTTCAAAATAGAAGCCATTTCCTGTTTTGATTTTCCTCAGGGTTTCGCCTGCAATATCAGTTCTGTTATACTCACAGACAATATTTTGACAGTTCTGGAAACTTTAGAGTGTTTTCTATCCAATACTAATAATAATATGCATATATTAGCAACTGAGACTGAGGAGCTGGCTGTTTACAATGGGCACTTTTTCATCCAAGCTACTTTTTCATCAATACTGCCCCTGCAGCCATATGAAGTTAAGGACAACAAAATCAAGGTATTGGAGTGGCCATCAAAAAGGCCTGACCTCAATCCTATAGAAATGTTGTGGGCATAACTGAAAAAGCGTGTGCGAGCAAGGAGGCCTACATACCTGTCTCAGTTACACCAGCTCTGTTAGGAGGAATTGTGGAAGGCTACCTGAAACGTTTGACACAAGTTAATCCATTTAAAGACATTGCTACCAAATACTAATTGAGTGTATTGTAGCGACCCGCACAGACAGCTGTGTGTTATGTGTTAGGCTATTAGTTGTTTGTGTTGTACTTACCAGTACCCAGTGTTTGCGGGTCCGACATGCCAATCAACATGCCAATTACGGGAATGCCTGGAATGTTCCGATGCCGGGCATCCTGGTGATTGGCGGAGTGGCGTGGAGGGGGGTTGGGCAGGGGGATGGAGCATTGGAAGTTAAGACCAGGTTTAGCCATTGTTCTTTCTCTTACGTCTTGTCCTTCATTTATTTTGCGTGGGCTATGGCCAAACTCAACCCTCTGTCTGGACAATTGTTCCTTTATGATCTATTCCCACTAGGAATGTGATGAAATAAATACATTTCTACTATTATTCTGACATTTCACATTCTTAAAATAAACTGGTGATTCTAACTGACCTAAAACAGGGATTTTTTAATAGAATTAAATGCCAGAAATTGTGAAAAAGTGAGTTTAAATATATTTGGCTAAGGTGGATGTAAACTTCCGACTTCAACTGTAATTGGTATCATTGGAAAGAAAACACTTTGAAGTTTGTAGAAATGTTAAAATAATGTAGGTAGGAAAAAATCAAAATTTTTGCAAGAGCTACCATTCTCTTAGAAATACAAGAGAAAAGTCCTATTGAAAATTTGCTCCCTGGATGCAATTTATATGGCTTCCATGGGGTGTCAGCAGTCTATGTTCAAGGTTTCAGGCTTGTAACTTCAACAACGAAGACGAGATAACAGTATAGTTTGATTACATTTTAGGCTGTCTGAGGAGTAAATAGAAACATATTTTGACTTGTTGAAACAAAGTTTAGGGGTAGATTTTCGGGTTCCTTTCTCTGCAAGTTGAACGAGTGGATTACTCAAATGGATGTCGCCAACTAAACAGACTTTTTCTAACAAAACGACACTACATGTTAAAACTGGAACCCTTTGGATGACAAATCAGAGGAAGATTTTTTAAAAGTAAGTGAATATTTAATCGTTATATATGAATTTATGAAACCTGTGCCGGTGGAAAAATATTTTGATGTGGGGCGCTGTCCTCAAACAATCGCATGGCATGTTTTCACTGTAACAGCTACTGTAAATCGGACAGTGGAGTTAGATTAACAAGAATTTAAGCTTTCAGCCGATATAAGGCACAAGACACACGATATAAGACACTTCACCGGAAGTTGTCCCTCTAGCGGGACATAGATCCTTAAGAAGTTCAATGAGTGTAGAGCCTAACTGGCATACATACGCAGCACGCGAGTTTGGGGAAGATCATTTTCACCATAAAAATGCACCAATAATAACAGCAATACATGGATAATCCCATTTGGTCAGTTTTGAGAATGGTGTTTTCCTGCTAATGGTACATTTACACTTACTGCTGTGTGTGCCCTGCTGCGCTAATAATGTGAAGAAATAGCCTAATAGTTTATAAACATGTTAAGCTAAACGTTCTTATTTGTTGTGTCAGGCCCATTGCTTAAAACAGGTTTTTCTATGCTAGTGGTTGTATTAATTTGGGATCTATTGCATCCCACAACTGTCCCAGACTATGTTTGGAATATTTATTTCTACCTGTTTCTTTGTTAACCACTCAACATAGAATAGCTGGGCCTCCCAAGTGGTGTAGTTGCAGGCTGCAACCGGGTGACCCATAGGGCAGCACACAATTGTCCCAGTGTCGTCCGGGTTAGGGAAGGGTTTGGCTGGCAGGGATGTTCTTGTCCCATTACACACTAGCGATTCCTGTGGTGGGCCTGGTGCAGTGCACGCTGACACAGTTGCTAGGTGCTCGTGTTTCCTCTGACACGTTGGTGCTTCTCGGTTAAGCGTGCATTGTGTCAAGAATTAGTGCGGCTTGCCTGGGTTGTTTCGGAGGACAAGTGGCTCTCAACCATCGTCTCTCCCGTGTCGCAGCAATTGGACAAGACTGTAATGTAACTACCAATTGGATACCATGAAATTGGGGAGAAAAATGTGTAAAAAAAATAAAAAATACACAGATTAGCCGCATGTGCACACTCCCTCAAATTGTTTGGAGGAAGCATCGTTTCTATTTTATTCAGCTAAAGTATGTTCAATTGTATTCTTCATCTATAAAATTATGCCATGGAATTCTAAGCAAATCTTGTCTGCTATTTTATTTTATTTTTATTTCAACTTTTTTTTAACTAGGCAAATCAAATTCTTATTTACAATGACGGCCTACCAAAAGGCAAAAGGCTTCCTGCGGGGACAGGGTACTGGGATTAAAAATTTAAAATAAATACAATATAAATATAGGACAAAACACACATCACAGCAAGAGAGACAACAAAACACTACATAAAGAAATGCCTAAGACATAGTAAGGCTGCAACACATGACAACAGCATGGTATCAACACAACATGAAAACAACATGGTAGCAACACAACATGGTAGCAGTACAAAACATGGTACAAACATTATTGGGCACAGACAACAGCACAAAGGGAAAGACGGTAGAGACAACAATACATCACACAAGGCAGCCACATCTGTCAGTAAGAGAGTCCATGATTGAGTCTTTGAATTAAGAGATTGAGAAAAAAACTGTCCAGTTTGAGTGTTTGTTGCAGCTCGTTCCAGTCGCTAGCTGCAGCGAACTGAAAAGAGTAGTGACTCAGGGATGTGTGTGCTTTGAGGACCTTTAACAAAATGTTAAATGAATGGGTGTTGTATGTGGAGCATGAGGGCTGCAGTAGATATCAGATAGGGGGAGTGAGGCCTAAGGGGTTTTATAAATAAGCATCAACCAGTAGGTCTTGCGACAGGTATACAGAGATGACCAGTTTACAGAGGAGTATAAAGTGTAGTGATGTGTCCTAACAAGGAGCATTGGTGGCAAATCTGATGACTATATGGTAAAAAACATCTAGCCGCTCGAGAGCACCCTTACCTGCCAATCTATAAATTATGTCTCCGTAATCTAGCATGGGTAGGATGGTCATCTGAATCAGGGTTAGTTTGGCAGCTGGGGTGAAAGAGGAGCGATTACAATGGAGGAAACCAAGTCTAGATTTAACTTTAGCCTGCAGCTTTGATATGTGCTGAGAGAACAGTGCACCATCTAGCCATACTCCCAAGTACTTGTATGAGGTTGCTACCTCAAGCTCTAAACCCTCAGAAGTAGAAATAACACCTGTGGGAAGAGGGGCATTATTTTTACCAAACCAAATTACCTTTGTTTTAGAGGTGTTCAGAACAATGTGTGGGGTAGAGAAAGCTTGTTGGACACTAAGAAAGCTTTGTTGTAGAGTATTATGAACTAGTGTAGCCCACAGCCATATAGCATAGCCAGATCAGGGCCTAACGTAAAGAGAACTCAAGAGTATGCTATTCTGTTCTTCTGAAATAGACTACATTTTGTTTCATTAGACCTGTCTAAAATACATGGATTTATTGTGATGGTGTAGGCTATATTACATGGATTTATTAGACATTTTATAAAATGTAGATGTTCCAATGGTCTGCATCAGTGGCTTGAAAGCTATGCATGGAAGCTAGGAGATGCTAAATGTGTTTGTTAATTAACGGTTACCATGAGACCGGAAGTTATTCGCTTGACCATCGCCAGCTGACAAAATTTCATGACCGTCACAGGCCTCGGAGAAAACACTGATTACCAAAACAAGTCACAAATTGTCCAGACCCTTAATCCTGGTTGATATGTCAACTATCATCTGCAAGTTATGAGCAGTCAGCAGTTCACACACCAAGTAGGCTACTGGGAAGATGGGCAGCACTTAAAGTACACTGAAAGACCCTGGTGAGGACGACGAACACGCAGAGAGCTTTCCTGAGACGGTTTCTGACAGAAAATCTTCAGTTGTGCAAACCCACAGTTTCATCAGCTGTCTGGGTAGCTGGACTCAGATGATCCCGCAGGTGAAGAATCCGGATGTGGAGGTCCTAGGCTGAGCATACTGCCAAATTCTCTAAAACTACGTTGGAGACGGCTTATGGTAGAGAAATGAACATTAAATTCTCTGGTAACATCTCTGGTGGACATTCCTGCAGTCAGCATGCCAATTGCACTTTCCCTCAAAACCTGAGACATCTGTAGTATTGTGCTGTGTGACCTTTTATTGTCCCCAGCATGTGTATTGATCATGCTGTTTAATCAGCTTCTTGATATGCCACACCTGTCAGGTGGATGGATTATCTTGGCAAAGGAGAAATGCTCACTAACAGGGATGTAAACAGATGTGTGCACAACATTTTAGAGAAAAAGATTTTTATGTGTATGGAAAATTTCAGGACTATTTTATTTCAGCTCATGAAACATGGGACCAACACTTTACATGTTGTGTTTATATTTTTGTTCAGTGTAAATTATGACTTGAACACCCATCAAAATCAATCTTCTCTTTCTTGTAATGTAAGTGTTTGAGTTAAATCCCCTACGAATCTTTTGCATTCTTATAGATTTAACGGAAAGACAATGTATTCCATTGAGACCATATCAGCCATTACCGGGATATGTTTGACAGGTCATTACAAACATTTCCGAGGTGGTAACGTTAACAGGGGGAAATGACAGGCACAAGCAAGAGTATGAAAGAGTCTCTGGAGTAGAAGGAAAGCAATCAATCCAGCGAGATTTAAGAGACAAGTGGATTTTGCACCCCTCAAATACAGGAAATAGATAGCTGAAAAAGACAGATCCTCAGGTGGGTCGGGCATGCGGGTTGCTAAATCATGGACATCTGATGACTGGTATCTCTTAAAGCTATTCCACACTTCATTGTCCATGAAGTGGAAATTCCTCTCACAGATGGGAATAGTAGGCCCTGAGCCGGTCCCGCTGGTGCTCCAGCTGCAGGAGGTGGGTTCAGTCCCAGGCTGAGAGCCCCTGCTGTCTGCCCTGGGGGCATCTGGAGCCACCTGTGCTACCCATACACGGCTTCCCAGCGGCAGATAGGAGGACACAGGAAACGCTTTTTAAAAGCTTTAACAATGGAGATGGCAGATTATGAACAGGATTACTGTAGGCGTGTTCAAGGACTTTAAGAAAATGTACAGTTCGTTTTTAAAAAGTTTGCCGCTTCGGTTTTAGTTTCTCACCATCCATTTTGAGCAGCACTTTTTGAAAAAAACTGAAATGTGTTTACCATATTTGAGTATGGGTATTTCAAGTGAAGAGCATAGAGGATCCCAAATAGAGTAACAAATACTGTATATCAGGCCAGCATATGAGATCCTCCATTACCACTTTGTCTTCAAGGATAATGGACACTCAAGGTGGATTGAAGGGTAGTTCCAACTGAACCTGCACAAAAAGAGAAGGGGCCGATCATGACATCTAGGTGGTAAACCACATTGGCCACTGAGGTCAGGCGACTTTGTGGGGCTTGCAGGTTGGAGGTTGTGGTCTGATATTGATGTGCAGTTCGGCTCTCTTTGCTAAGTCGGGTCTTTCGATTGACAGTTAGCACTAAGTAATGAAATTTCACAGGGGGAACAGGTACAGTAGTTCTGGTTTCTATACAGTATACTGCCAATGGATAGATTTGAGCAGAGGCATTTCCACTCAAATCTAATAACTTCATTAACAACCAATTGGATTTTCCACCAAATTGTTTCCAACTTTACAAAGGAGTAGTGGCACAAAAGACAGGCCCACATATTCCTGTAAACACTTGTTGTCATCCCTTTCTCCCTTAGTTTACTTTGCCAAGATTGTTGCTTTTTTGTGAGACATGCCAGAGAAATGAATGTTCTGAAACTAATGTTCACATCCGTAAGCAGTTGGTGGAACAATGAGGTGTCTGACAGTGAATCCTCTCCTGATGAAATGTCCATCAGCGTGTGGAGTCTTTCACCATACTCTCAGTTAAAACATGTTTTATTTATCAGCCTTTCATTCTCTTTTTAATCTTAATGACAAATGAGGCAGGCAGATGCCCTGGTACAGTACGTTCACGATAAGCCTATCCCAGGCTGAGGCTATTGCTGAGACGGCACTGGATGGGCTTCTCAGATGTCTAGCACTGCCATCGAGGCTAATTCAACTGACATTGTGAATGGAACATCAGGGACCCGCAGCGCCATTTAATGTATTTTATCTTAATTATATGACGTGTGATTCCTTTTAACTTTTATGGTCTTCGAAATAGCCTACCTCTGGAATGAAGGGAATTTGGCACATAGTTAAAAACAAAGTGAATAGTGTGGAACAATAAAAATGTGCTAATCCACACATTCATTTCAGGTCAGAGTTATTACTAAGATTTACATACATTTGTCATTTAATTATTTTTCCTTTTTGAGCGCATACTCAAATGCTGACATTCAGACTCCCAGGTGCAAAAATGTATGCGGACACAGCCTAGAAGCTGTGATAAAAATTTGACCCTGTTTGTGATCATATCAGATAATTTGATGATCTTGAGGGGACCTTGAGTTGGTCGATGGTTGTCTTATCTGTGTGCTGTGAAGAGGATGGAGTCCTTGAAATCAGTAGCAGTGGTGAGTGTGCTTTTAAACCAGCCTCCTGCATTATTGAACACACTTTGTACTTTTGAGGGACAATGTAAATTGTGGCCTGTCCCTGACCTAAAACCAAAAATGTTAATGCATTTTTTAGTCAGGCTATTCCTTAAATAAAGGTTTGTTTTTACCAAACAGGGTATGTTGTCGAAAGTCAGTTCCCATAGAGAACAGTGCTTCATGATCGAAATGTGAGCCTACACTGAAAATCACCATCTATCACTAGTACATGTATGTCCATAGGAAAGAGTGGGGTAAATTGAGATAAATGATTAGTTGAGCCACCCCTTGTTTCTAGGAAACCATACACAAAATGAATAATCATGTGACCTAATATATAGGGAGAGGTTGTCATTTCATGGATTCTATAAAGAAAGAAACCACATGGAAAAAGTGGTAAACAGGTTAGTTCCAAAAAACAGATTTTCATAATGTCAAATTAATTTATGGTGTTATAGGTTTCACGATGCTTGTATCGAAATCAAGTATATGTTTTTAAGATTGTTTTATACATCAGTTGGGGTCTCTATAAGCTACAATAGGATGTCCTAAACCTAGCATGAAAGTGCATTCTTGTAGATGTGTGGGCTAAAATAGTCCTAAATGTTTGCCTTGGGGTAAGTTGAGCCAATGGCCACCATACCCCATACAAATGCTGATTTACATTTAGTCAGTTGTATGCATAATATGCATAGTATCATGCATAAGAACTCAAGATAGCGCATTTGTATTGTTACAGAGCAGATATCATCATGCCCCGTGTATACAAAGGTAAAACAAGCAGGAGTCTAGCACCCCTTGAGGTTCTGGAGAGAGTAGCCAAGGAAGTAAGAGAAGGGAAAAAGTAAATTCTAGCAGCAGCAAGGGATGAAAACATTTACTGAATAACACTGAAGAGGTACATTGACAAAAAAATAAAATGTAACACGTACAGTACTTGTGTGAAATAGAGTAGCAATGGCACACAAGGTCTTGTCTGATGACATGGAGCCTGAGCTTGCTAAACATGATCCGCTTGCTAAACACGTACCAGTTTCATGGGTTTAGTAGCCTCAAATGCAGAAAACTTGCCTATGAATTGGCATATCGAAACAACATCCCTCTTGCAGACAACTGGTCAAGAATTGGTAGGGTAACTGATATTGAACAGAAATCTATATCTGAATTTAGGCATACATGCAAGATATAGAATATACCCCACACCCATTACATTAATTAAACCTTGACCTACCATCACACACTTACCCCAAGGCAGCTCAACTTACTCTGTCCCTATGCTCATCTTACCCCACTTATGCCAAGAGACCACTTTTTTTGGACAGTGCATGTTTTCAAAACTGTTGTGTTTACATTAATGCTGATTATTTCCAGTGATACATAACATCCTGAAGTATATGTAGATATCTTTATTAGAAATAATACAATATTTACCTCAGTGCCACTGACACGGCCCGCTACCAAAACCTGCGGACTCTCCTTCACTGCAGCCGACGTGAGTAAAACATTTAAACGTGTTAACCCTCGTAGGGCTGCTGGCCTAGACGGCATCCCCAGCCTCGTCCTCAGAGCATGCGCAGAACAGCTGGCTGGTGTGTTTACGGACATATTCAATCAATCCTTATCCCAGTCTGCTGTTCCCACATGCTTCAAGAGGGCTTCCATTGTTCCTGTTCCCAAGAAAGCTACGGTAACTGAGCTAAACGACTACCACCCCATAGCACTCACTTCCGTCATCATGAAGTGCTTTGAGAGACTAGTCAAGGACCATATCCCCTCCACCCTACACCCACTCCAATTTGCTTACCGTCCCAATAGGTCCACAGATGACGCATTCGCAACCACACTGCCCTAACCCATCTGGACAAGAGGAATACCTATGTGAGAATGCTGTTCATCGACTACAGCTCAGCATTTTAACACCATAGTACCCTCCAAACTCATCATCAAGCTCGAGACCCTGGGTCTCGACCCCGCCCTGTGCAACTGGGTACTAGACTTCCTGACGGGCCACCTCCAAGTGGTGAGGGTCGGTAACAACATCTCCACCCCGCTGATCCTCAACACTGGGGCCCCACAAGGGTGCGTTCTGAGCCCTCTCCTGTACTCCCTGTTCATGCAAGCCTCCAACTCAATCATCAAGCTTGCAGACGACACTATAGCGGTAGGCTTGATTACCAACAATGATGAGACGGCCTACAGGGAGGAGATGGGGGCCCTCGGAGCGTGGTGTCAGGAAAATAACCTTGCACTCAACGTCAACAAAACAATGGAGATGATCGTGGACTTCAGTAAACAACAGAGGGAGCACCCCCCTATCCACATCGACGGGACAGTAGTGGAGAGGGCAGTAAGTTTTAAGTTCCTCGGCGTACACATCCACATCACGGTCAAACTGAGTTGGTCCCCCCACACAGACAGCGTGGTGAAGAAGGCGCAGCAGCACCTCCTCATCCTCAGGAGGCTGAAGAAATTTGGCTTGTCACCAAAAACACTCACCGCCTGGTATGGCAACTACTCCGCCCACAACCCTAAGGCTCTCCAGGGGGTAGTGAGGTCTGCGCAACACATCACTGGGGCCAAACTACCTGCCCTCCAGGACACCTACACCACTAGATGTCACAGGAAGGCCACATAGATCATCAAGGACAACAACCACCCGAGCCACTGCCTGTTCACCCTGCTATCACCCAGAAGGCAAGGTCAGAACAGGTGCATCAAAGCAGGGACCGAGAGACTGAAAAAAAGCTTCTATCTCAAGGCCATCAGACTGTTAAACAGCCACCACTAACATTGAGTGGCTGCTGCCAACATACTGACTCAACTCCAGGCACTTTAATAATGGAAAAATTGATGTAGAAAATGTATCACCAGCCACTTTAAACAATGGCACTTAATGTTTACATACCCTACATTACTCATCTCATATGTATATACTGTACTCTATACCATCTACTGCATCTTGACATCTTTATGTAATACATGTATCACTAGCCACTTTTATATGTTTACATACCCTACATTACTCATCTCATATGTATATACTGTACTCAATACCATCTACTGTATCTTGCCCATGCCGTTCTGTACCATCACTCATTTATATATTTTTATGTTCATGTTCTTCATCCCTTTACACTTGTGTGTATAAGGTAGTTGTTGTGAAATTGTTAGGTTAGATTACTTGTTGGTTTTTACTGCATTGTTGGAACTAGAAGCACAAGCATTTCGCTACACTCACATTAACATCTGCTAACCATGTGTATGTGACAAATAAAATGTGATTTGATGCTCAACTTACCCCACTCTCCCCTACTTGTAAAAGTAGGTGTCCATTTCGCAATGTAATAACCAGGTAATTGTCATTAATTTCCAATTATGTTTTTTCATTGAAGAAATTGTTCAGCCATCATTTAATGGTAAATGGAATTTCTTAGATAAATTACATGACCAAAAGTATGTGGACACCTGCTCATTCCAATATCATGGGCATTCATATGGAGTTAGTCCCCCTTTGCTGCTATAACAGCCTCTACTCTTCTGGGAAGGCTTGCTTCCATTCAGCCACGAGCGTTAGTGAGGTCGAGCACTGATTTTGGGCGATTAGGCCTGGTGATCAGTCTGCGTTCCAATTCATCTCATAGGTGTTCGATGGAGTTGAGGTCAGGGCTCTGTGCAGGCCAGTGAAGTTCTTCTACACCGATCTCGACAAACCCTTTCTGTATGGACCTCGCTTTGTGCAAGGGGGCCTTGTCATGCTGAAACTGTTGCCACAAAGTTGGAAGCCCAGAATCGTCTAGAATTTAATAATGTTTGTCACTAATTCTGTGTCATGTGTCAAATGTGTAACACATAATGCAAGTTTTCACCATTAAGCCTATGTCTCAGCAATTCCTATAATGGCCCCTGCGACAGAGAGAATCATATCCAATTAAAATCTTGTACTACTCACTGTAAAATCCCTTTTAATACACTGTCAACTGCCGCCACCCATGATTTAAGCTTAGAATAAATACATCTATCATGTCATTGAAGAAATATTGAATTGTTATGAGCACAAAATTGCCTACTGTAACAGTTTAATCTACTGTCACATCTAGGGCTGTTGTGGTGACCCTATTACCGCCACACCGGTAGTCATGAGTCATGACCACAGTAAAATTCCACGTGACCTTTGAGTCACGGTAATCTCCATTTATGCACTCTGCACATAATTTGGTAGTACAGACCTTTTGCTAACGAATATAAGGTCCTAATGGCTTGGTACTCAGGGCTCTACTGTCCCTCTAACCACTCTGACATCAATGGAAGTGCAATCGAAAATCACATCAAACACTTATCATCAAAACAGTATCATTATTTTAAAACTCACCTCACTGTGATGATCAATTTGAAGAAAGAAGTTCAACAGCAGGTTGAAAGAGTATAAAACATGGTTGTTGTGGATGCTGTTTCAAAGCCTAACACAACAAAATGGACATTGCTTTCTAAGGTGATGATTAATTCAAAACCCCCATATGCATATTAGAGTTTATGTATGGCTTATGACCCCAAGCCCGAAAAAAACCCTGAATGAAAATGATGATTGTGCTGATATACAATTCATAGCCTACCACATATTATGCATGGCAGAAAAACATAAAACAAAACGGATTTAAGATGTCTTTGGTACATAATTGGTCTAGCCTAGACTCTAAAATGAAACAAACGTATTATGCATACTGGATGTACTGGGTTACCTTATGCTCCAAAATGTCTATTCTTGAGTCTGGGAGAGAACTATAGCTCCATGTCACACCCTGATCTGTTTCATCTGTCTTTGTGATTGTCTCCACCCCCCTCCAGGTGTCACCCATCTTCCCCATCATCACCTGTGTATTTATACCTGTGTTCTCTGTTTCTCTGTTGCCAGTTCATCTTGTTTGTCAAGTCAACCCATGTTTTTGTGTCTCAGCTCCTGCTTTTCCCAGTCTCTCTTTTTCTCGCCCGCCTGCCTAACCACTCTGCCTGCCCCTGACCCTGCCTGCCGACCTGTACCCCCCCCCCCCCCTCTGGATTATTGACCTCTTCCTCCCCTGAGCCTGCCTACCGTCCGGTACCGTTGCCCCACCTCTGGTTTACTGACCCCTGCCTGTCTTGACCTGTCTATTGCCTGCCCCTGTTGGATTATTAAACCATTGTTAATAAAACGTGTCTGCATCTGGGTCTTACCTTCATACCTGATACCCTAGACAATGCTGTTGGTTCATTGATTGTGCAGGGTGGCTTACAGTTAGCATATAATTATGGTGAATTTGTATTTGATTCTGATTAGCCTAGTAATAGGGCATTTTTTTATATTTCGATAATTCATTGGGTGACACAAACTTTAGCTGTACAGAATATCTCACCACCATGTGTTTCCAGCTCCTCCGCTTTCTCCTTTATTCCGTTCTTGAGTGCAGAGGGGCTGTCAACAGTTTAGTGAAATATGTTTCATTGCAAAAACATGTTACTATCAATGTTCCCAAACAGATTTAACATGGATTCCTAAATTAAGTACTGGGTAGCTACAGGAACTTGGTTGGAGAGCCCATGGCCTACAGAGTTTGAGGGGAATATCACCTGTCGCACAGTGAGAGCATTCTTCTCAAACAGTGTTTGATGTATGGAGTGAAATAAGTGTTATTATATTTATTTCTCAGCTGCTCAAATTAAGCACAGCTCAGCTGTAAAACCGAAGAAGCCTACCAAGAATCATAGCATGCGCCTTCGAGTGCATACTGATGACATTTTTTCACCTGCCCCTGTTCCTGCCCATTTAATAATGGGCTATTTTTTCTTCATCCCTTTACACTTGTGTGTATAAGGTAGTTGTTGTGAAATTGTTAGGTTAGATTACTTGTTGGTTTTTACTGCATTGTTGGAACTAGAAGCACAAGCATTTCGCTACACTCACATTAACATCTGCTAACCATGTGTATGTGACAAATAAAATGTGATTTGATGCTCAACTTACCCCACTCTCCCCTACTTGTAAAAGTAGGTGTCCATTTCGCAATGTAATAACCAGGTAATTGTCATTAATTTCCAATTATGTTTTTTCATTGAAGAAATTGTTCAGCCATCATTTAATGGTAAATGGAATTTCTTAGATAAATTACATGACCAAAAGTATGTGGACACCTGCTCATTCCAATATCATGGGCATTCATATGGAGTTAGTCCCCCTTTGCTGCTATAACAGCCTCTACTCTTCTGGGAAGGCTTGCTTCCATTCAGCCACGAGCGTTAGTGAGGTCGAGCACTGATTTTGGGCGATTAGGCCTGGTGATCAGTCTGCGTTCCAATTCATCTCATAGGTGTTCGATGGAGTTGAGGTCAGGGCTCTGTGCAGGCCAGTGAAGTTCTTCTACACCGATCTCGACAAACCCTTTCTGTATGGACCTCGCTTTGTGCAAGGGGGCCTTGTCATGCTGAAACTGTTGCCACAAAGTTGGAAGCCCAGAATCGTCTAGAATTTAATAATGTTTGTCACTAATTCTGTGTCATGTGTCAAATGTGTAACACATAATGCAAGTTTTCACCATTAAGCCTATGTCTCAGCAATTCCTATAATGGCCCCTGCGACAGAGAGAATCATATCCAATTAAAATCTTGTACTACTCACTGTAAAATCCCTTTTAATACACTGTCAACTGCCGCCACCCATGATTTAAGCTTAGAATAAATACATCTATCATGTCATTGAAGAAATATTGAATTGTTATGAGCACAAAATTGCCTACTGTAACAGTTTAATCTACTGTCACATCTAGGGCTGTTGTGGTGACCCTATTACCGCCACACCGGTAGTCATGAGTCATGACCACAGTAAAATTCCACGTGACCTTTGAGTCACGGTAATCTCCATTTATGCACTCTGCACATAATTTGGTAGTACAGACCTTTTGCTAACGAATATAAGGTCCTAATGGCTTGGTACTCAGGGCTCTACTGTCCCTCTAACCACTCTGACATCAATGGAAGTGCAATCGAAAATCACATCAAACACTTATCATCAAAACAGTATCATTATTTTAAAACTCACCTCACTGTGATGATCAATTTGAAGAAAGAAGTTCAACAGCAGGTTGAAAGAGTATAAAACATGGTTGTTGTGGATGCTGTTTCAAAGCCTAACACAACAAAATGGACATTGCTTTCTAAGGTGATGATTAATTCAAAACCCCCATATGCATATTAGAGTTTATGTATGGCTTATGACCCCAAGCCCGAAAAAAACCCTGAATGAAAATGATGATTGTGCTGATATACAATTCATAGCCTACCACATATTATGCATGGCAGAAAAACATAAAACAAAACGGATTTAAGATGTCTTTGGTACATAATTGGTCTAGCCTAGACTCTAAAATGAAACAAACGTATTATGCATACTGGATGTACTGGGTTACCTTATGCTCCAAAATGTCTATTCTTGAGTCTGGGAGAGAACTATAGCTCCATGTCACACCCTGATCTGTTTCATCTGTCTTTGTGATTGTCTCCACCCCCCTCCAGGTGTCACCCATCTTCCCCATCATCACCTGTGTATTTATACCTGTGTTCTCTGTTTCTCTGTTGCCAGTTCATCTTGTTTGTCAAGTCAACCCATGTTTTTGTGTCTCAGCTCCTGCTTTTCCCAGTCTCTCTTTTTCTCGCCCGCCTGCCTAACCACTCTGCCTGCCCCTGACCCTGCCTGCCGACCTGTACCCCCCCCCCCCCCCCCCCCCTCTGGATTATTGACCTCTTCCTCCCCTGAGCCTGCCTACCGTCCGGTACCGTTGCCCCACCTCTGGTTTACTGACCCCTGCCTGTCTTGACCTGTCTATTGCCTGCCCCTGTTGGATTATTAAACCATTGTTAATAAAACGTGTCTGCATCTGGGTCTTACCTTCATACCTGATACCCTAGACAATGCTGTTGGTTCATTGATTGTGCAGGGTGGCTTACAGTTAGCATATAATTATGGTGAATTTGTATTTGATTCTGATTAGCCTAGTAATAGGGCATTTTTTTATATTTCGATAATTCATTGGGTGACACAAACTTTAGCTGTACAGAATATCTCACCACCATGTGTTTCCAGCTCCTCCGCTTTCTCCTTTATTCCGTTCTTGAGTGCAGAGGGGCTGTCAACAGTTTAGTGAAATATGTTTCATTGCAAAAACATGTTACTATCAATGTTCCCAAACAGATTTAACATGGATTCCTAAATTAAGTACTGGGTAGCTACAGGAACTTGGTTGGAGAGCCCATGGCCTACAGAGTTTGAGGGGAATATCACCTGTCGCACAGTGAGAGCATTCTTCTCAAACAGTGTTTGATGTATGGAGTGAAATAAGTGTTATTATATTTATTTCTCAGCTGCTCAAATTAAGCACAGCTCAGCTGTAAAACCGAAGAAGCCTACCAAGAATCATAGCATGCGCCTTCGAGTGCATACTGATGACATTTTTTCACCTGCCCCTGTTCCTGCCCATTTAATAATGGGCTATTTTTTCTTCATCCCTTTACACTTGTGTGTATAAGGTAGTTGTTGTGAAATTGTTAGGTTAGATTACTTGTTGGTTTTTACTGCATTGTTGGAACTAGAAGCACAAGCATTTCGCTACACTCACATTAACATCTGCTAACCATGTGTATGTGACAAATAAAATGTGATTTGATGCTCAACTTACCCCACTCTCCCCTACTTGTAAAAGTAGGTGTCCATTTCGCAATGTAATAACCAGGTAATTGTCATTAATTTCCAATTATGTTTTTTCATTGAAGAAATTGTTCAGCCATCATTTAATGGTAAATGGAATTTCTTAGATAAATTACATGACCAAAAGTATGTGGACACCTGCTCATTCCAATATCATGGGCATTCATATGGAGTTAGTCCCCCTTTGCTGCTATAACAGCCTCTACTCTTCTGGGAAGGCTTGCTTCCATTCAGCCACGAGCGTTAGTGAGGTCGAGCACTGATTTTGGGCGATTAGGCCTGGTGATCAGTCTGCGTTCCAATTCATCTCATAGGTGTTCGATGGAGTTGAGGTCAGGGCTCTGTGCAGGCCAGTGAAGTTCTTCTACACCGATCTCGACAAACCCTTTCTGTATGGACCTCGCTTTGTGCAAGGGGGCCTTGTCATGCTGAAACTGTTGCCACAAAGTTGGAAGCCCAGAATCGTCTAGAATTTAATAATGTTTGTCACTAATTCTGTGTCATGTGTCAAATGTGTAACACATAATGCAAGTTTTCACCATTAAGCCTATGTCTCAGCAATTCCTATAATGGCCCCTGCGACAGAGAGAATCATATCCAATTAAAATCTTGTACTACTCACTGTAAAATCCCTTTTAATACACTGTCAACTGCCGCCACCCATGATTTAAGCTTAGAATAAATACATCTATCATGTCATTGAAGAAATATTGAATTGTTATGAGCACAAAATTGCCTACTGTAACAGTTTAATCTACTGTCACATCTAGGGCTGTTGTGGTGACCCTATTACCGCCACACCGGTAGTCATGAGTCATGACCACAGTAAAATTCCACGTGACCTTTGAGTCACGGTAATCTCCATTTATGCACTCTGCACATAATTTGGTAGTACAGACCTTTTGCTAACGAATATAAGGTCCTAATGGCTTGGTACTCAGGGCTCTACTGTCCCTCTAACCACTCTGACATCAATGGAAGTGCAATCGAAAATCACATCAAACACTTATCATCAAAACAGTATCATTATTTTAAAACTCACCTCACTGTGATGATCAATTTGAAGAAAGAAGTTCAACAGCAGGTTGAAAGAGTATAAAACATGGTTGTTGTGGATGCTGTTTCAAAGCCTAACACAACAAAATGGACATTGCTTTCTAAGGTGATGATTAATTCAAAACCCCCATATGCATATTAGAGTTTATGTATGGCTTATGACCCCAAGCCCGAAAAAAAACCCTGAATGAAAATGATGATATACAATTCATAGCCTACCACATATTATGCATGGCAGAAAAACATAAAACAAAACGGATTTAAGATGTCTTTGGTACATAATTGGTCTAGCCTAGACTCTAAAATGAAACAAACGTATTATGCATACTGGATGTACTGGGTTACCTTATGCTCCAAAATGTCTATTCTTGAGTCTGGGAGAGAACTATAGCTCCATGTCACACCCTGATCTGTTTCATCTGTCTTTGTGATTGTCTCCACCCCCCTCCAGGTGTCACCCATCTTCCCCATCATCACCTGTGTATTTATACCTGTGTTCTCTGTTTCTCTGTTGCCAGTTCATCTTGTTTGTCAAGTCAACCCATGTTTTTGTGTCTCAGCTCCTGCTTTTCCCAGTCTCTCTTTTTCTCGCCCGCCTGCCTAACCACTCTGCCTGCCCCTGACCCTGCCTGCCGACCTGTACCCCCCCCCCCCCTCTGGATTATTGACCTCTTCCTCCCCTGAGCCTGCCTACCGTCCGGTACCGTTGCCCCACCTCTGGTTTACTGACCCCTGCCTGTCTTGACCTGTCTATTGCCTGCCCCTGTTGGATTATTAAACCATTGTTAATAAAACGTGTCTGCATCTGGGTCTTACCTTCATACCTGATACCCTAGACAATGCTGTTGGTTCATTGATTGTGCAGGGTGGCTTACAGTTAGCATATAATTATGGTGAATTTGTATTTGATTCTGATTAGCCTAGTAATAGGGCATTTTTTTATATTTCGATAATTCATTGGGTGACACAAACTTTAGCTGTACAGAATATCTCACCACCATGTGTTTCCAGCTCCTCCGCTTTCTCCTTTATTCCGTTCTTGAGTGCAGAGGGGCTGTCAACAGTTTAGTGAAATATGTTTCATTGCAAAAACATGTTACTATCAATGTTCCCAAACAGATTTAACATGGATTCCTAAATTAAGTACTGGGTAGCTACAGGAACTTGGTTGGAGAGCCCATGGCCTACAGAGTTTGAGGGGAATATCACCTGTCGCACAGTGAGAGCATTCTTCTCAAACAGTGTTTGATGTATGGAGTGAAATAAGTGTTATTATATTTATTTCTCAGCTGCTCAAATTAAGCACAGCTCAGCTGTAAAACCGAAGAAGCCTACCAAGAATCATAGCATGCGCCTTCGAGTGCATACTGATGACATTTTTTCACCTGCCCCTGTTCCTGCCCATTTAATAATGGGCTATTTTTTCTTCATCCCTTTACACTTGTGTGTATAAGGTAGTTGTTGTGAAATTGTTAGGTTAGATTACTTGTTGGTTTTTACTGCATTGTTGGAACTAGAAGCACAAGCATTTCGCTACACTCACATTAACATCTGCTAACCATGTGTATGTGACAAATAAAATGTGATTTGATGCTCAACTTACCCCACTCTCCCCTACTTGTAAAAGTAGGTGTCCATTTCGCAATGTAATAACCAGGTAATTGTCATTAATTTCCAATTATGTTTTTTCATTGAAGAAATTGTTCAGCCATCATTTAATGGTAAATGGAATTTCTTAGATAAATTACATGACCAAAAGTATGTGGACACCTGCTCATTCCAATATCATGGGCATTCATATGGAGTTAGTCCCCCTTTGCTGCTATAACAGCCTCTACTCTTCTGGGAAGGCTTGCTTCCATTCAGCCACGAGCGTTAGTGAGGTCGAGCACTGATTTTGGGCGATTAGGCCTGGTGATCAGTCTGCGTTCCAATTCATCTCATAGGTGTTCGATGGAGTTGAGGTCAGGGCTCTGTGCAGGCCAGTGAAGTTCTTCTACACCGATCTCGACAAACCCTTTCTGTATGGACCTCGCTTTGTGCAAGGGGGCCTTGTCATGCTGAAACTGTTGCCACAAAGTTGGAAGCCCAGAATCGTCTAGAATTTAATAATGTTTGTCACTAATTCTGTGTCATGTGTCAAATGTGTAACACATAATGCAAGTTTTCACCATTAAGCCTATGTCTCAGCAATTCCTATAATGGCCCCTGCGACAGAGAGAATCATATCCAATTAAAATCTTGTACTACTCACTGTAAAATCCCTTTTAATACACTGTCAACTGCCGCCACCCATGATTTAAGCTTAGAATAAATACATCTATCATGTCATTGAAGAAATATTGAATTGTTATGAGCACAAAATTGCCTACTGTAACAGTTTAATCTACTGTCACATCTAGGGCTGTTGTGGTGACCCTATTACCGCCACACCGGTAGTCATGAGTCATGACCACAGTAAAATTCCACGTGACCTTTGAGTCACGGTAATCTCCATTTATGCACTCTGCACATAATTTGGTAGTACAGACCTTTTGCTAACGAATATAAGGTCCTAATGGCTTGGTACTCAGGGCTCTACTGTCCCTCTAACCACTCTGACATCAATGGAAGTGCAATCGAAAATCACATCAAACACTTATCATCAAAACAGTATCATTATTTTAAAACTCACCTCACTGTGATGATCAATTTGAAGAAAGAAGTTCAACAGCAGGTTGAAAGAGTATAAAACATGGTTGTTGTGGATGCTGTTTCAAAGCCTAACACAACAAAATGGACATTGCTTTCTAAGGTGATGATTAATTCAAAACCCCCATATGCATATTAGAGTTTATGTATGGCTTATGACCCCAAGCCCGAAAAAAACCCTGAATGAAAATGATGATATACAATTCATAGCCTACCACATATTATGCATGGCAGAAAAACATAAAACAAAACGGATTTAAGATGTCTTTGGTACATAATTGGTCTAGCCTAGACTCTAAAATGAAACAAACGTATTATGCATACTGGATGTACTGGGTTACCTTATGCTCCAAAATGTCTATTCTTGAGTCTGGGAGAGAACTATAGCTCCATGTCACACCCTGATCTGTTTCATCTGTCTTTGTGATTGTCTCCACCCCCCTCCAGGTGTCACCCATCTTCCCCATCATCACCTGTGTATTTATACCTGTGTTCTCTGTTTCTCTGTTGCCAGTTCATCTTGTTTGTCAAGTCAACCCATGTTTTTGTGTCTCAGCTCCTGCTTTTCCCAGTCTCTCTTTTTCTCGCCCGCCTGCCTAACCACTCTGCCTGCCCCTGACCCTGCCTGTCGACCTG
The DNA here is from genome assembly GCF_057628025.1 of Oncorhynchus mykiss. Lineage (NCBI taxonomy): Eukaryota > Metazoa > Chordata > Actinopteri > Salmoniformes > Salmonidae > Oncorhynchus > Oncorhynchus mykiss. Next base: position 47,461,383 of record NC_143046.1, read on the forward strand.
TACCCCCCCCCCCCCCCTCTGGATTATTGACCTCTTCCTCCCCTGAGCCTGCCTACCGTCCGGTACCGTTGCCCCACCTCTGGTTTACTGACCCCTGCCTGTCTTGACCTGTCTATTGCCTGCCCCTGTTGGATTATTAAACCATTGTTAATAAAATGTGTCTGCATCTGGGTCTTACCTTCATACCTGATACCCTAGACAATGCTGTTGGTTCATTGATTGTGCAGGGTGGCTTACAGTTAGCATATAATTATGGTGAATTTGTATTTGATTCTGATTAGCCTAGTAATAGGGCATTTTTTTATATTTCGATAATTCATTGGGTGACACAAACTTTAGCTGTACAGAATATCTCACCACCATGTGTTTCCAGCTCCTCCGCTTTCTCCTTTATTCCGTTCTTGAGTGCAGAGGGGCTGTCAACAGTTTAGTGAAATATGTTTCATTGCAAAAACATGTTACTATCAATGTTCCCAAACAGATTTAACATGGATTCCTAAATTAAGTACTGGGTAGCTACAGGAACTTGGTTGGAGAGCCCATGGCCTACAGAGTTTGAGGGGAATATCACCTGTCGCACAGTGAGAGCATTCTTCTCAAACAGTGTTTGATGTATGGAGTGAAATAAGTGTTATTATATTTATTTCTCAGCTGCTCAAATTAAGCACAGCTCAGCTGTAAAACCGAAGAAGCCTACCAAGAATCATAGCATGCGCCTTCGAGTGCATACTGATGACATTTTTTCACCTGCCCCTGTTCCTGCCCATTTAATAATGGGCTATTTTTTCTTCATCCCTTTACACTTGTGTGTATAAGGTAGTTGTTGTGAAATTGTTAGGTTAGATTACTTGTTGGTTTTTACTGCATTGTTGGAACTAGAAGCACAAGCATTTCGCTACACTCACATTAACATCTGCTAACCATGTGTATGTGACAAATAAAATGTGATTTGATGCTCAACTTACCCCACTCTCCCCTACTTGTAAAAGTAGGTGTCCATTTCGCAATGTAATAACCAGGTAATTGTCATTAATTTCCAATTATGTTTTTTCATTGAAGAAATTGTTCAGCCATCATTTAATGGTAAATGGAATTTCTTAGATAAATTACATGACCAAAAGTATGTGGACACCTGCTCATTCCAATATCATGGGCATTCATATGGAGTTAGTCCCCCTTTGCTGCTATAACAGCCTCTACTCTTCTGGGAAGGCTTGCTTCCATTCAGCCACGAGCGTTAGTGAGGTCGAGCACTGATTTTGGGCGATTAGGCCTGGTGATCAGTCTGCGTTCCAATTCATCTCATAGGTGTTCGATGGAGTTGAGGTCAGGGCTCTGTGCAGGCCAGTGAAGTTCTTCTACACCGATCTCGACAAACCCTTTCTGTATGGACCTCGCTTTGTGCAAGGGGGCCTTGTCATGCTGAAACTGTTGCCACAAAGTTGGAAGCCCAGAATCGTCTAGAATTTAATAATGTTTGTCACTAATTCTGTGTCATGTGTCAAATGTGTAACACATAATGCAAGTTTTCACCATTAAGCCTATGTCTCAGCAATTCCTATAATGGCCCCTGCGACAGAGAGAATCATATCCAATTAAAATCTTGTACTACTCACTGTAAAATCCCTTTTAATACACTGTCAACTGCCGCCACCCATGATTTAAGCTTAGAATAAATACATCTATCATGTCATTGAAGAAATATTGAATTGTTATGAGCACAAAATTGCCTACTGTAACAGTTTAATCTACTGTCACATCTAGGGCTGTTGTGGTGACCCTATTACCGCCACACCGGTAGTCATGAGTCATGACCACAGTAAAATTCCACGTGACCTTTGAGTCACGGTAATCTCCATTTATGCACTCTGCACATAATTTGGTAGTACAGACCTTTTGCTAACGAATATAAGGTCCTAATGGCTTGGTACTCAGGGCTCTACTGTCCCTCTAACCACTCTGACATCAATGGAAGTGCAATCGAAAATCACATCAAACACTTATCATCAAAACAGTATCATTATTTTAAAACTCACCTCACTGTGATGATCAATTTGAAGAAAGAAGTTCAACAGCAGGTTGAAAGAGTATAAAACATGGTTGTTGTGGATGCTGTTTCAAAGCCTAACACAACAAAATGGACATTGCTTTCTAAGGTGATGATTAATTCAAAACCCCCATATGCATATTAGAGTTTATGTATGGCTTATGACCCCAAGCCCGAAAAAAACCCTGAATGAAAATGATGATTGTGCTGATATACAATTCATAGCCTACCACATATTATGCATGGCAGAAAAACATAAAACAAAACGGATTTAAGATGTCTTTGGTACATAATTGGTCTAGCCTAGACTCTAAAATGAAACAAACGTATTATGCATACTGGATGTACTGGGTTACCTTATGCTCCAAAATGTCTATTCTTGAGTCTGGGAGAGAACTATAGCTCCATGTCACACCCTGATCTGTTTCATCTGTCTTTGTGATTGTCTCCACCCCCCTCCAGGTGTCACCCATCTTCCCCATCATCACCTGTGTATTTATACCTGTGTTCTCTGTTTCTCTGTTGCCAGTTCATCTTGTTTGTCAAGTCAACCCATGTTTTTGTGTCTCAGCTCCTGCTTTTCCCAGTCTCTCTTTTTCTCGCCCGCCTGCCTAACCACTCTGCCTGCCCCTGACCCTGCCTGCCGACCTGTACCCCCCCCCCCCCCCCCCTCTGGATTATTGACCTCTTCCTCCCCTGAGCCTGCCTACCGTCCGGTACCGTTGCCCCACCTCTGGTTTACTGACCCCTGCCTGTCTTGACCTGTCTATTGCCTGCCCCTGTTGGATTATTAAACCATTGTTAATAAAACGTGTCTGCATCTGGGTCTTACCTTCATACCTGATACCCTAGACAATGCTGTTGGTTCATTGATTGTGCAGGGTGGCTTACAGTTAGCATATAATTATGGTGAATTTGTATTTGATTCTGATTAGCCTAGTAATAGGGCATTTTTTTATATTTCGATAATTCATTGGGTGACACAAACTTTAGCTGTACAGAATATCTCACCACCATGTGTTTCCAGCTCCTCCGCTTTCTCCTTTATTCCGTTCTTGAGTGCAGAGGGGCTGTCAACAGTTTAGTGAAATATGTTTCATTGCAAAAACATGTTACTATCAATGTTCCCAAACAGATTTAACATGGATTCCTAAATTAAGTACTGGGTAGCTACAGGAACTTGGTTGGAGAGCCCATGGCCTACAGAGTTTGAGGGGAATATCACCTGTCGCACAGTGAGAGCATTCTTCTCAAACAGTGTTTGATGTATGGAGTGAAATAAGTGTTATTATATTTATTTCTCAGCTGCTCAAATTAAGCACAGCTCAGCTGTAAAACCGAAGAAGCCTACCAAGAATCATAGCATGCGCCTTCGAGTGCATACTGATGACATTTTTTCACCTGCCCCTGTTCCTGCCCATTTAATAATGGGCTATTTTTTCTTCATCCCTTTACACTTGTGTGTATAAGGTAGTTGTTGTGAAATTGTTAGGTTAGATTACTTGTTGGTTTTTACTGCATTGTTGGAACTAGAAGCACAAGCATTTCGCTACACTCACATTAACATCTGCTAACCATGTGTATGTGACAAATAAAATGTGATTTGATGCTCAACTTACCCCACTCTCCCCTACTTGTAAAAGTAGGTGTCCATTTCGCAATGTAATAACCAGGTAATTGTCATTAATTTCCAATTATGTTTTTTCATTGAAGAAATTGTTCAGCCATCATTTAATGGTAAATGGAATTTCTTAGATAAATTACATGACCAAAAGTATGTGGACACCTGCTCATTCCAATATCATGGGCATTCATATGGAGTTAGTCCCCCTTTGCTGCTATAACAGCCTCTACTCTTCTGGGAAGGCTTGCTTCCATTCAGCCACGAGCGTTAGTGAGGTCGAGCACTGATTTTGGGCGATTAGGCCTGGTGATCAGTCTGCGTTCCAATTCATCTCATAGGTGTTCGATGGAGTTGAGGTCAGGGCTCTGTGCAGGCCAGTGAAGTTCTTCTACACCGATCTCGACAAACCCTTTCTGTATGGACCTCGCTTTGTGCAAGGGGGCCTTGTCATGCTGAAACTGTTGCCACAAAGTTGGAAGCCCAGAATCGTCTAGAATTTAATAATGTTTGTCACTAATTCTGTGTCATGTGTCAAATGTGTAACACATAATGCAAGTTTTCACCATTAAGCCTATGTCTCAGCAATTCCTATAATGGCCCCTGCGACAGAGAGAATCATATCCAATTAAAATCTTGTACTACTCACTGTAAAATCCCTTTTAATACACTGTCAACTGCCGCCACCCATGATTTAAGCTTAGAATAAATACATCTATCATGTCATTGAAGAAATATTGAATTGTTATGAGCACAAAATTGCCTACTGTAACAGTTTAATCTACTGTCACATCTAGGGCTGTTGTGGTGACCCTATTACCGCCACACCGGTAGTCATGAGTCATGACCACAGTAAAATTCCACGTGACCTTTGAGTCACGGTAATCTCCATTTATGCACTCTGCACATAATTTGGTAGTACAGACCTTTTGCTAACGAATATAAGGTCCTAATGGCTTGGTACTCAGGGCTCTACTGTCCCTCTAACCACTCTGACATCAATGGAAGTGCAATCGAAAATCACATCAAACACTTATCATCAAAACAGTATCATTATTTTAAAACTCACCTCACTGTGATGATCAATTTGAAGAAAGAAGTTCAACAGCAGGTTGAAAGAGTATAAAACATGGTTGTTGTGGATGCTGTTTCAAAGCCTAACACAACAAAATGGACATTGCTTTCTAAGGTGATGATTAATTCAAAACCCCCATATGCATATTAGAGTTTATGTATGGCTTATGACCCCAAGCCCGAAAAAAACCCTGAATGAAAATGATGATATACAATTCATAGCCTACCACATATTATGCATGGCAGAAAAACATAAAACAAAACGGATTTAAGATGTCTTTGGTACATAATTGGTCTAGCCTAGACTCTAAAATGAAACAAACGTATTATGCATACTGGATGTACTGGGTTACCTTATGCTCCAAAATGTCTATTCTTGAGTCTGGGAGAGAACTATAGCTCCATGTCACACCCTGATCTGTTTCATCTGTCTTTGTGATTGTCTCCACCCCCCTCCAGGTGTCACCCATCTTCCCCATCATCACCTGTGTATTTATACCTGTGTTCTCTGTTTCTCTGTTGCCAGTTCATCTTGTTTGTCAAGTCAACCCATGTTTTTGTGTCTCAGCTCCTGCTTTTCCCAGTCTCTCTTTTTCTCGCCCGCCTGCCTAACCACTCTGCCTGCCCCTGACCCTGCCTGTCGACCTGTACCCCCCCCCCCCCCCTCTGGATTATTGACCTCTTCCTCCCCTGAGCCTGCCTACCGTCCGGTACCGTTGCCCCACCTCTGGTTTACTGACCCCTGCCTGTCTTGACCTGTCTATTGCCTGCCCCTGTTGGATTATTAAACCATTGTTAATAAAACGTGTCTGCATCTGGGTCTTACCTTCATACCTGATACCCTAGACAATGCTGTTGGTTCATTGATTGTGCAGGGTGGCTTACAGTTAGCATATAATTATGGTGAATTTGTATTTGATTCTGATTAGCCTAGTAATAGGGCATTTTTTTATATTTCGATAATTCATTGGGTGACACAAACTTTAGCTGTACAGAATATCTCACCACCATGTGTTTCCAGCTCCTCCGCTTTCTCCTTTATTCCGTTCTTGAGTGCAGAGGGGCTGTCAACAGTTTAGTGAAATATGTTTCATTGCAAAAACATGTTACTATCAATGTTCCCAAACAGATTTAACATGGATTCCTAAATTAAGTACTGGGTAGCTACAGGAACTTGGTTGGAGAGCCCATGGCCTACAGAGTTTGAGGGGAATATCACCTGTCGCACAGTGAGAGCATTCTTCTCAAACAGTGTTTGATGTATGGAGTGAAATAAGTGTTATTATATTTATTTCTCAGCTGCTCAAATTAAGCACAGCTCAGCTGTAAAACCGAAGAAGCCTACCAAGAATCATAGCATGCGCCTTCGAGTGCATACTGATGACATTTTTTCACCTGCCCCTGTTCCTGCCCATTTAATAATGGGCTATTTTTTCTTCATCCCTTTACACTTGTGTGTATAAGGTAGTTGTTGTGAAATTGTTAGGTTAGATTACTTGTTGGTTTTTACTGCATTGTTGGAACTAGAAGCACAAGCATTTCGCTACACTCACATTAACATCTGCTAACCATGTGTATGTGACAAATAAAATGTGATTTGATGCTCAACTTACCCCACTCTCCCCTACTTGTAAAAGTAGGTGTCCATTTCGCAATGTAATAACCAGGTAATTGTCATTAATTTCCAATTATGTTTTTTCATTGAAGAAATTGTTCAGCCATCATTTAATGGTAAATGGAATTTCTTAGATAAATTACATGACCAAAAGTATGTGGACACCTGCTCATTCCAATATCATGGGCATTCATATGGAGTTAGTCCCCCTTTGCTGCTATAACAGCCTCTACTCTTCTGGGAAGGCTTGCTTCCATTCAGCCACGAGCGTTAGTGAGGTCGAGCACTGATTTTGGGCGATTAGGCCTGGTGATCAGTCTGCGTTCCAATTCATCTCATAGGTGTTCGATGGAGTTGAGGTCAGGGCTCTGTGCAGGCCAGTGAAGTTCTTCTACACCGATCTCGACAAACCCTTTCTGTATGGACCTCGCTTTGTGCAAGGGGGCCTTGTCATGCTGAAACTGTTGCCACAAAGTTGGAAGCCCAGAATCGTCTAGAATTTAATAATGTTTGTCACTAATTCTGTGTCATGTGTCAAATGTGTAACACATAATGCAAGTTTTCACCATTAAGCCTATGTCTCAGCAATTCCTATAATGGCCCCTGCGACAGAGAGAATCATATCCAATTAAAATCTTGTACTACTCACTGTAAAATCCCTTTTAATACACTGTCAACTGCCGCCACCCATGATTTAAGCTTAGAATAAATACATCTATCATGTCATTGAAGAAATATTGAATTGTTATGAGCACAAAATTGCCTACTGTAACAGTTTAATCTACTGTCACATCTAGGGCTGTTGTGGTGACCCTATTACCGCCACACCGGTAGTCATGAGTCATGACCACAGTAAAATTCCACGTGACCTTTGAGTCACGGTAATCTCCATTTATGCACTCTGCACATAATTTGGTAGTACAGACCTTTTGCTAACGAATATAAGGTCCTAATGGCTTGGTACTCAGGGCTCTACTGTCCCTCTAACCACTCTGACATCAATGGAAGTGCAATCGAAAATCACATCAAACACTTATCATCAAAACAGTATCATTATTTTAAAACTCACCTCACTGTGATGATCAATTTGAAGAAAGAAGTTCAACAGCAGGTTGAAAGAGTATAAAACATGGTTGTTGTGGATGCTGTTTCAAAGCCTAACACAACAAAATGGACATTGCTTTCTAAGGTGATGATTAATTCAAAACCCCCATATGCATATTAGAGTTTATGTATGGCTTATGACCCCAAGCCCGAAAAAAACCCTGAATGAAAATGATGATTGTGCTGATATACAATTCATAGCCTACCACATATTATGCATGGCAGAAAAACATAAAACAAAACGGATTTAAGATGTCTTTGGTACATAATTGGTCTAGCCTAGACTCTAAAATGAAACAAACGTATTATGCATACTGGATGTACTGGGTTACCTTATGCTCCAAAATGTCTATTCTTGAGTCTGGGAGAGAACTATAGCTCCATGTCACACCCTGATCTGTTTCATCTGTCTTTGTGATTGTCTCCACCCCCCTCCAGGTGTCACCCATCTTCCCCATCATCACCTGTGTATTTATACCTGTGTTCTCTGTTTCTCTGTTGCCAGTTCATCTTGTTTGTCAAGTCAACCCATGTTTTTGTGTCTCAGCTCCTGCTTTTCCCAGTCTCTCTTTTTCTCGCCCGCCTGCCTAACCACTCTGCCTGCCCCTGACCCTGCCTGCCGACCTGTACCCCCCCCCCCCCCCCTCTGGATTATTGACCTCTTCCTCCCCTGAGCCTGCCTACCGTCCGGTACCGTTGCCCCACCTCTGGTTTACTGACCCCTGCCTGTCTTGACCTGTCTATTGCCTGCCCCTGTTGGATTATTAAACCATTGTTAATAAAACGTGTCTGCATCTGGGTCTTACCTTCATACCTGATACCCTAGACAATGCTGTTGGTTCATTGATTGTGCAGGGTGGCTTACAGTTAGCATATAATTATGGTGAATTTGTATTTGATTCTGATTAGCCTAGTAATAGGGCATTTTTTTATATTTCGATAATTCATTGGGTGACACAAACTTTAGCTGTACAGAATATCTCACCACCATGTGTTTCCAGCTCCTCCGCTTTCTCCTTTATTCCGTTCTTGAGTGCAGAGGGGCTGTCAACAGTTTAGTGAAATATGTTTCATTGCAAAAACATGTTACTATCAATGTTCCCAAACAGATTTAACATGGATTCCTAAATTAAGTACTGGGTAGCTACAGGAACTTGGTTGGAGAGCCCATGGCCTACAGAGTTTGAGGGGAATATCACCTGTCGCACAGTGAGAGCATTCTTCTCAAACAGTGTTTGATGTATGGAGTGAAATAAGTGTTATTATATTTATTTCTCAGCTGCTCAAATTAAGCACAGCTCAGCTGTAAAACCGAAGAAGCCTACCAAGAATCATAGCATGCGCCTTCGAGTGCATACTGATGACATTTTTTCACCTGCCCCTGTTCCTGCCCATTTAATAATGGGCTATTTTTTCTTCATCCCTTTACACTTGTGTGTATAAGGTAGTTGTTGTGAAATTGTTAGGTTAGATTACTTGTTGGTTTTTACTGCATTGTTGGAACTAGAAGCACAAGCATTTCGCTACACTCACATTAACATCTGCTAACCATGTGTATGTGACAAATAAAATGTGATTTGATGCTCAACTTACCCCACTCTCCCCTACTTGTAAAAGTAGGTGTCCATTTCGCAATGTAATAACCAGGTAATTGTCATTAATTTCCAATTATGTTTTTTCATTGAAGAAATTGTTCAGCCATCATTTAATGGTAAATGGAATTTCTTAGATAAATTACATGACCAAAAGTATGTGGACACCTGCTCATTCCAATATCATGGGCATTCATATGGAGTTAGTCCCCCTTTGCTGCTATAACAGCCTCTACTCTTCTGGGAAGGCTTGCTTCCATTCAGCCACGAGCGTTAGTGAGGTCGAGCACTGATTTTGGGCGATTAGGCCTGGTGATCAGTCTGCGTTCCAATTCATCTCATAGGTGTTCGATGGAGTTGAGGTCAGGGCTCTGTGCAGGCCAGTGAAGTTCTTCTACACCGATCTCGACAAACCCTTTCTGTATGGACCTCGCTTTGTGCAAGGGGGCCTTGTCATGCTGAAACTGTTGCCACAAAGTTGGAAGCCCAGAATCGTCTAGAATTTAATAATGTTTGTCACTAATTCTGTGTCATGTGTCAAATGTGTAACACATAATGCAAGTTTTCACCATTAAGCCTATGTCTCAGCAATTCCTATAATGGCCCCTGCGACAGAGAGAATCATATCCAATTAAAATCTTGTACTACTCACTGTAAAATCCCTTTTAATACACTGTCAACTGCCGCCACCCATGATTTAAGCTTAGAATAAATACATCTATCATGTCATTGAAGAAATATTGAATTGTTATGAGCACAAAATTGCCTACTGTAACAGTTTAATCTACTGTCACATCTAGGGCTGTTGTGGTGACCCTATTACCGCCACACCGGTAGTCATGAGTCATGACCACAGTAAAATTCCACGTGACCTTTGAGTCACGGTAATCTCCATTTATGCACTCTGCACATAATTTGGTAGTACAGACCTTTTGCTAACGAATATAAGGTCCTAATGGCTTGGTACTCAGGGCTCTACTGTCCCTCTAACCACTCTGACATCAATGGAAGTGCAATCGAAAATCACATCAAACACTTATCATCAAAACAGTATCATTATTTTAAAACTCACCTCACTGTGATGATCAATTTGAAGAAAGAAGTTCAACAGCAGGTTGAAAGAGTATAAAACATGGTTGTTGTGGATGCTGTTTCAAAGCCTAACACAACAAAATGGACATTGCTTTCTAAGGTGATGATTAATTCAAAACCCCCATATGCATATTAGAGTTTATGTATGGCTTATGACCCCAAGCCCGAAAAAAACCCTGAATGAAAATGATGATTGTGCTGATATACAATTCATAGCCTACCACATATTATGCATGGCAGAAAAACATAAAACAAAACGGATTTAAGATGTCTTTGGTACATAATTGGTCTAGCCTAGACTCTAAAATGAAACAAACGTATTATGCATACTGGATGTACTGGGTTACCTTATGCTCCAAAATGTCTATTCTTGAGTCTGGGAGAGAACTATAGCTCCATGTCACACCCTGATCTGTTTCATCTGTCTTTGTGATTGTCTCCACCCCCCTCCAGGTGTCACCCATCATCACCTGTGTATTTATACCTGTGTTCTCTGTTTCTCTGTTGCCAGTTCATCTTGTTTGTCAAGTCAACCCATGTTTTTGTGTCTCAGCTCCTGCTTTTCCCAGTCTCTCTTTTTCTCGCCCGCCTGCCTAACCACTCTGCCTGCCCCTGACCCTGCCTGCCGACCTGTACCCCCCCCCCCCCCCCCCCCTCTGGATTATTGACCTCTTCCTCCCCTGAGCCTGCCTACCGTCCGGTACCGTTGCCCCACCTCTGGTTTACTGACCCCTGCCTGTCTTGACCTGTCTATTGCCTGCCCCTGTTGGATTATTAAACCATTGTTAATAAAACGTGTCTGCATCTGGGTCTTACCTTCATACCTGATACCCTAGACAATGCTGTTGGTTCATTGATTGTGCAGGGTGGCTTACAGTTAGCATATAATTATGGTGAATTTGTATTTGATTCTGATTAGCCTAGTAATAGGGCATTTTTTTATATTTCGATAATTCATTGGGTGACACAAACTTTAGCTGTACAGAATATCTCACCACCATGTGTTTCCAGCTCCTCCGCTTTCTCCTTTATTCCGTTCTTGAGTGCAGAGGGGCTGTCAACAGTTTAGTGAAATATGTTTCATTGCAAAAACATGTTACTATCAATGTTCCCAAACAGATTTAACATGGATTCCTAAATTAAGTACTGGGTAGCTACAGGAACTTGGTTGGAGAGCCCATGGCCTACAGAGTTTGAGGGGAATATCACCTGTCGCACAGTGAGAGCATTCTTCTCAAACAGTGTTTGATGTATGGAGTGAAATAAGTGTTATTATATTTATTTCTCAGCTGCTCAAATTAAGCACAGCTCAGCTGTAAAACCGAAGAAGCCTACCAAGAATCATAGCATGCGCCTTCGAGTGCATACTGATGACATTTTTTCACCTGCCCCTGTTCCTGCCCATTTAATAATGGGCTATTTTAAATCGAAACTGAATTGACATATTAGTAAAGACCAGATTAAATTGATAATAGTCTGGTGGGTGAAAATATGATCACTTGATGCGAGAACAGCTGTGACTTTCTCAAACTATCAAAAAGCCTATAGTCGCATCATGCAGCCCATATATGTTTTGATTTCTAAGGTTTGTATCATTCACAAAGTTGCCAAATAACTCAATCTAGTGTATAGGACCTGTTTCAAATGATCAATTTTACGCTCATTATAGCCACTTCATTTGCACTCCACGCAGCGAGGGGGGCGGCATCCAGAACCAGAGCCACCACCAAGGTCATATGCACACCCAGACCCTCCCATATAGGTTTAGGTTTGCGGCCGGGAGTCCGCACCTTTGGGGGAAGGGGGGGGTTCTGTCACACCCTGACCTTAGTTATCTTTGTTTTCTTTATTATTTTGGTTAGGGCAGGGTGTGACGAGGGTGATATGTGTGTTTTTAGACTTGTCTAGGGTTTTTTGTACTTCTATGGGGTTTTGGTATTGTCTAGGTATATTTGTAGGTCTATGGTTGCCTGAATTGGCAACCATATCATTGTCTCTGATTGGGGATCCTATTTAGGTTGCCATTTCCATTTTGGTTTTCTGGGCTATTGTCTGTGTTTTGTATAGTTTGTTCAATGTTTATTCTTCATTAAAAGATGTATTCTTATCAAGCTGCGCCTTGGTCTCCTCGTTACGAAGAACGTGACATCAACTTTAATGTCACATTTGAGAAAATCGCCTTTGAATGTTTTGGTATCTAGTGAAGAGCTCTTCTTTGTCTACACCCATTCGACATCGTTCACACCCTCTTAAGACTTAGCCCCAACCATCTTGTTTCGCTCTCGGAGCGCACACTTGATGCTCTGACCGATGACAGTCTAACCAGCTCTGCTGGCAACAATTTTTTTTGCAGACGTTTACTGGCACCGGCCATATTCAACGGGTGTTGTACACACGTCACATAACGTTAGCTAACGAGCCAGCCAACCCTCCTGTTGTGTTCGTTTCATGTAAATTAATTCTGTCTTCCCGGTCCAAAATGACCCCCCCATTATAGCTGATTTATAAATCCAGAATAATACATATATTATCACCTAATGTTGTTAGATATTTTTATCAACTTAAGTTCTTGTGAAAATGACATGAACATGTATTTTCTATTTATGACCTGTAGGCCTCATTGATCTGAGATAATACAAATACTATTTTGATTATAACAAATACTCAGGTTAAACATATTGTCCTATTTTTAACACACTACTTTGTGTCAAAGTTGAACAAGGACTCTCTCTCCTCCTCACCAATGTCATGATCAAAAATATGATCAAGAGCCTCACATACAGTATATCTGTGGTGGTCTGGGTGTAGCTGGTGCAAAGGAGTCAGGCGCAGGACTGGATTGGAGATGGCATTGACCGCCGAATGAACAAGGAGAGGGACCGACTTCGGCGGAAGTCGTGACCATATAATTTGGTCTTTGTGCTGCCACAGAATGAATTGTGAGCAAGGCCTTAAAACAACTTTATATACCAGAGCTGTGAGAAAAGTTCTATATATTATTGAAACAATGTTGCAATTGTTTGTGAGAATGCAACAGGTGTGGTTCCCGTGGGGGAAAGATTCTGTAGGGGAAAGCTTCCTGTGGGGATTGCCATGGAAGCCAAGAATGGGAGTGAGGTTGTGTGTGCGCGCGCACGCGCACGCTCAAACACACATGCATGTGGGTGTCTGGGAGAGGAAGTGTGTCCATCTGATGAATGGGCATGTGCCTGAACTCAATTTTATACACCAATTGTAGTCTCACCCATTAATTACTAATGGCCGGTCATTTTTGACCGGGAACACCACAGGTGCACAAAAGTAATAAATAAAACACCCATAATTTTATGACAATCATCTAAATGTATTTTGTGTGTAAAGATGCCCTGGAACCTTATGACAATCAGATTAAATGAACTACATTTTTCAGAGAGAGAACTTGTAAATCGGTCCAATTCGACTGGAACACAAGAGGGTTAAACAACAATGAACAAAGTGCCAACAATGCCTAACATTAGGCTCTAACTAGAAAAGCAAACAGCGCTGGGAAACAAATAATAACGTCCGCTAGGGAGCCAGACAGCTAATGTTAGCTAGCTAACAGTACACTTTAGCTTAAGACATATATAGTGCCAACAATGCCACAGTGCTGGGAGCTAACCAACCAGGTCCAAAGTTAGCTAGCTAACATAGGCACTAACTAGAAAAGCAAATGGCTCTGGGAAACAAATAATAAGGGAGCCAGCCAGTTAATGCTAGATAACAGTACACTTTAGCTTGAAATGAAACCACTTTGTCAAAATCAGAAACGTGTAATATCTGAAAATGTAGCTAGCTAACACTAGACTATCTTACCTGTATACATCATCATGTATGATGGACGTGTCTCCCTGTCAGGAATGCCATACCACGGCTGCCCATAGTTTGAAAATGTAATCCGGACAGGTGTTTCCTCCATCTCTTTAGCTATCATACACTAATTCCACTGATTTCAAAACTTGATCCTCCAGAAAGTGGAGCAAAACACTTATGCAGCTCCACTACACAATAAAACATTTTTAAAGCCGTGTTCGACAGGACTACCAACACAGACTGACGAGCTCAAATAGACAGCAGCGTTCCATAAGGCAGACCAATCCAAATGTCACGCTGGTATATATGATTCGGGGGACAGGTGCAGGAATGCGTGATAGGGTTTTTTATTCAACCCAAATTACGGCATGCCATGTAAGGGCATGACGACGAAGACCAAACAAACACGTAACAAAAACACAGGGTTGAAACCCAAACAAAAGAGTGAGGAGTACCTCGAATAAATAACACACGCATGATGATTAACACACGGGACGAGAACGAAAATCATCTGCGCAATCCACAAGGGCACAAAAGCCCAAAACAAACAGCACAGGTACTCACACGCACCAACGGACATAGTAACAATAATCGACAGACGTAAACGTAAACCAAAGAGCACTCTTATACAAGTACTAATCAGTGGGAATAGGGGACAAGTCTGCGTGATGAAAGTTCCGGGGGGATCTGTAACAGTACCCTCTGACGCGCTGCACTAGCAGCGCAACAACATTGGCCTCGTGGACGATCACAGGAACGCAGTGTGGGTCGATCAGGACCCGGTGCAGCTGTCAAAGTTGCGTTATCGTCGGACGGGCCAGTTTCCGCTGCCAAAGTTGCGGCAACTACACTCGTATTAACATCTGCTAACCATGTGTATGTGACAAATAAAATTTGATTTGACCAGTAGCAGTGGCATCGGACGGATCTGTAGTGGTGGCGTCGGACGGGCCAGTTGTAGCTGCTGAAGTTGCGTCATCGGACGGACCAGTTCCCACATATGCTGAGCAATTGTTGGCTGCTTTTCCTTCACTCTGCGGTCCGACTCATCCCAAACCATCTCAATTTGGTTGAGGTCGGGGGATTGTGGAGGCCAGGTCATCTGATGCAGCACTCCATCACTCTCCTTCTTGGTCAAACAACCCTTACACAGCCTGGAGGTGTGTTGAATCATTGTCCTGTTGATAAACAAATTACAGTCCCACTAAGCGCAAATCAGATGGGATGACGTATCGCTGAAGAATGCTGTGGTAGCCATGCTGGTTAAGTGGGCCTTGAATTCTAAATAAATCACAGACAGTGTCACCATCAAAGCACCCCCACACCATAACACCTCCTCCTCCAGGCTTTACGGTGGGAAATACACATGCAGAGATCATCCTTTCACTCACATCGCGTCTCACAATGGCAAGGCGGCTGGAACCAAAAATGTCCAGTTTGGACCCCAGACCAAAGGACAAATTTCCACCGGTCTAATGCCCATTGCTTGTGTTCCTTGGCCCAGGCAAGTCTCTTCTTCTTATTTGTGTCCTTTAGTAACGGTTTCTTTGCAGCAATTCAACAATGAAGGCCAGATTCACACAGTCTCCTCTGAACAGTTGATGTTGAGATGTTTCTGTTACTTGAATGCGTGAAGTAGAGGTCGACCGATTAATTAGGGACGATTTCAAGTTTTCATAACAATCAGAAATCGGTATTTTTTGACCTTTTTTTACACCTTTATTTAACTAGGCAAGTCAGTTAAGAACGCATTCTTATTTTCAATGACGGCCTAGGAACGGTGGGTTAACTGCCTCGTACAGGGGCAGAACGACAGATTTTCACCTTGTCAGCTCGGGGGATTCAACCTTACAGTTAACTAGTCCAACGCAATAATGAACGACCTGCCTCTAGTTTCACTCCACAAGGAGACTGCCTGTTACGCGAATGCAGTAAGCCAAGGTAAGTTTCTATTTAGCATTAAACTTATCTTATAAAAAAACAATCAATCAATCATAATCACGAGTTAACTACTTATGGTTGATGATATTACTAGATATTATCTTGCGTGTCCTACGTTGTATATAATCTGACTGAGCATACAAGTATCTAAGTATCTGACTGAGTGGTGGTAGGCAGAAGCAGGCACGTAAACATTCATTCAAACAGCACTTTCGTGCGTTTTGCGTCAAGCATTGTGCTGTTTATGACTTCAAGCCTATCAACTCCCGAGAAGAGGCTGGTGTAACCGAAGTGAAATGGCTGGCTAGTTGGCGCGCACTAATAGCGTTTCAAACGTCACTCGCTCGCTTTGAGCCTTGGAGTGGTTGTTTCACTTGCTCTGCATGGGTAACGCAGCTTCGAGGGTGGCTGTTGTCGTTGTGTTCCTGGTTCGAGCCCAGGGAGGATCGAGTAGAAGGACGGAAGCTATACTGTTACACTGGCAATACTGAAGTTCCTATAAGATCATCCAATAGTCAAAGGTTAATGAAATACAAATGGTATAGAGAGAAAGTCATATAATTCCTATAATAACGACAACTTAAAAAATGTATTACTTGGGAATATTGAAGACTCATGTTAAAAGGAACCACCATCTTTCATATGTTCAGAGCAAGGAACTTAAACTTAGCTTTTTTACATGGCAAATATTGCACTTTTACTGTCTTCGCCAACACTTTGTTTTTGCATTATTTAAGTTAAGGATTTGGCAGACATATGCCCCCTTTGGAGAGATTGGGTACCCCTAGTAAACTGAAAAAAAAATCTGTCAAAAATTGCTAATATATGCAAATAAATAGATAGATAGATGGATAGAAAACACTCTAAAGATTCTAAAACCGTTGGAATTATGTCTGTAAGTATAGCAGAACTCACAGGGCAGGCATTCTTCCAAACTAGTTTTTATGGCCATGAAAGTTGGAGCAACTTTGACGTCATGGCCCCCACCCTTCCCAACCAGTTATGATTCTGGGGAGACTTTCTATCTCTTCCGCTAGATGTCCTGTTTCAGTAGAGCTTTGAATCGTTCAAATCCCTATGGAAGTGAAATTAGTGCGTGCCACGAGAAAATAGGCTGTGCGTAGGGGCGCGAATTGGTCCCAGCCATTCCTTTGTTCCAGCACTCAAGAGAAGGGCAGACGATGGCCGATTGAATTGAAGTTTGTTTTGTGTGTCTAAAACATCATAAAGCTTGCTTCTGCACTTAGTTTGACCTGTTTAGTCGACATATAATATGTAATTTTGAAGTTTTGATGCGCAACTTTTCCGGACCAGAGGACGTTTTGGGTGCATTTCAGCTGATGTTATTAGCAGTAGCTAATACAAAGACGCAAGACTTGAAACCAAACGATGTATTGGGTAAGTATGAAGCCTTCCAGAACATTCTGAACGAAGACCATCGAAGGTAAGGGAATATTTATGCTTAAATCTGTGTTTCTGTTGACTCCAACATTACGTAGAAATGTAGCTTGGAACTGAGCACCGTCTCAGCATATTGAATAGTGTGCGATTTCTGTAACGTTAAAAATAAATCTAACAAAGCGGTTGCATAAAGAAGCAGTGTATCTTTCTAACTATATGTAGAACATGTATATTTAGTCAAAGTTTATGATGTCTATTTACGTTATCTTGCCGCACTACCTAGATTTCCTGCGGGCATTTTTGAGTAATTTCTGAACGTGAACTTACTGTAAATGGACATTTATGGATATAAATGGCATATTATTGAGAATTTTTTTTTTTACTGTGTAACATGTCATATTACTGTCATCTGATGAAGATTTTCAAAAGGTTAGTGAACGATTTATTTTTTAATCCTGCGTTTGTTGATTGCATGTTTTGGCTATTCAAATGAGCTGTGTCTGGTGGTGGTTTTACATATATATGTGCTATGTTTTCGCCGTAAAACATTTTAGAAATCTGACTTGCTGGCTAGATGAACAAGGTGTTTATCTTTCATTTGAGCTATTGGACAGGTTAAACCAAATTGAACATGTTTCATTATTTATTTGAGGCTAAATTGATTGTATTTATGTATTATATTAAGTTAAAATAAGTGTTCATTCAGTATTGTTGTAATTGTAATTATTACAAATAAAATAAAAAAATTGTTCGATTAATCGGCTTTTTTGGTCCTCCAATAATCGGTATCGGTATTGGCGTTGAAAACTCATAATCGGTCGACCTCTAGCGTAAATTATATTTTGATGGCATCGGACCGAGGCTCTGCATCTGTCCTCGTGCTCCTAGACCTTAGTGCTGCTTTTGATACCATCGATCACCACATTCTTTTGGAGAGATTGGAAACCCAAATTGGTCTACACGGACAAGTTCTGGCCTGGTTTAGATCTTATCTGTCGGAAAGATATTAGTTTGTCTCTGTGAATGGTTTGTCCTCTGACAAATCAACTGTAAATTTCGGTGTTCCTCAAGGTTCCGTTTTGGGACCACTATTGTTTTCACTATATATTTTACCTCTTGGGGATGTTATTCGAAAACATAATGTTAACTTTCACTGCTATGCGGATGACACACAGCTGTACATTTCAATGAAACATGGTGAAGCCCCAAAATTGCCCTTGCTAGAAGAATGTGTTTCAGACATAAGGAAGTGGATGGCTGCAAACTTTCTACTTTTAAACTCGGACAAAACAGAGATGCTTGTTCTAGGTCCCAAGAAACAAAGAGATCTTCTGTTGAATCTGACAATTAATCTTAATGGTTGTACAGTCGTCTCAAATAAAACTGTGAAGGACCTCGGCGTTACTCTGGACCCTGATCTCTCTTTTGAAGAACATATCAAGACCATTTCAAGGACAGCTTTTTTCCATCTACGTAACATTGCAAAAATCAGAAACTTTCTGTCCAAAAATGATGCAGAAAAATTAATCCATGCTTTTGTCACCTCTAGGTTAGACTACTGCAATGCTCTACTTTCCGGCTACCCGGATAAAGCACTAAATAAACTTCAGTTGGTGCTAAATACGGCTGCTAGAATCCTGACTAGAACCCAAAAAATTGATCATATTACTCCAGTGCTAGTCTCTCTACACTGGCTTCCTGTCAAAGCAAGGGCTGATTTCAAGGTTTTACTGCTAACCTACAAAGTATTACATGGGCTTGCTCCTACCTATCTCTGATTTGGTCCTGCCGTACATACCTACACGTACGCTACGGTCACAAGACGCAGGCCTCCTAATTGTCCCTAGAATTTCTAAGCAAACGGCTGGAGGCAGGGCTTTCTCCTTGTGGGCTATACTCAGCCTTGTCTCAGGATGGTAAGTTGTTGGTTGAAGATATCCCTCTAGTGGTGTGGGGACTGTGCTTTGGCAAAGTGGGTGGGGTTATATCCTTCCTGTTTGGCCCTGTCCGGGGGTGTCCTCGGATGGGGCCACAGTGTCTCCTGACCCCTCCTGTCTCATCCTCCAGTATTTATGCTGCAGTAGTTTATGTGTCGGGGGGCTAGGGTCAGTTTGTTATATCTGGAGTACTTCTCCTGTCCTATTCGGTGTCCTGGGTGAATCTAAGTGTGCGTTCTCTAATTCTCTCCTTCTCTCTTTCTCTCTCTCGGAGGACCTGAGCCCTAGGACCATGCCCCAAGACTACCTGACATGATGACTCCTTGCTGTCCCCAGTCCACATGGCAGTGCTGCTGCTCCAGTTTCAACTGTTCTGCCTTATTATTATTCGACCATGCTGGTCATTTATGAACATTTGAACATCTTGGCCATGTTCTGTTATAATCTCCACCCGGCACAGCCAGAATGAGGACTGGCCATCCCACATATGCTCTCTCTAATTCTTTCTTTCTTTCTCTCGCTCAGAGGACCTGAGCCCTAGGACCATGCCCCAGGAATACCTGACATGATGACTCCTTGCTGTCCCCAGTCCACCTGACTGTGCTGCTGCTCCAGTTTCAACTGTTCTGCCTTATTATTATTCGACCATGCTGGTCATTTCTGAACATTTGAACATCTTGACCATGTTCTGTTATAATCTCTAGGTTTCTTCCTAGGTTTTGGCCTTTCTAGGGAGTTTTTCCTAGCCACCGTGCTTCTACACCTGCATTGCTCGATGTTTGGGGTTTTAGGCTGGGTTTCTGTACAGCACTTTGAGATACAGTGCCTTGCGAAAGTATTTGGCCCCCTTGAACTTTGCGACCTTTTGCCACATTTCAGGCTTCAAACATAAAGATATAAAACTGTATTTTTTTGTGAAGAATCAACAACAAGTGGGACACAATCATGAAGTGGAACGACATTTATTGGATATTTCAAACTTTTTTAACAAATCAAAAACTGAAAAATTGGGCGTGCAAAATTATTCAGCCCCCTTAAGTTAATACTTTGTAGCGCCACCTTTTGCTGCGATTACAGCTGTAAGTCGCTTGGGGTATGTCTCTATCAGTTTTGCACATCGAGAGACTGACATTTTTTCCCATTCCTCCTTGCAAAACAGCTCGAGCTCAGTGAGGTTGGATGGAGAGCATTTGTGAACAGCAGTTTTCAGTTCTTTCCACAGATTCTCGATTGGATTCAGGTCTGGACTTTGACTTGGCCATTCTAACACCTGGATATGTTTATTTTTGAACCATTCCATTGTAGATTTTGCTTTATGTTTTGGATCATTGTCTTGTTGGAAGACAAATCTCCGTCCCAGTCTCAGGTCTTTTGCAGACTCCATCAGGTTCTTCCAGAATGGTCCTGTATTTGGCTCCATCCATCTTCCCATCAATTTTAACCATCTGCCCTGTCCCTGCTGAAGAAAAGCAGGCCCAAACCATGATGCTGCCACCACCATGTTTGACAGTGGGGATGGTGTGTTCAGGGTGATGAGCAGTTTTGCATTGTTGCCAAAAAGTTCAATTTTGGTTTCATCTGACCAGAGCACCTTCTTCCACATGTTTGGTGTGTCTCCCAGGTGGCTTGTGGCAAACTTTAACCGACACTTTTTATGGATATCTTTAAGAAATGGCTTTCTTCTTGCCACTCTTCCATAAAGGCCAGATTTGTGCAATATACGACTGATTGTTGTCCTATGGACAGAGTCTCCCACCTCAGCTGTAGATCTCTGCAGTTCATCCAGAGTGATCATGGGCCTCTTGGCTGCATCTCTGATCAGTCTTCTCCTTGTATGAGCTGAATGTTTAGAGGGACGGCCAGGTCTTGGTAGATTTGCAGTGGTCTGATACTCCTTCCATTTCAATATTATCGCTTGCACAGTGCTCCTTGGGATGTTTAAAGCTTTGGAAATATTTTTGTATCCAAATCCGGCTTTAAACTTCTTCACAACAGTATCTCGGACCTGCCTGGTGTGTTCCTTGTTCTTCATGATGCTCTCTGCGCTTTTAACGGACCTCTGAGACTATCACAGTGCAGGTGCATTTATACGGAGACTTGATTACACACAGGTGGATTGTATTTATCATCATTAGTCATTTAGGTCAACATTGGGTCATTCAGAGATCCTCACTGAACTTCTGGAGAGAGTTTGCTGCACTGAAAGTAAAGGGGCTGAATAATTTTGCACGCCCAATTTTTCAGTTCTTGATTTGTTAAAAAAGTTTGAAATATCCAATAAATGTCGTTCCACTTCATGATTGTGCCCCACTTGTTGTTGATTCTTCACAAAAAAATACAGTTTTATATCTTTATGTTTGAAGCCTGAAATGTGGCAAAAGTTCGCAAAGTTCAAGGGGGCCGAATACTTTCGCAAGGCACTGTATCAGCTGATGTACGAAGGGCTATATAAATAAAATAAATTTGAATTTGAATTTAAAGCATTTATTTGGGCTGCAATTTCTGAGGCTGGTAACTCTAATGAACTTATCCTCTGCAGCAGAGGTATCTCTGGGTCTTCCTTTTTTGTGGCGGTCCTCATGAGAGCCAATTTCATCATAGTGCTTGATGGTTATTGCGACTGCACTTGAAGAAACTTTCAAAGATCTTTACATTTTCCATATTGACTGACCTTCATGTCTTAAAGCAAGGATGGACTGTCGTTTCTCTTTGCTTATTTGAGCTGTTCTTGTCATAATATGGACTTGGTCTTTTACCAAATAGGTCTATCTTTGGTATACCACCCCTACCTTGTCACAACACAACTGATTGGCTCAAAACGCATTATGAAGGAAAGAAATTCCAGAAATTTTAATAAGGCACACCTGTTAATTGAAATGCATTCCAGGTGACTACCTCATGAAGCTGTTTGAGAGAATGCCAAACATGTGCAAAGCTGTCATCAAGGCAACTTGTATGCGTGGGCTCCATGGAGGCCTGGAGATGCTAAACTTGTTTATGTCAATAGGCAATTACCGTGAGACTGGCAGCCTTTTGCAAGACAATAACCGTCTGTCAAAATGACATGACCTCCACAGCCCTAGTCACATCTTTTAAATAATTTTCTATAGTGGCTGCACATAGGGACCAATTCAGACTCAGGATAGAGGGGAGGGGGGCTCAATCTTCAGGGCAGAAAGTGCTCTACCACCTGTAAACAAAAAAGCCTGGCAATGATTTAGTACATAACTAGTTCATGTTGGTACATGACTTCTGGACAATAATTGTTTAGAATCTGATGTGGCTAAAGCTGATCCACCTATGGATGATTTTTCTGTCCCTGCAAGTCAGCAGGTAGACAAAGCGAAATATGAAAACGAAATTATGTAGCTTGTTCTGTACCAAACCAAGTGGTGGGGCTGCCATTAGGCTGAAACACAGACTCCAGATGCTGACCTAGAGCATTGACATTGGACTGAATACATTGTTCCCTGAAAGGGGCAATCTGCAGTTTAAACGATAACAAAGCAACCACCCCACCACTGATTTGGTAACTAGTTGAAGGATAGTGTACCGGCTCTCTTCCTGGGAAGGAGAGGCGGACCAAAAAGCAGCGTGGTTAGAGTTCATGTTTTTAAATAAGAAAACTAAACATGAACAGAATACAAAACAATAAACATGGCAAAACCGAAACAGTCCTAACTGGTGCAGAAAACACAAAGACAGAAAACAACCACCCACAAAACCCAACACAAAACAGGCTACCTAAATATGGTTCCCAATCAGAGACAATGACTAACACCTGCCTCTGATTGAGAACCATATCAGGCCAAACATAGAAATAGACAAACTAGACACACAACATAGAATGCCCAACCAGCTCACGTCCTGACCAACACTAAAACAAGGAAAACACACAAAAAACACACAACTATGGTCAGAACGTGACAGATAGGGCTGAAGAAATGAAACCACTCTCAAATTAATAAACAGAGCTAAAGATGCAAGGACTGACCATCCATGAGATCAAAATTCTAGTTTTAACCATGTTTTGAGGTTATACTGTGTTTATTTACAATTGCATTGTTTACAAACAAAGGAGTAAAATAAGCTTATATTCTTGGTTCCCTTTGAGGAAACCAATTTACATAAGCTCATGAGGCATTTATAAGTCATATTCTTCAAGAATCAATGGGTACATATAATTAATTTAAAAGACCAAAAATGTATGTAGCAAAAGTATATTGCCCCTTTATTCGAGAAAAGCTATTGTGAATCTTAACATAATCAGCATCTGATATAAATTCACAGACTTGTGAATACCTTTCTATTATGATCTAATAAACATCTCGGAATTAACCAAACCAATGGTTAATTGTATTACTAAATTGCAGTCTCCCTACTTAAAATGGACAGTCCAAATAGCACATTGCTTTGCATATTTGTCTGCAAATGTTTTTTCTCAAAGCGATTTAAGCAGTGATATACATTTGAATTTGCTATAAATAAGACAGTCTGGACATGATGTGGTTATTTAGTAAAAGCAATAGCACAATAGTGTTTTAGGAAAGCTGGGTTTTATGCACATGTTTATTTATTAAGTGTCACGTCCTGACCATAGAAAGCCTTTATTTTCTATGGTAGAGTAGGTCAGGGCGTGACTAGGGGTTTAGTCTAGTTTATATTTTCTATGTGGGGTTCAAGTTAGTTTTTTCTATGTTGGTGTTTTAGTATGAGTCCCAATTAGCATTTTTCCCACCTGTGTGTTATGGGATATTGTTCTGGGGTATTGCACGTAGCATCTCTGTAGTCACGGTTCGTTGTTAGTTTATTTGTTTTTGTCTTTGCTAAGTTTCACTTTATTCGTTGAAATTATGTGGAACGGGACCTACGGCAGTCTTTGAATTAATGGAAGCTATTGTAGCCTGATCTAACTGTCTTCTATTCCAAATTTATTTTCTCACAAGAAGACAAGTCTCAGTAAATGTATTGTTCTTTCAGCATTATCCATCTCTAACTCTATTGCGATTGTATCTGAAGAGATGAATAACATTATTTGTGATTATAGAGTCCCAATAGGGAGGATGACCCTTTGCGTCCAAGGGACCATTTTCTTCCGGTTGGATAGTTTAATTTCATTTGTGTGAATGGATTCAGTTTTTCACAGGGGTGTGCTTTTATTACAGGAGGAGGAGATGGTTATTGGGAGGACAGCAGGCAATGAAGTAGAGTGAAGACTCATATCAATATCCACAGGAGAGAGCAACTCTATCAGATAGATGACAGAGGGACCTTGACTCATTCCCCAGCCTATTATAACCACTCTATAGATTTAACTGCCCTGTTAAAAAGCACCCATCACCAGAGTTTTTCTGAAAACAACCCCCAATCTCAATCGTCCAGTAGATACACTCCTTGACAATATACAGAATTCAGTGGTCATAACAGAGTATGAGTTTAAACAGACCAAATTCATACTTATCAGTCAGTAGTATTTGTGCCAGGTTGTCCTTGAGACGGACTCTCAGTGATCGGTATCTGTTTGCCAAATCAATTGGACAGTGACAACCGTTTTGGTCCTCAATTAAATAAGCTGTACAGGACTATGCCTCGGAGGGTGCTCTCTTGCCAAAAGGGGTCCCCTGAATGGACCGCAATTATCTTGTTGTACAGAAATGGGCAAAGCACTGTTTTGGTCTCATTTAAGACTTAACCTCCTGATATTTTATGGGTGATGAGGTCTATCCGCCCACATGACTTGACGGGCCGCAGAGTCTCCTCTGTGAACAGCTCTTCGGTGTGCACATCACTGACAACCTGAAATGAGCCATCCACTCAAACTGTGTGGTGAAGAAAGCACAACAGTGCCTCTTCAACATCAGGAGGCAGATGCAGCATTGAAAGCTACCTGTCGGTTTGTATCAGCGCCTGGTATGGCAATTTAACCATCTGCAACCGCAGGGCTATCCAGAGGGTGGGGCGGTCAGCCCAACGCATCACCGGGACCTCAGTCACCTGATCCACGGCTTGTTCACCCCGCTACCATCTAAAAGGCATAAACAGTACAGGTGCATCAAAGCTGGGACAGAGAGACTGAAAAACAGCTTCTACAGTGCCTTCAGAAAGTATTCATACCCCTTGACTTATTCCACATTTTGTTGTGTGAATACTATCTGAAGACACTATCTCCAGGCCATCAGACTGTTAAATAGTCACCCAAGCCGGCCACTTCCATACTCTGCCCTGAACTAGCTCATTTATTACTAGCCGGCTACCTCAAAGTACTCTACCCTGCACCTTAGAGCAGAAGTCGCCAACAGATATGGCAGCTCTGCTTCTAGCTCCTAAGCAACTTTGCATTGTTTGTTTTTTGTGTGTTATTTCTTACAATATTAACCCAGGTTTTTTTTGTGTTATTACATACTGCCGTCAAAATAAAGTCGCACACCCATTAAATTGCTGGGAGTTTATATATGGAGTGTGCGACTTTATTTTGATAGTTTATTCGCCGTTAGTTAGCACCTCCACACAAACACATTTTTCTGGGTGTGCCCCTGCTCATGTTTTTTTATTACATACAGATGGAAATAACTTTTGAATATCAGAGCGGCGTAAACTCACCAGCATTACGACCAGGAATACGACTTTCCCGAATTGGATTGATTTTTCGTAAACCTCTGAGGACAATTGAACTTATTCCAGAGGCTCCTCCAAAACACCGCTGGTGGAGAAGAGGTATTCGGAGTGGACTTCTAGTCCGACTCAGGAGGCGTGCACACCATCCACCGCTTCCGAGTATATTACTCACTAATGTTCAGTCTCTGGATAATAAAGTAGATGAGCTCAGGGCGAGAAACTCTTTCCAGAGAGACATCAGGGACTGTAACATACTTTGTTTCAAGGAAAGAAGGCTCTCTCGGGATACACTGTCCCCATCCATACAGCTAGCTGGGTTCTCAGTACATCGCGCAGACCGGAATAAAGGCCGAAGTCTTCTCCTTGTTTGGGTGGTGTTCGGCGGTCGACGTCACCGGCTTTCTAGTTACCATCGATCCATGTTTCAGTTTAGTTTTGTCTGTATTACACACACACCTGGTCTCAATTACATATCACATTCCTTATGTAACCCTCTGGCATACATTCCTGTTCTGTCCGTGATTGTTTATGTTGTTAGTGGTTGTGTTATGTGCTAGTGTTTTTTGTATGTTCCTATTTGGATTTTTTCTTGATATTTTGAGTAAACTCCATTATGTTACTCAATACCTGTGTCCTGCGCCTGACTCCGCTATAACTCAGGCACCCCGTAGTGCCGGAATACGTGGGTGAACAGGGCCTCTGCAGTTTGATCTGTTGGGCTCACACGTCGTCATCCTGGCATCGGTCGGACGGTGCGCTACCTTGCTGGAAAGTAATGGTGGCCCACTTTAGCTAAGGACGTGAGGGTTTATGTTTCCTCCTGCTCGGTATGCACACAGTGCAAGGCACCTAGACACCTGTCCAGAGGGTAACAACCCTTTCCCATTCCACAACGACCATGGTCACACCTATCGGTGGATTTCGCGACAGATCTTCCCCCGTCGCGGGGTAACACCACGATCCTGGTAGTTGTGGATCGGTTTTCTAAGTCCTGCCGCCTTCTTCCTTTGCCCGGTCTCCCTACGACTCTACAAACTGCGGCGGCCCTGTTCACCCACGTATTCCGGAACTACGGGGTGCCTGAGGATAAAGTTTCTGATCGGGGTCCCCAATTTACGTCTAGAGTCTGGAGGGCGTTTATGGAACGTCTGGGGGTCTCGGTCAGCCTTACCTCAGGTTTTCACCCCGAGAGTAACGGGCAAGTGGAAAGAGTCAACCAGGATGTGGGTAGGTTTTTGCGGTCTTATTGCCAGGACCGGCCGTGGGAGTGGGCGGTTTACATTCCCTGGGCGGAGATGGCCCAAAACTCCCTCCGCCACTCCTCTACCAACCTATCACCATTTGGGTGTGTGCTGGGTTATCAGCCAGTCCTGGCACCATGGCATCAGAGCCAGATCGAGGCTCCTGCGGTGGATGAATAGTTTAGGCACTCAGAGGAGACATGGAACGCTGACCATGTGCGCCTACAAAGGGACGTCAGGAGGCAAAAGGCGAGTGCCGACCGCCACTGCAGTGAGGCCCCGGTGTATGCACCGGGGGATCGGGTCTGGCTCTCGATCCGAAACCTGCCCCTTCACCTGCCCTGCCGGAAGCTGAGTCCGCGGTTTGTGGGGCCATTTAAATTCCTGAGATGACTGAACTAGGTTTGTTATAGGTTACAACTCCCCTTGATTATCACATTGTGTCTGCTCCAGTCCAGCAGTCTGAGGTGCGGGAGGTTCCTCCGCCACCTCTAGACATCGAGGGGGTCCCGGCGTATACCATACAAGCCATCATGGACTCAAGGCGTCGGGCTAGGGGCCTTCAGTACCTAGTGGAGTGGGAGGGGTACGGCCCGGAGGAGAGATGCTGGGTATCGGTGGAGGACATCCTAGATCCTTCATTGCTACAGGTGTTTCACCGTCTCCACCCGGATCGCCCTGCGTCCCGTCCTCCGGGTCGTCCCCGAGGCCGGTGTCGGTGCGCGGCTGGAGCCGCGCGTCAAAGGAGGGGGGGGGGGGGTACTGTCACGACTTCCGCCGAAGTCGGCCCTTCTCCTTGTTTGGGTGGTGTTCGGCGGTCGACGTCACCGGCTTTCTAGTCACCATCGATCCATGTTTCAGTTTCGTTTTGTTTTGTCTGTATTACACACACACCTGGTCTCAATTACATATCACGTTCCTTATTTAACCCTATGGCATACATTCCCGTTCTGTCCGTGATTGTTTATGTCGTTAGTGGTTGTGTTATGTGCTAGTGTTTTTTGTATGTTCCTATTTGGAATTTTGCTTGATTTTGAGTAAAACTCCGTTATGTTACTCAATACCTGTGTCCTGCACCTGACTCCGCTACAACTCTGCACCCAATCATTGACACACGGAGCACCATTAAATCCATTATAAAAAATTGAAAGAATATGGCACCACAACAAACCTGTGGGAGACTCCCCAAACAGATGGAAGAATGAGACCAGATGAGACTACAATTAAGTTTTTTGGCCATCAAGATAAACACTATGTCTGGCACAATTCCAACACCTCTAATCACCCCGAGAACACCATCCGAGAACACCATGTTTTTGGTCAGAATTGAGAAACTGGTCAGATTTGAAGGAATGATGGGTGGCGCTAATTACAGAGAAATTCTTGAGATTTGAGACTGGGACGGAGGTTCACCTTCCAGCAGGACAATGATCCTAAGCATACTGCAAAAGCAACACTCGAGTGGTTTAAGGGGAAACATTTAAATGTCTTCGAATGGCCTAGTCAAAGCCCAGACCTCAATCCAATTGAGAATATGTGGTATGACTTAAAGATTGCTGTACACCAGCGGAACCCATCCAACTTGAAGGAGCTGGAGCAGTTTTGCCTTGAAGAATGGGCAAAAATCCAAGTGGCTAGATGTGCCAAGCTTATAGAGACATGCTCTAATTGCTGCAAAAGGTGGCTCTTCAAAATATTGACTTGGGGGGGGTGAATAGTTATGCATGCTCAAGTTCTGTCTTTTTGTCTTATTTCTTGCTTGTTTCACACAAAAAATAGATTGCATCTTCAAAGTGGTAGGCATGTTGTGTAAATTAAAATGATACTTCAGGCCCCAAAAAAATCTATCTTAATTCCAGGTTGTAAGGCAAAAAATTGGAAAAATGCCAAGGGGGATGAATACTTTCGCAAACCACTGTAAATCCTTCTTTGCTGATGTGAAGAAGATATCATAATTTTTTTAACAAGCCATAGAAAGTTGGTTGCAATTTCAGTTTTCATCCACCAGAAAAGACAGTACAACAAATATTGTGGTTAAACTCAAATATACTACGTTATCATTTGGAACCTTTATCAAGTGGAAGGGGGGGGGGGAGTAAGGAACTTGTCTGTCGACCCTGCATTAAAGACCAACATTTGTTAAATAAAATTGTGATAAATAAAAAATATATAATATATAATATATATATATATATATATATATATATATATATATATATATATATATAAATATCATTTAAGGACCAAATAATGTACAGCTGTACCATATAGATTGCAAAATAGTTGGGGAGAGATTTTACTGTTTATCTAAAAAAAAATGACATTGCAACCAAAGAGAACAGAAGAAATTGACATTGTTTACATCAAGCCAGCTTCTTTCTATGGTGCTACCTGTTCCAGGGTTAGGACTGTAACCATCAGAGGACTTTAAAATGAGATTGTGAACTCTGCAAACATTTCCAATCCGAGAATGGTAAATGACTGTATACATTCATTCAATACATTGAAATACAAAAAGCCTTCCACCAGTGATGGGCTATTAGTAGGACAATAGACTCTTGCCAAGAAGGAGGGTAGGAAAGGAGGGTAGGGGGAGCATTGTAATTCTACAGTTTCCATAACAAAAAATGCCCATTAGTTATTAATTTAGAATCCTCCAATCCTCTAAATTTAACTAGATCTACAGGCAGGGACATTTTATAGAATTCAATAATATATTTGTACCACTGTAGATGCTGTGTTTTCATATACAGTAGTGATGGACAGCTGGAGGCATTTTGTTTTTCACAAGCGTAGCAGGCTGTGAAATCTGAAAACAATGTTTCTATGATGGGCTATTAGCAGGACAATAGACTCTTTAACCTTTACAAAAGGATAGTCTAATAGCTTGGCTAATGTAGGTGTGGAAAATAATCTCCCCAATTTGCAATGTATTAAGTACTCTAAAGTTTTACATTTCTAACTCCAAACCTCATGTAACGGCAACTTGTCGGCTCAAGCATATACTGTAAAGTATTTGTTCATCAACATCTTTATGCTTTCGTTAATTAAATAATAATAAAAATACTATTTCAAAATGCAGATGTTTATTTCAACTATCAGCAGGACAATAGGGAATAAATATCACTGAATGACAGAGCATGGGTACTGGTCTTGATAAATCAATCAGATTTTTATTTGGAAATGTTAGGATTATTTTGCTTTTCAATCGCAGTCACTTAGTAGCTTAGGCCAACTCCCAACCGGTCCCGTTGTACAGCGCCAAATTTTTCTAATGGAAACACTTAGGCCTACATCGGATACAGTAAGAAATGCATTTTAGTTTTTAATGGAATAGAAACACAACAATATTAATCAAATTAATTAAGCTACAGAAAGATAAACTGTCATACCCTGATCTGTTTCACCTCTCCTTGTGCTTGTTTCCACCCCCCTCCAGGTGTCACCCATCTTCCCTATTATCCCCTGTGTATTTATACCTGTGTTCTCTGTCTGTTTGTTGACAGTTCGTCTTGTTCGTTCAAGCTAACCAGCATTTATTCTGTCAGCTCCTATCGTTTCTCTCTTTCTTCGTCCTCCTGGTTTTTGACCTTTGCCTGTCCTGACCCTGTACTCGTCCGCCAGAGCTCTCTGCCTGACCATGAGCCTGCCTGCCATCCTGTACCTTTGCTCCACCTCTGGATTACTGAACTCTGCCTGTCCCTGACCCTGAGTCCACTTGCCATCCTGTACCTTTGCCCTACCTTGGATTTCTGAGCCCTACCTGCCTTGACCTGTCTTTGCCTGCCCCTGTTGCCACAATAAACATTGTTACTTTGATTCCTGATATAAACATTCTCTGAGGGCAGAGATACGAGCGACATTGACTGAGAGCCAGGCGTTATTGACAGAGAGTCAGGCGGAGAATGACGAGATGGAGTCACAATCCATGCCATGCACACCTGTGAGCTCTGGAACTCCACCTCCTGTTAATGAACTCGGCAAACATTGTGTCCTTGATGGGCTAGAATCCATCCACCCTTGATGGGCTAACTGCAGAACAATAGACTCTTGCCAAGTTTAGGGACTATAAATGTACAGTATTAATGGATGTTTGCTAGGCATGTCACTTCTCCCATATCTTTTGCATAGCCCACTAAACACATCTGGATGGATCCATAACAAAATACTGTTGGAATAAATATCACTGAATGGGGACTGGTCTTTATAATTCAATCAGATTTTTATGTAGAAATGTAAGCATTATTTTGCTCTTCACTCAGTCACTTAGTAGCCTAGGCCTACTCCCGACCGGTCACAGCGCCATATTTTCCTAACTAAAATAACTAAATTAAATCAATTTAGCTGTGATTGTAACATTAATCAAGGCTCCCTTTGTTATTTAGTTTTATAACTAAAATGCTTGACTATTTAAAGACATGGATGACTTGTATGCTGTGTGATGACATGCACAAATTAATGAGCGATTGACTGATGTACTGTATATTTAAGTAGGCCTTTATGCCAATAAGTAAGTTATGCTAAAACAGCTACAGTAACATGCATTTTTGTTTTCTTGGAATAGAAAAAACATAATATTCATCAAATTGAGATACATTTCTAAAAATCAAAATCAATCCCAAATAGTTTTATTCAAGGCTCCCTTTGACTCTTTAGGCCTACAGCTCCATGTCATTTCAATAACTTAGCTTCTCAAAGATACCCTCTGTTGGGCAAACTAGCACTAACTACCATTAATGGCAACAGTGGCTGACACTTAAATAACTTTGTGGCAGACCGCAAGCTGTGCTGCAGTACGACGCAAATTTTAAAGGAAGAACCACTGTAGCTGGGGATTTTAACAAAGACAATTTTAGGAAAACACTACCGAAGTTCTACCAACACATTGACCGTGGTACTCATGCTGGAAAAACATTGGACCACTGCTACTCAACTTTTCGAAATGCCTACAAGGCCTTCCCCAGCCCTACCTTTGGAAAATCTGATCACGACCCCATTTTGCTCCTCCCTACCTATAGGCAGAAACTTTAAAAGCAAGTACCCATGCTAAGGTCTATTCAACACTGAACTGACCAATCGGAATCAATGCTTCAAGACTGTTTTGATCACGCTGACTGGGATATGTTCCGGGTAGCCTCTGAGAATAAAATCGATGAATACACGGATACAGTGACTAAGTTAATCAGAAAGTGTATAGGAGAAGTTGTACCCA
This sequence comes from Oncorhynchus mykiss, assembly GCF_057628025.1. Classification (NCBI taxonomy): domain Eukaryota; kingdom Metazoa; phylum Chordata; class Actinopteri; order Salmoniformes; family Salmonidae; genus Oncorhynchus; species Oncorhynchus mykiss. Next base: position 47,493,706 of record NC_143046.1, read on the forward strand.
CTGTGCCTATTAAAACCTACCCAACCAGAAACTGTGGATAGATTGCAGCATTCGTGGAAAGCGTGAACTGAAAGCGTGAACCACTGCATTTTAACCATGGCAAACTGACTGGGATTATGGCATAAAGGAGTGTAGTTATTCCATCCATAAGGCAATCAAACAGTCAACACATCAGTACAGAGACAGTGGAGTCACAGTTCAACGGCTCAGATACGTATGTATCATGGAATACAAAGGGAAACCAGCCATGTCGCGGACACGGACAGCTTGCTTCCATACAAGCTAAACACCTTCTTAGCCCGCTTTGAGGATAAAACAGTGCCACCGACGCGGCCCGCTACCAAGCACTGTGGGCTTTCCTTCTCTGTGGCCGACGTGAGGAAGACATTTAAGCGTGTTAACCCTCAAGGCTGCCGGCCTAGACGGCATCCCTAGCCGCGTCCTCAGAGCATGCGCAGACCAGCTGGCTGAAGTGTTTTACGTACATATTCAATCTCTCCCTATCCCTGTCTGCTGTCCCCACTTGCTTCAAGATGTCCACCATTGTTCCTGTACCCAAGAAAGCAAAGGTAACTGAACTAAATTACTATCTCCCCGTAGCCCTCATTTCTGTCATCATGAAGTGCTTTGAGAGGCTAGTTAAGGATCATATTACCTGACACCCTAGACCCACTTAAATTTGCACTGCACACTGCCCTATCCAATTCTGACAAGAGGAATACCTATATAAGAATGCTGTTTTTTTTTTCGGCCATCCAAGCTCATCATCCAAGCATATCATTAACCTCTGGGCCCTGGGTCTGAACCCAGGCCTGTGCAACTGGGTCCAGGACCGGCCACCCCCTAGGTGGTGAAGGTAGGAAACAACACCTCCACTTCGCTGATCCTCAACACAGAGGGCCGACAAGGGTGCGTGCTCAGCCCCCTCCTGCACTCCCTATTCACCCTATTCACCCATGACTGCGTGACACCTGCGCACAACACTGCGCACACCTCCAACTGAATCATCAAGTACGCAGACGACACAACAGCAGTAGGTCCGATTACCAACAATGACGAGACGTCCTACAGGGAGGAGGTGAGGACCCTGTGTGAGTGGTGCCAGGAAAATAGCCTGTCACTCGAGGTCAACAAAACAAAGGAGCTGATGATAGACTTCAATAAACAGCAGAGGGAGCACGCCCCTATCCACATCGACGGAAACTGCAGTGCAGAAGGTGGAAAGCTTCAAGTTCCTTGGCGTACACATCACTGATGATCTGGAATGGTCCACCCAAACAGACAGTGTGATGAAGAAGGTGCAACAGCGCCTTTTATTTTATCTTTGCCCCCAAAACCCTCAAATTTTTACAGATGCACCCTGTCGGGCTCTATCACCGCCTGGTATGGCAACTGCACCACCCGCAATTCAGGGCTCTCCAGAGGGTGGTGCAGTCTGCCCGATGCATCACTGGGGGCAAACTACCTGCCCTCCAGGACACCTACAGCACTCGATGTCACAGGAAGGCCAAAAAGATCATCAAGGACATCAACCATCCGAGCCACAGCCTGTTCACCCTGCTATCATCACAGGTGTATCAAAGCTGGGACCAATAGCCGTCTTCCACCTGGTAACTCAACCCTGCTGCTGGCCATGTTAATAATGTTAGACTAATCACTTTAATAATGTTTCAATAATGTTTACATAATGCTTTACTTGTCTCATATGAGTAAAGCGGCAAGTAGCCTAATGGTTAGAGCGTTGGACTAGTAACCGAAAGGTTGCAAGATCGAATCCCCTAGCTGACAAGGTGAAAATGTGTCTTTGAACAAGGCAGTTAACCCACTGTTCCTAGGCTGTCATTGAAATAATAATTTGTTCTTAACTGACTTGCCTAAAAGAAAATATATATAAACTGTATTTTAGTCACGGCCATTCCAACATTGCTCAATGTAATATTTATATATTTCTTATTCTTTTAATTCTAGATTTGTGTGTATTGTTAGATACTACGGCACTGTTGGCGCTAGGAACACAAGCATTTCACTACACCCGCAATAACATCTGCTCAATATCTGTATGTGACCAATAAAATGTGATTTGATTTAATTTGATACATACTGCTGCACTATGTACATAGTCATCAAACATTGGTCACTTTAATAGTGTTTACATATTGTTTTACCCACTTTATATGTATATACTGCATTGTCATCAAGGCTCATCCCTTATAACTACTGCTGTATATTCATATTTAACATTATATACATATACATTTATAATCTGACATTGCTAGTTCTGATATTTCTTTATTTACATTTTTGTAATTTGTGTGTTTTATTTAGTATTGTAAGGTATACTGCACACTTTGAGCTAGAATGCTCTTGGGTTTTGAGGTCAGTGGACTTAGTGACCAGGTCCTAATTAAGTGCCCGAAAAAAACGGTGTTTGGAGGTTATATTAGCACGGGTGTTGTTAAGCCCGAGACGAAGTTGAGTTCCTATCCCTTGCTTGCTAGCTAGCCAACTACGGCTAACACACATCAAACATTGCAGTCAAAATAACATCAAAGAAGCTGCATTTGCATTTGTTTAAGCTGTTTTCTAGTGACATTTATTTGGATACATACACATGATTTCGCCTGGCATAGAAAATGTGCTCTCTCATCAGGACACTTTTCAGAGGATCTAGCCAACCAACTTGCACAACTAACACAAACACTTCAAACTGAAGCTGGAAATACAACAAACTAGCTGCATTCTGTTTTGTTTTACCTATTTTTCCATTGACATTTTTTTTGTATATATCCATAAAAATGATGCCGATTCATGATTTTGACTGGCTGAGAAAAGCGGTCTGTCTCGTCCTGACACATTAACCCTCAATGAGACAGTGGAGATCAAATTTCAATATTGCTTGTTTACAACTGAGATCAAGTTTATAAATTGCCTGGTTGGGCTGATGAGACAGTGGATTGCGCAGTGAGATGGAACAGTGAATAGGCATTTCAATATCATTGCCTTAGCCGGTGGTAACTTGTGCAATAGACACCATCTGGAGTGCGGTTTTAATTAACCAAACAGCATCCAGGATTAGATCCACCCGTTGTATAATGCACTTCATTCTCTCATCTGTGAACCTATTAGTCTCAGGTTTGTTGTTTTATCATATACATGCCAGAGGAAGTTTTCAATCAATAAGGAATATCATATTTGCAGTAACCACCCATCTATCACATTTAGTGTCCATTTGTCAAGTGACAGGTCTTGATTTTACATACTATATTCATAGTCACCCTTATGTCAAGGAACATGACATTAAGTCATTGGAATATTCATAAAGCTGTTATGACATGGGATGACAAATATTTTGTGAAGACCTTATTATGAATGAAACTTTAGGCATGGTGTGATCCCTTTTCCCACACTGAAATGGCATGTGTACACCTATTCCTTGTATTGCAATGGTATACATATACTGTAGTTCAATCATACAAATTCATTTTATTGAAGAACATTTGTAACAAGTGGCTGAATTTGCATGTGAAAGTGATAGTCACACATACAAGACTGTGTCCACTACAGTTGAACTTGTTTCCTTCCACCACTTCAGTGTAAATCTGAATTGAATCAGGTATTGGTTAGGTCTGCACCTCCTCCTGGTTATATAACTCTTTATTGGAAAACAGACCCAGCTCAATATACCATGATGTTTCCCCCCCCCCAAAAAAATATGGGAAAGGAATCAATGGTGTTAAAACAGTAAATCCTCAATTCACTTCAACAAGCCGTTGAAAGTGACAAACAAAATTATGAGATACAGCTGAAGTTTGGGGCTTACATTTTTAATGCCACTGCTCACCTGAACTGAGAAACTCACTGGAGAGTGAAGGATTTCAAGAGGTCTGGCAAAACACTGTGCCATTACATTTTACAGACGGCTGCTCTCACCTCCTTTTTCAGATTGGTTAACCTTTCATTTTTTTGTTGTTCTTTAAAAATAATTGAGAGGTCAATAGGAGGACCAACGTGGCTATGAGGCACAGGACACTGTTGCTGTAGATCTGCACTCTTTGTCTTCATCTTTTTTGAGAGCACGAACATATTGAAACGGAGAACACATTTTGTGCAATCTTGCATCAGCTGTGTATCTCGTGTCAGCTGTTTTCAATATTCTCAACCTTATCAAAGCATTGTCAACTGCTCGTACCTCCTAATGTCCTCAATAAGACACTCCTCGAAAATTGTCCAGAATTCAAATGTGCAAGTACAGTAGTAAAAACAAAAGTAATAAAAGCAAAGTAGATAGGTAGCAACAACAGCAAGTCCCTTGTTTCCATTTTTACCCTCCGGAAATACGGTAGAAATGTAATGTCAACACGAGCGGGACTTCCATTGCAAATCCTCATCTACCCAAGTGAAGCGCCACACCCTCTTGTGTCAGACTTTATGGTGAAAGAAATCACAAGAGTGCATCCATGCATTCAGCTCTGTGGACTGTGCATCGCACTAAAGGAAGTAAAGTGGGTGGGATGGCATAATTTACCAACCCCTCCAGTTTAGTTCAAACTATTATTTTTTGTAATTATTTTTTTGAATATACACCTATCTCTTTTTGCCAGGCCAAAAGCAAAACTGGGGTCTTGTTCATTAGCTGACCAAATACTACTAAGACCTTCTGAAACCTTTGGGTACATTTACTTGACCAGGGAGTAGTGCTTCTGCTTGAAAACGTTCAATCCTGCTAAGTGAAGACAAACGTGACAAAGCACTGTCAGCAAAGAAAGGCTCTGACTTTGGTCAATGATAATAGGTTCCAACAGAAATCCTGATTCACCGCTATTCGGGAGGAAGGACAAATAGAAGTGAGAGAACTCTACACCCCAAGAACCTATTGAAGGTTCAGGTTACCCTAGGTCAGAGCGGGAGGGTGGAGCAGGGATGGGCACGATTCATGTTCGTGCTCCATCTCTTGTCCAGGCCCTTACTCATCACTTTTCTGAGGAGGCGGCACTTAATTTGAGGATCATGAACCTGCATCAGCTTATTCCTCTTTCTCTTGTGTTGTATTTGCTCTTTCAATTCGATCCCTGTGCCAAACCAACATGAAGACTGTTAACATAATCTTTGAGTTAGTGATAATGTATTGAGCTACACATCTAGTCAATCAATGCAGTTATGCTTGTCACGGCTGTTGAAGGATGACTGGAGGCCGTCGCTGGGGGCTCCGGACTGGAGGGCGTCGCTGGGGGCTCCGGACTGGAGGGCGTCGCTGGAGGCTCCGGACTGGAGGGCGTCGCTGGAGGCTCCGGACTGGAGAGCGTCGCTGGAGGCTCTTCGGACTGGAGGACGTCACTGGAGGCTTCTTGCCATGGATCATCACTGGAGTGGAGAGACACACAAGAGGCCTGGCTCTGGGAGCAGGCACAGGACTCACCAGGCTGGGAAGACATATAGGAGGCCTTGTCCTTGGCTGAGGCCCCGGATACACTGGGCCTTGGAGGCGCACTGGAGGTCTCGAGCTAAGAGCCTGCACAACCCGTCCTGGCTGGATGGTGAATTTGGCCTGGCACGTGCGGAGCGCAGGCACAGGACAGTGCAGACGCACCGGAGACACAGTGCGCAGAGCCTGGCGCAGAAGATCCTGGGCCGTAGAAACGTACTGGAGGTCTGGAGAGCAGCGCTGGCACAATCCGTCCTGGCTGGAAGCTCACCCGAGCCCGGCAGATGCGGGGAGCTGGGATGTAGCGCACCGGGCTAAGAACCCGTATTAGAAACACTGTGCGCTCCATCGCATAACACGGTGCCTGACCAGTACGACGCCCGCCACAGTAAGCACGGGGAGTTGGCTCAGGTCTCCAACCTGACTCTGCCACACTCCCCGTGTGCCCTCCCCCCATGGCTTCCTTGCCAGCCATGTTTCCTCATAACGCTGCCTCTCAGCTTTAGCTGCTTCCAGTTCCTCCCGTGGACGGCGATACTCCTCAGCCTGCCTCCAGAGTCCTTTGCCGTCCAGGATTTCCTCCCATGTCCAGGAATCCATTACACGCTTCTCCTCCTTACCACGCTGCTTGGTCCGTTGGTGGTGGGAAGTTCTGTCACGGCTGTGGAAGGATGCGCAGCGTGGTGAGCATACATTTTTATTTTTATTTGAAAAAAGACACCGAACAAAACAATACACACTACAAAACAAACCGTGAAGCTAAAGACTATGTGCCCTAAACAAAGACAACTTCCCACAAAGAAAGGAGGGAAAATGGGCTACCAATCAGAGACAACGATAGACAGCTGTCCCTGATTGAAAACCATACCCGGCATAAACGTAGAAATACAAAAATCATAGATAACAAAACATAGAATGCCCACCCCAAATCACACCCTGACCAAACCAAATAGAGACATAAAAAGGCTCTCTAAGGTCAGGGCGTGACAATGCTGCTTGACAAAAAAGGGATAATCAGAACAGGCCTTATATTATTAGCACCCTTGTAGCCTGTCATCATTTTCTGATGTTTAAAAACCTAGTCATGTCCATGAATCCCTGATCTTTCACTGGGATTTCAGAGTGGGTCATAGCGGGCCCACAGAGCTCGTAAAACTCATCTCAATTGCAAACAATCGCTAACTGAGCTTTGCTCCATTAGTCAGCTCTCATGCAATATTAATCATTACTTCCTCCCTGGCATTTGTTCACTTTGACTGTGGCTGAAGGATAACTCCAACTACGATTCAGAAAAAAATCAACATAGTTCACCTTCCTACATCAGCAAAAGCGATTCCCATTTTCCTTTTGTAGTCAGATTAATAGAATTCTTCGGAGAGGACAAAATGATTTGCACTGAAAAGGGACAAATTAAGAGAGAAAATTAGCTTGCTTTCAAATAAATCCAAGATAGTATATTCAAATGTCAATCCAAACAAATGCATACTTGTCATTTCACAGCAGCAAAAGGGTCTGTGCCTCGTAACCACATTTAGCTGTTACTATAGAATCCTTGCTATTATCAAAGTAATGTGCTAACGCAATCATGATTTTGAATTTGGGGGAATTCAATAACTTAATTCTCATTGCCAAGCCACATTTGGAGTCTAACCAAGACAACAAACTCATAAAAATCAACACTATGCCAACACTAGAATTACTATATCATAACAACACTATTATCATGATTCACAAGTTAACTCAATTGGTTAGCGTATATCAAATGGGTGTCAGGTTGAGAATACTGGAACGTCCTTTGGAACAGACCATTGCAGTCAATGGTTCTGTCAATGTACTCCATTGTTAAAAACATGGCAGCCTCTGCGCCAGGAGTCATAAATTAGCCAGTTAGTGTTCTTGCAGGCGTTGGGGGTTGCATGGGGTCTTTCATCCTTTTTATATGCAGTAAAATGTTAGACTGGTCCACTCACAGAGAAAAGCCTTGTTATGGAATACCATCCATGACTATGGTTACCTCTTCGACCTCTTGGACAATAAGGTGACTTCTAAAATAGGAGTATCTTATTGTTGAAAGTGGTTAAAGGGTAGGTAGCATAACTGTAACAACATGCAACATATGGATTTGTGTTAGAATACAGATTAAAAGTCCCATTTTCTATTTTTCAAATAATTACATAAAACTGATCAGAATACCGAAGTCATGCCAACATTTGCGGGATGTGACATAATATGGAGGACCCGGTAAGCCAGCCTATTCCCTGTATAACAAATATATAACTTCGAATTAAACCAAAGTGTTGGCACTCATGACTACTGGTTTCAATTACATTTCCTACCAACTTACAAGCAAATACTTTATGAATTTATTGTTACATATAAGCAAAGTTGCTAGCCAACGTGTCTGCTAACGTTATCCCTACTAGTCTTCTAACGTTATTCCTACCAGTCTGCTAACTTTACGTTAGTACTGCATGAGTCAGTCAGTTGCTATCAACACCTAGCTTACAGCTACATTAAAGTAAAACAACGTTTTGGAAATACATGCCATCTAACCAGTTATCAAATAACCGGTATATGCAGTTATCTTAGCCAGAAAGCCAGCCAGCTAAAGTTATTTTAGTCTGATAGCTAGCCTAACCAGCTAACTAGCCAACCACCACAGTCGACATAGCTTAGTAGTAAGCCAGAGAACAAGCACAGGCAGGAACCCACAGAACACAACAACAACAAAAAAGCCAGCAGATATAACGTACATAGAGCAGAGACATACCGATAGTTACCAAAGTAAAAGAAGTGCCGAGGAGAGGGAGTGTCAGCTGATCCAATAGCGATATAGTTAGTTAAATCCACATTGAATTTACACGGTTTATCTCCATCACGGCTGACACTCACGATGTACCAGTAGGTCAGTAGGAAATAGAGGTTGCAGACTTTACATTCACGCTAGGCACAGCACCTAGTTTCAGTCAGTCTTATTCCAAATGCTGCCTTCCACTGATTATACTAAGCCATCAAATCTTTTACAGCTGCTCCATTGAGGTTGTATCACCGTCTTTTATGGCAATGGCACCGCCCTCAACCGGAAGGCCCTACAAAGGGTGGCCGGACGGTGCAACACATCACTGGAAGTGACCTCCTAGCCATCCAGAATGTACAAGCCAGACGGTGTCTGAGAGAGGCTCGAAAAATTGTCAAAGACTCCAGCCACCAGAGAGAGATATGAGATATGGACTGTTTTCCATGCTCCCGTTTGGCTCAGACCAACAGACTCCTAAACAGCTTCTATCCCCTGGCCAAGACTGTTAAATTGCTAACAACTACTGCTCCCCCTACGCTGCTGCTAAAATGATTATTGATTAGATGTATTACTACCACTACGCTGCTGTTTGTGTTTGCATTTGTAGTTGTTATGGATCCCCCAGCAGCTACTCTTCCCGGGATCCAGCAAAAATTAAGGCAGTAATATACATTATAATATATATTTTTTGACATTAAAATATGTTTTACAATACATTAAGTGTGTGCCCTCCGGCCACTAAAATACTACACACACAATCCAGGTATATGTGTGTTTATAGTTTACCATTAGTACCTATCTATTTTATCTTGCTACTGGTCACTTTTACTCCTGTTCACATGTATATATTTCTATCTAGCTACTGGTCAATATTACTCCTGTTTACGTGTATATCTGCCTATCACGCTTACATGCTGATCACACCGCTCGCGTCGCAAAATACATTTACACGTACATGTTATTCAAACATTGCACCCACAGTGCTCGCATGCGTCAATTAGCGTCTGCATAGCCAGGCGCTAAAATATAACTTCATTGTAAATGTGGTATTAGCACTATAGCATCCTCTTTTATTTCTTGTTTTCTTTTTTATATATTTTTTATTATTAGTAATATTATTTTTTGACATTGATTACAGCACTGTTGGGTAGAGCTTACAAGTTAAGTATTTCACTATACTTGTGCTGTTGACCAGAGTCCTATGGGCCCTGGCGTGCACTATATAGAGAATAGGGTGTAATTTGTGAAGCAACCTACAGGTAGTTGACTGAGACTGCCACCTGGTACATTAGAAAGAAAGGAAAGACACTACAATGTTTCCATGACAAGGGAGCCAATGCCGTCAAGCCAACTTCAATGTTTCCCTGAATGGATGTTTCAGATAACTTCCACTCCTGAAGAGAGTAGTGGGAAAGATAATTGTTTCTTCCTTTGCTATTGAGACCAACATGATAGTATAAACCCTTAATGACTTTATTGCATTTCATATACGTCTGAGTAGCATAAATAATTTGAATTGACAATCTGGAAACCAATGCCTAAAGCATAGATTGTAATCAGCCAAAGTATTCCGGCAATAATGTATATTGATTGCTCAATATGAAGTAGTTTAATAACGTGACTTAAGTTCTCTGCAAGAGCTGCATTTAAAATGTAAAATCAGATACATCTGTCTATGTGACATGATTGTATGCAAGCCTGCTCATTTGCAACATGTCATGTCACATACTTTATCTTAATTAATATGTCAATTCCTAGACATAGATTAATTTAACTTTTGCACAGCTGCCAAAGTTGCACTTCTCCAAGTAAAAGTATACAGAAAACTTTAAAGTATATCTGGACAGTCCCCTATGGATGATCCATAGATGCTCAAACAATTAACTGCAAGAAGAAAAAAATTGACTCAAAGGTCACGTTCCAATATACATACTAGCACACCACTTAGAATGCATGCCCAATACATTCCTTCAATACTATAAGTAATGTATACACTAGTTGGTAAATCTGTCCTGGAGAAAGTGAGATATTTCCTCAGTCAGAGGTTGTCGGATAAATGTTCCCATTTTAATATCAAATAGCAAGCCTCTTAATCAGCTTCTCAATGTGTCAGCATATGATAGTGGTGGCCCTTGAGGAACGCTGACAAGGCAATGGCCTTAGTGGAGAGCCATCAGCCAGGTGGACGAGGATTATTTATCGCCCACACCTTGGGTCCTGTTTGGGAAGGGCAGAGAGGTTGGACAGAGAGGTTGTCAAAAATGTATCGCTCACCATATCTAGTGACATTTATAATAAAACACATATTATTATTTTGTCTAAGAGATGATGGGTAAAAACGATTTGATGTACAGTGCATTCAGAAAGTATTCACACCCCTTGACTTCTTCCACATTTTGTTGTGTTACATCCTGAATTTTAAATTGATTAAATTGAGATATGTTTTATTGTTATTACTGGCCTAAACACAATGACCCATAATGTCAAAGTGGAATTGTGATTTTAGAAATTTGTACAAATTATTTTTTTATGAAAAGCTGAAATGTCTTGTGTCAATGTATTAAACCCTTTTGCTGTTACAATTATCTGTACGGTCCCTTAGTCGAGTGGTTCATTTCAAACAAAGATTCAACCACAAACCCCAGTGAGGTTTTCAAATGCCTCACAAAGAAGGGTAGCTATTGGTAGATGGCTAAAAGTGTAAAAAGCAGACATTTAATATCCCTTTCAGCATGGTGAAGTTATTAATTACACTTTCGATAGTGTATCAATACACCTAGTCACTACAAAAATACAGCCGTCCGTCCTAATTCAGTTGCCTGAGAGGAAGGAAAATTAATGGCTGTGATAGGAGAAAACTGAGGATGGATCATCAACATTGTAGTTACTCCACAATACTAACCTAATTGACAGACTGAAAAGAAGGAAGACTGTACATAATAAAAATAGTCCATTACATGTAACCTGTTCGTAATAAGGCAGTAAAGTAAAACTGAAAAAGATGTGGCAAAGCAATTCAATATTTGTCCTGAATACAAAGTGTTCTGTTTGGGGCAAATCTGATAGAACACATTACTGAGTACCATTCTCCATATTTTCTACCGTAATGGTGGCTGCATCATGTTATCATGTTATTCTTGCAATCGTTAATGACTGGGGAGATTTTCATGACAAAAAATAACCTGAATGGAGCTAAGCACTGGCTAAATCCTAGAGGAAAACCTGTCCGCTTTCCACCAGACACTGGTGGTGTCAGAGTCGTGTGTATAGGTGGCAGGGAAGTCAGGCACAGGAGAGTCAAACGGAGTGTAAAATGGAGTCTTTTGATGAATGTCCACTTAACATGCTCCATAACACTAATAATAATAGAATATAAACAAACATGGGTACGAGGACCCGTCGCGCACCTATACAATAAACACAACACTGACAATAAACAATCTCTGACAAAGACATGAGGGGAAACAGAGGGTTAAATACACCACAGGTAATGAATGGGATTGAAAACAGGTGTGTGGGAAGACAAGACAACACCAATGGAAAATGAAAAATGGATCAATGATGGCTAGAAGACCGGTGATGTCGACCACCGAGCACCGCCCGAACAAGGAGAGGCAACGACTTCGGTAGAACTCGTGACAGGTGGATGAATTCACCTTTCAGCAGGACAATAACCTAAAACACAAAGCAAAATCTACACTGGAGTTGCTTACCAAGAAGACAGTGAATTTTCCTGGGTGACCGAGTTACAGTTTTGACTTAAATCTACAACACATCTATGGCAAGACCTGGAAATGGTTGTCTAGCAATGATCAACAACAATTTCAAGAATTTTTAAAAGAATAATGAGCAAAATGTTGCACAATCCAGGTGTGGAAGCTCTTAGAGACTCACAGCTGTAATCGCTGCCAAAGGTGCTTCTACTGTGGTATTGACTCAAGGGTGTGCATACTTACAGTAACAGTCAAAAGTTTGGACAGGCCTACTCATTCAAGGGTTTTATTTGTACTATTTTCTACATTGTAGAATAATAGTAAAGACATTGAAACTATGAAATAACACATATGGAATCATATAGTAACCAAGAAAGTGTTAAACAAATCCAAATATATTCTTCAAAGTAGCCACGCTGTGCCCCGATGACAGCTTTGCACACTCTTGGCATTCTACGAAGGGTTCATGACTCTGTTCAGGACAGTCTTTGACCCCCCCACCAGAGGGAGATGAGCGACTAGCAGGGTGCCCAGACCGCTGCTGAGTATGCCCTCACCTTCCGGACCGTGGCAGCCTCCAGTGGACGGTCAAAGTGGACTCTGGTGCCGTGGGGAATTTCATCGACCAGGCCCTTGTCTCCTCCCTCAACATCACTGCGTATCCACTCTCCTCTCCTTGTTCGGTCCAAGCCCTGGATAAACGACCATTGGGATCCGGCACTATTACGCATTTCACAGCACCAGCACCTCACCATAGGACCTTAGCACCAGGAAAGCGTTCCCTTCCTCCTCACCTGTGCACAAAGTCATCCTCGGCCTCCCATGGCCTCAACTTCATAACCCCACCATCTCCTGTTCTAAGATGAGAATCACCGCCCGTGAACCAGGAAGTCGGAGGACCTGCTATCCCACACCCTATGGTTCCACGTTGGTGGAGGGTCCTGTGAGTATCCTTCAGCCAGTCAATCAGTCCTCCCGTATCGTTGGCCCCGTGTTGTGGGATGTAGACATGCGCCAGGCTCTGTAGAAGGAACTCGCTCCTGCCACCTGCCCTCCAGGGTGCATCTACGTCCCCACAGAGGTGAAAGATTGGCTGTTGACCTGGGCACACATCCCTCGCCACTGGACACCAAGGTATTCACCATCCAATCCCTTTCTGATAAATACTGGTGACCAACTTTGGCATAGGACGTCGCCCACTGTCAACTCATGATCAGTATGTACTCAATACAAAACTCCCCAGCACGCTTCAGCAGGGAAACTACTTCCCCTTCGAGTGCCTTAAGCGGCTTGGGTCACATCTGTCCATAGGCTTTGTAGTGGATCTCCACCTTTCTGATGGTTTTACCACTTTTCTCTAAATCCTGACATTTTATCCCTCTCTCTGGTCTACCTACCGTTCTCCAGGTTGATGAGGCACAGTTCCAGCAGGACTTCTGGCACTATGGCCTTTCGGTGGGCATCGTTTCTGGCCGTGGCCCCTAATTGACGTGACGTGTGTGTGTGGAAAGCCTTCATGGAGAAGCTGGGGGTCACGGTCAGCCTCACTTCCGGTTACCAGCCTCAGTCTAACGGGCAGGTGGAGAGGATGAACCAGGAGCTGGGGAGATTCATGATTGCTTTCTTGGGCAGAATACGCCCAGAATTCATTGAGATACTCCAGGCTGACTCCCTACCAGTGTGTTCTGGGTTATCAGCCAGCCCTGGTGCCGTAGACTCCGAGCCAGACCAAAAGCTCCTGCAGTTGACGAGTGGTTCAGGGACGCAGAGGAGGTATGGCACAATGCCCATGTGGACTCCAACGCGCCGTCCGTCATCAGAAGGAGCAGGCGGATCACCACCGCAGTGACGCTCTCGTGTTCCATCCTGGTGATAGCGTCTTGCTCTCCACCAGGAACCTCCCGCTCCACCTTCCCTGTAAGAAGCTGAGTCCCCGGTTTGTGGGGCTGTTTAAGGTCCTCCAGAGGGTTAACGAGGTAACTTACAGATTACAACTCCCCACTAATTCCCGGATTTCACCATCTTTTCATGTTCCCTTCTCAGGCCGGTGGTTCCTGGTCCCCTGCTGTCACCCACGACACCCCTCCACCTCCCCTGGACATAGATGGGAGTCCCGCCTATACATTCAAATTCCGCCTGGACTCCCGATGCCGTGGGGGTCGGATCCCGTACCTGGTGGACTGGGAGGGGTACGGTCCATAGGAGCGATGCTGGATTCCGGTGGATGACATTCTACACCCCAACATCATCTGAGATTTCCACCTATGCCGTCTGGACTGGTCCGCTCCTCACCCCTTGGCTGGCGTTGTCCTGCGTCGGGGGTTACTACTGTTACATCTTCTGGTGCTCGACGTCACAGGTCTACTAACTACAGGTCCTGGCAACCCATCATTACTCACACCTGGCAACCATTATTACACACACCTACTGTACGCCCCATCATTAGTCACACCTGGACTTCATTACTACCTTGATTACTTGTCATTTATCTAGCACTCTGTTTCAGTCATCAGGTAGTATTGTTTGTTTTCCTTGTTAGACCCTTCTCTTGTTTTGTATTCGTTCGTTTTCATTAAACTCAGAGTGCACTTGCTTCCAGACTCCCTGTGTCTACGGTAAAGTGTGTCAAGGGGTAAGACTATTTTCTGAATGCACTGTAGCTACACAATATTATTGCGTTCTGCATTATTCTAAACTTGTTGAGTTAAATCAGGTGGCGAGTATTTGAAATGGTCGTTTTTGGTATTTGTTTATTTTCCACTGTCAACTCTGGCCCTTCAAGTCCATTTCAGACAGAAGCATAGTGAAACAGACACGTTATCGCACATTCCAATCTACGGACTCCATATTTGTCTCTCTATTTAGGATGACTTAAAGTGATGAGACATTGTCCCTTGTGAGTATAAAAGTGGTTAGAGGCCCAATCAGTGGCATTGAGGTGTATATAGTAAATGCTGTCTGTTGGTAGTCTAAAGAGAGGCCAGTGTCAGTAGGCTTCTGTCAAGGGGAAATGTTACTGTCTCATCAATTACGCTGTAATGACCTCACGACTGCACTGAAATCTCAGAATATTTTATCACCATTTCAGTATTCTTATCTTCCCTTCAGACAATGCAATTTGCAAGATCTGAGTGCGCCATACACACGTCAGCACAGTAAGGACAATTAGGTGAATAAAGTCAAAGGGACAGCGGATAACTGATCATGCAAAAAATATATTTGCAACATCTTGGTTTTCTGATGTAGTGCATCTCTTTCCAAATGATTGTTGATATCAATGATGAAAGGATCAATGCACCGAAAGGCACGTGACAATTTATCTAATTTCAATACCCAGCCCTTCTATCAGTTTGTTTGCGCTGCTTCAGATCAGAAGTGAATAATAATCCACTCAAATATAGTCTGGTCGGGTTTTTAATTATGGCGTCTCCACATGCTCCTTCTTGGGATAGGAGAAATGCACTTCTACCCACTAAATAAAGGTTTAATAAAGGCATCACGCTCAGATACACACACTTGGCTTTTAGAATTACTTTGCTAATCGCAGTTTGCCCTGGAAGATTGGAGACGATTCAGCAATAGTTATCTTGCCTGATCTCAATATAGGACAAACACTATCAGAAGCAATTACAGTTTTCATTGTGCTGATGGCTCATTTCTAACAGTGGCGGATAACTAACAGAAACTGAGGCAGTCCTCCGAATATGCAGCAGACGTAATATGACCTATCCCAAATATTATCCAAGGGCACATCATTTTATTAAATCATCATTTAGATTTAAAGCCGTAAGAGAAATTAGGTAATATTATACAACTTAAGAAATGAAATCATTAACTTTTTATGGCTGCAGGGGCAGTATTGAGTAGCTTGGATGAAAAGGTGTCCATTGTAAACGGCCACCTCCTCAGTCTCAGTTGCTAATATATGCATATTATTATTAGTATTGGATAGAAAACACTCTGAAGTTTCTAAAACTGTTTGAATTATGTCTGTGAGTAAAACAGAACTCGTATTGCAGGCAAGAACCTGAGAAATTCCACTTCCTGTTTGTATTTTTTCTGGGCGTGGCAGATTTTCAACCAAGGTCTCATTGAAATTACAGGGAGATATGGATGAGTTTTCACTTCCTACGCCTTCCACTAGATGTCAACAGTCAATATAACTTTGTCTGATGACTCTAATGTTAAGGGGGGTCGAATGAGACAGGAAATAGTCACCACTGCCACGAGTTGACCATGCTTTCACCATGCGCATTCACAGGGGAAGGACCTGCGTTCCACCGGTCATCTGAAGTCATTCTAATTCTCCGGTTGGAATGTTATTCAAGATATATGTAAACAACATTCTAAAGATTGATTCAGTACATCGTTTGACATGTTTCTACTGACTGTTACGGAACTTTTGGACATTTCGTCACGTTATAGTGGACGCGCTTTGTGACTTTGGAATTGTTTACCAAACGTGCTAACCAAAGTAGCTAATTGGACATAAATAACTGACATTTTTGAACAAATCAAGCATTTATTGTGGACCTAGGATTCACAGGACTGCATTCTGATGAAGTTCATAAAATGTAAGGAAACATTTATCATGTATTTTCTGGTTTCTGTTGACTCCAATATGGCGGCTAATTTGGCTACTGTTCTGAGCTGCTTCTCAGATTATTGCATGGGTTGCTTTTTCCGTAAACTTTTTTTGAAATCTGACACAGCGGTTGCATTAAGGAGAGGTAATATCTATAATTCCATGTGTATAACTTGTATTATCATCTACATTTATGATGAGTATTTCTGTTTAAACGATGTGGCTATGCAAAATCACTTGATGTTTTTGGAACTAGTGAATCTAATACGCCAATGTAAAAACCGTTTTTTTTTTATAAATATGAACTTTATCAAACAAAACATGCATGTATTGTGTAACATGAAGTTCTATGAGTGTCATCTGATGATTCAAGGTTAGTGATTAATTTTATCTCTATTTCTGCTTTTTGTGAATGCTATATTTCGCTGGAAAATGGCTGTGCTTATTCTGGTTTGGTGGAGACCTAACATAATCGTTTGTAGTGCTTTTGCTGAAAAGCATCTTTGAAATCGGACACTTTGGTGGGATTAACAACAAGATTACCTTTAAAATGATATGACACGTATGTTTTAGGAATTGTAATTATGAGATGTCTGTGGTTTGAATTTGGCGCCCTCTATTTTCACTGGTAGTTGTCATATCGATCCCGTTAGCGGGATTGCAGCCATAACAATTAGATTTTCATTTGAGTGACGTAAAATGACAATGATCTTAAATACACAGGGGTTATTGCCTAACATTAAACCTTTGAGGATCTGGCGTCCTTGAAGTAATTATTTTCACAAGCAAATGTCATAATTTTGACAAGGCACATCTCCCTTTTGATACATCATATAAAATACATTCGGAAAGTATTCAGACCCCTTTTTCCACATTTTGTTAAGTTACAGCCATATTTTAAAATTGATTAAAAAAAGTTTTCCTCTCATCAATCGACACACAGTACCCCATAATCACCAAGCAAAAACAGGTTTAATATATTGTTGCTAATTTATTAAAAATGAAAACTGAAATATAACATTTACATAAGTCTTCAGACCCTTTACTCAGTGCTTTGTTGAAGCACCTTTGGCAGCTATTACAGCCTCAAGTCTTCTTGGGTATGACGCTACAAACTTGGCACACCTGTATTTGCGGAGTTTCTCCCATTCTTCTCTACAGATCCTCTCAAGCTCTGTCAGGTTTGATGGGGAGCGTTGCTGCTGAAAAACATCCCCATGTTTCCTCCAGATGTGATGCTTGGCATTCAGGCCAAAGAGTTCAATCTTGGTTTTATCAGACCAGAGAATCTTGTTTCTCATGGTCAGAGTCCTTTAGGTGCCTTTGGCAAACTCCAAGCAGGCTGTCATGTACCTTTAGTTAGGAGTGGCTTCAGTCTAGCCACTCTACCATAAAATTATTGGTGGAGTACTGCAGAGATGGTTGTCCGTCTGGAAGGTTCTGTCAGAGTGACCATCGGGTTCTTGGTCACCTTTTCCTCCTATTGCTCAGTTTGGCCGGGCGGCCAGCTCGAGTCTTGGCCGTTCATAACTTATTGCATTTAAGAATGATGGAAGCCACTGTGTTGTTGGGGACCTTCAATGATGAATAAATATTTTTTTACCCTTCCCCAGACCTGTGCCTCGACACAATCCTGTCTCGGAGCTCTTACGGACAATTTGTTCAACCTGATTGCTAGGTTTATGCTCTGACATGCACTGTCAACTGTTTGACCTTATATAGACAGGTGTGTGCCTTTCCAATTCATGTCCAGTCAATTGAATTTACCACAGGTGGACTCCAATCAAGTTGTAGAAATGTCTCAAGGATGATAAATGGAAACAGGATATACCTGAGCTCAATTGAGAGTCTCATAGCAAAGGGTCTGAATACTTATGTAAATAAGGTAATTCCATTTTTTTTTTTATACATTTGAAAAATAAAACAATTTTTGCTTTGTCATTATGAGGTATTGTGTGTAGATTGATGAGGGCAAAAAAATATTAAATTCATTTTAGAATAAGGCAACAAAATGTGGAAAAGGAATGCACTGTATATAAAGCCCGATCAGGTTACAATATTACATGTATCTCTATGGTTGTACCGTGCTAAACATGGCCCAGGTGGTGGGTTATAAATCAGCTGTTCCTGGATCAGTTAGTGAGAGTATCAGCAAATATCCCTGCTTTCATTCACTCCCCAATCATACTAATTTCCTAAAGAATATGACAAGGGGAATACCAATCAGCCTTGCTGGTTTGCCAAAATTTGATTGGATTAGACCACCTCCTGATCTCCAAACTTTATATTGAAAGAGTGTGTCTACTGTTCACAAGAGGCTCTCGTGGGAGCAGCAGTAATTTAATTTAGCTATAATGTGACATTTTCTATAAAACAAATGACCCAATAAGCTAGATTGGAGTGGACCTTACATCACCAGCTACAAACTATTTTCAATTATTGATTAGAGGTTTGCAATGGTTTGTAAAAGAGAGGAATTTCTCTGTCAAATCCAAATTTTGTGCATGTTTATTATTAATATGGATGTGGTTGATGCTAATCAATCTCCTGCACAATTCTTATTTAAAAATAAGAGATACAATATCATCTCCACTGTCGGTAGGGATAAAATGATAATGCACATTCTTTTTGGTCTAGTACCAAAATCAATCAATACATGTTTTACAAATGTAACTAGAGTCCACTTTCTATGACAATTATTTGATCACCTGTTGAAGTCCGAATCCATCAAAGCACAATTATCCAGTTGTAAATAGGATGTTATGATGACTTGCTACAAGGAAATGTTAAGCAAAGTGGTCTTGAGCTGGGCTTTTTAATAAATGGCTAAATACTGTATTAACGGCGCAATATCTAATTCTTTATATGCACAATATACTGTACATACACTATGAATACAAAAGTATATGGACACCACTTCAAATGTGTGGATTCGGCTATTTCAGCCACAATCGTTATTGACAGGTGTATAAAATCGAGCACACAGCCATGCAATCTCCATAGACAAACATTGGCACATAGAATGGCCAAAAGAGAGATCAGTTACTTTCAACGTGGCACCGTCATAGGATTCCACCTTTCCAACAAGTCAGTTCCTCACATTTCTGCACTGCTAGAGCTGCCCAGGTCAACTGTAAGTGCTGTTATTGTAAAGTGGAAACGTCTAGGAGCAACAACGGGTCATCCGCAAAATGGTAGGCCACACAAGCTCACAGAACAAGACCGCCAAGTGCTGAAGCACGTAGCGTGTAAAAATAGTCTGTTCTCGGTTGTAACACTCACCACCGAGTTCTAAAGTGCCTCTGGAAGCAACATCAGCACAATAACTATTCGTCGGGATCTTCATGAAATGTGTTTCCATGGCCGAGCACAATGCCAAGTGTCGGCTGGAGTGGTGTAAAGCCGGCCGACATTGGACTCTGGAACAATGAAAACGCATACTCTGGAGTGATGAATCACGCTTCACCATCTGGCAGTCCAACGATGAGCAAACTGTAAAGTTTGGTGGAGGAGTAACCAATGCCAAGAGTGTGCAAAGCTGTCATCAAGTCAAAGGGTAGCTACTTTGAATAATCTCAAATGTAAAATATATTTTTGGGTTACTACGTGATAGCATATGTTATTTCATAGTTTTGATGTCTTCACTATTATTCTACAATGTAGAAACTAGTAAAAACAAAGAAAAAGCCTTGAATGAGTAGGTGTGTCAAAACCTTTAACTGGTACTGTATATCCATGCTGCACATATGTGAGTTCCATGTTCCACACAATTTATGTATTAAAAATAATTTGGTCCTGTCCAATTCTCAACCAGACATGCAATCTTTGAAAGCCAAGCTATAATTCATGACACTATTCAATTAGAAAAAAGTTCTCTCTTTGAGTACAGTTATAAGGATCCCTGAAATTGACCAGCCCTCATTTCTTGAATAATGGATAACCTTACATTTCAAATATTGATTCTAGGAGGGCACTTGCACTTTTGATGACAATGCTTTTAGGGCAATGTGGCATGTTGCCCAGCTAAACCTCAGCCTCAATTCCCTCTCTGTCCAGACAAAATCTTCTGCACTTTGAAACATAAGGCCCTATTTTTGGCTGGCGTTAACTTCTTATGGCTGGGGGCAGTATTGAGTAGCTTGGATGAATAAGGTGCCCAGAGTAAACTGCCTGCTACTCAGTCGCCAGAAGCTAAGAACTGCATATTATTAGTATATTTGGATAGAAAACACTCTGAAGTTTCTAAAACTGTTTGAATGATGTCTGTGATGTCATATGGCTGGCAAAAACCTGAGAAAAAAAACAGGAAATCTGAGGTTTGTAGGTTTTCATTTCATTGCCTATCGAAGATACAGTGGGATATTGGTCAAATTGCACTTCCTAAGGCTTCCACTAGATGTCAAGAGTCTTTAGAAGCTTGTTTTATGTTTCTACTGTGAAGTGGGGCGAATGAGAGGGGAATGAGTCAGAGGTCTGCCAGAGAGCCACGAGCTGGCCACGCTCGTTCACCTGAGAGTTAGCTTGAGTTCCATTGCAATTCTACAGACAAAGGAATTCTCCGGTTGGAACGTTATTGAAGATTTATGTTCAAAAAATCCTAAAGATTGATTCAATAAATCGTTTGACATGTTTCTACGGACTGTAATGGAACTTTTTGACTTTGTCTGCTCCTAGTGATCACGCGTCATGAATTTGGAGTACTGTACTAAATGCGCGAACAAAAAGGAGGTATTTGGACTTAAATGATTGACATTATCGAACAAAACAAACATTTATTGTGGAACTGGAATTCCTGGGAGTGCATTCTGATGAAGATCATCAAAGGTAAGTGAATATTTATAATGCTATTTCTGACTTCTGTTGACCACACAACATGGCGGATATCTGTTTGGGTTGTTTTGGTCTCTGAGTGCCGTACTCAGATTATAGCATGTTGTGCTTTCTCCGTAAAGTTTTTTTGAAATCTGACACATCGGTTGCATTAAGGAGAAGTGTATGTATAATTCTGTGCATAATAGTTGTATCTTTTATCAATGTTTATTATGAGTATTTCTGTAAATTGATGTGGCTCTCTGCAAAAATCACCGGATGTTTTGGAACTACTGAACGTAACACGCCAATGTGAACTTTATCGAACAAAACATACATGTATTGTGTAACATGACGTCCTATGAGTGTCATCTGATGAAGATCATCAAAGGTTAGTGATTAATTTATCTCTATTTCTGCTTTTTGTGACTCCTCTCTTTGGCTGGAAAAATGGCTGTGTTTTCTGTAACTTGGCTCTGACCTAACATAATCGTTTGGTTTGCTTTTGCTGTAAAGCCTTTTTGAAATCGGACACGGTGATGGGATTAACAAGAAGTGTATATTTTAAATGGTGTAAAATACTCGTATGTTTGAGGAATTTTAATTATGGGATTTTTGTTGTTTTGAATTTGGCGCCCTGCACTTTCACTGGCTGTTGTCATATCGATCCCGTTAGCGGGATCTCAGCCCAAAGAGGTTTTAAGGCGGCATTAGTGTCAAACGCATGCTCTTTGGCAATTTCAACTTGTTAAAGCCAGCGCTCTGCTATACCTGTCTAACATGCTGACCAAACCGGACGTGCGCCTGCGTATGCGCCATCGCGTTCATGTTGATTTTGTACCCAAACACCAGACATGATTAGGACACGCAGGTTAAAATATCAAAACAAACTCTGAACCAATTATATTTATTTGGGGACAGGTCGAAAAGCATTAAACATGCATGGCAATTTAGCTAGCTAGCTTGATGTTGCTAGCTAATTTGTAAAGCATGTAAACATTGGGTTGTTATTTTACCTGAAATGCACAAGGTCCTCTACTGCAACAATTAGTCCACATAAAAAACGGTAAACTGAATTATTTTCTCGTCATCTCTGCTCCTTCCTCAGGCTTTTTTATTACTTCTTTGGACTTTACATGGCGGTTGGCAACCAACTTTACGGTGCATTTCTACAACCGACTAGAGTGTGGACGTCAGGTAATCTTTCAATCACCCACGTGGGTATATGGTCCTCAACACCAATGAAGAGATGGCACATGGGTATATGCTCCTGAAAACCAATGAGGAGATGGGAGAGGCCGTACTTGAGCGTCACAAATAGAACCTATTTCTATTTTAGCGCCTGGCCACTCAGATGCTCGTTGTTGCACACAATGAATGAAAAACATTTGTGTACATTTATTTTGAAACACGAACAGTGTGGTCAGCATGTTACAGTACATGCTGACCACACCGTCCGTGTAAATTTACACGTTATTCAATAATTTCATCCACACTGCTCGCGAGCGTCTGTGTAGCAAGGCGCTAAAACAGAACTTTGACGCGATGGAAGTCCCGCCTCTCCCATCTCCTCATTGGTTTTTAGGTGCATATACCCACGTGGGTGACTGAAAGCTGAACTGAGGTCCACACTCCAATCCAGTTGGTGGTGGTACCTTAAAGTTGCTTGCCACCCTCCATATGAAGTCCACAGAAGAAGAAGACTAAGACTGAAGGAGGAGAGATTACTTGAAACTAATTTGCTTTCCCCTTTGATCTGTGGATTAATTGTCGAAGTAGTGAACACACGATTTTGTGTGATTCAGAATGGGTCAAAATTCTACAAAGATACAGAAAAAGGACTTTGTTCATTTCAGGTAAAACAACCCAATGTATCACACCCTGATCTCTTTCACCTGCCTTGTGATTGTCTCCACCCCCCTCCAGGTGTCGCCCATCTTCCCCATTATCCCCTGCGTTCTATGTTTGTCTGTTGCCAGTTCGTCTTGCTTGTGAAGTCAACCAGCGTTTTGTCTCAGCTCCTGCTTTTCCCCAGTGTCTCTCTTTCTTGCCCTCCTGGTTTTGACCCTCGTCTGTCTCGTCTCTGAGCCCACCTACCTGACCACTCTGCCTGCCCCTGACCCTGAGCCTGCCTGCCGTCCTGTACCTTCGCCACACCTCTGGATGACCAACCTCTGCCTGACCTGAACCTGAGCTTGCCTGCCGTCCTGTACCTTTGCCCCAATACTCTGGATTACCCCTGCCTGCCATGACCTGTCGTTCGCCTGCCTCTGTTGCTGTAATAAACATTGTTACTTCGACACAGTCTGCATCTGGGATTTACCTTCTAACCTGATAGTATGAACTGGCCTGAAGAGCCAGATGTTTGTAAAGGCAGAGAAGTGCAAGTTCCTTCGCTCCATCATCCCCTTTCTGGGGTACATCATCTCCGCTGGGAGTATCCAGATGGATTCCGAGAAGGTGAGAGCGATGGTGGATTTGCCCCAGCCTTAGTCCAGGGTGCAGCTGCAACTTTTTCTGGGGTTCACCAACTTCTACCGCCACTTCATCTGGGGTTCCAGCACCCTGGCTTCCCCCCTGTCAGCACTCACCTCTCCCAAGGTTCCGTTCACGTAGTCCCCTGCTGCTGACCGGGCATTCCGGGACCTCAAACACCACTTCACCACTGCTCCCATCCTGGTTCATCCTGACCCTTCCCATCAGTTTGTGGTGGAGGTCTGATATAGGAGTGGGGGCGATCCTGTCCCAACATTCTGCCCTGGACCTGAAGCTACATCCTTGCGCCTTCTTCTCCCATTGCCTCAACGTCATGGAAAAAAACTACGATGTGGGAAATCGTGAGCTTCTCGCAGTGAAGATGGTGTTGGAGGAATGGAGGTACTGGCTGGAAGGGGCAGAACACCCGTTCATCGTATGGACCAACCACAAAAATCTGGAGAATCGCCCCACAGCCAAACACCTCAACTCCAGGCAAGCTAGATGGGCCCTGCTGTTCAACTTCCCCGTCTCATATCAGCCGGGATCCAAAAATGTCAATCCAGATGCACTGTCTCGCCGTTATAGTCCCGCGGCTATTACCCCGGAGCACGACACCATCCGGGATCCTCAGTTCTCTCGGTTCTTGAAGGCGTTCTGCACCCTCATTGGGTTGTCGGCCAGCCTGTCCTCCGGATTCCACCCCCAGTCCAAAGGCTAGTCGGAGCGAGCCAACCAGGATCTGGAGACTACTCTGCGCTGTCACGGGCCTCCTTTTGAGTGTTCCCTGGGGTATTCGCCCCTGCTCTTCCCTGAGCAGGAAGAGGAGGTCGGCATACCTTCTGCACAGATGTTTGTCCACTGCTGTTGTCGTACCTAGAGGAGAGCCCGGTCGGCCCTCCTCAAAAACACCTCAAGGTATCGACGACAAGCGATCGCCACCGGACCCCTGCTGCCTGGAATCATCTCGGGCAGAAGGTATGGCTGTCCACCCAGAGTCTGCCCCTTCGGGTGGAATCCCATTTATCTGGCCCGTTTCCCCATCTCCAAAATCATTAGCCCCTCTACTGTTCGTCTTCTGTTGCCCCGAACCCTTCGTATACATCCTACCTTTCATGTGTCCAGAGGTAAACCCTCTCTGGGATAGGGGTTCCGCTAGTGGGACAACTCCCGGTGAAACTGGAGGGCGCACAATTCAAATACATAATCATAAAAATTATGAATATTAAACATTTAGGTACATACTGTCTTATAACGGTTGAAAGCTTAAAATCTGTCCGATTTACAGTAGGCTTTACAGCGAAAGCATGCCATGCGATTGTTTGAGGATGGCGCCCCACATCAAAATATTTTTCCACGGGCACAGGTTTCATAAATTCACAAATAGCGATTTAATATTCACTTTTTGAAAATCTTCCTCTGATTTGTCATCCAAAGGGTCCCAGCGATAACATGTAGTGTTGTTTTGTTAGATAGAATCCTTCTTTATAGCCCAAAAAGTCAGTTTAATTGGCGCCATCGATTTGAGTAATCCACTCGTTCAACATGCCAAGACAGGACTCTGAAAATCTACCCCTAAACTTTGTTTCAACAAGTCAAAATACGTTTATATTTCATCTGCAGAGACCCTGAAATGTAATCCAACTATAAAATTTCATACAGAAAGAAGTAGGAATCTGATTTTAGCAGGTGTTTTCATGGCGCGCGGACACACAAATTTTCAAGCAGGTCTCTTTGTACTAAAACAAATTATTCTTACTCGTTTTGGAAGAAACAAGCCTAAAACCTTGAACAAAGACTCCTGACACCCTGTGGAAGCCATAGGAATTGCATACTGGGAGCTAGATTTCATTATTTCCCTATACTTTCCATTGTAAGAGCATGGGCTCTCAATTTTTTTTTGTTCTGGTTGGTTTTTCTTTGGATTTTCTCCTACCATATCTATTGTGTTATAGTTTCCTACATTATTTTAACATTTCTACAAACTTTAAACTTTAAAGTGTTTTCTTTCCAACGGTACCAATTATACGCATATCCTGGCTTCTGGGCCTGACAGTCAGGCGGAAATTGAGAAAAAATGACCCTACCCTGAAGAAGTTTTAAACCCATGTTTCACAGCCCTTTGTCTCCTGTCCATTTAATTTGGTTAAAAACTAAACATAAGAAAGATTCACCTTCAAATAATTTCAAATGTAATTGGTTGAATACACATATTTAGCAGATGTAGGGGAGTACACAGAAGACAGCCCTATTAGGTAAAATACCAAGTCCATATTATGGCAAGAACAGCTCAAACAAGCAAAGAGAAACGACAGTCAGCCACAAAAAAAGGAAGACCCAGAGTTACCTCTGCTGCAGAGGTTAAGTTCTGCGTGAATCAGACCTTCATGGTCAAATTGCTGCAAAGAAACCACTACTAAAAGGACACCAATAAGATTTGACCGCCGTGTCTTTGTGAGACGCAGAGTAGGTGAAAGGATCATCTCCGCATGTGTGGTTCCCACCGTGAAGCATGGAGGAGGTGGTGTGATGGTGTGGGGGTGCTTTGTTAGTGACATTGTCTGTGATTGATTTAGAATTCAAGGTACACTTAACCAGCATGGCTACCACCGCATTCTGCAGCGATACGCCATCCCATCTGGTTTGTGCTTAGTGGGACTATCATTTGTTTTTCAACAGGATAATGACCCAAAACACACCTCCAGGCTGTGTAAGGGCTATTTGACCAAGAAGAAGCGTGATAGAGTGTGGCATCAGATGACCTGGTCTCCACAATCACCCGACCTCAAACCAACTGAGATGGTTGAGATGAGTTGGACCGCAGAGTGAAGGAAAAGCAGCCAACAAGTGCTTAGCTCCTTCAAGAATGTTGGAAAAGCATTCCAAGTAAAGCTGGTTGAGAGAATGCCAAGAGTGTGCAAAGCTGTCATCAAGGTGGCTACTTTGAAGAATCTCCAATATAACATGTATTTGGATTTGTTTAACACTTTTTTGGTTAGTACATTATTCCATATGTGTTATTTCATAATGTTGATGTCTTCACTATTATTCTGCAATGTAGAAAATAGTAAAAATAAGGAAAAACCCTGGAATTAGTAGGTGTGTCCATACTTTTGACTGGTACTGTAAATCGGCATGAAAATCTATTGCAAAACTTGAAAATGCCTGTCTAGCGATTATCAATAACCATCTTGACAGAGCTTGAATAATTCTAAAAATATCTGTGAATACTTACAGTACCAGTCAAAAAAAACTTTTGCAAATGTATAATTTATTTAAGAATTCAATAAGAAAGCAACCAACAGTTTACACAGACACAGTTTGTGCCATTTAATTGTTCAGCAGTTTTACTATTTTCTTCTAGTATTATCCCCCTAGCTGTGTCAATTCTATACCATTTCCCTCACCTTAGCA
This sequence comes from Oncorhynchus mykiss, assembly GCF_057628025.1. Taxonomy (NCBI): domain Eukaryota; kingdom Metazoa; phylum Chordata; class Actinopteri; order Salmoniformes; family Salmonidae; genus Oncorhynchus; species Oncorhynchus mykiss. The sequence goes on from NC_143046.1 coordinate 47,520,921, forward strand.
TGTAACAACAGTGGACAACATGCTCTTTGTATAAAACTCAAAAACCATGTAATAATGTACATTTAATTTAGTTACATATCCAATATTTGTCAGTGTGTATAGACTTGAACCATGCCGTTACACGTGTAGACTGCCAGCCTATTTGTATAATCGTATAGTTATTTAAGCACAAAACAATGACTTCCCAAACTTTCTTTCACTAGAAATGTTTTATTTTATTCTATAGCAACATTTCTCTCCACGGTGCTATTTTTGACAATTCTTTGAATCCTCATTCCAGTGATGTTGTATTTTGTGTGTATTCATCTAAAGTTTTTGTAACTGATGACAACAGAACTAGGGAGATCACACAATGCAATTTCATGCCCATATAAAACATTTATTGGCATTTCTTATGTAGAGTTGCCAAATAATTCTGTAATGCTGGCCCTTTGTCTATTAATTGACAAATGGTATGAGCAGATCAGATGCAGTGTGGTGATATGATGCCCGTGTAAATAAAGATGGATGCCAGACTGTGATGGCGATCCCTCAATGGTGCTGGGTGGAAGAGAAGCAGCAGATTTTTGGACCGGGACCCATTCTTTTGTTACTTCATTGAATTGATTAGATAACATGTTTTGTCCTTTGTACAGTACTCAAAAATGGGATGTACTGCTTATACTCAATTTCAATCAATATTTATAGACTTAAATGACAGTTATGCTTTTGCCATTTGAAAGAACTCTTCCATTGACACAAGTATTGGTAATTTAAAACTCATTCAGGCCTTTTTAATAGGGCCCTTTCATCACAGAGTTACAATTAAATGGCAATGGGGGGCTGTCAAAAGTCTCCAAATTTTGTCACATAATCAGTCATTCAAAGGCATTCACATCACCCCACATATTTTTGATTCGATCCAGTAACGTGTAATGTCAGATGCAGCAATAAGAAGATGCTATTCACATAGCTTCTTGTTGCGATTAGAGAAAATAGAGATAGCAGATCTACCTCAGAGTATTCCCCCTTGCTATGATCCCCCATAGGAAACAAGCTAACTTTCCATTTATGGTGTGAATTCCGTGTCATATGAAATTCGAATCATATTCTCAGCTCATGATGGCCCATTTTCCCTCACAAGCTTTGTTGGCAGATAAGTCAGAGGTGTCTGGATAGTTCAAGACCTTGAAGGTGTGAAATTGTTGAAGAAATATCTGTGGCTGTTGTCACTTGACACCTGAAAATGGACCTAAGAGTAACGGTAAAAACACAGACAAGAAAATAAGGACATTTGTGCAGCTGTGCACCACAGGCACATGCACAGATAGGGCTGTACCTGTGCAGAGCACATGCCCTTTTGCCCCACAAGTCTCCAAAGTAGCCTCTTTTTCATTTTGAGCACCTGCCCTCTAAAGGGTCTGTGCATGGCCCTGGTACACCTGCATGTGTAATCGGTCAGGTAGCATTTGATTCAGTATTCAATTTGATGATTTAAGTTCGTAATAGAGAAAATAACAGATGCCATCAATGTCATTGGACATACTGTATTTGCTGCTATAGGTCTTAGCGCACACACTTTGCAAACTCCTTCATGCCTCTGGATTGAGTGGCATAACCTATAACCACTAAACCCCAGTCTTTAACCATCAGCCTGTGATCCATCCTTTCAGGTGTCTAATCTATTGCATTAGTGGGATATCTCAAGCATGCTGCTTGTAAAAATCGGGGAAAGAGCTGCCATATGATAAAAAGGCATGTCAGCGAGTGGGATGGCAATAAATCAGTACAATTCATTGTTTATCTGAGTCATGTTAGACATTTGCCTACAAAAATGTTATTCTCCAATTTTTTGAACCATGAACAAGAGAAAAGCAGATGCCATGTCATTTTTATTTACATGTAAATGGCTGTTTCTATCTAGATAAGATATTTGAACTATACCACAATGGAGAGCATGTTGCTATAGCATGTGTTTTCTTCCAGCTGTGTCCACTCTTTAACCCTGATTTACTAAACATGTGCACCTGTTATTTTGTGTAAGGGAGTACAGTGAATTGATTTTGATGCCACATTTATCTACACTTGATTTATTTTTGCTATCTTTAGCATTCCATGCAAATGTCTTTGAGAGGCCGTTTTGTCAACTTGGCATCTGAACTATTGGTGCATCTTAAACATGCATTTTAGTTTAGTCAAAGTCTGTTTCTCGCGCTCGTCTCCACTAGAGGCAAATCGAAAGGACGTGTCAAATGCTGTGGGGCCTCAAATTCCCAAACATTAACAGTGGATACAAAATCAATATCTCTCTAGCTAGAGGGAATGCCTCGGAGGCAGAATTGTCTCTGTGGAGATTTCATTTGGCCTCCTTTTAAGATGCTTTTAGAATCTGTCATTTAGTAGTGGATGACACACACATGATGCTTCTTTCAGCTGTATTTCTGGTTCCACTGTTTATTAAGTGGCCTAGGTATTTGCAAAAACAATCTATTTGCAGGGTAGTTATATTAGGCAGATAGTTACAGTGTAGATGCACATAGTTACATACAGTGATTTTTTGTTGTTGTTGTTGTTGTTTTGGCTCTGCACTCCAACACCGTTTAGAAATTACAGCACTTTTTGTACAAAGTCACCCCATTTCAGGGGACCAAAAGTATTGGAACCTTCATTCAGAAAGTTTTCATACCCCTTGACTTTTTTCAAATGTTGGTATGCTACAGCCTTAATCTAAACTGGATTAAATAAACAATTTTCCGCATCAATCTACATACAATACCCATATTGACAAAGTGAAAACAGTTTTTTTTTTTTTTTTTGCAAATTTAGTAAAAATAAAAAACAGAAATGTATTACTTATTTACATAAGTATTCAGATCCTTTGCTATGAGCTGAGGTGCATCCTGGTCCCATTGATCATCCTTGAGATGTTTCTACAATTTGATTGGAGTACACCTCTGGTCAATTCAATTGATTTAACATGATTTGGAAAGGCACCCACCTGTCTACATAAGGTCTCACAGTTGACAGTGTATGTCAGAGCAAAAACCAAGCCATGAGGCTGAAGGAATTATCCGTAGAGCTCTGAAACAGGATTGTGTCAAGGCACAGATCTAGGGAAGGGTGCCAAAGAATATCTGCAGCCTTGAAGGTCCCCAAGAACACAGTGGCCTCCATCATTATATAAAGGGAAGAAGTTTGGAACCACCAAGACTCTTCCTACAGCTGGCCGCCCTGCCAAACTGAGCAGATGGGAGTGAAGGGCCTTGGTCAGGGAGGTGACCAAGAACCCGATGGTCACTCTGACAGAGCTCCAGAGTTCCTCTGTTTAGATGGGAGAATCTTTCAGAAGGACAACCATCTCTGTAACACTCCACCAATCAGGCCTTTATGGTAGAGTGGCCAGACAGAAGTCACTCCTCAGTAAAAGGCACATGACAAACCGATTAGAGTTTTCCAAAAGGCACCTAAAGGACTTTGACCATGAGAAACAAGATTCAAGATGGAACTATTTGGCCTGAATGCCAAGCGTCACATCTGGAGGAGATCTGGCACCATCCCTACGGTGAAGCATGGTGGTGACAGTATCACGCTCTGGGGATGTCTTTCAGCGGCAGGGACTGGGAGACTAGTCAAGATCGAGGGAAAGATGAACGGAGCAAAGTACAGAGAAAACCTGCTCCAAAGCGCTCAGGACCTCAGACTGGGGCGAGGGTTCACCTTCCAACAGGACAACGAACATAAGAACACAGCCAAGACAACACTAGGGTGGATTCGGGACACATCTCTGAATATACTTGAGTGGCCCAGCCAGAGGCAAGACATGAACCCGATCGAACATCTCTGGAGAGACCTGAATTTAACTGTGCAGCGACACTCCTCATCTAACCTGTGTAGAATGATGAGAAAAAAAATCGACTATTTAATGCATTTTAGAATAAGGCTGTAACGTAACATCTGGAAACAGTTAAGGGTACTGAATACTTTCCGAATGCACTGTATCTGTATAAAGTCATCAAAAGTTTAGTATTTGGTCCCATGTTCCTAGCACGCAATGAATCATGATGAGTGAGAAAAGTTACAGATGTACAAATGTCATACCCTTAAGGCATGCTAACCTCTCACCATTACAATAACGGGGTGTTAGCATTTTTGGGGGGATATGATATTTGTTGGTCTTTAAATTTCTCAATTCATGATTTAATGATTTAAAAGGTTGTGTAATTTCAAAACGGTTTGCCAGATATGAATGAAAATACCCTCAAATTAAAGCTGGCAGTTTGCACTTTAACCTCAGTCATTGTATAATTTAAAATCCAAAGTTCTGGAGTAAAGAACTAAAACAAAAAAATGTGTTACTGTCCCAATACTTTTGGAGCTCACTGTATTACTTCCATGTTTTACACCTACAGCTAACTGCCAAAATAAAGGAAACACATGAGTAAATAATGGGTACAAAGAATGAAAAGCAGTTGCTTCCACACAGGTATGGTTCCTGAGTTAATTAAGCAATTAACATCCCATCATGCTTATTGTCATGTATAAAAATGCCCAGTTGACCAATATATTGGCTACCATGTCTAGGAAGAAGAGATCTCAGTGACTTTGAAAGAGGGGACTCAAAGAAGAATAGGGGGTTTAAAGTGTGTGTTTGTCTCAGTCACCAGATCTCAACCCAATTGAACCCTAATGGGAGATTCTGTAGCAGTGCCTGAGACAGCGTTTTCCACCACCATCAACTAAACACCATATTATGGAATTTCTCATGGAAGAATGGTGTCTTATCCCTCCAGTAGAGTTCAACACTTTACACTGAAAAATGCTGAAATGCAGATCAGAAGACTGGTATTTGGTATTTTATTAGGATCCCCATTAGCTGTTGCAAAAGCAGCAACTCCTCTTCCTGGGGTCCACACAAAACATGAAACAGAATGACAATGAAGCATATAATATAGAATGACATAATACAGAACAGCTCAAGGACATAACTACATACATTTTAAACTGGAAGCGTGGCTTAGTAGGGGCGTGGCTTTGAGAACTTTTTTTTGGGGGGGGGGCGACCCATGAGAGTAAATATCATTCTGGTTCATCTGTTCTCCGGACCACCCCCAAGCCATTCTCACGTACTTTGTGACCCCCTCAGATTTTTGGGGTGCATGATGCCCCTTTACTTAGACATGGTGGTATGAGTCAGCTGTTGCTAGTGGGCCAATAGTGACCACAGTTGGGTTTTTCTTTCAAGACATGTTGTTAGTCATTTATTTAAATTTTTTCATTAGAGCCTGACATTTGTACAATTGTTGATGTCATTAAATGTAACATTTACAATGCCTTAATGAGTATAAAATATTATTCTGGGTTAGAAACAAAATCATTAGCCTGTATTAGGTAAGGGGGTAAATGCAGTTCATGCTGTATTTTCAACTACACGAAATCTATTCAAAAGTGTACCGCATATAGTCAAAGTAAAGCTGTCATGAGGTCAGTGTAAATTTTATTGCTCTAATTATAATAATGTGGATGGCAATAACGGTTGGTTGACACTCAATTATCAGGTCTACAATAAAAGGTCACGTAATTAATATCTCATAAAGGGTAAAGACATACTCGGCAGTACTACTTAAACATTTGTTTAAATATCAGTATCAGGCTTGCTTAACAATCCCTATCAACTGCAGCTTGCTGCCAAAAAAGCCAGTTTCATTTCAATAGCTTAGCTTGTGGTAAATTCAGTCTATACTTCAAATGGTCTGCATGGCGGTGGATAATATATATATATTTTTTAAACATGCTAATAAGAAACATACACATTGTATGTGAGCCTATCACACAGTCACATCTTTGTTGCATTCATGAAATTGTTCCGGAATTTCATTTTAAGGCAAATAAAGTGACAGTATAATGTATGTAATACAGTCAAGGTACACTGATAGCCAGAGCTTTCGGACATTGACATTGTTGTATTTGTATGTTTTTTGGAGCAGACCTGAAGACAAATGTCTCTCTGCACATTAACTAATAATCTGCTATTCTAGGTGATATAAAAAGCAATGTCAAAAGACATATAGACTTGGATGTACCTATGCCAAACCAAACTCAATTACAGTATTTTTTTTTTAATGGTTCTGCCACGTTTTAGAGTAATAGCAGAAAAAGAAACATAATTGACTGACGACACTTGTAAATTACATTTATATTTGCAAAGGGTAGGTAGTTACCTGCTGCGACAGGTGCGATTTGAATTCAGTGGAGACACTTTGATCAATGATCACCTCCAAAATGAGAACAAATCAATTGGATTACCTGGGGTATTTGGGAAAGCACTTTTGGCCGGGGCATTACATTATAATTCTTGAATCGCAGCCCCAATGTTTGGCCTTTCCCTCTCTGATCGATCTGATGTACACGTCTTAATCTGAGCGAGACATCCCTCTGAGTGCATTCAGGGAGATCAGATGGAAGGGATGAGAAAGGCGGATTAAAAAAGAGAGATTGAGAGTAATTTTGTTTCAAACCATGGCTATTTCATTCCATATGATTGCCATGTGAAAAATAAATGTTGACAGATACTGCTGAGCATTAAAATAGGTCCTCAAGTCACTAATGCAAAACAGGCCAAGTCTTAGGCCTAATGGATCGTAGTCTCTAAGGACAAGAACGTGGAGAGATACAGCACACTTATTTTCACCCTGAGAACCAGAAAGTGCTTTTTGCCATGTACAGCTATTTCAAAAGCCTCAGGTGAAAGCAGGGTGGTACTATTTATCCTCCTCGCTCTCAACTGTGGCCACACTCCAAGAAAGTCAGCATCCACTGTTCCAGTCCCTTATATGGATCCCACAAGGTAAAGGAAACCGTGGGAGACCAAGGAACACCTGGAGAAGATCTGTAATGTAAAGATTGAAGAACTGAACTACTCATGGAACTTGAGAAACTGGCCCAAAAGTGAAGAAGATCATTTGTGGATGACCTATGCTCCTCAAGGAGTAAAAGGGTTTAAGTCTAGTAAGTTGAGCTCTCAAGTGCTCCTCAGGATACAAGTCGTCTCTCCATCCTGGATACTCGAGATGTCTGTGTCCTTATCACTGCCGATGCTGCTCCTGACAGAGATACTGGCGATGAATGAGTTCATCTTTTGGGTGTACAGATCCCCGGCATTAAAGTAAGGTATACTGGGGTCGGGGATCTTAATATCGTTATTATTGCATTGGTCCGCCTCGTTATTGGTCTGATCAGCATCCATGGCCTTTTGCCTTTGGTAGTACATGGAGAACTTGTTGAAGATAATGGTGATAGGCAGGGCCACCACCAGCAGCCCACAGATGATGCACAGGGTTGCCACTAGCTTCCCTAACACCGTCACTGGGCAGGTGTCGCCGTAGCCCACCGTCGTCATGCTAATAGTGGCCCACCACCAGCCCACAGGGATGGTCGTTATGTCCGACTCCTCTGACTCCTTCTCCACAAAGTAGATGAGGGTGGAGAAGATGGAAATGCCCACATAGAGAAAGAGCATCAGGAGGCCCACCTCATGGTAGCTATGCCTTAGCGTGGCACCCAACGAGCGCAGCCCCGCTGAGTGGCGGGCCAGCTTGAGGATGCGGAAGATGCGCATCAGCCGCAGGATCTGCACCACCTTCCCCACGTTTTCCAGCTCCTCGTTCTCCTCGTCCACCATCTCAAAGGCCAACGTGGCGTAGAAAGGCACGATGGACACAAAGTCGATGATGTTGAGCGCGTTACTCAGGAATTTCCGGGGGCACGGTGCCACGGAAAGCCGCACCAGGAACTCCACAGAGAAGCTGACAACGCACACAGCCTCGAAGATAGCCAGCACTGGGTCTTCAATCTCCTTGTCGTTGACGTCCACCTGGTGGAACTCGGGAATGCTGTGGATGCACATGGCCACGATGGAGGTCAGCACCATGGCCAGTGAGGCCACGGCGATCACCTTGGCCAAACGTGAGTAGCCTGGGTTCTCCAGGCGCAGCCAGATGTTCTTGCGGACCTCCGAGCACCAAGTACCCTCAAACTTCTCCAAGTCCTGGTCTATAGTTGAGAGATCCTCCATGGATGAGTCAATGCTCCTGAACTGCTGATGTTGCTCATCGCTCCTCCGATCCCAGTCCTTGTCCTCTGCAAACTCCCTCTGCTCTTGAAACTTGTTGCTGCAGCAGGAGTCCAGGTGGAGCTCCTTGATGCCCCAGTACTCAATCTCCTGGCTGAAAGAGAAGACACACAGCTCCTCCATCAGGTGGATCTTGCCCGTGTGGTAGAAGTTAAGGACATAGCGGAAGAAACGCGGGTTGCGGTCAAAGTAGTACTCCTTGTCGGTGGGGCTGAAGTCATCGCAAAGCTCCAGGATGGCCTCCTCGGAGACGCAGCACAACAGGCACCCCAGGCGGGTCCTGGGGAAGCGCTGCAGGATGCTGCGCTCCACGCGCTGCTTAAAGCCGCCCACGTTAAGGTTGAGGAAGCTTTCGTCTGTGCCACGCCTGTGAAGGATCTGGCCATATAGCATGGTGGATCTGTGGCATGGGTGGAGCCTTATGAGAAGGGGGAGGCGTTCACTACTCAATGCTTGCACAGGTCATTTCCAGGCTGAAGATCCATCACCTACACAAGAAAACAATATACCAACATCAGTGACTTGCACAAACCACAGCATTGGTATACTATATCTGTTTCAAACTGAGAGAAAAAACGATTTGCACAGACTTGCAAACTCTGGCCTGAGTTTGAGACATTGTGTAAATGAATACTTCTTACACAATATATTTTGGTTCTAAAACGCTTTGCGCTTTCAGCAAACAAATAGTATATCATTTATTTATCACAAATAAATGTATCTTATAAAACATACCGTATCATAGTGCTTTGGCCTACATTACAGTGCTTTATATGAACATGATACCTTGATATTGTTCCACAGTATCGAGCTCATTGAGACTCAAGTTGAGATATTATGCATCAAGACTTCAATTATTGATGGCCCAGATCCATGCTACAATCCCTGTGCTTTATAAACCCATCCAATCCAACATAAAAATAAACATAATTTGATAAGTTATTGGTTTATTCATTTAGTACTTTTATTTAACCTAGATAACATTATTAAAAGTACTTCAGAACGTTCCTACATCAATGTAATAATAAAATATATTCAGAAGAGTGCCAAGCCAAAGAGCTGAAACTGAAGTTAATGCGACACAATACAAAACCACAATAGAAACCACAGCACAGTTCACTATTTAAGAAAGTTAGATTCCCCACAAACAACAAAACTTCAATGACAAAATGACATACCTGTCTTTCGGGGATCCCCTTTATATTAAAGAACATTATTCCAGAGGCAAACAAATTTTTCTGAAAGGCTCGTCAACTCGCGCTCCTCCCACGTCCCATCACACTGATTCGGTCCGGATGCTACGGGCATTTTGAAGAGGGGCAAAGTGATCAATGGCCAAGAGAAGGATCAATGCGTCACTCAGTGGTCCATTTACCAGTAGCGTGCGTGCTCGCACCTCTCACTCCCCAAGCTGCGCACTATTCACTTCGTGCGCGAGGCGTCCACAGAGAGAGACGCACGCGGAAAAATAAGCTGAGTAGACGGGAAAGTTTCTTCAAGGGAAATCGAAGTAGGATCTCACATTTCAAGGCTATTCCGTGTAAATGAAGCTTGAAACACGTAACGCGCTGAATTGACAACTCCAAAAGCAAGATGAACAAAGCGTTTTGCATGATGGCTCACCAGTCTCGGCTAACATTGTTATTAGTTGACATTGACAAATGTTGAATGTTTGGACCTACTTAAAATAGACTACTACTTCACCACAAAAGCATGACCAATATCATAGTATAGGACAGTATTATGCTGTATAATATTACAATTGAATGATAAACATAGGTGTAAAGTACTTAAGTATAAATACTTTATAGAACTACTGAAGTAGTTATTTTTTAGGTATCTACTTTACTTTACTATTTGTGACGGACCTGCTCAAATTGGTCTTATGTAGCAAAGATTGGATAAAAGTAGTGACTCAGCACTACAAAATGGTTTGTCATACACTGCATTTGAGGAACAATGAGCAAGTAATTCTGCTTTGAAAGTTAATAAACTTGTCAACTCACTTTTGAGAAAATGGCCTTTGAATTTTTTGGTACCTACTGGAGAGCTCTCCTTTGTCTACACCCATTCAGCATTGTTCACACTCTCATAAGCCAGCCCCACCCATCTCTTTAAGGATTCACATGTGAGGTCATGTGCTAAACAGTGAGTAGTGTGGTAAAAGTAGTGGCCTATAATAAGGAAAAATTCCAGGTAAACAGAAATATTTTATAAATATTAGATGACACTTACCCAGACACACTTGTCTAAATTGATGGGTCATGTGAAAGAAATGCTATAACCCCCAGCCACATCTTGCAAAGTGCATGGGTCTCTACAGAAGGTGTAAACAGTACAGCCAAATGGTTACTTGCATAGTAGCAATATCATAAATAGATAGGGTCAATATAAATAAAATAATATACAGTATGTACAAGAACAATATCAGTATCAGTGATAGATGAGGTAGTTATATATATATATATATATACATACAATCAGGGGTAAAATGGCTGAGCAGCAAGATACAAAAAAAATATAGTAGCAGCAACGTATGCTGTGTGTGTTAGGTGATAATTATTTGAATAGAGGCACTGCAGATAGTGATGATGACTGGTCCGTCTGAACCACGCATGAACAAGGGAATCTATATTCGGAGAGCCTGTTTCTGTCCTGCCCTTGATTTTGGTGCAGGGCATGTGATGTCCAGATCCTCTTCGTTGCAAATCTCCCTGATCTTCTCAAAAACATAAGTTTGTCTAGCTGTGTTCAGTCCAGGTGGTGCTTGTACAGGCAGACCATCTATGGGAGGAAGGATGTCAGCGTTGCGCAGCAGCTGAAACCTGGCCCTGACAGTCCGAACGCTCCTTGGCTACAACACCAGGCTACAGAGCATCAAAGCTGTAAAACAGGAAATAACACCAAAAAATGAAGACATTACAACCTTGCATAACATCAATTCACTTCCTAAGTTTAGATAAGAAGAATGACCTCATACAATGCAATGAAATTGATTTTCTCCTCGTATGACTGGTGGAGGAGAGTCAGGCGTGTTCTACTGATGCTGAAAGACAAATTCCAGATACAAATATTTTGGCATTATTTTACAATAGATAGCTGTAATCACCGTCAGACACACCTGGCTAACTTGATGGGTCATGTAATCATCTGGCGATGATTGGAGTATTTTGGAGCAAAGAGCTGGTTGAGAGAATGCCAAGAGTTTGCAAAGCTGTCATCAAGGCAAAGGGTGGATACTTTTGAGAATATAAAATATATTTGGATTTGTTTAACACTTTTTTGATTACTCTATGATTCCATATGTGTTATTTCATGGTGTTGATGCCTTCACTATTATTCTACAATGTAGAAAATACAAAAACATTAAGAAAAACCCTTGAATGCGTAGGGGTGTCCAGACTTTTGACTGATAAAGTAGCACTGTGGAACAGGCCTATGTGTCATCAGCAATTCAGCCACCTATTCAGTATCCACACTGACTGTGGGTAGAACCTGTCTCATGGGCCTTCAAACGGCAGTCTACGATTGGAACGGCCATTTTTATTTTTTACTTCTAAATTAATGATCGCCATTGTTTCTTCCAGAATATAACTTAAAAATGTCTCATGAGCTTAGTTCAACTGGCGGGAAGGGTGCTTGTTGTTTTCTGAAACGCAGACTGCCCCTTTAATAATATCATCCGCTGGTCCATGACCGGAATGACTGTGGTCCTTGATAAGACAAAGGGCTAGAGTGGACGACAGGAGCAGTTAGTATAAATGTCCTTGAGAAGCCAGCTACCATAAATAATCCTCTATCTCCATCTACAGGTTTAACAAGGGACATGCTATGGTATCTACCAGAACCTTACACAGTTAATATAAGAATGGTATCCACAAGCAAAGGGTTGTTTCTACTAATGCATTATTACTGTAGACTTTTCCCATCCTCTCAACTGTAATAATAAAACCCAATAATAATAATAATAATAATATAAAACTACAGCTATACCACACAATAACAACAATGTTTATAAGGAGAGAGTGTGTCCTTTATCTCAGCATGCAACTGTTTAAGCACTAAGACTGAGCATGGGGTGAATGGCTTCTCAATCAAAGTCCATTGAAATCTCAGTAGGTCAACTTAACATATTTGTTTAAATGTATGTTTTTCACTCATAAAAGTACTATTCTCTGCGTCAAAATGTTCTGTTTAAATGACTTGATGTTGCATATATGTTTGTGCCTCATGGGGCAATAATGTTTGATTGTAGCTTTTTGTGTGGTCTCTGTTCTGTGGAATTTTATATAATTTGTTCATACTGTTACCCATGTAAGTAATAAATCAAATTTGCCCACTCGATCATGTATTTCAGTCAATCAGATTTGATGCATTTCATGTTTTCCTCATTCACAATTTGGAGCCTTTTTAAGTTTGTAAAAATATCATCCCTGCAATTTAGCTATGGATCAACCAGGTGGAGAAAGAATAAGCTTATCTCTCACCATAAATACTCAAGTGACTGAGATGTGCTTTTTTGGGACCTTGAAGAAAATGGACTCAACAATACAATTACAATACAATTATTTGACATCTACTTCATTCAATCCACACTTCAAATATAGGTGTTCTTTATAGTAACTCCCAAAGCTGATATGTCATGTATTGTTCTGTGTGATACCAATAGGTGGCAGAAAAGAATGTACACAAGCCAAGGATCCTACTCCAGTTGCCAGCCTGACCTTAATCATCCTGATTTTGAACTTGGCTGTATTCATAAGACAGACTGAAACAGGGACTACTTGGACTTGTCCAACATGAAACAATAATTGTTCTGTTGCATACTTGTTGCAGACATTAATTAACATGGCTCAAATAGAGTTAAAGATATTTTTGCAAACTAGGACCAGCTCATGCAGGGAGATTATGAAATTTAACCTTTAACATTGTTTACATCAGTTATTCATTTCATCACAACAACATCCCTGATCAGCATTACTGCTCAACCGGAAGTTAAAGGCGGACACATCACACAAATATTCTAGTCTTTAAATATTTAATATTAAGAGAAAATACTGCTTAATAAGAGCTAAGAACATATAATATGTACTCTGTCAACAAACAAAGTTCAAACCTTAGTGATACAGTGCTTTCAGAAAGTATTCACACCCGTTGACTTTTTCCAAATGTTGTTGTGTTACAGCTTGAATTTAAAATGGATTACATTTAGATGTTTTGTCACTGGCCTAAACATAATACTGTCAAATTGTCAAAATGGAAATATGTTTTTCGAAAGTTTTACCAAATAATACAAAATGAAAAGCTGAAATGTCTTGAGTCAGTAAGTATTCCATTCCTTTGTTATGGCAAGCTTAAATAAGTTCAGGAATAAAAATGTGCTTAACAAGTCACATAATAAGTTGCAAGGTCTCCATCTGTGTGTGATAAGTGTTTAACATGATTTTTGTATTGACTACCTCATCTCTCTACCCCACACATAATAGTTATCTGTATCTGTATCTCAGTCAAGCAGTGAATTTCAAACACAGATTCAACCACAAAGACCAGGGAGGATTTCCAATGGCTCGCAAAGAAGGGCATCTATTGGAAGATGGCAACAAACAAAAAAACGCAGACATTGAATATACCTTTCAGCATGCTGAAGTTATTAATTACACTTTGGATGTTATATCAATACGCTCAGTCACTACAAAGATATGGGCATCTTTCCTAATTCAGTTGTGTCACGCCTGCTCCCGCTCTTCCCCCCTGGAGCTTGAGGGTGCCAGGCTGCCCTGCATTACACACTCCTGCCACCATCATTTACGCACACCTGTCTTCCCTCATCCCGCGCTTCAGCGATATTGGACTCACCTGGACTCACTCAATCACCTGTTTATTACCTCCCCTATATTTGTCAGTTCCCCAGCTCTCTTCCCCGCTGCTGAATTGTTTGTCATATGTCTGCGTTACCTGTGTGCTGACGCTGTTCCTGTCTTGTTTTCTGTCTGTTCTCAAATAAATGTCTGACTCCCCATACCTGCTTGTCTTGCCCGGCGCCGGTCTTTAGTTGCCAGAGAAATGAAAACTGCTCAAGGATTTCAGCATGAGGCCAATGGTGTCTTTAAAACAGTTAGAGTTTAATGGCTGTGATATGATACAACTGAGGATGGATCAACAACATTGTTGTTACTCCACAATATTACCCTAATTGACAGAAAATATTTCAAAACCTGCATCTTGTTTGCAACAAGGCACTAAAGAAATACTGCAAACATGTGGCAAAGCAATTAACTATTTGTCCTGAATATAAAGTGTTATGTTTGGGGCAAATCCAATACAACATATTAATGAGTACCACTCTTCATATTTTCAAGCATAGTGGTGGCTGCATCATGTTATGGGTATGCTTGTAATCATTGATAAATTCACCTTTCAGCACAACAACTTAACCTTTTCATTTGTGAGTTCGAAATATCTCTAACGGTCGCCCCAGCACGAGTTTTTTATGCATGCAGTTCATCCACGCTGACCTCAAACTAAGGCACTCTGCCTGCTTTTATTTATAGGCTGTTTCAACTTGTCAATTTCAAATGATTTTCCAACAAGTTGTATTTTAGAAGAAAAAAATTTAATTGAGGTGTGTTCTGACTTCTCATTAATTCACATAAAAGTAGGCCATTTCAATTTGCGGGCAATTTATTTTTTGTGCACTACTTAGCTGGACAAACTTCCCCAAGCACCTCCCAATTGTTTCCGCAGATCAAGTATGCTGTCTGTCACGAATCTCGCCGAAGATGGTGCCTCTTCCTGTTCGGGCGGCGCTCGGTGGTCGTCGTCCTATTAACTGCCATCGATTCCCTTTCCGTTTGTTTCTGTTTATTGGGTTTAATTGGGTACACTTGTTTTGAGTTAGTGTTGTTTGGAGGCTATTTAAGGGCACTAGGTATTTGTGTGGGCTTGTTCTCTGTTATTTTGGTGTTGGTGTACAAGTGTTATCTCATTATTTTCCAGACAGTTTTAGTCCTGTGTATTTTGGATGGGTGGTTTCATACGCCCTAGTGTTGGCATGTCCATGTCTCCGCTGTCGTTGGAATAAATAGATTCACGTACGATATTACCTGCTCTCTGCGTTTGACTCCTCCACCGCACCATTTATAGAAGTCGTAACACTGTCACGGCAGATTTTCTCCTCTTCCTCTGAAGAGGAGGTGTAGCAAGGATCGGACCAATATGCAGCGTGGTAGGTGTCCATGTTATTTATTAAGAAAACTCAACATAAATACGAAATAACGTGAACTGACAACAAAACAGTCCCATGTGGCACAGACACAGGAAACAATCACCCACAAAATACCCAAAGAACATGGCTGCCTAAATATGGTTCCCAATCAGAGACAACGATAAACACCTGCCTCTAATTGAGAACCAATCTAAGCAACCATAGACTTACATAAACATCTAGACTAGAAAACACCCCATAAACATACAAAACCCTAGACTAGACTAAACACATAAATCCCCCATGTCATACCCTGACCTAACCAAAATAATAAAGAAAACAAAGATAACTAAGGCCAGGGTGTGACATATGCAGACATTTTTCTCATCTCCAGTCGGAACAGGACATGCACAAACTTTTTCACGTTTTCCGGTTGGTGCCAGGTTCACCTTCATTGTTGTTTTCATTACTACATGATAACTTTGGACATGTGTGCATTTCTATCAAAATAAGTGCCTTATTACGTTATAATAGTTTCTGTATGTCGTGTTATGTCGTTTCTTCTGTAAGTCACTATGTATATGTAGAGCTTAATATATTTATGCGTATTCCTTATAACCGCAGGCACGCTAGGTAAAGTTACTATTTTCATAATCTTTATGGTGTTATACTCAATCGTGCTTATGTAGCTAGCTACATTCTTCTAATAGCTCTGTAAAACAATGCTAATTGCGTCAGAGAAGTATTAATTTGTTTTGTCATTTGAAGCTACCCTGGCCTTATGACCATGGTTTGTTTTCATTTGGCCTGTTTAGCATAGCTTTGTTCTGCCCTGCCCCTTTGTGGAGCTCAACAGTTACTGTTTCTTGCTGTTTTATATAACTCATTTGTGATTTTGTCAATGCAATTTATCATTTTATTGGAAGAGTTACTATGTCACTTTGTAACTTTGTTTAATCGCTATAGTATATCCTGATATTGTATTCTAATGACTAATAATTCCTCTTTATTCTGTACTTTCAGAAACCAAACACACAAACAGCATTTGCCAATATCATAACTGGAGCTGGACATCTTTGGAGCTGAAGATCGAGGCCAGATTTTGTGTGCTAGCGTACTCTCCTTTACAGTTGTACTGGATGAAAATACAGCAAGAAAACACATAGGCTATATGTAATAGTTGTCTATTTTATTTAAGTATTGGTGGTGGTTGAACAACAAAAACGTGTTTACTTGAGGGAAAAAACTGCAAGAATATACTGACAACTTATGAATATGCATAACCCTTATCTCATATTCCTGCAGTGATTGAACAACAACTGCATTTCCACCCCCCATCATGGCAGATCATCGGTCATGTCAGTCAGTCAGTAATTGATGCAGATGTGCTCAAAGCTTGAACATCTGGTACTCCCCAAAGCATGGTGAAACAGTGGTGTGTCTCAAGCTTAACACGTACTTTGTCAACCTCCTCTGCTTCCTTCTCCTGGTGCCAGACAGGCAGACTTTGCAGTGCCTCTGTGTGTGACTACCTTGCGTAGCAGTTTGAGGGACTTCACAGGGAAAATGCTATGCAGTGAGGCGTAGGGGATTGTCTGCAGCAGGATGGCCCCCAGTGGATTGGCGCAGAGGGGTGTGGTGCTCCTCCAGCAGCTCTCTCATTAGGTATTAGGTTCTCTGTACTTTTGGTAGGTAATTACTTTACCTATGGGGGAGTGGGGAGGATGAAGCAGTGGGTGAGATATTGTCACTATAATTGTATAATGAAACTGTATGTGTTTTGACCATGCAGGCTCCTCATCTCGGCAAGGGACATAACAAAGAACTTGACCCCAAACCTGTGCCTTTTGTAGGGAATATATTGACGGAACGCCAGCCTACCCTTCTATAACACCAGGGACTCATAAATGCATAGCTCCTGGTATGGCACAAGACCCGACCAGATGCTGATGTCAGGCTGGTAAGTACATTTCTTAATTTGTGTAACGGGTCATTTAGTTTGGCAGTAGCATTGTTGACGAAATGCAGTCATCGCAGCAGAACTAAGGAGCGGTCTTGGGAAAAGAGGGCGGCAAAGAAAGGAGTTGCAAACATAGGATCTGTACTCCAGTTTTCTCTTAGGGAGTTCTTCTTTACTATTCCCATGAGAAGGACTGTCACCAGGAAGATATATATTTCACTAATTGTGGTTGTCACCCATTTAGTGAGTTTCCCCCTCACTCCTGGCTCTTTCTTTTCCTCTAGCTCCAAGGCAAACCGATTGGTCGTCTCTACTACAGTGCCTTGCGAAAGTATTCGGCCCCCTTGAACTTTGCGACCTTTTGCCACATTTCAGGCTTCAAACATAAAGATATAAAACGGTATTTTTTTTGTGAAGAATCAACAACAAGTGGGACACAATCATGAAGTGGAACGACATTTATTGGATATTTCAAACTTTTTTAACAAATCAAAAACTGAAAAATTGGGCGTGCAAAATTATTCAGCCCCTTTACTTTCAGTGCAGCAAACTCTCTCCAGAAGTTCAGTGAGGATCTCTGAATGATCCAATGTTAACCTAAATGACTAATGATGATAAATACAATCCACCTGTGTGTAATCAAGTCTCCGTATAAATGCACCTGCACTGTGATAGTCTCAGAGGTCCGTTAAAAGCGCAGAGAGCATCATGAAGAACAAGGAACACACCAGGCAGGTCCGAGATACTGTTGTGAAGAAGTTTAAAGCCGGATTTGGATACAAAAATATTTCCCAAGCTTTAAACATCCCAAGGAGCACTGTGCAAGCGATAATATTGAAATGGAAGGAGTAGAAGACCACTGCAAATCTACCAAGACCTGGCCTCCCTCTAAACTTTCAGCTCATACAAGGAGAAGACTGATCAGAGATGCAGCCAAGAGGCCCATGATCACTCTGGATGAACTGCAGAGATCTACAGCTGAGGTGGGAGACTCTGTCCATAGGACAACAATCAGTCGTATATTGCACAAATCTGGCCTTTATGGAAGAGTGGCAAGAAGAAAGCCATTTCTTAAAGATATCCATAAAAAGTGTCGTTTAAAGTTTGCCACAAGCCACCTGGGAGACACACCAAATGTGGAAGAAGGTGCTCTGGTCAGATGAAACCAAAATTGAACTTTTTGGCAACAATGCAAAACGTTATGTTTGGCGTAAAAGCAACACAGCTCATCACCATGGACACACCATCCCCACTGTCAAACATGGTGGTGGCAGCATCATGGTTTGGGCCTGCTTTTCTTCAGCAGGGACAGGGAAGATGGTTAAAATTGATGGGAAGATGGATGGAGCCAAATACAGGACCATTCTGGAAGAAAACCTGATGGAGTCTGCAAAAGACCTGAGACTGGGACGGAGATTTGTCTTCCAACAAGACAATGATCCAAAACATAAAGCAAAATCTACAATGGAATGGTTCAAAAAGAAACATATCCAGGTGTTAGAATGGCCAAGTCAAAGTCCAGACCTGAATCCAATCGAGAATCTGTGGAAAGAACTGAAAACTGCTGTTCACAAATGCTCTCCATCCAACCTCACTGAGCTCGAGCTGTTTTGCAAGGAGGAATGGGAAAAAATTTCAGTCTCTCGATGTGCAAAACTGATAGAGACATACCCCAAGCGACTTACAGCTGTAATCGCAGCAAAAGGTGGCGCTACAAAGTATTAACTTAAGGGGGCTGAATAATTTTGCACGCCCAATTTTTCAGTTTTTGATTTTAAAAAAAAGTTTGAAATATCCAATAAATGTCGTTCCACTTCATGATTGTGTCCCACTTGTTGTTGATTCTTCACAAAAAAATACAGTTTTATATCTTTATGTTTGAAGCCTGAAATATGGCAAAAGGTCGCAAAGTTCAAGGGGGCCGAAGGTCTCCCGAAGATTTGAAGCAAACCATAGGTGATAGCATGCAATTTGAGATAACCAGGCATCGGTTCAACAAACGCATGAGGCCAAAAACAAGTCAGAAGGCCCGAGCTCCTTTGTGTCCTTTTCCTGTGTCTAAATCCTGTTCCGCTAGCAGCTAGCTCATGCTGTACCTCCCTATGCTCATCCATTTCCTTCTTCCTTACTTTGGCACAACTTGCTCTTTAAGGTGTGAGCTATGGAGTCGATGGTGCTAAAGTTGGCCAAGTGAAAGTAATGCTGGCTGTGGGGCACAGAGGCTATCTCCTGGAGCTCTATGTCCTCTGTTTTAACCTCACCGACTGTGTACATCTCCACACCTGGGGAAAGATAGGAAGACCGGACAAGGGTCACTTAGACAAACCCAAAACTGAGGTAGGGTAGATGCAGGGTTGGGGAGTAATGGATTACATGTAATGGATTACAAAAAACGGTAACTGTAATCCATTACGTTACCAGCAAAAAATATTGTAATCCGACAACAGATACTTTTGAAAAACGAGATGATTACTTTTAAATTCTGAAAGGATGTTTGTGAAAAAAATCTGACACTTCTGTTTTCTCAATTTATATTCAAATCAGCATTGAAAACAGGAGCAAGTTTAAGTTTGTTCCACGTAAGCGACTCTGACCACAAGTCAGAGACCATTATGATGACTCACCAAATGTGTTTGATGGATCGCAGGAATAGGCGTTTGTAGTCCAAGCTATGTCTTCCAATGATACGACTGCTGTCGACATCCAAAGATTACCCAACTTGAGTAAACGCTTGGAGGTAAGGATGACAGTAGTGGTGTAGTCTATGGAGATAAGGATATCACTTATCATTGATATCTACATAGTGCGTCGATGTGATTCACACTTCTGCTCTCTCATTTAGCTATTTGCGCCTTACGGATTGTGCTTGTTGTGGATGGCTGTTCACAAATCTAAATGTGTATTTGAACCCAATAATGGTTGAATTCAAGAAGTTTAAGCTGTCTATCAAATCATTGTTTTTGAAACCAGTGGACAGCCAGTGAAACATGCGTAGTGTGTATCCAAACCTGTGGAAAAAAAGTGTGGCTTTTATTGCTCAATCTAATTCAGGCTGATGAAAAAAAAAACATAGGCCTAATGGACACATGCTCAAATTTGCACACTTTTGATAGATTGCCAATTTAAGTCTGTAGTTGTTACATCAATTTTTGGATGTAAAAATTATATATATGGTTCTCATGGAGTGTGACAGTTGATTTATACGTTATATTCTTCAAGAATCAATGGATATATATATATATATATATATATATATATATATATATAGAAGAATATATAGAAGAATATAACTTGTAAATGCCTCATGAGCTTTGTTCAACTTCAACCCAAAATATAAATTTGTTTTTCTCCAATATTTGTAAACATTGTAAATATAAACAAACAATGTATCGCTTCATAACATGGTCAAAACAATAATTGTGATATCATGGATGGTCAGTCCTTGCATCCATAGCTCTGTCTATTAATCTGAGAGCGGTTACATTTCTCCAGGCCCATCCCTCAGCTTTTTACCAAAACATAGGCGGGGCCACAGTTTTGTTATTGTTTCCATTTGTGGATTTGCCCTTTTAAACAGCTGTATATTATCAAGATATCAAAGAACACCAACAAAAAAAGAAAACAATAGGCCTACAGCAAATGCAGCACATGGCATTAATATTTCACATGTAAAAGCACTTTTCAGTAGTGCTCAAAGCATGCCATTCCATGAGCCCAATCAGTCATCCATGACAACAAAATCACAAACAACAGAGTAGGGCTGTCTAATAAGTCCTTTTTGAGGTCATGCTCAGGTAAAACAATTAGGCTAATCTATACTTTCATATTTCCAAGGGCTATAACATTTATTGGAATGACAGCAATTCTGATAGACTTTGGTTTTTAATGTGAATATATCATTTAATTGTATTATTACATGTAGTAGAAGGTGATGGGTTAGAAGAAGCCTACATAACCAACCCATGGAGTAAAATTTTACATCCACATTCACTACCGGTCAAAAGTTTTAGAACACCTAAAGATTTTTCTTTATTTTTACTATTTTCTACATTGTAGAATAATAGAGCTCCTACATAGAGTAGGAGTGAGCACTTGTTTGCTGCTTTTCCTTCACTCTGTGGTCCAACTCAGCCCAACCATCTGAAATTGGTTGAGGTCGGAGGATTGTGGAGGCCAGGTCATCTGATGCAGCACTCCGTCACTCTCCTTCTTGGTAAAATAGCCCTTACACAGCCTGAAGGTGTGTTGGGTCATTGTCCTGTTGAAAAACAAATGATAGTCCCACTAAGAGCAAACCAGATGGGATGGAGGATGACTGCAGAATGCTGTGGTAGCATGCTTGTTAACCCTTTAAACAGTAATGAAGGAGGATCTAGGGTTGTGGTATGATGGATATTACCAGTTCTTGGTCGACACCCTAGTACGGTTCCGGGTAGAGGAGGTTAGGCCAGTATGGTAAAGCTGTTCACGAAAGCAGGAATGCCAGATAATGACAGTTGCATTGACTTGCACGATTTATATCCACAGGTTCCTCCCTTTACAGTGACCGGAGGAGATTATTACCATTTGGCCCGGTACAGTACTCTTGGGAAATGTCAGTGCGAGGTTTTACTGGCAGATTGGACAGGATTATGCTCCCTTGTACATTTGGGAATGCCTTTCACACTCATTCGACACCAAGACATGAAGTTTTATTCAAACGGGAGAAAATAACTACTCCATCTGGGTCTTTTGATGACAAAGTATACATTGATAACATTGGGGTTCCACGGGGGGTGCCAGATGAGTTCAAAGCAAGAGATCAGAATCCTAGCAGGATTAGAGTTAAGCATTTCCAGGTGGTCTATTCTCAATAAGAACGTGGACTGGATTAATTATATTTATTATAATCAACTGTTTTACCAATTGTACCAGAGATGCTATTAAGTGTGCCTTGAATTCTAAATAAATCAGACAGTGTCACCAGCAAAGCATCCCCACACCATAACACCTCCTCCTCCATGCTTTACAGTGGGAAATACACATGCGGAGATCATCCGCTCACCAACATCGCATCTCACAAAGACACGGTGGTTGGAACTAAAAATCTCAAATTTGGACTCCAGACTATTTTTCCACCGGGACATATTTCCACCGGTCAAATGTCCTTTGCCCATGTTTCTTGGCCAAAGCATGTCTATTCTCATTATTGGTGTCCTTTAGTAGTGTTTTCTTAACAGCAATTCGACCATGAATTCCTGATTCACACAGTCTCTGTGTTAACTCTGTGAAGCATGTATTTGGGCTGCAATTTCTGAGGATGGTAACTCGAATGATCTTATCCTCTGCAGCAGAGGTTACTCTGGGTCTTCCATTCCTGTGGCGGTCCTCATGAGAGGCAGTTTCATCATAGCACTTGTTTTTTTTTGCGACTGCACTTGAAGAAACTTTAAAAGTTCTTGACATTTTACATATTGGCTGACCTTCATGTAATGATGGACTGTCGATTCTCTTTGCTTATTTGAGCTGTTCTCGCCATAATATGGACTTGGTCTGTTACCAAATAGGGCTGTCTTCTGTATACCCCCATAACTTGTCACAACACAACTGATTGGCTAAAACTCACGAAGGAAAGAAATTCTACAAAACTTTTAAGGCACACCTGTTAATTGAATTGCACTCCAGGTGACTAACTCATGAAGCTGAATGAGAGAATGCCAAGAGTGTGCAAAGCTGTCATCAAGGTAAAGGGTGGCTTTTTGAAGAATCTCAAATTGAAAATATATTTTGATTTGGTTAACACTTTTTTGGTTAATACAGGATTCCATATGTGCTATTTCATAGTTTTTATGTCTTCACTATTATTCTACAATGTAGAAAATAGTAAAAAATAAAGAAATACCCTTGAATGAGTAAGTGTTCTAAAACTTTTGACCGGTAGTGTATGGCCAGCTATGTAAACTTTAACATTGATTTATCCTGCAATATATGTTGTTCAATTGGTAACATACATTTCTTTATTCTTCAAATGCCTCTTAAGGGGAAAGTAACTGAATGTAATCAGATTACGTTACTGAGTTTGGGTTATCTAAAAGTTACTGATTACAATTACAATGGACAGGTAACTACTAACTGTAACGGATTGTGGACTACAGGAAAAAGAGAACCGAGCACTTCCACATTCTCATTGACGGGGCTGCAGTAGAGCAGCTTGAGAGCTTCAAGTTCCTTGGCGTCCACATCACCAACAAACTAACATGGTCCAAGCACATCCAGACAGTCGTGAAATGGGCACAACAAAACCTATTCCCCCTCTCAGGAGACTGAAAAGATTTGGCATGGGTCCTCAGATCCTCAAAAGGTTCTACAGCTGCACCATTGAGAGCATTCTGACTGGTTGCAAGACTGCCTGGTATGGCAACTGCTCGGCCTCCGACCGCAAGGCACTACAGAGGGTAGTGCCAACGGCCCAGTACATCACTGGGGCCAAGCTTCCTGCCATACAGGACCTATATACCAGGCGGTGTCAGAGGAAGGACCTAAAAATTGTCATAGACTCCAGCCACCCTAGTCATATGCTGTTCTCTCTACTACCACACGGCAACCGGTACCGGTGCGCAAAGTCAAGGTCCAAGAGGCTTCTAAACAGCTTCTACCTCCAAGCCATGACTCCTGAACATCTAATCAAATGGCTACCCAGACTATTTGCACTGCTCCCCCCTCTTTTACACTGCTGCTACTCTCTGTTGTCATCATCTATACATAGTCACTTTAATAACTCCACCTACATATTACCTGAACTAACCGGTGCCCCCGGAACATTGACTCGGTACCGGTACCCCACTGTATATAATCTCGCTATTGTTATTTTACTGCTGCTTTTTAATTATTTTTTTCCTTTAATGGATTTTTCTTATCCATATTTTTCTAACTGTATTGTTGGTTAGGGCTCGTACTGTGGCTTGCGATAGTATTCACCACCTTGGCATTTTTCAAATTTTCTTGCCTTACAACCTGGAATTAAAATAGATTTTTGGGGGGTTTGTATCATTTGATTTACACAACATGACTACCACTTTGAAGACGCAAAATATTCTTTATTGTGAAACAAACAAGAAATAAGACAAATATGCACGCTCAAGTTTTGTTTAACTATTCACCCCAACAAAGTCAATACTTTGTAGGGCCACCTTTTGCAGCAATTACAGCTGAAAGTCTCTTGGGGTATGTCTCTATAAGCTTGGCACATCTAGCCACTGGGATTTTTGCTCATTCTTCAAAGCAAAACCGCTCCAGCTCCTTCAAGTTGGATGGGTTCCATTGGTGCACAGCAATCTTTAAGTCATACCACAGATTCTCAATTGAATTGCCATTCCAAGACATTTAAATGTTTCCTCTCAAACCACTCAAGTGTTGCTTTACCAGTATGCTTAGGGTCATTGTCCTGCTGGAAGGTGAACCTCCGTCCCAGTCTCAAATCTCTGGAAGACTGAAACAGGTTTCTCTCAAGAATTTCCCTGTATTTAGCGTCATCCATCATTCCTTCAGACCAGTTTCCCAGTCCTTGCCAAAGAAAAACATCCTCACAGCATAATGCTGCCACCACCATGCTTCACTGTGGGGATGGTGTTCTCTGGGTGATGAGAGGTGTTGGGTTTGCGCCAGACATAGCGTTGTTCCTTGATGGCCAAAAAGCTACATTTTAGTCTCATCTGACCAGAGTACCTTCTTCCATATGTTTGGTTTTCGCCAAAAAGCATGTCGGAGACTCCCCAAACGTGTTTGCTTTTTTTTCTTCAAGCAATGGCTTTTATCTGGCCACTCTTCCGTAAAGCACAGCTCTGTGGAGTGTACGGCTTAAAGTGGTTCTATGGACAGATACTCCAATCTCAGCTGTGGAGCTTTTGAGCTACTTCAGGGTTATCTTTGGTCTCTTCGTTGCCTCTCTGATTAATTCCCTCCTTGCCTGGTCCGTGAGTTTTGGTGGGCGGCCCTCTCTTGGCAGGTTTGTTGTTGTGCCATATTCTTTCAATTTTTAACAATGGATTTAACGGTGCTGCATGGGATGTTCAAAGTTTCTGATATCTTTTTTATAACCCAATCCTGATCTGTACTTCTCCACAACATTGTCCCTGACCTGTTTGGAAAGCTCCTTGGTCTTCATGGTGCTGCTTGCTTGGTGGTGGCCCTTGATTAGTGGTGTTGCAGACTGGGGCCTTTCAGAACAGGTGTATACATTCTGAGATCATGTGACCGATCATGTGACACTTACATTGCACACAGGTGGACTTTATTTTGTGACTTCTGAAGGTAATTGGTTGCACCAGATCTTATTTAAGGGCTTCATAGCAAAGGGGGTGAATACATATGCATGCACCACTTTACAGTTTTCTTTTTTTTAGAATTTAGAAGTCATTTTTAAATTACTTCACCAATTTGGACTATTTTGTGTATGTCCATTACATGAAATCCAAATAAAAATCTATTTAAATTACAGGTTGTAATGCAACGAAATAGGAAACACGCCAAGGGGGATTAATACAAGGCACTGTAAGTAAGCATTTTACCGTAAGGTATTCGGTGCATGTGACTAATACAATTTGATTTGATTTGATTGCATTTAGAAAGTAACCTATGTCTATTTGATTTGATTTGAGAATGGTTTTTGTGACTGCACTTGAAGAAACTTTCAAAGTTCTTGAAATGTTCCATATTGACTGATCGTCATGTCTTAAAATAATGGACTGTCATTTCTCTTGCCTTATTTGAGCTGTTCTTACCATAATATGGACTTGGTCTTTTTCCAAATAGGGCTATCTTCTGTATACCACCCCTACTATGTCATAACACAACTGATTGGCTTAAACGCATTAAGAAAGAAATTCCACAACTTAACTTTTAACAAGGCACACCTGGTAATTGAAATGCATTCTCTACCTCATGAAGCTTGTTGAGAGAATGCCAAGAATGTGCAAAGCTGTCATAAAAAATACATATATTTAGATTTGTTTACCACTTTTTTGGTTACTACATGATTCCATACGTGTTACTTCATAGTTTTGATGTCTTCACTATAGAAAATAGTAAAAAAAACTCTGGAATGTGTAGGTGTGGCCAAACTTTTGACTGGTACTGTATGTATAGTGTAATTGTTGTTTATTGACGTTTTCATGCAGGGTTCATCTGCAAAAGAAACCATGGTCTCAGCATGACTCCCTGCTTAAATACAGATGAAATAAATAAATAAATTGCCTCACTCTCTTACCACACAGGGTTTCCCTGAACTTGGACGTGAGCTTCTCAATGACGCTGTAGGTCTCCACGTAGAACACGTGTTCATCCAGGGGCAGACTGGCCATGAGACGCAGGGACTTCATGTCCGCCCTGTCCACCCCCACTGCGTAGATCTCAATGCCTGCCACCCTCGCTGCCGCGGCCACCTCCTCCACCGTATCCTGGGGTCGTCCATCGGTTACGATGATGGCCACCTTGGCAATGTTCTTGTTAGCTAGCCGGGAGCCTGACTCCTCAGTGAAGGTCTCCTCCATGGCCGTCTTGATAGCCAGGCCAGTCATTGTACCAGCAGCTAGAGATTTGATGCGGGCCAGCGCTGCCTTCAGGCCTGCCTTGTCGAAGTGCGTCTTGAGAAGGAACTCGATCTTCACCGTGTTAGCGTAGTTCACGACGGCCACCCGCGTGGCATCCGAACCAACGTCGAGGGTGTCGACCATGTCAGCCAGGAAGATTTTGACCTTCTCAAATTCTGTGGGGCGCACACTACGTGAACTGTCAATAATGAACACCAGGTCTAGGGGGCGGCTTTTGCAGTGGGTTCCTGCGGAGGGAAAATTGTGACATTGGTTTTTACAACCCAGTGTGGAATGGTTCTCTACACACTTTGACAGAGAACTGCTAGTTCCTCTGTCACATCTACTGTATATCAAACACATTCAGGCTTCACATTCAGGTCTGGAGTTACTGAGGGTTTTAGCAAGTCAGCTTGATGTGTTTTACTGGTGAGTTTACTAGGTGCTACTATTTCAAATAGATTGCATGGGAGCGTTAGTTTTAAGCGGGCAACCGTTTATGCTTCAGCACACACAGCAATAATACTACAAACAGCAGTAAAAAGAACCGTTTTAAGAAGTCTGAAGAAAAAGTGGATGAAAGCTTAGTGAGAGAAGATTCTGAATATTTCAGAGGAAAGTAAACATGGACACCAAACCAATTTCAATGTAATATAGTAAACCAAATAGAAGGTTCATGTTTACTTCTCCCAAGATTCACCTGCAGAGGAGGAAAAAAACTACCGAATAGTGACTTATATGACAGCATCTGCTCAATCCCAGGACAAAGAGATTGTAAAAGGAAGGAAAAAGGAAGAAAACCACATACAAACACCAACAGAAGAGGGGGGGTTCCGATTCAAATGTATACTCAGAAACCAATCAGTCCATGAGAGATTCAATCAAAAGGAGGTTTTTGTTTTTTGCCTAAAGTCTTCTACCTGTGTCAGCACTGATGATGCCGCTTGGGGTACTGACCGGCTGTTCAAGTGGAGGGGGTGGTGCTGTGGGCCGGAGGTACATGACTGGCCATTTCCCGGGTGGCTGGTGATAGCTATTAAACCTGTAATTATTGTCATGTACTTTGGGCCACCATGACGGAGGAAGAGGGAGAAGTAGTAGAGCAATGGTTATTTTGTTTGCCTCAAGCGCAATAAGATGCCTATGACTTACATGGTGATGGTGTGAAGTACATTAGCCTGCTGTTATTAGCCTTAAGCATCAGTGAGTCTGTCTGCTAGCAATTGAGACTATTATCCATCAGCATTTGTTTATGCTTATTGCAGCTACTAAGCTACCAACATACAGTCGGTTGTTTCTCAATTTCACACAACGTACAGCAAAAGCAGGCCAGCAGGGGAAGCATTTCCAGGAAGCAGAAGTAGCCTCTGGCCACGGGCAAACAAAATGGCCACCAGAAGGGTGACGACAATCCCCAATACTTTAAATGAGACTAGAACAATGGTGAAACCGTCAGTCCACCCCAGGTGGTCTGTGATTTTTACTCTCTGGATTCACTCAACCGGTTTGCACTTTTGGGACAATTAATTTGGTTCCATTGTGACAGACAAGCTCAATCATTGCAGTATTTGAGCCGATGCAGGTCTGATCTGTGTTCATAAAGGTGTCTGTCAGATGCATCATAAGGCATGGCAATACAATGTGGAACAACTGGTTCCTACAGTGATGAGGTGTATCTATCAGTGAAATACTTTGTACCTTGACTCTCCCTTCAGTGGGTAGAACAAGGAAGGAGGTTTGGCAAAGCCTATTGTCCTGTTTCAGCACGTATTTGCATATTTCCCATAGGTAATGCCTACTCTCTGAAGTTAACTTGGATGATTATACTTCTAAACGACATAAATTAAGTTGCTGTCGTGTGTGTGTGTGTGTGGCTGGATCCAGCCCGTGACATATTTCTATCTGGCATGCCTATCAAATATGATACAATATTGTGTAAAACATTGAATTGGTAGATGCATGGACATTTTTACTCTATGTCCCCTTTCCCCCTTATTTTAGACATGCGGCATGACATGCAGAACGTCAGGCTCACCCCAGCAGAAGCAGTGCTTGATCAACGCCACCCTCAGCAAGGAGATGTGCTGGAAGTGATGTACTCTCTCTTACACTCTGGGGTAAGACATCATTTAACCATCACAGATATAAATTCCCACTGTGCCCATGATAAAATGACATTTGAATTGTCTTGTACTACTGAATGAAGCTGTGAGGAGATGCACTCAGACCAGCCTTTGTGATCAAACTTATGTAAACTACATTACTTTAGTTGGCTGCTTTGAGCAAAGCTTGAATATAATATAACCTATTCTGGGAGACTAATGTGGCTGTATGAACCATGTGGAATACACTACTGGTCAAAAGTTTTAGAACACCTACTCATTCAAGGGTTTTTCTTTATTTTTACTGTTTTCTACATGGTAGAATAACAGTGAAGACATTATGAAATAACACATGGAATCATGTAGTAACCAAAAATATATTTTATATTTGAAATTCTTTCAATAGCCACCCTTTGCCTTGATGACAGCTTTGTACACTCTTGGAGTTCTCTCAACCAGCTTCACCTGTAATACTTTTCCAACAGTCTTTTGAAGGAGTTCCCACATATCCTGAGCACCTGTTGGCTGCTTTTCCTTCACGCTGCGGTCCGACTCATCCCAAACCATCTCAATATGGTTGAGGCAGGTGATTGTGGAGGCCAGGTCATCTGGTGCAGCACTCTCCTTCTTGTTAAAATAGCCCTAACACAACCTGGAGGTGTGTTGGGTCATAGTCCCACTAAGCCCAAACCAGATGGGATGGTGTATCGCTGCAGAATGCTGTGGTAACCATGATGGGTAACTGAATTCTAAATAAATCATTGACAGTGTCACCAGCACCATAACACCTCCTCCTCCTTCATGCTTTACGGTGGGAAATACACATACAGAGATCATCCGTTCACCCACACCACGACTCACAAAGACATGGCGAAATCTCAAATTTGGACTCTTCAGACCAAAGGACAACTTTCACCAGTCTAATGTCTATTGTTCGTGTTTCTTGGCCCAAGCAAGTCTCTTCTTATTATTGGTGTCCTTTAGTAGTGGTTTCTTTGCAGCAATTCGACCATGAAGGTTTGATTCACGCAGTCTCCTCTGAACAGTTGATGTTGAGAAGTGTCTGTTACATGAACTTTGAAGCATTTATTTGGGCTGCAATTTCTGAGGCTTGTAACTCTAATGAACTTATCCTCTGCAGCAGAGGTAACTCTGGGTCTTCCTTTCCTGTGGCAGTCCTCATGAGAGCCAGTTTAATCATAGCGCTTGATGGTTTTTGCGACTGCACTTGAAGAAACTTTCAAAGTTCTTGACATTTTCCATATTGACTGACCGTTGTGTCTTAAAGTAATGACGGACTGTCATTTCTCTTTGCTTATTTGAGCTTTTACCAAGTAGGGCTGTCTTCTGTATACCCCCATAATTTGTCACAACACAACTTATTGGCTGAAACGCAAAGAAGGAAAGAAATTCCACAAATTAACTCTTAAGAAGGCACACCTGTTAATTGACATGCATTCCAGGTGATTACCTCATGAAGCTGGTTGAGAGAATGACACAATTGTGCAAAGCTGTCATCAAGGCAAAGGGTGGCAAATTTGAAGAATCTCAAATTTACAATTAGATTTTTTAAACACTTTTTTGGTTGCTATATGATTCCATATGTGTTATTTCATAGTTTTTATGTCTTTAATATTATTCTACAATGTAGAAAAAAGTTCAAAATAAAGAAAACCCTTGAATGAGTAGGTGTTCTAAAACTTTTGACCGGTAGCATATTTCTGGACAATTTGCTTCCCTGAAAACAGATACTGATAGGAGCAATATGAGTCTGTCAGAGGTCATTACTCAAGATCAGGATAGTGATGGAGGCTTTGGTGGTCCACACAACCAAGAAGCAGGTGTCCCTTCCAGTGATATGGAGCTGACCTTGGACCTGGTGCCAGTAAGGATGGTCTTCACGGAGGCGGTAAGACCCTCCCTACTTGATATAGAAATCCTTCGACTTCCCTGCCTCTTCAATGGTAAGGTCCCTTGCACCATAGGTATACTTGACCTCCACCACAACTGTTTTTTATTTGTTATTTTATTTCACCTTTATTTAACCAGGTAGTTCAGTTGAGAACAAGTTCTCATTTACAACTGCGACCTGACCATGATAAAGCATAGCAGTGCGACAAAAACAAACGTACAGTCAATAACAGAAAAGAAAAATAGAAAGAATCTATGTACAGTGTGTGCAAATGTAGAGGAGTAGGGAGGCGGGCAATAAATAGGTCATAGGGGCAAAAATAATTACAACTTAGCATTAATACTGGAGTGATATATGTGCAAATGATGATGTGCAAGTAGAGATACTGGGGTACAAAAGACCAAAGAGATGTAGGTAGACTTCAGGAAGCGTACAACACCTACCTCTGCAACATCTATCAGTGGTCAGAACATAGAGATTGTATACCTGGGTGTCCTCTTGAACATTAAGCTTCAGTGGAGTAAATGTACAGACCTGATGTACAATAACAGTCAACAGAGACTGTACTTTCTCAAAAATCTGGGATCTTATAATGTTAATTCTACTACACGGACTCTGTTTTACAAATCTTTAATTGAGAGTATTTTAACTTTTTGTATTGTTTATTGGTTTGGCAATGCCACTGTCAGCCAGAGAAATATGCAGAGAATGATTATCACCATAGCAAGCAAGGTACTTGGAGTCAAACAGACAGGCCTGGATGAGATCTTTAAGTTCAGGGCCCTCGGCAAGGCTCACAAAATAATTTTAGACCCAAGCCACCCACTGTACCCAGACTTTGAACTACTCCCCTCTGGGCGCAGGTATAGGGCACCCCTAGGCAGGAAAAACAGAACTAGACAATAATTTGTGGCAGGTGTGATATCCCTCCTAAATAGCTTGGGCTCATGTTACTATCGACCCAGGCTCTTTTTATTTGTATGTAACTGTTTATGAAAGTTGTATTGTCAATTTGTTTTGTATTTAAACGCCACTTTAAACATGTACATGACACTGCAAAAAAAAAAAATCCCCATGGGGACAATAAAGTCAGTAAAGTCTGTAGAGCTAAATCAATAAGAAATATAGCTGAAATGTTCAGGCTTTGTCATTCTGTGATCAAAATTTGACCAGATTATTATGGATAAGAGAGAATATTTTGACTTGTCAAATGGAAATCAAGCATCGATCATCATGTCACCAGAGTAAGACCCTCAATATTTATTGGAAAGCAGCATGAAACTCATCACCGTACACTTTCACCACCCTGTGAAGTTCATCATACATGATTTAATCTGTAGCCTAATAAACTGCATGCTTTACCGAGTCGTAGTGGGAGGACCACACACCATATCATCGTGTGCCTCAAAATGTCCTTCGATATGATGGTTATTATATCAATATTTGCTCATGAAGGCGTTCCCACATAATACACAAAACGATCCCACAAATGATCTTCCAGCATTTATAAAATTACAACCAAACT
Organism: Oncorhynchus mykiss; assembly: GCF_057628025.1. Taxonomy (NCBI): domain Eukaryota; kingdom Metazoa; phylum Chordata; class Actinopteri; order Salmoniformes; family Salmonidae; genus Oncorhynchus; species Oncorhynchus mykiss. The sequence continues at coordinate 47,553,297 of NC_143046.1, forward strand.
TCCTGTTTCCATCACAGCCTTCGTGATATGTTTTATATGATATGACTTTACTCTCATAAAAACTGTGGCTGGAAAGGAGTCTAACATGTCTCTCTTTCAACAGTTTGTGTTTGGTAAGGTTGGTCTCTTAGCAGTCGTTGCTATGGTTATTAACTGTCCTGTACAGATGGAATGTAAATCACAGAATATTCATTTGGTAGTGGCAGCAGCAGAGAAGTTTTCGGGAGAGACAGATTTACTGCAGAAGAGCTACAGGATGTTGAATAATTTTTTTGTGGGTCACAAATGTGTAATTCACACTTATTTATTTATTTGCACCAAAGATAAATAGTGATAGACAACAACACAGATAAAAAAAACATATTTAAAAAAACGGTGTGCTGGTGTGGTTGGAAGCCCAAGGGCTTGTATGAAAACCACACCAAAAAAAACCAAAACAATATACAATACAAAAATAAAAAAGATAACAAAACCTACTAATTATAAATGTATAAATGAATTTATCAGTAATCACGAGAAAAAAATATATATATTTGTTTTGTTTAAATGTGTGTCTGCATGTGAGTGTGTGTGAGAGTTAGGTTATATGGAGGAGATTACTGAGTAGTTTGGTTCATCAGGCTGACCCGCAGTCTTCGCTTGAAGTTATTGAGGAATGATGAGAATGAGAAGGCCGATTGTGGATGAGGTGGCATCGATGATAATAACGAGAAATTGTTTTTTGGTGTTTCTATGAAACAGAAGGAGCGTGCTTTGCGCATCAAAATGTTGGATTGGAATGGGTCGTGTGTGGATCTTCAAAGCAGGGTGTTATCTCTGGGGTGGCGCTAGAAGTAAATTCAAAGGATATACGTGAAGAATTGGATCAAGTGGTTGGTGCACGATGACTAACTCACATAGTGGATGGAGTGTGGAAGCCCAGTCCATCCATTCTATTGTTTTTTAAATGAAGAGTCTCTCACTTCTTACGTGTATTTGGGTTGGATGCCCAAACCCATGCAGTGTGATAAATGTAAATTATTTGGTCATGTGTCAAGTGTATGTAGACGGGAGGAGTATTACATGCCAGCTGAGCCTAAATGCTGCAATTGTGGTGGTGAACATGGATCTGAATTTCTGTAGTGTCCTGTTAGGGTGAAGGAGATGGAGGTGGCAAGAATAAGAGCTGTTCAGAATGTCTCCTAACTGGAGGCGAGAAGAGCGGAAGAAAGGAGTGAAGTTGAATAAGTAATGGTAGTTCCTTGTCAAAAAGGTAGACTTTTGTATTATCTCTGGTCCACCCCCCCCCCCAATGGAATATATATATACAGTGCCTTGCGAAAGTATTCGGCCCCCTTGAACTTTGCGACCTTTTGCCACATTTCAGGCTTCAAACATAAAGATATAAAACTGTATTTTTTTGTGAAGAATCAACAACAAGTGGGACACAATCATGAAGTGGAACGACATTTATTGGATATTTCAAACTTTTTTAACAAATCAAAAACTGAAATTGGGCGTGCAAAATTATTCAGCCCCCTTAAGTTAATACTTTGTAGCGCCACCTTTTGCTGCGATTACAGCTGTAAGTCGCTTGTGGTATGTCTCTATCAGTTTTGCACATCGAGAGACTGAAATGTTTTCCCATTCCTCCTTGCAAAACAGCTCGAGCTCAGTGAGGTTGGATGGAGAGCATTTGTGAACAGCAGTTTTCAGTTCTTTCCACAGATTCTCGATTGGATTCAGGTCTGGACTTTGACTTGGCCATTCTAACACCTGGATATGTTTATTTTTGAACCATTCCATTGTAGATTTTGCTTTATGTTTTGGATCATTGTCTTGTTGGAAGACAAATCTCCGTCCCAGTCTCAGGTCTTTTGCAGACTCCATCAGGTTTTCTTCCAGAATGGTCCTGTATTTGGCTCCATCCATCTTCCCATCAATTTTAACCATCTTCCCTGTCCCTGCTGAAGAAAAGCAGGCCCAAACCATGATGCTGCCACCACCATGTTTGACAGTGGGGATGGTGTGTTCAGCTGTGTTGCTTTTACGCCAAACATAACGTTTTGCATTGTTGCCAAAAAGTTCAATTTTGGTTTCATCTGACCAGAGCACCTTCTTCCACATGTTTGGTGTGTCTCCCAGGTGGCTTGTGGCAAACTTTAAACAACACTTTTTATGGATATCTTTAAGAAATGGCTTTCTTCTTGCCACTCATCCATAAAGGCCAGATTTGTGCAATATACGACTGATTGTTGTCCTATGGACAGAGTCTCCCACCTCAGCTGTAGATCTCTGCTGTTCATCCAGAGTGATCATGGGCCTCTTGGCTGCATCTCTGATCAGTCTTCTCCTTGTATGAGCTGAAAGTTTAGAGGGACGGCCAGGTCTTGGTAGATTTGCAGTGGTCTGATACTCCTTCCATTTCAATATTATCGCTTGCACAGTGCTCCTTGGGATGTTTAAAGCTTGGGAAATCTTTTGTATCCAAATCCGGCTTTAAACTTCTTCACAACAGTATCTCGGACCTGCCTGGTGTGTTCCTTGTTCTTCATGATGCTCTCTGCGCTTTTAACGGACCTCTGAGACTATCACAGTGCAGGTGCATTTATACGGAGACTTGATTACACACAGGTGGATTGTATTTATCATCATTAGTCATTTAGGTCAACATTGGATCATTCAGAGATCCTCACTGAACTTCTGGAGAGAGTTTGCTGCACTGAAAGTAAAGGGGCTGAATAATTTTGCACGCCCAATTTTTCAGTTTTTGATTTGTTAAAAAAGTTTGAAATATCCAATAAATGTCGTTCCACTTCATGATTGTGTCCCACTTGTTGTTGATTCTTCACAAAAAAATACAGTTTTATATCTTTATGTTTGAAGCCTGAAATGTGGCAAAAGGTCGCAAAGTTCAAGGGGGCCGAATACTTTCGCAAGGCACTGTATATATATATATTTGCTTTTGTTTCAATACCCTGTACAGTAGGTGGCAGCAATACAACAATAGGTTTAGTCTGCCATAAAACTTTAAAGAAGAAGAAGAACTCTGTTTTCCAGAGGATCACAGGCGCCCATTCTCCAAATGCCCTAATGGGTTGTTGATGTGTGTAGCAGAGGTGGGACAACGAGAAAGGATTTTCTGGAAAGCTGGCTGAAGCAGATGATGAAGTAGATTCTGAATATAATGGTGGTAGAATCAAGAAGAATTGGAACATTGTCCAAAATAAAGGAAAACTGCGAAGTAGATAACAGTGATGAGAATGTCACTTCGTATCTTGTAGGAGTATAGTTTGTAAATCAGGAGCAGCTGATCGAATTACCAATCTTGAGGAATCCATTTGAGATATCCAAATTGGTGGCGAGAGTGCTGGGTAGAGTGAAGATTGTGAGGATCACAATTTTTTTGTGTCTCTGAGGATCAGAATAAACGTGTGTTGCGTCTCACCCGATTTTACAAGTTTTAAGTGTCGTGTGTGTCTCTTAGGAACAGGGCACCCCTCAAGGGGGTTATATCTGGAGTCTCGTAGGAAGTAGATGTTTAAGAGATGAAAAATATTCCTGGAGTGATTGATGCACTTTGGATGAATCATGTGGTGAATGAAGAAAAATTAAGAGTTAATATGTTCTTTTGTTTTTTGATAGGGAGTCTCTCCCTACTCAAGTGCAGTTAGGGTATATTAACTACAGAGTCTGAGCATTTATCCCAAGTGGCGCAGCGGTCCAAGGCACTGCATCTCAGTGTCACTACAGACCCTGGTTCGACTCCATGCATTATCACAACAGCCTGATTCGATCTAGCGTCGTCGTGGTGAAGGGTTTGGGCGGGTTAGGCCGTCATTTAATAAGAATTAGTTCTTAATTGACTTGCCAGGTTAAATAAAATGTATGGATTTTCTTTTTACCTTATTTTGGTTTCAATCCGTCCAGTTGGTGGCGGCAATACACCTTGTTGGGTTGTAGTCCGCCATAAAACCCACAGAAGAACTCTGTGCGTCTCTGCTAGGAGTTCCACTGTTTGTGACCTATAAAGGTAGAACCACTTGACAAAATGTTTAGAAGAAAACTGACAGCGTTGGATTACCATAACCCCTCTGGATTTGACTGCAACGGTAGCTATAACAAAACCACGATAAACAAGCTATCTGCAAGTGAATGACGTGCACTTTCAGAGCCACCCATGGCCATGCTCAGAATATGTAGCATCTAGCTAGCTAACGTTAGTTGTTACCGTACCGTCTTTTGATGTTACTCTAGTCTAAAACATTTCGATACAGCCATGTCTGTAATATGTATGCATGTTTTGTTTATCTTAGCTGTGTTTAATAATACAACATTATTAACCTGTGAGTCTTGTTAGGTGGTCCAGGTTTTGTGCATTTGCAAAGCTAACTAGCTTTTGGGGAGCTAGCTAAACCAGATAGTTGGCTAACTAGCATAGCTAGTTTACTAACAGCAGTGCCATCGAGGCAGTGGAGACGGAGAACGCAACTAGGTAATGTTAGATAATTAGCTAACTTTAGCTAGGCTATGGGTGGCATCTGAAAGTGATACTCTCTCTCTTCCGTGTTGGTATATTACAAGTGAATTGTCTTAGGAATTTTACAGAATTTTCTTATGCGAATTTCTGCCGGGTCAAAATAAATACGAGTGCTTTATCTTTGTCCTATTACATAACACATATTATTCCCACTGGCTCCCCAGTTATAACACAGCCTATAATTTAACACAGGAAATCTATTATTACCACTATTTGTGCATCTAGTTATTGTGTCACTGTCTTCATGTTCTGCTTTGCACAGATGAGACAGAGTTCAGGAATTTCATTGTGTGGCTGGAAGACCAGAAAATCAGACACTACAAAATTGAAGACAGGGGCAACCTGAGAAATATCCCCAGCTCGGAATGGCCCAAGTCCTTTGAGCAGGTGAGCAGCAAGACTTGCTGCAGGGTCAGTCAAAGGTCTGTTCATATTACATCTGAGAAATTACAACCTGGATTATGTTCAGTAGGGCGCACTGTAACACAGTTGCGATGGAAAACGAAAATCTGTGTTTTTTTATTATTGTGCAAGTTCACGTAGTATCTCCATGTTTCATAATGGTCTCCTTTACTGAACTGGGTTCTTTTTCCACTTTATCAGCGTATCTAGGAGGATCTGTTCTCAACCCCTTCCCTAACCGTTTACATCACAGGCAAAACAATAGAGCCAGTCCAAGGCCAAATGGTGTCAAGTGTTGCAGATGGAAATCCCATGAATAGAGCAGACATGGATGTTTGTTCTACATGACATATTTCTATCTGAACATTCCAAAACGTCCTGCTGAACACGCCCCAGGATTAGTCTGTAGATCTAATCATCCTAGAATGCTGAAAGCAATCCGATTTACCGGCCTAATCACTGGTCTCCATAGCTGTGACGCTCTCTTTTTCATTGGAGAACCTCCATTGGGGTTGTGAAGTTACCATCCCGTTTTCTGTCCAGGAAGCACCCTCTCCACGAATCCTCTCGCTACCAACTGCCATTTTTAAGAAAGTGGCGAGGGGAGAACGGGATGAGGAAAGACTCTTGAGACATAGCACACGTCAGCGCTTGCATCAGAAACCTTTGTCTCCAGGCTTGAATAGTTCCCCAGTGTGATGAGTCTGGACAGTAAGGTTCCTCTGGGTAAGGCATGCTGCTCAAGGAGAAACTACAATTTTTTTTTCATGAAATGTGAATGGCGGCATTTGAAAACAATTGGTCAGCCATGTCTCACCTGAGGTGTATTCAATAGGAACCAAACGGAAGCAAACAGGGAGGGACCTACGTTCATTTGTCCAATAAATGCTTTTTTTAGTTTTACGGTGAGCGCTGATGAATACACAAGCTCTGAATTAAAGAGCTACATGGTGAGAGCTAGTAACGACACCACTCCGATGGAGTAAACCATTTTGAAGAAGATTGTATCACGGTTAAGGTCTCAGGAATCTTGTATTCAAAGTACCCTGGGTCATATTCTGTAAGGCACACTGTGACAAGTTTTCTCCCTTCTGAACATGAGCTTGATTTTCTGTTTTCTACGTAGTATCTTCAAGATGTAAACTGCCCATTCAGTGTCCAAGAGAGACAGGAGTCGGTGGACTGGTTGCTGGGTCTAGCAGTTCGGTTCGAGTATGGAGACAATGGTACTGTACCATCCATTTACTCCTTATATCTCTTGATTTATTGAAGGGACTAGCGTTATTTTCCTAGGTGTGATTCGGTATTTTGAATGTCAGCCACTAGATGGTAGCATTGTATTAAGTGGCAACTTTAACTTTGACTGCTCCACCATAAGGGTCATTTATTTGTACCTTTATTTAACTAGGCAAGTCAGTTAAGAACAAATTCTTATTTACAATGAAGGCCTAGGAACAGTGGGTTAACAGACTTGTACCTTGTCAGCTCGGGGATTCGATCTTGCAACCTTTAAGTTACTAGTCCAACGCTCTAACCACTAGGCTGCCTGCCTAGTGGTTAGAGGGATAATCTAATTGTGGTTCCACCCTCTGTTGCCATACACTGTTAGTGTCCAGGATTGTTAAATGACTGAGTTTACACACTATTAAAGCAAGTATTTTGTAATAAGTGGGGGGCATGGACTAAGTGGTCACTTTCTGGATGTTGTGTGTCCCACTGGCTCCCCAGTTGAGAAGTACAAGAACTGTCCGCCAGCCACGGCCACCAAGGCGGAGAAACCCTCGGATCCACTCATCCATCTGGACAGTGAGCTTAACCACTCTTTCATCTATTCCTCTCTCCCCTTACCCCTCTACTCATCTCTCTCATCCTCTCTTCACTCCTCCTCTGTCCCTTGTGTTTTGTGATAAAATCATCATTGCACACAGCAACCTCTCACTGCTATGGGAATGTAGAGGCTGACAGTGGTGACTATAAACATTGGATACCTCAGGCTCATGTGGTGCCTTTCACTAGCTACTCTTCTAGCATAGGCACCATTCCTTTGCTGTATGCTCATTACCTACCTGGCCTGCTTAGGCTCGACTTCCCTTGAAGATGGTTTATTCCCAGTGATTACATATGGTTATCTTTTGTTTGATTACCATGCAAAACAAGATGAGAATCAAACCAACAGGGACAGTTGTGACTCCAGCTGACATTATGAATGTCAGCAGGCCCATGCTGTATTGAAAATAAGTGTTTCAAGTTTTATTGTCACTTGCACAAATACAGTGAAATGACTAACTCTTTCACAACAATGCAGTAATCAATATCTGTAGTACTATAAAGTAAAGTAGACCACAAACGCACAAGGAATAGAAATGAGAAGAACACAAAGTAAGCTACTGAATGTACAGGGTCAGTGCGAATACCATATTCACAATGTGCAGGGATACTGGAGTGGTAGGGGTAGATATGTATAGTGTTAAGGTGACTGGGTGGGTTCCCTTCTTGCTCCGCAAGGCAACAACCCAGATTTTAAGGCTGGCGTGATGGGCCTGGCTAACATGCTGAAGATCCAGCGTCACGACGACTACCTGGTCATGCTGAAGGTGAGAACCAGCAGTCATCAAGCGGGACAAATGTACTAAGGCCCTTTTCACACTACTGAGCCAAGCTGTGCCTAGCGGTAGTGCGATGGCCTAGTTACGCACCCACCATAGTTACTGGAACCTTGCTGGAAAGGACAATGTAAAATGAAAATATCAGAGCCAGTTCGGATTGGCGCTATACTGTGAAAAGGGTGTTACTCAGTTCTTATGACCATGTTGTAAATGATGACCCTGTGCAGATTTGGTAGCAATGGTGTGGTTATTCTACTTGTCCAACAGGCTATAAGGATCCTCATCCAAGAGAGGCTGACCCCAGAAGCTATAGCCAAGGCCAGGCAGTCTAAAGAGGTGAGATACTGAGGCAGATCCACCCTCCCGCCTACACATTTAGGCCTCATCAAAATGGCAAAGGTTTTAAAACATGATCTGAAAGAATGCCCACAATATTTCAGAACTGGGTCCAAACAGGACAGGTTTTGTATTTTTTGGACCATTTGCACAAGGCAAGCACACGCAAGTGTACAAAACATCTGAGTACTGGTTTAGGATCAGTTTAGCCTTTTTTAAATCACAATGAATAAAATTATATGGACAGGGGTGGGGGCACTCCTACTCTGAGACACTTGACACAGTGGCTTGCGAAAGTATTCACACCCCTTGGCATTTTTCCAATTTTGTTGCCTTACAACCTGAAATTGATTTTTTTTGTGTGTGTATCATTTGATTTACATAACATGCCTACCACTGAAGATGCAAAATAAAACATTGTGAAACAAACAAAAAAGACAAACTGAAATTGAGCATGCAAAAATATTCACCCCCCCAAAGTCAATACTTTGTAGAGCCATCTTTTGCAGCAATTAAAGCTGCCAGTCTCTTGGGGTATGTCTCTATAATCTTGTCACTTCTAGCCACTGGGATTCTTTGCCCATTCTTCAAGGCAAAACTGCTCCAGCTCCTTCAAGTTGGATGGGTTCCGCTGGTGTACAGCAATCTTTAAGTCGTACCACAGATTCTCAATTGGATTGAGGTCTGGGCTTTGACGAGGCCATTCGAAGACATTTAAATGTTTCCCCTTAAACCACTCGAGTGTTGCTTTAGCAGTATGCTTAGGATCATTGTCCTGCTGGAAGGTGAACCTCCATCCCAGTCTCAAATCTGGAAGACTGTAACAGGTTTCTTCCAAGAATTTCCCTGTATTTAGCGCCATCCATCATTCCTTCAATTCTGACAATTTTTCCAGTCCCTGCCGATGGGGGGAAAAACATTGAACATGAAGTTCTCGGGGTGATGAGGTGTTGGGTTTCCTTGATGGCCAAAAAGAGTACCTTCCATATGTTTGGGGAGTCTCCCACCTGCCTTTTGGTGAACACCAAATGTGTTTGCTTGTTTTTTTTCTTTAAGCAATGGCTTTTTTCTGGCCACTCTGTGGCCCAGCACTGTGGAGTGTACAGTTTAATGTGTACAGTTTAATGACAGATACTCCAATCTCCGCTGTGGAGCTTTGTAGCTCCTTTAGGGTTATCTTTGGTCTCTTTGTTGCCTCTGATTTAATGCCCTCCTTGCCCGGTCTGTGAGTTTTGGTGGGTGGCCCTCTCTTGTTAGGTTTGTGGTGCCATATTCTTTCCATTTATTTTTTAAAATAATGGATTTAATGGTGCTCTGTGGAATGTTCAAAGTTTCTGATTTTTTTGTATAACCCAACCCTGATCCGTACTTCTCCACAACTTTGTCCCTGATCTGTTTGGAGAGCTCCTTGGTCTTCATGGTGCTGCTTGCTTGGTGGTGCCCCTTGCTTAGTGGCGTTGCAGACTCTGGGGCCTTTCAGAACAGGTGTGTGTATGTAATGAGATTGTGATAGGTCATGTGATATTTAGATTACACACAGGTGGACTTTATTTAACTATGTGACTTCTGAAGGTATTTGGTTGCACCATATCTTATTTAGGTGCTTCATAGCAAAGGGGGTGAAAACATATGCACCCACCACTTTTCAGTTTTATTTTATTTTTTAGATTTTTTTTTAAACAAGTTTTTTCATTTCACTTCACCAATTTGACTTTTTTGTGTATGTCCATTATATGAAATCCAAATAAAAATCAATTTAAATTGCAGGTTGTAATGCAACAAAATAGGAATAACGCCAAGGGGGATGAATACTTTTGCAAGGCACTGTACATAGATCCTCAGTGTGATGGGTAAGGCCTGTGTGCAGTGGTCTGGAAGTCATCTCCGTGGCTATGCTATTTTAAGAGGACGGCTGTATATTGGCACTTCCTGTGTCCCCTAATTGCTGTGATGTCTCTTCCTGTTTTTGCCTCAAGGGTCTCCCCGTGGCCTTGGACAAACACATCCTCGGCTTTGATACTGGAGGTGAGTGCTCGCAGTCGAGTATTTTAAGTAATGCACACGGACACATTTCAAACTGCAGTGTATTATCCTCAAAGGGACTAGTCCCTAAATGACATTTTGAAGTGCTTCTGTAACTGCAAATGCTTACGATGTCAATTCCATGTTGTGCCCAAGACGATTATTATAATAAGTCTCTACACATTTTTATTTGACAATTATAAAACGCAATACAAACATGAGGATACAATGCATTTAAGTAAAAAACGTATTTCCATTGTGGTCCTCTTCAAACATGTTACACAATCACAGCCAAAAGCTGAATTGCAGTAAATATCACATGGCCCAAATAATTAAATACTGCAAAGAACAAAACATAACACATTTGAATAGTCCTCCAGATAAGTGGTTGCTCTCCTTGGGAATAGCTTGCAGAACTAGCCAGCCAGCTTTCTTCATTGTCCAAACCACGTTGGTTGCGACCACTTGGGAGTAGCCTGGCTCCGCCTTGCAAATCTTTCCACTGCTTAGCCACCCTCGCTGAGTTGAATCGCATCCCGTACCTCCTCAGTCCGAGTAATCTCCAGTGGTGTTCTCCAGGCTGAATTGTCTCCCAGTCCCAATGTAGCAGGCTTCCATTACAGCGACACGATTCAACAGTCTGTCCAAGCTGTCCGACACCTCGAGGACATCCCCGGCATGAGCTCCCCAAATCAAAACTGCATTGACAAAGCTAGCTGTAAAGCAAGCTAGCAGTGCAATCAATCTAATAATCGATTTATTATTGAAAATAGGATTTCAGATCACGAGATGTGTGATCGCTATCTTCCTAAAACAACATAATAAAATTAACAATACATTTGCAGGAGCTAACAGCCCAGCTAGGCTGTCCCCTAGGGCACCATGGCAAACCCGTTCTGTCCTATTGATATGATTGACAGAATAGTAATGGAATTTATCTTGACTACTGTTGATGTAGGATTGCTAGGGCCATCACATAGTCGAGATCTGATCCAGATCTGTTGGAGATGCATCCGGGCAAAGAAAACGACATGGAATGTGTCAGTGGAGACGAGTGACATTTTCCTGTGAACCACTGTTTGAAGTGGCCTGTCGTGTCAACATAAGCAAGCTGTGTCAGTGCAGGAGTTGTACGTACTTGCCGAGAGGTGTGTACAATACCGTTCAAAAGGTCTGGATCACTTAGAAATGTCCTTGTTTTTGAAAGTAATGCTCTTTTATTTTTTGGGGGTTCCATTAAAAGATCAAATTGATCAGAAATAAAGTATAGACATTCTTTCAAAGATAATTTGTAAAAATCAAAATATCGTCATTGTAAAGGCTTTAAACACTGTTTCCTATGCTTGTTCAATGAACCATAAACAATTAATGAACATGCACCTGTGGAACGGTCGTTCAGACACTAACAGTTTACAGATGGTGGTCATTTATGAAAACTTAGGACACTAAAGAGGCCTTTCTACTGACTCTGAAAAACACCAAAAGAAAGATACCCAGGGTCCCTGCTCATCTGTGTGAATGTGCCATTCGTCATGCTGCAAGGAGGCACGAGGACAGCAGATGTGGCCAGGGCAATAAATGAATTGCAATGTCCGTACTGTGAGACGCCTAAGACAGAGCTACAGGGAGACAGGGTGGACAGCTGATCGTCCTCGCATAACACCTGCACAGGATCGGTACATCGAACATCACACCTGCGGGACAGGTACAGGATGGCAACAACTGCCCGAGTTACACCAGGAATGCACAATCCCTCCATCAGTGCTGAGAGAGGCTGGACTAAGGGCTTGTAGGCCTGTTGTAAGGCAGGCCCTAACCAGACATCACCGGCAACAACGTCATCTACAGGCACAAACCCACCGTTGCTGGACCAAACAGGACTGGCAAAAAGTGCTCTTCACTGACGAGTCGCGGTTTTCTCACCAGGGGTGATGGTCAGATTTGCGTTTATTGTCGAAGGAATGAGCGCTACACCGAGGCCTGTACTCTGGAGCGGGTTCGATTTTTGGAGGTGGAGGTTCTGTCATGGTCTGGGGCAGTGTGTCACTGCATCATTGGACTGTGCCTGCAATGACGACAAGCTATCTCAACGCTGTGCGTTACAGGGAAGACATCCTCCTCCCTCGTGGTACCCTTCCTGTAGGCTCATCCTGACATGACCCTCCAGCATGACAATGCCACCAGCTATACTGCTCGTTCTGTGTGTGATTTCATGCAAGACCGGAATGTCAGTGTTCTGCCATGGCCAGGGAAGAGCCCAGATCTCAATCCCATTGGGCACGTCTGGGACCTGTTGGGTTGGAGGGTGAGGGCTAGGGCCATTCCCCCCCAGAAATGTATGAACTTGCAGGTGCCTTGGTGGAAGAGTGGGGTAACATGAGGAGGAGATGCACTGCAGTACTTAATGCAGCTGATGGCCACATCAGATACTGACTTACTTTTGACCCCCCCCCCCTTTGTTCAGGGACACATTCCATTTCTGTTAGTCACATCTCTGTGGAACTTGCTCAGTTTGTCTGTTGTTGAATTTTATGTTCATACAAATATTGACACACAAATGCAGTTGACAGTGAGGATGTTTCTTGTTTTTGCTGAGTTTATATTTCCTGAATGGATTATCTACACATCAGTCCGGTGTTTCAATGGCACGTTGTGTTAGCTAATCCAAGTTTATCATTTTAAAAAGACTAATTGATCATGACAGAACCCTTTTCCAATTACGTTAGCACCGCTGAAAACTGGTGACTAAAGAAATAAAACTGTCTTTCTTTAGACTAGTTGAGTATCTGGAGCATCAGCATTTGTGGGTTTGATTACAGGCTCAAAATGGCCAGAAACAACTTTTTAACTAACACAACCTGCCATTGGGAAACAGGAGTGATGGTTGCTGATAAATGTAGATATTCCATTAAAAAAAAATCTGCTTTTTCCAGCTACAATAGTAATTCACAACATGAACCTACACTGTATTTCTGATCAATTTGATGGACTAAAAATATGCTTTTCTTTCAAAAACAAGGACATTTCTAAGTGACCCCAAGCTTTTGAATGGTAGTGTATGTATGGAAGTTTAATTTTTTTCGGGTCACTACAAATGGCTTCTTTTTTTTTTTACACAGCATTTAGAACCTAGGGAAAACAAAAGCATGATTGCATGCATCCTTAATCCTGTCAACGTGTTCCTACAGTCATACAAGAATTCAACTGTGACCTTGATCATTGACTGAGCATAATCTCATGTCCTGGAACACGGCCTCCAAACGGTGTGCTGCTCCTTTCTCTGCAGACGCTACCCTGAACGAGGCGGCTCAGATCCTGCGCCTGCTCCACATTGAGGAGCTGCGAGACCTGCAGACCCGGATCAACGAGGCTATCGTAGCTGTCCAGGCCATCATCGCAGACCCCAAGACAGACCACCGCCTGGGCAAGGTCGGCAGATGACCTGGCCTGCCTGAACCCTTGACCTCTGCCCTATAACTCCCAACACACGCAGTCTGTGGAAAAGCAGTACCAGTCACACAAACTATACATGGTCCCAGGACCCTGTTCTTATTCTATTTTCGCCTCCCCCTTTTTGATAAGGAGCCGGGAGGACTGGAATTAAATTGTCTTGTTTTGGAGGGGGGAGCCTTTTTTTTTAAATATGAAAATTAATGATTTTTAGATTTTTTTTTAATAAGAAATGGTAAGTTCTCAGATTCTTTGCTGAAATGACCCATTTCTGTTTAAGTCCTGAATCACATTTTATTGTTATAAATATCACATCTTATAAAAAAGGATTTTAAAAAAAAATATGGTAAAACATATGTGAGAAGACAATTCTTATTAGTTCACAGAATACTCATACTGCATTGCTGTGTGTTCATTCAATACACATTGACAGTTATAACAGGACTTGTGGCTCAAAGATCTTATTTTAAAGCTATTTTCTTTGGCGTTCTTTAAAAAGTCACATACAAAAATACAGTAGAAAGTAAGAAATGAGGTATAAAACAAATGTACAAAACTTTTTTTGCGGGGAGGGGGGGGTTGTCGCAGTTGGTGTTTTGTAAATTTGCTGTGGTTGGTGGAATACTTGCTCCATCGCGAGTCTTCTTTCGCCGCCTCTGTAGCAGTGTATGACGAAAGGGTTCTCACGGGCAAGCCTGCCAAAATAGCACCATAAACACGATTGTCTCTATCATTGTCTCCCTGCAACAGATGACAACCACATTAGGGCCACAGGAAGGATAGCAGACATCTTTGATGGCTACCCCACACTCAGCTAAAAAAAAAAAAACTAACGTCAGTCACAGAACAAACATTACTTTCCAAACTTGTCATTTAAAAAAAAAATCTCCATAAATACCCCTCTTTGTACATTTCAAGAGTGCTCCCAACAAACGCAAGACTGTCATCTCATAGGGCTCTTGCCGCTAGATTTCTATGGCTTTGAAGTGCTTTGATGTCTAAGCGAGGACCGGTCAAATTTCGTCACCTAGGTCTGAAGTACAGTGATTTGGCAGCAGGTGCCTTCTACCCACCCCCTGAGGAACTTCCGAGTTGACAGGTTCTGTTTCGTCATTTTACAGTCTTTTATTTTTTTTTGCAGGTGTCCGCTCTGATACTGTCACATAATAACTAAGCTTGTGAAAAAGCAGGGAGCCTTAACACTGGGGACCATACTTCATCTGCAGAGTTGCAAAAATATAAGAATTTCAGGCTACATAGACAGCTTTTATCTTACCTGACACCCAAAAAGGCATAAGCCATACAGTACAATTCAAGTGGAACAGTTCATCTGATTTATTTCCACCAGATGTGTAAAACCACTGACAACAGTGAATGCTATTGCTGGTGTTCCATATTGTTTTGCAGGCGCTGCACAGATTATCAGATTTCAATTTAGAGGAAAGTGTCTTATCAATTCATATGATATAGCAATCTTCTGAGATGCACAAGCACCACTGCAAAACAGACAACCTGGAACATCACCAATAACATGAGTCAAGATTTGTGTGTGAGCCCACATAATTATGTTTCTGTAGCATGAGGCAGCTTGATATAAAAGTTGACCACATGGACTGGACGCTATAAAGATGTACACTGTTACCTTATAGACAGTGGGTGGTAGCTATGGTGACGCCGTACAGGTGAGACCTCTGGTCAGGTAGGTACTCGTCTGTGAACTGGCTGCTGTCCCGACTCAGAGCAATGACTCCGTCCCTACAAACACCACAGAAAAACAAATGCATATTCAAGTTTGAACAAAGTGCCCTAATGAAGAGCTGTGATGAGAGCTAGATTCCATCCGTGGTACTGAAGTTTGGCATTACAGTATGATTTAAATTTAAAGGCAATGTTTCAACATTTTGCGGGACTGCATTCACGGTAAATGCTTGTCAGCTCAACTTGAAATGACTTTTACATTTGAATCACGCAATTTGTAACACTGAAGCAATACAAATTGAATCGAGCCCTAACTGTTTCTCCCTGGCTTTAACATCAATACCCTCTCTGTTCAAGACAACAGCTAATGATGAACATTACTAGATACTTTCATTCAATGCGCTTGCTTGGACCTTATTGGTCTTTTGTGTTTTGGTACACTATTTTTTTAAATGTAAATTGTATTCGCAATTCAGCTGGTTGCTGCCAGTTGTGCAATGTGTTGTTGAAGATTGTTTTTTTTTAAAAACCACTCATACCATTACACTGAACCTAAAAATAACACTACTTTAAACATTACTTACAGGGTTTGCATGCAACCATTGCACCCATCGACCTCCATCAAAGCACAGCTTTAAGTATTTGACATAACTACGACTATTTAAACCCAGATATGTTCCTCTCTTACCTCCTCCAGTCTGTGAAATAGAAGTGGTTGGCATAGAACACCATGCTGAATGGGTAGTTCAGGTTGCTGTGGATCACCCTTCTACCCGTCCCATCGGACGCAATGCACTCCAGGCGCTTGGTCCCTGTGAGAGGGAAAGAGGGGAGGACACAGAAAAGATAAGAGATTGGGGATGGTAAGGGAGAGATTTTATAGGTTTCATCAGGTTGATAACAGTATAAGCCCCTTTCATAGTATACAGTCTGTATGCATCTGAACTGTGAATCACCTCTGACTCTGCTCCAAAACAGCTTGGCCCCATCCCCACTAACTCGAGAAATGTCCATTATTCAATCTCCCCCCAAATGTTGTGACAATGCAGAGGGCTCTGCATAGCTCCGCATTGACAAGATTGCTTGAGGGTAGGTGGGCGTTGGACCGTGGGAAGTCATGTATAAACACAAACTCACTTCCTTGAGAACAGCTCTGTTCTGCTCCGCGAAGCCCAAGAAGTATGAATGCCCTGACTTCCCGCAGAGGCCTCATAGCAGTAAATGCTGTACGGCCAATACAGAGGCAGATTGACCATAAATCGGCTTTCACATGCTGACCAAACTGGCTCCAGCTGTGAGTCTGCTGATTTTGTCTATCCCCACCAGACGAGTTCATGACAAGCAGGTTAAAATACCAAAATCAACTGTAACAACTATCAGTGGTGTATTGCTATCTGGTTTAAACGTCACAAACGTTTTGAATAGGCTGTATTGCAGCAATTAGGCAACCAAGAAAGGTTAGTGCGTCCCCAACAAATGACAGCAATAGGCTAATGATATTTATTTTACAACTGGTTTACTTATAATCCATTTTAAACTGAGCACACAATTAAAAAGACAGATCAAACTTAATTTAGCCAACAAAAATGTCTCAATACAATGAAACAAAACACGCTGCATATATTCATAAATATGCCTACAATGACATGCAGTAATAATAATGACAAAATACTGTAAATACGAAAAAATTAATTACGTTCTAAAATTGCATCCTACCTGAATAGCGAGTTGCATGTGCCTGCATTTGGCCGCGCCAACGTTCTTTCCATCTTTGTTCAATACAATATTAATACTTGTCCAAATTTCACTATAGGCACTCTAACTTTTTTGTTTTACTTCTTTCTTTACTTTTTGATTAAAAAGGCCTCAATCTTCGCAATCAATAGTAGCCCAAGACTCCTCACTATCGCTTTCCTCAGCAGCATGCATGTAACGCCTTGATCACACCAACCGTGTCAGTACATTTGGGTACACCAGAAGTACATACATTTCCAATGGAACACTGCAAGCCAGCAGTGCATTCTGTGTGGTGCATACGTTTGATTTATAGAGCATCAAACTGTATGCATAGACAGGTTGAACAGAAATGGTAGCAGAAGGTGAATGTTGAACTTTTGATGCACGCATATCCAGATGATGCTGCATAATATTTTGCGCAAACTGAGCTGTGGGTGTGATCGACGCGTAAGGCAGCAGGAAAGGAGTGAGAGAATGGTGCTGAAGCTTCAAATCGGGACATGTAATTTAGCCAGCTTGCTGTTGCTAGCTAATTTGTCCTGGGAGATAAACATTGGGTTGTTATTTTACATGTTTACAGGTTCTTTTTTGGGGGGGGAATTATCTTTGTAGAATTTGGACCCATTTTGAGTAATACAAAATCTTGTGTTCTCTACTCCGACAATTAATCCACAGATAAAAATGGAAAACATAGTTATTTGATTAATCTCTCCTCCATAATATTCTACAAAAAAAAAGTGATATTCTGAAATAGAGATTTCAGAATATCACTTTTTTTTGTAGAATATTACAGCTGTTATTCCATGTGTTCTAAATGTGAGCACTTGAGGCAGCATAGGCTACTAAGCACAGACTAATAACATAATACAACGTATTAGTGTTTTGTATGTTTTAAAGATCTGTCTTAATTAAATAATAATTAATTTCTTTGTGACGTGTATAACACTTGAATTGTGGTGTTTTTGTGGTTTATCGTTTTTACATATAGCCTACATTTTTTTCATATTCTAATAGTAGGCCTACCTAAAACTTTCATAAACACAACCAAATTAATTTTATTTTGCAATAGCATATAGGAAATGTATTTGTTATTAGCAACAATACCATCTCAGTAGTCTATTACACTTCTTATTAAGCATTGTGAAATAATTTACAATTACTTTATAAAATGATTACAAATGTTTTTATTGCGCGACCAAATCATGGGCTGGTGCCACCAGGTTAAAACGTCTGGAGCCCTGCCCTCCTGAGTGGTGCAGCGGTCTAAGGCACTGCATCTCTGTGCAAGAGGCGTCACTAGAGTCCCTGGTTCAAATCCAGCCTGTATCACATCCGGCTCTGATTGGGAGTCCCAAAGGGCGGTGCACAATTGGCCCAGCGTTGTCCGGGGTAGGCCGTCATTCTAAATAAGCATTTGTTCTTAACTGACTTGCCTAGTTAAAAAAATCTAAAATAAATAAAAATCATGATCCAAGATCAGTTTAGCATTTTTCCCCCTCTTTATGAGAGTGAGGATTTGGGAAAGTAAGATGGTTCTAGTTATATGCCTTAGGTGTGGTTCTATAAGCGCCAAGCTCCTAGAGGAGGCACGGGACTCTTACCTGCATCCGCCCAGCACACCTGTCTCGTGGCTGTGTCAAAGGTCAAGGCGTTGGGCAGGCCAATCCCGTCCTTCACCAGCACCTTCCTGCTGTGGCCATCCACTGAGGATCTCTCAATTTTCGGGGCCTCCCTGTTCCAGTCAGTCCAGTACAGGGTCCTAGAGAGACAACACACAGTTAGAAAGCACTTAGAAAGGGCAATTATGGTGGTGTGGATGGTGGCTCATTTGGTTCATAAATGGTGTGTGCAAGGGTAACTGGTGGGATCGAACCCAGGTCACCCGCTCTCCAACCCAAGTCTTAACTTCTTCTAGATCTGAGGGGGCATTTGGGGTTACAAGTCTCACGGGAAGGAGTGTTTACAAATCAATTCCGCTACACCAAGGTTGTGGGTTCAATTCCAGCACACACTGAATATGAAACCAGATAGGTACAGTGGGGCAAAAAAGTATTTAGTCAGCCACCAATTGTGCAAGTTCTCCCACTTAAAAAGATGAGAGAGGCCTGTAATTTACATCATAGGTACACTTCAACTATTGACAGACAAAATTAGAAAAATAAATCCAGAAAATCACATTGTAGGATTTTTTATGAATTTATGTGCAAATTATGGTGGAAAATAAGTATTTGGTCACCTACAAACAAAGATTTCTGGCTCTCACAGACCTGTAACGTCTTCTTTAAGAGGCTCCTCTGTCCTCCACTTGTTACCTGTATTAATGGCACCTGTTTGAAATTGTTATCAGTATAAAAGACACCTGTCCACAACCTCAAACAGTCACACTCCAAACACCACTATGGCCAAGACCAAAAAGCTGTCAAAAGACACCAGAAACAAAATTGTAGACCTGCACCAGGCTGGGAAGACTGAATCTGCAATAGGTAAGCAACTTGGTTTGAAGAAATCAACTGTGGGAGCAATTATTAGGAAATGGAAGACATACAAGACCACTGATAATCTCCCTCAATCTGGGGCTCCACGCAAGATCTCACCCCGTGGGGTCAAAATGATCACAAGAACTGTGAGAAAAAATCCCAGAACCACACGGGGGGACCTAGTGAATGACCTGCAGAGAGCTGGGTTCAAAGTAACAAATCCTACCATCAGTAACACACTACGCCGCCAGGGACTCAAATCCTGCAGTGCCAGACATGTCCCCCTGCTTAAGCCAGTACATGTCCAGGCCCGTCTGAAGTTTGCTAGAGAGCATTTGAATGATCCAGAAGAAGATTGGGAGAATGTCATATGGTCAGATGAAACCAAAATATAACTTTTTGGTAAAAACTCAACTCGTCGTGTTTGGAGAACAAAGAATGCTGAGTTGCATCCAAATAACACTACTTACTGTGAAGCATGGGGGTGGAAACATCATGCTTTGGGGCTGTTTTTCTGCAAAGGGACCAGGACGACTGATCCGTGTAAAGGAAAGAATGAACGGGGCCATGTATTGTGAGATTTTGAGTGAAAACCTCCTTCCAACAGCAAGGGCATTGAAGATGAAACGTGGCTGGGTCTTTTAGCATGACAATGATCCCAAACACACCGCTCGGGCAACGAAGGAGTGGCTTCGTAAGAAGCATTTCAAGGTCCTGGAGGGGCCTAGCCAGTCTCCAGATCTCAACCCCATAGAAAATCTTTGGAGGGAGTTGAAAGTCCGTGTTGCCCAGCAACAGCCCCAAAAACATCACTGCTCTAGAGGAGATCTGCATGGAGGAATGGGCCAAAATACCAGCAACAGTGTGTGAAAAACTTGTGAAGACTTACAGAAAATGTTTGATCTCTGTCAAAGTATTGAGATAAACTTTTGTTATTGACCAAATACTTATTTTCCACCATAATTTGCAAATAAATTCATAAAAAATCCTACAATGTGATTTTCTGGATTTTTTTTCTCATTTTTTCTTTCATATTTGAAGTGTACCTATTATGAAAATTACAGGCCTCTCATCTTTTTAACTGGGAGAACTTGCACAATTGGTGGCTGACTAAATACTTTTTTGCCCCACTGTATATACAGTGCCTTCAGAAAGTTCACACCCTTTGACTTTTTCCACATTTTGCTTAATTACAGCCTGAATTTTTTATTGATTAAGTTGAGATTGTGTGTCATTGGACTACACACAATACCCCATAATGTCAAAGTGGAATTATGTTTTTAGAAATGTTTACAAATTAATAATAATAAGCGGAAATGTAATGAGTCAAAAAGTATTCAACCCCTTTGTTATGGCAAGCCTACATAAGTTCAGGAGTAAAAATGTGCTTAAGTCACTTAAGTTATCTTGGCAAAGGAGAAATGCTCACTAACAAAAATGTGCAAAAATTGTGCACAATATTTGAGAGAAATAAGCTTTTTCTGTGTATGGAAAAATTTGTGGATATTTTATTTTGGCTCATGAAACATGGGACCGACATGTGGCGTTTATATTTTTGTTCAGTATAAATAATAAAAGAAGAACGCTTGAGTTACTCCAGAGCGAACATTGTATTTGGGAAAAGGCCAGGTCTTTGGACGTGACTTCAGTGTAATTTTGCTTCTCATGATTGGGCTTCATGATTAACCATGTGCTTTTTGATTCCTGAGGCTGGACAGACATGTGCACCCACTCACAGCCAATTCCTCTACCAGATATAAACCCAAATTGAATGTATGGCAAACATTTAAAAAAACACACACGCAAACACACGCATACATTTTGCCGAAACAAACACACAAGCCTATATCCTAAATACACATACACAAAACCCATTTCTCACTCACTCACACACTCACACACAGTACACACACACTCGTGCACTTGTAGCTGTGCTGATTGCTGATCTTGTGGGCCGAGCAGAGCGGGCCAGGAGTTCCTCCAGATGTGGAGTGGGGCTTAGATAGACAGACAGGCTCAGAATGTGTGGTTCCTTAGAGGGAGGGGGAGAGAGAGAGGGGGAAGGAGAGAGTGGTTGCTTTGGCAATTAGTAAGTAAGTAAGCCTTGTACGAGCCAGAAAGGCTCTTGCCCTATGGACCAATCTCCTGTTTTCCTCCTGTCAGTTTCGCAATACAACTATGTACTATACCAAAAGTATGTGGATACCTGCTCTTCGAACATCTCATTCCAAAATCATGGGCTTTAATAACATGGAGTTGATTCCCCATTTGCTCCACTCTTCTGAAAAGGCTTTCAACTAAATGTTGGAACATTGCTGCGGGGACTTGCTTCCATTCAGCCAAAAGAGTATTAGTGAGGTCGGGCACTGATGTGGGGCAATTAGGCCTGGCTCACAGTTGGCATTCCAATTCATCCCAAAGGTGTTCGATGCGGCTGAGGTCAGGGCTCTCTGCAGGCCAGTCAAGTTCTTCCACGCCAATCTCGATAAACCACTTCTTATGGACCTCACTTTGTGCACGGTGGCATTGTCATGCTGAAATAGGAAAGGACCTTCCCCAAACTGTTGCCACAAAATTGGAACCACAGAATCGTCTAGAATGTCATTGTATGCTGTAACGTTAAGATTTCCCTTCACTGGAACTAACTCCAATGGCGGAGAGTTTTACACCACTCCAGCCGACACTTGGCATTGCGCATGGTGATCTTAGGCTTGTGTGCGGCTGCTCGGCCATGGAAACCCATTTCATAATGCTCCTGGCGAACAGTTATTGTGCTAACGTTGCTTTCAAAGACAGCCTGGAACTCGGTAGTGAACGTTGCAACCGAGGACAGACGATTTTTACGTGCTACGCGCTTTAGCATTCGACTGTCCCGTTCTGTGAGCTTGTGTGGGCTACCACTTCGTGGCTGAGCCATTATTGCTCCTAGACATTTACTCTTCACAATAATAGTACTTATAGTTGACTGTGGCAGCTCTATCAGGGCAGAAATTTGACGAACTGACTTGTTGGAAAGGTGGCATCCTAGGACGGAGCCATGTTGAAAGGCACTGAGCTCTTCAGTAAGGCCATTCTAGTGCCAATATTTGTCTATGGAGATTGTTGGCTGTGTGCTCAATTTTATACACCTGTAAACAACAGGCGTGATTGAAATCGTCGAATCCACTAAGGGGTGTCCACATACTTCTGTATATATAGTGTATACTTTCGTCATGCTAATAAAGCATTTAGAATTGAATTGCGATAGAGAAAGAAAGAGATTGGGAGAGACAGGGACAGTTTAGATATCTTGATTTTTCCCTTCAGTTCCTATCTCAACTAATTTATCTACCTCCCTCTCTATTTCCCTGTTTCTGTCTCTGCTTCAATCTGTCTCTTTCTATCCCTCTTTTGCCTTCTCCTTCATCAGTTGTCTCCATCCGCTGTCAACCTCAGGGTAGGTCCCCAATGGCACCTTATTCCCTATACACTGAGTGTACAAAACATTAAGGATACCTGTTCTTTCCATGACATAAACTGACCAGGTGAATTCAGGTGAAAGCTATGATCCCTTATTGATGTCACTTGTTAAATCCACTTCAAATCAGTGTAGATGAAGGGGTGGATACAGGTTAAAGAAGGATATTTACGCCTCGAGACAATTGAGACATGGATTGTGTATGTGTGCCATTCAGAAGGTGAATGGGCAAGACAAAAGATTGAAGTACCTTTGAACAGGGTATGAGAATAGGTGCGAGGCTCACCGGTTTGTGTCAAGAACCGCAACGTTGCTGGGTTTTTCACGCTCAACAGTTTCCCATGTGTATCAAGAATGGTCCACCACCCAAAGGACATCCAGACTATTGACACAACTGTGGGAAGATTTCGAGTCAACATCGGCCAGCATCCCTGTGGAACACTTTCGACACCTTGTAGAGTCCATGCCCTAATGAATTGAAGCATTTCTGAGTGCAAAAGGGGGGTATACACTGAGTATACCTAATATCTGGAGCCCTATGGAACCTGGTCAAAAGTAGTACACTATATGGGAAATAGGGTGCCATTTGGGACGTAGCCCCAGCCTTCTTCTGTCCCCCCCCCCCCCCCCATGACTGTTGATGTGCAGAGAGTGTATTGTTAGTAAGCACATCACAGGAAGACAGCCGGGCCACAGGAAACTAAGCCTAATTAACGTGGCTATTAATTAAAGGAGAAGGGAAATGCCCCGACTCAAATGAAACACACACATGCTGATGCAAAAGCATACCTACACACACACACACACACACACACACACACACACACACACACACACACACACACACACACACACACACACACACACACACAATCATAGATGTCAACAACAAAAATCACACACTAAGGTAAAGACATACACTCACTTAAAGGCACACACATGCACACAACCTGGATCTGACAGGGTAGGGTAGCCTGCTCCTAAGGGACCACCTGAAGTACAATTCTTGCCTCAGAAGAGATATCTTAGTGAGGCTGGGTTTTGGAGCTGATGAGGTCAGAGTGAGATTACCCAGAAAAACCTGTGAGCCTTGACCTTAGGTTCTCCCGAGGCCGTCCTTGTCTCACTAACGTGAGTCAGTGTCCCAAATTGCTCCCTATTCCCTACATAGTGCACTACTTTTCACAAGGACCCTAAACAACAGTAGTGCAATATATAGAGAATAGGGTGCCATTTGGGATGCAAACTTAGATTAGTGTGGTAGTTAGAAACAATCCACCTCCAGTTCTGCTTTGATTTCTTCCAGTCACCCTAGCTCGTCAAACGCCTTTCCACGGAACAGTTTATGACTTTCGGGAAAGTCTCCTTTTGGTCAGAGATGTTGTGAAAGCAGTGGCGCAGTAACTGAACTCGGAACATAAGACAGCCATGGCCGATAGTCACGCCTATGTAGAAAACCAACCGGTACATTTACTGTATGTTCTCAAAAAGTTATGTTTTATTCTAGAGCAAAAAAGTGAGAATAGTAGATGTGCTGACTTGACTAATATAGTGTAACACCTAAACTATTGGGAGCGCACATTAATGTGCAAGTACGCTTTCTTTATTACATTAGGTATTTATGTGTTAATGTACACACCACTGTGAGAGATTTTGACATGACCCACTTTAAACCTCAACCTTACCCAGTGGAAGAGTCCACTATGATAGCACGGGGGTTGACCATGTCAGTGTCAAAGAGAGTCTGTCTCCCGCTGCCGTCCAGGTTAGCACGTTCGATCTTGTCCGGCGTGCTATCCACCCAGAACATGGCTCTGCGCACCACGTCCACCGCCAAGCCCTCTGGACTGGTTAGACCTACGGACAATGGACAGTCATAAAGGTTATTCAGTTGAACATACTGTAGTAAATACCTGAAATATAAGAAATTTCAAAATAGGCTACTAAAGCATGATTTTGGCCACATAGCATCATTAGCCTTAAAAAAATATGTTTGGGATTGTTTTAAATCGCATTACCTACAGTCAGAAGGAAAGGCAGCGTGCACAATTTAGACAGTGAGCGAGCGCAGCAAATACAGCAAATATCATTGTTGGTTCAGTGCCTCTTAAAAGTTCTGTTTTTGGACAATCATTTCTTCCTCTAGCTGGACGTATTCTATTTGTGTCTCCCCTTCTCATAGGAAAGGTAGACGCTTTTATTGATCTCTCTCATTTTTCATGTTAAAAAAAGATTCTGCTTATGTCTCCAGTCATACAAAGTAGAATTGCATGAAACGTGTTTTTCCCGTGCAATGAAAGAAGAAACATATCTGATACAGCCTATAGCCCAGGCCTCTACGCTATACGCAGCCATGCATTGAACAGTCTTTTTTCCGAACAGTGATTGAGTTATATTATTAGCCTAAATAATAATGTAAAATGTTCGGTGCCACATTTTCATAATGGCAACCCTGGTGTAAGTGTACCTGTGTTGATGAGAGTCTCAGGCTCGGCCCCAGGCTCCAGTCTTGCTCTGTTGATGGTCCTGCCTGCCAGGTCGGTCCAGTACACCTTCTTCTCCCTGCAGTCATAGTCGATGCCCACCACAATGGAGCCCTGTGGAGAGACACATACATTTTACACTTACTGTCTACCAGTTCAACACAGGTTGTACCTTAGCCACGATCAGAACACGTGACACAAAACTATATGGATCTACAAATACAGTGGTGAGTGCCGTGAACTTCACACAATGCCTAGAAAGAACACTAAGAAATTGTGAATGGTTGACATACAATGAGATATTCCTAGCTGTTCAATAGTACAAACTCTACATTAAGCTCTTGTAAGGACTAGCATGGAGTAGCCTAGTATTCTTCCTTACATGCAGAGCCAATAGTGTAGAGGAGCGCTCCGAGTCCATGAGTGTGCCATTGAGAGGCAGTGCCCCAATCTGCTGTCCCTGGGCATACAGGAGGGAGGTGCCTGAGGGGGGCGGGGTCACATCAGGGCGAGGCAGAGGGTGCATGGTGGGAGGGGCTACAGTGGGGACACCTGTAGAGGGTGGGTGAGAAGAAGGAAGAAAGTCTGGATAAAACACTGACAGATATACTGTATTAGACGTTAATGAACCTACCTGTGTAGATAACTAATTAACTAAAGGATACCTCACATTATCATAATTCAAATGTTCCTCCCAAACCTCAAGTTAACATCAACAAATGTTTATACAGTTTAAGATACATGTCACAGATTAGCATTCGACATTTAATCCTACAGTACAAACTTGAAAATGTGAAAAGATGACCAGCAGCGTCAGTAACGTCACTCACAGGCAGGCTTGACCACGTCGTGCGAGCGCGTCCCGGCCACCTCGCGGCCGTCCCGGTCCACACACCAACAGTAGCTGCTGTCGCCGTAGCACTGGATGGGGTTGAACTGCCCCTGGGGGTCGCACTGGGGCAGGTAGTGGTGGGGCCTGGGCAGGCCCCCGTAGTGGTCCACCAGGCTGGCCCGCCATCGCTCGCACACCGTCTCCGGCCGCTGGGTGGGGGGCACAACCGCTGAGAGAGAGGGAGAGGGGGGCAGAGGGAGATGGCACATGGGTCATATACGTACAGGGCTAGGAGAAACTCAGGTATTTTTTTCCTGAATTAATTAACTTTATTTGACTAATCCCAAATAGATGGTTTATAGATGTTCAGTAAGTGTTCAACTAACTAACTACTACAAACCCTAACCTTAACCCTTAACCTAAACTTAACCCTAACTCTTACCCTGATCTTAACCCTTTCCCTAACCTTAAACCTAACTGTAACCCTGGCAAGCAGTTGCATATCAACAGAGTTGCAGTTGATAGTTTGCTGATAGTGCGAGCATCTATGGATCATCTTTAGGGGACTAGCCAAATAAAGTGTCACTGAAAGTAATTCGTTCTGTCGTCCTGCACCAAGGGTCCCGTGTGGCTCAGTTGGGAGAGCAAGGCACTTGCAACCCCATGGTTGTGGATTCGATTCCCACGGGGGACCAGTACGAAAAAATCCTGACAATGTATGAACTCACTACTACTCAATGACTAAAATGTCAATTATCACATCAGGACACCAATTGATCATTGAATTATGACCAAAGCTTCAAAGTATGTGGATGGTTCGTACACTCTTCTTTCGCAGGGTCCTTTCTATGACTAAGTAAGCTGTCAACACTTGCAGTGAATCTGACTGCATGCACAGTCAACAGTTCCACTTCAAAATCTAAATAAACACCCTGACAATAAAAAGCAAACTAATAAGAAAAACAGACTAAGGTTTGACGCAATGTGAGCTCTAAAGACTATGGGCTCGGTTCAATCAGATCCGCTTTAGCCAAGCATTGTTTTTTGACAGTGTGAAGGTGGGACATCTCGATTAAGATTATAGAAATCCTCATTATTTTCTTAAATTATTTTTCAATTTGAGCATAATTATTTCTATATATTCTACACTTTCTCGTTCTGAACTTCTAACGCCTGTGGCTTAGTGACAATGATCGCAAGAGCAGCTGCTCACCAACGCAGTTCCACCTCCGACACCCCAAATCATCTGCTATGTGGGTGTCTGCTATCACCAGTTAATGCTTGATCTTATTAAATCTAGGGCTACGCTTGTCCATGTATGCTGTATGACTAACCTACCTAGCTCACTTTGTGAAAAGTCAGTCTCTGAAGACGAGACAACATTATACACAACTCTGGTCAGGAATGTGCAAATAGCCAGAGTTAAGTGTTGTGCTTCATAAGTAATGCATACATTTACATTGTGAAACGCTATTATGACTCAGGTAGAAATCCCCCATTGCCTTTTTAAGGGCCGTCCAATGGCTGTGGACTCTGTGACCCTTTAGTTGTATTACGGGTAGTGGATAAGCATTCCAGCTGATAGTGATGAGAAGTGAGCTGACCCCGCAAGCGTTTACAGGTCTGGGACAGGAGAAGGTGGGGGGCGTGTAAGGGCAAGAAATCAAATCAATCCTCCTGGTCACGTTCCTGTCTCTCCTCTACTACATGTACACACATACTCACAAACACAGACACAGACACTCAGTCTCGTTCACAAATGCATGCACGTGCATGTACACATACACACTCCAGCGTGGTATGTCCAACCCCTTACACACTTATCAGTCTCTTTCACACACATGCACACCTGCACGCACACACACTCACCCCCTGCCCTGTCACCTACCCACTTGTAAACATTCTTACAGATTTCCAAGTGTTTACTTTATCAAATCCACCTTGATAACATGCTTTCAGGAGCACTTAAAACATACCACTTTAGGTTAAACGGCTAAGTAATTTTTTTTGTTATCTCTGAAACTGTTAAAAAAACATGACCGAATGTTCAATTCTTTCCAACTCAAGACTCCTACACGGACACAAAAAATATGTTTTTTTGTGACGTGGGAGAGAAGAGCACACATTGGGCACAGTGTAGAAGAAGCAGTGGTTTGGCAGGAAAACCATGGGCGAACCACATCACTGACCTACCTCCTCCCCCTAACAATATAGACCTGACAGCATGACTTGGCACCATTTACTCGATTCAAATGAAAGTGATTACTCATACGCAATGAGGAGCTGAGCTGGGCCTTTACAGGGCGTATCACATTATTGGTGCCTAAACTTTTAACGATTCCATTTTGTTTAGCTGTATTAGATAGCAACAGTGCCTGCTGCCTGGCATTAATTCTAAACCTTAAGAAAATATCTTATGTGTGTCTAAGCTGGCCACATGAGGCAGATTGCATTGCAGCATGAACCTCTAGGTGGGTGTGTGTGTGGTCTTGCAATTGGTAGTGTTTATGCATGTGTATTAGTGTATACAGGTGTGTTGTGTGTACGTCAAATGTATGCACAACACATGTGAACTCATCTCACCTGGTTCATCACAGTTAGGTTGCGAAGTACCGGGTGGTTTCCTGGTCCCTGCCCTCTCCTGCCCCCTGCTGTCCACACACCAGCAGTGTCCTGTAGCACCGTGGCACTGCAGGGCTCTGTATTGACCCTGCTCATCACACTGAGGTACAAAGGCCCCGTCAACATTCCCCTCAGGACTGGTTGTCTGCAGACTGTCTCTCTGGTGTTCACAATGAGTCTTGGGCCTCTCAGGGTGATCTGTAGAGGCAGGTACGGGGTTATTAGGCACATGCCATCTTAATGACGTCGTTGTCTGGTGGATATTGTTTTTCTGGTTGACACAATGTCATATAACTAGATTACAACCAACTAGACGCTTATGTCCAGGTAAAGATGGCTATTTCATGACAACATCAAGACATCTTTTGGTTGTTATTACCAGATTACAACCAGTATACAACCTGACCATGACATCATAAAAGTCGTCATAAGGACTTTATTGTAAACAGTTTTTCCCACTGGTTATAGTTAGTTATTCTGAAAAAACAAGTACCCTTTACAGACGATATTACAGAGACAACATGGATGTTACTGTTATTATCCGTAATGTGTTTAACATTAAACTCACCTGGTACATCACAGTTAGGCTGGCCAGTGCCGGGTCCTTTCCTGGTCCCTGCCCTCTCCTGCCCCCTGCTGTCCACACACCAGCAGTATCCTGTAGAACCGTGGCACTGTAGGGCTCTGTATTGACCCTGCTCATCGCACTCAGGCACAAAGACCCCCAGGATAGGATACCCCTCAGGACTGGTCGTCTGGACACTGTCTTTATGCTGCTCACAGTGAGTCTTGGGCCTCTCAGGACGATCTGTAGAGACAGGTAAGGGGTTAAACCAGGTCACAGTTTAAACTATTGTTTTTATGTATTTAGGCTTTTTCAGTTGTTTTTTTTACTAAATTTGTATCTCCACATGCAATTCGTAACAAAAGTAATGCTGGAATAACCTATTTTTTTCCCGACTGGTCATGGCAAATAACTGTCAGTCTCACGGTAATTGACCGTTAATTAACATAAACACATTTAACATCTCATGGTTTCTAAAAAGTTGAATACATCCATTATTTATTTTAGACAGGTCTAAAGAAGCATGATATGAAGAAAATGTAGTCTATTTCAGAAGAAAAGAATACCATACTCTGAGTTGTCCTTATGTTAGGTCCTGATGTAGCTATGCCAAATGGCTGTGGGCTACACTAGTTAATTTAGCAGACAAGATTTACTTATAATTCAGTGGCATTATTTTATAGTATGAAGAATACAATCGAACAAAACTGAATAAAATATAAATATGCTCTCCAAACGATGTGTGTGATTGCGCACATTCTGTGTTGAGCGGTTAACAAAGAAATGCTTAATTTAGAGTTATAAACGTAACTTTAGTTGTTCTACAAACATTGGGCTATATGTTTTGATTTTTAAAACATTGTAACATGCTGACCACACCGATGGCGTCGCGTGCGCAAGCGTTGCAAAATAAATGTACACATACATATTATTCAATCACTGCACCCACACTGCTCGCATGCGTCAACGACCGTCTGCGTAGTCAGGCGCTAAAATAGGACTTGGTTCTATTTGTGATGCTTGACGCACTGCAAGTCCCACCTCTCCCATCTCCTCATTGGTTTTTAGGAGCATTTACCCACGTGGGTGATTGAAAGATGATCTGAGGTCCACAATCCAGCCCAGTTGGTGGTGGTAATGCACTTTAAAGTTGGTTGCGAACCGCCATATAAAGTCCAAAGATGAAGAAGCCTACAGTAGGAGAGATTACTAGAAACAAACTCGGTTTACCCTTTTATCTGTGGATTAATTGTCAGAGTAGAGGAACTTGTGCATTTCAGGTAAAATAACAACCCAATGTTTATATCCTAGGACAAATTAGCTAGCAACTGCAAGTTATCTGGCTAAATTGTCATAAATGTTTGATGCTTTTCGACCTGTCCCCAAATTAATAAAGTTGGTTCAGAGTTTGTTTTTATACTTCAACCTGTGAGTCTTGATCACGTCTGGTGTGGGTGGACAAAATCAACAAGCGTGCGATGGCGCACATGGACAAGTGGTCTGGTCAGCATGTAAGGCAGCATAATGAAACTCTAATGATGATTCGAAAAAAGTTGCTTGAAAGGCATGAGCTCAGCTTTGTTTTTTGCGAAGGCTGTACTCCAAAAGTCTCTCAATCACAATTTGACAAGCACTTGAAAATGCCTTGAATTTAATGGTGACATCCATGCCTTCTGCGGTCCTGATTGCTGCATTGTGCCATTCTCCCTGAGTGTGCTGTGCAATCCGAAGCGCCTCTCACTCACATGTCTCTTCGTCACGTGATCGAGTCTTTCTCACAGGCTACAAGTGAAGACAGACACATCGGGGACGCAACTGCCCGCGTTCTTATCCAATTCTGAGGTGCATATTGAAGATATTAGAAGAACTGTCCCCATTTACTATTCATCAGCCAACTCAAGATGAGTAGGCCTGACAAACAGAAAAAGCACTAGCCTATGTCAATCGACTATCCCCCGTAGTACAAAAGTTGGCCTATACTGTGCGAGAAATAAATATTCCAAACATAGTCTGGGACAGTTATGGGGTGCAATAAATCCCAAATTAATACAACCATTAAAAAAGGTTCTCACGCAATGTGGCTGACGCAACAGATCAGAAGGTTTAGCTTAAAATGTTGATAAACTATTAGGCTATTTCTTCACATTATAAGCGCAGCAATGCACACATGACAGTAGGCTATAATCAAATACATGTAATGCTTTTATTATAAAGGTGCATTTTTATGGTGAAAATTATTGTATGGTTCTGCTTTTCTTTTCTTAGTTAACCATGTGGTCTTTTTCTTTGTGATCTTGAACGTAGCCCTGTTTCTTTGTGTTCTGGAACGTAGCCCTGTCTTTCATTTTTGTTCATTGATTTCACCTGTGTTCGTTTCTCACCTGGTCTCATCAGCTCCCTATTTAGTTCAGTTCTTTCTGTTTGTATGGTTGTGAGGTATTTTTTGTTTTTGACTGCCTACCAGTTTGACCATGGTCTGTGACCACGATTCCTGACTTCTGTGAAGGCTTAATAAACATCTGCCACGCTCTGCTCATGAATCTTCACCTTTTTCTCCCTGAGTATACATTACAATTATCTTCCCAAAACTTGAAACTCATGCGCTGCTTATGAATGCCAGTTATGCTATAAACCCCTTGTAAAGCGGATTAATGTGCTTACATTTTAATTAAGAAGTTATTTGGCCACTTTAGTTGTGATACAAACCTTATCAAAACATATATAGGCCTATCTGCTCCTATAGGATCAAGAGAGACGCTCAAGTGTTTTAGTACTATATCTCTTGACACAATGATGAAAATAATCATGGCCTCTAAACCTTCAAGCTGCATACTGGACCCTATTCCAACTAAACTACTGAAAGAGCTGCTTCCTGTGCTTGGCCCTCCTATGTTGAACATAATAAACGGCTCTCTATCCACCGGATGTGTACCAAACTCACTAAAAGTGGCAGTAATAAAGCCTCTCTTGAAAAAGCCAAACCTTGACCCAGAAAATATAAAAAACTATCGGCCTATATGGAATCTTCCATTCCTCTCAAAAATTTTAGAAAAGGCTGTTGCGCAGCAACTCACTGCCTTCCTGAAGACAAACAATGTATATGAAATGCTTCAGTCTGGTTTTAGACCCCATCATAGCACTGAGACTGCACTTGTGAAGGTGGTAAATTACATTTTAATGGCATCGGACCGAGGCTCTGCATCTGTCCTCGTGCTCCTAGACCTTAGTGCTGCTTTTGATACCATCGATCACCACATTCTTTTGGAGAGATTGGAAACCCAAATTGGTCTACACGGACAAGTTCTGGCCTGGTTTAGATCTTATCTGTCGGAAAGATATCAGTTTGTCTCTGTGAATGGTTTGTCCTCTGACAAATCAACTGTAAATTTCGGTGTTCCTCAAGGTTCCATTTTAGGACCACTATTGTTTTCACAATATATTTTACCTCTTGGGGATGTCATTCGAAAACATAATGTTAACTTTCACTGCTATGCGGATGACACACAGCTGCACATTTCAATGAAACATGGTGAAGCCCCAAAATTGCCCTCGCTAGAAGCATGTGTTTCAGACATAAGGAAGTGGATGGCTGCAAACTTTCTACTTTTACATTCGGACAAAACAGAGATGCTTGTTCTAGGTCCCAAGAAACAAAGAGATCTTCTGTTGAATCTGACAATTAATCTTAATGGTTGTACAGTCGTCTCAAATAAAACTGTGAAGGACCTCGGCGTTACTCTGGACCCTGATCTCTCTTTTGAAGCACATATCAAGACCATTTCAAGGACAGCTTTTTGCCATCTACGTAACATTGCAAAAATCAGAAACTTTCTGTCCAAAAATGATGCAGAAAAATGTATCCATGCTTTTGTCACTTCTAGGTTAGACTACTGCATTGCTCTACTTTCCGGCTACCCAGACAAAGCACTAAATAAACTTCAGTTAGTGCTAAATACGGCTGCTAGAATCCTGACTAGAACCAAAAAATTTGATCATATTACTCCAGTGCTAGCCTCCCTACACTGGCTTCCTGTCAAAGCAAGGGCTGATTTCAAGGTTTTACTGCTAACCTACAAAGCATTACATGGGCTTGCTCCTACCTATCTCTCTGATTTGGTCCTGCCGTACATACCTACACGTACGCTACGGTCACAAGACGCAGGCCTCCTAATTGTCCCTAGAATTTCTAAGCAAACAGCTGGAGGCAGGGCTTTCTCCTATAGAGCTTCATTTTTATGGAACGGTCTGCCTACCCATGTCAGAGACGCAAACTTGGTCTCAACCTTTAAGTCTTTACTGAAGACTCATCTCTTCAGTGGGTCATATGATTGAGTGTAGTCTGGCCCAGGAGTGGGAAGGTGAACGGAAAGGCTCTGGAGCAACGAACCGCCCTTGCTGTCTCTGCCTGGCCGGTTCCCCTCTTTCCACTGGGATTCTCTGCCTCTAGCCCTATTACAGGGGCTGAGTCACTGGCTTACTGGGGCTCTCTCATGCCGTCCCTGTCTGGGTTGGCGCCCCCCCTTGGGTTGTGCCATGGCGGAGATCTTTGTGGGCTATACTCAGCCTTGTCTCAGGATGGTAAGTTGGTGGTTGAAGATATCCCTCTAGTGGTGTGGGGGCTGTGCTTTGGCAAAGTGGGTGGGGTTATATCCTTCCTGTTTGGCCCTGTCCGGAGGTGTCCTCGGATGGGGCCACAGTGTCTCCTGACCCCTCCTGTCTCAGCCTCCAGTATTTATGCTGCAGTAGTTTATGTGTCGGGGGGCTAGGGTCAGTTTGTTATATCTGGAGTACTTCTCCTGTCCTATTCGGTGTCCTGTGTGAATTTAAGTGTGCTTTCTCTAATTCTCTCTTTCTTTCTCTCTCTCGGAGGACCTGAGCCCTAGGACCATGCCCCAGGACTACCTGACATGATGACTCCTTGCTGTCCCCAGTCCACCTGGCCGTGCTGCTGCTCCAGTTTCAACTGTTCTTCCTTATTATTATTCGACCATGCTGGTCATTTATGAACATTTGAACATCTTGGCCATGTTCTGTTATAATCTCCACCCGGCACAGCCAGAAGAGGACTGGCCACCCCACATAGCCTGGTTCCTCTCTAGGTTTCTTCCTAGGTTTTGGCCTTTCTAGGGAGTTTTTCCTAGCCACTGTGCTTCTACACCTGCATTGATTGCTGTTTGGGGTTTTAGGCTGGGGTTCTGTACAGCACTTTGAGATATCAGCTGATGTACGAAGGGCTATATAAATCAATTTGATTTGATTTGGATAGGCTACATGAGGTGTGTGACTATGATTCAACATAAAAAAGGCAGTTACTTATGCTGGGCATCATTCACAAGTGATAATATAGGCTAATATTGTCACCAATCACACTATTCTTGATTTAATCTTGTCTTTACATATACTAAATAATATGTGTGAAATTTAGAATGGACCATTATCATGCACCTGTCTCGAAACCGGGAAGCGGAAAAAAATAGATCTATGCACTTAAATAGCGAATGGAGGATGCTTTTCCTGTAGTTCATTTTCATGCCAGCCAGGTAGGCTAGACTCCTGTTGTAAAGATAAACAATATGCTTAATATTAGGAAAGTTGAGAAGTAAATATAAACTCAGCAAAAAAGAAAAGTCCTCTCACTGTCAACTGTGTTTATTTTCAGCAAACTCAACATGTGTAAATACTATTTGTATGAACACAAGACTCAACAACTGAGACAAACTGAACAGGTTCCACAGACATGTGAATAACAGAAATGGAATAATAATGTGTCCCTGAACAAAGGAGGGGTCAAAATCAAAAGTAACAGTCAGTATCTGGTGTGGCCACCAGCTGCATTAAGTACTGCAGTGCATCTCCTCCTCATGGACTGCACCAGATTTGCCAGTTATTGCTGTGAGATGTTACCCCACTCTTCCACCAAGGCACCTGCAAGTTCCCGGACATCTGGGGGAAATGGCCCTAGCCCTCACCCTCTGACCCAACAGGTCCCATTTGTGCTCAATGGGATTGAGATCCGGGCACTCTGTCATGCTGGAGGGTCATGTCAGGATGAGCCTGCAGGAAGGGTACCACATGAGGGAGGAGGATGTCGTCCCTGTAACGTACAGCGTTGAGATTGCCTGCAATGACAACAAGCTCAGTCCGATGATGCTGTGACACATCGCCCCAGACCATGACGGACCCTCTACCTCCAAATCGATCCCGCTCCAGAGTACAGGCCTCGGTGTAACGCTCATTCCTTTGACGATAAACGTAAATCCGACCATCACCCCTGGTGAGACAAAACCGCGAATCGTCAGTGAAGAGCACTTTTTGCCAGTCCTGTCTGGTCCAGCGACGGTGGGTTTGTGCCCATAGGAGACGTTGTTGCCGGTGTTGTCTGGTGAGGACCTGCCTTACAACAGGCCTACAAGCCCTCAGTCCAGCCTCTCTCAGCCTATTGCGGACAGTCTGAGCACTGATGGAGGGATTGTGCGTTCCTGGTGTAACTCGGGCAGTTGTTGTTGCCATCCTGTACCTGTCCCGCAGATGTGATGTTCGGATGTTCTGATCCGGTGCAGGTGTTGTTACACCTGGTCTGCCACTGCAAGGACGATCTGCTGTCCGTCCTGTCTCCCTGTAGCACTGTCTTAGCCATCTCATAGTACAGACATTGCAATTATTGCCCTGGCCACATCTGCAGAACTCATGCCTCATTGCAGCATGCCTAAGGCACGTTCACGCAGATGAGCAGGGACCCTGGGCATCTTTCTTTGGTGTTTTTCAGTAGAAAGGCCTCTTTAGTGTCCTAAGTTTTCATAACTGTGACCTTAATTGCCTACTTTCTGTAAGCTGTTAGTGTCTTAACGACTGTTCCACAGGTGCATGTTCATTAATTGTTGGTATTTGGATTTTTACCAATTATCTTTGAAAGACAGGGTCCTGAAAAAGGGACGTTTCTTTTTTTTGTTGCTAAGGTTAGTAGGCCTAGTCCAGTGGTCACCAACCTTTTCTGAGTCAGGATCACTTTCTGAGTCAAAATGCACACCGAGATCTACCGGTGATTTTTTTATTAACATGACTTAAAAAATGTAAGCCTATGCAACAATAACCAATTAAAAACAGTACTGTAGCAATGAGGTTTCTGCAGTAAGCTATAGGCACAATACATTATCGCCGCATACTGGCTTTGCTTGAATTTATCTGCCAATTCATTGTTGTTCAGGACATTTAAAAAAAATTCTATTTCAAAATTTGAGGTAGGCTATATGATCACACCGGTAATAGATCCATTGTTGTAGATCCATTGATGCACAGCTGAGTGAGCATACTGTGGAAGGACCACCAGAGGGCAGGCTGGGCTCATGGATAGTAGCCCAACAAGGCATGGGAGACAAGGTAACCAGAGGCAATTAAGCACAGCTGACGGTACTAATGACATACTCTCCTTCCCCTATAAGAGAGAGAATGGAACCAGCAGAGAGGGGGAAACTATCTCTGGAAGATGGCCACCGAGAGAGAGGAGCTATCCAGGAAGAACCACTAAGACGGTGACAAGCCCGTGACTTTTTGTTGTAGTTTAAAGATAATCCTATTATGTTCTTGTTTCATCTGGAGAAGAAGATGTATGTTTTTCCTTGGAAGATTTTCATTGATTACGTTGGAGTGTTTGTGTTGACCCAATGCCCTCAATAGAGAACTGTGTTCAATCAAGAAAACTTACTCCTGACTCGTTTATTCCACCTTCCCGCTTTAGAGTGACGCCCAATTACTTGGTCCGCTCACAATACTTTTAAATAATTTGCTTTTTATTTTACTGGGCTGATGGTGCCTGCTACTGATGGTCTGTCTCAGCGGAGGGCGAGAGCAGCAGACTGAGGGTCCGTCTCTCAACATCCCTCAGCTCTCCCTTTCCTTCACTGACCAAAAAGGGACACAGTCTTCCAGCTGATGGCGAAAACTCGAGTCGCACCGCATTATTTCTGCCTCATGCACAAATTCATGTTGTTACTCCTATGAACAAAGAAAGTGAAATATTCCTTGATATTAAAAAAGACCCAAGCCGTTAATAATAACAACAACGCAAGCCTATAGCTACACTTACCTTCTCATTCATTACTGCCGCACTGCTTGTTGTAGCGTTGAGTGGAAATAGGAAGAATGCGCATTTATTGGCTTATAAAAGTTTTGAATACAAAGTAGTGACTGTGCTGAGTAAGAACTTAAACATGAACTCACTCATAAAAACAGCAGCTCTTTGCTGTATTCGTTGACAGTCTCTCTCTAGTCATGGTTTTAAACGTTTTGAAATCTCACAGTATCAATTTTGCCGTAGCTTTCTTTTATGCCTGCTACGTTAATGCAGACTCGGTCATCTAAGCAATCTGATTGGCCAGCAATGGAATAGTGCACTTGATTTCCTCTCCAGGCTCACCGGGAAGGCAGAGTTTGTACCTTCAGACACATTAAATGGCAACAGCTGAATTGGCTGCACCTACCACCAACAGCCGAGACTAATTAAAAAAAAAATAGGAACACAGGCTTTATCGTTGGGTTTTTTACAGAAATGTTTGGCGATCGACGAGAAATGTCCCAGTCGGTCTTCTCCCTGAATTTGCAGCATTGGTGTCAGTGTGGGATGCTACTCCTGTAAGGCCATCAAATGTGTGTCTGTGTGAAAGACACATAAAAATGAGTGGATTGGGTCATTAAAGTTACAACTCCTACCTTTTTCATCACAGTTAGGCTGGCTAGTGCCAGGTCCTTTCCTGGTCCCTGCTCTCTCCTGCCCCCTGCTGTCCACACACCAGCAATGTCCTGTAGAACCGTGGCACTGCAGGGCTCTGTATTGACCCTGCTCATCGCACTCAGGCACAAAGACCCCCGGGATAGGGTACCCCTCAGGACTGATCGTCTGGACACTGTCTTTATGCTGCTCACAGTGAGTCTTGGCCCTCTCAGGAAGATCTGTAGAGACAGGTAAGGGGTTAAACTAGGGAACTGATCAACCCAATCACACATTGCTATTCGCCCAAGCCTCCCCAGCTTCCGCTTCACCTAAATCCAGACAGCAGATGTTCCGAAAGAGCTGCAAAACCTGGACCCGTACAAATCAGCTGGGCTAGACAATCTGGACCCTCTCTTTCCAAAACAATCCGCCGCCATTGTTGCAACCCCTATTACCAGCCTGTTCAACCTCTTTCGTATCGTCCGAGATCCCTAAAGATTGGAAAGCTGCCACGGTCATCCCCCTCTTTAAAGGGGGTGACACCCTAGACCCAAACTGTTACAGACCTATATCCATCCTGCCCTGCCTATCTAAAGTCTTCGAAAGCCAAGTTAATAAACAGATCACTGACCATTTCGAATTCCACCGTACCTTCTCCACTGTGCAATCAGGCTTCCGAGCCGGTCACGGGTGCACCTCAGCCACACTCAAGGTACTAAACGATATCATAACCATCATCGATAAAAGACAGTACTGTGCAGCCGTCTTCATCGACATGGCCAAGGCTTTCGACTCTGTCAATCACCGTATTCTTATCGGCAGACTCAATAGCCTTGGTTTTTCTAATGACTGCCTCGCCTGGTTCACCAACTACTTTGCAGACAGAGGTCAGTGTGTCAAATCGGAGGGCATGTTGTCCGGACCTCTGGCAGTCTCTATGGGGGTGCCACAGGGTTCAATTCTCGGGCCGACTCTTTTCTCTGTATATATCAATGATGTCGCACTTGCTGCGGGCAATTCCCTGATCCACCTCTACGCAGATGACACCATTCTGTATACTTCTGGCCCTTCCTTGGACACTGTGCTAACTAACCTCCAAACGAGCTACAACACTCCTTCCGTGGCCTCCAACTGCTCTTAAACGCTAGTAAAACCAAATGCATGCTTTTCAACTGTTTGCTGCCCGCACCCGCCCACCCGACTAACATCACCATCTTGGACGGCTCCGACCTAGAATATGTGGACAACTATAAATACCTAGGTGTCTGGCTAGACTGTAAACTCTCCTTCCAGACTCATATTAAACATCCCCAATCAAAAATCAAATCTAGAATCGGCTTTCTATTTCGCAACAAAGCCTCCTTCACTCACGCCGCCAAACTTACCCTAGTAAAACTGACTATCCTACCGATCCTCGACTTAGGCGATGTCATCTACAAAATAGCTTCCAACACTCTACTCAGCAAACTGGATGCAGTCTATCACACTGCCATCCGTTTTGTTACCAAATCACCTTATATCACCCACCACTGCGACCTGTATGCTCTAGTCGGCTGGCACTCGCTACATATTTGTCGCCAGACCCACTGGACCCAGGTCATCTATACGTCTATGCTAGGTAAAGCTCCGCCTTATCTCAGTTCACGATAACAACACCCACCCGTAGCACACGTTGTAGCAGGTATATCTCACTGATCATCCCCAAAGCCAACACCTCTTTTGGCCGCCTTTCATTCCAGTTCTCTGCTGCCAGTGACTGGAACGAATTGCAAAAATCGCTGAAGTTGGAGACTTTTATTTCCCTCACCAACTTTAAACATCAACTGTCTGAGCAGCTAACCAATCTCTGCAGCTGTACATGGTCCATCTGTAAATAGCCCACCCAATCTACCTCATCCCCATACTGTTTTTATTTTATTTACAGTGCCTTGCGAAAGTATTCGGCCCCCTTGAACTTTGCGACCTTTTGCCACATTTCAGGCTTCAAACATAAAGATATAAAACTGTATTTTTTTGTGAAGAATCAACAACAAGTGGGACACAATCATGAAGTGGAACGACATTTATTGGATATTTCAAACTTTTTTAACAAATCAAAAACTGAAAAATTGGGCGTGCAAAATTATTCAGCCCCCTTAAGTTAATACTTTGTAGCGCCACCTTTTGCTGCGATTACAGCTGTAAGTCGCTTGGGGTATGTCTCTATCAGTTTTGCACATCGAGAGACTGAAATTTTTCCCCATTCCTTCTTGCAAAACAGCTCGAGCTCAGTGAGGTTGGATGGAGAGCATTTGTGAACAGCAGTTTTCAGTTCTTTCCACAGATTCTCGATTGGATTCAGGTCTGGACTTTGACTTGGCCATTCTAACACCTGGATATGTTTATTTTTGAACCATTCCATTGTAGATTTTGCTTTATGTTTTGGATCATTGTCTTGTTGGAAGACAAATCTCCGTCCCAGTCTCAGGTCTTTTGCAGACTCCATCAGGTTTTCTTCCAGAATGGTCCTGTATTTGGCTCCATCCATCTTCCCATCAATTTTAACCATCTTTCCTGTCCCTGCTGAAGAAAAGCAGGCTCTACCCATGATGCTGCCACCACCATGCTTGACAGTGGGGATGGTGTGTTCAGCTGTGTTGCTTTTACGCCAAACATAACGTTTTGTATTGTTGCCAAAAAGTTCAATTTTGGTTTCATCTGACCAGAGCACCTTCTTCCACATGTTTGGTGTGTCTCCCAGGTGGCTTGTGGCAAACTTTAAACAACACTTTTTATGGATATCTTTAAGAAATGGCTTTCTTCTTGCCACTCTTCCATAAAGGCCAGATTTGTGCAATATACGACTGATTGTTGTCCTATGGACAGAGTCTCCCACCTCAGCTGTAGATCTCTGCAGTTCATCCAGAGTGATCATGGGCCTCTTGGCTGCATCTCTGATCAGTCTTCTCCTTGTATGAGCTGAAAGTTTAGAGGGACGGCCAGGTCTTGGTAGATTTGCAGTGGTCTGATACTCCTTCCATTTCAATATTATCGCTTGCACAGTGCTCCTTGGGATGTTTAAAGCTTGGGAAATCTTTTTGTATCCAAATCCAGCTTT
Source organism: Oncorhynchus mykiss (assembly GCF_057628025.1). Classification (NCBI taxonomy): domain Eukaryota; kingdom Metazoa; phylum Chordata; class Actinopteri; order Salmoniformes; family Salmonidae; genus Oncorhynchus; species Oncorhynchus mykiss. The sequence continues at coordinate 47,594,307 of NC_143046.1, forward strand.
AAACTTCTTCACAACAGTATCTCGGACCTGCCTGGTGTGTTCCTTGTTCTTCATGATGCTCTCTGCGCTTTTAACGGACCTCTGAGACTATCACAGTGCAGGTGCATTTATACGGAGACTTGATTACACACAGGTGGATTGTATTTATCATCATTAGTCATTTAGGTCAACATTGGATCATTCAGAGATCCTCACTGAACTTATGGAGAGAGTTTGCTGCACTGAAAGTAAAGGGGCTGAATAATTTTGCACGCCCAATTTTTAAATTTTTGATATGTTAAAAAAGTTTGAAACATCCAATAAATGTCGTTCCACTTCATGATTGTGTCCCACTTGTTGTTGATTCTTCGCAAAAAAATACAGTTTTATATCTTTATGTTTGAAGCCTGAAATGTGGCAAAAGGTCACAAAGTTCAAGGGGGCCGAATACTTTCGCAAGGCACTGTACATTTCTGCTCTTTTGCACACCAGTATCTCTACTTGCACATCATCATATGCTCATTTATCACTCCCGTGTTAATCTGCTAAATTGTAACTATTCGCTCCTATGGCCTACCTCCTCATGCCTTTTGCACACACTGTATATAGACTTTCTTTTTTCTACTGTGTTATTGATTTGTTTATTGTGTTATTGGCTTGTTTATTGTTTACTCCATATGAAACTCTGTGTTGTTGTCTGTGTCACACTGCTTTGCTTTATCTTGGCCAGGTCGCAGTTGCAAATGAGAACTTGTTCTCAGCTAGCCTACCTGGTGAAATAAAAGTGAAGTAAAAAAATAAAAAATAAAATAAAAATAGGTTGTGGTGGTACTTCCGGTACAAAATACTAACTTGGTAAAACTAAATGTTAAAAAATGACCACATATGTCAAAGCAATAGATTATACCTTTCATTCTGGTAGTAAATGTCTATGCTCAAGCCTTGAGTCAAGGTGTTTGCTTTATTATCGTTTATTACATGTGGTAGCATGCTAGGTATTGTCTTTGGTAGCTAGCCCAAAAGCTAGTACAGTTGCGTTAACTGGAGCTCGCCAACAAGTTAACTGGCTAGGTAAAATTTAAATGGGGATAGGGAGAACTTTTTTCGTCGCCCAAATGGCAACTTAATTAGCTAGCTACTAAAAGATTGATAACTTGTGTTCAGCGACCAGTTAAAATCCAGTATTCCTTACCAAGCTTGCTAGCTTCAGTTAGCTTGTTAGCTAGCTACCGCTAGTAAATTTATGGGAAGGCTAGTGGAAATCTATGGGAAGGCTAGTGGAGATAGGGAGATTTGCAGTTTTTTGGCTTATGATTTTCCAGAAATCTACACACTATGCACCACAGTTAATTATAACAAAGCAAACGGGCTCAAGGAATATATTGAGCTTGAACATATGCCATTGGAAATTAAAGGTATACAGTACAGTCTAAAAAAATCTGTTTTTACATATTTTATTTTATTTTTTTACATTTTACTATATGTGCATCTCCACATGCAATTCGTAACAAAAGTAATGCTGCAACAACCGATTTTGCGAGTGGCCATGGGATTGGTCAAAATCTAGTATAGTGTATGGTCGATAGTACAACACCTAGCGACCTTGTCAACAGGTTTGGGACACTTAGTGTAATAACTTAGGTATTGGACTGACATGAGTTTGAGTCCCAGTCAGACTTCTCCCTGAATTTGCTGTATTGGTGTCAGTGTGGGATGCTACTCCTGTAAGGCCATCAAAAGTTTGTCTGTGTGCAAGACACATAAAAATAAGCAGAGCGGGTCATTAAAGTTAAAACTCTTACCTGGTTCATCACAGTTAGGCTGGCCAGTACCGGGTGGTTTCCTGGTCCCTGCCCTCTCCTGCCCCCTGTTGTCCACACACCAGCAGTGTCCTGTAGAACCGTGACACTGCAGTGCTCTGTACTGACCCTGCTCATCACACTGGGGTAAAAAACCCTCCACGATGGAGTACCCCTCAGGACTGGTTGTCTGGACACTGTCTCTGTGGTGTTCACATTGAGTCTTAGGCCTCTCAGTGTGATCTGTAGAGACAGGTAAAGGGTGCTCAGACACACATGCACATACAGAGACACAATTGTCTTAGTTGTTGTGCCAACTTAAATACTTATAGTAAGTTGAATTTAAAATGTTTATGTGGCACTGATTCAACTCAATGAGGAGTCAAACCAACTCTATTTTTTAAAGTTATGATAACAAATTAACTTTCCCAGTGTGCTCTACTTAAAAAAAACTGTTTTTAATATCTGTGTTTATTCATGTACATTGAGTGATTGATTGATTAATCTTATGCTACACAAATATCAAATACATACATTTTTCTAAAGTAATCCAATCATTTAGTTTGAACTTTTGCATCTGTTAATGAAATGGTTGTTCCAGTTAAAATGGCTTAGGTCTCCTCCCACTGTTTCTAACCCTGGCAGTCATTATGAATGCAGGATGTGGGTGAATACAAATTTAAAAACTGTTGGATGTCTTAACTCTGGCTGGATTCCAATAGAAATTACATTTCACGGCCTCCCCAGTTGGTGCAGCGGTCTAAGGCCCAAGTGCTTGAGGCGTCACTACAGATCCAGGTTCAATCCCGGGCTGTGTCGCAGTCAGCAGCAACCGGAAGACCCATGAGGCAATGCACAATTGGCCCAGCGTCGTCCGGGTTAGGGGAGAGTTTGGCCGGCCGGGATGTCCATGTCGCATCGCGCTCTAGCGACTCCTGTGGAAGGCCGGGCGCATGCACGCTGACACGGTCGTTTCCTCCGACACATTAGTGCGCCTGGCTTCCAGGTTAATAGAGCAGTGTGTCAAGAAGCAGTGTGGCTTTCAGAGGACGCATTGCTCTTGACCTTCGCCTCTCCCAAGTCCGTACGGGAGTTTCAGCAATGGGAAAAGAATGTAACTACCAATTGGAAATCACAAAATTGTGGAGAAAAAGGGGTAAAATAAAAAAATAAAAATTACAATTCACTTTGCAAGCCTGCATAATGTAAGGTAGGGCTGCAAAATTATGGCAATTTTCCAAGGTTTTACAGAAATCCCGGATGGAAAATTCCTGGAAATCCTTCAAACAGAATTTGTTTTTAAATCTGGGAAAATTAACAGAATTTTGCAACCATACTTGCAGACCTGATGTGGCCTGTAAATGATGAGTTTCAGGCCACTGTATTAGGGTAAAGCTAGGCCACATAATAAGGCCTTATGAGATAGCTAATGCACAGTTGTCGGAAGTTTACATACACTTAGGTTGGAGTCATTAAAACTCGTTTTTCAACCACTCCACAAATGTCTTGTTAACAAACTATAGTTTTGGCAAGTCGGTTAGGACATCGACTTTGTGCATGACACAAGTAATGTTTCCCACAATTGTTTACAGATGGATTATTTCACTTCTAATTCACGGTATGACAATTCCAGAGGGTCAGAAGTTTACATACACTAAGTTGACACATGCCTTTAAACAGCTTGGAAAATTCCAGAAAATGATGTCATGGCTTTAGAAGCTTCTGGTAGGCTAATTGACATAATTTGAGTCAATTGGAGGTGTACCTGTGGATTTATTTCAAGGCCTACCTTCAAACTCAGTGCCTCTTTGCTTGACATCATGGGAAAATCAAACGAAATCAGACAAGACCTCAGAAAAAAATGGTAGACCTCTTCAAGTCTGGTTCATCCTTGGGAGCAATTTCCAAATACCTGAAGGTATCACGTTCATCTGTACAAGCAATAGTACGCAAGTATATACACCATGGGACAACGCAGCCGTCCTACCGCTCAGGAAGGAGACGTTCTGTCTCCTAGAGATGAACGTACTTTGGTGCGAAAAGTGCAAATCAATCCCAGAACAACAGCAAAGGACTTTGTGAAGATGCTGGAGGAAACAGGTACAAAAGTATCTATAGCCACAGTAAAACTAGTCCTATGTCGACATAACCTGAAAGGCCGCTCAGCAAGGAAGAAGCCACTGCTCCAAAACTGACATAAAAAAGCCTACGTTTTGCAACTGCACATGGGGACAAAGATTGTACTTTTTGGAGAAATGTCCTCTGGTCTGATGAAAAGAAAATAGAAATGTTTGGCAATAATGACCATCGTTTTGTTTGGACGAAAAAGGGGGTGTCAGCATCATGTTGTGTGGGTGCTTTGCTGCAGGAGGGACTGGTGAACTTCACAAAATAGATGGCATCATGTGTAGGAAAATTTGGTGGATATATTGAAGCAACGTCTCAAGACATCAGTTAAAGCTTGGCCGCAAATGGGTCTTCCAAATGAAGAAGGACCCCAAATGGCTTAAGGACAACAAAGTCAAGGTATTGGAGTGGCCATCACAAAGCCCTGACCTCAATCCAATAGAAAATTTGTGGGCAGAACTGAAAAAGCGTGTGCGAGCAAGGAGGCCTTACAAACCTGGCTCAGTTACACCAGCTCTGTCAGGAGGAATGGGCCAAAATTCAACCAATTTATTCTGGGAAATTTGTGGAAGGCTACCCGAAACGTTTGACCCAAGTAAAACAATTTAAAGGCAATGCTACCAAACACTAATTGAGTGTATGTAAACTTCTGACCCACTGGGAATGTGTTAAAAGAAATAAAAGCTGAAATAAATCATTCTCTCTACTACTATTCTGAAATTTCATATACTTAAAATAAAGTGGTGATCCTAACTGATCTAAGACAGGGAATTTTTACTAGGATTAAATGTCAGGAATTGTGAAAAAACTGAGTTTAAATGTATTTGGCTAAGATGTACGTAAACTTCCGACTTTAATTATAATGATAACGAGTTTAATTATAATGATAACATTCGCCTAGGAACTCACTTGGTGGAGGCCAAAGGACTGAAAATTTATGAGTTTACAACCATGTCTCTGTCTCTAACAAATACAGTTATTGGGTGGTAACTATCCAATTCACTCTAAAAGGCAAGGCACGCTGGGAAATTATATTGCAGGCATGCCTTAGTGGGGGCATTAATCAACATTTTCAAGTTGATACAACTTAAATGTGGACGACCTACAGGGTCACAGTGACTATCGGTTTGAGTAATAACTACAAAATCACTTCATGTACTCAGATATATTTAGTGCAACAGTTTTTTTTACATTGAGTAATGACAGCACATTGGGGTTTGTAGTGACGGAATAGGGGAGAGAGGGGACACTGCTGTCTTGGGCCAATCAACTACGTAAACGTGCCTCATGTCTCAACCGCACTCTGCTCTCTCTGAGCTCTAGGCTAAAGCCAATACAGAGGAAGACAGCACGCTTCTGAACTTTTGCCATTTGAGTGTAATTAACTAACAGCTGTGTGTTTACTGATTATATTTGAGTTAAGGCTAATTGATCAAAATAAGTTAATCAGTTTTCCACATTTTTTTTGTAAACTTAGTTACATTTGAGTAATGGTAAATTATCGTTTTTAAGTAAGGTGGATTTTACTAAACTCAAGCATTTCAGGTCCTGCAACTTATACTTATTAAGTGACTGACTTAAAAAAAGATAGTCGTGTTCACTTCACCATATTTATTTAATTTAACTAGTGTTTTTTATGTATAGAGAAATCATAAAGTCAGCTATTTAGGTTTCAGCTATTTAAGTTTCCTAAATTATTTTCGTTGAGGCAATCAGTTTTCTAAAAAATTTGAGAAGCCAGAAGTTATCCAGTGTGGAAATCGGCCCAATGTTTTCTTTGAGCATTGCTGTGTCTACTTAGTTGAAATCACCAATGAGCCATCGTAAAGTGTAGATATAACATGGATTCCAGTAGGCAAAACCATCTGCCAAGAGAGAAACTCCTCGACCTTTTGAAAAACCTGTTTCTAGGGGGTGTCAACACTTAACTGGTGTTTCCTTGACACGGAGGCCTCTCACTCTCCCTGACAGCTTTGTGGATGAAAACCCCCATCTGATGGTTTGACCCCTCTCAGGGTCAAACCAAAAATAAAATGATTTTTATTTTCCCCAAGTCCTTCAAAAGCTGTGTTGAATCTGTCGTGGCATCTGGAAGTTTGTACCACTGGTATAGTATGTTTAATGAGGCAATTACTGCTTCTCTCAGAAAAATAAGCACTTACAGACAATGTGGACACATCGTATATGAGGTTCAAGAGAGAGGGAGAACGTCGCTGGATGGTTTTGATATATAGGATTATAATAGAAAGTGTCTAGATTAATATATCAACAGGTTTCGCCAAAGAGTAAATGTGACTAGTTTCAGGAAACTAGGCGTACATCGCGCGTCACTACTTCACAGGAGCGGCATTTGAACATAAACTTTTTTTTTAATCAAAATGCGTTTTTTTGGCAGATATGCCTTCTGGAGCATGTGAACTTTCATGTGCCTTAATAAAACACTTGTATGCCATCTGTAAATACGAATACAATTGTTAAATTACGAGCCTAGTTGGTTTAGCCACGGAAAAAGAGAGGAACCTACCCGCTAGCCATGATTGGCTGAGATAATTTGATCATCAAAATTTGATCATATGCCTCCCTACACTGGCTTCCTGTTAAGGCAAGGGCTGATTTCAAGGTTTTACTGCTAACCTACAAAGCATTACATGGGCTTGCTCCTACCTATCTTTCCGATTTGGTCCTGTCGTACATACCTACACGTACGCTACAGTCACAAGACGCAGGCCTCCTAATTGTCCGTAGAATTTCTAAGCAAACAGCTGGAGGTAGGGCTTTCTCCTATAGAGCTCCATTTTTATGGAATGGTCTGCCTACCCATGTGAGAGACGCAGACTCAGTCTCAACCTTTAAGTCTTTACTAAAGACTCATCTCTTCAGTGGGTCGTATGATTGAGTGTAGTCTGGCCCAGGAGTGTGAAGGTGAATGGAGAGGCTCTGGAGCAACGACCCGCCCTTGCTGTCTCTGCCTGGCCGGTTCCCCTCTCTCCACTAAGTTTCTCTGCCTCTAACCCTATTACAGGGGCTGAGTCACTGGCTTACTAGGGCTCTTTCATACCGTCCCTAGGAGGGGTGCGTCACTTGAGTGGGTTGAGTCACTGATGTGAACTTCCTGTCTGGGTTGGCGCCCCCCCTTGGGTTGTGCCGCTGCGGAGATCTTTGTGGGCTATACTCGGCCTTGTCTCAGGATGGTAAGTTGGTGGTTGAAGATATCCCTCTAGTGGTGTGGAGGCTGTGCTTTGGCAAAGTGGGTGGGGTTATATCCTGCCTGTTTGGCCCTGTCCGGGGGTATCATCGGATGGGGCCACAGTGTCTCCTGACCCCTCCTGTCTAGCCTCCAGTATTTATGCTGCAGTAGTTTGTGTCGGGGGCTAGAGTCAGTCTGTTATATCTGGAGTACTTCTCCTGTCTTATCCGGTGTCCTGTGTAAATTTAAGTATGCTCTCTCTCTCTTTCTTTCTCTCTCTCGGAGGACCTGAGCCCTAGGACCATGCCTCAGGACTACCTGACATGATGACGCCGTGCTGCTGCTCCAGTTTCAACTGTTCTGCCTGCGGCTATGGAACCCTGACCTGTTCACAGGATGTGCTACCTGTCTCTCTAGAGACAGCAGGACCGGTAGAGATACTCTCAATGATCGGCTATGAAAAGCCAACTGACATTTACTCCTGAGGTGCTGACTTGTTGCACCCTCTACAACTACTGTGATTATTATTATTTGACCATGCTGGTCATTTATGAACATTTGAACATCTTGGCCATGTTCTGTTATAATCTCCACCTGGCACAGCCAGAAGAGGACTGGCCACCCCTCATAGCCTGGTTCTTCTCTAGGTTTTTTCCTAGGTTTTGGCCTTTCTAGGGAGTTTTTCCCAGCCACTGTGCTTCTACACCTGCATTGCTTGCTGTTTGGGGTTTTAGGCTGGGTTTCTGTACAGCACTTTGAGATATCAGCTGATGTAAGAAGGGCTATATAAATAGATTTGATTTGATGGGCTGGACATGCCGAGAGATGAGTTTGGATTGGTCTGCCATGTTATGTCTATAACATGAGCTGGTCAGGATGTGTAAGTAATCCTTTCTAACGCAGCTTTAAAATATGTATATATCACGTAGTAGAATTGCAAAAGTGTTTGTCTCCACTTTCTGGAGGACCGAGTTTTGAAATCAGTCGAATGCCCGGTGGAATTAGAGTATGATAGCTAAAGAATTGGAGAAAATTATGGCATTTGATTGCACATATGCAGAGGGAGTCAAAGAGAACACACAGAAGTCTGTTTTATAAAACACCTGTCTCTGGATTACATCATCAAACTAAGGGCAACCATGGCATACGTGACAGAGAAGGAGAAGCGTCCATCCACAGGTAAGATAGTCTAGCTAGCTACATTTTCAGATATTATACATTTCATTTAGTCAGAAAGTCGTTTTCATTTCAAGTTAAAGCGTACTGTTAGCTAGCTAGCTACTGTTACATGTATGATCTGTGTAGTAATATTATTCGGATCTCAGAGCCATTTGTATCGCTAGTTATAGCCTAATGTTAGCTAGCTAGCGAACATTGAACCTGGTTGGTTAGCTACCTGCAGATTCATGCAGGTTAGTAACATTATGAGTTGGGATTATGGTTCATAGTTTATCTAGCTACATGTCTAAACAAAAGACTTCACTATGCAATTAACCATTTTACTACACCTTCTGTGTATGTGTTTACCAGAGATGGTATTGTGAAGAACAAAATGACCTGCACCAAAGTGAAATTAGGATAAAACATTGGGTCAACGAGACAATGTCCAAGTTCTAATATTCTCCGGTAGAATGCCCTGCTTCTATTTTGTCACACTCACAACGGTAAACTATTTTCTAAAATTGGCTCGCCATTACCTTGTAAAAAATGATCATTATTTTCCTGTAATAATGAGTACAAATTTGCTAAAGTGAAGATGTCAGCTATATGATATGGTTATTAGTTGAACTGGCAAGCCAGCTAACTTAGCATTAGCTAACAAGCTAGAAATGAACCAAAACATTGTTTAGAAAGTTGCTTTTAGTTTCCTGGTTTGCTAGATTTACATATACTAAATACATTTTTAAACGGATTAGTTTATTGTTGTTAAAATACACTACCTATTTTGGACCACCAGGCTGCTGATATCATGCAGACTGTAGTTTTTGTGTTTATACTTTTTCATAACGACAATGACATGTTTGATGTTGGATGACAATAGAATGTTCATGATGTCACTGGGCCAACTGTCGATAGATGTAATATAAACCAGCCTTTCGTCTTGAAATCTTTGGTACATGGCCTCACATGTCAATCCTTAAAGAGATGGGTGGGGCTAAGTGGGGCTAAGGCTTAAGAGGGTGTGAACAATGCTGAATGAGTGTAGACAAATAAGAGCTCTCCAGTAGGTTTACAAAAATATTCAAGGGTCATTTTCTCAAAAGTGAGGCAGCAAGTTTATCAACTTTCAAAGCATGTTTACTTTCCCATTGTTCCTCAACTGTAGTGTATGATATAGCATTTTCTAACTCTGAGTCTCTACTTTTAACCAATGTAAAAAACACAAATTGAGACGGTCAGTCAGAAATATCGACAGTCAAAAGATGGGGGTCAGAAGAGTTTAGGTTTACCAAAAGACAAACTTGATGGGATAACGTAACAGTTTAACACAACAAACTGACAATAGATCATACTGGGGACGTAAGATCCAGATGAACATTGCTAAGAGCCTTTTTACACACAGCAAATCTGACATTGAAGTAAGGCAGATCTTACTTCACATATTTCCTTAGTGTAAAAAGACCATACACTTCTTCTAGTCTCTACACATCACAGTGTTCTGCTCTTGATCATATCGCTTTTTTCCTCAGAGAAAAAATGTGAGGTTTTACACCAGAGAGAGGCTATTATCACTATTTTCAACTTTGTGTGAAATAGAAAAATTTGCTCAACACCATTGAAAACATTATATATTTTTTAAGTGCCGTCTCTTTGAAAAGTGTGTTCAGTATGTGTGTGCATGTGATATGCTGTGTCTGAGCAGGTCTCACCTGGTCTGTCGCAGTTGGTGGGGGGAGTTCTGGGCAAAGTCCTGGTCCCTGCTCTCTCCTGCCCCCTACTGTCCACACACCAGCAGTGTCCTGTGGAGCCATGGCACTGCAGGGCTCTGTACTGACCCTGCTCATCACACTGGGGGACAAAGGCCCCCGGAGCAAGGCCTCCAGGAACAGGCCGAGGCCCTCGGGGAGACAGCCCACCCTGCAGGCTGTCTCTGTGCTGCTCACACTGTGTCTTAGGGCGCTCCGGATGCCCTGAGAACCAAGAAACATGGCAAACAAGACCTGAGACAAGATTCAGTACAACTAGCCTAAGTCCCATATCTATGGTGACTCAAAGCTTGTTGGAAGACAGTGCCACTAACTACTAGTCCTAGTGCACATTTTAAGATTTTGAGACAGTGTGGCACAAAAGCTAATCTAGTTTGCTTTGAAGTCTAAGTTTAAATGAGCATCACCATTGCTAGGGACACACTGGAAGCCGTCTCCTTGGAAATCATATTGACACTGGCACTGGAAGGAGCCCAGAGTGTTGGAGCAGGTGGCCTGGGGATGGCAGGGCTGAGAGCGGCACTCGTCCAAGTCTGTGGCACAACAAGCATACTGTAGATTCAATCACCAAACATGAGAAATGAGGCCAAGTGGACAATATCATAGAACTGGGATCTGGTGGGAGGGGTCTTTCACACACTATAGAGCCTTAACTTGAATGTCCCCTCTAGTGATTCTAGTTCTATGGCCAACATCAGGAGAGGAGAAAGGGAGGAAGGGTTAAATAAAAGGTGGTGTTAAGCGGCCTGGAGGCAAATTCCCTAACTTAGTAGCAACGCTAGCCAGGCTTATAAACTGGTACATAACTACACATTTACTTGCCTTACTTTTCCTCCTCTACTGCTACAAAAATGATAACTAAACTGAATGAACATTGAACCAATAGTAGTAATAATACATGGGACTCCCTTTTAATTTTGTGAGTCACCTGTGGCGCTTTGGCTGCCTCTTGTTTGCTAACTACCGTTGATCATTGTGATTTTTTTGGCTTAATAGGATTTCTTGCTAATAGTTTGACCTTTTGTTGGCTGCTGAGTCTTGGTTGCCAAGTGTTAGCATTTCTTTTTACTAACTGCCAGTTTTAAAGCCCTGTTTTCCCTACGGATGCACCGCGACCTGGATATTGTGTGTCAGAGGGCCTACAAACATAGGGTCTTGTGCAGAAAATACATACGCATCATGGATAAAGATATTGACATGATGTGCTTCACAGAAACCTCGCAGCAGCCAAATGACTTTATGGTGCTTAATCAAGCTACATCCCCAGACTATGTGTAACTATAAAAACCTTGCTCTGTGGATCGGGGTGGGCGGCTTGCTGTTATCCATCATATAGACTTAAAGATGAAAGTCCTTCCAACAGGTATGCCTTTGCTATCGAGTTCTTGTCTCTCCTGGATTGTTTCAACATCACACAGCATGTGCAGTTTCCCCACACACAACCACTTTGATTATTATTTGACCCTGCTGGGAATCTATGAATATTTGAAGATCTAGAAGAACAATCTGTTCTTACTGGCCATGTACTCTTATAACACACTGCTCTCGGCCAGCTTTCTAATAATTGATTGGATTTACACTACCATTCAAAAGTTTGGGCTCACTTAGAAATGTCCTTGTTTTTGAAAGAAAAGCACATTTTTTTTGTCCATTCAAATAACATCAAATTGATAAGAAATACAGTGTAGACATGGTTAATGTTGTAAATGACTATTGTAGCTGGAAACGGCAGATTTTTAATGGAATATCTACATAGGCGTACAGAGGCCCATTATCAGCAACCAAGTTTATCATTTTAAAAGGCTAATTGATCAATAGAAAACCACAGCTGAAAACGGTTGTTCTGATTAAAGAAGCAATAAAAAACTGTCCTTCTTTAGACTAGTTGAGTATCTAGAGCAGTGGTTCTCAACCCTGGTCTTGGGGACCCAAAGGGGGTGCACATTTTTGTTTTTGCCCTAGCACTACACACCTGATTCAAATCAACAACTCCTCTTCAGGCTTTGATGATTTGAATCAGTTGTGTAGTGCTAGGGAAAAAACACAAATGTGCACCCCTTTGGGTCACAAAGACCAGGGTTGAGAACCACTGATCAAGCGCATCAGCATTTGTGGGTTCGATTACAGGCTCAAAATGGCCAGAAATAAATACCTTTTTTTCTGAAACTCGTCAGTCTGTTTTTGTTCTGAGAAATCAAGGCTATTCCATGCAAGAAATTGCCAAGAAACTCAAGATCTCGCATGTTATGTTCTGTTAATTACTGATGTCCCCTTTAAGGATGGAGCACCCTTGGTCATGCGCAGTGTTGTTCTATGTTATTCTGGTACTAACTAGTTTGAGTAAATGTGAAGCTCCAGTTCAATTGCTTGTATTCCGAGTCTTTCTTATTACATAAATAAGTACTAAGTGTTAAGACACTACAATGGCGACGAGGATGATTACCTGCAGTGTGCATCACGAATACAGATGGAGTTCGTAGGAAGAGAGGAAGATTTTGACCCTGTAGCACAACAGCTAGAAAGCAGTGAAGACGAGGGGAGAGCTGACGAGAACGAGGCGGCAGATCAAAGACCCGTGGAGCCGGAGGTAAAGAGAATGGCTAGCATCGGGAAAATAGATGTGTTTGATGACACGCAAGAAAACTGGGCAACTTACATTGAACGACTGGAACAGTACTTCATTGCAAACGACATTGCTGATAACAAAAGAGTACCAGCGTTGTTGAGTTTAATTGGCCCAAAAACATACAGTTTGCTAAGAGATCTGACTGCCCCTCTGAAGCCCTCAAATAAAACATTCACAGAGATTGTGGAGATATTGCAAAATCACCTATCACCTAAACCACTCCTCATCGCGGAACGTTTTCGTTTCCACAAGAGAGATCAGAATGAGGGGGAAGGTGTTAGTACGTATGTAGCAGTGTTGAAGAAAATGTCTGAACATTGCCAGTTGGGAGAGAACCTAAATGACACATTAAGGGATAGATTTGTGTGTGGACTGAAACATGAACACATTCAAAAACGTTTGCTCACAGAATCAGAGCTCACGTTTGCAAAGGCTGTTGAAATTGCTGTGGCTATGGAAATCGCGACTAAAGATGCATTTGAGTTGCAAAGTAAAAGAAGTACTGACCTGTCACAAATTTCCCTGCACAAGTTTTCACGCAGTCGACAGCGCCCCCGTGTGGCCGAAAAATGCAACAGGTGTGACAGAGATGGTCACAAAGCAGAGGACTGCCGTTTCAAAGACGAAATTTGTCACAAATGCAGTAGAAGGGGGCACATTCAAAGAGCATGCAAAGCAAAATTCAGTCACAACAGTAAAACTGAGAAAATTAAAGGGTTGGTGAATGCACTAGCAGAGAACAGTGGCAGTGATTCAGATGAACGATTAATTGGTACAATGGAGTTAAACACAGTGACTTCTCCCAGCAGTAGCATAATATGGGTGACACCAGATATCGAAGGCAAACCCCTCAAAATGGAGCTGGACACAGGATCTGCAGTGTCTATAATTTCCACTACTGTCTACAATGAGCACTTTAAGGCTATCAAGCTGAAGAACACAAATGTGTTGCTGAAGACATACTCAGGAGAGAGATTGAGCCCAATGGGGGCGTTGCAGGTCAGAGTGCATTATGGGGGGCAAACACAGCAGTTACAGCTGTATGTGGTGCCTGGAACTGGCCCCCCATTATTTGGCAGGGAATGGCTTTCAAAAATAAAGCTGAATTGGTGTGACTTGAAAATGCTCCACACGTTCCAGTCCAAAGAGAAAGGCACAGACCAAACACTGGAACACTTGCGGAAGAAATACAACACAGTTTTCAGTGATCAGATGGGAACAGTAAAAGGCTTCACAGCAAAACTTGTACTAAGAGATGACGCAACCCCGAAATTCTGCAAAGCCAGATCTGTTCCATACTCCCTGAGACCAAAGGTGGAAGCGGAAATCGATCGCTTGCAGGATACAGGGATCCTGACGAAAGTGGACAGAAGCGAATGGGCCACACCCATAGTTCCTATTGTGAAGAAAGACGGGTCTGTTAGAATGTGTGGGGACTTCAAGGTAACTGTGAATTCAATGTTGCATGTGGACCAATACCCCCTACCACGTCTGGATGACATCTTTGCTGCACTAGCTGGTGGGAAACACTTCAGTAAAATCGATCTGAAACAGGCTTACCTGCAGCTACCGGTTGAAGAGAGTTCCAAACAGTACCTGACAATAAACACACACAAAGGTCTATACAGGTATAACCGCCTGGTTTTTGGCATTGCATCAGCCCCAGCCATTTGGCAACGAACTATTGACCAGATTTTGCAAGGAATCCCAGGAACCCAGTGTATCCTGGATGACATGATCATAACAGGACGCACCGACAAAGCACCTGGCTAACCTGGAAGAGGTCCTGAAAAGACTGAAAGAGTATGGTCTACAGGCAAACTTAAAGAAGTGTGAGTTCTTCAAAGACAAGATTGTCTTCTGTGGACATGAGATTGACTGCAATGGATTGCACAAAACACAGGACAAAATCGAGGCAGTGGTACAGGCACCACGACCACAAAATATCACAGAAGTAAGATCTTTCACGGGACTGATCAATTACTACAGAAGATTCCTCCCAAACCTTTCAGCAGTACTCCAGCCTCTAAATCAGCTCCTGGAAAAGAATAGGACATGGCGGTGGACAGAGCAGTGTGAAAATGCATTTCTGGAGGCAAAACGGCTCATAACATCTGAACAGGTCCTGATGCATTACGACCCTGAAATGCCAGTGAAGTTGGCTTGTGATGCATCCCCTTATGGATTAGGGGCAGTCCTTTCACACACACTGAAAGATGGGTCAGAGAGGCCAGTTGCATTTGCGTCACGAACATTGAATGATGCAGAGAAAAACTACTCACAAATCGACAAAGAAGCACTGGCACTAGTGTGGGGCGTCAAGAAATTCCACGCATACCTATATGGCAAGCGTTTCACACTGGTTACAGATCACCAGCCGTTGCTTTCCATTTTCAGTCCAAAGAAAGGCATTCCGGCAATGACAGCAGCCAGGTTACAGCGATATGCCCTGTTCCTTGCCAGTCATATGTATGACATTGAGTTTAAGCCGTCATCCCTCCACACAAATGCAGATGGATTATCCAGACTGCCGTGTACAAGAGAAAGACAGAGGGTGGATGCAGTGGACATGTTCCATACCGCTCAGCTCGAGGCCCTACCAGTCACAAGCACAGTTATCAAACAGGAGACAAGGAAAGATGTGACCTTGTCAAAAGTGTACACTTACACCATGTCAGGATGGCCAGCTACTGGCAGAAAGGAGCTGACTCCGTATTTCCAGCGGAGAAACGAAATTACAACGTACCAAGGATGTTTGATGTGGGGAATGAGAGTCATGATACCCCAGAAATGCCAACATCAGGTTTTGCAGCAACTACATGAAGGTCATGTTGGAATTGTCAAAATGAAGCTGCTCGCAAGGAGCCACTTCTGGTGGCCAGGTCTGGACCAACAGATAGAAAATATGGCAAAGAACTGTAGTGGATGTTTGGAAACCCTTCACATGCCTGCTCCTGTCCCAGTCCACCCATGGGAATGGCCCGCAGAGCCATGGCAGAGAATTCATGTGGACTACGCTGGTCCTTTTGAAAAACACATGTTTCTGGTTATAGTTGATGCCCATTCCAAATGGCCAGAGGTGTTTTGCACTGACTCCTCCACCTCAGCTCAGACGATAGAGTGTCTCAGAACAACGTTTGCACGCTTCGGTTTGCCACTGCAGCTGGTAAGTGACAACGCGCAAGCTTTTGTAAGTGACGAGTTTACAAGATTCATGTCAGTAAATGGAATCAAACACTCAACCTCAGCTTCGTACCACCCTGCCACCAATGGGCTGGCAGAACGCTTTGTGCAAACCCTAAAGCAAGGACTCCGTGCAGCAAAACGAGACGAAGGGACTTTGCAAACAAAACTGGCCAAGTTCCTGGCCTCCTACCGAAACACCCCACATGCCACGACAAATGAAAGCCCAGCCGCACTGATGTTCGGGAGGCCTCTCCGCACACAGCTGGACATCATGAAGCCAAACAGGCGTAATGAAGTGCTGAACAAACAAGCCAAGATGCTCTCCGGTGGCCGGGAGCGCCATCTCCAAACAGGACAGGAAGTGATGGTGCGAGACTACAGAAGAGGAGGGAAATGGACAAGAGGGACCGTACACACACAAACGGGATCCAGAACTTACCAGGTTCAAGTAAGCCCAGACATAATGTGGCGGCGTCACATTAACCAAATGCATTCCAGGGAAAACAGCACAACAATCGAGAGAGAACAGGCACAGAGAGCTCCTGAGAGTGACACACAGGGAACTGTAGAGGACGGTGGGGCAGTAGAGAGACCCCAGGCTGAAAGAAGGGAACGTGTTGATGAAGGTGCTGCTATAGCAGACGCTATAATGGAACAAGCACACACTGAGGATGTTCAGGAGCCTCCAGACGATCTGAGGCGCTACCCAGAACGAAGGCACCGTCCACCAGACAGACTAGACTTATAAACAAACAAGCAAAAACAAACTGTTCAAGTTCAAATTAAAAGATGCAAAATAACTACAACAAGTTCTGGGAAATGTTTCAGTTGTGGTTTGGTAAAAGTAACTCTGATTGTATAAGAGAAGGAATGTTATGTTCTGTTAATTACTGATGTCCCCTTTAAGGATGGAGCACCCTTGGTCATGCGCAGTGTTGTTCTATGTTATTCTGGTACTAACTAGTTTGAGTAAATGTGAAGCTCCAGTTCAATTGCTTGTATTCCGAGTCTTTCTTATTACATAAATAAGTACTAAGTGTTAAGACACTACATCGCACAACGCTGTGTACTACTCCCTTCACAGAACAGCGCAAACTGGCTCAACCAGAATAGAAAGAGGAGTGGGATGCCCCAGTGCACAACTGAGCAAGAGGACAAGTACATTATAGAGTGGTTAGTTTGAGAAAAAACAGTCTCAACATCAACAGTGAAGAGGCGACTCCGGGGTGCTAGCCTTCTAGGCAGAGTTGCAAGGTCCTCTTGCTCAGTTGTGCACCGGGGCTTCCCACTCCTCTTTATATTCTGATTGGAGCCATTTCCACCTCCGGAACATCTCCTGACTCCGACCACCTCACGGACCCAGTAGCGAAGCCCCTCATACATGCCTTTGTCACATCATATCTGGACCACTGCAATGGAATCCTATTCAAGTTGTCCAGCAAAGCCTTGGAGAGGCTCCAGTACATCCAGAACTCCACTGCCAGGGTCCTCACACACACAAACCCAGAACTCCACCCCCACTCTGCACCACCTTCATTGGCTCCCGATCAACTTCTGCATCACATTCAAGATCCTACTCCTCACCTACAAGGCCCTCCATGGCCTTGCCCCCTCATACCTCTCCGACCTCCTCCACACAAACATCCTCTCCAGCTGTCTCCGCTCCTCTGACTCTGGACTACTCACCATCCCAAAAATAAGACTGTACACCACAGGGGACTGGGCATTTAGCGCAGCTTCCCCTAAACTCTGGAACTCCCCAGCCACCACACAATTCTGACTTTATCGCCACTTTCAAAAACAGACTTAACTCGGCTCTAGCAAAGCTAAGTGTCTTTTCAATTTGAACTTGTTCAATTTCTTGTTATGTTTTTTCTCTCTTTAAATCCAATATATTATTATAATTTAAATGAATCAGTGCTGTTGATTTCCTAGTCAACTGTAGGTGATAGTGTGGTTACAATGAATAATTTCCTCAGTAAAAATGAAGTCAAGGACAAGATAGAGATCTTATCCGGGGAATGTACTGTGCAAGCATAATATGTAAGGGGTTGCAGGCAGCAATGGTGAATTGAAAGCAATACCCAGATAGTCTGCAGTTCAGTATAAGTTACAATAGTACAGATCAATCACCTATACAGGTACGTCCGTCAATGTCAAACTCGTAGCCACTCTGGCATTGGCAGCGATGGCTCCCTGGCAAGTTGACACAATGGGCGTTGGCACCGCACAGGCCAATGCCCTCAACGCACTCATCCACATCTGAGGGAGAGGAGGGAGAGAACAGAACTGTTATGCCTCAGTTATAGTATCATCAGACCATTAGTTTGAGTAGATTCTCTGTCCGTTTCCACTGCTGAGACCAGACTTGTGTTCAGTGGTGTCATTAGGCCTGGGCTTCCGAGGCTTCAGCCCCAGATGTTTTTGATTTTTTTTATTTTTTACATTTCAGATGAATATGAGTTTCCATAACCACACATCACTTGTCCTGTGCAGTATTAAAAACATTGTTTTACTGACACATTTTTATGACCAAAAGAAACAATACAATATGCTGCGCTAGACAGTACCAGGTACTGCAAGAAGCCCCTGGAGTGCGTGGCGTGTGCTGTGATTGGTCGAGATTTCACAACACAATGGATCCCTCACATCCCTTGACCCCTCTTCCACCCTACAACACCAGCTACTTTGCTCTGCTGAACAGTATACTCACTGCTGGTTCATGGTGCTATCATCGATAAAGATATTGACCTGATGTGCTTAACAGAAAACTGGCAGCAGCCAAATGACTTAACAGTGCTTAATCAAGCTAAACCACCAGGCTATGTGTAACTACAAAAACTTTGCCATCCTCTGTAATGTGCCTTTCCCCCTAACCAAGTTGCGGCAAAAACGGACCATTACACACAGGAACATAAAGTCTCTCAGAAACAGGCTTCAAACACACAACAGCCCTCATCCTTCTATCCTCTGCCGAGGAGCTTGTGTCTCACTGTGACACACTCCTCTCCCCCAGCCTTATAATAATTTATTGGATTTATACAGCGCTTTTCTACCAGCTGAGGTACTCACAAAGCACTTTACATAGTAGGGGGAAAATCATCTCATCCGCCACCAATGTGGAACGCCCACCTAGATGATGCACAGCGACCATTTTTCACCACACATCAGCTATCAGGTGGAGAGGTGAGGAGTTATATATGCCAACTTGGAATGAGGGGGATGATTTGGTGGCCATGATGAAATGGGGCCAGGTTGGGAATTTTGCTATGACACCGGGGTTAACAACTCTGCTTATACGAAGTGCAATGGGATTTTTAATAAACACAGCGAGCTACATTCTTCCCCTGGGCCAGATCTTCTGCCGCCATGGTCTCAACTACCACTGCTATGCGGATGACACCCAGATTTACATCCACACCAAACCCACTTCTCATCTCCAGGATATAAAAAACTGGATGACATCTAATCTACTCAAACTCAACAGCAATAAAACTGAGGTCATGCTGGAGCCTCCCAAGGCTCTCATCAAAAAAGTGGGTGTCATCCTGGACCCCACTCTCTCCTTCAAGCCTTACATCAAATACATCACCAATTCCTCCTTTTTCCACCTCTGTAACATCTCCCGACTCCGACCATCCCTCACGGACCCTCACGGACCCTCATACATGCCTTTGTCACATCATGTCTGGACTACTGCAATGGAGTCCTATTCAAGGTGTTCAGCCTTGAATAGGCTCCAGTACATCCAGAACTCCACTGCCAGGGTCCTCACACACACCAAACCCTGGGAATGCATCACCCCCACTCTGCACCAACTTCATTAGCTTCCTGGCATTCAGCGCCGCTTCCCTTAAACACTGGAACTCCCCAGCCTCCCGCAATTCTGACTTCATCACCACTTTCAAAAACAGACTTAATCACCACCTGTTTGGCAGGTTTCCAATAGTCCATATCAATTACCTATACAGGTACGCCCATCAAAGCCAAACTTGTAGCCGCTCTGGCATTGGCAGCGGTGGCTCCCTGGCAAGTTGACACACTGGGCGTGGGCACCGCACAGGCTGAGACCCTCAACGCACTCATCCACATCTGAGGGAGAAGAGAGAGAAAACAGAACTCTTATGTCACAGTTATAGTATCATCAGACCATCAGTTTGAGTAGATTCTCTGTCCGTTTCCACTGCTGAGATCAGACTTAGGTTCAGTGGTGTCATTAGGCCTGGGCTTCTGAGGCTTCAGCCCCGGATGTTTTTGATCAAACCCCAAACCTTTAGTTAATTTTGTACATTTCAGTCTGATATGAGTTTCCATAACCACACATCACTTGCCCTATGCAGTATAAAAACATGTTTATACTCAGCTGCTTGGAGCTGCTTGGTGCAACATTTTTATGACAAAAAGAAACAAAACAAAACAATACAATACAATATGCAGTACCAGGTACTGCAAGAAGCCCATGGAAAGACGCAGTGTCTGCTGTGATTGGTCAAGATATCACAACACAGTGGACCGCTCACGTCCCTTGAACCCTTCCCACCCTTACAGCACCGGTGAGATGTCAAGTTCATCACTCAGCAAAATGCCTGTCAGGCAATCAGAGGCTGCAGCATATTAAAGAGCAAATATGGATATTCAGAACTTCATCCGAAAGAGTTCAGGTTGAGCAGCTTGAGGTACCAGTGAATGAGGTGGAGAGAAAGTCATAGTGCAGTAGCAGCAGCAGAGTTAGCCAGAGGTTTGTGCAGGGTTGGTGGTAGCTAACTAGCTAGTCTCCCTCAGCATAAAGGTTGGCTAATGCTAATAAGCTAGAGTTAGCACTCGGGATCCTTAAGCTATTGGGTGTCAGAGTTATTTAATAGTATATTTAGTGAATGGGCAAGCTAAGGATGTTAAGTCATGATATTAGAAAAAGTGTTTATTTACAGCGAGTGTATTTATGGGTTTCGCTTCTTTAGCTAGCTTGGCTGGCTAGCCACTTCGCTAGCTAGCTGAGACTGAATATACGAGAGAATGTTTTTCTGACTGAAGCACATATCTTCAGACAGTGACACAGTGCCCACCTGTGGACTGAAGCTGAACTTTACTACAGCATTATATTTAAACCCGTTTAAAATGAGCAATGTTGACGTGGTAAAACAAACTAAATTAAATGAATCATAGAGGTCGTATAACATATACCATTCTACAGGTAAGCATGCTTGGCTCATGTCTGTTATTTCGATATAAGCTATGTAACTATTTGCAACAAAAACACTTTTTATATTGTTGAAATGATTTAATTGAGCTTTTTTTGTATTACTCTTTTTATTCACTTTGCTACTTACTTTTTCTGTTGTGATTGCATTGTCAAAAGGTTATCCTGCAAGTAACCATTTCAATGCACTGTACTCCATGTACAGTGCCTAGAGTATTCATTGACTTATTATACACTTTCTTGTTACAAACTGAATTCAACCTTTATGAAATATTTTTTTCTCTGCCATCTAAACACAATACATCATAATTACAAAGTGAAAACATGTTTTTAGAAATTTTTGCAAATTTATTGAAAATTAAATATTTAATTTAATCTCACCTCTGAATCAATACTTTGTAGAAGCACCTTTGGCAGTGATTTCAGCTGTGAGTCTTATTGGTTACGTCTCCACTGAATTAAAAAAAATCTTCAACCTCTGTGAAATTGGTTGTTGATCATTGTTAGACAACCATTTTCAGGTTTAGCCATAGACTTCAAGTCGATTTAAGTCAAAACTAACCCGGCCACTCAGTAACATCCTTTGTCTTCTTGGTAAGCAACTCCAGCAAATCCTTGTGTTATAGGTTCTTGTCCTGCTGAAAGGTGAATTCATCTCCCAGTGTCTGGTGGAAAGCAGACAACCAGATTTTTCCTGTACTTAGTTCCATTCTGTTGAATTTTTATCCTGAAAAACTCCCGAGTCCTTAACGACTACAAGCATACACATAACATGATGCAGCCACCACTATGCATGAAAATATGGAGAATATTACTCAGTAACGCGTTGTATTGGATTTGCCCCAAACATAACACTTTGTATTCAGGACAAAAGTACATTTCTTTGCCACATTTTTTGCAGAATTACTTTAGTGCCTTGTTGCAAACAGAATGCATGTTTTGTAATATGTGTATTCTGTTCAAGCTTCCTTCTGTTCACTCTGTCAATTAGGTTAGTGTTGTGGAGGAACTATAATGTTGTTGATCCAACCTCAGTTTTATCCAATCACAGCCATTAAACTCTGTAGCTGTTTTAAAATCACCATCGGCGTCATGGTGAAATCCCTGAGCAATTTATTTCCTTTCCGGCAACTGAGTTAGGAATGACGCCTGTGTCTTTGTGGTGACTGGGTGTAGTGATACACCATTCAGATTGTAATTAATAACTTCACCATGCCCAAAGGGATTTTCAATTTCTGCTTTTATTATTTTTACCCATCTACCAATACATATAGGTGCCCTCCTTGCGAGGCTTTGGAAAACCTCCCTGGTCTTTGGTTGAATCTGTGTTTGAAATTCACTGCTCACCTGAAGGACCGAACATATAATTGTATGTGTGAGGTATAGAGATGAGGTAGTCATTCATGAATCATGTTAAACACTATCATTGCACACAGAGTGAGGCCACGCAACTTATTATGTGACCTGTTAAGCACATTTTTTCTCCTGAATGTATTTAGTCTTGCCATAATAAAGGGATTGAATACTTATTGACTCAAGACATTTCAGCTTTTCTTTAATTAATTAGAAAAAAAATCTAAATTTCATCCATTTTAAATTCAGGTTGTAATACAACAACATTTTGAAAAAGTCAAAGTGTGTGTCACGTTGTCTAATGATTGGAGACAGGGGAAGGAATACATAATAGGGGGTTTAATTTCTTCCACCCAAACAAAAGAGCGAGGTGGAAACCTGTAAAAACAAATGCACAATAACACGTATCATGGAAGCCGATATAATAGCCAGGTACTTCCAGGACCAATGAACATGGTTACAATAACCGACAAGGACAATGGGGAACAGAGGGCAGATATATACACATACTAATCAGGCGGAATTGGAACCAGGTGTGCGTAATGAGACAAGACAATCTGGGGTTGGTGGTAATTAATCCAGTTCAGTGACGCCTAGAAGGCCGGTGACGTAGACCTCCGGAGCTGGTGAAAGGAATGAGCAGCAGTACCGGAGGGATCCGTGACAGTGTGTGAATACTTTCTGAAGGTACTATATACCACGTGTATATGACAACTTAACAAACTTGAACTTAGAAGGGAAGTGGGAGGGCAGCCAGAAATAGAGGGGCAAAGATGGCCAGCTTTGTGGTCAGATGGTAGGTGAAGAAAACATAAAAAAATACATAGGCCCTTAAATGATGTGCCCTCAAATGTTATGTAATCTAAAAATCTCACATTAGCTGGTAGAACTGATCAAATTATAACTTATGTATGTAGGTTCTTATCTGTCACGTTTGGAGTTGTTGCGCTGTTATGCGGACACTTTAATTTTTCTTTACAGTTGAGTTGCCCTGGTTGTGTCAGTATACAGTAACTTTAAAGAGCAAATGCCCCTAAAAACCAATCTGTCATTTAGAAAATATTGACATATATGAGTCAGAAACATTGAATTTACTGTCAAAATTGACTACAAAGTGTAAATAGGATAATTGTAATGCTTGGTGCAGGTCTACAATTTTGTTTCTGGTGTACTTTGACAGCTCTTTGGTCTTGGCTATAGTGGAGTTTGGAGTGTGACTGTTTGAGGTTGTGGACAGGTGTCTTTTATACTGATAACAAGTTCAAACAGGTGCCATTAATACAGGTAACGAGTGGAGGACAGAGGAGCCTCTTAAAGAAGAAGTTACAGGTCTGTGAGAGCCAGAAATCTTGCTTGTTTGTAGGTGACCAAATACTTATTTTCCACCATAATTTGCAAATAAATTCATAAAAAATCCTACAATGTGTTTTCCTTGATTTTTTTTCTCATTTTGTCTGTCATAGTTGAAGTGTACCTATGGTGAAAATTACAGGCCTCATCTTTTTAAGTGGGAGAACTTGCACAATTGGTGGCTGACTAAATACTTTTTTTGCCCCACTGTATGTGTATTGTTAGGTATCCTGCTAGAAAAATAAGCATTTCACTACACATGCCATAACATCTGAAAAATATGTGTACGCGACCAATACAATTTGATTTGATTTTGACAGCAACAGACAAAACACAGAGAAAGTGACAGAGGAGGACAGGTGGGGAGAGAACAGAGGTGTGTTGAGCACACAGTAGACTGTATCACTTCAAGCTCTGCTATATATTCTAATTAGTTCTATTTATTTGCACAAAAAACAAATAATTTACTGGTGAGGTGAAAAAGCCTGTGAAATTACTATTAAAACAATTGTTTACTTTTACTTTTTACAACCAGGACAGGATGAAAGAGGAGGGTAGACAAGAAACAGCAACACAGAGTACTAAAAGATAGCAACAGAAGGCAGACAAGAGAGACAGCAACAGACGACACACAGAAAGTGATGGGGAGAGGCAGAGGAGGGGTAAGACTATCACTTAAAACTGCTCTATGGTTTCTAATTACACATTGTGTGTGTGTGTGTGTGTCTCAAGAGTACTGTGGGATTCTTTAATCAGTTTGAACGGGTCAGAGTCTGTGTTTTACGTTGGTGAGTGGTTTTTGGCAATACACTGTATATGTATGTGTTCGAGAGTAGAGAGTGTTCCGGAGTAGAGAGACCACAAGGAGCCTGGATCCCACCTTTGACACTAAACATGTAGCAGGTGGGAAGGTGCAAGTTACCAATATCTAATCAATATCTAATCGCTCAATGTTCATCTCAAAGTGCACCAAATTAATGCATTTAGCTGTTGAAATTTGGTCAGGTTTTTTTGGGACGGGGGAGAATGCCGCTGGACCTCCCTACTGTTTTTGGGCTAAGCAAGCCCTATATGTCTTCAAATCTTAGAAACTAGCCTTTCTTAAAATAGCCTTTACTTTCTTTCTAAATACTTCTAAGTTTGATTGAGTCTGCCTGGATGGGCGGGGATTGAAATTTTCACTTTTGGAACTGTTCCATTGTTTCCATCAGGCCAGACACGCTCAATTAATCAGAGACAGAGTATTTGAACCCAGGTATCTGGTATTATCTGCCTGCCCTAAGAAACACAGCGTAACCCAGTCCTATAAAGCTCCACTCCACAGGGGAGCCGGGATCCCACAGTTGACACTAAACATTAATTAGTCTGACATTTGTTTAAGAGCCATTACTGGTGTCCTGGTGAATGTAAAGAAGGCTCTGTGCATGGCGCCTTGAGACATGGGATATAAACTATGCACTGCAATCACGGCTGTTTGTGATGACAGCGGGAGGCTGGTGGGTGAAGGCTCCGCGCCACACCTCATGAGAATGGGGCCTTGGAGCCCCAAGGGCAGCTGGGAGTCGATGAGGGTGGTCGTAGCGAACGCAGCGGGGGAGCTGGTTTTGATCATCCGGCTAATGACATTGGAGTCTGGACCCCCCTGTTACCTGCCCTGGAGGGGAGGGAGAGGGGCATTCTAACAGGTGACGAAATTACACACTGTCAAATCCCCCTCACCCAACCAACATGAGAGGTGCCCTTCGGCAGCCAGGAAATCAGCTCCAGATTCCTCTGCAGAAGAGTGGAGTAGTGGGAATGTGTGAAGGTGAAGGTGAGGTGTGTGCGTGCGTGCATACATGAGAGTGGGGGGGGGGGGGTGGGGGGTTTACCAAGATTGTTATAGAAACATGCACTCCCTTGCTGTCTAACTCAATTAATTTCAAATAAACTCCTCTCCACTCCTGTCTCCTTCCTCTCCCTCCTCTCCCCTCCCTTTCCCTCTTCTCTTCTCTTCTCTTCCTCCTCCACTCCTCTCCTCCCTACCTCCACTCCCTGCAGATGCAGCCTTGGACTGGGGGGGCTTTGGAGAGAGCAGTGAGGAGAGGAGAGGCATAAGAAGGGAGTATCCAGGACACTCCACTGAGAGTAAACAGTGTCACAGCCCTGTCTCCTCGCTGGATGGATGACTCAGAAGAGGAGAGCGAGAGAGAGAGCGAGACACTTGGTGGGAGAGGGGGATGGAGGGAAATTCCTCTCCACTCCCTAAACAATACCATCTCAAGTCCCACAGCCCACATTCCCTTCTCTACTGGCCAGAAACATTGTACATATTGGATCACAAAAAAAGATATAACTTTTACATTACTGTATAGTTTACCAATAAAATGTTCACAAGTCCTCAACTGGCAGCTTCATTAAATAGTACCCGCAAAACACCAGTCTCAACGTCAACAGTGAAGAGGCGACTCCGGGATGATGGCCTTCAAGCCAGAGTTGCAAAGAAAAAGCCATATCTTGCAAAGAAAAACCCATATCTCAGACTGGCCAATATAAAGACAAGATAAAGATGGGAAAAATAACACAGACACTGGACATAGGAACTCTGCCTAGAAGGCCAGCATCCCGGAGTCGCCTCTTCACTGTTGACGTTGAGACTGGTGTTTTGCGGGTACTATTTAATTAAGCTGCCAGTTGAGGACTTGTAAGGCGACTGTTTCTTAAACTAGACAATCTAGTGTACTTGTCCTCTTGCTCAGTTGTGCACCAGGGCCTCACAATCCTCTTTCTATCCTGGTTAGAGACAGTTTGCGCTGTTCTATGAAGGGAGTAGTACAAGATCTTCTGTTTCTTGGCAATTTCTCACATGAAATAGGCTTAATTTCTCAGAACAAGAATAGACTGACGAGTTTCAGAAGAAAGGTCTTTGTTTCTGGCCATCTTGAGCCTGTAATCGAACCCACAAATGCTGATGCTCCAGAAACTCAACTAGACTAAAGAAGGCCAGTTTAATTGCTTCTTTAACCAGGACAACAGTTTTCAGCTGTGCTAACATAATTGCAAAAGGGTTTTCTAATGCTCAATTAGCCTTTTAAAGTGATACATTTGGATTAACACAATGTGCCATTGGAACACAGGAGTGATGGTTGCTGATAATGGGGCTCTGTACGCATATGTAGATATTCCATTTTAAAAAATCAGCCATTCCCAACTACAATAGTCATTTACAACATTAACAATGTCTACACTGTATTTCTGATCAATTTGATGTTATTTTAATGGACAAAATAATGTGCTTTTGTTTCATAAACAAGGACATTTTCAAGTAACCCCAAACCTTTAAACGGTAGTGTATATGCAAATTTGTTTATGGGGGATTGGAAATTATGCAGACAATTACAATGATGGAAGCTACAATCTATCTGCATTATTAAAGCTGATCTACACCCCCAAAAAATAAAACTATTTTTCAAAAGCTTTGCTCCTTATAACACTTCCATCCCCCAAGACCCACCCCATCCACAGTACCCCTCTCTTACCATAACAGTTGCGCCCGTCGCCCATGTACCCAGTGGCACACTGGCACTGGTACTGCTGGCCCTCTCCGGGCAGACATTGGGCGGTGGTGTCACAGTCATGGGTTCCTGAGTAGCACGGGTTCACCTGGACAAGTTCTGGCGGTTCCATTGAGGAGACAAGGAGCACATCTTTAGTTACAAACCAAGTCAGTTGGGATTTACGGTACCACCTAAAACTAACATATTTTGAAGCCTTAGTATGGCCTAGATTATGAAAAGGAAAAGGTACACTGTCTCTTTAAGAGCGTTCAAGTTTGAGTGATGACGTGCAAAAGATCAGACATTCATTCACTGGTATAATAATTGGTCTTCTAAAGAAGCTACCCCTTTTCCTTTCTTTCTGTGCCCCCAAATGTTTAAATATACATGGTTTATGGTTTATGAACACGGCCTAAAAACAAACTTTTTGGTCCACCAGCCACTGTGGTGGACCAAAAAAAAAATCTAACCAGCCACTCAGAATTTTTACCAGAGAATAAATGTATTCGCCATTGTAATACCAAAAACTACAGAAAAAATAAATTTTTTCACTATCAAAATCACACAATTTTTTAATAGAAAAACACCAGGAAACCACTTTTGAGGTCTTGGGAAGAAATTACTGACATTTAATCCTAGTAAAAATTCCCTGTTTTAGGTCAGTTAGGCTCACCACTTTATTTTAAGAATATGAAATGTCAGAATAATAGTTGAGAGAATTATTTTTCAGCTTTTAATTTCTTTCATCACATTCCCAGTGGGTCAGAAGTTTACATACACTCAATTAGTATTTGGTAGCATTGCCTTTAAATTGTTTAACTTGGGTCAAATGTTTTGGGAAGCCTTCCACAAGCTTCCCATAATAAGTTGGGTTAATTTTGGCCCATTCCTCCTGACAGAGCAGGTGTAACTGCGTCGGGTTTGTAGGCCTCCTTGCTCGCACACGCTTTTTCAGTTCTGCCCACACATTTTCTATGCGATTGAGGTCAGGGCTTTGAGATGGCCACTCCAATACCTTGACTTTGTTGTCCTTAAGCCATTTTGCCACAACTTTGGAAGTATGCTTGGGGCCCTTCTCCATTTGGAGACCCATTTGCGGCCAAGCTTTAACTTCCTGACTGATGTCTTGAGATTTTGGTTGCTACAATATATCCACCAGATTTTCCTCCCTCATTATGCCATCTATTTTGTGAAGTGCACCAGACCCTCCTACAGCAAAGCACCCCCACAACATGATGCTGCCACCCCCGTGCTTCACTGTTGGGATGGTGTTCTTCGGCTTGCAGGCCTCCCGCTTTTTCCTCCAAACATAACGATGGTCATTATGGCCAAACAGTTCTATTTTTGTTTCATCAGACCAGAGGACATTTCGCCTAAAAGTCTGATCTTTGTCCCCATGTGCAGTTGCAAACCAGTCTGGCTTGTTTATGACGGTTTTGGAGCAGTGGCTTCTTCCTTGCTGAGCGGCCTTTCAGGTTATGTCGATATAGGACTCGTTTAACTGTGGATATAGATACTTTTGTACCTGTTTCCTCCAGGATCTTTATAAGGTCCTTTGCTGTTGTTCAGGGATTGATTTGCACTTTTCGACCAAAGTACGTTCATCTCTAGGAGACAGAATGCGTCTCTTTCCTGAGAGGTATGATTGCTGCGTGGTCCCAAAGTGTTTATACTTGCGTATTATTGTTTGTATGCACCATTCTCTGGAAAGCCTAGACAATGTTGTATCTGAAAAGCCCAGGAGGGCGGCCGTTTCTGAGATACTGGATCCGGTGTGCCTGGCACCGATGATCATACCGCGTTAAAAAGTTGCATTCTAATGTTCAATCGAACAGTAACTGAATGCCTCGATGTCTGTCCGCCTGCTTTATATAGCAAGCCATGTGACTCACTGTCTGTAGGAGCAATCAATTTTCATGGACATGGTGGTGTACCTAATAAACTGACCGGTGAGTGTATATATCATATGTGAAGATTGAAATCTGAAGTTGTGTCTTTAATCTATCCAATGGTGAATGACAAGTAGACTCGATTCTCTGGAAACCAGACAGAAACAAAAGCATTCCTGGCCTAATTGTACAACCTCATGTACAATTATCCATGTAAGACAAGACACATTCACACACAGCCATGGACCACATGGCAGAGAAGGCAAATAAATACCAGACTACCACAGAGAGAGAGAGAGAGAGAGAGAGAGAGAGAGAGAGAGAGAGAGAGAGAGAGAGAGAGAGAGAGAGAGAGAGAGAGAGAGAGAGAGAGAGAGAGAGAGAGAGAGAGAGAGAGAGAGAGAGAGAGAGAGAGAGAGAGAGAGAGAGAGAGAGAGAGAGAGAGAGAGAGAGAGAGAGAGAGAGAGAGAGAGAGAGAGAGAGAGAGAGAGAGAGAGAGAGAGAGAGAGAGAGAGAGAGAGAGAGAGAGAGAGAGAGAGAGAGAGAGACTGAGTGAGAGAGACAAATACTAAGTGAGAGAGACAGACAAACACAGAGAGAGAGAGAGAGAGACAAACACAGAGAGAGAGAGAGAGACAAAGAAACACAGAGAGAAAGAGAGGGACCGAGATAAAGAGAGATAGAGAGAGACAAAGAAACACAGAGAGAAAGAGAGGGACCGAGATAAAGAGAGATAGAGAGGGAGAAAGAGAGCTGGGTGAGAGAGAGACAGGTAGAAAGAGCTGGATGAGTGCAGGCCAGGGTCCCCCCCCAAAAAAAAATTAGAGACAGAGACAGAGACAAACACTGAGAGAAAGAGAGAGAGGGACTGAGTGAAAGATCAGGATAAACCAAAATTACAACACAGTCAAAACAAAACTATATTGCTTATTGAGAAACACAAGCACAAAGCAACATGCAGTGCTATCTGGCCCTAAATCGACAGTACACTGTGGCCAAATATTTGACCATGGTTACTGATCAAAACCTTGACAAAGTACAGGCTCAGTGAGCACAGCCTTGCCATTGAGAAGGGTAGACACAGGAAAACCTGGCTCCCTGTAGAGGAAAGGCTGTGCAACCACTGCACCACAGCAGAACCTGAGACGGAGCTGCATTTCCTGACAAAATGTAAAAAAATATATAAAACATTTAGAGAGTGTAATTTCCCCAAATTTGAAACGCTTATTCAAGGTTTCAAAGATCTCTCTGATGAGAGTAGGCTACCCGTCCTGTTGGGGGAGGACGCAGAGAGCTGTGGGTTGGCAGCGCACAACATTGCTGCCTGCCATAAGTTGAGGGATAGTGTCTGACAAACCAATCAACCTGCACATGTACTACTGTATGCTTATTGTTGTTGTTGGATGTATGGTTATTTTGACACTTGGTTATTGTTGTTACTGTTGTCCCGTTGACAATTTTGATTCTCATTTTTATTTTATATTGTAAATTTCCAAAATAAGCTTTGGCAATATGTACATTGTTACGTCATGCCAATAAAGCAAATTTAATTGAATTGAAAGAGAGAGCTGGTATGAGTAACCGGATGAGCGCAGGCCAGGGTTCCCCCCCAAAAAGAGAGAGAGACTGAGTGAGAGAGACAGAGACAAACACTGAGAGAAAGAGAGAGAGGGACTGAGAGAGATGGATGAGTAACCGGATGAGTGCAGGCCAGGGTTTCCCCAAAACCACAGATGACTCAGAACACAGAAAAATCGAGTTGGAAATAGGAATGTGTATGGGAAGAATTTTGAAATGTCCAAATCGTATAGCCAAATAACCATAGTCTTTACATGACTAAACCCACCATTATTGGATGCGACTGTAAGAAATATGGAGGATTGACATGGTATGATGATGCAGTGTATGTCTACTGTGTTATGGTTGGAGTATGATGGTGTAAAGGAGATGATGGTTCAGTGAACCACACTCGCATGATGAGTTACCCGAGTTAAGGCTTAAGCTCAGCGGGCTAACGCAATGATATGGTGAGCAAAAGGCCCGGGAGACCCAGTCAGTCACAATGGTTCCACATCAAACCGATGAGTGGTGAGTGTTCTAGCATAAAATGGCTTCTGAGCAACAGTATGGGGTGATGTGTACAATGTACTTTTACTGTAGCTGCATTGGCTAACTGTGCCGATACTGGAGGCAAAGGATTTTAACACAGCTGGTGCTCCGCCATAGAGGGCGACCTTGAGGGTCAAAGCACTTGACCTGGCTCGCATGACACGCTTAAAATGGCAGTAAAACACAACAAAAGACACCCCTCACTCTCTTCTCAGTGTTTACGAGCAGGGGGGTCCCTTACACAAGCTTCCTAAAGACAAGCTAGGGGGGTTAACTACACTCGTTCTCTCTGATCTTCTGTTTTAAATAGGGGGCCCCAGTATTTAATACTGCAGGCAAGCTAAAGTCTGCGCCCCTTCATCGGGGATTGGTCGACAGTAGGGATTCTTCAATAAAGTCTTTGTTGTCATTCGAGAGATGACTAGCTTTCCTATTTTTTCAATGAGAAATACTGCATCAACCATCGTAGTTAGATGTAACATTGCGCGTCTAAGATCTCCTCAGCAAAAATGTCGAAATGAATGACAAACTCATTCGGTTTGGCTAACCCTTACAAAAAAAGATTGCAGTAAAAGTGGAGCAACTGCAGTCGACTGTGGTTTTGTGGATGCAGTAATTGTAGAATAACTGCAGTGTACAAAATGACTACAGACCAGGGTTCATTCCCGGGCTGTGCCACAACCGACCGTGGCTGGGAGTCCCATAGGAAGGCGCTCACTTGGCCCCGCGTCGTCAAGGTTAGGGGAGGGTTTGGCCAGGGGGACTTTACTTGGCTCATCGCGCTCTGGTGACTCCTTGTGGTGGGCCAGGTGCCCGCGGGCTGACCCCGGGTTGCCAGTTGAAATGTGATTCCTCCGACACACTGGTGCAACTGGCTTCCGGGTTAAGCATGCCGGGTGTTAAGGAACGCAGTTAGGTGGGTCATGTTTCGGAGGACGCATGACTCCACCTCTCCCAAGCACGTTGAGAAGTTGCAGTGATGAGACAAGATCGAAATCGGGGAGAAAAAGGGTCAAATTCAACAAAAAATATATATACAAAAAAAGTACTTATTTTGGACACAGTATTTGCAGTGTACTGCAGTTATACTGCACTCTGACTGCAATATTTTTTCGTAAGGGATGCGCCAGCCGAACAGAAGCACACTGATGCCTTTATTCCTCTCTCCTTCTCCTTAGTCCTCTTCACTTGCTCTTCTTCCCTCTTTCCGTGCCCCTCATTCTGCCGCTCTCGCTCTCTCTCCTCAATTCTGAGACCCTTCCTTCCCACCCTCTCTCTTTCCCTCCCTCCTTCCACAGTCACATTAAAGGCCCAGTTGTCACAACTTCCGCCGAAGTTGGTCCCTCTCCTTGTTCGGGCGGCGTTCGGCGGCACCGGCTTTCTAGTCACCACCGATCCATGTTTCATTTTCGTTTAGTTTTGTCTTCATTATACACACCTGGTTTCCATTCCATAATTAATGTTCCTTATTTAACCCTCTGGCTTCCCTTTCTGTTTTGTGCGTGATTGTCATTGTCATGTGGGTTCATTCTTTGTGCTCTGGATTTTGTGTTTTTCCTTGTTCAAACATTGCCTATATTATTGAGTAAATTCCAAACCTCTCTGCCAATAACAGCTTCCCCACTCATTCCACTCCCGGTTAGTCCTAGCAAAATTCTTGCCTGAAATGTCTTTGTTTCTTTTAGACCATTTTAACTGAAAACAATCAACGTAAGGTACATAAAGGTCTAACACAGCCATTTTTATCTCAATATTAGATCATTTCAGTGTAACAATCAAATATCCTACTGTGATTGTTTTCAATTGTTTGTGTGAGTGCGTGCATTTGTGTGACACAAAAAAAAAAAACGAAATGTAAGAACGGGCAAAGGAATTGGGAGGGGAGGAGGAAGGACAATGGCTGCATTTTACTTCAACAATTTCTGGATGATTTGAAGAGCACCATGGGCCCTGGCCAAAAGTAGAGCACTATATAAGGGTATAGGATGCCATTTGGGACTACAGTCCATCGCAGCCATGACAGTCAGTTCATCCCAATCCCCAATCATGACTCACTCAGCCAGAGTAATTACATGTATTTTACCCAAGAACTCCCAGACAGCACC
Organism: Oncorhynchus mykiss; assembly: GCF_057628025.1. NCBI lineage: Eukaryota > Metazoa > Chordata > Actinopteri > Salmoniformes > Salmonidae > Oncorhynchus > Oncorhynchus mykiss. The sequence goes on from NC_143046.1 coordinate 47,627,677, forward strand.
AGCTGGACCCCCACACCCAGCTGGTTTGGCCCCCATGTCCCCCAGGCCCAACCCCCCCCCCCCTCTCCTCTCTCCTTCCCTGTGATCGGAGCTCTCTCCTGGGGCATCGGAAACATGGTATCGCTCCCGGGTCTCTGCTCTGGTTCCCATGACATCACTCCTCAGCTATTCCTCACGAATCCCCCCCCCCCCTTCCTGTAAATCTGTCATTGGAAGGGATATTATTTCCCAGAGAGCAGCAGAGATTAACAATAACCCCCCTTCCTCTAGCACTGACATCCCCCTCCACATGACAGCTCATCGCAATACAGCTTTCCACTGATGGGGTTGAGATAAATACTAGTGTGTATGTGTATGTGTGTGTATGTGTGTGTGTGTGCGTGGTGTAAGTGTGTGCATGTCCGTGCATCTGTGTGCGAGTGCATCTCCCTCTTCCTCCGTCGGCCGCACTGGAGGCCTGTCCTGTCAAAACATTTCAGACAAAGAAGACGAACGGCTTTTCAAAAGAGGGCAGCATTACAGCGAAACAAGACTCTTTCACAGACGCAGGTGCTGCCGCAGCAAACCTCCTCCCCTCGGATTTCCTTATATCTTTCATACAAATGGACTGCGTCAGTCTCAAGTGTGTGGGAAGGGAGGATGAGGAATAATAGGATGAGGAGGATGGTGAGGTGAAAGGGGTACAGGTTGTCCTTGAGGAACATATGAGGCCACGGCCTCAGATGGGACCTCAGCGGAGGCGCACGCTAACCTCGCACTCTCTATGAGGGGGGATGGGAGAAAGATGCAAGGAGACATATCCCAGACTCACCCTGTCTCCAAAGAGGGTCCCAGACTTCACCGGTGTGAATGAGTGATGTAAAGGGAGGGGGGGGGGGTGAACTGTGTGTGTTTTCCTCAGTGTGTATGAGTAACCTCATCTCTGGAACTTGAAAGCACTGTAACTGGGTTGACGTCGCAACAAGCTCATTCCTGTTACAACCGTGACCAAAACTTGACCAAAACGGGTACCATAAAGACATACATCTTTACTGACTCTAGCCTTACCGCTGCGGAGACCTAGCGTAAGCATGTAGCTATTTTATGGGGGAAGAAATCAAGTGAGAAATCATGTGTGATACACATGTCTAGATGGGTTTTAGTGCTTGGATTTATCGCACATAGGGGAGTGATTTCCTAACCGATTTGTTTTTTACACTGACAATGAGTCTGGCTCTGTACACGCTGGGCTGTATTAAAGGCATGCAGCCATGTCTGCCAAAGCCATAGTAGTCTGCATCACAAATCTGACCTTACTCCCTACGTAATGCACCACTTTTGACCAGTAGTGTAAAGTACTTAAAATATTTTTTACTTAAGTCGTTTTTGGTGGTATCTGTACTTTACTTTACTATTTATATTTTTGACCACTTTTACGTCACTACATTCCTGAAGAAAATAATGTACCACTTTACTCCATACATTTTCCCTGACACCCAAAAGTACAACTTACATTTTGAATGGCTAGCAGGACAGGAAAATGGTCAAATTATCAAAATAACACTTATCAAAATAACATCCCTGGTCATCCCTATTGCCTCTGATCAGGTGGACAACACAAATACTTCATTTGTAAATTATGTCCGAGTGTTGGAGTGAGCCCCTGGCTATCTGTAAATAAAAAAACAAGAAAATTGTGCTGTCAGGTTTGCTAAATATGAGAAATGTGCATGTACTTTTGATATTTAAGTATATTTAAAACCAAATACTTGTAGACTTTTACTGAAGTAGTATTTTACTGGGTGACTTTCACTTTTACTTGAGTCATTTTCTATTAAGGTATCTTTACTTTTACTACAGTATGACATTTGGGTACTTTTTTTTTACTTTTTTTGACCTATGGGCCCTGGTGGAAAGTAGTGAACTTTATAGGAAATAAAGTGCCATTTGCGACACAAACCTATATATGCTTCACTGAATTATGGATCGTTGTCTAGTTTCTACTGGCTGTCGGAAACCTGAGGCAGGTGGCTTTCCTTTCTTTACAGTATCTGAACAGCAGCGACAGGTGGGCTGAGATCTATCTTGAGCTCATGGGATGTGGGAAATGAAAAAGTGAGATGGAGGGAGTGGGATAAGGAGTGAGAAAGAGAGAGAGCAACTCACGCCGGCACAGATTTCCAGTGAGAGGAGAGAAAGAGGGGGATTACTCAGTGTCATCTGTCAACGTGTTAATAAAGGAGCTATCCCAAAAATGAGGGGAAGGAGGGAAGGAGGGAGGGGCACTAGAGGCTGAGGGGGAGTACTGTACATACTCAGCAGTGATTCAACAGCATGTACTGGACTTCTATGGCTAATGTTAGCGAAGACATCACCCAAAAAAATACATGTTCACAGTTGACATACGCCCACACTCAACTGACTCTACTTCATTTAATACTAGTTTAATAACAGGTTTATAATTACTATTGTATGCCAAAATTACCCGGAAACTTTACCTTTCTAATTGTCATCTTTCACAAACGTCTGCACAACCAAACAAAACACATACCCAGCCCCATACCTTTTCCCATCACACAACCTCACAGACAACACTAACAACAAGAAAAATGGACACAAACTTCCGAACTTTAAACTTGAACTGACCTCCGACTGGGCTTATCTTGTTGGTGATGGCGTATCTCAAGATGTTCTCGTCCTTGACGTACATGACAAAGACACGCTCCGTGGTCAGCTGCAGCGTCTCAGGCCCCGCTCTGGGCCCGTAGCGGCAGTCGTGGTACGTGATGTTCTGATGCAGCTGAAAGGTGAATGTTTCCGAGCCGCGCTCCGCCGACACCACTGTGAACTCCCGCACCGACGTGGACCTCACCACTGAGAGTGGGGAGAGGAGAAGAGACTACATTACCCACTATGCACCAGTAGAAGCCTGTAGAAAGACTACATTACCTACGATGTACGAGTTTAAATAGTCTGTTGACAGAGTACATTATCAACAATATATCATATGTAAATTGTCTGTTGTTGACGTTTCCGTGCTGTAAAAAAGCTTTTAAGTCATTTATAGGGTCATGGCATATGAAACAATTTACAGTGCCTTGCGAAAGTATTCGGCCCCCTTGAACTTTGCGACCTTTTGCCACATTTCAAGCTTCAAACAAAGATATAAAACTGTATTTTTTTGTCAAGAATGAACAACAAGTGGGACACAATCATGAAGTGGAACGACATTTATTGGATATTTCAAACTTTTTTAACAAATCAAAAACTGAAAAATTGGGCGTGCAAAATTATTCAGCCCCCTTAAGTTAATACTTTGTAGCGCCACCTTTTGCTGCGATTACAGCTGTAAGTCGCTTGGGGTATGTCTCTATCAGTTTTGCACATCGAGAGACTGACATTTTTTCCCATTCCTCCTTGCAAAACAGCTCGAGCTCAGTGAGGTTGGATGGAGAGCATTTGTGAACAGTAGTTTTCAGTTCTTTCCACAGATTCTCGATTGGATTCAGGTCTGGACTTTGACTTGGCCATTCTAACACCTGGATATGTTTATTTTTGAACCATTCCATTGCAGATTTTGCTTTATGTTTTGGATCATTGTCTTGTTGGAAGACAAATCTCCGTCCCAGTCTCAGGTCTTTTGCAGACTCCATCAGGTTTTCTTCCAGAATGGTCCTGTATTTGGCTCCATCCATCTTCCCATCAATTTTAACCATCTTCCCTGTCCCTGCTGAAGAAAAGCAGGCCCAAACCATGATGCTGCCACCACCATGTTTGACAGTGGGGATGGTGTGTTCAGCTGTGTTGCTTTTACGCCAAACATAACGTTTTGCATTGTTGCCAAAAAGTTCAATTTTGGTTTCATCTGACCAGAGCACCTTCTTCCACATGTTTGGTGTGTCTCCCAGGTGGCTTGTGGCAAACTTTAACCGACACTTTTTATGGATATCTTTAAGAAATGGCTTTCTTCTTGCCACTCTTCCATAAAGGCCAGATTTGTGCAATATACGACTGATTGTTGTCCTATGGACAGAGTCTCCCACCTCAGCTGTAGATCTCTGCAGTTCATCCAGAGTGATCATGGGCCTCTTGGCTGCATCTCTGATCAGTCTTCTCCTTGTATGAGCTGAAAGTTTAGAGGGACGGCCAGGTCTTGGTAGATTTGCAGTGGTCTGATACTCCTTCCATTTCAATATTATCGCTTGCACAGTGCTCCTTGGGATGTTTAAAGCTTGGGAAATATTTTTGTATCCAAATCCGGCTTTAAACTTCTTCACAACAGTATCTCAGACCTGCCTGGTGTGTTCCTTGTTCTTCATGATGCTCTCTGCGCTTTTGACGGACCTCAGACTATCACAGTGCAGGTGCATTTATACGGAGACTTGATTACACACAGGTGGATTGTATTTATCATCATTAGTCATTTAGGTCAACATTGGATCATTCAGAGATCCTCACTGAACTTCTGGAGAGAGTTTGCTGCACTGAAAGTAAAGGGGCTGAATAATTTTGCACGCCCAATTTCTCAGTTTTTGATTTGTTAAAAAAGTTTGAAATATCCAATAAATGTCGTTCCACTTCATGATTGTGTCCCACTTGTTGTTGATTCTTCACAAAAGTTTTATATCTTTATTTTTGAAGCCTGAAATGTGGCAAAAGGTCGCAAAGTTCAAGTGGGCCGAATACTTTCGCAAGGCACTGTAGCATGGGTGTTACTGGGTGTCATTAATGCTCTTTACATTTTTTTTTACAAGCACCATTTGTCATAGTTTTATAACTGATCATAGGCACATTCTAAAAACACCACAGTCCAAATAGTATTTATTTTCTTTCAAATACTTTCAAGCACTCGATTGAACTTGCCTGGCGCAATGGAACCAATGGAATAGTCCCAAAAGTGCAATGCCCACCCGTCTAGCACTCTAGGCAGGCGCAATCAAACGCACAAAATATTCTAAAGAAAACAAGCACCATTTTGACTCAGGTCTGTGCGGATCTCCCACTGGTCACAGACATCAGTACAGTACTTTTTTATTATTAATATTTGGTTGAGTTGGCAACTAATGTGAATTCAAAATGACCATGTCATTGGATTTAGGTTCAAAGTTGGGTGACAAAAATACGAAATTCCCAATTCCCATTTTGCAAATCCAATCAGCTTCCCACGTTGATTCAACGTCATCACGTAAAATTGTTTTGTTGAAATGACGTGGAAATAATGTTGATGCAACCTGTTTTTTCCCAGTAGGCTGTTTCTAGAATGCTTATGATCTGTTACAGTTGAAGTCAGAAGTTTACATACACTTAGGTTGGAGTCATTTCAACCACTCCACAAATGTCATGTTAACAAACTATAGTTTTGGCAAGTCAGTTAGGACATCTTCTTTGTGCATGACACAAGTAATTTTTTCAACAATTGTTAACAGACAGATTATTTCACTTTCACTGTATCACAATTACAGTGGGTCAGAAGTGTACATACACTAAGTTGACTGTGCCTTTAAAAACAGCTTGGAAAATTCCCTAAAATGACTTCATGGCTTTAGAAGCTTCTGATAGGCTAATTGACATCATTTGAGTCAATTGGAGGTGTACGCATTACCTGGATGCTCCCTACCTTGGGAGCAATGTCCAAACACCTGAAGGTACCACGTTCATCTGTACAAACAATAGTAGGCAAGTATAAACACCATCGGACAACGCAGCCGTCATATCGCTCAGGAAGAAGACGCGTTCTGTCTCCTAGAGATGAACGTACTTTGGTGCAAAACGTGCAAATCAATCCCAGAACAACAGCTAAGGACCTTGTGAAGATGCTGGAGGAAACAGGTACAGAAGTATCTTAATCCACAGTAAAAACGAGTCCTATATCGACAGAACCTGAAAGGCCGCTCGGCAAGGAAGAAGCCACTGTTCCAAAACCGCCATAAAAAAGCCAGACTATGGTTTGCAACTGCACATGGGGACAAAAATCGTACTTTTTTGAGAAATGTAATCTGGTCTGATGAAACAAAAATAGGACTGTTTGGCCATAATGACCATCGTTATGTTTGGAGGAAAAAGGGGGAGGCTTGCAAGCTGAAGAACACCATCCCAAAAGTGAACCACGGGGGTGGCAGCATCATGTTGTTTGGGTGCTTTGGTGCACTTCACAAAATAGATGGCATCATGAGGAGGACAATTTGGTGGATATATTGAAGCAACATCTCAAGACATCAGTCAGGAAGTTAAAGCTTCGTCGCAAATGGGTCTTCCAAATGGACAATGACCCCAAGCATACTTGCAAAGTTGTGGCAAACTGGCTTAAGGACAACAAAATCAAGGTGTTGGGAGTGGCCATCACAAAGCCCTGACCTCAATCCTATAGAAAAGTTATGGGCAGAACTGAAAAAGCATGTGAGAGCAAGGAGGCCTACAAACCTGACTCAGCTCTGTCAGAAGGAATGGGCCAAAATTCACCCAACTTATTGTGGGAAGCTTGTGGAAGGCTACCCGAAACGTTTGACCCAAGTTAAACAATTTAAAGGCAATGCTACCAAATACTAATTGAGTGTATGTTAACTTCTGACCCACTGGGAATGTGATGAAATAAATAAAAGCTGAAATAAATCATTCTCTCTAATATTATTCTGACATTTCATATTCTTAAAATAAAGTGGTGATCCTAACTGACCTAAGACAGGGAATTTTGACTAGGATTAAATGTCAGGAATTGTGAAAAACTGAGTTTAAATGTATTTGGCTAAGGTTTATGTAAACTTCAAACTTCAACTATATGTACTACGGTTTGGTCTGGAGCAGTGCACCTTGAAATAAATGTTTTACCAAGACCAGAAAACCCCCTTCTTTTTGATGACCCTAACTAACGACCCTGGTCTATAATCAGCCCTGGCAGGATGAATGGCTCTGCTAATTGAACACTTCCTCATCCAGTGGGCCTTTCAGATGAAACACAGTTTATGTTCTGGGGAGCACGTAAAAAAATCTGTCCCTGGCTTCCTCTAAAAGGAAGTGGAGGCAGTGAAGTCTCAGAGGTTGGTTCTTTTTATAGTCCCAACCGTCCACTAGCGACTAGCCCCCCTCCGATCCTTATCTCCAAGCAACGAGAGATAGCTGAGACACTCAGGAAGGGGAGAGAGAGGCTAGTGGCGCCTTTGTTGCATCATGACATTAGATCAGATGGGGACCAGATAAATGGTAGTGTAGGTTATGGAAAAAATATTTAGTTTGGCTTATCAAGTTAGGATTAATTTGCGAGGAGATATAAGAGACACACCTGCTTTCCCACTGTCTAAGTACTACCAACAACTTTTTCTTTTGAAATAGAGTCAGTGGAGTACAGGAAGAGAGGAAGTCATGACTCGGGCTAGGGAGAACCTCCTGAAACTACCACCTAATACTCAAAGGTTTTCCTGATCAGGTTCCATAGTCGGTAAAACCACTGGGCTCCAGTTATGCTATGCTCCAATGTCTATACTAGCTTACCACTTATAATGTATGTATGCCCAAAAGGTGAACTTCATTCTAGGTGGTATGCTAGTATGCTAGTGTGGATATTGGAACAGAGACATGGAAGGCCCAGAACGCCTGTGAGGTAAGGTGGGGTGGAGGTGGACAACTAAAATTTCAATTTGGTTAATTCAGGAAGCAAACTGAAATTCCAATACCAATTGAAATTTTCCACACAGAAAAGCAATGATAATTCAAATTTAAGTTAATTCCTGAATTGAAAGAATGTAAATGTAATTTACACTTCCCAACCCTGGTGGGCAGTGATTGGCTACTTATTGGCTAGCGCACCTGAAGGGTAGTACTGATAGGTCTCCTTGTAGGGCTCCATCTGCACGGTGGCGCCGGGGGCAATGAAGGGCACGTCGCCGTGGAGACGGGTGTCAACACTGAGGTGGTTCTCGCTGTCCAATCCTTGGGCCGTCTGGACGATGCTCAGCCGCTGGTTGCCGGGGTAAAAGGTAACCTCGGCGTGGCGTGTGAACTCAGCACCTGTGGGACAGGACGTGACATCATAAGGAAGTGATATCGCTATATAAGCGACAGGAAGAGATGTCATAATGAATACATGGCAATGAGATTTGGGTGGTTTGAACCTGATATTTTTGTATTACAACTAGAACAATTGAGTAAGGTCTTTGCTATTTGGCCTTCATTGAGATAATGATTTATACATGTTTTAACTTAGGTGAACTTAGCACATATGAGAATAATATCCATTATATTTGACTTTCGTGAAAACTCTCACACAAGCCTGCTTGCTCTTCGCGAAGATCCTACACATCTTCCACAAGCCTCTTCTTCTTCTGTGATATAATGACGATCCGCAAACAAACATTAAAGGTGCATGACCCCACCTACTGTGCTCGAGTGTGTGGTCAATCACGGTTTACAACATTAGCTCCACATTTCTAAATCCTCCTACCTAACTCAGTACTTCTGAGAAAATAAAAAAGAGTCCTACTAACTTCTAATAGACACTCCCCATCCCCAAAACACTGTCCAACCTCAATGACCCTACACTTCAAGCTTTCCCTCTCTTCAACATAGTTACAACAATATAACAACACATACTCCACCATTTCATTGACTATACACTCCAGACACAAACCATTCACATGCTGCCAACCAGATACACAATATCCTAGACGCAATTGAGCAAACTCCACCTCTTCCTTCCTAATCTGACCTTTGAATCTTGGTCCATCTAAATTTCTTAAGAGGGCATATGCCAGCCCTTGGGCTCCGAGTCCCATCTCTTCTGCCACACATCTATCAAAAAGGATCTGATCTTACATTTGGCCTCACCTCTAACTCGTTTTAAAGCTCTTTTGGCTATCTGGTCTACAATTTCATTCCCTTCCACACCCAAATGGGCTGGGACACAGCAGAATCTCACTACTACACCCAGTCTCTCAATTCTCCATAATAACAGTCATGCCTCCAATAGTAGGTCAATCTTATTAGATTTGCCAGATGATAAACTATTCAAGACAGACAGGGAATCTGAGCATACTATAATTCTGACAGGTTGAATCCACAAGCCTCTTAGCTAATACAATGAGTCTAAACACACATCAACGGAACACCTGACTCAAATTAGCCTGAGAGGGGTGGAGTAGGCATATCCCCCCTCTGGAGACAACACAGCTGTACGACTTTAAACTGACTTTACACAAACATACAGAGTGACCTGAAGTCTGCCAGCATGGGGGCAGCCTCATTCACACACACAGACACACAAACGAAGCACGCACGCACACACCACAGACACACACACACACATTCCTAACTATGCACATGCATGCAGTGGTGACATCATGGAGAACAGTTTTTATGTAGAGGTTAAAATATGTGGGTGGCAGGTAGCCTAGTGGATAGAGCATTGGACTTGTAACAGAAAGGTTGCAAGATCGAATCCCCGAGCTGACAAGGTAAAAATCTGTCATTTTGCACCTGAACAAGGCAGTTAACCTACTGTTCCTAGGCCATCATTGAAAATAAAAATGTGTTCTTAACTGACTTGCCTAGTTAAATAAAGGTAACATGTATGTAACAGTGCCACACTAACTCTGAGGGAGACTGTTGAGTGAGGTACTATGACTCTGATGAGAATTGGGACCCTCCTATAGTGCCCAGTAGGCAAAATTGGTTGCAATGATGCCATGTTCAGGTTGAATACTGTTTGTAAAAGGATGTTTTGTTAACGTGGTGACAACTTCACTAAGCGTCAGTAACATCATGACTCACCTGTGATCTTGAAGCCAGCCTGGCTGTTGGGCAGCTCCAGGGCAAAAAGCCAGCCAAAGAGCTCTCCGATGGGCGCCACAGGCATTAGTGCCCATCCCACGGGCTCGGGCACCTCGCTGATGGCGGTGTATGCCCGCCCGTCACTCACTACGATGTAGGCATGCAGGTCCACGCTGTTAAGGTCCACAGGGGTGGAACCTACTATCACTGTCCCGCTCACCTTGCCATTGACGCGATGGGGAGCACCTGAGAGAATAGAAGGGGGGAAAGAAAGACATGGTAACAAATGTATACTACAAATAATGAGTCAATGTATTGGGCATGCATCATAAAAGCAGATTTATGCTTAATCCGGTCAAAACTGAGAATGCAGTCTCCGCAATTCATGCTGCTCGCATTTTTCACAACGGATACCAGAAACTTTCCCCATACATCGCCTGTCAACCAATCAGTGTCTGTGTATCCAACACAAAACATGTAGAGAACACCAATACCACAAACAGCACACATCTGCACCAAATACAACTCCATAGACATACAAAGTGACAAAACAGACGGCAATGGAATTTTTAAAATAATTCCTGTATTTTTAGCTTAAAAACAGGTCTTTGAAGTGTATGACTTAAGGAACAAACACACAGCTACTGAGGAAGCAGGAAGGGACATGAGTGTATTTTGGGCACATAGACTGGGCGTATAGGTACCAGCATTGGCATCAATTCCATTTCACTTCCATCCATTCTGTCACGGATCCCTCCAGAACTTTCATTACGCACACCAGGCCCCTATTCCCATTGATTAGTAATTGTATAATTGTGCCCTGTCGATTATTGTTACTATGTCCGTTCGTTCGTGTGAGTACCTCTGCTGTGTGTTTTGGCTTTCATGCCATTGTGGATTGCGCAGATGATTAACGGTCTCATCCCATGTGTTAATCATTGCGCGTTTGTGCTATTTATTCGAGGTACTCCTCGCTCTTTTGTTTGGGTTTCAACCCTGTCTGTTGTATACGTGTTTGTTTGGTCTTCGTCCCTGTGCCTTTACACGGCATGCCGTAATTTGGATATAATAAAAACAAATATTACGCATTCCTGCGCCTGTCTCACGATCCCTTAATACCAACGTAACAAATTCAAATAATTGAAATTACAATTCAAGAATTGAAAAGTGACATTTATTCTTACCTATTTAAGTAATTGACTGAATTGATATGGAATTACTGTAGTAATTATCTCACTGTGAAAATATGGCTCAGGTCCCCACTTTGTTGACACTGTTGACAGTCCCAATTTGTCATGTTCCTCTATTTACTACAAAGCACCCTGTGTGTGTTTGTGTTCCTGTTCCATCAAAGCACCCACAAGAACTTAGACTGAATACACCATCCCGCATACATGTCTGTCAGTGTCTCCCACTGTCTCTCAAATGACAAAGGCTTCACAAGTACCACGTTTGACAAGTCTTGACACTCCAACCCTGGAATATACACAAGTTTGCCTTGACACTTCTACCTGGAACAATGTGTTCACATTTTGTTGTGAAACTTCAGCCTCTAACAAAACACCTCATTCCTGAGGATGAACCAACCCAGTGGAAAGTCAGTCAGGGTGACATCATCCCCTCCAACTCTTTCAAGTAGTCGACTGACTGTATTTGTCAAAGCATTGACTGGCTGCCAAAACATCCGGTTATAAAGCTAACATTTAAATACCACCCCCATTACTTTACATGCCCTTCGACACACACACACACAAACCCAAACCCCTGGGTTAATAACAAGCAGCCAGACTAATAAAGTGTGTGTATGTGTGTGTGTGTGTGTGTGTGTGTGTGTGTGTGTGTGTGTGTGTGTGTGTGTGTGTGTATGTGTGAGAGAGAGCGTTTATACTGCTCTCCAAATAGGAATGTCTGTCAAGCCACGTCCAGGTAATTAGCCAGCTAGCGAGGGGCTAGAGGAGCTCGGCATGGCCCAGTGACCAATAGGAGGATTGTTTGAGGAGCCCACCACTGCATCAGAGGTGTTGATCTGGCAGGAAATGGTTGCAGGGCCTAGAAACAAGATGATGCTGTCATGTGAGAGAGAGAGCCAGGGGGGTTTGGAGAGGGGGAGGTGGAGACCAGGTTTTTATGGGTCTGTGAGAGTTTGGGTGAGAATTGGTGTGTGTATTTAGGAGACGGAGAGTTGTAGTGTGTGAGTTTCTTTTCCCTCTATGCAGCAAAAAGTACAGACATATCCCGCAAACTAACGTTTAAAGGTTTGGGGTCACTGAAATATCCTTGTTTTTGAAAGAAAATCACATTTTTAGTCCATTAAAATAACATCAAATTGATTAGAAATACAGCGTAGACATTGTTAATGACTATTGTAGCTGGAAACGGCAGATTTTTTATGGAATATCTACATAGGCGTACAGAGGCCCATTATCAACAACCATCACTCCTGTGTTCCAATGGCAAGTTGTGTTAGCTAATCCAAGTTTATCATTTTAAAAGGCAAATTGATCATTAGAAAACACTTTTGCAGATATGTTAGCACAGCTGACAACTGTTGTCCTGGTTAAAGAAGCAATAAGTTGGCCTTCTTTAGACTAGTTTAGTATCTGGTGCATCAGCATTTGTGGGTTCGATTCCAGGCTCAAAATGGCAAGAAACAAATAACTTTCTTCTGAAATTTGTCAGTCTATTCTTGTTCTGAGAAATGAAGGCTATTCCATGCGAGAAATTGCCAAGAAACTGAAGATCTCGTACAACGCTGTGTACTATTCCCTTCAAAGAACAGCGCAAACTGGCTCTAACCAGAATAGAAAGAGGAGTGGGAGGCCGCGGTGCACACCTGAGCAAGAGGACATGTACATTAGAGTGTCTAGTTTGAGAAACAGACAAGTCCTCAACGGGCAGCTTCATTAAATAGTACCCGCAAAACACCAGTCTCAACGTCAACAGTGTAGAGGCGACTCCGGGATGCTGGCCTTCTAGGCAGAGTTGCAAAGAAAAAGCCATATCTCAGACTGGCCAATAAAAATAAAAGATTAAGATGGGCAAAAGAACTGACTGAGGAACTCTGGGCTATACTCGGCCTTGTCTCAGGGTAAGTTGAAGATCTAGTGGTGTGGGGGCTGTGCTTTGGCAAAGTGGGTGTACAGGGCCACAGTCTCTCGACCCCTCTCTCTCCCTCCCTCCCTCTCTCTCTCTCTCTCTCTCGCTCTCTCTCGCTCTCTCTCTCTCGACCTCTCTCTCGACCTCTCTCTCGACCTCTCTCTCGACCTCTCTCTCGACCTCTCTCTCGACCTCTCTCTCGACCTCTCTCTCTCTCTCGACCTCTCTCTCTCTCTCTCGACCTCTCTCTCTCTCTCTCTCTCGACCTCTCTCTCTCTCGACCCAATTTCAATTCAAGGGGCTTTATTGGCATGGGAAACATATGTTAACATTGCCAAAGCAAGTGAGGTAGATAATATACAAAAGTGAAATAAACAATAAATATGAACAGTAAACATTCCACTCACAGAATTTCCAAAAGAATAAAGACATTATAAATGTCATATTATGTATATATACAGTGTTGTAACGATGTGCAAATGGTTAAAGTACAAAAGGGAAAATAAATAAGCATAAATATGGGTTGTCTTTACAATGGTGTTTGTTCTTCACTGGTCGACCGTTTCTTGTGGCAACAGGTCACAAATCTTGCTGCTGTGATGGCATACTGTGGTAGCACACTATGGTATTTCACCCAGTAGATATGGGAGTTTATCAAAATCGGGTTTGTTTTCGAATTCTTTGTGGATCTGTGTAATCTGAGAGAAATATGTGTCTCTAATATGGTCATACATTGGGCAGGAGGTTAGGAAGTGCAGCTCAGTTCCACCTCATTTTGTGGATAGTGTGCACATAGCCAGTCTTCTCTTGAGAGCCAGGTCTGCCTACGGCGGCCTTTCTCAACAGCAATGCTATGCTCACTGAGTCTGTACATTGTCAAAGCTTTCCTTAGGTTTGGGTCAGTCACAGTGGTCAGGTATTCTGCCACTGTGTACTCTGTTGAGGGCCAAATAGCATTCTAGTTTGCTCTGTTTTAGCATTCTAGTTTGCTCTCTCTCGACCTGAGCCCTAGGACCACGCCTCAGGACTAGCTGGCCTGATGACTCCTTGCTGTCCCCTGGTCATGCTGCTGCTCCAGTTTCAACTGTTCTGCCTGCAACTATGGAACCCTGATCTGTTCACTAGACGTGCTACCTTGTCCCGGACCTGCTGTTTTGGACCCTCTCTCTACCGCACCTGCTGTCTCTAACTATGAATGATTGGCTATAAAAAGCCAACTGACATTTACTCCTGAGGTGCTGACCTGTTGCGCCCTCTACAACTACTGTGATTATTATTATCTGACGCTGCAGGTCATCTATGAACGTTTGAACATCTTGCTAGTGTTCTGTTATAATCTCCAGCTGGCACAGCCAGAAGAGGACTGACCAACCCTCAGAGCCTGGTCCCTCTCTAGGTTTCTTCCTAGGTTCTGGCCTTTCTAGGGATTTTTTCCTAGCCACCGTGCTTCTACATCGGCATTGTTTGCTGTTTGGGGTTTTAGGCTGGGTTTCTGTACAGCACTTTGTGACATCGGCTGATGTAAAAAGGGCTTTATAAATACATTTGATTGATTGACGTTGAGACTGGTGTTTTGCGGGTACTATTTAATGAAGCTGCTAGTTGAGGACTTGGGAGGCATCTGTTTCTCAAACTAGACACTAATGTACTTGTCCTCTTGCTCAGTTGTGCACCGGGGCCTCCCACTCCTCTTTCTATCCTGATTAGAGCCAGGTTGCGCTGTTCTATGAAGGGAGTAGTTTCAAAAGGAAGGTCTTTGTTTCTGGCCATTTTGAGCCTGTAATCAAACCCACAAATGCTGATGTGTACCTTTCCACTAAGGCAATGTGAACTGTGGAAACAGAAATACAGGTACGGAAAGCCAAATGACCAATTTCTCACCAATAACCAAAAATATTGTTCACAGATGTTGTATGGCTGACAAAACCACACTAATTCAAATCCATAAATATAATTGTGTGACATTTTGCGATATTATGACCCTGCCGGTGATCCTCGGAGCCTGTGTCACATCCTATACCGTCATCCCCAGGACTCACCGTCAGGTAGACAGTGACGACCGTTGCCGTAGAAACCAGAGCGACAGTGGCAGCAGAAGCCGGAAGAGTAGTCGGTGCAGTCAGCGTTCTGAGAACACTGCTGTTGGAAGCGAGCACACGTCTCCTTGGTCTCTGTGCTGTACTGGATCACTGCAGGAGAGAGAGAGAGAGAGAGAGAGAGAGAGAGAGACAGAGAGACAGAGAGACAGAGAGACAGAGAGACAGAGAGACAGAGAGACAGAGAGAGAGAGAGAGAGAGAGAGAGAGAGAGAGAGAGAGAGAGAGAGAGAGAGAGAGAGAGAGAGAGAGAGAGCGAGAGAGAGATTATTTCCAAATATGTTCCTCATATAGATTTGGCAATGTAAGATAAGATGTTTTCATATTACTGGATGCCAATAGAGCTCATTGAATTCAATTGAAAGAAAAATAGGGGGAGTGAGAGATGGGAGGGAGGACGAAAGAAAGAAAGAGGGGAGGACAAGAAGAGAAAATAGGTAGAACTTGAATCTGTCAAAATAAGCTGACTCTGTTGGATGTGGTTGGGGGAACCCTAGGGAGGGTCAGAGCATGTGCACCATTGCCAGTGGTATAGTGCTATGTTTTTTAGGTGTTGGAAAATGTAATGACGTCATCATTTCTCAAAATTCGTACCGACAGATGTAGCCTATTAAATATCATTGTACAATAGGCCTATACATGAAATGCATCCTCCAATTGCAACGTCTAGCTATTACCACATATTATCTCAAGAAAATGTTATATTTTTAATAACCTCAAACACTAAGTTAGGCATACCCAATTTCAAAATAGTCAATCGCAAATGATAATTCTTCATGTTTTACCGGTGAAATATTCACCTTTATGCCAATCATTTGATCTCCATCAGTTTCATGGGAATATGTATTTAGATATTTTTGAATGACTGTTTCGTGAGTGAATTAACTTCTTGGTGACAGGGGGGCAGTATTGAGTAGCTTGGATGAATAAGGTGCCCAGAGTAAACTGCCTGCTACTCTGTCCCAGATGCTAATATATGCATATTATTAGTAGTATTGGATAGGAAACACTCTGATGTTTCTAAAACCGTTTGAATGATGTCTGTGAGTATAACAGAACTCATATGGCAGGCAAAAACCTGAGTCAAATCCACCAGGAAGTGGGAAATCTGAGGTTTGTCGTTTCATTTAAGTGATTGCCTATCCAATATGCTGTGTCTATGGGGCCAGATCGCACTACCCAAGACTTCCAGCAGATGTCAACAGTCTTTAGAAAGTTGTTTGAGGCTTCTATTGTGGAAGGGCTTCGAATAAGAGCTGTTTCAACAAGTGGACTAGGCTCTGGCCAATCAGTTGTTTACTGCGCGGTCACGCAGGCGAGCCTTGCCTTCTTTTTCCTCTGTAATGAATACGCTATTGTCCAGTTGGATTATTATTGAAGATTTAATATAAAAAGAGGGTTGATTGTAAACATCGTTTGACATGTTTCTACAAACTGTAATGGAACTCTTGACTTTTCGTCTGGATTTTGCGCTCGCGCATTGTGCCTTTGGAATAGTGAACTAAACACGCAAACAAAAAAAGTGGTATTTGGACATAAATATGGACGTAATCGAACAAAAATACAATTTCCTGTGGAAGTGGGAGTTCCGGGAGTGCATTCCGACGAAGATCAGCAAAGGTAAGTGAAGATTTATAATGCTATTTATGACTTTTGTTGACTCCACAACTTGGCGGGTAACTGTATGGCTTGCTTTTGTGGCTGAACGCTGTTCTCAGATTATTGAATATTGTGCTTTTGCCGTAAAGATTTTAAAAAAATCTGACACAGCGGTTGCATTAATGTTGGATCTATAGGGGCGCTATTTCATTTTTGGATAAAAAACGTTCCCGTTTTAAGCGCAATATTTTGTCATGGAAAGATGCTCGACTATGCATATTATTGACAGTTTTTGGAAAGAAGACACTCTGAAGTTTCAGAATCTGCAAAGATATTGTCTGTAAGTGCCCCAGAACTCATTCTACAGGCGAAACCAAGATGAAACGTCAAACAGGAAATGAGCAGAATTTCTGAAGCTCTGATTTCTAATGTCTCCTTATATGGCTGTGAATGCGACAGGAATAAGCTTAGACCTTCTGCCATTTCCCCAAGATGTCGGCAGCATTGTGACGTATTTGTAGGCATATCATTGGAAGATTGACCATAAGAGACTACATTTTCCAAGTGTCCGCCTGGTGTCCTGCGTCGAAATTGGTGCGCAAAGCCAGGTGCAAGTATTTTTCCATTTGATTGAGAGGAGAAACCATGCTTCCACGAACGATATATCATCGAAGAGATATGTGAAAAACACCTTGAGGATTGATTCTAAACAACGTTTGCCATGTTTTCAGTCGATATTATGGAGTTAATTTGGAAAAAACGTTCGCGTTTTGAGGACTGAATTTTCGGGTTTTTTTGGTAGCCAAATGTGATGTACAAAACAGAGCTATTTCTAATACACAAAGAATCTTTTTGGAAGAACTGAGCATTTGCTATCTAACTGAGAGTCTCCTCATTGAAAACATCAGAAGTTCTTCAAAGGTAAATGATTTTATTTGAAGGCTTTTATGTTTTTGTTGAAATGTTGCGTGCTGGATGCTAACGCTAATGCTAACGCTAAATGCTACGCTAGCTAGCTACTTTTACACAAATTATTGTTTTCCTATGGTTGAGAAGCATATTTTGAAAATCTGAGATGACAGTGTTGTTTACAAAAGGCTAAGCTTGAGAGATGGCATATTTATTTCATTTCATTTGCGATTTTCATGAAGAGTTAACGTTGCGTTATGGTAATGAGCTTGAGACTGTATTCACGATCCCGGATCCGGGATGGGGAGATCAGAAAGGTTAAGAACAAGTTTATATTTAATTCTATGCAAAACATGTATCTTTCATCAAAGTTTATGATGAGTATTTATGTTATTGGATGTGGCTCTCTGCAATTTATCCGGATTTTTGGAGGCATTTCTGAACATGGCGCCAATGTGAACTGAGGTTTTTGGATATAAATATGAACTTGATTGAACAAAACATACATGTATTGTGTAACATTGAGTCCTGGGAGTGTCATCTGATGAAGATCGTCAAAGGTTAGTGATTCATTTTATCTATATTCCTGCTTTTTGTGACACCTCTCTTTGGTTGGAAAATGGCTGAATGCTTTCTGTGACTCGTTGCTGACCTAACATAATCATGCTTTCGCCGAAAAGCCTTTTTGAAATCAGACACTGTGGTTGGATTGACGAAAAGTGTATCTTTAAAATGGTGTAAAATACTTGTATGGTTGAGGAATTTTAAGTATGAGATTTCTGTTGTTTTGAATTTGGCGCACTGCACTTTCACTGGCTGCTGGCGCGATGGGACGCTAGCGTCCCAAATTATCCCAGAGATGTTAAAGCAGATGGTGTTAACAAACTATAAGCCTTTCTTGCAGGCCTACGTTGATGCAACAAAGCATATCCGGCCTAGTGGCGGGCACTGTTGAGTTTTGGCAGCATGAGGAACTTGTTTAGACTATTCAGCTTCAGATAAGAAATGGCTGAGGAGGTGTTTTGGTGTAACATGCTATAGGCCTAATATGCTAGAACATGCTATTATATTTGTTTTTTTTATTTTTTATTTTTAAATACCTATGAATCATTATGTGATCTTGCGAGACACGAATCATGGTGCTGAAAGGACAGAACCTTAACCAAGTGGTCAACATATCGTTCTGGGTTTCACTACGCAAGAGGAGGTCCGTGGAGTTTTACGAACATCAAGGCAGACAGGCAGTGAATTTGGATCCTAGATCTCGTTGGTGAGATAAGGTTCATGCGGTGGATCAGTTTGTCTGAATACCCAATACAGGTGGTACGTTTCTGTAAGCTAAGCACTAGGACAGTAGGGCGAGTTCAAGTGCATCGTACAAGAGCCCCAAGTCCATAACAAAACTGTTTTGAGGACATTTTAGTTTTCTGTCTTTGGAAGTTACGTCGGATTTGGCCTGCTCAAAGTGGTCTTGCCTCAGACTGACGAGCCTCAGCACACGCCTACAGTCATTCATCATTCACACCACTGCCAGAGAGAGAGAAGACAGAAAAGAAAACACAAGTTGCCTACCTATAGGCTCTCATAGCCTACATATGTATTTAGTCATTCTATGGTTTTCATGGAATTTTAGTGGTCATTGTTCCAGAAATATTTTTACCGGCTCCATGTATTCTCAAATTGAAAAAAGGGAGGTAGCACTGCTCCCCCGCTCTATGGTAGCACTACATACCTGACCATAGCAGATCTGAGAACCTTGCAGAGAAAACAACAGCTCAGAAAACCTAAAACCCTATTAGCTTATCCTCTCGCCATAAAGTAGGTTCAGTAGAAGTCAGAGCACACCCTCGTGACACGCAGAGAGAGAGATACTTTTACTATAGCTCTTTTGACAATATTTCATTTGATGATTCATTGCATCACTACGAACTCCGAGTAACTTTTCATTTTCTTTCCTGGAATGTTTTTGCAGGTTTTTACAATGTAAGCTGATGGGAGCCCAACTAAAACGTCAGACTCATACAGTAAATCTTTGTGGAGAAACTCAAACTTCAAGTCATTCGTCATCCAGAATTACGATAAACTAGCTTGCCAAACCCTTCTGCTCTGGCCCACTAAAACTTCCTAATCAATTATTTAAATTTAAAGCGCTAGAGCAGCTTGCCAGATAAGAGGCTAATGCTCTACACCTGCTTGTCTGCTTTAGCAAAACAACCCTTAGCAAGCTAGCGAGGAGAGAGAAAGACTCTCTGGTTTTCTGGATACTGCATTTCCTCAACCGAGTGGGGACTCTCCCTTTGCTCGGAGGAGCCTGTATGCCGGGCTTGTTTGCTACATGTCTGTGGCTAAGGTACACATACACACATGCACACACACTCATACAGATGAACACGAACACTTGTACACACGCCCACAACACTCACTCATAAACACTCCTGCCACATCTCACAGAGGAAGACTGGTAACCTCAAATAGAGGACGCTAACAAAGTTTTTCAATGCTGCAAGAGCTGTGATTATTTTGCTTAATTCTGGAGCAATGTGGACCGCCAAGACTTTCAATGTAGGACATGTTCACTTGCTGAGGACTACAGGGGTGAAGTGGCTACTTTTAGCAAACAGGTAGTGAACCTACACAAACTACTGGGGAATCCACGCCCGCCTACTTTTTCTTTCCTCTCCACCCCAGTAGCCGGACGCCGCTCTGGCCTGGTGGAAGTGTTGCCGCCGTGTCGGCTCCCCACAGCCGACAGGCTGGTTCTCTGCAGGGATCCCTCCCAGAAGGGGTCTCCCCCTTCCCTGGAGAATGGAGTTGGTGGGATGCTCCTGGATGACTTGGTGGATGTTCATCGGCAGTTCTATGGTAAGAAACACCTTGGTTCCCGGGGGAAAAACTATCTGCTATCCTGGAGCACGAGTACAGGATCTCACAAGGTTGCTTCCGACCATTCTATGACAGCTGCCAGGAGCTGATGCCGTCTAAATCCATGTGGGGTCAAACGGCATTAGGAGGGCTAGCTCGGGAACTTCTGAAAATGTATTTAAAATTCCTGATTCTAGCACTGATTTATTCCCAAAAGCGGACAATTATTTCAGGTCCGGTACCATTGTTGAGCCACAGGTGTGAAAGATTCAGCAGGCTAGCTCTGTTGGAATCACTTTTATAGATAACTTTGACATCTTCTGGAGACAGAAGATGCTCTACAGAAATAATGGAGTCCATCCGAATCACCTTGGCTCCTGGACCCTGTCCACGCATTTAAAGGCTGTGTTGAGACAATGACCATTGTGTTGCTGAGTCGTCATTATGCTGCAGCAAATGTATGTTATCCCAGGGGCGTTGGCAGACACAATGTGAGTAACCTAATGTACTTGTATGTCCCTCTAACTATCCGGAATACCTCTATTCATCCTACAGCTATTTTATGCAGTAATCATGCCTATTTTTCCAGAGATACTGTTCGCACTGAGACGGTGTACCCTAGTAGGAAGTCCACAGTGTAATATGTGCATGTATACTTCTGCTAAGCTTCCCAGTAAAGCAATAAAAAACAATCAAGCATCCAAGAAAAGTGCTAAAAATATCCCACGTGCATATGTAGCATAAGAAACAAGGTTCATGAAATCAATAACTTGCTAGTATCAGATCTCTGAAACTCACTTAGATAATACAGTGGTAGAAATACATGGTTATAACATTTACAGAAAATACAGAAATGCCAAAGGTGGAGGTATTGCTGTTTATATTCAGAACCACATTCCTGTAAAGCTCAGGGAGGATCTCATGTTAAATACTGTTGAAGTAATATGGCTACAGGTTCATCTGCTTCACCAAAAGCCCCTTCTTGTGGGAAGCTGCTGTCAACCACCAAGTGCTAACAGTATCTGGATAATATGTGTGAAATGCTTGATAATGTATGTGATATCAACAGAGAGGTATATTTTCCAGGTGATTTAAATATTGACTGGCTTTCATCAAGCTGCCCACTCAAGAAAAAGCTTCACTGTAACCAGTGCCTGCAACCTGGTTCAGGTTATCAGTCAACCTACCAGGGTAATTACAAACAGCACAGGAATGAAATAATCAACATGTATTGTTCACATCTTTTACAGACAAAAGCACAAAGGGCAAGAAGGTAGAGACAACAATACACCACAAAAAAACAACAACAACTGTCAGTAAGAATGTCCATGATTGAGTCTTTGAATGAAGAGATGGAGATAAAACTGACCAGTTTGAGAGTTTGTTGCAGCGCGTTCCAGTCACTTGCTGCAGCGAACTGAAAAGAGGAGCAACCCAGGGATGTGTGTGTGCTTTAGGGACCTTTAACAGAATGCGACTGGCAGAACGGGTGTTGTACGTGGAGGATGGGGGCTGCAGTAGATATCTCAGATAGAGGGGAGTGAGGCCTAAGAGGGGTTTTATAAATAACCAGTGGATCTTGCGACGGGTATAGAGAGAGATGACCAGTTTACAGAGTATAGATTGCAGTGATGTGTCATAAGAAGCATTGGTGGCAAATCTGATGGCCGAATGGTAAAGTACATCTAGCCGCTCGAGAGCACACTTACCTGCCGATTTATAAATTACGTGTCTATAATCTAGCATGGGTAAAATGGTCATCTGAATCAAGGTTAGTTTGGCAGCTGGGGTGAAAGAGGAGTGATTACAATAGAGGAAATCAAGTCTAGATTTAACCTTGTCAAACTGCAGGCTATGTACTGAGAGAAGATCAGTGTACTGTCTAGCCATACTCCCAAGTACATGTATGAGGTGACTACCTCAAGCTCTAAACCCTCATAGGTAGTAATCACACCTGTGGGGAGAGCGGCATTCTTCTTTTTTTAACCACATATACATATTTTTTTGACACATATACATACATTTTACATACATGGTACTTTTATATATAACAATACATTACCAAACAAACTCTTTAATCCCAACCCTCGGCCACTCTCAGCTCATCCCACCTACAACCATAGACCATCCTTGGTTGGTTTCCATGTGCCATATATTTTTCAATTGTGCTGTGATGTTTTACAAAACTGTTGAATCTTTCTAATCATATATTATTCACAGAATGTGAGCTAAAGATGAAAATATTTCCACGAGTATTATTATATTATTGATTGATTGGCTATGGCTTTCCAGATCGCCCAACACTGCTATTTGAAAGGTTCATTTTAAGTGCATGTTGTGATTTTTTAACCATTCCTGAATCTGTGACCAGAGACAAGCAATACTAGAATAAGTGATCTATTGATTCTGTCTCGTCGCAACAAAATCTACAGAAATGAGATTGTTGTATGCCCCATATATATATATAGCATTCTGTTGGTGGCAAGAATTTTATATAATCATTTAAATCGAAAAACTAAGTGTTGAGTCTAGTGTAGTTGTTTGTACCAGTTCATAAACCAAGTGCCATGGATTTGGTACATCGAAAATCTCTTCCCATTTATTTTGCAACCTGTATGGCGCAGCTGTCAACATTTTTGTCCTCAGATGAAACGGGTATACAGTGGGGCAAAAAAGTATTTAGTCAGCCAACAATTGTGCAAGTTCTCCCACTTAAAAAATGAGAGAGCAATGTAATTTTCATCATAGGTGCACTTCAACTATGACAGACAAAATGATTTTAAAAAATTTAGAAAATCACATTGTAGGATTTTTAATGAATTTATTTGCAAATTATGGTGGAAAATAAGTATTTGGTCACCTACAAACAAGCAAGATTTCTGGCTCTCACAGACCTGTAACTTCTTCTTTAAGAGGCCTGCACCAGGCCGGGAAGACTGAATCTGCAATAGGTTGGTTTGAAGAAATCAACTGTGGGAGCAATTATTAGGAAATGGAAGACATACAAGACCACTGATAATCTTCCTCGATCTGGGGCTCCACACAAGATCTCACCCCGTGGGGTCAAAATGATCACAATAAAAAAAAATCACAGAACCACACGGGGGGACCTAGTGAATGACCTGCAGAGAGCCGGGAACAAAGCCTACCATCAGTAACACACTACGATGCCAGGGACTCAAATCCTGCAGTGCCAGACGTGTCCCCCTGCTTAAGCCAGTACATGTCCAGGCCCGTCTGAAGTTTGCTAGAGAGCATTTGGATGATCCAGAAGAAGATTGGGAGAATGTCAGATGAAACCAAAATATAACTTTTTGGTAAAAACTCAACTCGTCGTGTTTAGAGGACAAAGAATGCTGAGTTGCATCCAAAGAACACCATACCTACTGTGAAGCATGGGGGAGGAAACATCATGCTTTGGGGCTGTTTTTCTGCAAAGGGACCAAGATGACTGATCCGTGTAAAGGAAAGAATGAATGGAGCCATGTATCGTGAGATTTTGAGTGAAGACCTCCATCCATCAGCAAGGGCATTGAAAATGAAACGTGGCTGGGTCTTTCAGCATGACAATGATCCCAAACACACTGCCCGGGCAACGAAGGAGTGGCTTCGTAAGAAGCATTTCAAGGTCCTGGAGTGGTCTAGCCAGTCTCCAGATCTCAACCCCATAGAAAATCTTTGGAGGGAGTTGAATGTCCGTGTTGCCCAGCAACAGCCCAAAAACGTCACTGCTCTAGAGGAGATCTGCATGGAGGAATGGGCCAAAATACCAGCAACAGTGTGTGAAAACCTTGTGAAGACTTACAGAAAACATTTGACCTCTGTCATTGCCAACAAAGGGTATACAACAAAGTATTGAGATACACTTTTGTTATTGACCAAATACTTTTTTCCCACCATAATTTGCAAAGAAATTCATTAAAAATCCTACAATGTGATTTTCTGGAGAAAAAATTCTCATTTTGTCTGTCAAAGTTGAAGTGTACCTATGATGAAAATTACAGGCCTCTCTCATCTTTTTAAGTGGGAGAACTTGTACAATTGGTGGCTGACTAAATACTTTTTTGCCTCACTGTATTTTTCTATTTATACCAGTTCCTTTCAGCCAATTTGTATCTTTAATATATGCCAGGCAAACAAGTTCCCTACCTTGTCCCTTTTCCACTTACCTCCTCCATTTTTGTGGTAGTGCAATCAGTTGGATTAAAATTTGGATTGAGCAGATAATTCCATATATTTTCGACAACTGCATATAACTCCTCCATTTCTATTCATAACGTAAATTGTTTTATTCCATAAAGAATGTTTTTATTAGTCAATATATTTGAGTTTAACCTTAACATTTGTTCTATCTTTTCTGGAGGATAAAACTGAAATTGTAACCATCTTTGTATGGCTTGTTTAAGAAAGGGCGATACTTTAAACAAAATTAAATGTTAAATTAGTCGGAAATGAGAAGTTGTAATCTGTATGAAGGATGAGCTTTTCTTAATAATCTACTGGAGAACCATTTTGGGTTTAAGTATATTCATTATATAAGTAGGCACATACAGTGCCTTGCGAAAGTATTCGGCCCCCTTGAACTTTGCGACCTTTTGCCACATTTCAGGCTTCAAACATAAAGATATAAAACTGTATTTTTTTGTGAAGAATCAACAACAAGTGGGACACAATCATGAAGTGGAACGACATTTATTGGATATTTCAAACTTTTTTAACAAATCAAAAACTGAAAAAGTGGCCGTGCAAAATTATTCATCCCCCTTAAGTTAATATTTTGTAGCGCCACCTTTTGCTGCGATTACAGCTGTAAGTCGCTTGGGGTATGTCTCTATCAGTTTTGCACATTGAGAGACTGACATTTTTTCCCATTCCTCCTTGCAAAACAGCTCGAGCTCAGTGAGGTTGGATGGAGAGCATTTGTGAACAGCAGTTTTCAGTTCTTTCCACAGATTCTCGATTGGATTCAGGTCTGGACTTTGACTTGGCCATTCTAACACCTGGATATGTTTATTTTTTAACCATTCCATTGTAGATTTTGCTTTATGTTTTGGATCATTGTCTTGTTGGAAGACAAATCTCCGTCCCAGTCTCAGGTCTTTTGCAGACTCCATAAGGAGTCTTCCAGAATGGTCCTGTATTTGGCTCCATCCATCTTCCCATCAATTTTAATCTTCCCTGTCCCTGCTGAAGAAAAGCAGGCCCAAACCATGATGCTGCCACCACCATGTTTGACAGTGGGGATGGTGTGTTCAGCTGTGTTGCTTTTACGCCAAACATAACGTTTTGCATTGTTGCCAAAAAGTTCAATTTTGGTTTCATCTGACCAGAGCACCTTCTTCCACATGTTTGGTGTGTCTCCCAGGTGGCTTGTGGCAAACCTTAAACGACACTTTTTATGGATATCTTTAAGAAATGGCTTTCTTCTTGCCACTCTTCCATAAAGGCCAGATTTGTGCAATATACGACTGATTGTTGTCCTATGGACAGAGTCTCCCACCTCAGCTGTAGATCTCTGCAGTTCATCCAGAGTGATCAAGGGCGTCTTGGCTGCATCTCTGATCAGTCTTCTCCTTGTATGAGCTGAAAGTTTAGAGGGACGGCCAGGTCTTGGTAGATTTGCAGTGATCTGATACTCCTTCCATTTCAATATTATCGCTTGCACAGTGCTCCTTGGGATGTTTAAAGCTTGGGAAATATTTTTGTATCCAAATCCGGCTTTAAACTTTTTCACAACAGTATCTCGGACCTGCCTGGTGTGTTCCTTGTTCTTCATGATGCTCTCTGCGCTTTTAACGGACCTCTGAGACTATCACAGTGCAGGTGCATTTATACGGAGACTTGATTACACACAGGTGGATTGTATTTATCATCATTAGTCATTTAGGTCAACATTGGATCATTCAGAGATCCTCACTGAACTTCTGGAGAGAGTTTGCTGCACTGAAAGAAATTTTGCACGCCCAATTTTTCAGTTTTTGATTTGTTAAAAAAGTTTGAAATATCCAATAAATGTCGTTCCACTTCATGATTGTGTCCCACTTGTTGTTGATTCTTCACAAAAAAATACAGTTTTATGTTTGAAGCCTGAAATGTGGCAAAAGTTCGCAAAGTTCAAGGGGGCCGAAGACTTTCGCAAGGCACTGTATATTTTGTCTGGCTTAGCATTCCAAAAAAAATATTTTTTGCTCATATGATTTTAAAAATGAATCATTTGGAGTAGGCAATGCCATTAGTAAGTAAGTAAACTGTAATAGGACCAAATAATAAATCAATGTAATTTTTCCATAAATACCTCTCCATGGTTGCAATATCTTATCTATTTTTGATAACTTTCTATTGAAATGAATTGTGGTAAGTTCATTTATATTTTTCTAGATGTGAAAACCAAGTATGTCTACTTCACCATCCGCCCATTTTATTGGTAAACTGCACGGTAGTGTAAACACTATTTTTTTTATGATCCAACATGAAATATGGTACACTTGCCATAATTAGGTTTTAATCCAGAGAAGCTAGAAAACTAATCAAGATCTTCAATGAGACTGTGCAGGGATCCAGATTGCAAAAGTATTCCATGCATTTCTATATAAATTCTAATCATAATTTGTCAAAACCCTTTTTAAAATCTACTATGACGACCAGACCTGGTATCTTCAATGTTTCATAATGTTCAATTGTTTCAAGTAATTGTCGTACATTATCTCCAATATAAGATTTTATTGCCTCAAAAAGTTCCTGTTCTGTAAATTATCCTTCACACCGGTCTTTCTGTAAATTTGTTAATTTTACATTATTATTATTATGAAAGAAATCCTTACAGCTATCATCATTCAGTGGAAATGGAGACTGAAAAGAAAACACGCTTAAAATATTTTGCTTCCTCTTTCAAAATATAATTTGTTGAATCATGGATAACTCCATTTGTAATGTGTTTCTGTAAATTATTTTTGGTAGAATTTCTGTGTTGAAGATTCAAGAAAATTTTTATGCATTTTTCCCCATTTTCCATAAAATTTGCTTTATTTTGTAATACATTACACTTGATCATTCTTGAATAACTACCTCCATTTCTTTTTGTTTTTCCTCTAACCTATTTCGTGCCTCTATAGTACAGTTCCATTACCATCTACCTCCGCTGTTACTTCTCTATTTCCTTTATTAGTCTAATCTCTTTTGACCTAAACTGCTTTTATTTTAATGATGAGTACTGTATTGAATGGCCTCTAAAAGTACATTTGAAAGTGTCCCATACAATAAGGGGATCTGCTGTACCTACTGAATGTTGTAGAAAAAAAGTAAATTATTCATTATTTTGTCTTAGTTAACAAATTGTCATCCCAAAGGCTTTGATTCATTTTCCAATATCCCCATTCACATGGAAATTCTGTAAGAGTTATATGGAGGCCAATTAGATGGTGATCCGGTCGCATTCAGTCTGCTATTAATACTTTTTAAACTTTTGATGCCA
Organism: Oncorhynchus mykiss; assembly: GCF_057628025.1. Classification (NCBI taxonomy): domain Eukaryota; kingdom Metazoa; phylum Chordata; class Actinopteri; order Salmoniformes; family Salmonidae; genus Oncorhynchus; species Oncorhynchus mykiss. The sequence continues at coordinate 47,655,448 of NC_143046.1, forward strand.
GCAAGAACGAGACTAGGAAGTAATCAAGACGTCTAGCTTGATTAAGCCTCCTCCATGTATATCTCACTAGGTCAGGGTTTTTCAACCTCCATATATCCACGATCTTTGTAATCGCCTTAAGTGCTTGAGGGTGATCATTTGTAGAATTATTTCCTTTACGATCCATTGAGGTACTTAAAACAATATTATAATCTCCCACCATAATAATAGATTATTTTGTTGCTTGTGAGCTCAAAAGATTATTATATATATTTTAGAAAAAGTGTGGATCATCATTATTTGGCCCATATAGATTATTTAGCCAGATCTGTTTTTGGTCCAGTAGCATATTTAGTATAATCCATCTTCCTTGCGGATCTGTTTGCACAATCAGATCAAAATTTGTATTAATTAGTATAATCACCACTTTTAAATTTCTTTGTCCATGACAAAAATATATTTCTCCCTCCCAGTCCTTTTTCCACCCAACCTCATCTATATTTGTAGAATGAGTTTCCTGTAAACAACAGATTATATTCTTTCTCTTTTAGCCATGTAAAAATGTATCTTCTTTATTTATGATCTGCTAAGCCATTACAGCTTGCTATACTTATTTCCCCACTTACCACAACCAATGTTTGTAAACTTACCATTAAAAAGTACAATGATAATTAAGTGTCCATATAGCTGTATCATAATAATGTGCACTGTTAAGCATACTGTAGCTGCAACTTTGTAAACCTCCAATTGTCCTAATATTCCACCCACTAAAACCTCCCCCATATCTAGGTCTGTTGTCACTAAGACCATCAGACCATCTCCCTGACTCATGACGCACATTTGTGTCCTAAGGCAAACCCTTGGCCGCCAATTGCTGTTGACCAGAGGGAAATATGGGTAGTCCCATGATAACATAATCTATGAGGATGCCTAAGAGAACTAACCAAATAAAATGGAAAACAGTCAGGAAAAAATGTGTAACAATAATAACAGCACGATCTTATGCATGCTAATATTTGAAAGCCCTAGCAAGGCTCTAACAGGCTGACCACACTGCTCGCATCGCGTGCGCAAGCGTTGCAAAAATAAATGTAGAAATCTAAGTTATTCAATGATTTCACCCACACTGCTCGTGGGCGCCAACGAGCGTCTGTGTTGCCAAGGACTACAATAGAAATCAGTTCTATTTCTGACGCAGATCGCACTGCAAGTCCTGCCTCTCCCATCTCCTCATTGGTTTATAGAAGCAGGTACCCACGTGCCATCTCCTCATTGGTTATACCCACGTGGGTGACTGAAAGACGAACAAGGTCTGTGGCGGTAATGGACCTAATTTATCAAAGATGCCAAGTGCAATATAAAGTCAAGAGAAGAAAAAGAAGGAAAAAGGAACATAGATTCTAACGGCCGCTAATGACTGCAAGTAAATATTCTGCTTAGGCATCACATTATATCCTATTGTATCATGCTATGGCTGTGCCAGAGCCAACCGCAAGCCAACCCCGGGCACTCTCTTATAGGAAAGCATACTCAAGTTCTACTCACAATCGATTCCGACACAGCCACGGCACGTCAGCCAAGAACACATGCAGTACTGACAATCCAGAACGAGTAAACCTGTAAAACCAACCCGCTCTCCACCTACACATTGTTTTTTATTCCAGGGCCGTTGCACTATCACCACAGCTGTTTTACTCCTAGGCCTATAATCATTAGGATCAAGAATATAATAGGTAGCATAAATAGCTTATATAGAAATATATAATACACCTTTCTCTTGCTTCCATATGCCAATTGTTGTATTAGTTTAACCGTTAACTTGAATCACTTTATCCCAGTGTTAACCAGCCCACATACACTAGAGACAACAACCCTGTTGACAATACATAATCTATCTATTTGCCGGTGAAGAATAATCATCCTTTACATTTTTTATATTGAGATGTATTTTTTAAATGTAAAAGGTCATAACAATTATTTTAGAATCATATAGGCCTACTCCAATAGAGAACCTAGGCAGGTTTTTTTAATTATATAATCCTTTATCCTAGCCCTATAATACATCTATTCATATTTATTACATTTTAAAAGCAAATCATTCTGATTCACATCGGCGAACAAGGGCTGCACTATATAACAGCTTTTAAGTTATAATATACCCGACCTCTACAATTAGGACATATGATATTTAGCATGCACGAGAGCACCAGCTTTTCTGGATGACTGTGTGATAACGCTCTCGGTAGCCGATGTGAGCAAGACCTTTAAACAGGTCAACGTTCAATAAGCCGCAGGGCCAGATGGATTACCAGGACGTGTACTCAAAGCATGCGCGGACCAACTGGCAAGTGTCTTCACTGACATTTTCAAAAAAAAAATCATTCCAAAACTGTTTGACCAGATAAAATGCTACTGCTGGAAAAACGTATGTGTTATGGCTTTACACCCCCTGCTATATTGTGGATAAAGAGTTACCTGTCTAACAGAACACAGAGGGTGTTCTTTAATGGAAGCCTCTCCAGATAGAATCAGGAATTCCCCAGGGCATCTGTCTAGGCCCCTTACTTTTTTCAATCTTTATTAATGACATGCTACTGGCTTTGGCTAAAGCCAGAGTGTCTTTGTATGCATATGACTCAACACTATACATATCAGCTACTACAGCAAGTGAAATCACTGCAACTCTTAACCAGTTGAATCTATGGGGGCGCTATTTCATTATTGGAAAAAAAAAACGTGCCCGTTTTAAGCGCAATATTTTGTCACGAAAAGATGCTCGACTATGCATATAATTGACAGCTTTGGAAAGAAAACAGTCTGACGTTTCCAAAACTGCAAAGATATTATATGTGAGTGCCACAGAACTCATGCTACAGGCGAAACCAAGATGAAACTTCAAACAGGAAATGAGCAAAATTTCTGAAGCTCTGTTTTCCATTGTCTCCTTATATGGCTGTGAATGCACCACGAACGAGCCTGCCCTTTCTGTCGTTTCTTCAAGATGTCTGCAGCATTGTGACGTATTTGTAGGCATATTATTGGAAGATTGGCCATAAGAGACAACATTTTCCAGGGGTCCGCCCGGTTTCCTTTGTCTAAATTGGTGCGTAATCTTCAGGTGCGGGCATTTTCTCCTGCGATTCAGGAGAGAAAGCACACTTCCACGAACGATATATCATCGAAGAGATATGTGAAAAACACCTTGAGGATTGGTTCTAAACAACGTTTGCCATGTTTCAGTCGATATTATGGAGTTAATTTGGAAAAAAGTTTGGCGTTTTGATGACTGGATTTTCGGGTTTTTTTGGTAGCCAAACGTGACGATTTCTCCTAAACAAATAATCTTTCAGGAAAAACTGAACATTTGCTATCTAACAGTCTCCTCATTGAAAACATCTGAAGTTCTTCAAAGGTAAATTATTTTATTTGAATGCTTTTCTGGTTTTTGTGAAAATGTTGCCTGCTGAATGCTAACGCTAACGCTAAATGCTACGCTAGCTAGCTACTGTTACACAAATTAATGTTTTCCTATGGTTGAGAAGCATATTTTGAAAATCTGAGATGACAGTGTTGTTAACAAAAGGCTAAGCTTGAGAGCTAGCATATTTATTTCATTTGCGATTTTCATGAATAGTTAACGTTGCGTTATGGTAATGAGCTTGAGGCTGTATTCACGATCCCGGATCTGGGATGGCTAAGTGCTAGAGGTTAATAAAGAGCTGCAGTTAATTTCAGAATGGGTGGCAAGGAATAAGTTAGTCCTAAATATTTCAAAAACTGAAAGCATTATATTTGGGACAAATCATTCACTAAATCCTAAACTAAACTGCTTGAAGAAACTCTGGATTGTAAAACTGTCATGATCAAAACATGTTGATACAACAGTAGCTAAGATGTGGAGAAGTCTGTCCATAATAAAGCTTTGCTTTGCCTTCTTAACAACACTATCAACAAGGCAGGCCTTAGCTTTGTCACACCTGGACTATTGTTTTGTCTAGTGGTCACGTGCCACAAAAAGGGACCTCGGAAAATTACAACTTGCTCAGAACAAGGCAGCACGGCTGGCCCTTAAATGTACACAGAGAGCTAATATTGTAAATCTCTCATGGCTCAAAGTGGGGGAGAGATTGACTTCATCACTATTGTTTTTGTAAGATGTGTTGACATGCTGAATGCACCGAGGAGTCTATTTAAACTACTAACACACAGCTCGGACACACATGCATACCCACAAGACATGCGACCAGAGGTCTCTTCACAATCCCCAAAGCAGCAACTACTCTTCCTGGGTTCCAAACACATTAAGCTATTGGGGATCCCTAATAAATACAAATACTGACCCTAGGATGGTGTCAGAGTGAGGAAAGGCTGTTTCAATTATAAACAGAAGTGACCAGCTTACAGGTCAAGAGTGTATCAGAGATATAAACAATGAAACCAAGGCATTATGGTGAATGAGAACAGGTCCTATCCAGCCTTGAGTGCGAAGTTGGTTTACAGATGGACAGAGTGAAAGGCAGACAAAAAACAAAAAAGACAAAAGGTGATATACATGAGTATACAAGAGGAGGTCATGAGTTGCATCAGGTATGTTACAAGTACTGGGTTGGACTAAAAGCCTGCAAATCCACTGTGGGTTCTCAGGACCCCACAGTGAAGAACACTGACCGAACTAGCTAGCTTAAGAGAGAACTTCAGACTTGAACCCACCTCCTGTGTCAAAGTCCACGTCCTCCTCCTCCACCACGCTAACAAAATGTCCGCCATGGGGGGCAAGTGGGGGATCGCTCTCCATATGAGGGCTGCTCTCTCCCCTGTTGTTGGGGAACACCTCCAGGACCGTGTGCTCCGGTCGAGGGACAACCTGGGGGGCTTGTGCCTGGGGCTGGAGCTGCTGCTGTTGTTTCACGTCCTCCAGAGGGGGCTGGTGGGGCTGGTTCCTGGGCTCGGGCTCCCGGGCTGGGTACTTGGCCGGGTACTCCCCTGGACCCGACGGACCGGATGCTGGAGGTGGCTTGCCATGGTTGTCATGTTCACGATACTGGGGGTCAGAGGTTAAAGGAAGGTCACCTCCATAGGGCTGCAGGCGGGATTGACCCGGGAGGGCGCCATGGTCCAAGTGTGAGGGCTGGAGGAACTCTGGGATAGTGGGGGACTGGAAGTCAGGGTCGGCGATGGGTGGGTAGTCCTCGTCGGGTTCTTCTTCGAAGATTTCGGGGTACTCTAACTCTGAGTACCCTGCAGTGGTGCTGTCATCGCCCTCCTGGCCTCTAGGAGGTGGCGTGGCGAGAGCAGCACCCACAGCGGCGGGCACAACATTCTCGAAGGAGTAGCGGTTGCCGATGTGGAAGAGCCATACACCAGGTACGCCAGTATTACCAACCCTGAGGAAAGGAAGAAAAGGAGAAGAAGCATCTTTATGCAGTTCAGGAGAAGGAAACTGCATGTACTATCTATCTTACTACGAAGTCCTTACATAAGGTCTCTGTAAAATGTGTCAAAACAGTTGGAACACTTAAAAACCTTAAATAACAGATTCCAGCTTTATAACATCAGATAAGCTATTCGATATACGGTTGAAGTCGGAAGTTTACATACACCTTACCCAAATTTAAACTCAGTTTTTCACCATTTCTGACATTTAATCCTAGTAAAAATTCCCTGTCTTAGGTCAGTTAGGATCACCACTTTATTTTAAGAATGTGAAATGTCACAATAATAGTAGAGAGTGATTTATTTCAGCTTTTATTTATTTCACCACATTCCCAGTGGATCAGAAGTTTACATACACTCAATTAGTATTTTGTAGCATTGCCATTAAATTGTTTAACTTGGGTCAAACGTTTCAGGTAGCCTTCCACAAGCTTCCCACAATAAGTTGGGTGAATTTTGGCCCTGAAATTTTGGTAACTGAGTCAGGTTTGTAGGCCTCCTTGCTCACACACGCTTTTTCAGTTCTGCCAACAAATGTTCTATGCGATTGAGGTCAGGGCTTTGTGATGGCCACTCCAATACCTTGACTTTGTTGTCCTTAAGCCATTTTGCCACAACTTTGGAAGTATGCTTGGGGTCATTGTCCATTTAGAAGACCCATTTGCAACCAAGCTTTAACTTCCTGACTGATGTCTTGAGATGTTGCTTCAATATATCCACATCATTTCCCTCCCTCATAATGCCATCTATTTTGTGAAGTGCACCAGTCCCTCCTGCAGCAAAGCACCCCCACAACATGATGCTGCCACCCCCGTGCTTCACGGTTGGGATGGTATTCTTCGGCTTACAAGCCTCCCCCTTTTTCCTCCAAACATAACGATGGTCATTATGGCCAAACAGTTCTATTTTTGTTTCATCAGACCAGAGGACATTTCTCCAAGAAGTACATTTTTTGTCCCCATGTGCAGTTGCAAACTGTAGTCTGGCTTTTTTATGGTGGTTTTGGAGCAGTGGCTTCTTCCTTGCTGAGCAGCCTTTCAGGTTATGTCAATATAGGACTTGTTTTACAGTGGATATAGATACATTTGTACCTGTTTCCTCCAGCATCTTCAAAGGTTCTTTATGTCACGCACTGACCATAGAGAGCCTTTGTTTCTCTATGGTGTAGTAGGTCAGGGCGTGACTGGGGGGTATTCTAGTTTATTATTTCTATGTGGGGTTCTAGTTTATTATTTCTATGTTGGTGATTTGTATGATTCCCAATTAGAGGCTGCTGGTAAACGTTGTCTCTAATTGGGGATCATATTTAAGTACCGTAATTTCTGGACTATTAAGCACACCTGAATATAAACCACACCCACTGGATTTTTAAAAAATATGTATTTTGTACATAAATAAGCTGCACATGTCTATAAGCCGCAGGTGCCTACCGGTACATTGAACAAAATTACCTTTACACAGCCTTTAAACGAAACACGGCTTGTAACAAAAATAAATAGGCTTTAACGAAACACGGCTTGTAACAAAAATAAATAGGCTTTAACGAAACACGGCTTGTAACAAAAATAAAAATAAATAGCAGTAAACAGTAGCCTACCAAGAAAGTAATTGGTCACTATCTTCCTCCTCCTGTGCACTGAAACCACTGAAGTCATCTCCTTCGGTGTCGGAGTTGAATAGCCTCAGAATTGCTTCATCCGATGTTGGATCGTTTTCATTGTCGCTCTCGTCACTTTTATCAGGAGACAAATTCCCCGCTGAGCTCATGCTGCCCTCTTCAACACGCAGCAGTCCAGCCTTTCGAAACCCGTTGATGATAGTGGATTTTTTGACAATGCTCCACGCTGTCAGGACCCATTGGCAGACTTGACCATAAGTTGCTCTTCGCATGCGGCCCGTTTTAGTGAAGGATTTCTCCCCAATTGTCATTCTAGCCTCCCACTGAACACGGAGCGCCACCTTAAATGCACGATTTACACTGATGTCGAGTGGCTGCAAATACTTTGTTGTGCCCCCAGGAATCACAGCTGGAATTGAGTTTGTCCTCTTGATGGCTTCTTTCACAGAATCTGTTATGTGGGCCCTCATGCTGTCCAACACGAGCAATGCCTTGTTCTTGTGAAAGAATCCTCCCGGTCGCTTGCCGTAACACTCCGTATGCCATTCATGCATTAGGCCTTCCGTCAACCATCTTTTCTTGTTGACTTTCACAACAATGCATTTCTCCGTGTCCTTGCCATGATGAGGGTGACAAAATGACAGAATGATGGGAAGTTTGAGCGCGCTCAACTTACGTCACATTATGTGACAGTGCTCAGTTTTTTTGCAGCATGATGCTTGTGAAAGCGGGAAAAATCCATAAATTTGCCGCATCATTGCATAAGCCGTGAGGTTCAAAGCGTGGGAAAAAAGTAGCGGCTTATAGTCCGGAAATTACGTTATTGTTCCCACCTGTGTTTGTGGGATATTATTTTGTGTTTTGTGCACCACGTAGTCACGTTTCGTTGTTTCTTTGTTGTTTTGTTGTGGGGTTCACTTACTTAAATAAAAAAGATGTGAAACCCAGATAACGCTGCACGTTGGGCCGAGTATGCTTCCAAGACAATTGTGACAGAATATCCCACCACAACAGGACCTCGTGCTCAGGAGGATAAGGTATCCTAGACTTGGGAGGAGATATTGGATGGGAAGGGATCCTGGACTTGGGAGGAAATCCTGGCAGGACAGGATCGCCTTCTTTGGCGGCAGACACAAGGAGAGAAGGGAGGACAGCGACGGCGCCAGGGTTCATGGCCACATGGAAAGCCGAAGAAACAGCGCAAATTGTTTTTGGGGGGGACACAAGGGGTAGCCGAGGAGTGAACCAGAGCCAGTCTGGGAGAAGAGGGAGAAACTGGACAAGAGTGAACGGAGAGAGTCAGAGACCGTTAGTGAGTGGATGGAGATATTGGAGGAGAAAGAACAGAGAGTTGTGGAGTTGGTGGAAGATGCACGACATTTGCCCTAAGGAGCATGTTAGCAGTTTAATGCCACCTGAGTCAGCTCCCCGTACTCGTCCTGAGGAGCGTGCTATTAGTCTGGTGAAATCTGTGCCGGCTCCACGCACCTGGTCTCCAGCACACATCCACAGCCCAGTAAGTCATGTGCTAGCTCTCCACACTTGCTTTGAGGAGCGTGTCATTTGTCCGGTGCCATGTGTGCGGGCTTTACGCACCAGGTCTCCAGTGCGCCTCCACAGCCCAGTACGTCCTGTGCCAGCTCCACGCACCGCGTCTCCCCAGTCCGGTACGTCCTGTACCAGCTCCTCGCATCCGCCCTGAAGTGCGTGTCACAAGTCCAGAGCTTCCGGCGACGGTCCGCAGTCCGGAACCTCCTGCGACGGTCCGCAGTCCGGAACCTCCTGCGACGGTCCGCAGTCCGGAACCTCCTGCGACGGTCCGCAGTCCGGAACCTCCTGCGACGGTCCACAGTCCGGAACCTCCAGCGAGGGTCTACGGTCCGGAGCTTCCAGCGAGGGTCTACGGTCCGGAGCTTCCAGGCAAGGCGTCCAGTCCAGGTCCAGGGCCAGAGCCTTCCTCTGTGTCAGCGTCCAGTCCAGCTCCAAGGCCGGAGCTTTCCTCTGCGCCAGTGCCCAGTCCAGACATGGCGTCCAGTCCCGCTCTAAGGCCTGAGCCTTCCTCTGCGCTGATACCCAGTCTAGGCACGGCGTCCAGTCCCGCTCCATGGCCAGAGTTTTCCTCTGCGCCGATACCCAGTCCAGGCACGGCGTCCAGTCCCTCTCCATGGCCGGAGCCTTCTTCTGCGCTGATACCCAGTCCAGGCACGGCGTCCAGTCCCGCTCCATGGCCGGAGTCTTCCTCTGTGCCGGTGATCAGTCCAGACACGGCGTCCAGTCCCGCTCCATGGCAGGAGTCTTCCTCTGCACCGATGTCTAGGCCAGGGCCGGTGTCCAGTCTTGGCTGGATGGCTGGATCTGCGGGATGAGCGGGTTCTTCGGCCCTCCCCATTTGGTTTCAGGTTTTGCGGCCGGAGTCCGCACCTTTGGGGGGGGGGGGGGGGGGGTACTGTCATGCCCTGACCATAGAGAGCCTTTGTTTCTCCATGGTGTAGTAGGTCAGGGCATGACTGGGGGGTTTATTAGTTTATTATTTCTATGTGGGGTACTAGTTTATTATTTCTATGTTTATTATTCCTATATTATTTCTATATTTGCATGATTCCCAATTAGAGGCAGCTGATAATTGTTGTCTCTAATTGGGGATCATATTTAAGTAGTTATTGTTCCCACCTGTGTTTGTGGGATATTATTTTGTGTTTTGTGCATCACGAAGTCACGTTTCGTTGTTTCTTTATTGTTTTGTTGTGCGGTTCACTTACTTAAATAAAAATAGATGTGGAACCCAGATCACGCTGCACGTTGGCTCGAGTATGCTTCCAACGATAATCGTGACACTTTACTGTTGTTCTGGGATTTATTTGCACTTTTAGCACCAAAGTACGTTCATCTATAGGAGACAGAACGCGTCTCCTTCCTGAGAGGTATGACGGCTGCGTGGTCCCATGGTGTTTATACTTGCGTACTATTGTTTGCACAGATGAACGTGGTACCTTCAGGCATTTGGAAATTGCTCCCAAGGACTTGTAACCCAGACTTGTGGAGGGCTGCAATTTTTTTTCTGAGGTCTTGGCTGATTTCTTTTGATTTTCCCATGATGTCAAGCAAAGAGGCACTGAGTTTGAAGGTAGGCCTTGAAATGCACAGGTACACCTCCAATTGACTGAAATTATGTTAATTATGTTAATTAGCCTATCAAAAGCTTCTAAAGCCATGATGTCATTTTCTGGAGTTTTCCAAGCTGTTTAAAGGCACAGTCAACTTAGTGTATGTAAACTTCTGACCCACTGTAATTGTGACACAGTGAATTATAAGTGAAATAATATGTCTGTAAACAAAAATAATATGTCTGTAAACAAAAATGACTTGTATCATGCACAAAGTAGATGTTCTAACCGACTTGTCAAAACTATAGTTTGTTTACAAGAAATGTGTGGAGTGGTTGAAAAATTAGTTTTAATCACTACAACCTAAGTGTATGTAAACTTCCGACTTCAACTGTAACTAACTCTATGTTTGGGACTTATGCCATAAGGAGTAGTGATGTCCTGTACTTACTGGTAGAGGTTCTTTAGACTCTGCTCATTGCTGGTGACGCTGTAGTAGGGTCCCTCCATCCGAGAAAATATGAAGGACACTTCTCCCCTGCTAAAGCCAACTCTAGCCGGCAGCTCAATCTCCACATTGTAGGACTCTTTAGGGCGCGTCCCAAAGAAATGCAGTCCATCCTCGGGGTAGAGGAAGAGGGCATAGGAGTCATTCTCATCGTAGGCCACCACCGCCTGGAACGTGTTCAACTACAGAGGAGATAAGAGGGTGGAGTAAGTGCACTGTTCGCACAAAGCCCTTTTAGTTTGCAATCTTGCATTTTACCTTTACAGTTTCATTGGAAATGTTTTGCATGGCATTTACTGTTCATGGAATTTGAAGACGCTTTTATTTCAAGTGACTAGCTAACAGCAGTTCTTTTCCTAAGTACATGGAGTAGCCAGCCAGAGTTCTCCGAGCTCGGGGTGTCCGGGGTGCCAAGCCCCCCTAAGTAATTTTTTTGCTGAACGAGCTCTATTTTGGTGGCCTCTGGCACATTCTAATGCCTTGATTCCATCTGAAATACAAAGCTAAATTATTGAATAGTTTAACAACTTTACCTCCCAGATTGGTAAAATGAGTTGTGGTATTGAGTAGAAAGATGTGACTTTACAATTTGAAATGAATTCAGTGTATGTTTAATTGTTTTGGATATCGTCTAGGCCTAGGCCTAGGCCTATATGATCAGGGCTATTTTCTAAGAGAACATTTAAGGGATACAAAATGACATATTGGTTTCCTTACCCTGTAAGCAGTCAAGATATGACATCAATCCTGGCTTTAGTTTAGTTTCTGTGGCACTGTTCCACATGATATGATTGCTTTCTTTTAGCTTTCTTTTATTAGGCATTTTCTCAGCTATCTGCAACTGTCACTGATCTGTTTCACCTGTCCTTGTGCTTGTCACCAACCCCCTCCAAGTGTCAATCATTTCCCCCATTATCCCCTGGGTACTTATACCTGTGTCCTCCGTCTGTCTGTTGCCAGTTCGTCTTGTTTGTTCAAGTCAAACAGCATTTTGGCTCAGCTCCTGCTTTTCCCCCATCTCTCTTTTTCTCATCTTCTTGGTTTTGACCCTTGCCTGTCCTGACTGAGCCTGCCTGCCGTCCTGTGCCTTGCCCCACTACTCTGGATTATTGACCCTTGCCTACCTTGACCTGTCATTTGCCTGCCCCTGTTGTTGCAATAAACATTGTTACTTCAACACAGTCTGCACTTGGGTCTTACCTGAAACCTGATAGCAACATATATGATGAAGCATGTGTTTCTGCTACACAGAAAGCAGCAGTTGACTACTCCATTGTCTACACTTTCATTAAATAAGTAGGTCTATATCAATATCTTTAACAAATAGCATATAAGTATCATGGGCTTTTATAATAATTCAATATTTATTTTATCATATTTTGGACCAGAAAAAAGCTCTCTCCACTACCAATTGTTCCTGCAGTGAGGATTCACCATCTTCATCGAATGTTTTCAAAATGTAACTGCAGATAATGGCCAAAAAGTAATGGTAGACTACCAGAATACAAATTAGGGAGCCACTTGAATGGCTCTCTTACTGATGCGATTCTATGTACAAGAGGACCGTTTTCGTTAGCATGATGCTAACGGTACACAAAGTGGTTGACGCGCACCCCGCACACACACAGAGACAGGGGCATTCTCATGGAAAAAGTAGCTGGCTGTTTAGCCAACGGCCGGTGCTTATGGAAAACATTGGAACAGAATAAAAATGGGTATTTTGGACTCCCATTGACCTCAATGTATGATTCACACAAAAGTTAACATTTTGTGTATAAGTCTCAAGTAAGGATTTAACCGTGTATAAGCAACAAACTGTGGTAGCATTATCTGTGCAATAACAGAAGTGTTTAGAGTCCAGAATCAAAAAGCCACACCACTTAAAGAGCCAACTGAAAGTGAACAGAGCTTCAATCAAACTCTGTAACAGCTCTTTCCAAGTACAGTATAGTACAGTGCACTGGATTCCATTTCTTATCCTCTGCCTATTAGTGCCCAGGGGACAGACAGTCATCCTCTAACATTTTAACACTCACTCCCCATGTTTAAACTTCACACCACTCTCCCCCGTACCCCCCACTCCAAAATGTTGACCGAATATCATTCCTGTCCTCCAACTTTTACAGGAGCGTCACCGTTTTTACAAGCCGGGGTTTCTCACCAAATGTGCCCCCCCGGAAACATTTCCCCCCATGCCCTTTATGGAGTTTTTTAAAGGCTGTCCTCTTCCCCCTCCAAGCTGGTTTTCACACCCTTTTTAAAGAGGTCCAGCACACCACTAAAATGTTTAAAAGACCATAATTAAATGTGTAGCGGGCTTGTGAGGGGAACCGCTCTTGATGTCTTGTCTCGTGCAATTTGTTATTATTACAAGCAGTGTGGTTTTCTGAGCCGTTTAATTAAATGTGTGGGAAGTGTGGGAACACAAACACTTCAAGAGAGCGGCTGAGTGGGGGTTACGTCTTAAACCGTTGAAGAGGAGAAGATGACTTCTCGATGGCCACACACAGTTTACAGACCTAGACTGATATAGTTTGGGAATGAGAGCAAATGGTGATAGAGGCCCATATCTCACCCAGCATGGTATTTTCAACTTTGAGGACAGAGATACCCCCCCAACCTCTCTTATCTCTCCCTAGACCTGTATGAAATCCCCCCCCAGCTCCAGTAATTCAAGAAGCTATCCCAGAGCAGAGCTATCACCTTCATCACCACTGTCACAGTAAAAACAACCCCCTCCTCCACCCTCATTCCCCCATTCCAGACCCCAGAGACAATCGTGCATCTGGTTCAGAGAGAGAGGGAGCGAGAATAGAGAAAGGGAGAGAGAATAGAGAGAGATGTGTGAGAGAAAGAGAGAGAAAGAAGACAGAGAAATAGTGAGAAAAGCGAGAGACAGAAAGACAAGAGACAGACAAGAGAGAAAGACCCTCAGGCTTACTAATTCCACAGCCCCCACAGCCCCCCCAACCTACCCCCGCCACAGAAAAGTTCCCTAATTACAAGACCACACTGCCTCGGAGCAGCTTTAGAAAACAAGCCCATATACAAGATTGTTTAAAGATGTTATTGTAAATTACTCTTCCCACGTGTGGCTATAGGACGAGGGCAAGCTTAGATGGGGGGGGGGGGGGGGGGGGTGTGGCAAGCATACATTTGGGGAAGGGGGTGTTGGGGGGGGGGGGTGGCAAGCATACATTTGGGGGAAGGGGGTGTTGGAATTGATGTGGAGGTAGGGGACTGGTAATGGAGACACTGTGCCGAGCCTGATGAGATGATAGCACCCAGACCCTCTCATTGTTGAGATTTGCTCCAAATACTCAAGGTTTAGAGCAGACTTCCACCACTGCATGTTTGCTCAAGGGCTAACACTTCAACAGACCTCCAACAATCTCTACCTCCCCCCCCACACACACCCACCATCAACCCCAACCCCAGCAGGGGAGGTAGGGAGGTGGGGAGATGGACATCTGGAGCTGGGGGTGGTTGCAGAGGCTTGGATGAGCTGGAGAGGTGGTAGGCTGGAGAGCTGTGTTGTTCCAAGAGATAAAGCCATTCCAATCCCAAAGGAAAACACAGAGGGATCATCCAGAGGTTTTTCCTTTCCCCTTGAAATGTCACTTCCCCTCCTCCGAAACGAAGTGAAACACACTGGCTGGCACACTCTCTTCTTCCCCTCCACGTTCGGTCAAGCGGAAACATAGTAAATAACCAAAAGCCAGAGGAAGAGCGCATGCTTTTACTGAGTCCAACTCCTACACACACATGCGCACGGAAAACACGCATGCACAAACACACAGAAAAACACACACAAACTTCATTAATACTGTCTATCGAAGATGTTCAAGGAGTGTATTCCTGGTCATGTCACAGCAACACTTGAACTGGAGACTACCACAAGGATCTGTTGGGTGAGTCAGTGATGACTAGGGGCCAGTCTGGGATCGGAGCACACAAACACACAGAGACACAGACACACCAGACGTCTCCCAGACCCTCTTGAGGTGGGTGTGTGTGAGAGAGGAATGGCAAAAATGCCACAAGACAGATGCCGTTGTTTGTTTGTTGCCAGGTTTTGAGGCAGCGTCCGCAGCTGCAGACGAGCAGGCTGCCAACCAGTCCATTAGGCATTTCCAATGATATGGGAACTCACACACACACAGACGGACAGATGGACAGACACACAGGGACGGACAGACAAGAACACACAAACATGCACACAGGGTTGCCAGACAGGTCTGCTAATTTTACAGCCCGCTTTCATGTTCTCTTAGACCAATGTAATAAAATGTGGGGATAGGTTGTGGTTTAGGGGGACAAAATCTGGTTTTGGCACCAATACCCTCTGAACATGATCCAACAGAAACAGAACAGTAAAGGCCTCTAATCAACAAGCTGTACGGTTTTGATTCAGATTGTTTGGTTTATCTGGTGTCTGGGGGAAAGAGAGGGTGGAACTCATGTTCCCTTGCACTTAGAGACTTCAACAAGAAGGGAGGTGTTTCCAAGGAGGTCTCTTGTTAAGGGCAAGAGCAGAGGCGTCCCCAGAACTAATAAATAACAAAAGACAATATTTCCAGTGTGCCTTCACAGCTGTCTGTTCTCTCTCACTGAGAGAGAAGGCGTGGGCCCTGGTCCAACAGAAAAGCCTATTCATTCACGCGCATTAGAATCACTAGGCGACACTGAATATTATGGCTGTTCAGTTCAAGTCAGTGGGACTTTCCTCATTACACACGTGCACGCAAGCATGTACGCACATACACAGAAATCTGAAGTCAATCCATATCAACCTGAGGGACCCCTCCTTCCCCCCTCATAGCGAACAACCAGTCACTCTTAATACCCCAGGTTTGTTTGTAGCCTACCTGTGGGTAGAGACTGAACACACTCAGCTTTTCATGGTGGGATGGAACAAAAGCTGTTTGGCATCGCTGTACTGCCCCGGCTGGAAAGGGGACCCTTTAAAAACGTCATTATCTGAGCCCCGGCTGAAAGATAGAACGTGTATGTTTCTCCAGATTCCAAGAGCCCATGAAATAGCAGCTGAAGGGAAAATCTTGGTATTTTTCATGAAAGTTATTGCATTATTGGTGTACTGTGTCTAAGACAACACTTTCACAAACATTACCCTCATGCTTAGCGAACATAGTGAACTGGGCAAAATCCCCTCACAATGATTTCATACTGTGTTTTTAATACACAATGAAATTAAACACAAACGACCCTTTGCTAATCATGAAGTGCTGGACTGTCATTACAATTGCTTCACGGGAACCTGGTAAAATGATGTTTGTAGTGTGGATAGCCACTGAATGGCTCTGAATCAGCATGCAGTCAAAGCTATAACCACTTTTGGAGCTAACTAGTGCTCTCAAACCATAAGCTGATGTTGACAGCAGATGGGAGTTGTATTCAAAACTGCTAACTTTGCTAGCTAATATACATTTTGAGAAAACATGTTATATTAATTGGTTAGCTAGCTAGCGTAAGCAATGTTTGGTGGTCAATGAGACTGCAAGCTAGCTAACCAGCGAGGTAGCAAACAATGTAACAAAAGTATAATTTTAGATTTGAAAAATACTCCTTCAAGACACTGCATTTCAGGAATCACAGTAGCAAGTACTACTGGTGCACTCTTCAATTATTTAGTTATTTTTTAAAGAAAAGTTTCAGTTTTGCTATAGCCCTCACGGTCTTTTATGCAATTTAAACATGAGCTTGTGAGCTTTTCCGAGGCGTCGGACCCTACAGCAGTTGCTATCCATTGGAGCGATGCAATTGGTGGCCCAAAATCCCGGGGCAGGGATTAGCGAAGGTTCAATTATAAATGGGATAGGTGAAATCTAGGTTTGTATTCTGTGAATATGTCTATCCAGGACCTTATAGATTCTAGAACAAGCAACCCTAAGAGCTATCAGTGTGATGCACAAGCCACTATAGCCTGTCTGTGCGATTTGAATCCAATACATTGAATATATTAATTTATGAAGTAAAGCCCAAGCATTATGATAATGACTGTTAGCACTAGCAGTGGCAGTCTCACACTGCTCCCCTATTAGAAAGCACAAGCATCTCCATTGAGCAGGGGGCAAGAGTATGGTTTCTCTGGTTTCTCCCCATAGACTTATATCAAGTGTTTTTATAGTGAAAGGTAACACTCCTCAGAGGCTCTACAGAGAATAAGACTCCGAAACATCTGATCGGATTCTAGGATCTTGGCACAGTCAGAGTAGAGTAGATGTTATCTGATTAAACCAAGCTGCTTTCTACGTTTTTGTCCTCATAATCTCTGCAATATCTCTTTAGTAGCTAGCCAGAAATATGCACTCTTAATGATAAGTTACATGCCTAATGGAGGGTTTGAGAGACTTTCACATAACATGTTTTTCTGTGAGTAATATATGACGATACCATTGAAATATAATTACTTGAACATTGACTTGAATGGGAATATCCATTCTAGTAGTTCTATTTCTATGGGTAATACACATACTATGATGACTTGATCCCTAATAGACTGTGAGGGTGGGAGAGAGATGCCCAGTCGCCCTTGGGGGTAGGAGGGGGACGAAGGGTAGAGGGATCGAGGGGCAACGAGTTGAAGTGGACGGTTGATGACCTGGATTGATGACCTCTGGCCAGTGACCAAAGGTCAAGAGGCAGTTTAGGGATGAGGGAGACCCAAATCCCTAGGGGGAGGGAGGGGGGAGGTAGTCATGTATACTTAGTAACTCCCTACAGGCTACAGACTCCGCTACAGAGAGATAGACAGACCGATAGAAAGACAGACAAACAAAATGATAGACAGCCTGAACAAAGGACTGACCGACAGACAGCCAGACGGCCAGCCAGGTGCACAGACAGTTAGTCATGCAGGCAGACTCACTCTATCGGATGGCCCGGTGGCACGCGTCACCTCCTCATATGCGGCAACGTTCTCCCAGGTGGCGATGACGGCATGCGTGGGTGTGAAGTGGCCGCCGGGGAAGCCCCGGTGCACCTCCTGTGCCACCCGGTTGAGAAGGGTGGGCGACTCGGTGACTCGGTAGTAGATGGCACCATTCCCCTGGCTGGTGTCGATGTCTGCCAGGAAGGGGGCGATGACGGGGAAGTCGGTGGGGAAGCCATCGTCCACGTACTGCTTCTCCATAGGCAGGTCCTGGGCTGAGATGATGCCATTGGTTGCCACCTGGAGAAGAAAGAATGGGGAAAGAGTGCAGTGTGGGAAATAGGAATGAGTGCTGAATAGCAAATCGGCCCCTAATTTAACCTGGGAGGTCACATTGAGATTGACATCTATTTTTAACAAGTGAACCCTGGCCCCTAGGCACTCCTGTAGATCTGAAACTGTTTCATGAATGGATACAATAGAGCAAAACATTTCATCCAGCCTATCATAGGGCGAGCTGGCGTAATTAGATAGCTTATCCAATCCTTCCCAGCTAGAGGATGCCTTAGGGGTTTGGAGTTAGGGATGAGGGGCAATTTGGAATTCAATATTTATTGTTCCAAAGGCCAAAGGGAAGACCTCTCAAGAAGTGTGTTAGACTCAGTGATAGTACAGCTGTTGTAAGGGTTACCAGATCCTACAAATGACTTTTTTTCACCTTGGTGTCAAAAACATGCACTTTAGCTTTAAAATAATGTTTCTTTAAAATAAAATAAAATACTCCAGTCTGAACTTAAACCTGTAACAAATTGTGTAGAAATTATATTGAACTTACATTTTTTATCTTTTAATCTGAAAATTTTTTCTTTAATCAAAGTGTTTTCAATCTAGGGCAATTTGCAGCACTATTTTTTGTTGATTTGGTGGTCTCGCAGTGAGTTTATTAACATTCTTCATCAAGAGAATGGGCAAAAATGTATTATTGACAATGAAAGAGATGGGAATGTTGTCATATAATAGCTACAATTACTATTAATATAGCATTAAAATTAGTTTTCCCGATTGTATTTCGTCGATTCTTTTTCGCGATGCGAATATTGGGTCGCGGCTGAGACAACCTGGTTCCCGTGACAAAACCAGTTGAAAACCACTGCTAACTGATAATTGTTTTCAAAACTGACAAATATATATATATATATATTTGAGTCGAGTTGTCTGTCTGGCGAATTGTGCCTTGATATTTCTATGCTCTTAGAAAAGTTACCATGTGTAAAATACATTTCCTCTGATAGTTTATAGAGTTGAAAACAAGTTTATTCTGACATGCAGCACTAAATATTGCTTTGTTGTACTACATTTATGTTAGTTTTACAACTCTTTCGCTGACCCCGAATGGATTCTAACAAGTGATCTATTGATATGAGTAAATGGGTGATTTTCCCATGGGAGTTAAACTCTGACAACCTTGAAGGGGTAGCGACTCAATGGTCACAGATTCCTAAGAGTAACTTAAAGGAAAGATTCACCCATTTTCAATGTCGTATCGTCTTCGTGCATATCTGAGTGATGTTTGATCGATTCCTGGGATAATTTCAGTTGTTCATGTGTATATCTGAGATATTCGCCATTTAAGTAGGCAAAAATACAGCCAGTATGACGCATTATGCAAAACGTGTCAGACCGGCTAAATGTCTGTCTGCTTAAACGGCGAATAGCCCAGATACACATAAAAACATGAAATGACCATGGGAATCGATAGAATATCGCTCAGAGACGCACAAATACGATATAACATTCAAATGGTTGAATCTTTCCTTTAATGAACTCATGTAACAGATGCAAAGAAAGCAAGTGTTTCATGATTGGTATATAGAACCAAAATACTCAATTGAATGATTAATAATAATTATTCAAATGTCCTTATATATCGGCATATTTTCCTAGTCCATCATGTCCAAAATCGACCCACTAACAATGACAAAGTCGTATTTAGAAACAGTAGGCTATGCTACGAGTAATGAGATGTTATTAATTTAATAATTTCCTTACCCTGAATTTGCCTAGTTAAACTCCATGTTCACATGCAATGTACCCCGACAGAACACCGTTTGACACGTTTTAAAATATGACTAAACGTGTTATTTCTTAAGTGACCGTACTAGGAAATTTCTCTTGACATATTAATTATCGTGCTCATATATGTGCAATGACCAAGAACCCCAAATGTACCCCGAATGCTTAGTGTTCAAGGCAAATATTAGTCATAGTTCATACTCACGTATAGCTCATTGAACTGCGACTCATAGAAATAGAGAGGTCTCTTCAACGCGAGTACTTTGGACGTCTCGTCGTCCCCCTTCTGTAGAGTCAAATCGCCGCTCAGTGTCCCATAAGGAAATATATATTTCCTCTGAATGGCTGTTACAAGATGAACAGTCCACGACAACTGAAGTAGAAATATCATTAATTTTCCCATCGACATTATAAATGTTTTAAAAGCTATGCATTGATCTAACAGAGGTTGATAGGAATTCAGCGGGCGGCTCTTGCATCTAGATAAGAAGAAGCGGACGCGGCGACAGAGCGTTCTATAGGAATTTCAACCCACATAAACTTCTACGTCTGACCCAAGCTTTCCCGAAGTTAAGCGGGAGGGATTTAAAAGTTTAGGGACTGTTGATTGGTTCCACTTGTCTTGACTGGCAAGATCCTGGACACCATCTGGTTTCCATTGGGAAAAAAAAAATAGCATTTTTAAATCCACACGACCTTTTCGCAACTATTATCCACAACAATGAATGGGAACATTAGATACATAATTGACAGGATGTTCATTGTTGAACTTTAGTTATAACAATGTAATTCATATAATTATTTCACACGGCTTATAATTATAAACATTTTATATATCAGTTCTCGTGGGTTCATGTCTCTTTTTTTGTTCAGGGCTAGCCCATTGATGAGTGAGAGAGACATTGTATATTATCTACCTTGCTTGCTTTGACAATGTTATCATATGTTTCCCATACCAATAAAGCCCCTTGAATTGAATTTAATTGAATTGAGAGAAAGAGAGAGAGACCAGGGCCTCGTTTTGCAGTTGCGATGTAATTTAAGCATTCCCAATGGGCACACACTGATTGAATCAACGTTATTTCCACATAATTTTTACGAAATTACGTTGAATTTACGTCTGTCTCTAGTGGGTCACGATGATCATACCAGATGCATCTTTATTTACTAGCCAACTTAAAGGACAATTCCGCCACTTTTCAACCTCATATTCATCATCTCCAGCACCAAACCAGTGTCTACATATGTGAAAACAGCGCATTTCTGTGAGCTGTGGTTAAAAAGAAAGGTCATTCTCTGTGATTATGTTTACATGCACACTAATAATTCATTATGTTTACATGCACACTAATAATTCAATATTTAACTGATTATGGCAGTAGGCCAAGTATGGCAACAGTCATGTAAACACTTTACTCTGCTTACCTTAATCAACGTAAATTTTAAAAAATCGAAGGAAGCATAAGCTGATTAAAACCACTGGTTTTCTGACCAATCTTTTGATGTATTATTACGAACTGGCAATGACTGACCCAGCAGACTCGGATCAGCTCCGCAACGTTATCTCAGTTGGAGCGAACCAATCAGGACTTGGAGACGGCTCTTCCTTGCCTCGTCTCTGCCAACCCAATCACCTGGAGCCAGCAACTCATGTGGGTGGAATACGCCCGTAAGACCCTTTCCTGCTCGGCCACTGGTCTCTCGCCCTTCAAGTATTCCTTGGGATATCAGCCCCTGCTCTCCCCTGCGCAAGAGGAAAAAGTCAGCATACCCTCTGCTCAGATGTTTGTCCGCAGATGTCGCCATACCTGGAAGAGAGCCTGGGCAGTTCACCTGAAGACCACATCCAGGTATCGGCGGTAGGCGGACCACCACCGGACCCCTGCTCCCTGCTATCAGCTCGGGCAGAGGGTAAGGCTTTCCACTCAGGACCTAGCCCTTTCCCCATCTCTAAAATCCTTAGCCCCTCTGCTGTTTGTCCTCTGTTGCCCCGCACCCTCACCATACATCCGACTTTTCAATTGTCTAAGATTAAACCTCTGTCTCACAGCCCTTTGTAATCCTGTTTTTCCTAGCCTTCCCAGTTCAGACCTTTCTGCTTGTCCTGACCCTGATCCTGCCTGCGGTCCTGTACTTGCCTGTCCTCAGCCAGATAGTTTGATTCTGTTTGAGGAAATCGATGATGATGATGAGACAAATAATGAAGGGGCAAGTTCACAAATATAATGCACTTTTATCATACTATTCAGACATTACCTGCTTAAGGTGGGAGCATGTATTTACTCCAGCTTGGCATTCCTATGCTGTTATCCTCAACTTCCAAGTCCACCACAGGGACCTTGCTCCCTCTGTCAATCGAGGTATTAACCTGAGTGATTACAATGTCAGTTAGCCCACACTTCCATCTCAAAATCAAAACCTCTCCCCTCTGTGTAGGAGATACTCCATGAGTCGCCCCCAGAGAAATTTCTTCCCTCTGCCCTCGGAGACTAAGAACTCTGTCAGGAAATGAAATATGTCAAATTGTATGCCGATGATAATGTGTTTGTAATAGTTTGTTTGTGTCCTCACATCTTTGTGGTAAGTTGTGCTGTTGTTTTTGTCCACAGAATTTCAGAGAAAGGTTCTCTTCCTCCTGACTGAAATCAGGGCAAAGATTAAGATCTGTGAGCGACGAGTCGCAAGTGCTGGAAAACCTCTCATCCAGACTTCAAAGCTGAATTGTAGCTCTAAAGATGATTTTTTTCAACGGAAGAGTTCTAAACAGTAACATCCCTTCACTGATAACTTTCTCTCTGTCCAGACTCCCTCCCACTGCCACTGTCTACTTCATTTGTTTTATAAAAACAGAAACAACACAATAACAACACAACCACCACACCCGATACACAGCAAAACATTCCCACACCTGTCCTTGAACGTATCAAATATAAATTGCCTTCAGAAAGTATTCACAGCCCTTTACTTTTTTTCGAAATTTTGGTATGTCACAGCCTTAATTTAAATTGATTAAAAAAACATTTAATGTCACTGGCCTCCTTTAAATACCCCATAATGTCCAAATGGAATTATGTTTTTCTAAATGTTTTGAAAATAATATTGGGAAGCCTAAATAAGCTTAGGAGCAGAAATAGTGCAATAATAATGCTTAACATGATTTTTTAATGTCTATCTCATCACTGTACCGCACACATACAATTATCTGTAAGGAATTTCAAACACAGATTCAACCACAAAGACCAAATCAAATCAAATGTATTTGTCACATACACATGGTTAGCAGATGTTAATGCGAGTGTAGCGAAATGCTTGTGCTTCTAGTTCCGACAATGCAGTGAGGTTTTCCAATGACTCCCAAAGAAGGCCACCTATTGGTAGATAGGTAAAAAAAAAAAGCAGACATTGAATTTCTCTTTGAGCAAAGTGAAGTTAATAATTACACTTTAGATGGTGTACCAATACACCAAGTCACTACAAAAATCCTTTCTAACTCAGTTGCTGGAGAGGAAGGTAAGCTTTCAGGGGTTTCACCATGAGGCCAATAATGACTTTAAAACAGTTACAGAGTTTAATGGCTGTGATCGGAGAAAACACGAGGATGGATCAACAACATTGTAGTTTCTCCACAATTACTAACCTAAATTGACAGAGTGAAAAGAAGGAAACCTGTACAGAATACAAATACTCCAAAACATGCATCCTGTTTGCAATAAGGCACTAAAGTAAAACAAAAGATGAGGTAAAGAAATTAACTCCCTACAAAGCGTTATGTTTGAGTACCACTCTTTATATTTTCAAGCACGGTGGTGGCTGCATGATGTTATGGGTGTGCTTGTCATCAGCAAGGACTAGGGAGTTTTTTTATATATATAAAGGGAAACGGAATAGAGCTAAGCAAAGGCAGTGGCGTAGTTACAGTTTTCATTTAAATCAGCTTGAAAATCTATGGCAAGACTTGAAAATTATTTTAAAAATAACGTGCAAATATTGTACAATTGTCACGCCCTGACCGTAGAGAGCTTTTTTATGTCTCTAATTTTGGGTTGGTCAGGGTGTGATTTGGGTGGGCATTCCATGTTATTTTTCTAAGTGTTTGTATTTCTTTGTTTTGGCCGGGTATGGTTCTCAATCAGGGACAGCTGTCTATTGTTGTCTCTGATTGAGAACCATACTTAGGTAGCTTTTTCCCACAGGGTTTTAGTGGGTAGTTGTTTTCCGTATCAGTGTTTGCAGCTTACGGGACTGTTTCGGTTTTCATTTATTCTCTTGTTATTTTTGTATTTAGTGTTCAGTTCAATAAATAATATGAACACTTACCACGCTGCACCTTGGTCCACACCTTCTTCATACGACTACCGTTACAACAATCCAGGTGTGCAAATCTTTTAGACACTTACCCAGAAAGACTCACCGCTGTTATCACTGCCAAAAGTGATTCTAACATGGGTGAATACCTAGAGAAATATCTAATTTACATATTTCATTTTCAATACATTTGCAAAAATGTACAAAAGCATGTTTTCACTTTGTCATTGTAGGGTATTATACAGTTGAAGTCGGAAGTTTACATACACCTTAGCCAAATACATTTAAACTCAGTTTTTTACAATTCCTGACATTTAATCCTAGTAAAAATTCCCTGTCTTAGGTCAGGTAGGATCATCATTTTATTTTAAGAATGTGAAATGTCAGAATAATAGTAGAGTGATTTATTTCAGCTTTTATTTATTTCATCACATTCCCAGTGGGTCAGAAGTTTACTTACATTCAATTAGTATTTGGTAGCATTGCCTTTAAATTGTTTAACTTGGGTCAAACGTTTCGGGTAGCCTTCCACAAGCTTTCCACAATAAATTGGTTGAATTTTGGCCCATTCCTCCTGACAGAGCTGGTGTAACTGAGTCAGGTTTTCTATGGGATTGAGGTCAGTGCTTTGTGATGGCCACTCCAACATTGTTGTCCTTAAGCCATTTTGCCACAACTTTGAAAGTATGCTTTGGGTCATGTCTGTTGTCCGGACCTCTGGCAGTCTCTATGGGGGTGCCACAGGGTTCAATTCTCGGGCCGACTCTCTTCTCTGTATACATCAATGATGTCGTTCTTGCTGCTGGTGAATCTGTAATCCACCTCTACGCAGACGACACCATTCTGTATACTTCTGGCCCTTCTTTTGACACTGTGTTAACTAACCTCCAGACGAGCGTCAATGCCCTACAACTCTCCTTCCGTGGCCTCCAACTGCTCTTAAAAGCAAATTAAACTAAATGCATGCTATTCAACCGATCATTGCCCGCACCTGCACGCCCATCCAGCATCACTCCTCTGGACGGCTCTGACTTAGAATACGTGGATAACTACAAATACCTGGCTAGACTGTAAACTCTCCTTCCAGACTCACGTTAAGCACCTCCAATCAAAAATAAAATCCGGAATCGGCTTCCTATTTCGCAACAAAGCTTCCTTCACTCATGCTGCCAAACATACCCTCGTAAAATTGACATTCCTACCGATCCTTGACTTCGGCGATGTCATCTATA
Organism: Oncorhynchus mykiss; assembly: GCF_057628025.1. Taxonomy (NCBI): domain Eukaryota; kingdom Metazoa; phylum Chordata; class Actinopteri; order Salmoniformes; family Salmonidae; genus Oncorhynchus; species Oncorhynchus mykiss. The sequence goes on from NC_143046.1 coordinate 47,680,592, forward strand.
AAATAGCCTCCAACACTCTACTCAGCAAACTGGATGTAGCCTATCACAGTGCCATCTGTTTTGTCACCAAAGCCCCATATACTACCCACCACTGCGACCTGTACGCTCTCGTTGGCTGGCCCTCGCTTCATACTCGTCGCCAAACCCACTGGCTACAGGTTATCTACAAGTCTCTGCTAGGTAAAGCCCCGTCCTATCTCAGCTCGCTGGTCACCATAGCAGCACCCACTCGTAGCACACGCTCCAGCAGGTATATCTCACTGGTCACCCCCAAAGCCAATTCCTCCTTTGGTCGCCTTTCCTTCCAGTTCTCTGCTGCCACTGACTGGAACGAACTGCAAAAATCACTGAAGCTGGAGATTCCCATCTCCCTCACTAGCTTTAAGAACCAGCTGTCAGAGCAGCTCACAGATCACTGCACCTGTTCATAGCCCATCTGTATACAGCCCATATATCTACCTCATCCCCATACTGTATTTATTTATTTAGCTCCTTTTGCACCACAGTGTCTCTACTTGCACATCCATCTTTTGCACATCTACCATTCCAGTGTTTAATTGCCATATTGCAATTACTTCGCCACCATGACCTATTTATTGCCTTAACTCCCTTATTTGACCTTATTTGCACTCACTGTATATAGACTTTGTTTTCATTTTCTACTGTATAATTGACTGTATGTTTTGTTCATTCCATGTGTAACTCTGTGTTGCTGCATGTGTCGAACTGCTATGCTTTATCTTGGCCAGGTCGCAGTTGCAAATGAGAACTTGTTCTCAACTAGCTTACCTGGTTAAATAAAGGTGAATTATTTTTTTTTAAATGTCCATTTGCAAGACCCATTTTCTAGCAAGCTTTAACTTCCTGCCTGATGTCTTGAGATGTTGCTTCAATATATCCACATCATTTTGCTATCTCATGATGCCATCTATTTTGTGAAGTGCACCAGACCCTCCTGCAGCAAAGCACCCCCACAACATGATACTGCCACCCCCGTGCTTCACGGTTGGGATGGTGTTCTTCGGCTTGCAAGCCTCCCCCTTTTTCCTCCAAACATAACAATAGTCATTATGGCCAAACAGTTTGATTTTTGTTTCATCAGACCAGAGGACATTTAAAATCAAATCAAATCAAAGTTTAGTGGTCACACAAGCCGAACACAACAGGTAGACCTTACAGTGAAATGCTTACTTATAGGCTCTAACCAATAGTGCAAAAAAGGTATTAGGTGAACAATAGGTAAGTAAAGAAATAAAATCAAATGTAAAAAGACAGTGAAAAACAGTAGCGAGGCTATAAAAGTAGCGAGGCAGACACCGGTTAGTCAGGCTGATTGAGGGAGTATGTACATGTAGATATGGTTAAAGTGACTATGCATTTATGATGAACAGAGGGTAGCAGTAGCGTAAAGAGGGGTAGGCAAGTGGTGGGTGGCAGGACACAATGCAGATAGCCCGGTTAGCCAATGTGCGGGAGCACTGGTTGGTCGGGCCAATTGAGGTAGTATGTACACGAATGTATAACTAAAGTGACTATGCATATGATAAACAGAGAGTAGTAGCAGCGTAAAAGAAGGGTTGGGCGGGTGGCACACAGTGCAACTTGTCCGGTTAGCCATTTGATTACCTGATTAGGAGTCTTATGGATAGGGGGTAAAAACTGTTGAGAATACTTTTTGTCCTAGACTTGGCACTCCGGTACCGCTTGCCATGCGGTAGTAGAGAGAAGAGTCTATGACTGGGGTGGCTGGGGTCTTTGACAATTTTTAGGGACTTCCTCTGACACCGCCTGGTGTAGAGGTCCTGGATGGCAGGCAGCTTAGCCCCAGTGATGTACTGGGCCAAAACGCACTATCCTCTGTAGTCGGAGGCCGAGCAAATTCCGTACCAGGCAGTGATGCTACCAGGCAGTGATGCAACAAGTCAGGATGCTCTCGATGTTGCAGCTGTAGAACCTTTTGAGGATCTCCTGACCCATGATAAATCTTTTTAGTTTCCTGAGGGGGAATAGGCTTTGTCTTGCCCTCTTCACAAATGTCTTGGTGTGCTTGGACCATTCTAGTTTGTTGGTGATGTGGACACCAAGGAACTCTCAACCTGCTCCACTACAGCCCCGTCGATGAGAATGGGGGCGTCCTCAGTCCTCCTTTTCCTGTAGTCCGCAATCATCTCCTTAGTCTTGGTCACATTGAGGAATAGGTTGTTATTCTGGCACCACCCGGCCAGGTCTCTGACCTTCTCCCTATAGGCTGTCTCGTTGTTGTCATCTGCAAACTTAATGATGGTGTTGGAGTCGTGCCTGGCCATGCAGTCGTAGGTGAACAGGGAGTACAGGAGGGGACTGAGCACGCACCCCTCGGGGTCTCCAGTGTTGAGGATCAGCGTAGCAGATGTGCTGCTACCTACCCTCACCACCTGGGGGCGGCACATCAGGAAGTCCAGGATTCATTTGCAGAGGGAGGTGTTTTGTCCCAGGATCCTTAGCTTAGTGATGAGCTTTGAGGGCACTATGGTGTTGAACACTGAGCTGTAGTCAATGAATAGCATTCTCACGTAAGTGTTCCTTTTGTCCAGGTGGGAAAGGGCGGTGTGGTGTGCAATAGACATTGCATCCTCTGTGGATATGTTTGGGCGGTATGCAAATTGGAGTGGGTCTTGGATTTCTGGGATAATGGTGTTGACGTGAGCCATTACCAGCCTTTCAAAGCACTTCATAGCTACAGACGTGAGTGCTACGGGTCTGTAGTCATTTAGGCAGGTTGTCTTTGTGTTCTTAGGCACAGGGACTATGGTGGTCTGCTTGAAACATGTTGGTATTACAGACTCAATCAGGGACATGTTGAAAAAAATGTCAGTGAAGACACCTGCCAGTTGGTCAGCACATGCACGGAGCACTCGTCCTGGTAATCCGTCTGGTCCCGCAGCCTTGTGTATTTTGACCTGTTTAAAGGTCTTACTCACGTCGGCTACCGAGAGCGTGATCACACAGCCGTCCGGAACATCTGATGCTCTCATGCATGACTCAGTGTTGCTTGCCTCGAAGCCAGCATAGAAGTGATTTACCTTGTCTGGAAGGCTCGTGTCTCTGGGCAGCTTGCGGTTGTGCTTCCCTTTGTAGTCTAATAGTTTGCAAGCCCTGCCACATAGGAGAAGTGTCGGAGCCGGTGTAGTAGGAGTCAATCTTAGCTCTGTATTGACGGTTTGCCTGTGTGGTGGTTCATCGCAGGGCATAGCAGGATTTCTTGTAATCTTCCGGGTTAGAGTCCGCACCTTGAAAGCGGCAGCTCTACCCTTTAGCTCAGTTCGAATGTTGCCTGTAATGGCTTCTGGTTGGGGTATGTACGTACAGTCACTGTGGGGATGACGTCCTCGATGCACTTATTGATAAAGCCAGCGACTGATGTGGTGTACTCCTCAATGCCATCGGAAGAATCCCGGAAAATGTTCCAGTCTGTGAAAGCAAAACAGTCCTGTAGTTTAGCATCTGCTTCATCTGACCACTTTTTTTATAGACCGGGTCACTGGTGCTTCCTCCTTTAATTTTTGCTTATAAGCAGGAATCAGGAGGATAGAGTTGTGGTCGGATTTACCAAATGGAGGGCGAGGGAGAGCTTTGTATGCATCTATGTTTCTCCGAAAAGTACGATCTTTGTCTCCATGTGCAGTTGCAAACCGTAGTCTGGCTTTTTTTATGACGGTTTTGGAGCAGTGGTTTCTTCCTTGCTGAACGGTCTTTCAGGTTATGTCGATATAGGACTTGTTTTACTGTGAATATTGATACTTTTGTACCTGTTTCCTCCAGCATCTTCGCAAGGTCCTCTGCTGTTGTTCTGGGATAGATTGCACTTTTCGCACCAAAGTACGTTCATCTCTAGGAGACAGAATGCGTCTCCTTCTTGAGCGGTATAACAGCTGCATGGTCCCATGGTGATTATACTTGTGTACTATTGTTTGTACAGATGAACGTGGTACGTTCAGGCATTTGGAAATTGCTCCCAAGGATGAACCAGACTTGTGGAAATCTATTATTTATTTTCTGAGGTCTTGGCTGATTTTGTTTATATTTTCCCATGAAAATAAGAGGCACTGAGTTTGAAGGTATGCCTTGAAGTACATCCACAGGTACACCTCCAATTGACTCAAATTATGCCAATTAGCCTATCAGAAGCTTTTAAAGCCATGACATCATTTTCTGGAATTTTCCAAGCTGTTTAAAGGCACAGTCAACTTAGTGTGTGTAAACTTCCGACTTCAACTGTATGTAGACGGCTAAGAAAAACATATATTTAATCAATTTTGAATTCAGTCTGTAACACAACCTCAAGGGGTATGAATACTTTCTGAAGGCACTGTACATATCAAATTCAAACACAATTACGTCCGTTGGGAAATGTCACAGTCCTCAAGATGATCATGATATTTTTTATACATTTTATACAGAATCTAATGAAATGTAACTACATATTTCAGCCCTTCAGTTAATTATTGGCGGTGTTATGACTTTCCCCCCTGGGTGAGGATCTTTGGGCCGGTTGTATGACTTAACGACTGGTCGTAAAGTTCTCTCTGTTGCCTTGCAGTATTGAGAATGGAATGTCTGAGTGTTACAATAGAGAGAGACTTTGCAGTACTTTAACATTAAAAGATTGCACATTGAAATAATATTTCTAACATAAATAATGTGGGAGATGGTTGGTGGGGTTCGAAACAATAATCATGTCAAATCAGTTGACGTTTTCTGATGTCATTAAGGATGGAATAACAAGATAACGGTAACTCTACAAATGTATATGTCCCAGTTATCAGATTTACATCTAAATGTTGTAAAACATGTATGATTAAATATGATTTTTTTTGTGAAAATATAGCAACATTTTATCCTTTTAAATGAGATAATAGTTGTCACAAAGTTTTACCGTATTCAGTAACCACACCCACGTGAGCATAGACATTATGCCAACAGGATGGAATACTCTTTTTACATTTGACCAAGCAGGCGGATGTCACGGCCTTCCTCCTCTTCATCTGAAGAGGAGAGGCGAGATGGATCTGAGGACCAATACGCGGCGTGGTAAGTGTCCATGGTCAATCTTTAATAAAGAAAGTAGTGAACACTGAAAACTATACAAAACCAGTAAACAAAATAACAACCGTGAAGCTAATCATATGGACTGTGCTGAAACAAGCCATCAACATAGACAATCACCCACCCAACTCACGCCCTGACCATACTAAATAAATACAAAACAACGGAAATAAAGGTCAGAACGTGACAGCGGATGGTGTTGAGCTGGACATTGCGAATGGTTAGACTCTACCAGACCAGTTATTGTGGAGCAGTGGCTACACGTTGAAATGGTTTAAAATTACCAGACCAGAAAATGGTAAGACCCAAAATTTCAAGTGAAGAAGAAAAAGACTTCATCGGAACATTCAGTCTGCAGCTGTTTAAGTACTTTAGTCTAGTAAACTCAACCAAAGACCACCGCGTGTGTACCTCTGATGAATCCAGTCTAACGAACACTCAGAGACAAAGAAGCCTACTACAACTGAGGACACGGTAACCTCTGGTGGACAACCAGAGACTTACACATCCAGAGACTTTCTGTCAAAATATTTGTCACGGACGGATCGAGTGGTTTCAACAGAGAGACAAAGACATCTAAGACAAAGACATCTAAGCGTAAATATATGTTGCATTTCTAAATCTGAATGAGCGGTTGTTAGGGTGCTAAATATCCAAATATTCATGGTGGGCATATTATACAACTGTATGTACGATAGTTAAATTCCTTTGTCTCTCCTTCTCCCGCTCTTTCTTTCCCCACCCCTTTCATTGTGTAACAAGCCGTCATATCGGGTTAGTCCACTAGGGACTTTTCATTACATTATTTTAGTAATCCATTCAACCTATATTGTGTGTGTTTATGTATTTCTGTGTGAATATTTAGTTAGTTAGTAAATAAATAATTAAGATAATTTGTGTATCACTGAATCATGATTTAGACTAGGGTTCGTGCAGATTTATGAAGTCAATGACGTTCAGAAAATAAGACTGATATGATTTAATAATAATTAATAATTGACTGTTATTGATGTAAGATATATTTATATCTTTAGAGTTTAATCAGGAGATAGTAACTCGTTAAATAACTTTTCCCGTGGTGCCCCAAGATTCCTAATGAGTTAATTGTTACATTAATTATTACGTGATTAAATTAATCATGTCATAACATTTAATGGTAGTCACATCATGACTGGGGTGAGTATGATGCTTTCCAATTGACAGCTATAAAACATTTTATGCAGCAATTAGATGTGGTGCGTAATTGGCGGCAGAGAAGTCAGGCGCAGGAGAGCAGAACTGGGTAATAACCAGAGATTTATTAAGCAAAACCAACGGCATCCAGAACAACAAGATAAATGGGCACAAAAATAACCCGTTGTGCGCTCTCGGGGAACGTGCACAAGCACTACAATAAACAATACCACATGGGGGGAACAGAGGGTTAAATACACAACAAGTTAATGAGGGAATTGAAACCAGGTGTGTGGAAACACAAAACAAATGGAAAAATGAAAAGTGGATTGACGCCGACCGGACTCCGAACAAGGAGAGGACCCGACTTCGGCAGAAGTCGTGACATTAGACCTAAGTTACAAAGCTCTCTTTAATAATGGTCACCAATTTTTACATTTTCCAACAAACGTAATTGTGGAGATGAATGGATATAAATTCCTAGACACAATGATATGATAGCAAGTTTGTCCCTTCCTTAATTAAGACTTTATCATACTGATTTGTCATTGGTAAGTATTTTGTTTTCCAGGCAGGAGTGCTGATATAAAGATCAGGACAGCATTTGGTGGGATACCCAGGGATAATTTTTAATTTCCCATGGTAATGGATTAAGACGCTCTAGTCCCCCTGGGGGGGAGTAGGAGAGGTGAATGGAGGGGTGAGGAAACGTTGAATGAATGAATCAAAAAAGAGTTTAGAGTTGAAAAGTGATGCGCTTACTAAAACAACGGTATCTCTTGATTGTTAATAGATATTTCTGTTCTGATAAATAGAGAAGTAGACAAAGATTTCATAATACCATTTTTTACTGAAATTGCAGTTGATGCGGTTACTTAAACAACTAATGTTTGATTGGAAGTATATAATTTTGTTTCGATTTCCGATTTAAAAAGCAGAGAGGTAGAGGAAGATTTCTTACACTAACTTTTTGTCTAACTTTTTGGGAAAGTGGTCAAAGTAGCTGATTTGGGTCTGTCAAAAGTTTACAGTGCATAAAATGTTTGAAGTCATGATTTTTTAAACAAAAACAACAGTTTTTAAACAATGGGAGGTGTAAAATACTGAAAACATCCTGTTAAAGTGGCTGAAGTTTAATGAAAGTTTAATAGTTTAAAAAGAATAAAGATTACAGAGGCCTGTAATTTTCATCATAGGTACACTTCAACTATGACAGATAAAATGAGAAGAAAAAAATCCAGAAAATCACATTGTAGGATTTTTAATGAATTTATTTACAAATTATGGTAGAAAATAAGTATTTGGTCACCTACAAACAAGCAAGATTTCTGGCTCTCACAGACCTGTAACTTCTTCTTTAAGAGGCTCCTCTGTCCTCCACTCGTTACCTGTATTAATGGCACCTGTTTGAACTTATTATCAGTATGAAAGACACCTGTCCACAACCTCAAACAGTCACACTCCAAACTTCACTATGGCCAAGACCAAAGAGCTGTCAAAGGACACCAGAAACAAAATTGTAGACCTGCACCAGGCTGGGAAGACTGAATCTGCAATAGGTAAGCAGCTTGGTTTGAAGAAATCAACTGTTGGAGCAATTATTAGGAAATGGAAGACATAAAAGACCACTGATAATCTCCCTCGATCTGGGGCTCCACGCAAGATTTCACCCCGTGGGGTCAAAATCATCACAAGAACAGTGAGCAAAAATCCCAGAACCACACGGGGGGACCTAGTGAATGACCTGCAGAGAGCTGGGACCAAAGTAACAAAGCCTACCATTAGTAACACACTATGCCGCCAGGGACTCAAATCCTGCAGTGCCAGACGTGTCCCCCTGCTTAAGCCAGTACATGTCCAGGCCCGTCTGAAGTTTGCTAGAGAGCATTTGAATGATCCAGAAGAAGATTGGGAGAATGTCATATGGTCAGATGAAACCAAAATATAACTTTTTGGTAAAAACTCAACTCGTCGTGTTTGGAGGACAAAGAATGCTGAGTTGCATCCAAAGAACACCATACCTACTGTGAAGCATGGGGGTGGAAACGTCATGCTTTGGGGCTGTTTTTCTGCAAAGGGACCAGGACGACTGATCCGTGTAAAGGAAAGAATGAATGGGACCATGTATCGTGAGATTTTGAGTGAAAACCTCCTTCCATCAGCAAGGGCATTGAAGATGAAACGTGGCTGGGTCTTTCAGCATGACAATGATCCCAAACACACCACGTGGGCAACGAAGGAGTGGCTTTGTAAGAAGCATTTCAAGGTCCTGGAGTGGCCTAGCCAGTCTCCAGATCTCAACAACATAGAAAATCTTTGGAGGGAGTTGAAAGTCCGTGTTGCCCATTAACAGCCCCAAAACATCACTGCTCTAGAGGAAATCTGCATGGAGGAATGGGCCAAAATACCAGCAACAGTGTGTGAAAACCTTGTGAAGACTTACAGAAAATGTTTGACCTCTATCATTGCCAACAAAGGGTATATAGCAAAGTATTGAGATAAACTTTTGTTATTGACCAAATACTTATTTTCCACCATAATTTGCAAATAAATTCATTAAAAATCCTACAATGTGATTTTCAGTTTTTTTTCTTCTCATTTTGTCTGTCATAGTTGAAGTGTACCTATGATGAAAATTATAGGCCTCTCTCATCTTTTTAAGTGGGATAACTTGCACAATTGGTGGCTGACTAAATAAGTTTTTTGCCCAACTGTAGACAAAATGTTCATTTATAATGTGCGTTTGATCCAGAAAAAAACAGCTTACAAAAAACTCAAAGTCACTACAAAATATTTCAAAAGTTGCCTATAAACTTTGCCAAAATATTTCAAACTACTTTTGTAATACAACTTTAGGTATTTTTAAACGTTAATAATCGATCAAATTATAGACGGAGCAATCTTTGTTCAATACAGGAATGAAAACAATCCAGCCCCACTTTTCACGTCTTGCGCAACTCACAAAAGTGTACCCAGTTCCTAGTTGGTCTACTTCTTCATTGCACAAAGGAATAACCTCAACCAAATTCCAATGACTGGTGACATCCAGTGGAAGCGGTAGGAACTGAAAAAACAGGTTCCTAAGAAATATCCCTTGGCAATAACAAGTCAGGGAACAGAGAGAGGCAAAAGAAAAAGAAATCGGAACAGTTAGTCCTCAGGGTTTTGCCTGCTGCATAAGTTCTGTTATACTCACAGACATTATTCCAACAGTTTTAGAAACTTCAGAGTGTTTTCTATCAAAATCTATGAATAATATGCATAACTTATATTCTTGGCATGAGTAGCAGGAAGTTGAAATTGGGCACGCTATTTATCCAAAAGTGAAAATTCTGCCCCCTAGCCCCAAGAGGGTTTAATCCAGATCAGTCTACACATTTTCGGATGCAATGTTGTTCCCTGTTAGCAGCTCTCTATTTAGCATATGATAGCACCCCCCAATCCTGGACCCAGGGACCCAGAGTTGGTCAATCAAGGGCTTGATAATGAGTTGGTAAGTTGAGTCGAGTGCGCCAGCATCAGGGCAAGAATAAAGATGCGTACCCGCCCAGGACCAGACCGGGAGAAGCTGGTCCACACAGTGCCTGGAGAAAACATCAAGGCAACAGTGACAGCATTGCATTGATTTACAATATAGAAAAATACTTTATAAAAAATGTATTGTTGATAATACCTATGGTAGATACACAAAAGAGAAAAATAATAACAAAAATAAAACAGGTATGACAATAACAATCGGGGCATCATTGTCTCAATTGCGATCCAGGTAATTTGGTTTTGCTATTAGATGAAGCACAGTAATAACAAAGTAATTTGTTGTATAAATAAACATAATTCGACATTGTGTTCACAAACTTTGCTGTGCTTTTCAATGGTTGAATGCACAGTGATAGATATTTGTATCAGGGCACAGGGCGAGACCCAGATGCAGACGGTTCGAGTCTCTGATATTTATTATAATCCAAGATGCAGGCAAGAGAATGGTCGTGGACAGGCAAAAGACCATAACAAGGTCAGAGTCCAGGAGGTATAGAATGGCAGGCAGGCTCGAGGTCAGGGTAGGCAGTGTGGTCAGGCAGGCGGGTTCAGAGTCAAGGCAGGCAAAAACAGAGAAAAGGAAAAAACATGAGCACGGAATAACACGCTGGTTGACTTGGCAAAACAAGACGAACTGGCAACAGACAAGCAGGGAACACAGGAATAATTACCCAGGGACCAATGAGAAAAGCAGGTGACACCTGGAGGTGGGTGGAGACAATCACAAAGACAGGTAAAACAGATCAGGGTGTGACAATTTGGGTGAAAACTAAACCAAAAATGTTGTTTTACCATTGGAATTTGGTGGTTTTAGATGGTTGAAAGCATAGTGAAAACACACTGGAAATGCAACTAACTTTTGGCTGTCTTGTGAGTGGGTGAAAATAGGTTGTAATTTCTTTGATAGGCGCCTCAACCAAATATTACCCAATTACCCACTTTGATGACGTGGGAAGAGTGAGCGCTCATGTCTGGCATACACACACATTCTCCAGTTTACCCATGATTTGACACCTGTGTTCACGTCGCAGTTTCACTTCATGCTTGAGTGTGCATGTGTGGGTGTCACCACTCACGGCTGCCTATAGCCTTTTGGGGGCCCTAAGCGAGATTTGGATGGGGGGCCCCCCACCTTGCGGCAAAACATTTTAGTTGTCCCCCTGTTAATGGTGGAGACATTTTTTTGTTTGTTTTAAAGTGCATTTCATGCAATTCTACACATTTTTCCATTGGGTGTAGCGAAATGTTGCAGGTTTTAAAGCACGTTTTCTACAATTCTATAAATTTTTTATTGATTTATGCCATGTTATTATGATATCTGAGTAAGAATGACTAACAAAATCAATGGGAGCCTCCTGGATGTCAGGGCCCCTGGGCATGTGCCCGGTCGGTATTCAGCCATGATTCCTACAAGTTTAGAAAGCGGGCTAGATTAACTACCAAAACAAATCTCCACAAAAATTGTATTCATGAATATAGACAATTTTGACTTTGCAGTTGGCCCATCTAGCGGAAAACGCTCAGTTCTGCCTCAAGGACAAGACTCATCCCAATTAACGTCAATCTGTGGTTATGATACTGTGATCATACGGTTTACGAGAATACATTACCTTACCTTCTTGGGTGATGACGAGTCCTGTAAGAGAATATATTAGAGTCAGCCAGCCAGGTAAAAATGTAAACCATACTACTGTACTTTAAAAAAAAATAGTGATGGTAAGAGCAATTTAAAAGAAAATGTGTTTGTTGGTGCCCTTTGCTCACGTTTGATGCAGAGATGAGAGAATATGTCTTACCTCTGTGGTCCCTCCCAGTTGTACCTGTTTTTTCTTTGGGCGTATTGTAGGCTACCTAATGTTGAATGTAAGAGATTGTAATTAAGTAAAAACCTGCCTACATTATGAATAATTTAGCAAATTGCATGCATCAACTAACATATTAGTCTACACCAGGCCCACGTCTAGAGACTACACCAGCGGTTTTCAACAGTGGAACTCTCAGGTGTGCTGCGAAACTTTTCCTAATCTTGATAATTTTTTGGAACACTCACTTATAAACATGCACATTACATTTACACTTGGGAGCACGAGTGCCACTCAGATAATACGTTGAATAGCACATGGTTACATCTGTATCGTTGTTTCAAGTCCGGGGCTCTCAGGCGGTTGGTTGTTGTATTTAAGCAATAAGGCCCAAGGGGGTGTGGTATATGGCCAATATACCATGGCTAAAGGCTGTTCTTAAGCACAACGCATCGCGGAGTGGCTGGATACAGCCCTTAGCCGTGGTACATTGACCATCAACCACAAACCCCCGAGGTGCATTTTTGCTATTATAAACTGGTCACCAACGCAATTAGAACAGTAAAAATACATGTTTTGTCATACCCATGGTACAGTGCCTTGCGAAAGTATTCGGCCCCCTTGAACTTTGCAACCTTTTGCCACATTTCAGGCTTCAAACATAAAGATATAAAACTGTATTTTTTTGTGAAGAATCAACAACAAGTGGGACACAATCATGAAGTGGAACGACATTTATTGGATATTTCAAACTTTTTTAACAAATCAAAAACTGAAAAATTGGGCGTGCAAATTATTCAGTTAATACTTTGTAGCGTCACCTTTTGCTGCGATTACAGCTGTAAGTCGCTTGGGGTATGTCTCTATCAGTTTTGCACATCGAGAGACTGACATTTTTTCCCATTCCTCCTTGCAAAACAGCTCGAGCTCAGTGAGGTTGGATGGAGAGCATTTGTGAACAGCAGTTTTCAGTTCTTTCCACAGATTCTCGATTGGATTCAGGTCTGGACTTTGACTTGGCCATTCTAACACCTGGATATGTTTATTTTTGAACCATTCCATTGTAGATTTTGCTTTATGTTTTGGATCATTGTCTTGTTGGAAGACAAATCTCCGTCCCAGTCTCAGGTCTTTTGCAGACTCCATCAGGTTTTCTTCCAGAATGGTCCTGTATTTGGCTCCATCCATCTTCCCATCAATTTTAACCATCTTCCCTGTCCCTGCTGAAGAAAAGCAGGCCCAAACCATGATGCTGCCACCACCATGTTTGACAGTAGGGATGGTGTGTTCAGCTGTGTTGCTTTTACGCCAAACATAACGTTTTGCATTGTTGCCAAAAAGTTCAATTTTGGTTTCATCTGACCAGAGCACCTTCTTCCACATGTTTGGTGTGTCTCCCAGGTGGCTTGTGGCAAACTTTAAACAACACTTTTTAATGGATATCTTTAAGAAATGGCTTTCTTCTTGCCACTCTTCCATAAAGGCCAGATTTGTGCAATATACGACTGATTGTTGTCCTATGGACAGAGTCTCCCACCTCAGCTGTAGATCTCTGCAGTTCATCCAGAGTGATCATGGGCCTCTTGGCTGCATCTCTGATCAGTCTTCTCCTTGTATGAGCTGAAAGTTTAGAGGGACGGCCAGGTCTTGGTAGATTTGCAGTGGTCTGATACTCCTTCCATTTCAATATTATCGCTTGCACAGTGCTCCTTGGGATGTTTAAAGCTTGGGAAATATTTTTGTATCCAAATACGGCTTTAAACTTCTTCACAACAGTATCTCGGACCTGCCTGGTGTGTTCCTTGTTCTTCATGATGCTCTCTGCGCTTTTGACGGACCTCTGAGACTATCACAGTGCAGGTGCATTTATACGGAAACTTGATTACACACAGGTGGATTGTATTTATCATCATTAGTCATTTAGGTCAACATTGGATCATTCAGAGATCCTCACTGAACTTCTGGAGAGAGTTTGCTGCACTGAAAGTAAAGGGGCTGAATAATTTTGCACGCCCAATTTTTCAGTTTTTGATTTGTTAAAAAAGTTTGAAATATCCAATAAATGTCGTTCCACTTCATGATTGTGTCCCACTTGTTGTTGATTCTTCACAAAAAAATACAGTTTTATATCTTTATGTTTGAAGCCTGAAATGTGGCAAAAGGTCGCAAAGTTCAAGGGGGCCGAATACTTTCGCAAGGCACTGTATATGGTCTGATGTACCACGGCTGTAAGCCAATCAGCATTTGGGGCTCGAACCACCAATTTTATAATATCATAATATAATATCATTATTGAGGGGCAAGCATTACGAGCAAAGTAATGTATAAGTCTGAAAGGCTTTTTATTCTTGGTTGAAGCATGCCTTTGTTTTGTTGGTTGTACCTTTACATTGCAGAAAACCACTCGTCTCTTGCCCAAACCACTCAAAACAAAAGACCTATTTACTGGAGCTAAATAATATATGTTTCTAGTAGGGATTCACAGGATGCTCTTAAAAGGGTACACAAATTAATCATTATGAGTAAGAAACTATGAAAAAAGTTCAAATAAAGCCTATAAAATCTAGAAAACAAACGTTTGTCAAAATAGATGATTTGCAGTGTGGATCAGATGAGATGGAGGTTATTACCACTAAATAAATGAATAGGGAAATTTCAGGTGTGCAGCAGAATTTTTTTATCCCATCAAGGTATTCCACAGTTTTAAAACGTTTAAAGAACCACTAGACTACTACTCCCCCACTCGCTACTCCATGAGGTTGTTGTCATCCGATCAAGATGATCCGATCACCATCTGATCGAGATTTGTTGTGTCTATACATGGTAATAAAATGTGTCTCTTATCTGCCCAGATTCGCTGGTCCCTCCTTGTATTCAGATGAATGCAACCTGCCTTGGACCTCCCGTTATGACACAAGATGTATAAATCGACAGAAAACAGCACACTTTCATAGTCAATAGTTTTTTAAAACTTTCATCAATACAGCCTACTTTTGTTATCCAAAAATTTAAGACTAGGCTTAATAAGCTAATGTCCTGATAACCTCGACCTGAGTCTCCACAGTCATACAAAGGAATATTCGGTGAATCTCAACCATCTGTAAAAAAATGTAAAAAAAAATCTGGATGTGTGTACTCAATACAATTATTTCAATCCCTTTTATTCAATCCCTTTTGTTACTGCAAGACTAAATATCTCCAGGAGTAAAAATGTGCTTAATAAGTTGCATGGACTTACTCTGTGTGAAATAATTCTGTTTAACATGATTTTGTAATGACTACTTCATCACTGTACCCCACACATACAATTATCTGTAAGGTCCCTAAGTCGAGCAGTGAATTTCAAACACAGATTCAATCACAAAGACTAGGGAGGTTTTCCAATGCCTACATGGGTAAACATTTTTAAAAAGCAGACAGTGAATATCCATTTGAGCACAGTGAAGTTATTAATTACACTTTGGATGGTGTATCGATGCACCCAGTCACTACAATTATACAGGCGTCCTTCCTAACTCAGTTGCCGGAGAGGAAGAAAACAACTCAGGGATTTCACCATGAGGCCAATGATGACTTTAAAGGTCTAAGCCGTTGGAGGGGTAAGGGGTTCTACTAAGCCAACATACTGAATTGTTTTAAGATGGTCATACCATGGATAATTTAGCTATTTGACTTTGAATTTTAGGAGCCCTTTATGTATTTATTTTATATATTTACAAATTATTTCATAAAATATTGAAGTTGGCCTTTGCTAATATAGCCCAATAATACAATACATATATGCTGAATAATACATTCATAAATGGCATAACAGACAGGCAAAAAATAAGGAATAAGGTTTTGAAGTTTCTGTCCTACATCTTGGAGATATAAGAAAGCTCAGGCAATATATTTTTTTTTATCCCTTATTTCTGTTGGAACAAAAAAATACCTCCATACTTCTATTATTTTGTATGTGTTACCGTCAGACAAGTCCCGTGAGAAGAACGATTTTTGGGATGTCTCATGGTCTAACAAACACAGCTGTAGCTCGGCCACCTTGGAGATGCGGAAGGGCAACATAGGCAGATGCGGTGGTTCTCGCTCAGACTGGTCTGACTCCTCTCACGGAGGCTGGGGTGGGGCAAGTGCCTCCCGAGACACGTGCTCACCACCGCTGCAGACAAGGGCTACTACAAGTTCTGTGAGCTCCTCATCAACAGGTAATTACTGCTACAGTCTACTTACAGTATGAGAGTGAGAATGTCATTGCAGTCAGAATATCATTCCTCTCCAGTCTCATTGCCCAGACCTACGACTACTCACTGAGTGAGTTATTAAAATGTTACAACCAGCAGTGTGTAGTTAGACAGTTGCTTCTAGCTGAAGTCCAAATTATTCACATCTTCGCTCTCTTTTAGTCCCGTCGATCTCAGAGCTGTGGCCAACCCTCATCTCCCAGGCCTAGTACTGCGACTCCTCTCTGAGTGAATATGTGTGCTGTTGTGGATGGGACTCTGCTCCCTACTCCCTACCCTGTGATTTGTTATATGAATTGCTTTGATCTGAGACCGTAGTTGATATTTGTTTTATTGTGTGTGTATGTGTATAAGGGGACACTGCTGTTGTGTATGTGTGGCACAGGCCTCTGCTCCCTACTCTCTACCTTGTGCCTGAGACACCGAGGTATCTCTCCCCCTTATAATTTGGGATCAAATATGCTCTGAAAGCAAACATGTTGACATGAGTACCCTGATATCGGGGAATTTGTGCCATTCTGAAAAAATTGTTAGATTTTAAATTGTATGAATTGTAATAATATCTTTCCTGTTCTCTCAAACAATATAATATGATTCTGAGCAATTAGTAAATGTCTACTTATTAATTGTTTAAAGTTGTTATTTACAGCTGTTTGTAGTTTGATACAGTATAATGCAACTGAATTGAAAACTATCAGGGGGGTGGCTAGGTAATATTAATATGAATTTGCATCGGGCCACATCTGGGGGGATTCTGGGAAGACACCGGCAGTGTCGGCTTACTTCTGGCAGACGTGATGGGCCGATTCTGGGCAGTCATTCAATATGACATTGAATCGAGCCTGGCACCCGGATTCGGGTCGATTAAATCAGTTCCGGTCTGAGATTGGGCTGAGTCCTCATTGCTAGATGGGGTGTAATTTACTGTAGATGAAACAGTCACATTAGCCTCTAGGGAACAAATAAATATTGGATGCAGATATGGTGGTACAAGTTAACTCATGTCTGACTACAACATTGTACGAACTAGCAGCAACAAACCCAAGCCAACCCAAGGATACAGCAAAACATGTCACAGTTGGTTAGATTGTGTAACGGCTTCACCGGCCTGAACTCAATCTGGAACAAGTCAATCTACATCTGTAAAGCATAGAATTACCTTGCAAATTAGATTACGTTATTTCTCAAGCTATGTACACTACCAGAAAGAGGAGGAAGCGAAGCGCTACTAAGGTACACAATAGTAAATGTTGGTAGACAGAAGGTGCTCAATGGTAAAAGGGGTGAATTGGTCATCAAAAATAAAGGAGGACCAAGGCACTCTTCATATAATTAATTATAATGCCTTTATTTGTATGGCATGTTCAATAGAAACAAGGTTTTAAAAATCCGACGAGTTTCGGCTGCATGGCCTTCGTCAGGCAGTACAAAGAAATAATACAATGTCCTCTTTCGAACAGCTTTTCCAATCAGCCCTAATTTTAAGAGCGAGTGGTTACAAAATTGATTGGACACACCTAGTAAGCAATACTATACACATTAAAAAGTGAAATACTGTAGCTATGTTATCATAAAAATACAACTCCAAGCTAGAAGTATCAGAAGTAGTAGTTCTAGAAGGAGTTCTAACCTTAAATATGACTGGGAGAAGTGTCAAGAATAAGAAAGCAATATATTCTATAGTACACTAGAACACAGCAAAACATGAACAACAACAGTCTAAACATAGCTGAGGGCAATTGAGCAAAATGTCCACTAGATGACACCAAATGGACCTATCACAACCCTACAGGAAGGGTGAGAAATCCATATCTTCATTTAAACCAGGGTATTTAGTGGCCTGTAGTTTGTAAATCCAAAAACTTTCCCTTTGGTTTAACTGTTTAAGACAGTCCCCTTTTCTAATTGAGGCCGGAACATGATCAATACCCATAGCTTGTAGGGAGGCAGGGTTGCCATGGTGTAGGGACTTGTAGTGCCTTGCCATGGGGTAGTCTTCATTGCCTACCCATATGACGTACTTGTGTTCCGCTAAGCTGTCTTGAAGGCGTCTCTTTGTCCGTCCAATGTAGAACACCTTGCACTGTGGACATTCCAATCTATAGATGACATGAGTGGTTTTGCAGTTAATGAAATGCTTGACATAATACTCCATTTTGGAAGCTGTGTCAACAAAATACTTTTTCTGTGCAATATTTCTGCATTGATTACATTTAAAAGAGCCCTTGGGTTTGTGGTCAAGCCAAGTTTTTTGAGAGTCACCCAGAAGATAACTGTGGACTAATTTGTCATTTAGGGTAGGACATCTCTTTAAGCTTATGACTGATGGCTCAGGAAATACTTGGCGTAGTAGCGTATCACTTTGGATGATTCTTTTAATGTTCTCTGCTTTAGTGCTGTATTTTGTAACAAAATACACTCTCTCTGATGTATCACGAGGCGCTCCCCTACGCAACAAGTTCTCTCTGTCAAGTAATCCAGCCCTTATACCTGCATCTTTCAGGACCTGAACGCTGTAGCCTCGATTCAAGAAGCGATTCTCCAATTCAGCCGATTTGACACTGTAGTCTGTTTCCTGATAATTCTGCGGACTCTTTGGAATTGGCCATATGGAATATTCTCTTTTAGCCTTTTGGGGTGAAAGCTCTCTGCCCTCACAATGGTATTCCCATCTGTAGGCTTCCTAAAGATTGATGTGTGCAAACAACCTTTGTCATTTTTACTAATGTCGAGGTCCAAAAAAAGCTATGTTATCCTTACTCCATAGTGTTAGTTTGATGTTAGGGTTAATGCTGTGGTATTGGTAGAAGGAAATAAGTTCATCTTCTGAGCCGGACCAAAACAGGCAAACATCATCAATATAGCGCCCCCACCATATAATCCGATCAAAGAAATGGTTATTAGAAGGATCCAAAATGAAGTCATTTTCCCATTTACCCAAGTACAAACCAGCATAGGAAGCTCAGTTTCAGGTCAGGTACTCAAGAAATGGTGTATAGCTGCCAAACCTTGTTCACGTTCAATGGTGGTGGATAGAGACTCCACATCCATGTTGACTAAAAAGGAAGCTGTACCTATATTATTCAATTCCTTAATGTTGTTCAACACATCTGTGGTATCTTGAAGATAGGCTGGGAGTGACGTCAGAAAAGGCTTAATAAAGTAATCAATCTACTTTCATTGCCACTAATGACTGGCCTGCCTGGGGGATTTTCAAGATTTTTGTGGACTTTTGGAAGAAGCCATACGCGGACTGCCATTGAAAATAAATTTGAACTCATTGTCTGAAATGTAGCCATTCTCCTTAGCTTCTGTGAGGATTCCTTTCAATTCAGTTTTTAGGTCCTCTGTAGGGTTGAAGATAAGATATTGGTCGAATTCATCATTGTCTAATTGACGGTAGGCTTCTGTCACATATTTGTCTTTACTCCACATTACTGTAGCGCCACCTTTGTCTGCTTTTTTAAACAGAATCCAATCATTTTTAGGACAATGATTCAACTGCATCCCGCTCTGTCTTAGAAAGGTTACGTCGTGTTTGGTTGGAGTCAATTTTACCCTTAAACAGATTCTCCACATAAAAATTCACCTTCTTGGCAAATGTATTTAGTGTGGCGTTCTGGACGATGAGACAAAAGGTGGTCTTGGGCTTAAAAGGTGTTTTTGAGGGAACAGAAACTGTCTGACCTGAAACACTGGCGTCTGTAGTTGGAGAGATGTTTTGCTTGTACCAGGCCTTCAGATGTAGATTCCTTGTATTAAATTCATTAGTTGAGTATATGGGGGCAAAGGACAGTCCTTTAGACAATACCCTTAAGCAATCATCAAAAAGGGGTTCTCAAGAAATGTTGATCACAGCCTTGTTCTGGTCCTGCTCCGTGTGGATGGATTGTCTTGATTTCTTCCGCGTCCTCTCCCTCTCTTGTTGTGGTACCTGCGTGACTCCTCTTCCTGATCTAAACAATCTTGGGAGGAGCTGGTCTCTGAGTGTCTAGGGGGATCCCGTTCAAACGTTTGGGGTCACTTAGAAATGTCCTTGTTTTTGAAAGAAAAGCAAAAAAATGTCCATTAAAATAACATCAAATTGATCAGAAATACAGTGTAGACATTGTTAATGTTGTAAATTACTATTGTAACTGGAAACAGCAGACGTTTTATGGAATATCTGCTTAGGCGTACAGAGGCCCATTATCAGCAACCATCACTCCTGTGTTCCAATGGCATTTTGTGTTAGCTAATCCAAGATTTTAATTTATAAAGGCTAACTGATCATTAGAAAACCATTTTGCAATTATGTTAGCACAGCTGAAAACTGTTGTGGTGATTAAAGAATAAATAATACTGGCTTTCTTTAGACTAGTTGAGTATCACATTTGTGGGTTCGATTACAGGCTCAAAATGGCCAGAAACAAATAACTTTGTTCTAAAACTCGTTCTTATTCTGAGAAATGAAGGCAATTCCATGCGAGAAATTGCTAAGAAACTGAAGATCTCGTACAACGCTGTGAACTATTCCCCTCACAGAACAGTGCAAACTGGCTCTAAACAGAATAAAAAGAGGAGTGAGAGGCCCCGGTGCAACTGAGCAGGAGGACAAGTACATTAGAGTGTCTAGTTTGAGAAACAGATGCCTCAAGTCCTCAACCAGCAGCTTCATTAAATAGTACCCGCAAAACACCAGTCTCAATTTCAACAGTGAAAGAGGAGAGTCCTGCGACTTCATGGTGACAGAAGTGAGTGCTACAGGGTGAAAGTCATTTAGTTCAGTTACCTTGGGTACAGGAACAATGGTGGCCATCTTGAAGCATGTGGGGACAGCAGACTGGGATAGGGAGGGATTGAATATGTCCGTAAACACACCAGCCAGCTGGTCTGCGCATGCTCTGAGGACGCGGCTAGGGATGCCGTCTGGGCCGGCAATCTTGCAAGGGTTAACATGTTTAAATGTCTTACTCATGTCGGCCACGGAGAAGGAGAGGGAGGGCCCGCAGTCTTTGGTAGCGGGCCGCGTCGGGGGCACTGTACTATCTTCAAAGTGGGCAAAGAAGGTGTTTAGTTTGTCTGGAATCAAGAAGTCGGTGTCCATGACGTGGCTGGTTTTCTTTTTGTAGTCCGTGATTGCCTGTAGACCCTGACACACATGTCTCGTATCTGAGCCGTTGAATTGCGACTCCACATTGTCCCTATACCAACATTTTGCTTGTTTGATTGTCTTGAGGAGGGAATAACTGCACTGTTTGTATTCGGCCATATTTCCAGTCATCTTTCCATGGTTAAATGTGGTGGTTCACGCTTTCAGTTTAGCGTGAATGCCGCCACCTAATGCCGCCACCTTCTGGTTAGGGTAGGTTTTAGTAGTCACAGTGGGTACAACATCTCCAATGCACTTCCTTATAAACTCACTCAACGAATCAGCGTATAAATTAATATTATTCTCTGAGGCTTTCCGGAACATTTTCCAGTCTGTGTGATCAAAACAATCTTGAAGTGTGGATTCCGATTGGTCAGACCAGCGTTAATTTATGTATGCTGCATCAACAAAGACAGGTAATGTGTGTTACAGTATGTGAAACGTATAAAAAAATACCCAGCTTGATATACTAGTAGGCTAATTCCCCATCCAAGCAGATACAACTAGTAAAGTACTTTTGGTTGTGAAGTGCATTAGCAAAAATATTTGTCATTTCTTTAGATTAAAATGCAAAATAAAAAAATGTAATACCACATTTACATAAGTATTCAGACCCTTTACTCTGTAATTTGTTGAAGCACCTTTTGCAGCGATTACAGCCTTGAGTATTCTTGGGTATAATGCTACAAGATTGGCACACCTGTATTTGGGGAGTTTCTTCCATTCTTCTCTGCAGATCCTCTCAAGCTCTGTCAGGTTGGATGGGGACCGTTGCTGCACAGCTATTTTCAGTTCTCTCCAGAGATGTTTGATCGGGTTCAAGTCCGGGCTCTGGCTGGGCCACTCAAGGACATTCAGAGACTTGTCCCGAAGCCACTCCTGCTTTGTCTTCGCTGTGTGCTTAGGGTCATTGTCCTGTTGGAAGATGAACCTTTGCCCCAGTCTGAGGTCCTGAGTGCTCTGGAGCAGGTTTTCATCAAGGATCAATCTGTACTTTGCTCTGTTCATCTTTCCCTTGATGTTGACGAGTCACCCAATCCATGCTGCTGAAAAACATCCCCACAGCATGTGCCTTTTACTGAGGAGTGGATTCCGTCTGGCATCTCTACCATAAGGGCCTGATCAGTGGAGTGCTGCTTGTCCTTCTGAAGGTTCTCCCATCTCCACAGAGGATCTCTGGCGCTCTGTCAGAATGACGATTGGGTTCTTGGTCACCTCCCTGACCAAGGCCCTTCTCCCCCAATTGCTCAGCTTGGACTGGCGACCAGCTCTAGGAAGAGCCTTGGTGGTTCCAAACTTCTTCCATTTAAGAATGATGGAGACCACCGTGTTCTTGGGGACTTTCAATGCTGCACACATTTTTTGGTACCCTTCCCCAGATTTGTGCCTCTACACAATCCTGTCTCGGAGCTCTACGGACAATTCCTTCGATCTCATGGCTTGGTTTTTGCTCTGATATCTACTTTCAACTGTGGGACCTTATAAGACAGGTGTGTGCCTTTTCAAATCATGTCCAATCAGTTGCATTTACCACAGGTGGACTCCAATCAAGTTGTAGAAACAGCTCAAGCATGATCAATGGAAAGAGGATGCACCTGAGATACATAGCAAAGGGTCTGAATACTTCCATAAATAAGTTATTTCTGTTTTTTACTTTTAATACATTTGCTAGCATTTCTAGACCTGTTTTCGCTTTGTCATTATGGGGTATTGTGTGTAGATTGAGGATTTGTTTTTATTTAATTAATTTTAGAATTAGGCTGTAACTTAACAAAATGTGGAAAAAGTGAAGCGTCTGAATACTTTTCGAATGCACTGTACATTTACATTTTAGTCATTTAGCAGACGCTATCTAGAGCGACTTACAGGAGCAATTAGGGGTAAGTGTCATGATCATATGGGCACATCGACAGATTTTTCACCTTGTCGGCTTGGGTTACTGGCCCAACGCGACCAGTAAGGGTGCCCTTATCTGCATCATGCAGACATGCCCTCGCTGTGAGCATTCCTATGAATGGAACAGTCAGCCACATGTTGGCAAGTATCTGGCCAGCAACCTTCACCTGTCAGCGGCAACGGCTTTCGCAGGCACATCATTTCTACAAATACAGAAGGAAACCCAATTCATTACTTTGATACATAGATAACTGAAGTCAAGTTGGTTCCACCAGTCTAATCATAACCACCATTGATAATGTAATCAGTGGTGTGTGTGAGTGAGTGAGTGAGTGAGTGAGTGAGTGAGTGAGTGAGTGAGTGAGTGAGTGAGTGAGCAGTATCTTTGATGAGGACCCAAGAGCTGATCAATTTTTTATTTTACTTTTATTTAACTAGGCAAGTCAGTTAAGAACAAATTCTTATTTTCAATGACGTCCTAGGAACAGTGGGTTAACTGCCTGTTCAGGGGCAGAACGACAGACATGTATGTACCTTGTCAGCTTGGGGATTCGATCTATACTGCTATGGGGCTCTGGCAAAGACCTCACCTCCAGCCTCACCTCTTGCCAGCTCACCAACGGTTTGTCGATGGGGAGAACAGAATTAGGTTGGTGAATTCTTCAAACTTCAACATAGTATCTATTTGTGTGTCAGATATCACCTATTCAGACTGCCATTGGTAATAGAACAGTGGCTATGTGTACACAGTGCCTTCAGAAAGTATTCATACTCCTCGATTTACTCCACATTTTGTTGTGTTACAGCCTGAATTTTTAAAAATGAAATAGATTTGTATTAAAAATGAAATACAGACAAATAAATCTAATTTACATAAGTATTCACACCCCAGAGTCAATACTTTATGGAAGCAACTTTGGCAGTGATTACAGCTGCGAGTCTTTCTGGGTAAGTCTCTAAGAGCATTCCACACCTGGATTATGCAACCTTTGCCCATGGTTCTTTTCAAAATTATTTCAACTCTGTCAAATTGGTTGTTGATCATTGCTAAACAACCATTTTCAGGTCTTGCCGTAGATTTAAGTCAAAACTGTAAATCGGCCACTCAGGAACATTCACTGACTTCTTGGTAAGCAACTCCAGTGTAGATGTGGCCATGTGTTTTAGGTTATTGTCCTTGTACAAAACCACTCCCACTTCTAACCTACCTGGAGGGTAGCCATCCCCTCATTGGTCGCCACACACCTCCATCAAAGCTAGTTAGGAACAATCATGTCCATCTGATAGAGTAATGAATTCTGCTTCCCTCCAGGCCTGAGGGCACACACTTTCTAGTAGGCTAAATTGAAGCCTCCAGACCCTGGTCTACCCATACCAGCCTCCAGCCCCTGGTCCAGCCATACCACCCTCCAGCACAGACCCCCGCTCAGCCCTACCAGCCCCTTTTTCCAGCCAGGCCAGCGCTTAGCTCAGCAACCAGCTCATCCCCATCAGTCTTGGTCCGGCCATGCCAGCCCCCTGCACAGCCCTACCAGCTCCTGGCCCAGCCATACCAGGTTCCAGCTCAGGCCCTAGCTCAGCAACCAGCTCATCCCCATCAGCCTCGTCCCGGCCATGCCATGCCCTGGCCCAGTCCTACCAGGCCCCAGCTCAGCAACCACCTCATCCCCATTAGACTTGGCCATGTCATGCCAGGCTCCAGCTCAGCTCTACCAGCCCCTGGCCCAGCCATAACAGGCCTCAGCTCAGCCCTACCAGCCCCTGTTACAGCCATAACAGGCCCCAGGTCAGCCGCACCAGTCGCCGACACTACAACACCCCAGCTCAGCTTCTACTCCAGCCCTACCAGGTCCCACCTCTGCTACCAGCTCAGCCCTACCATGCCCCGGCTCAGCTACCAGCCCAACTTTACCTAGAGAAAAGCCCAGTGGCTCCAGCTCAGCAATGAGTTCAGCTTTACCAGGCCCAAGTCCAGCAACCAGCTCAGACTTACCAGGCTCCCTATGCCTACCGTGAGCAGCCAGGCAGCTACCCCCATCTCCAGTCAAGTTGGGATGGATACCAGACACCTAGTCACAAATCCAAAGTGCCACCCTTCCAGAGTGTTTCCCCTCCAGTGGCCAGTGCCAAGACCCCTCCCTCCAATGGACCAAACCCCCAGAACGCTTCCCCTTCAGTGGTCAGTGCGCCACCACCCCAGAGCACTCCCCCTAAAATAGGGGTGTCAAACTCATTCCAACATGTTTTACCTTCCATTTAAGACCTAGACAACCAGGTGAGGGCAGTTCCTTACTAATTAATGACCTTAATTCATCAATCAAGTACAAGGGTGGGGAAAACAGGCAGACACTCGGCTCTCCGTGGAATGAGTTCGACACATCTGCCCTACAATGACCAGTATGTCATGCTCCCCGAACGGGTGGCATTCCATGGGGTGGCCAAATTGAGCCATGCCACCACCTACACCCCACTATCAGGCGGCCATTGCCTCCTCTATCCGCTAAGACACACCACCATCTGCAGCCCACATCCACCACAGAATATTAAAATGTGCATGCACATTTTTGAAAGGCGGCTGTACAAAACCCCTCCTTACTCCCTTCCTACCTGGAAGGGAGCCCTCCCCTCATTGGTTGCCACACACCTCCATCAAAGCTCATTAAGAACAATCATGTCCACCTGAAAGAGGCGGGGCTACCCCTTTAAACCAAACCAGCACGGACAACTGATGTGTTATTGACTGTGTATTGGATGAGGATGGGGTGTGGCGACCAAGGTATTTTTCCTTTGTTCAGCTTTATTAATTTATTTAATTCTTCAAAGCGCCACACTGGTGAATGTCACAAGACACTGTGGGTCATCAGGGTCTGTTTTGAATTCCAACCATTTTTAATGTGATCCTTTTCCACTGCTCCTCCTCAGGGGTGAGCTCCCTCACTCGTTGAATAAAGGCCTGTGAAAAGTGCAAACACGAGATAGAGTGAGCAGGAGAAAGATACAGACTAAGAACTGGGCATAACAGTGGGTTAAAGAATCTGGGATACTACAGTGGTTGAGGTGGATGGTGCTCAGTGGTGACCACATTCAGGGCAGAGCCCCACAATTATTTGCCCCAAAAAATATAAAAAAAATGTATTAAATGTTTTAAATTAAAAATACATACGTGTCACCTATCAGTTTGCAAATTATGTAAAAAAAAAAAAAAAATGTTTAATTAATAAAGTCGTATACAAACATGGTCTCTTTTTTGTTTTCTTGAGTAAGGCATCTCCAAAATGCAGGTTGTGGGGCAAGCCAGCAGAAAATAGGAGCATTGCGCCTGATTTGCTCAGTGTTCTGTCACTCATGAGGACAGGTCAAGTCTAAGTCCTTTATAAATATATAAAATGTCAGCCCTTTGGGTCCTGCCATAGAGTTATATAATAAGTTCCCTTCCAAGAAGGCTCAAGACCATTGGCTACAGATAAAATTATGTCAAATCACGTTATATGTACAGTTTGATTGATTGGACTGATCATGTCAACATCTTACTTTTAAAATCTTAGCTAGCAGTCATCATCATGAATCAAGACGACAATCTACTGGTAAATCCTTTTTAATCCTTGTCATATGAAGAGAAATAATGAAGAGAATGTATAGATGAATGTCTCGGTGCTCATTGGCCATTGGACATACCCATTACAAAACAAGTTGGAAATCACTAATTCAACAATGAGTGGTTTGGAAGGAATCAGTGGCTAACTGCAAGCATTGCAAAGCAACCACTAGCCACTAGCCTCCAATTCAGTGGAGTGGCTGTGTGTTTTTTTCCTGAGTTTCCACCATAAATCCAGAGAATGCCAGACTTTGATGACAAAATTTGCCCAGAAAGGACCGCCGCGCCACCTTCCTGTTTAAGTGAGCAAGTGAGTCCAAAAATGTATTGTATGCTGCTGCATAAATGATGTATTATGCCAGGGAGATATGTATACTGTAGCTAAGAAAGTAATACTAAGTGTATGTTGTGTAGTAAGCTGGTAGTTGCCCATGAGCCTCACCCTAATAATTTGGTATATTTTCACCTCTTAATTTCGCCTACTGTTCTAACTTGGTGGTGCGAATGTAGCCTATAACTTGTTTAAGAGAAATGTAATCATCAAATATTGTAAGAGCTTTCATTGTCTGCTTATATGCCCTCTTTATTTATCCTACGGTTCTGACTTGGTGTGCAGGGAGTACGCTGTAAGAACGGCCCATGTTCTAAATTCTGTTGCTGTCCATTTCAAAAGTGCTGAACAAACAGTTATATTGACTATGTCCGTCGTCGCTCACTCATTAATTTGTTAATCTAAATTACGGATTGCCTCTTATCGGCTCTTATGCCATAGTTTGTCAATCTCAATTGTCAGTAGAAAACATATTTGTGTAAGCAAGTCAGCCATATCAGCTATGTTTTTATAAAGGCAGTAAATGATGCTGAATGAACTGTTTAGCTGCCATACAAGGCTCCACTGATAGCCAGGTGTAGCAGTGGTAGTAAGTGTTGGGACTCTAACAGTTTGTGGTCACCGTTTGTCACCGTTATAGTGCAATTCATGTAATGTATTGTTTAGTGTTGTGTTATGTAGTGACTTAGCTGGCAAGCATCCCACATTAGTATTTTTTACCCCACCAAGATTTATATGCTAAAATCGCCACTGATAGTGCTCATTTGTCAAGTGTCCAGTGCAGAATACCCGTATTGGGTGTAGTTTCCCTAAAGATCCATAGGAGGGCAGAAGAGAAAAGGATAATAATTACATAACAGCACACCTCATGGTGTTTGGTTTGAGGAGGGAATGCTGTCCTTACTGCAAATCTAATCTCTGGACACAATGTTATTTCTCTAGTATGTGTGTGTGTATGTATGTGTGTGCATGTATGCGTAGCTAAGGAGATATGGACTGCTGGGAAGTATAGATCATAAAAGTTGTGAGAGAAATAACATAGTGACTGCTCTCTGTATTTTTAAGTTAAAAAAAGAGTTTGTTTAAAATATCATAATTCCTTAAAGTGGAACGCAAGCCATGATTAAATGTGGCAGTCTGTGATTGGTACATACATTTTTGGAATGAATGATCTGTTCTAAATTTTTAAGATAATTTCCGATTTTAGCTGACAAATGCAGTATTTACAATGAATGCAGTGTCCACGAACAAAACTTCAAAACAGGGTTAAAACGATCATTTTGATCTCATGGATGGTCAACCGTTGCATCCACATCTCCTAGAAACCTAGTCAGTTTCACAACTGAATCCATTCAATGTTTTGAACCCAACCGCTAGCCTACAATGGTACATTTTTCTCAATATAAAATAGTTTCTAGGTCACAATTAAGTACCTTAGTCAATCAATCAAATGTATTTATAAAGCCTTTTTACATCAGCCGATGTCACAAAGTGCTGTACAGAAACCCAGCCTAAAACCCCAAAATGCAAGCAATGCAGTTGTAGAAGCACTGTGGCTAGGAAACTCCCTAGAAAGGCCAGAACCTAAGAAGAAACCTAGAGAGGAACCAGGCTCTGAGGGGTGGCCAGTCCTCTTCTGGCTGTGGAGAGTATAAAAGAACATGGCCAAGATGTTCAAACGTTCATAGATGACCAGCAGGGTCAGATAATAATAATCACAGTGTTTGTAGAGGGTGCTACCTCAGGAGTAAACGTCAATTGGCTTTTCATAGCCGATCATTCAGAGTTAGAGACAGCAGGTGCGGTAGAGAGATAGTCCAAAACAGCAGGTCTGGGACAAGGTAGCACGTCTAGTGAACAGGTCAGGGTTCCATAACCGCAGGCAGAACAGTTGAAACTATTTTTTTCGTAGCTGTCACAGGTGGCACTCCTAGTGGACAGGGACTGTAATGCAGGGAAACTTAAATCAGTTATACCTAATTTCTATCAGCATGTTAAATGTGCAACCAGAGGGGGAAAAAATTCAAGACCACCTTTCCTCCACACACAGAGATGCGTACAACGCTCTCCCTTGCCCTCCATTTGGCAAATCTGACCATAATTCTATCCTCCTGATTCCTGCTTACATGCAAAAATTAAAACAGGCAGCACCAGTGACTCTGTCAATAAAAAAGTTGTCAGATGAAGCAGATGCTAAACTACAGGCCTGTTTTGCTAGCACAGACTGGAATATTTTTCGGGATTGTTCCGATGGCATTGAGGAGTACACTACATCAGTCACTGGCTTTATAAATAAGTGCATTGAGGACGTCATCCCCACAGTGACTGTACGTACATACCCCAACCAGAAGCCATGGATTACAGGCAACATTCGCACTAAGCTAAAGGATAGAGCTGTGGCTTTCAAGGAGAGGGACTCTAACTCGGAAGCTTCTAAGAAATCCTGCTATGTCCTCCGATGAACCATCAAACAGGCAAAGCTTCAATACAGGACTAAGATCTAATTGTACTACACCGGCTCCGACGCTAGTCGGATGTGGCAGGGCCTGCAAACTATTACAGACTACAAAGGGAAACACAGCCGAGAACTGCCCAGTGACACGAGCCTATCAGATGAGCTAAATCACTTCTATGGTCGCTTCGATGCAAGTAACACTCAAACATGCAAGAGAGCATCAGCTGTTCCGTACGACTGTGTGATCACACACTCCGCAGCCGATGTGAGTACGACCTTTAAACAGGTCAACATTCACTAGGTCGCAGGGCAAGACGGAATACCAGGACGTGTACTCCGAGCATTTGCTGACCAACTGGCAAGTGTCTTCACTGACATGTTAAACCTCTCCCTGTCTGAGTCTGTAATACCAACATGTTTCAACCAGACCACCATAGTCCCTGTGCCAAAGAACACTAAGGTATCTGCCTAAATGACAACCGAACCGTAGCACTCACAACTGTAGCCATGAAATGCTTTGAAAGGCTGGTCATGGCTCACATCAACACCATTATCCCAGAAACCCAAGAGCCAGTCTAATTTTCATACCGCACCAACAGATCAACAGATGATGCAATCTCTATAGCACTCCACACTGTCCTTTCACACCTGGACAAAATAAACCTATGTGAGAATGCTATTCATTGACTACAGTTCAGCACCCTAAAAATTCAACACCCTAAAAATTGTCAATGACTCCAGCCACCCTAGTCATAGAATGTTCTCTCTGCTACCGCACGTCAAGCGGTACCAGAGCACCAAGTTAAGGTCCAAGAGGCTCCTAAATAGCTTCTACCCCCAAGCCATAAGGCTCCTGAACAACTATTCAAATGAATTGTTGCCCCCCCCCCCCCCCTACCGTGCTGTGAACCTAAGCACACAAACATTCTATGACTAGGGTGGCTGGAGTCATTGACAATTTTTAGGGCTTTCTTCTGAAACCGCTCTGTATAGAGGTCTGGATGGCAGGCAGCTTGGCTCCGGTGTTGTACTGGGACTACCCTCTGTCATGCCTTAAGGTAAGAGGCCAGGCAGTTGCCATACCAGGCAGTGATGCAACCCGTCAGGATGCTCTTGATGGTGCAGCTGTGAAAGGTTTTGAGGATCTGAGGACCCATGCCAAATCTTTTCAGTTGATGTTGGAGGTTTACATACACTTAGGTTGGAATCATTAAAACTTCAAATACTCCACAAATGTCTTGTTAACAAACTATAGTTTTGTCAAGTCGGTTAGGACATCTACTTTGTGCATGACACAAGTAATTTTTCCAACAACTGTTTACAGACCGATTATTTCACTTATAATTCATTGTGTCACAATTACAGTGGGTCAAAAGTTTACATACACTAAGTTGACTGTGCCTTTAAACAGCTTTGAAAATTCTAGAAATTATGTTATGGCTTTAGAAGCTTCTGATAGGCTAATTGACATTATTTGAGTCAATTGAAGGTGTACCTGTGGATGTATTTCAAGGACTACCTTCAAACTCAGTGCCTCTTTGCTCGACATCATGGGAAAATCAAAAGAAATCAGCCAAGACCTCAGGAAAAGAATTGGAGACCTCCACAAGTCTGGTCCATCCTTGGGAGCAATTTTTTTAAACGCCTGAAGGTACCACGTTCATCTGTACAAACAGTACACAAGTATAAACACCATTGGACCACGCAGCAGTCATACTGCTCAGGAAGGAGACGCGTTCTGTCTCCTAGAGATGAACGTACTTTGGTGCGAAAAGTGCAAATCAATCCCTGAACAACAGCAAAGGACCTTGTGAAGATGCTGGAGGGAACAGGTACAAAAGTATCTATATCCACAGTAAAACGAGTCCTATATCGACATAACCTGAAAGGCTGCTCAGCAAGGAAGAAGCCACTGCTCCAAAACCACTGCTCTAAAACATGGGGACAAAGATTGTACTTTTTGGAGAAATGTCCTCTGGTCTGATGAAACAAAAATAGAACTGTTTGGCCATAATGACCATCATTATGTTTGGAGGAAAAAGGGAGGCTTGCAAGCCAAAGAACACCATCCCAACTGTGAAGCACGGGGGTGTCAGCATCATGTTGTGGGGGTGCTTTGCTGCAGGAGGGACTGGTGTACTTCACAAAATAGATGGTATCATGAGGATGGGAAATTATGTGGATATATTGATGCAACATCTCAAGACAGCTTGGTCACAAATGGTTCTTCCAAATCGACAATGACCCCAAGCATACAATGCTTTGCGAAAGTATTCGGCCCCCTTGAACTTTGCGACCTTTTGCCACATTTCAGGCTTCAAACATGAAGATATAAAACTGTATTTTTTTGTGAAGAATCAACAACAAGTGGGACACAATCATGAAGTGGAACAACATTTATTGGATATTTCAAACTTTTTTAACAAATCAAAAACTGAAAAATTGGGTGTGCAAAATTATTCAGCCCCCTTAAGTTAATACTTTGTAGCGCCACCTTTTGCTGCGATTACAGCTGTAAATCGCTTGGGGTATGTCTATCAGTTTTGCACATCGAGAGACTGACATTTTTTCCCATTCCTCCTTGCAAAACAGCTCGAGCTCAGTGAGGTTTGATGGAGAGCATTTGTGAACAGCAGTTTTCAGTTCTTTCCACAGATTCTCGATTGGATTCAGGTCTGGACTTTGACTTGGCCATTCTAACACCTGGATATGTTTATTTTTGAACCATTCCATTGTAGATTTTGCTTTATGTTTTGGATCATTGTCTTGTTGGAAGACAAATCTCCGTCCCAGTCTCAGGTCTTTTGCAGACTCCATCAGGTTTTCTTCCAGAATGGTCCTGTATTTGGCTCCATCCATCTTCCCATCAATTTTAACCATCTTCCCTGTCCCTGCTGAAGAAAAGCAGGCCCAAACCATGATGCTGCCACCACCATGTTTGACAGTAGGGATGGTGTGTTCAGCTGTGTTGCTTTTACGCCAAACATAACGTTTTGCATTGTTGCCAAAAAGTTCAATTTTGGTTTCATCTGACCAGAGCACCTTCTTCCACATGTTTGGTGTGTCTCCCAGGTGGCTTGTGGCAAACTTTAAACAACACTTTTATGGATATCTTTAAGAAATGGCTTTCTTTTTGCCACTCTTCCATAAAGGCCAGATTTGTGCAATATACAACTGATTGTTGTCCTATGGACAGAGTCTCCCACCTCAGCTGTAGATCTCTGCAGTTCATCCAGAGTGATCATGGGCCTCTTGGCTGCATCTCTGATCAGTCTTCTCCTTGTATGAGCTGAAAGTTTAGAGGGACGACCAGGTCTTGGTAGATTTGCAGTGGTCTGATACTCCTTCCCTTTCAATATTATCGCTTGCACAGTGCTCCTTGGGATGTTTAAAGCTTGGGAAATATTTTTGTATCCAAATCCGGCTTTAAACTTCTTCACAACAGTATCTCGGACCTGCCTGGTGTGTTCCTTGTTCTTCATGATGCTCTCTGCGCTTTTAACGGACCTCTGAGACTATCACAGTGCAGGTGCATTTATACGGAGACTTGATTACACACAGGTGGATTGTATTTATCATCATTAGTCATTTAGGTCAACATTGGATCATTCAGAGATCCTCACTGAACTTCTGGAGAGAGTTTGCTGCACTGAAGGTAAAGGGGCTGAATAATTTTGCACACCCAATTTTTCAGTTTTTGATTTGTTAAAAAAGTTTGAAATATCCAATAAATGTCGTTCCACTTCATGATTGTGTCCCACTTGTTGTTGATTCTTCACAAAAAAA
Organism: Oncorhynchus mykiss; assembly: GCF_057628025.1. NCBI lineage: Eukaryota > Metazoa > Chordata > Actinopteri > Salmoniformes > Salmonidae > Oncorhynchus > Oncorhynchus mykiss. The sequence continues at coordinate 47,713,621 of NC_143046.1, forward strand.
TACAGTTTTATATCTTTATGTTTGAAGCCTGAAATGTGGCAAAAGGTCGCAATGTTCAAGGGGGCCGAATACTTTCGCAAGGCACTGTACATCCACGTTGTGGCAAAATTGCTTAAGGACAACATACTCAAGGTTTTGGAGTGGCCATCATAAAGCCCTGACCTCAAGCCTATAAAAAAATTGTGGGCAGAACTGAAAAAGCGTATGCGAGCAAGGAGGCCTACAAACCTGACTCAGTTACACCAGCTCTGTCAGGAGGAATGGGCCAAAATTCACCCAACTTATTGTAGGAAGCTTGTGGAAGGCTACCATAAAAGTTTGACCCAAGTTAAAAAATGTAAAGTCAATGCTAAAAAAAACTTATTGTGTGTATTAAACTTCTGACCCACTGGGAATGTGATGAAAGAAATAAAAGCGAAATAAATTTCCCATTCTTAAAATAAAGTGGTGATCCTAACTGACCTAATGTCAGGAATTGTGAAAAACTGAGTTTAAATGTATTTGGCTAAGGTGTATGTAAACTTCCGACTTCAACTGTACATATTACCTCAATTACCTCGACCCCGGTGCCCCCTGTACATAGCCCCAATATTTTTATGTACTACTGCTCTTTATTATTATTTTTTTTTAACCTTTATTTAACGAGGGTGACCTGACAAGAAGGCAAAACAGGGAAATTGCAGCATGTCCATAAAACATTACAGAACAATACAGAATTACCACAAAAGAAAAAGTGTTCTTATCTCACACTTTTTTATAGTTTTTTTCTCAAAACTGCATTGTTGGTTAATTAAGTGCTTGTAAGTAAGCATTTCACTGTAAGATCTACTCCTGTTGTATTCGGCGCTTGTGACAAATACAATTTGATTTGATTTGGATATCTCGAGGCTACCCACACGTACACTACAAGACCAAAAGTATGTGGACTCCTGCTCGTCGAACATCTCATTCCAAAATTAGGGGCATTAATATGGAGTTGGTCCCCCCTTTGCTGCTTTAACAGCTCTTCTGGGAAGTCTTTCCACTAGATGTTGGAACATTGATGCAGGGACTTGCTTCCATTCAGCCACAAGAGCATTTGTGAGGTCGGCACTGATTAGGCCTTGCTCACAGTCAGCATTCCAATTCATCTCAAAGGTGTTCGTTGGGGTTAAGGTCAGGGCTCTGTGTAGGCCAGTCAAGTTCTTCCACACCGATCTCGACAAACCATTTTATTTTTATAGATTTTATTTAATTTTTTTACCCCTTTTTCTCCCCAATTTTGTGGTATCCCATTGGTAGTTACAGTCTTGTCTCATCGCTGTCTCCCATACGAACTCGGGAGAGGCGAATATTGAGAATATTGTCCTCCGAAACATAACCCAACCTAGCCGCACTGCTTCTTGACACAATGCCCACTTAACCCGGAAGCCAGCCGCACCAATGTGTCGGAGAAAACACCGTACACCTGGCGACCGTGTCCGGTTGCATAGCGCCCAGCCCGACAAGGACATCCCTGCTGGCCAAACCCTCTTTTGCATCAGACATTTGTAGTTCTGACTTGGAAACGGGAGGCAGTTTTCAATGGTTTTAGCAGAGCTGAGTGTCTCCCTACCCCCCAGCAGCCAAATCGAATGCTCAGCATCTTATTGTGAAGTTTTATTGATAACAACCTATAGGTGCAACCAATGGATAGGTGCAGGCAGTGGGTTCTGAATACCAGTAACAAAAATGTATTCAAAAAACTAAATATTTGTGGAAATTATAACATCACCCAAAAGTGCACTTTGTAGACTGGAAGGGCAAATGGGCATGTGCTCTGCACAGGTAGAATCTTATCTGTGCATGTGCCATACTGGCCATACTTCGACCAATTCTATTACACCTTAAGCCTTTTACTTAATCTAATTGAATCCCCCTTATTGGCAATAGAATAGCTTATACTCAACAAATATCTTATCTAAATAAATGGTGAAATGCATTGAATCAGACCTGGTTTTCCAGTCTTAATGACTATAACATATAATCTGATGACTAATCAATGTAATGAACACGAGGGGAGACAGAGAGCTGGTTTCAAGCACAGGGCGCAGCAGGTGTTTATTGCAAAGGACCACAGGGGCAGGCAGAAGGTCAAATATAGGGGTCCAAAAGGGTGACAGTAGAGGCAGGGAAAAGGCTAGTAACGTAGTCCAGGAGATCAGGCAATAGATAAATAACAGGAAATCCGTTAGGCTAAAGTATAGGCAGGGAATAGCAAAATACATTGTTAGTGAGGCAGGCAAAAACTATCATTCCCGGGAACACTATAGCATTCCAAAAGACATGTCTCACAAATCAAAGAATACCTCACAGTGATGGGGTGCAAAGAACTGAACTAAATAGTGTGTGATAATGACATACAGGTGTGTGAACAGGTGATTAGAATTCGGGTGATTAGGATCTGGAGAGTGAGCTGCGTTCAGGGGAGCTACGTGTTTGAGGATGTGAGTTGGAAGCAGATGTTAAAATCTACATTACCATGACATTCATCTCAATCAAGACCGTTATGTCTAGACCACAGCTTATTTGTGTCATGATCACTACACAGCAAAAGTTGTTTTGTCGAGATCACAAGATGATCAAAATACCAAGCATCACCTATTAATTTGTTCAGATGCACGATAACTGCCTCATCAAGAAGCTCGTTGACTGTGTTGATTGTAATGCGCTCGATGGGGGAATTTAAGCCCTGAAAGCCTATAAACCAGCATCCTAATTTATCACTCTCTGGGGCTGCTATTGAATCTGATCAGCCTTCCAGGAATAGAGTGCACCCACTCTTGATCATATACATAATGCACTGACTGCTAATCTGCCTGCAAGCAGCTTTACCTATGAAACAGCCTACAAGGCAAAATCCTGATTTATCACCCTCTGGGGCTGTTTTTGAATCTGATCAAGCTCTGAGGCTGGTCCAAATCAAGGTTCATGGGAAAAAAAAATCACCAACCTCAGAATTTATTTAAATTATGTTTACGACCACAACTGTAATGGCGCCATAGGAGATGGTCTCCGTTTTACGGGCTCGTGACCAATTGTGCAATTATTATTACGATATTGTCTCATTACTGCAACTCCCCAACGGGCTCGGGAGAGGCAAAGGTCAAGTCATGCGTCCTCCGAAACATGAACCGCCAAACCGTGCTTCTTAACACCCGCTCGCTTAAAGCCAACTGCACCAGTAAAGCCCCCCCAATTGTGCCGCGCCCTATGGGTCTCCTGGCAATTGTGCTATTTTGTGTGGGGGGGTTTTTGCACTGTTTTTAACTTTTTGGCACAAAATGTTTGCGATTACTCACCTCGGACTGGACAAGGATTTTTTCTTTAATGAGTCGGACGTGAAGGATGTAGTGCTCTTCCCGGACCAGGCCCATATCCCTGTCATTTCTATTAAGAGGAGACTCCGTTACATAGGTCGAAGAAACTGCGTTGGCGAGTGGATCATCCACCTTTACCATCCGTTCTACTGGCGAACGTGCAATCAACTGGATGAGCTCTGTTCGAGATGGGACATGAAAAACTGTAATATCTTTTATTTCACCAAGTCGTGGTTGAACAAGGACATGGATAATATATATTTTGCTGGTTTTCCATGCATCGGCAAGACAGAACAGCAGCCTCTTTTAAGATCAGGTGGGGTGGTGTGTGCCCATTTGTCAACAGCTGGTGTGCAATCTCTAATATGAAGGAAGTCTCGAGTTAGAGTACCTCTTGATAAGTAATGTGGTCTACATGTTTTCATCTATATTCTTTGTAGCTGTCTGTTTACCACCACAAACCAATGCTGGCACTAACACCACACTCAACAAGCTGTATAAGGCCGTAAGCAAAAAGAAAATGGTCATCCGGAAGCGGCGCTCCTAGTTGCCTGGGACTTTAATGCAGGAAAACTGAAATCAGTTTTACCTCATTTCTACCAGCATGTAGAGGAACAAAACTCTACATAACCTAAACTGCACACACAGAAATGTGTACAAAGCTCTCCCTCGCCCTCCATTTGGCAAATTTGACCGTAATCCTGCTGATTCCTGCTTATCAAGCAAAAACTCAAACAGGAAGTACCAGTGATGCGCTCAATACGAAAGTGGTCCGATGATGCGGATGCTAAGCTACAGACGGGAATATGTTACGGGATTCATTCGATGGCAATGAGGAGTATATCACGGCAGTCTCCTGCTTCATTAATAAGTGCATCAACGACTTTGTCCCAACACTGACCTTACGTACATATCATTCATTCTATCAATCAAATGTATTTATAAAGCCCTTCTTAATTCAGCTGATGTCACAAAGTGATGTACAGAAACCCAGCCAAAAACGCCAAACAGCAAGCACTGCAGGTGTAGAAGCACGGTGGCTAGGAAAAACTCCCTAGAAAGGCCAGAACATAGGAGCACCTTAAGGGTGGTGGGATAGCGCTGCTTATCATTTGAAAAAACACATTTCATTCACTGCATGGCAGGAGCCCCAATGGACTCTCAGAGTGGGCAGACGACATGAGACCAAAGAGTGTCATGCCGGAATGTGCCTTCACCGTGTGAACCAGTAGGTTGTCTAGGTAGGCCAAAACCTATATTACCTGATGGCGCAACGGTTTATTTCTGCCTCCAAGCATTTGCTTGGAAGGCGAAACGCAGGAGCTTCCTGTGAGGTGGACACACCGGAACTTGGAAGTATGCATCCTTTAGGTCTATGCTTATACAGCTTTGTTCCGGACACAGTCCAGCAGACGCTTTGTCGTAAGCATTCGAAAGGGCCGTTTGACTACGCTCTCGTTGAGAAATCGTAAATCCAATATTGGCTTCATTCCCCCCATCTTTTCTGGCACTAGGAAGTAGGGTGAATATAGCCTGCTGTTCTGTTGCACTTTGGGAACTACTGTGACCGCCTCCTTCGCCAAAAGTTCCGTAATCTTTTTCACAAGAGCGGCTAATTTCTCTGGCGTCTTCATCACCATCTCCACCATGCCCAAAAACAGGGGAGGAGTTGGATGGCATAACCCTTGTCCAGCGTCCGGCTTAGCCAGGGGGAGAGGGTGCAGCTTTGCTGCCACTCACAATAAGGCTCTGAGAGCGGGAGAGTACGAAGCTGTGGTGCAGACAGTAGGAAGGACCTGTATTCCTCTATGGCCCAAGCCGCTGTCCCCGAACATTGAAGTGGTGCGAGAGCCCAAGGTGGGCCCCCTTCAAAAGGGAGAGGAAAAATTGGGCGTTCTGTGAGAAACGGGGGCGACGACGCGTTGGTTATACTCGTTTAACCTCGTGGTTCCAGCCCTTCGTGAACGTAGCACTGGTCTGAGCTGCACTGACTGAGGTGCCAGCCTGAGTCAGAGCGCCGTCATCAGCTCCGAAGCAGGCTGTGCACACAGTCTGCTAAGTACAACCTGAACCACATTACTCCTAGGATACTGTGGTTTGAGGTTTTTATAAGGTGTAGCTCGGGGGCTCATGTTCACCCTGCCACCTTATTTTTAACCTTCCTCAAACCGGTCTATGTGTGTGCTCAGCTACACACGCAAGGTGGGCTGTGCTACACTCAGAGTAAGATCTTATGCACAGATTCTGTCAGACCTGGGCCCTGACAGTAAATCTCAGTAAGACCAAAATAATGGTGTTCCAAAAAAGGTCCAGTCACCAGGACCACAAATACAAATTCCATCTAGACACTGTTGCCCTAGAGCACACCAAAAACTATACATACCTTGGCCTAAACATCAGCGCCACAGGTAACTTCCACAAAGCTGTGAACGATCTGAGAGACAAGGCAAGAAGGGCATTCTATGCCATCAAAAGGAACATAAATTTCAACATACCAATTAGGATTTGGCTAAAAATACTTGAATCAGTCATAGAGCCCATTGCCCTTTATGGTTGTGAGGTCTGTGGTCCGCTCACCAACCAAGACTACACAAAATGGGACAAACACCAAATTGAGACTCTGCACGCAGAATTCTGCAAAAATATCCTTTGTGTACAACGTAGAACACCAAATGATGCATGCAGAGCAGAATTAGGCCGATACCCACTAATTATCAAAATCCAGAAAAGAGCCGTTAAATTCTATAACCACCTAAAAGGAAGCGATTCCCAAACCTTCCATAACAAAGCCATCACCTACAGAGAGATGAACCTGGAGAAGAGTCCCCTAAGCAAGCTGGTCCTGGGGCTCTGTTCACAAACACACCCTACAGAGCCCCAGGACAGCAGCACAATTAGACCCAACCAAATCATGAGAAAACAAAAAGATAATTACTTGACACATTGGAAAGAATTAACAAAAAACAGAGCAAACTAGAATGCTATTTGGCCCTACACAGAGAGTACACAGCGGCAGAATACCTGACCACTGCGACTGACCCAAAATTAAGGAAAGCTTTGACTATGTACAGACTCAGTGAGCATAGCCTTGCTATTGAGAAAGGCTGCCGTAGGCAGACATGGCTCTCAAGAGAAGACAGGCTATGTGCTCACTGCCCACAAAATGTGGTGGAAACTGAGCTGCACTTCCTAACCTCCTGCCCAATGTATGACCATATTAGAGAGACATATTTCCCTCAGATTACCAAGATCCATTCGAAAACAAATCCAATTTTGATAAACTCCCATATCTACTGGGTGAAATTCCACAGTGTGCCATCACAGCAGCAATATTTGTGACCTGTTGCCACGAGAAAAGGGCAACCAGTGAAGAACACACACCATTGTAAATACGACCCATATTTATGCTTATGTATTTTATCTTGTGTCCTTTAACCATTTGTACATTGTTAAAACATAATATGACATTTGTAATGTCTTTATTGTTTTGAAACTTCTGTATGTGTAATGTTTACTGTTAATTTGTATTGTTTATTTCACTTTATATATTCACTTTATATATTATCTACCTCACTTGCTTTGGCAATGTTAACACATGTTTCCCAAGCCAATAAAGCCCTTGAATTGAATTGAATTGAATTGAATTGAATTGAGAGAGAAAGGGAACTTGAACGGTTTGTCATGGAAAAGAGCTTGTCTTGAGACAAAGTCAATTGGAATCCATTCTTTATTAGACAGACAACATGTTGGCTCAACCATGGAAATCAGAGCGCAGAGAGGCCGTTGCGTAGGAGGGGGCTGCTGAAAACTCAGAGCTCGTCTCTTCTTCGCCCAAGGATGTGAAATTCCCCTCGCTCTCCCTAGGGAGGGAGGTCATTTCAGCCACGGTCGGTGGGGTGGGTTTTTCCAGAGAAAAACCCAGACACTTCCCAACATCCTCTTCTTCTCTGGAGGTGCCGTTGTCATATGACGCCTCAGAACATGTGGCTAACACAGACATGGCATCCTCTAGAGGGAGATCTACCCTAAAAAAAAATCACACCTCTGCTTCCTCTCCTTTAAAGAAAGGAGGGCGCAGCTAGGGCATTCCGGGGGATCTGTGAGGCCGCCCCTACCGTGCTGTGAACCTAGGCACACAAAACAGACCTCAACACTTAGGTTGAGGTCATTAAAACTTCAAATACTCCACAAATGTCTTGTTAAACTATAGTTTTGGCAAGTCAGTTAGGACATCTACTTTGTGCATGACACAAGTAATTTTTCCAACAATTATTTACAGACAGATTATTTCACTTATAATTCACTGTATAACAATTACAGTGGGTCAGAAGTTTACATACACTAAGTTGACTGTGCCTTTAAACAGCTTGGAAAAATCCATAAAATGATGTCATGGCTTTAGAAGCTTCTGATAGGCTGATTGACATAATTCGAGTCAATTGGAGTTGTACCTGTGGATGTATTTCAAGGCCTACCTTCAAACTCAGTGCCTCTTTGCTTGATGGGAAAATCAAAAGAAATCAGCCAAGACCTCAGAATTGTTTTTGTAGAAGTCTACAAGTCTGGTTCATCCTAGGGAGAAATCCAAACGCCTGAAGGTACCACGTTCATCTCTAAAAACAATAGTACGCAAGTATAAACACCATGGGACCACACAGCATTCACTCCGCTCAGGAAGGAGACGCGTTCTGTCTCCCAGAGATGAACGTACTTTGGTGCGAAAAGTGCAAATCAATCCCTGAACAACAGCAAAGGACCTTGTGAAGATGCTGGAGGAAACAGGAACAAAAGTATCTGTATCCACAGTAAAACGAGTCCTATATCGACATAACCTGAAAGGCCGCTCAGCAAGGAAGAAGCCACTGCTCCAAAACACCAATAAAAAAGCCAGACTTCCATTTGCAACTGCACATGGAGACAAAATATCATACTTTTTGGAGAAGAATCCTCTGGTCTGATGAAACAAAAATAGAACTGTTTGGCCATAATGACCATCGTTATTTTTGGAGGAAAAAGGGGGAGGCTTGCAAGCCGAAGAACACCATCTCAACTGTGAAGCACGGGGGTGGCAGCATCATGTTGTGAGGGTACTCTGCTGCAGGAGGGACTGGTGCACTTCACAAAATAGATGGCTTCATGAGGAAGAAAATGATGTGGATATATTGAAGCAACACTTCAAGATATTAGTCAGGAAGTTAAAGCTTTGTTGCAAATAGGTCTTCCAAATGGACAATGACCTGACCTCAATCCTATAAAACATTTGTGGGCAGAACTGAAAAAAGTGTGTGCGAGCAAGGATGCCTTCAAACCTGAATCAGTTACAGCAGCTCTGTCAGTAGGAATGGGCCAAAATTTACCCAACTTATTGTGGGAAGCTTGTGGACGACTACCCAAAATGTTTGACCCAAATTAAACAATTTAAAGGCAATGCTAAAAAGTACTAATTCCACACCCATGTAAACTTCTGACCCATTGGGAATGTGATGAAAGAAATAAAAGCTGAAATAAATCATTCTCTCTATTATTCTGACATTTCACATTCTTAAAATAAAGTGGTGATCCTAACTGACCTGAGACAGGTAATTTTTACTCTGATTTAATGTCAGGAATTGTGAAAAACTGAGTTTAAATGTACTTGGCTAAGGTTTATGTAAACTTCAGACTTCAACTGTAAGTCGTCCGTTGCCGCCATAGTGGAGCAGCGATACTGAGCTCTTAAAAGAGCTTTTGGGTGTGGAAAATGCGTGCTCATTGTAGGACTAAGTCGAGACCAGGATGTCGGGTTTGTCCTGAGACTTCTCGCTTCTCTGGTTCTTCAGACCAGTCCTGCTGCTGAAGATAATGGGAGGCTGATTGAGGGGAAGCATTCTCTTATATAGGGACACCTGTACCCCTATTGGCTGCAGGTGTGTGCATAATTTTCTCTCAGGCTATTTGCTGCCTAGGCAGCTGGGTAAACCACTAGGAGGAGAGCTCCCATATGGGGCGGAGCTCCACGATATAGAAACCTTAGCTCACTATACTTCACTGATGAGTTGTAATTCGTGTGAAGAAAAGGTGGAGAGAAGACGCTTGTGGCGCCATCACAATAGGTGCCCTCCTCTCTCAACCTGTCTTATCACAAGCTCCCAGACACCGCAGCATTTTAAAGTGCTGAAACTAAAGCACCTAAGTCTAATTCTGCGGAACAGCAAATCGTTTTGGAATATCACACAGATAGAGCAGGACTGAAGTATTTGACGGAGGCAAAACTCTTCCTATGGCAAATGACACAGAGAATGACCCATGCCACAGCAATCTGCACATTGACAAGGGGAACCCGCGCATCAGCGCGATCATGTTCTCCGCCGGAGTGATAGGGAACTTGGCCGCTTTGATCCTTTTGGAGATCCGCCGAAGGAAGTACCAGAGCCGGCAGCGACTGTCGCTCTTTCACGTTCTGGTCACCACGCTGGTCGTCACGGACCTGATGGGCACCTGTCTGGTCAGCCCTTTCGTCCTGGCTGCCTATTCCTTAAACACCACCATTATTGCTATGTTTAACACTGAACCTCCTGCAATGTGTGAGTATTTTGGATTCTGTATGACTTTTTTCAGCTTGGCCACTTTATTTCTCCTTTTCGCCATGGCGCTCGAGCGATGCCTCTCAATTGGCTACCCCTACTTCTACGGGCGGCACATCACTAAACGTTGTGGATACATCACCATTCCTTTCATCTATTTAGTTTGCGCGGTGTTTTGCATCATGCCCTTTTTGGGTTTCGGGGACTACGTGCAGTATTGCCCGGGGACGTGGTGCTTCATTGACATGAATCCGTTAATGCCCGAAGACCGTGTTTACCCAGTCCTGTACGCAACTGTTATGCTCATTTTAGTCCTTTCTGTAGCGGCTTGTAACGCCTTTGTCGTTTATCACCTGGTTTTGATGTACCGGAGGCGCAAACTAAACGGGGGATCCGTGACAACTCGGAGTAAGAAGGACCGGAGAGTCCTCTCCATGTCCGAAGAGGTCGAGCATCTCATCGTACTGGTGTTCATGACGGTGATATTCATGATTTGCTCCCTTCCTCTGGTGGTAAGTTTTTAAAAACTATTCTAAATGTTGTACTGTTCGCCTCCCAAGTGTCCCTTTGATAGTCTGACACATATTTTGCGCAATCGAGTCAAGCTATATTTCTCACTTGATAGGTAATAACCATTTACTTGTCTGCAGACAGCTCTAATGCTATATTACTTGCTATAACAGTGGTAGGCTACATGTGAGGTTTATATGGTAGGCTATGTCTCTCTATGAAATCTTTAACGTACTCAAAATTACTGTTATTTAATCATGATCATTATTATGATAATAGTTAGACAAGCTAATAGCCCGTCTCGCCATGCGTTATACCTTGGCATATTGTCTACTGAAAGTAAAAGGCAAAGCCAACATCCAAACAGTTTGACATCCAAAAATATTAGGATGCCTGTCTAATACATAAAAATGTGCATGTATAAACAAAGAGTGTTTCTCAGAAAAAGAAAGACAAACATGAGTAACACATGTTCTTATTCAGTACCGTTAGGCAATAAAGAGGGCAATGAATTTCAATAAAGACATTCACATATGTCTTATATATCTCAAAGCATTTTGCAACCGAAGATGAAGCATTACAGTTTAACCACAACTAGCATGTCAAATCGTGCCCATATGTTGGAGCTATATTTCTCCTGCTCCTAAAAATCTGCCTGTCATTGACTGAGGAATTGCCTCAATGCCCTGTTCATGGTATATTCTAAGGATCAATGTACATTAACCTAAGATTTTAGATGGGATTTTGTGAATCCACGTGCAATGGTATGTCAGGGGTGGACACTTGTCTCAGTCAGCTGTGATTTGTTGTGATTAGCAGATTGAGTCCTGTAAAGACACAGCAACCCCAGTGTCCCATATATCACCATTAATGGAGTTACATGGTCATTAGTCCTAATTGCCTCTGGTTCAATAAAGTGGTGATTGAATCCTCCTGGCTCTTCATATATGTCAGATTAGACTAGCGTTCCTTGGGGATAGTGTGCCAGTTATGCTATGATATAAACACATTATGTATTTCAACACTTACTACATGGAGTTTGTGTTATTATTACTATATTTAATGAAAGAAGCGAAAGGAAGTAGACAACAATAGGAAACTGAGTGGTACCTATTTATAGATCACTGTATGTGTCATGTAGGCAGGAAACCAAATGCCAACCAACCAGTGACATTTCACACAGAAAAATTCCCCCACAAAACCAAAACTGGTCATTACAAAAGTCAACTTTGGTCATTTAACTCTGACAGGTATAATCATTTAGAGTGCATTGACATTTATGATGTCTCGTTATAAGGCTATAAGGGGGTCATACATTACGAAAAGTCAATGCATTATAACTGTATCATAATGTATCATCTGTATCATCTGTCAGGTCAGCTCTCTCACAATTGGAGCTTCATAAGGGTCGCACAGTGGCGGTTCAGGTCCCCAACAGTGGGACCAATTCAGTTTCGCTCTCAACCACCCCCGCTCCGTATGATGGATGAGATCCATTGATAGATTTAAGGTCACCAATAGGTAGATGGCATGAAACATGTGCTTGTTACAGAAGAATGACCTCCTGCTAAATTGACAAGGTGTCTGCCCCGATGGAGAAAAGCAACAACGGCCCTACGCACAAACGCATGGATGTCCCATGACGCCGTCTGTAAATCAATCGTGAAAGCGGAACATCGGCCTTGCTTATCGTGCCAAACACAGGACCCCACATACTGTAAGAGTCTGGTTGTTAACCACATAACTTGTATAGGTTATAAATAACAACATAATTTGTTCAATTTCAAACATTCCATTGTGTTCGAAAACTCTGACTCTTAAAAGGTGATAAATGAGGATCCTATAGTTTTAAGCGTATTTCCCACTTCTTGGTTAATCGTTCTTATCTCTCAGTATAGTGCACTAGACTCTATCTAAGGCAATGCAGACAGTCAGACCCCCCTGTGGGATTCAAGCCTATACTCTAGGTCGGTCTGCTGTTAATGAAACCGCATCCTGCCTCTGTGCCCTCAGTCACAGATGATATGATGAATAATTAAACATAGTTTCACTGTTGCGATTGGACACCTACTGAGAATACAGCTATCTGCTTGTCTCATCAACATCCACCCAGAGTGCTCTCTAACTAAACCACAAGCAACCGCGTGAAACAATCCCCCCAGCGTTTTCTCAAGTTCCAGGGTACGTAGGGTTCAGACAGAGCATAATTAGTGGAGAATTTGAAGGAGCTCTCTGAAGTATTTGTGTTTAGTAGATTAAGCCCTGGGGATAAGGTGCTGTTCCCTGACTCTTGGGAAACAAAATTGCACCTCGGTTGGAGGGAATACCAAAATTACATGTAGGCTATTTCTTCAGTCGTCTTTTGCTCGATTCCTCAAGTCCTATCTCATCGCTTCCTTCTCAAAAACACATTGGAGGAGAAAGTCAGAAAGGAGGAACCATGTCTTCTCCAATACGTTCTGAGGAGCCATAGAGAAAGGACACAAGGAAAGAATAGTATAGAATCAACATCTGGAGGTACTTATAAAGCCATTACTATATTTGCCTAATGCTTACTGGAATACGAATGTATTGAGAGCACTAATCAACCCTCTCACACTTAGTAGTGTCAATAATTCATATGGATGAGCTTGGCTCCATTGCACTTTGTGAGTACCTACGGTCCTGTGCACCGTGCAGACACAGAAGTAAGGCCTGGCTGCGGTGTGTTTTTCACTCTCCTCGAGGTTGTTCTCACTGCTAGTTCCACCCACAGGATATTGGAGTAATTGTGGTTGTTTCAGGAAATTGGCCCACTTTTACTGGGGTCAGCACTTGTGTGTCACACTGGGAAAGCCAAATAGTGCACATAGCTTAGCCACATAGAGCAGGGGCTGTGTGTGTTTGTGTGTGTGTGTGCCCGGTCGAGGAATGTGTCTCACTAATACTGAGAGTAATAACCTGTGAGATGGTCACATTTTCCAATCATTATTGTGGAATTACTTGATAGGGATATTGATGGCATTTGTACTTTATTTGACTTTATTTCAGAAAATAGCATCTGTTCTAAGGTACAGACAGACTGTTGGAAATTTGTACCAGACCAAATCTTTCGCTCGCATCTTCGGCTCTCTGCCATTTAGCATGTGGAATAGATATTTAGATAGTGTCATTGTTGCTCTGGCCTCAGCCTACCCTCTCTCTTGTTTGATTAGCTTATCAATAAACTCTGTATGTTTTAAAGTTGCACTATGCAGAAATTGCTCCACCATTTCCTGGTTGCTAAAACTCTAATAGTTTGCCTAATTTCAGTTTATGTGGCAAAATAAGCGAGTATAGTGTTGAGAATCTTTGTACCATCTAGTGTATTTTCCATAACCAAAAATATTATTATTTCAGCAGTGTCAGAGTCTAGGTGATGTGGGTGCGGCGGAGTCTGGCGCAGGATACAGCGATGAGTAATAATAGTAACTTTACTCAAAAATAATCTTCCAACAAGGAGAACGAAAATCCAGAATCACATAAACGAGACAACTGACAACAATAAACACGCACAAAACCATGATGGCTCCAGAGGGTTAAATAGGGAAAGAATTCAAACGTAATGGGAACCAGGTGTGTACAATCAAGACAAAACAAATGGAAAAAGAAATGTTGATCGGTGGAGGCTAGGAAGCCGGTGACGTCGACCGCCGAACGCCGCCCGGACAAGGAGAGGCACCTACTTTGGCGGAAGTCGAGACAAGCTGTTTGAAGCTGGTGTACAAAACCGACAGTAAAAGACACAAAAACAAAACTTAGAAATAGAAATAGTGCACATAAAACATATCTACTGCTTGTTATACTTTACATTTTTATTTTATATATATATATATAATATATAAAATATATTTTTAAATACATTTTCCTTTATTATTTTCCCCTAACCCTACCACACCTCCACTATTTTGAGTAAAATAATGGACAACAACACTTAGGCTTCTACTTCCAGCTTATATATACATTTTCCAGACACATAATATTTTACAATAGTTACCTTTTTGTTTGTTTTTAGTCCCATCCTTCAGCTACCCTCAACCCCTTTCATATATCTCTGAAGACCGTCCAGGTTTGATTTCTATTTGCCATATATTTGTCAACTGTGCTGTGATGCTTCACAAAAGTATTGAACCTTTCTATTCTCATAGATTCTACATATTGTAAATTAAATAATAATTTTGCTAAGAATATTATCATATTATTGATTGATTGACTATGACTTTTTAAATCAGCCAGCAGTGCTATTTAGCTCCAGGTAAATGTTGCAATTCTTCAGCCATTCCTGAACCTACGACCAAAAACAAGCTACATATGGACGGTACCAAAACAAATGATCTAATGATTCTGACACTTTGCAGCAAAATCTGCAGAGCTGGGATGGTTGTATCCCCCATATATATAATATTCTATTGGTTGCAAGAATTTTGTATAATAATTTAAATTGAAAAACTCTTAAGTTTTGAATCCAGCATTGTTTTGTGTATCGGTTGATAAACCGTGTGCCATGGAATTAGTACATCAAATCTCTGTGGTGTAGCTGTTCATTTTTTTGTCCTTAGATTAAACTGGTATACTTTTTTTTGAATTATCACAATTTTCTTTAACTAATTTTGGTCTTTAAGCAAGGCAACAGACAAGTTCCTTATTTTCTCCCCCTTCCACTTGGCTCTTCCATTTTTGCGGCAATGCTGCAATTAGTTGGTTGTAATTTTGAGTAGAGCAGACATTTCCATATATTTTTGTGAGCTACTCCACCAGTCCTTTTTATGATAACATTTACAAAGATTATATATATTTTTTTATTATGACATTGTTTTTTTAATCAATTAGTATATTTGAGTTTAACCATAACATTTCTTGTAATATTTGTTCTGTCTTTTCTGGTGGATTAAACTGAAATTGCAACCAACTTTTTATGGCATGTTTTAATAGCGATATTTTGGATTTTAATTTTCAAATAACCGAAAGTGAGACATTGTAATCTGATTAAAGGGAAAAGGGCCATTCTTGAATATGGGGTGAGACATTTTTACTCATCTGCTAGATAACCAGTTTGGGTTTAAGTATAACTTTTGTATGACTGAAGACTTTAGTGAGAGGTCTACTGCTTTAATATTTAATCATTTCTGCCCTCTGAATTCATATTTGTTATATAAATAGGCCCGTTTAATTTGTCTGAAATGCCGTTCCAAATCAAATGGAATATTTTTTGCTCATATAATTAAAAAAACAAGTCACTAGGTGTAGGCAAGACCATAAGCAAATAGGTATACTGGGAAATTACGAAAGAGTTAATCAGGGTGATTATTTTCATTTCCATGGTAGCAAGATCTTGATGGAAGCTTGGGAGGTGTGAGCATGGCCACTAAAGTGCTATGGATAGTTAAAGCCAGGACTAAGTTATTGGCTAGAAAGTCTAAGCTGCTTGATAAGGACTCCATGAGAGTGCTAGCCACTGCCCTCATTCAATGCCATTTTTACTACACTGGTACTTCCTGGTTTGGGGGCTTATCTAAGCTTCTGAAGGGTATCATTTGGCTGTACTTTTGTAGAGACCCATCCACTTGGCAATATGTGGCTGGGGGTTATAGCATTTCTTTCAGATCAAATCAAATCAAAGTTTATTTGTCACGTGCGCCGAATACAACAGGTGTAGACCTTAAAGTGAAATGCTTACTTACAGGCTCTAACCAATAGTGCAAAAAATGTATTAGGTGAACAATAGGTAAGTATAGAAAAAAAACATTAAAAAGACAGTGAAAAATATCAGTAGCAAGGCTATATACAGTAGCTAGGCTATAAAAGTAGTGAGGCTACATACAGACACAGGTTAGTCGGGCTGATTGAGGTAGAATGTACACAA
Organism: Oncorhynchus mykiss; assembly: GCF_057628025.1. Taxonomy (NCBI): domain Eukaryota; kingdom Metazoa; phylum Chordata; class Actinopteri; order Salmoniformes; family Salmonidae; genus Oncorhynchus; species Oncorhynchus mykiss. The sequence continues at coordinate 47,729,913 of NC_143046.1, forward strand.
GACCTACTTCCAAGAAAACAATATCTTAAATGGAATGCAATCAGGTTTTAGGTCTGGACACAGCACTTTTTCAGCAACATTGAAGGTTTTAAATGACATCCACTGTGCTCTTGATAAGAAGTTACATTGTGTGTGTTTTTATTGATTTGTCAAAGGCATTTGACACCGTGGACCATGCTGTGTTAGTGCAAAGGTTAAAATGTTGTGGAATTACTGGTCATGCTCTAGATTGGTTTATAAATTACCTATCAAATCGTACACAATGTGTAATGGCGGATGGTTGTAAATCTGAGTCCATAGAGGTGTGCTCAGGTGTTCCGCAAGGTTCTATTTTGGGCCCACTGTTGTTCATTTTGTATATCAACAACATTGGGGTTCTTATTGAAACAGCGGATGTTAATTTTTATGCAGGTGATACGGTTCTTTATTCAAGTGGTAGTAGTTTATCTTTAGCTTTTGAAAATGCCCAAAGAGCATTTAACATCATTCAACAGAATCTGTATGATTTAAAGCTGATTCTAAATTCGGGTAAAACAAAATGCATGGTATTTTCAAATGCCAGGCATGTTACAAATCATGTCATTGCTACATTGGCTGGACATACTATAGAGCAAGTTAAAGTGTACAAATATTTGGGTTTGTGGGTTGATGATAAGCTGACCTTCACTGTGCATGTAGAAACTTGATAAGGAAGCTCCAGCTGAAAACAAGATTTTATTACCAGCATGAGGCTTGTTTTTCTTTTGAGGAAGGAGCTGGCACGATGTACGTTACTGTCGGTTTTAGATTTGAGTGATGTTATATATATGCAGGCCTCAGCCACTACCCTGAGAGCACTTGATTCAGTGTATCATGCAGCCCTCAGGTTAATTTCAAATCAGAAACGTCTAACACATCATTGTGATCTCTACAGCGCTGTTGACTGGTCGTCATTGACCTTACGTAGGCTTAAACACTGGTATACACTGATTTATAAGGATATATTGGGTAAAATGCCATTTTATCTCTGTTCTTTTTTAGTCAGGTCAGTAAATAAATATCAATTTGGTCCCATTCTGATTTGCTTCTAACAGTACCAAAAATTAGAACAGGTCATGGTAGAAATAGTTTTAGTTACTTAGCACCTTGGTCCTGGAATTCTCTCCTGAACATTTTAAAATGTGTTGATCAAGTTTCGTTGGTGGAGTTTAAACACTTGATCTATGTATATATCATAGAAGAGTGTAATTGTTTTGAGGCCAGCTGTTTTTAGTCAAGATGTTTGTGTTTTTAATGTAAAATATTTGTGGCACTGTATGTGTGTTTATAGTTTTGTTTAATGTTGTGTTAGTGTATGTAAGTTGTTTTGTCTGAAACGCTGTTCCCTCTGCTGCTATTGGACCAGGTCTCTCTTGGAAAATTAGATATTATCTCAATGAGAAAAAAACGGTATAAATAAAGGTAAAATAAAAAAATAGAAAATAAATGTACAGTCATGACCAAAAGTTTTGAGAATGACACAAATATAAATTTTCACAAAGTCTGCTGCCTCAGTTTGTATGATGGCAATTTGCATATACTCCAGAATTTTATGAAGAGTGATCAGATGAATTGCAATTAATTGCAAAGTCCCTCTTTGCCATGCAAATGAACTGAATCCCCCCAAAATATTTCCACTGCATTTCAGCCCTGCCACAAAAGGACCAGCTGACATGTCAGTGATTCTCTCGTTAACACAGGTGTGAGTGTTGACGAGGACAAGGCTGGAGATCACTCTGTCATGCTGATTGAGTTTGAATAACAGACTGGAAGCTTCAAAAGGAGGGTGGTGCTTGGACTCATTGTTATTTCTCTGTCAACCATGGTTACCTGCAAGGAAACACGTGCCATCATCATTGCTTTGCACAAAAAGGGCTTCACAGACAAGGATATTGCTGTCAGTAAGATTGCACCCAAATCAACCATTTATCAGATCATCAAGAACTTAAAGGAGAGCGGTTCAATTGTTGTGAAGAAGGCTTCAGGGTGCCCAAGAAAGTCCAGCAAGCGCCAGGACCGTCTCCTAAAGTTGATTCAGCTGTGGGATCGGGGCACCACCAGTACAGAGCTTGCTCAGGAATGGCAGCAGGCAGGTGTGAGTGCATCTGCACGCACAGTGAGGCAAAGACTTTTGGAGTATGGCCTGGTGTCAAGAAGGGCAGCAAAGAAGCCACTTCTCTCCAGGAGAAACATCAGGAACAGACTGATATTCTGCAGAAGGTACAGGGTTTGGACTGCTGAGGACTGGGGTAAAGTCATTTTCTCTGATGAATCCCCTTTCTGATTGTTTGGGGCGTCCGGAAAAAAGCTTGTCCGAAGAAGACAAGGTGAGCGCTACCATCAGTCCTGTAAAGCAAAAAGCCTCCTGAGACCATTCATGTGTGGGGTTGCTTCTCAGCCAAGGAAGTGGGCTCACTCACAATGTTGCCTAAGAACACAACCATGAATAAAGAATGATACCAACACATTCTCCAAGAGCAACTTCTCCCAACCATCCAGAAACAGTTTGGTGATGAACAATGCCTTTTCCAGTATGATGGAGCACCTTGCCATAAGTCAAAAGTAATAACTAAGTGGCTTGGGGAACAAAACATCGATATTTTGGGTTATGGCCAGGAAACTCCCCAGACCTTAATCCCATTGAGAATTTGTGGTCAATCCTCAATAGGCGGGTGGACAAACAAAAACCCACAAATTCTGACAAACTCCAAGCATTGATTATGCAAGAATGGGCTGCCATCAGTCCGGATGTGGCCCAGAAGTTAATTGACAGCATGCCAGGGTGGATTGCAGAGGTCTTGAAAAAGAAGGTTCAATACTGCAAATATTGTCTCTTTGCATCAACTTCATGTAATTGTCAATAAAAGCCTTTGACACTTATGAAATGCTTGTAATTATACTTCAGTATTCCATAGTAACATCTGACAAAAATATCTAAAGACCCTGAAGCAGCAAACTTTGTGAAAATTTATATTTGTGTCATTCTCAAAACTTTTGGCCACAACTGTAGATATGGTTAAAGTGACTATGCATATATGATGAACAGAGAGTAGTAGTAGCATAAAAGAGGGGTTGGCGGGTGGTGGGTGGCGGGACACAATTCAGATGGCCCGGTTAGCCAATGAGCGGGAGCACTGGTTGGTCCGGGCAATTGAGGTAGTATGTACATGAATGTATAGTTCAAGTGACAATGCATATATGATAGACTGAGAGTAGCAGCAGCGTAAAAGAAGGGTTGGGGGGGCACACAGTGCAAATAGTCTGGGTAGCCATTTGATTACCTGCTCAGGAGTCTGATGGCTTGGGGGTAAAAACTGTCGACCCATCAATTTAGACAAGTGTGTCTGGGTAAGTGTCATCTAATATTTATAAAATATTTTTTATCTGGACACTTCCTGTTTACATGGAATTTTTCCTTATTGTAGGCTACTACTTTTACCACATTTGGTCTTAATCTTTACTACACCACTCACTGTTTAGCACCTCATGCGAATCCTTAAAAAGATGGGTGGGGCTGGCTTAAGAGGGCGTGAACAATGCTGAATGGGTGTAGACAAAGGAGAGTTCTCCAGTAGGTACCAAACATTCAAAGACTATTCTCTCAAAAGTTGGTATTTACAAGTCTGTCAACTTTCAAAGCAGAATTACTTTCCCATTGTTCCTCAAATGCAGTGTATGATATACCATTTTGTAGCTCTGAGTCTCTACTTTTATCCTATGTAAAAAAAAAAAACAATTTCAAATTTTCCTACATAAGACCGAGCCGGTCCCCCACATTTATGGTTCTGCATCCAGATATCTGTTTACTTTCCCCATGTTAGGGATGCACACAACCACAGCAGCAGATCAAATACATTTTATTGGTCACATACACATGTTTAGCAGATGTTATTGTGTGTTTAGCAGAATGCTTGTCTTTGTAGCTCCAACAGTACAGTAATATATAACAATTCACAACAATACACACAAACTTAAAAGTAAAATAATGGAATTAAGGAATATATAAATATAAGATGAGCAATGTCGGAGTTGCATAGACTAAAATACAGTAGAATAGAATACAGTACATACATATGAGATGAGTAAAGCAAAAATATGTAAACATTATTAAAGTGACTAGTGTCCCATTATTAAAGTGGCCAGTGATTTCAAGTTTATGAATATAGGGCAGTAGCTGCTCAGGTGCAGGGTTACGTAACCGGGTGGAAGCCACCTAGTGATGGCTATTTAACAGTCGGATGGCCTCGAAATAAGAGCTGTTTTTCAGTCTCTCGGTCCCAGCTTTGATGCACCTGTACTGACCTCGCCTTCTGGATGATAGTGGGGTGAACAGGCAGTGGCTCGGGTGGTTGTTGTCCTTGATGCTCTTTTTGGCCCTCATGTGACATCGGGTGCTGTAGGTGTACTGGATGGCAGGTCATTTGCCCCCGGTGATGCGTTGTGCAGTCTGCACCACCCCCTGGAGAGCCCTGCGGTTGCGGGCGGTGCAGTTGCCATACCAGGCGGTGATACAGCCTGACAGGATGCTCTCAATTGTGCATCTGTAAAAGTTTGTGAATATTTTAGGTGCCAAGCCAAATTTCTTCAGCCTCCTGAGGTTGAAGAGGCGCTGTTGCGCCTTCTTCACCACGCTGTCTGTGTTGGTGGACCAATTCAGTTTGACCGTGATGTGTACGCCGAGGAACTTAAAACTTACTACCCTCTCCACTACTGTCCCGTCGATGTGGATAGGGGGGTGCTCCCTCTGCTGTTTCCTGACTCCTTTGTTTTGTTGACGTTGAGTGTGAGGTTATTTTCCTGACACCACACTCCGAGGGCCCTCACCTCCTCCCTGTAGGCCGTCTCGTCGTTGTTGGTAATCAAGCCTACCACTGTAGTGTCGTCTGCAAACTTGATGATTGAGTTGGAGGCGTGCATGGCCACGCAGTCGTGGATGAACAGGGAGTACAGGAGAGGGCTCAGAACGCACCCTTGTGAGGCCCCAGTGTTGAGGATCAGCGGGGTGGAGATGTTGTTATCTACCCTCACCACCTGGGGGCGGCCCGTCAGGAAGTCCTGTACCCAGTTGCACGGGGCTGGGTCAAGACCCAGGGTCACGAGCTTGATGACGAGTGTGGAGGGTGCTATGGAGTTAAATGCTGAGCTGTAGTCGATGAACAGCATTCTCACATAGGTATTCCTCTTGTCCAGATGGGTTAGGGCAGTGTGCAGTGTGGTTGTGAATGCTTCATCTGTGGACCTATTGGGGAGGTAAGCAAATTGGACTGGGTCTAGGGTGTCAGGTAGGGTGGAGGTGATATGGTCCTTGACTAGTCTCTCAAAGCACTTCATGATGATGGAAGTGAGTTACCTTAGCTTTCTTGGGAACAGGAACAATGGTGGCCCTCTTGAAACATGTTGGAACAGCAGACTGGGATAAGGATTGATTGAATATGTCACCACCAGCCAGCTGGTCTGTGCATGCTCTGAGGACGCGGCTGGGGATGCCATCTGGGCCTGCAGCCTTGCGAAGGTTAACACGTTTAAATGTTTTACTCACGTCGGCTGGAGTGAAGAAGAGTCCGCAGGTTTTGGTACCTGTCTGTGTCAGTGGCACTGTATTGTCCTCAAAGCGAGCAAAGAAGTTGTTTAGTCTGGGAGCAAGACATCCTGGTCCGCGACGGGGCTGGTTTTCTTTTTGTAATCCATGATTGACTGTAGACCCTGCCACATACCTCTTGTGTCTGAGCCGTTGAATTGCGACTCTACTTTGTCTCTATACTGACGCTTAGCTTGTTTGATTTTCTTGCGGAGGGAATAGCTACACTGTTTGTATTCGGTCATGTTTCCGGTCACCTTGCCCTGGTTAAAAGCAGTGGTTCGAACTTTCAGTTTCGCTCGAATGCTGCCATCAATCCACGGTTTCTGGTTGGGGAATGTTTTAATAGTTGCTGTGGGTACGACATCGCCAATGCACTTGCAAATAATCTCGCTCACCGAATCAGCGTATACGCCAATGTTGTTGTTTGATGCAATGCGGAACATATCCCAATCCACGTGATCGAAGCAATCTTGAAGCGTGGAATCAGATTGGTCAGACCAGCGTTGAGCAGACCTGAGAGTGGGAGCTTCCTGCTTTAGTTTCTGTCTATAGGCTGGAAGCAACAAAACGGAGTCATGGTCAGCTTTTCCAAAAGGAGTAAGGGAAAGGGCCTTATATATGTCGCGGAAGTTAGAATAACAATGATCCAGGGTTTTACCAGCCCTGGTAGCACAATCTATGTGCTGATAGAATTTAGGGAGTCTTGTTTTCAGATTAGCCTTGTCAAAATCGGCAGCTACAATGAATGCAGCCTCAGGATACGTGGTTTCCAGTTTACATAGAGTCAAATAAAGTTTGTTCAGGGCCATCGATGTGTCTGCTTGGGGGGGAATATATGCGGCTGTGATTATAATCGAAGACAATTCTCTTGGTAGATAATGCGGTCGACATTTGATTGTGAGGAATTTAAGTCAGGTGAACAGAAGGACTTGAGTTCCTCTGTGTTGTTATGATCACACCACGTCTCGTTAATCATTACGCCCCTCTTCTTACCAGAAAGATGCTTGTTTCTGTCTGCACGATGCGTGAAGAAACCAGCTGGCTGTACCGACTCCATAGCGTGTCTCGAGTGAGCCATGTTTCCGTGAAGCAAAGAATGTTACAGTCTCTTATGTCTCTCTGGAATGCTACACTTGCTCGGACTACATCAACCTTGTTATCAAGAGACTGGACATTGGCGAGTAGTATGCTTGGGAGTGGTGCACGATGTGCCCGTCTCCGGAGCCTGACCAGAAGACTGCTTCGTCTGCCCCTTTTACGGCGTTGTTGTATTGGTTCGCCGGCTGGGATCCAATCCATTGTCCCAGGTGGTGGGCAAAACACAGGATCCGCTTCGGGAAAGTCGTATTCCTGGTCGTAATGATGGTGAGTTGACATTGTTCTTATATCCAGTAGTTCCTCCCGACTGTATGTAATAAAACCTATGATTACCTGGGTACCAATGTAATAAATAACACGTATAAAAAGGCGAGGCGCCGGAAGTGTAAAAATATACCTTTGACCATATACCTTTGACTATTGGATGTTCTTATAGGCACTTTAGTATTGCCAGTGTAACCATATAGCTTATGTCCCTCTCCTTGCCCCTACTAGGGCTCGAACCAGAAACACATTGACAACAACCACCCTCGATGCATCGTTATCCATCGCTCCACAAAAGCCGCGGCCCTTGCAGAGCAAGGGGAACAACTACTCCAAGTCTCAGAGCGAGTGACGTTTGATATGCTATTAGCACGCACCCCGCTAACTAGCTAGCCATTTCACATCGGTTACACCAGCCTAATCTCGGGAGTTGATAGGCTTGAAGTCATAAACAGCGCAATCCTTGAAGCATTGCGAAGAGCTGCTGGCAAACGCATTAAAGTGCTGTTTGAATGAATGCTTACGAGCCTGCTGCTGCTCAGTCAGACTGCTCTATCAAATATCAAATCATAGACTTAATTATAACATAATAACACACAGAAATACAAGCCTTAGGTTATTAATATGATCAAATCCGGAAACAATCATTTAGAAAATAAAACGTTTATTCTTTCAGTGAAATACGGAACCGTTCCGTATTTTGTCTAACGAATGGCATCCCTAAGTCTAAATATTGCTGTTACATTGTACAACCTTCAATGTTATGTCATAATTATGTTCAATTCTGGTCAATTAATTATGGCCTTTGTTAGGAATAAATGGACTTCACACAGTTCGCAATGAGTCAGGCGGCCCAAACTGCAGCATATACCATGATTGCTTGTGGAACGGTTGTTAAGACACTAACAGCTTACAGACAGGCAATTCATGTCACAGTTATGAAATCTTAGGAGGCCTTTCTACTGACTCTGAAAAACACCAAAAGAAAGATGCCCAAGGTCCCTGCTCCTCTGCGTGAACATGCCTTAGGCATGCTGCAAGGAGGCATGAGTACTGCAGATGTGGCCAGGGAAATAAATTGCAATGTCTGTGCTGTGAGATGCCTAAGACAGCACTGCAGGGAGACAGGACGGACAGCTGATCGTCCTCGCAATGGCAGACCAAGTGTAACAACACCTGCACAGGATGGGTACATCCGAACATCACACCTGCGGGACAGGTACAGGACGGCAACTGCCCAATTTACACCAGGAACGCACAATCCCTCCATCGGTGCTCAGACTGTCCGCAATAGGCTGAGAGAGGCTGGACTGAGGGCTTGTAGGCCTGTTGTAAGGCAGGTCCTCACCAGACATCACCGGCAACAACATGGCCTAAGGGCACAAACCCACCGTCGCTGGACCAGACAGGACTGGCAAAAAGTGCTCTTCACTGACGAGTCACGGTTTTGTCTCACCATGGGGTGATAGTCACGTTTATCGTCGAAGGAATGAGCATTACACCCCGAGGCCTGTACTCTGGAGCGGGATCGATTTTGTGGTGGAGGGTCCGTCATCTGACGCTGTGTGTCACAGCATCATCGGACTGAGTTTGTTGTCATTGCAGGCAATCTCAACGCTGTGCGTTACGGGGAAAACATCCTCCTCCCTCATGTGGTACCCTTCCTTCAGGCTCATCCTGACATGACCCTCCAGCATGACAATGCCACCAGCCATACTACTCGTTCAATGCGTGATTTCCTGCAAGACAGGAATGTCAGTGTTCTGCCATGGCCAGTGAACAGCCCGGATCTCAATCCCATTGAGCACGTCTGGGACCTGTTGGATCGGGGGGTGAGAGCTAGGGCCATTCCCCCCAGAAATGTCTGGGAACTTGCAGGTGCCTTGTTGGAAGAGTGGGGTAACATCTCACAGCAAGAACTGGAAAATCCGTTGCAGTCCATGAGGAGGAGATGCACTGCAGTACTCAATGCAGCTGGTGGCCACACCAGATACTGACTATTACTTTTGATTTTGACCCCCCCCCCACCCCTTTGTTCAGGGACACATTATTCCATTTCTGTTAGTCGCATGTCTGTGGAACTTGTTCAGTTTGTCTCAGTTGTTGAATATTGATATGTTCATACAAATATTTACACATTTGCTGAATATTTACACAGTTTGCTGAAAATAAACGCAGTTGACAGTGAGAGGATGTTTCTTTTTTTGCTGAGTTTATATTACACTTGATCTTACTTAAATAAGTTCCTTCATTTCTTTTTGTTTTTCCTCCAAAGTATTCTGTGCCTCTATGGTACAGTTTTTATTGGTATCTATCTGTACTATTAGTTCCTCTATTTGTTAATGTGAATTCTTTTGACCTAAATTGCTTTTGTTTTAAAGATGAAAACTGAATTACATGGCCTCTAAAGGAACATTTTAAAAGTGTCCCATACAATAATGGAATCTGCTGTACCTACAGTTGAAGTAGGAAGTTTACATACACCTTAGCCAAATATATTTAAACTCAGTTTTTCAAAATTCCTGACATTTAATCCTAGTAAAAATGCCCTGTTTTAGGTCATTTAGGATCACTACTTTATTATGAGAATGTGAAATGTCAGAATAGTAGTGGAGACAATTATTTATTTCAGCTTTTATTTCTTTCATCACATTGTCAATGGGTCAGACCTTGTGGGACCTTGTGAAGATGCTGGAGGAAACAGGTACAAAAGTATCTTTATCCACAGTAAAACGAGTCCTATATGACATAACCTGAGCGGCAGCAAGGAAGAAGCCACTGCTCCAAATCCACCATAAAAAAGCCAGACTACGGTTTGCAACTGCTCATGGGGACAAATATCGTACTTTTTGGAGAAATGTCCTCTGGTCTGATGAAACAAAAATAGAACTGTTTTGCCATAATGACCATCGTTATGTTTGGAGGAAAAAGGGAGAGTCTTGTAAGCTGAAGAACACCATCACAACCGTGAAGCACGGTGGTGGCAGCATCATGTTGTGGGGGTGCTTTGCTGCAGGAGAGACTGGTGCACTTCACAAATTAGATGGCAATATGAGGAACAAAAATGATGTGGTTATATTGAAGCAACATCTCAAGACATCAGTCAGGAAGTTAAATATTGGTCGCAAATGGTTCTTCCAAATGGACAGTGAAGCCAAGCATACTTCCAAAGGTGTGGCAAAATGGCTTAAGGACAACAAAGTCAAGGTATTGGAGTGGCCATCACAAAGCATTGACCTCAATCCCATAGAACATTTGTCGGCAGAACTGAAAATGCGTGTGCGAGCAAGGAGGCCTACAAACCTGACTCAGTTACACCAGCTCTGTAAGGAGGAATGTCCAATATTCACCCAACTTATTGTGGGAAGCTTGTGGAAGACTACCCGAAACGTTTGACCCAAGTTAAACAATTTATAGGCAATGCTACCAAATACTAATTGAGTGTATGTAAACTTCTGTACCACTGGAAATGTGATGAAATAAATAAAAGCTGAAATAAATCACTCTCTCTACTATTATTCTGACATTTCACGTTCTTAAAATAAAGTGATGATCCTAACTGACCTAAGACAGGGAATTTTTTCAAGGATTAAATATCAGAAGTTTTGAAAAACTGAGTTTAAAGGTATTTGGCTAAGGTGTATGTAAACTTCCAACTTTAACTGTCTATCTCACTAGATCATGATATTTAAGCCTCCATATATCCACGATATTCGTGATTTCCTTAAGTGCATAAGGGTGATATTTTGTAGTGTGATTTCCTTTACGGTCCATTGATGTATTTAAAACCGTATTATAATCTCCCACCATAATAATAGAGTCTTGTGTTGCTTGTAGGCTTGAGAAATTATTATATACTGAACAAAAATGTAAACGCAACATGTAAAGTTTTGGTCCCATGTTTCATGAGCTGAAATAAAAGATTCCAGAAATGTTCCATATGCACTAAAAGCGTATTTCTCTAAAATGTTATGCAGAAATGTGTTTAATGAGCGTTTCTTCTTTGCCAAGATAATCCATCCACCTGACAGGTGTGGCAAATAAAGAAGCTGATTATCATAAACAGCATTATCATTACACAGGTGTACCTTGCATTGCGGACAATAAAAGGCCACTCTAAAATGTGCAGGTTTGTCACACAACACACAACACACAATGCCACAGATATCCCAAGTTTTGAGGGAGGGTGCAATTGGTATGCTGACTGTAGGAATGTCCGCCAGAGCTGCTGCCAGAGAATTTAATGTGCATTTCTCTAACATAAGCCGCCTGTTTTAGAGAATTGGCAGTTTGTCCAACCAGCCTTATAACCGCAGACCACATGTAACCACGCCAGCCCAGGACCTCCACATCTAGCTTCTTCACCTACGGGTTCATCTGAGACCAGCCACCCAGACAGCTGATGAAACTTAGAAATACTCCTGTCTGTAATAAAGCCCTTTTGTGGGGAAAAATAAATGGGTGGATCTGGCTTCCAAATGGATGGGCCGGTGCCTCCCAGGCACCCCTGCCCAATCATATGAAATCCATAGATTAGGGCCTAATGATTTTACTTAAATTCACTGATTTCCTTATATGAACTGTAACTTAGTAAAATCACAGAAATGTTTGCATGTTGCATTTATATTGTTATTCAGTATTTACAGTATGTTTTCAAAGAAGCATGGATCATCATTATTCTTATACTCTGCTTTCAAGTAGAATGACGAATCTATAACTTACATTACTATGTGAATTTGGTCAAGTCGCCCAAAAAGTTACATATTGGCATTTTAATTAGGGCACAGTTACAGTAAAGATCTATACTATTATATCATTTGAATGTTCTCCATAGGTAGGATTGCATATTTCCATCTTCTTTGGTCCAATTAATATATAAAAATGTGAGGCTATTTTAGGAAAATAAACAATTTCTCAAGTTTAAGGCCGTCTTAAATCATCTAAATACAGTACTCTTGAGTATAGGGTTACATACCGCCAGTGCGTGGTCGTGTTGGTACGTTTTCTCACTCACAGTCAATCATTGCTGTGACCCTTGCAACGCCATGGGCCCAGTAGTGTGTTGTAGTGAATAACTATTTATGAGCAAGTGAAGGGTGGTGTTCGAGAGGACACAACCAAGGTTCCCATGCTGCTATCCTCTGAGGTCCTGCCAAAATGTGTTTATATATTTATTTATTACTTTACAGCCTTCATATTTGGTTTATTTGAGAGCGTTACTCCATAATTAGCTTCCTCTTCTGAAGCTTGTGTTTCACAAAAGACGATCTGTTTCCGATAATCTGACATTGAAGCTGATCTCCTAAAATGAAGCCTCTCCTTCCAGTTCTCTGCTGCCAATGACTGGAACGAACTACAAAAATCTCTGAAACTGGAAACACTTATCTCCCTCACTAGCTTTAAGCACCAGCTGTCAGAGCAGCTCACAGATTACTGCACCTGTACATAGTACATAGCACCTGTACATAATTTAGCCCAAACATCTACCTCTTTCCCTACAGTATTTATTTTATTTTTGTATTTGTTTTGCTCCTTTGCACCCCATTATTTTTATTTCTACTTTGCACATTCTTCCACTGCAAATCTACCATTCCAGTGTTTTACTTGCTATATTGTATTTACTTTGCCACCATGGCCTTTTTTTGCCTTTACCTCCCTTATTTCACCTCATTTGCTCACATCGTATATAGACTTGTTTCTACTGTATTATTGACTGTATGTTTGTTTTACTCCATGTGTAACTCTGTGTCGTTGTATGTGTCGAACTGCTTTGCTTTATCTTGGCCAGGTCGCAATTGTAAATGAGAACTTGTTCTCAACTTGCCTACCTGGTTAAATAAAGGTGAAATAAAATAAATAAAAAATTATGGTGACAGCGGTGACACTTTTTATGTTGGGGGTATTTTCATTTTATTCAGAGAGGGATAGGATGAAATGAGTGGGGAACATCAGAGAGGGGGAATGAAGAATAGTAGTGGGGCTGGGATTTGTACCCACGCTGGGGAGGGGTGGAGGAATACTGTATGTGCTGCAGGTGTTGGCGTTACCTGTTAAACAAGCCTCAGGCATGGATACCGCACTTAGACATCCGCGGTAAGACATTAGGACTTGCTATTCAGTGTCTTTTCTTCCTCTCTTGTCTCTTAGATCCGTGTGTACATAAACTCCGTGGGCCAGCGGAAAGAGAGCCACAAGACGGACCTCATCGCCCTCCTCTTTCTCTCCACCAACTCCATCGTGGACCCCTGGGTGTTCATCTTCCTCAGCCCGTCAGTGCTGCGCTTCTTCTGGGGAGCGTTGTGCAAGGTGCCCCTCCTGCGCTCCAGGTAGTCCTTCTTCAAGTCTTCCCTGGGGAAGGACACGCCCGCCCAGCTGGAGCTGTGCCATCCCAGTGCTTCCTCTGAGTTCACCCACCCCCCATGTCCACGCAGATGGTTTGACCCGCTGATGTATTGGACCTGATTGGGGTCTTGTAATAGCCTCCGAAGGGAGTAGCCACTCAGAATAGAGCTGCTGCCCACATGTCCCGGCCTGCCCAGTGGTCTGGTTCTATGGCGGGGGGAGAGGTGTTGAGCTACTTAGGGGCGACAGCTGGACAAGCGGAGCAGCAACCTACACATTCCTGCAAATGTAGGCTGCAGCGTTCTTGTTTTAGAACAAGCTCTGAGAGGCTCAAATTGGAAGACTCCGGAGGCCAGCAGCAGACGGACAGTTGGACTCGAACTCCAAGGAGAGTGGGGTTGCATTACGGGTCATGTTCTTAAAAGCACTACACGTTATATGTTCTTACAGCATGGACTCCCAACCAGAGGCCACTACAAGGACAGCAACATAGGATTCACAACACTGAAGGGACTAAATCAGATAAGGACTGTATTTTATATGAGTTGATCATGTTCCAGAGGCTTGCGTTGTTGGCGCCATACCCTTTTAGCATGCCCCGGGACTCCCAGGGAAGTTTCTTTGTATTGAGATGTTCCTTCTACTATCATATGACATCCTTGTGGTTTGGGGAATTGCGTATCATGAATAGAACATTCAGAGACTTCATCCATGTGATGCAAGCTGGATTCACACACACACTATCCCTGCTCCCTGCAGCTATGATCTGTTCACCTTTCCTCCCACTGGGTGCTCACCTCGAAAAGCCAAAGGGCAAGAGCTCGAGAATGACATTTATTTTTGACACACTGATTTTTTATCCTTCTTTTGTCAGATGGTTGAGTGGCACTATGAACTTGGAACCAGATGTTGGTTATTTGAAGTTGGGTAAGCATGCAAAATGTATGTGGTGATGTTATGCTGGAATCGTAAGAAGATAAAGGAGGTGTTGTCTGTATTCTTGAGGTTTCTTTGTGATGAAATGACAGCCTGAGTATTTATTATGATGTGTGTTCAGATCTCATTGATGTATTAATGCACCCGAAGCTGACAAGGAGCTTATGATGTTCAGTGTGCAGTTCTAAATCTGTCATTCCCGTGTGCACGTGTGTGTGTCAGTGTCAAAGAGATGGCACCGAAAATACATGATGTTTACAGGGAATCCTACCATGTACCTATTATACCTATTGTTCATGTATTCGCGTTAATCAGTACTGCGGAAGATCCTGATTGAGACTGACAGACGTGTATTAATGTGCCAGCGCGTGTGTGTGCGCCAGTGGGTGTGTGTACGTTTGTGCATTTGTGTGTATGCGTGTGTTAACACTTCTGTAAATATGCGCCTGACTCATCCATCCGTCAGCCTTTATCCGCCCAACCCTTTCTGGAACCCCACCTCCTGTCATAGGCCCACGTCAGGGATGGCATCCAGATGTGTGTTTTAACAAAGTTAGACTCTTAACCACCCCTTTAAAAAGTTATTACTCTTCCATAATCAAAACAAACTGAGGGATCTGACAAGCTCCACCAATAGAACTTGCACAAGCAAATCAGATGCTCATGTGGCCTTTGGGAGACAACATTAGATTAACAACATGCAGAGCCTTGAATTGGATCACTAGTCACGAATACTAACGAAATAAACAGAATAATGACATCATAATTATATGGAGTTAATTACATTGCAGCTGGCTCCCCGGGAACAGGCATACGATTTTGATTACAAATGTGATTAATTCGGTTTATTCTCTGGATTGATTAATAAAGACGATTAGTCATGTCATTTGCATGTCCTGGGTCGTGTTCATTAGGCACAGAACAAAAGATAAATGGACCGAAACGGAGGAACTAGCTGAACTTTTCCAATAAGAAAAGCTCAATTTCGGTTTTAGCTGCCATAGCTAAGGTCTGTTATGGTAAGTCGGCCTAAGACCCCCTGCCTCGTGGTGGGAGAATGTTGAATAGATTTATATTCTCAAGCTCCTGCAAAGGGGAATGGGAGACCAGAGGCACAAACCTCCTCTTCCAGAGTGCCTTCAGAAAGTACTCACACCCCTTAACTTTTTCTACATTTTGTTGTGTTACAAAGTGAGAATTATTTGTTTTCAATTGTCCTTTTTGGTCAACGATCTACACAAAATACTTTGCACACCTGGATTGTACAATATTTGCCCATTATTATTATTTAATTCAAGCTGTGTCAAATAGTTCATTTTCAAGTCTTGCCATAGATTTTCAAGCTGATTTATGTCAAAACTGTAACTAGGCCACTCAGGAACATTCAATGTTGTCTTGGTCTTGTGTTTTAGGTTATTGTCCTGCTGAAAGGTGAATTAGTCTCCCAGTGTCTGTTGAAAAGAAGACTGAATCAGGTTTTCCTCTAGAATTTAGCCTGTGCTTAGCTGTATTCCGTTTATTTGTATCCTAAAAAACTTGTTGCCTTGTTGCAAACATGACACATGTTTTGGGAATATTTGTATTCTGTACAGGCTTAATTCTTTCCACTCTGTCATTTAGGTTAGTATTGTGGAGTAACTACAATGTTGTTGATCCATCCACATTTTTCTCATATCACAACCATTAAACTCTGTAATTGTTTTTAAAATACCCATCGGCCTCATGGTGAAATCCCTGAGCAGTTTATTTCCTCTCCGGCAACAGAGTTAGGAAGGATGCATTGTAGTGACTGGGTATATTGGTACACCATTCAAAGCCTAATTAATAACTTCACCATGTTTAAAGGGATATTCAGCTTTTTTTATTTTATACACATTGACCAACTGGTGCCCTTCTTTGCAAGGCACTAAAAAACCTCCCTGGTCTTTGTGGTTGAATCTGTGCTTGAAATGCAGTACTCGATTCAGGGACTTTACAGATAATTGATTGTGTGGGGTACAGAGATGGGGTAGTCATTCAAAAATCATGTTAACCACTATTGAACACATGTAATTTTTGTGATTTATTATGCACATTTTTACTCCTGAGTTTAGGCTTGCCATAACAGAGGAGATGAATACTTATTGACTCAAGACATTTACAGCTTTCATTTTTTTTAATTAATCTACAAAATGTTCTACAAACAAAATTTCACTTAACTTTATGGGGTATTGTGTGTAGATCAGTGACACAAAATCTCAATTTAATCACAAAAAAAGGAGGTGTGAATACTTTCTGAAGGCACTGTATGTAATCAATGGCTGAAGCCATGGCAACCCACCACTAGCCCTGCAGCAGATACACAATTCAGAAGTGCTTAACAAATGTGTGTCTTTGTGCTTCCTTTATCAGATAAGATGATTCACCTTGTCCGTTTTAAGAAAATGTGTTATTGATACAGTTGCTGTTCAAAGTCATTTCACATTTCAAAAGGAACCCGTAATATTTTAGAGAGAGCAGCATGCATCAATCTGCTGAACATATCTCTCTTTGTGTGCATCCCAAATAGCACCCTATTCTCTACATACTGCACTTTTATATATATACGGTAGGGTATAGGGTGCCATTTGGGACATAACACACTGGGCACAAACTTGTTTCAATGTAATTTGTCAACGTATTGTGATGTGGAATCTACATAGCTAGAAAATCATCAAACTGTTGTTTTGAGGGTGAAATTTCAACCACAGGATTATGTTATCATAGTAAACAAATTTGAAAATAGACAAACATTTGTATCTTTTTAAAACAATTCAGTCACTCATCGGAGAGAGAAAGAAATGTGTTTATCACCAACTGCAATGTGGTGTCTGTCAATGTGGCACGCGTCGCCAAGTGCTGCCATCCTCCCAGACGTGATCATTTGATTCCCCTCGTTCAACCTGTCTGGTGTCATTTGGGTTCGGCTGACTCGTACGTTCTGCACATTTAGAATGTACACGTGGTTGCCTTGACGGAAACCCAACGTGACATATTCCAGGCCTTGTACCTACGTATCATTGCAGGCTATGATCATTTCAAGAAAGGCAGCTCGAAAACAAAGTCAAAGTATGTCCTTTTTTGCTTTGTTGCTTGCAGCTAGTACGGTTTGTGTCTCAATGGCCGATTTTTGTTTTTTAAATGTGTCAATAAAATGATTGATGTTTTCGTTCTGTAACATAGCATAATAAAGCTGGTACCACTACAGATGATTTCTGTGCCATGTTCTTTTTCCCCGCTTTTGTCAGCTGCTCTACCATTTCCTGTGAGACAGTTATCACCTAAACCTAGGGCCTCATCACGAGATCCAAAATGTCAGCACTGTTTCGTGCTTCATCAAAAATGTAATTCAATCTCATATTATTAAAGATGTCCTTGTTAATATAATTATCTTATGGCAGCCCTGGGTTTAATGGGCGCAGAGAGAGGAAGCATTTGCAAAGTTGATATGTGTTTACTGCATTCCTCGGGACAGGCAAAGGCAGGGCACTGGTAGATCTACAGAAGAGAGTCAGAAAGGGGCAGACAGGAAACAGCTTCTATGTGGCATGTTGAGCGATAGGAGTGCGGTTACACACACACACACACACACACACACACACACACACACACACACACACACACAGAGCTCAAGTGAGATAGGGGAGACCTCATGGGTGGAGAGTGCTAAATGCCAATCGTAAAGGCCAAACATCGCAAAAATGCCTCAAGCACTTGAAGAAAGATTAATAATGCAACTCGGAGATAGATGGTACATTAATAAATATACATACTCTTCCGTTCGAAGTTTGGGGTCACTTAGAAATGTTGTTGTTTTTGAAAGAAAAGCACATTTTGTCTATTAAAATAACATAAAATTGATCAGAAATACAGTGTAGACATTGTTAATATTGTAAAGGACTATTGTAGCTGGAAAAGTCTGATTTTTAATGGAATATCTACATAGGCATATAGAGGCCCATTATCAGCAACCATCACGCCTGTGTTCCAATGGCAAATTGTGTTAGCTAATCCAAGTGTATCCCTTTAAAAGGCTAATTGATCATTAGAAAACCCTTTTGCAATTGTTAGCACAGCTGACAACTTTTCTGATTAAAGAAGCAATAAAACTGTCCTTCTTTAGACTAGTTGAGTATCTGGAGCATCAGCATTTGTTGGTTCGCTTACAGGCTCAAAACGGCTAGAAACAAAGAACATTCTTCTGAAACTCGTCAGTCTATTCTTGTTCTGGAAAATGAAGGCTATTCCATACGAGAAATTGACAAGAAACTGAAGATCTCGTACAACGCTGTGTACTACTCCCTTCAAAGAACAGCTCAAACCAGAATAGAAAGAACAGCTATAACCAGAATAGAAAGAGGAGTGGGAGGCCCCGGTGCACAACTGAGCAAGAGGACAAGTACATTAGTGTGTCTAATTTGAGTGGCCGACGCCTCACAAGTCCTCAACTGGCAGCTTCATTAAATAGTACCCGCAAAACACCAGTCTCAACATCAACAGTGAAGAGGCGACGCCGGGATGCTGCCCTTCAAGACAGAGTTGTAAAGAAAAAGCCATATCTCAGACTAGCCAATAAAAAATGAAGATGGGCAAAAGAAAACAGACACAGGACAGAGGAAGACTGGACCAATCTAAGTTTGAGGTATTTGGATCACAAAAAATAATATTCGTGAGATGCAGAATTTTTTTTTAAAGATGCGGGAGGAGTGCTTGACGCCACCTGTCAAACATGGTGGAGGCAATGTGATGGTCTGGGGGTGCTTTGGTGGTGGTAAAGTGGGAGATTTGTACAGGGTAAAAGGGGTCTTGAAGAAGGAAGGCTATCACTCCATTTTGCCATGCGATACCCTGTGGACGGCGCTTAATTGGAACCAATTTCCTCCTAAAACAGGACAATGACCCAAAGCACAGCTCCAAACTATGCAATAACAATTTAGGGAAGAAGCAGTCAGCTGGTATTCTGTCTATAATGGTGTGGCCAGCAGTCAACAGATCTCAACCCTTTGAGCTGTTGTGGGAGCAGTGGGAGCAGCTTGACCGTATGGTACGTAAGAAGTGCCCATCAAGCCAATCCAACTTGTGGGAGGTGCTTCAGGAAGAATGGGGTGAAATCTCTTCCGATTACCTCAACAAACTGACAACTAGAATACCAAAGGTCTGCAAGGCTGCAAATGGAGGATTCTTTGACGAAAGCAAAGTTTGAAGGACACAATTATTATTTCTAACCTTGTCAACGTCTTGACTATATTTGTCACGACTTCCGCCGAAGTCGGTTCCTCTCCTTGTTCGGGTGGCGTTCGGCGGTCGACGTCACCAGTCTTGTAGCCATCGCCGATCCACCTTTAATTTCCCATTTGTTTTGTCTTGTTTTCCCACACACACCTGGTTTACATTCCCTCATTGCTTGTCATGTATTTAACCCTCTGTTCCACCCATGTCTGTGTGTGAAATTGTTTGTTGTAAAGGGTTTGTGCACTCTGACTGGTTCGCAACGGGTTATTTTGTACCCATATGCCGTTGGTTTTGCATATTAAACTGCTCTGGTTTATTACCCAGTTCTACTCTTCTGCGACTGACTTCCCTGCAGCCAGTCACGCACCTTACAATATTTCCTATTCATTTTGCAACTAATTTCATGTATGTTTTCATGGAAAATAAGGACATTTCTAAGTGACCCCAAACACACTGAAATATGGATATTGGGTAAATAAAGTTATTCCATTGATTTTAATATTCACCACTGGTACATATGTCTACACACAAACACACAGATAAGCCACTAATCTAGCTTTTGATGGTGTTTGTGTGTAGGCGTATGCACCTCTGGTGTGCATGCACACACACACCAATAAGCAACTGATCTGTCCATCTTTTGATACTGTGTGTGCGGCAGTCATGGCTGCTTTAGTGATAAACCTCTTGCTGAGCAGAGGACTTGAGTGTTCCCTGGCGCCAGCTCCCTGCCTCGGGTTACAAAAGGGATATTTGGCAGTTTGGCACTGTTCAAGCAGTGTGTGTGTGCATGCATGTGTGCAAGGTGTGTGTGTCAGCATCATTACTTCCCTGGAAATTGCAACCCCTTAAACACATCTCACAGTCTCCGAGAGTCAAGGTATTGTATGCACCAGGAATTACTGGAAAGTCTGTACCACAATGCGTCACTAGCTTACAGTATATTACTCATCTAAGAGTAGTTTGATTGAACCCAATGAGTCCCACCGTCGCAACGTCGCGATTTAGGACTTCTAACCCCTTTTAAACATTGTTTGTTTGGGCTACATACTTCTGGGTTGTACCATTAGATTTGTCTATTTCTTCTGTATCCGTTACCAACCGTTAGTCTCTGTGATTAACGGGGGCTGAGCTATAACCGTGTTCGTGAATCCAGAAGGGGCCAGGGTCTTTTTTTACAAAAATGTTTTTAGAGTCAGAATGCTTTGGTCTACAAACTATTAAATGTTATCTATGAAAAGCTGAGACAAGTTTTGCTCTGATGCTCACAAACTACACAAGTCATTAGAAGGTAAGGGGTTCTTCCACATAGACAATCATAAGAAAGTGTATATAATGTAATAAGCTCACATAGTGGCTGTCAGAAACTCCAAACAGTTGTCACTCATATTTAAAATATCCAGTAATGCATATTGTTCTCTTTTTTCCAGTTTCAATTTTTTTTAAAGTTTCACACCAAATTCAATTTTAATATCATAAAAGTACAAACATATAGACCAGTATGTTCACAATATAAAAGAAAACACAAAAATACATAAAATCTGTCAATTAATATTCCTTTCACATACAATACATAGTAATTACCTTTCAGGCTGTTCTGTTACATATAACCGTATAAAGTTATTGTCAAAAGATCTACACAGATAAACTGTTTCATTACAAATAAATCAAACAATGAAAACTCAATGCCTGTTCTCTGACCAAAAGGTAATGCTAACTCTGAACAGTGCTATGCCATAGCAATGACATTTACACTTTCTCTACAAATATTAACTTTTAAATCCCAAACACAGAGTAACCTTTAGGAAGTCAGTGCAACATATATACAGTGCCGTCAGAAAGTTATATCACAACCATTGACTTTTTCCACATTTTGCTCTGTTACAGCCTGAATTTAAAAATGTATTTAATTGAGATTGTGTCATTGGAATACACAAAGAGGAATTTTGACATTTTTACAAATTAAAAATGAAAAGCTGAAATGTTTGAGTCAATGAATATTCAATATTCCCTTTGTTATGGCAAGCCTAAAAAAGTTCAGGAGTAAACATTTTCTTAACAATGAACAATACTGTAAGTTGCATGGACTTACTCTGTGTGCAATAATAGTGTTTAACATGATGAATTACCTAATTTCTGTACGCCCCAAATACAATTATCTGTAAGCTCCCTCAGTCGAACAGTGAATTTCAGACCCAGATTCTACCACAAAGACCAGGGAGGTTTTCCAATGCCTCGTAAAGAAGGGCACCTATTGGTAGATGAGTAAAAAAACAGACATTGAATATCCCTTTGAGCATGTTGAAGTTATTAATTACACTTTGGATGGTGTCTCAATACACCCAGCCACTACAAAGATACAGGCGTCCTTCCTAACTCAGTTGCCGGAGAGGAAGGAAACCACTCAGGGATTTCATCATGAGGCGAAAGGTGACTTTAAAACAGTTTAATGGCTGTGATAGGAGAAAACTGAGGATGGATCAAAAACATTGTAGTTACTCCACAATACTAACCTATATGACAGAATGGAAAGAAGGAAGCCTGTACAGAGTAAAAATATTCCAAAACATGCATCCTGTTTGCAATAAAGCACTAAAGTAAAACTGCAAAAAAATGTGGCAAAGAAGTTAAATTAATGTCCTGAATACAAAGTGTTATGTTTGGGGCAAATCCAACACAACACATCACTGAGTACAACTCTTCATATTTTCAAGCATGTTGTTGACTGTATCATGTTATGGGTATGCTTTTCATCGGCAAGGACTAAGGAGTTTTTTTTAGGATAAAAAGAAACGGAATACAGCTAAGCACAGGCAAAATCCTTGAGGAAAACCTGGTTCAGTCTGCTTTCCAACAGACCCTGGGAGACAAATTCACCTTTCAGCAGGACAATAACCTTAAACAAAATGCCAAATATACACTGGAGTTTCTTACCAAGACGACATTGAATGTTCCTGAGTGGCCTAGTTACAGGTTTGACATAAATCGGCTTAAAAATCTATGGCAAGACTTGAAAATTGCTGTCAATGTCACGTTCTGACCATAGTTCTTTTGTCTGTTCCTTGTTTTAGTGTTGGTCAGGACGTGAGCTGGGTGGGCATTCTATGTTGTGTGTCTAGTTTGTCTATTTCTATGTTTGGCCTGATATGGTTCTCAATCAGAGGCAGGTGTTAGTCATTGTCTCTGAATGGGAACCATATTTAGGTAGCCTGTTTTGTGTTGGGTTTTGTGGGTGGTTGTTTCTTGTCTTTGTGTCTATGCACCCGATAAGACTGTGTTCGGTTTTCACATTTATTGTTTTGTAGTTAGTTCATGTTAAGTGTCTCTTATTAAAGAACATGAACTCTAACCACGCTGCGTTTTGGTCCGCCTCTCCTTCCCAGGAAGAAAGCCGTTACAGAATCACCCACCACAACAGGACCAAGCGGCGTGGTGACAGGCAGCGGCAGCAGGAGCAGCGCAAGGAGCAATGGACATGGGATGACGTTTTGGACGGCAAGGGTTGCTACACATGGGAGGAGATGCTGGCGGGAAAGGATCGCCTCCCATAGGAACAGGTGGAGGCAGCTAGGAGAGCAGAGGCAGCCAGAGAGAGGAACCGGCGATACGAGGGAACACGGCTGGCAAGGAAGCCCAAGAGGCAGCCCCAAAAATGTATTGAGGGGAGGCACACAGGAAGTATGGCGAAGACAGGTAGGAGACATACGCCAAATTCCTGTGCTTACCGGGGAGCGAGAGAGACCGGACAGGCACGGTGTTATGCTGTGGAGCGCATGGTGTCCCCAGTGCGAGTGCATAGCCCGGTGCGGTACATACCAGCTCCTCGGATTGGCCGGGCTAGAGTGGGCATCGAGCCAGGTGCCATGAAGCTGGCTCTATGCATCTGGTCTCCAGTGCGTCTCCTTGGGCTGGCGTACATGGCACCAGCCTTGCGCATGGTGTCCCCGGTTCGCCTGCACAGCCCAGTGCGGGCTATTTCACCTCGCTGCACTGGCAGGGCGACCGGGAGCATTCAACCAGGTAAGGTTGGGCAGGCTCGGTGCTCAAGAGCTCCAGTGCACCTGCACGGTCCGGTCTATCCAGTACCACCTCCACGCATCAGCCCTCCGGTGGCAGCTCCCCGCACTCGGCCCTGAGGTGCATGTCCTCGGCCCAGTACCACCAGTGCCAGCACCACGCACCAGGCCTACAGTGTGCCTCGCCTGTCCAGAGCTGCTAGAGTCTCCCGTCTGTCCAGAGCTGCTAGAGTCTCTTGTCTGTCCAGAGCTGCTAGAGTCTCTTGTCTGTCCAGAGCTGCTAGAGTCTTGTCTGTCCAGAGCTGCTAGAGTCTCCCGTCTGTCCAGAGCTGCTAGAGTCTCCCGTCTGTCCAGAGCTGCTAGAGTCTTCCGTCTGTCCAGAGCTGCTAGAGTCTTCCGTCTGTCCAGAGCTGCTAGAGTCTCCCGTGTGTCCAGAACCGCCAGAGCCTCCAGTCTGCAAGGAGCCGCTAGAGCCTCCAGTCTGCAAGGAGCCGCCAGAGCCGACAGTTTGCAAGGAGCCGCCAGAGCCGCCAGTCAGCCAGGATCTTCCAGAGCCGCCAGTCAGCCAGGATGTTCCAGAGCCGCCAGTCAGCCAGGATCTTCCAGAGCCGCCAGTCAGCCAGGATGCCCCAGAGCCGCCAGTCAGCCAGGATCCCCGAGAGCCGCCAGTCAGCAAATTGTGACCAACATATGTTGTGTGTGTCACATGCTCCTTGACAAAAACAAGATAGCTCCTGACATTCCTACATATTTACAACTCGTTAACTTTCTTCCACACTTTAGGTCCTTTAGTACACATGGATGGGGAATTGGTAAGGAGGTGGGAAGTGGCAAGTTGTTCCCCATACTAGCAAATAAGGTGCACTATAAGCCCCTATTGAGTTGACTGTAAGATGTGTAGTGAAGGCTGACCTAGTGTATGGTATGTGAACATCTGTCCCTACTGGATCGTCTGACTTGTTCAGTGTGCGAGGCATTTAATGGGGAATTTATAGATCTCTCTTCAGTAACTGGTTCTTCACACTGTTCGTGTGAAAAGTGCGTGTTTACTGTGAACACTGAAGCTGTACCCGCTTTAAGTGTTACAGTTTCAGACAGTGGTTGAGTAGGCTACTTCGGCTATTTGATCATAATGTAGGCCTATCAGATTGGCCTACCATCAAAAAATGCATCCCATAACATTTTAACATGGAAATAGCTGTTCTATCATACAGCCAGTAGCAGCCAATGTGTGGTGTTCAGTGTAGGCCTACACTCCATGAGACTATTTTTTTTAAACATGCTGGGCTTGAAATGAACCTGTTTATACACTTGTCTTTCAGACAATGAGG
Source organism: Oncorhynchus mykiss (assembly GCF_057628025.1). Classification (NCBI taxonomy): domain Eukaryota; kingdom Metazoa; phylum Chordata; class Actinopteri; order Salmoniformes; family Salmonidae; genus Oncorhynchus; species Oncorhynchus mykiss. Next base: position 47,754,749 of record NC_143046.1, read on the forward strand.
TGACTGAAAATGTTGTTGTGTTTTTTTGTTGCAAGAACCTACTTTACAAAATAAAATGCATTATTATTCCCATAGCATTATTACAGTGAATCAGACAAATTATGCTACCCTCTGCCTATTGGCGATTTAGCTTCGGCAAGCCTGTTTTAAAATACAACACTGACCCCTTTAAGACAAAGAAAAGCTCTTTACACAAAATGTACATGTTTTCTGCTCTTGTAGGATGCAATCAGTCCCCCATTGTAGACTATAAATTATCAATAACTGAGCCAATAACTCACTAACTAGCAAAGGATATGAACAAATGTGCACACGTGGCTACATACAGCTCTCGCTTTGATCTCCAAACAAGCTCATCTATTCACGACCGATCATGCTATAAACACATTCCATTTCAAAGTGAATGGCACAGATCCATATACAGTTGAAGTCAGAAGTTTATATACACTTAGGTTGGAGTCATTAAAACTCATTTTTCAACCACTCCACAAATGTATTGTTAACAAACTATAGTTTTCGCAAGTCGGTTAGGACATCTACTTTGAGCATGACACAAGTCATTTTTCCAACAATTGTTTACAGACAGATTATTTCACTAATAATTCACTGTATCACAATTCCAGTGGGTCAGAAGTTTACATACACTAAATTGACTGTGCCTTTAAACAGCTTGGGAAATTCCAGAAAATGATGTCATGGCTTTAGAAGCTTCTGATAGGCTAATTGACATCATTGGAGTCAATTGGAGGTGTACCTGTGGATGTATTTCAAGGCCTACCTTCAAACTCAGGGCCACTTTGCTTGACATCATGGGAAAATCAAAAGAAATCAGCCAAGACCTCAGAAAAAAACAAGTACAAAAGTATCTATATCCACAGTAAAACAAGTCCTTTATCGACATAACCTGAAAGGCCGCTCCGCAAGGAAGAAGCCACTGCTCCAAAACCACCATAAAAAAGCCAGACTACGGTTTGCAATTGCACATGGGGACAAAGATCATACTTTTTGGAGAAATGACCACTGGTCTGATGAAACAAAAATAGAACTGTTTGGCCATAATGACCATTGTTATGTTTGGATGAAAAAGGCATGGGGGTGGCAGCATCATGTTGTGTGGGTGCTTTGCTGCAGGAGGGACTGGTGCACTTCACAAAATAAAACTGTAATATCTTACATTTACCCAGAGTTGCAGCTGAACGACGACATTAATGCAGCTGGTGGATTATACACTCTACCAGGTGCTAAGGGTAGGTAACAACATGTCCACCACGCTGATCCTCAACACGGGGGCCCCTCAGGGGTGCGTGCTCAGTCCCCTCCTGTATTCCCTGTTCACTCAAACACCATCATTGTTTGCTGATGACACAACAGTGGTAGGCCTGATCACCGACAACGATGAGACAGCCTATAGGGAGGAGGTCAGAGACCTGGCCGTGTGGTGCAAGGACAACAACCTCTCCCTCAACATGATCAAGACAAAGGAGATGATTGTGGACTACAGGAAAAGGAGGACTGAGCAAGCCCCATTCTCATTGACGGGGCTGTAGTGGAGCAGGTTGAGAGCTTCAAGTTCCTTTGCGTCCACATCACCAACAAACTAACATGGTCCAAGCACACCAAGACAATCATGAACAGGGCACGAAAAAACCTTTTCCCTCTCAGGAGACTGAAAGGATTTAGCATGGGTCCTCAGATCCTCAAAAGGTTTTACAGCTGCACCATCGAGAGCATCCTGACGGGTTGTATGGTATGGCCTGGTATGGCATTTGCTCGGCCTCCGACCGCAAGGCACTACAGACGGTAGTGCATCACTGGGGCCAAGGTTCCTGCTATCCAGGACCTCTGTACCAGGCGGTGTCAGGGGAAGGCCCTAAAAATTGTCAAAGACTCCAGCCACCCTAGTCATAGACTGTTCTCTCTGCTTCCGCACGGCAAGTGGTACCGGAGCGCCAAGTCTATGTTCAAGAGGCTGCTAAACAGCTTCTATCCCCAAGCCATAAGGGCTATCCAGACTATTTGCATTGCCCCCTGCCCCCCCTCCCCCTCTGGAACGCTACAGCTATTCTCTGTTGTTGTCTTTCCATAGTCACTTTAATAACTCTACCTACATGTACATATTACCTCAATTACCTCGACACTGGTGCCCCCGCACATTGACTCTGTACCGGAACCACTGTATATATTATTTACTGCTGCTCTTTAATCATTTGTTATTCTTATCTCTTACTTTTTTTAGGTATTTTCTTAAAACTGCATTTTTGGTTGAGGGCTTGTAGGTACGTAAGCATTTCACTGTATTCGGCACATGTGACAAATACATCTAGATTTGATTCATCCAGACAGGATGCTCTCAATTGTGCACCTGTAAAAGTTAGTGGGGGTTTCCGGTGACAAGACACATTTTTTCAGCCTCCTGAGGTTGAAGAGAGCCGCTGTTGCGCATTCTTCACCACACTGTCTGTGCGCATGGACCATTTCAGTTTGTCGGTGATATGTACACAGAGGAACTTAAAACTTTCCACCTTCTCCACTGCTGTCCCATCGATGTGGATATGGGGGTGCTCCCTTTGCTGTTTCCTGAAGTCCACGACCATCTCTTTTATTTTGCTGATATTAAGTGAGAGGTTATTTTTCGGACACCACAATTTTCATGTGCCTTAATAATAAACTTGTATGCCATCTGTAAATACGAATAAAATGGTTAAATTACGAGCCTTGTTGGTTAAGCCACAAAAAAGTGGCAACCTTCCCACTAGCCATGATTGGCTGAGATAATGATTGGGCTGGACATGCCAAGAGAGGAGTTCCGATTGGTCTGTGTTGGTAATCCTGCCGAACGCGTCTTTAAAAAAATGTATTGTTTGTGGAGCTGCATAAGTGTTGCCCTCCACTTTCTGGAGAGTCAAGTTTTGAAATCAGTGGAATTAGAGTATGATAGCTAAAGAGATGGAGAAAACACCAGTCTCCGGATTACATCTTCAAACTAAGGGCAACCATGATTATGTATACAGGTAAGATAGTCTAGCGTCAGCTAGCTACATTTTCAGATATTACACATTTTCTAATTTTGACAGAAAGTGGTTTCATTTCAAGCTAAAATGTACTGTTAGCTGGCTAGCTAACGTTAGCAGGCTGGCTCCCTAGCTGACATTATTATTTGTTTCCCAGAGTGGTTTGCTGTTCTAGTTAGAGCCTAATGTTAGCTTGCTAACATTGAACATGGTTGGTTAGCTCCCAGCACTGGCATTGTTGGCACTGTTCATTGTTGTTTAACTAGCTAAAGTTAGCTCGCTGGCTCGTTAGCTAACATTACGTGACGTGTGTGATCTTACACTTTGTTTACCTAGCTAGGTACATTGTTTACCTAGCTAGCTAGCTAGCTATATATCTTAAGCTAAAGTGTACTGTTAGCTAGCTAGCTAACGTTGGCTGGCTGGCTCCCTAGCTGATGTTATTATTAGTTTCCCAGAGCCGTTTGCTGTTCTAGTTAGAGCCTAATGTTAGCTTGCTAATATTGAACATGGTTGGTTAGCTCCCAGCACTGTGACATTGTTGGCATTGTTCAATGTAGTTTAACTAGCTAACATTACGTGACGTGTGTACAACACCCGTTGAATATGGCCGGTGTCAGTAAACGTCAGGCTGTTAGGCTGTTTTCATGTTATCCAGAGGTAAACAAATCATCGATCAGAGCGCCAGGTGTGAACTCTGAGAGCGAAATGAGATGGGTGGGGCTAAATCTTAAGAGGGTGTGAACGATGCTGAATGGGTGTAGACAAAGAAAAGCACTTCACTAGATAGCAAAACATTCAAAGGCGATTTTCTCAAAAGCTAATTTACAAGTTGATCAACTTTCAAAGCAGAATTAGTGACATACCATTTCGTAGCTCTGAATCTCCACTTTTATCTATCTAATCTAATAAAAAACACAATTTCAAATGTTGCTACATAAGATCGAATCCAGGTGGAGAGTCACATGTGGCAATGGTCTATTTGCATATAGGCCTACTGCAGCTCTGATTGGTTACGCCACATCAGTCTGTGTAGAGTTGGGCCTAAGTAGTGCCTGCCAATGCAATAGAATCCTATTCCAATGCTTTCTGCCTACAACAAAATCTCTTGCATAGTTTTTCATAGTTCAGTATGTTGCATTGAAATGGTCTAATATCGAGTTGATTTGATCACCATTCCCACAGTAAAGGGAAATGTTGATAGTGTTAACTAAGGGGGAAAACTCTAGAAAGTTAAGTGACGTTCAATCTCATGCTTCTCTGCATGGGCTGATATTTCTTCTGAAAAGCAGTCCCGGGGGAGTTGCACACCGGCACGCAGCTTAGAGGGATCGTTGGGTACTACTGAGTTCTCCATGAACTGGCATCAAGGTAGGTCTCTCATGGTAAGTGCTTTCTTCTCACTGCTCCTTTCTTCTCATAGGTATCATCAACCAGTAATGTGCACCTGAACCTTCTACTTTTTCAGAATCCGTAGTGTCACTGTTCTGAGTAGTGATTTTCTGTTCTTTCCCTTAGCAGGTTCTGTCCTCACTGGCTGTGGAGGTGAGTTACAGGTACGTTATTGACTTCAAGTAGCAGGTTCCGATGTAAAGTCTGTGTTCTGCCTTCACCTGTTTCGGGACATACCTTGTACACAGGATTGTCTCCAACTTGTTCCTTCTCAATGTAAGTTGTCTTCTCCCAGTATGACTGTAGTTTCCCAGGACCTCTTCGCTCACTGACAATCCGCACAAGCACACTGTCTCCTGGGTGAAGGGATACATCTCTCGTCTGTTTATCATAGTACCTCTTCTTTCTCGCGCTGGATTGCTTACTGTTCCCCGATGTGATCTTGTATGCCTCATACATTCTGTTGGCCTACAGGTCCACTGGCAGGGGTGGATGGCTGCCATATAGTAGGTAAAACTGAGAAAATCCAGTGGCTTCGTGTCTGGTGACACTGAATGCATGTATGATTTGGGTGAGATTGTCTTTCCACTCGCATTTCTCCATCTCTTCGAGTCTCCCACTTCTGAAAGCTGTTTTAGAGTCTTGAAGAGCTTGTTTTTGAACTTGTGTTCCTGATCAAACTTATACACTTGGAACTACGCTCACGGTAATCATAATACTTTGCCCCGAACCGCCACCCGTTGGGGGTAAGAAATAATGTATGTACGTGTTTGGATGTCTTCCTTTGTTGTTTATCTTTGTTGGACCCAGGCCTTCGTGGAAAGGGTTCCGTTGGCCTTCTCCCGAGCTCTTAAGTTGAAGGCTCTGATTGTCCACAAGAGGTCACAATGTCCTTCTTCTTAGTTAACCGTGGCTTGAATGCCTTGTACTGTAGTCTGAAGCAGACTAACGGAGTGGTGTTAACTTTCACTCCAAGAAAGAGGGGTCCTCTGAAGACAGCTCATCAGCCATGTTGATGATCCCCAGTGGGGTGATGAGAGCAGCGTAGTAGACAATGATTTGAAGAGAGTAACAGGATGATCCTATTCACTTTCTTAGTTATAGTACTTAGAACAGCTACTCAGCCGTAATATTGATTGTTAGAGAGGCTACATTGTCGTCCTCACCTCGTGTTGATTTTCAGAGTCGTAACCAATGGAGACCTAAGCTGCACCTTGGGTCCTTCTGGTCTGATATGTTAATTCTCAACTCATCCTTTGTACGCTCTGGTAAAATGGGGGTGTTTCCATCATGCTGACACGCTCTCTGAGCTCCCTCGGGCCTGGCTACTTACTGGGTCAACGTATCTTCAAAACTACAATCTCGTTAGAAAACTAAAATCACATTCCTATCTAAACAAAAATATTAACATCATCTTTGTTATTTCCTACACAACGTAAAGGATGAAAACCTGACATACACAGTGTGTATACTGTTCAAGTTACAAATATTTATATATATACACAAATATTTATATACAAATATTTATATTTTTATAAAAATTTGAATCACAAAATCGACATTAGTTTTCCATAAACCATCTCTCATCATTACCCACATTCGGGTCAACTAAGGGCAACTGTGGCATGGCATTTGGAATGCTTGAAATGCTTTCCCAACAGTCTTGAAGGAGTTCTCACATATGCTGAGCACTTACTATGGCGTATCACTGCAGAATGCTGTGGTAGTCATGCTGGTTAAGTGTGCCTTGAATTCTAAATAAATCACTGACAGTGTCACTAAAGCAAAAAAGCACCCCCACACCTCCTCCTCCATGCTTCATGGCTACTTTGACGTATCTCAAATATAAAATATATGTTGATTTGTTTAATACTTTTTTGGTTACTACATGATTCCATATGTGTTATTTCATAGTTTTGATGTCTTCACTATTATTGTACAATGTAGAGAAGAAAAACCTTTGAATGAGTAGGTGTGTCCAAACTTTTGACTGGTACTGTATATACTAGGCAGTGTCAGGCCCAAAAAATTGTCAAAGACTCCAGTCACCTAGGTCATAGACTGTTCTCTCTGCTACCGCAAGTCTAGGTCCAAATGGCTCTTAATAGTTTCTACCCCCAAGCCATAAGACTGCTGAACAATTAATCAAATGGCCACCCGGACTATTTACATTGACCCCCCCCCCTTTGTTTTTACACTGCTGCTACTTACTGTTTATTATCTGCACAAATTATTAACCTGCACAAATTACTAACCTGTACCCCCGCACATTGACTCGGTACCGGTATCCCTTGTAAATAGCCTCGTTATTGTTATTTTATTGTGTTACTTTTCATTAAATGTTTTACTTTAGTTTATTTAGTAAATATTTTCTTAACTATTTTCTTAAAACTGCATTGTTGGTTAAGGGCTTATAAGTAAGCATTTCACGGTAAGGTCTACTACACCTGTTGTATTCGGAGCATGTGACAAATAACATTTGATTTGATTGTTTTTTATGCAGATTTGAGAATATGCGCATTAATATCTGTCGCAAATTGGATGGAAACCTACCTTATGTCTTGGAGTGTGCAGTTATGATTTTGGAATGCTGTACATTTCATTCAAGGTTTACAAAATGCCATCATCTAATTTCCCCATCACTTTCCCTATGCCTATCCACTATTTAAACTTACAGGCCGCAAATCAAGGAAAGACGTTCTGATCTCATTGAAGCTGGGTCGGAATGTTTTCCTGCCTATCATGTAGACTGGTGTTGGGAGGACCACTGGTAGAAGTGTTAAAGCGATGTCACCTTGTGTTTCTGGAGAGAAGAATGTTTAGTGAATAACTTGATTGTTTCAGGTTAAAAATAAATGAGCATCTGAGACACCACCAGCAGGGTCAATTAAAACTATACCTGCACTTCAAAGAGAAGATATTGGGCCTGCTTTTCTCTGGGCTAACAAAGCAAAGTTGTTTGTCCTTGAAGACCGTGATCCAGTTATCAGTGAGTTTCCCCAGGCAGTTTAAATTGAGAAGTCTTGAGTAATCATTAGTAAAGCAGACAACAACTTTGTAAAAAAAACAACATAAAAAATAATATTTTTAAGAAACAACATGCATTGACAAAAACAATAGACAACTTCACATTTACATACGTATCAACAAACATCAATGACATCACACTTGCTCAGATCCACATGTTCCCACCATATCCACATGCAATGCTGTTTCTAATGCCTGTGAGACTCAAAATTGTGTTATGGTGAAACCAGACAAACAACTACTTTTCCATCACTAGTTATGGCTAACACATAACTATTGAAGTCCACCTGATTTATTTGATGTTGTCGTCACAATGAGTCGATAATGAAGGGGTCTGTGCTTTTACTGGTTTACTCTCCTCTGGTTCCTTCTCACTCAAACACCCACAGCCACACACAGCCCCTGAGCGCCACCCCCTTCTATTACAATGGTTGGATTTTCAAATCCAAACAATGAGAGTTCTCAAAAAAACATTTGAGAGAACCATTCAAACCCTGTCGTACAATTTATTAGCAAATATTGCAATAACAAACAGCCTCCTTTCCAGCCCAGTGTGGTCACAGCTCTCCCTGCACTGTGAGTCACGTGGGTCGCTTCAGCCAGGCTAGTTAATCACAGCAAACAGAATCAAATTCAAGTCTGTTTTTGTAAAATATTTAACCCACCATGCCTGGAGTATCCAGTAGACACGAATACTCTCAGACTGTCTTGGCCCCATTCTGTCTGGTACACTGAGCCCTCTGGATCATGGTCTCTTTCATGTACTCCGCAAACGTTGTTCAGCCACTTGGTCATCTGTGCTGCCCTCTCACATTTTACTCTGTTGTGAGCAGAAAGTATTAAATTAATTATAAATTCCTTTTAACAATCAGTTTTCAAAATATACAATCAATCTTTAAACATGTACCTGGCAAGACTCTGCTACTGCGCAAGCTTGTGTGTCTCTTGGTGTGTCCACAGTCCTATCTATTCATGTGTGTGTCCCGAGGACATCCTCTCGTTTATAAAAAGGTGGCTTTTACAGAATACTCACTGCATTTAACTTCAGGCTATAGTCGAGTCCTCCAACAGCAAGAGCGTTTCGTGTTCCATCTCTTCCACTGCAGAACGACAGATTTTTCAACTTGCTGGCCTGGGGATTCGAATCAATGATCTTAACCACTAGGCTTAACCACTAGGGGGGAGATCTTAAGGGATAGTTTCACTCACATTTCCAAATGAAATACTTTGAGGGAAGGGTTGATAAGATAGGTCAAATGGTTGCACAAAGGGGGTGGCAGTAGCTTTGAGATCAGAAAGGTAGGCCGATATTTGAACATCAGAACTGCCTGCAGGGAAATCTGCAGGGAGTGATCTGTCAGCCAGTTTACCAGCTACAATATCTCTGTATACTTCTGCTGTTGTGCCCTTGAGTAAGGCACTTTACCCCTAAGAGTCCATGAGCTCCTCCCAGGCTGTGATGTGTGTGTTGTGTGTCAGGTTGGTCACTGTGACAGAACATCTGTGCAAATTACCAATAAAACAAGTATGGTAAAATGTAGGCCAGACTATCTATGGTAGCTGTGCATGTAATGTATCTAGTCCCAAAAGTGGCTGCATGGTTCTAAGAGTCTACAGTGAAGTTAAGTCTTTCAAGTATCCATTAAGGTTGTACTTTTGGTTATCAATGACAATGTGGAAGGATGTTTTACACAGGGTCAATGAAAATCTGTGTTTTTTTCACCCCCAAAGCTCTGTCCCAACTCTCAAAATGGAATTTCTAAATTTTACTTACCATCAAACTTTGTAATGAAAGAGGCCAGGTTCCACTCATTCAGGGTATCTTTACAAAGCTGTCCATTCACTGTCCTTGACTCTGCATTTAAGAACAGAAATAAAGAAATGTTAGAAACATAGCTAGCTAGCTACACTAACTTGGCTACATTAAATTGAAGTTAAGCTAACGTTAGGTAGCTAACATTAGTTAACAGAAATGGTATCGATCCTCCTCAACTCCACAAGTCCTACTAAAGCCACTGTCAGAAACCATTGAAAAATAGTACAGTAACACTAGCTAACTCAATCACCATGCAAGCATGAGATAAGATTAGGTTGGACAATAGAACAAGTCCAAATTCATCCAAGGCTGAAAAATGGCAAAAGGACATTGGCTAAGCTAGCGCGAGCCCATAGCAAATTAATGGAAACAAACGTTCGCAGAGCCTTTTCTGACTGGAGTGATGCTTAGAATTCCATTTCCAGTGTTTATATACAGTTGAAGTCAGACGTTTACATACACTTTACCCAAATACATTAAAACCCAGTTTTTCACAATTTATTACATTTAATCAGAGTAAAAATTCCCTGTCTTAGGTCTGTTAGGATCACCACTTTATTTTAAGAATATGAAATGTCAGAATTATATTAGAGAGAATGATTTATTTCAGCTTTTATTTCTTTCCTCACATTCCCAGTGGGTCATAAGTTTATATACACTCAATTAGTATTATGCAGCATTGCCTTTAAATTGTTTAACTTGGGTCAAACGTTTTGGGTAGCCTTCCACAAGCTTCCCACAATAAATTGCACACATTTTTTCAGTTCTGCCCACAAAATATATATGGGATTGAGGTCAGGGCTTTGTGATGGCCACTCCTTGGTCAGGTCAGGGCTTTGTGATGGACATCCCTTGTCTTTGTTGTCCTTAAGCCATTTTGCCACAACTTTAGAAGTATGCTTGGGGTCATTGTCCATTTGGAAGACTGATGTCTTGAGATGTTTCTTCAATATATCCACATAATTACCCTACCTGATGATGCCATCTATTTTGTGAAGTGCACCAGTCCCTCCTTCAGCAAAGCACCCCCACAACATGACAAATGGAAAATGAAAAGTGGATTTGCGATGGCGTTCCGAATGCGGCGATCGACATCACCGACCTTGTAGCCGGTGACTATCCACTTTTCATTTTCGATCCACTTTTCATTTTCCATTTGTTTTGTCTTTGTTTTACACACCTGGTTTCAATTCCCCAATTACATGTTCATTATTTAACCCTCTGTTTTCCCCACGGTTTTTGTGCGTGATTGTTTTATGTATGTTCGGTCTGTTATTGTGGGCTCGGTATTTCGACATGTTATTGGAATATTTGAGTAAAGTTACTTGTTACTCATCTGCTGTCCTGCGCCCGACTCCTGTGCACCAGCTACACCTAGACCACTACAGAATCACGCACCCAAAAATTGGAGTCAGCAGGAGCAGACAACCCCTATTTGGCGATCAAGGAGCACGTCCAGCAGCATGCGACTATGTTGCAACGTCTCGGCACCGCCATGGATCGCGTGCTGCAGACGATGGACCGTTGGGAGGCAGGAGGAGTTCTTCCAGCACCTCCACCCCTACCCCAATGACCTCCACCCACCGAGCTGAGGCAATGACGCTTTTGGTCACCTGAGGGCTCTGTTTACCTCGGCTCACGTGCTGGCTCACCCAGATCCCTCTTTAGCGTTCATAGTGGAGGTGGACACGTCCGAGGCTGGGATAGGAGCTGTGTTCTCTCAGCGCTCTGGTACACACTACAACAGACACCACTGTTCACCCCTCCTTCACCCGGTCCCAGTGGGATTCGGCTCGCGCTCCAGAGGGAGTATGTTGGGACGGCTGCTGGATGCAAGTTGTACCTACTCCAGCTGGAACTCTACCTGGCGACCGTCCACCCTGCTCCTTCGGGACGTGAACGCGTGTCCGCCCTCGTCTCCTGTCTCTCAGGGAAAGCCCTGGAGTGGGCCAACGCCGTATGGGAGGAAGGAGAAGCTGTGATGGACCATTACGTGGAGTTCACCCGCAGCTTTCAGGCAGTTTTCGACTGTTTTCGACAGTTTGACAGTTTTTTGGGAAGTCCAGACCAGGTCTCCACCGTGCGCATCCCCTCTGAATATGCCGATTTGGCTCAGGCCTTCTGTAAGAAGACAGCGGCTATGGAAACATATGTATCCGAATCCCTGGGGAAAGTGTACACCCTCCACTTCACCTGCCTCCTCGAAGTTTTATTTTTGTGAAGAAGAAGGATGGAGGTCTGCGCCTGTGCAGTGACTATCGAGGTATCAACCAAATCATTGTGAACTACAGCTAACCGCTGTCTCTCATAGCCAGTACGATAGAGTCAATGCACGGGGCGCGCTTCCTCACAAAATTGGATCTTAGGAGCGCTTACAACCTGGTGCTTATCCAGGAGGGGGACGAGTAGAAGATGGAATTTAGTACCACCTCAGGGCACTATGAGTACCTCGTCATGCCATACGGGTTGATGAATGCTCCATCAGTCTTCCAGGCCTTTGTAGACAAGATTTTCCGGGACCTGCACGGGCAGGGTGTAGTGGTGTATATCGATGACATTCTGATATACTTCGCTACATGCGCCGAGCATGTGTCCCTTGTGCGCAGGGTGCTTGGTCGACTGTTGGAGCATGACCTGTACATCAAGGCTGAGAAATGTTTGTTCTTCCAACAGTCCGTCTCCTTCCTGGGGTACCGCATTTCCACTTCAGGGGTGGAGATGGAGAGTGACCGCATTTCAGCCATGTGTAATTGGCCGACTCCCACCACGGTAAAGGAAGTGCAGCGGTTTCTAGGCTTTGCCAACTACTACCGGAGGTTTATCCGGGGCATTGGTCAGGTAGCGGCTCCCATTACCTCACTGCTGAAGGGGGGACCGGTGCGACTGCATTGGTCAGCTGAGGCAATGACGCTTTTGGTCACCTGAGGGCTCTGTTTACCTCGGCTCACGTGCTGGCTCACCCAGATCCCTCTTTAGCGTTCATAGTGGAGGTGGACACGTCCGAGGCTGGGATAGGAGCTGTGTTCTCTCAGCGCTCTGGTACACCGAGCGAAACTATGATGTGGGGGACTGGGAGCTGTTGGCTGTTGTCAAGGCTCTGAAGTCGTGGCGACATTGGCTTGAGGGGGCTAAACACCCTTTTCTAATCTGGACTGACCACCGTAATCTGGAGTACATCTGGGCGGCGAGGAGACTGAACCCTCGCCAGGCAAGGTGGGCCATGTTCTTTACCCGTTTTGTTTTCACACTGTCCTACAGACCAGGTTCCCAGAACGCTAAGGCAGACACACTGTCCCAGAAGTATAACAAAGAGGAGAAGTCCATAGATCACACTCCCATACTTTCGGCCTCTTGCCTGGTGGCCCCGGTGGTGTGGGAGCTGGACGTGGACATCGAGCGGGCGTTACGTACAGAGCCCACTACCCTCCAGTGTCCAGCTGGGCGTCTGTACGTTCTGTCTGCTGTCCGCGACCGTTTGATATTTTGGGCCCACAAGTCACCCTCCTCTAGTCATCCTGGCATCGGTCGGACAGTGCGGTGTCTTAATGGGAAGTACCCTCGCGGGACCCAGGGACCCTCGCCGCAAGCCCCGGACTGGGGACCCTCGCCCCAGGCCCCGGACTGGGGACCCTCGCCGCAGGCTCCGGACTGGGGACCGTCGCCGAAGTCTCCGGACTGACTCGTGGAGCAGGCACAGGATGAACCGGGCTGTGGGGGAGCACTGGAGATCTGGTGCTTCTCCTTGGCACCACTTTTCCAGGCTGAATGGCCACTTTAGCCTGGCATCTCCAGAGCGCAGGCACAGGTCGATCCAGGCTGTGGGGGAGCACTGGAGATCTGGTGCTTAACACTTGCACCGCTCCTAGTGACTGAATGCCCACTTTAGCCCGGCATGTGCGGAGCACAGGCACAGGACACAATGAACTGTCACAGCGCACCGGAGACACAGTGCGCAGAGCCGGCGCAGGATACCATGAGCGCTGAGCTGGCACAATCTGCCCTGGCTGGATGCCCACTCTAGTGTGGCACTTGCGGAGAGCTGGCTCCGACCCACCGTGCTGTGCATGCGCACTGGATACACCGTGCGCTTTACCGCATAACACGGGGCCTGACCAGTACCACACTCCTTGCCATGAGCACAGGGAGTTAGCTCTGCCAACTTCCCTGTGTTCCCCCCCCAAAAAAAAGTTTTGAGTGGCTTTTCGGGCTTCCATCGATGATTTGCCTCACATATCGTCGCCGCTCCTCCTTCGCTGCCTTAATCTCCTCCTTTGGACGGCGATATTCTTCAGCCTGCCTCCAGGGTTCTTTACAGTCCAGGATCTCCTCCCATGTCCATGAGTCCCTTTCTCCACACTGCTTGATCCTTTGGTGGTGAGTAGTTCTGTCACGATCGTCGTATGGAATGGACCAAGGTGCAGCGTTGTGAGCGTACTTTTTTCTTTATTTGCAAATGTCGCCAACATAACAATAATACAACAAAAAGTAACGTGAAGCTCCGTAAGGCTATACATGCACAAACGAAGACAACTACCCACATCTACCAAAAGGAAAAAAGTCTGCCTAAGTATGATTCCCAATCAAAGACAACGCCAGACAGCTGTCCCTGATTGAGAACCATACCCGGCCAAAACATAGAAACAAACAACATAGAATGCCCACCCCAAATCACACCCTGACCTAACCAAAATTGAGAAATAAAACGGCTCTCTAAGGTCAGGGCGTGACACATGGTTTTTGTGCGTGATTGTTTTATGTATGTTCGGTCCGTTATTGTGGGCTCGGTATTAAGACATGTTATTGGAATATTTGAGTAAAGTTACTTGTGTTACTCATCTCTGCTGTCCTGCGCCTGACTCCTCTGCACCAGCTACACCCATACCACTACAATCTCCAATGTATCGTCCATGTAAAAACCTGTCTGATTAGGATGAATAATATGGAACAAAACCTTTTTAATTCTATGCACTAAGCATTTAGCTAGAATTTTTGCATCACAATACTGAAGTGTAAGAGGCCTCCAATTTTTTAAATGGACTGGATCTTTATATAAATACCACTTGGATCCTGTTTCAGTAATAATGAAATCTGACCTTCTTGTTGAGTGTCCGATAATCAACCATTCAAATAGGAATGGTGAAAACATGTTAATAATGGTACACTGAGTATCTCAAAACAAGTTCGGTATACCTCCATTGGTATGTCATCAAGCCCTGGAGTTTTCCCAGACTTATAGGCTTTAATTGTATCAAGATGTTCCTCCTCTGTAATTTGGCCTTCACATGAGTCGTTCTGTACACATGTTAATTTTACATTATTAATAGGAAAAAAATCCATACAGCTTCAGTTAGTGGAGATGGATGAGACTGAAACGAAAACATATGTTTTAAGTACTTTACTTCCTCTTTCAAAATATTGTTCAGTAAATCACGAGTAACTCCATCATTTGTAACAAATTTCAGTAAAACAATTTTGGTAGCATTTCTATGTTGAAGATTGAAAAATAATTTGCTTACATGCAGTTACTTACCTTAACGTATAAATTGAAGACGATACAATCATTCATCAGTCAAAAAGAGTGTTATGTGTAAGTGCATCACACAAATATTTCCAGGGTGTTGATGGATCCTCCTCCCAATGCATCCTCTTCCAACACCACTGGTGGAGGAAGGGTATCCATCTGCAAAAGTTACGTTTTGCTTTGATGCTAACATGCTAACATGCTACTGAACCGTGATGCCAGCATATTGACAAGCATACAGTGCCTTGCGAAAGTATTCGGCCCCTTTGAACTTTGCGACCTTTTTCCACATTTCAGGCTTCAAACATAAAGATATAAAACTGTATTTTTTGTGAAGAATCAACAACAAGTGGGACACAATCATGAAGTGGAACGACATTTATTGGATATTTCAAACTTTTTTAACAAATCAAAAACTGAAAAATTGGGCGTGCAAAATTATTCAGCCCCCTTAAGTTAATTATTTGTAGCGCCACCTTTTGCTGCGATTACAGCTGTAAGTCGCTTGGGGTATGTCTCTATCAGTTTTTCACATTGAGAGACTGACATTTTTTCCCATTCCTCCTTGCAAAACAGCTCGAGCTCAGTGAGGTTGGATGGAGAGCATTTGTGAACAGCAGTTTTCAGTTCTTTCCACAGATTCTCGATTGGATTCAGGTCTGGACATTGACTTGGCCATTCTAACACCTGGATATGTTTATTTTTGAACCATTCCATTGTAGATTTTGCTTTATGTTTTGGATCATTGTCTTGTTGGAAGACAAATCTCCGTCCCAGTCTCAGGTCTTTTGCAGACTCCATCAGGTTTTCTTCCAGAATGGTCCTGTATTTGGCTCCATCCATCTTCCCATCAATTTTAACCATCTTCCCTGTCCCTGCTGAAGAAAAGCAGGCCCAAACCATGATGCTGCCACCACCATGTTTGACAGTGGGGATGGTGTGTTCAGCTGTGTTGCTTTTACGCCAAACATAACGTTTTGCATTGTTGCCAAAAAGTTCAATTTTGGTTTCATCTGATCAGAGCACCTTCTTCCACATGTTTGGTGTGTCTCCCAGGTGGCTTGTGGCAAACTTTAAACGACACTTTTTATTGATATCTTTAAGAAATGGCTTTCTTCTTGCCACTCTTCCATAAAGGCCAGATTTGTGCAATATACGACTGATTGTTGTCCTATGGACAGAGTCTCCCACCTCAGCTGTAGATCTCTGCAGGTCATCCAGAGTGATCATGGGCCTCTTGGCTGCATCTCTGATCAGTCTTCTCCTTGTATGAGCTGAAAGTTTAGAGGGACGGCCAGGTCTTGGTAGATTTGCAGTGGTCTGATACTCCTTCCATTTCAATATTATCGCTTGCACAGTGCTCCTTGGGATGTTTAAAGCTTGGGAAATCTTTTTGTATCCAAATCCGGCTTTAAACTTCTTCCCAACAGTATCTCGGACCTGCCTGGTGTGTTCCTTGTTCTTCATGATGCTCTCTGCGCTTTTAACGGACCTCTGAGACTATCACAGTGCAGGTGCATTTATACGGAGACTTGATTACACACAGGTGGATTGTATTTATCATCATTAGTCATTTAGGTCAACATTGGATCATTCAGAGATCCTCACTGAACTTCTGGAGAGAGTTTGCTGCACTGAAAGTAAAGGGGCTGAATAATTTTGCACGCCCAATTTTTCAGTTTTTGATTTGTTAAAAAAGTTTGAAATATCCAATAAATGTCGTTCCACTTCATGATTGTGTCCCACTTGTTGTTGATTCTTCACAAAAAATACAGTTTTATATCTTTATGTTTGAAGCCTGAAATGTGGCAAAAGGTCGCAAAGTTCAAGGGGGCAGAATACTTTCGCAAGGCACTGTATTGGTATTATAATACAGCAACGTATTCACCTAAAAATATAAGTGTTAAGACAAATCATTAGTTAGCTAGCTGTCACATGAATTGTGAAAAAATATGATAGCTAACATTAGCTAGCTATGTGCTCGCCAGTCAGTCAGATTGAAACTAGAATCAACAAAATGTGTTTCACTCTATCCCATAAAACATGACATTGCTAATGAGGCATAATTTAGCTAATACAATTGTAAAGTTTATTAGGAAGTTAACAACTTTGGTAGGTACAATTGCTAGCTAGATAGCTAGGTTTCCATTTTCCAGCAGATGTTTCTAATCTTCTTGATTGGTTACTGGTCTTGGAATTTGTCGTTCACCAGAAATGGCAAACTGTTTGCCACTAGTGTTCAATACATGTTGCTGCCATAGGTTTGCCACAGATTCAAATAGAATCTTGAGAGAATTCTCTGCCAGAAAAAAACTTCTGGCGAACTGTTTGCCACTAGTGGCAATAAATATTATTGTTGCCAAAGGTTTACCGCAGATTCACCAATAGTGGCAAACATTTGCAAACTTCTCGCAACATTTTGTGGCACACTATTTAGTTTGCAGCAAATTTGCCACAAACTTGCATGAAGTCTGCAGCAACAAATTCATTTTTGTAAGGGCCCATTGGAGGTATATGAAAAAATAAAATAAAAACAAATACATAAATATAATAGCTTAGAAAAAATATATCTCTTTCTCAAAACACCAAATTGTGACCAACATATTTGTGTATGTCACACAAACAATTTCTCTGGTGGACCTTGTTTTTTAAATTTGTCAATAAAATGCATGAAGACAACTGTTTATGTCAAATTGCTTTGTATTCTTCTTGTAGCACTGGTTGTCCTGAAAAGAAAATGGTAAAACACTTCATTGTGAGGCTTAATATAAGGGCTAGACATGCAGAGAAATTCAAGTCAGATAAATGAAAAGCCGCTTTTTGCTGTGGTCTCAGGACTGATAGAGTTAATTAGGTGTGCTTTGCCAGATAAGATAGTGATGTTTTTATACCTGATCTTTCATGTTCTTATGTGAGATTTCTGATAAATAATGTGATGTTTGCTTTCAAGTGTGTTTCAGGTGCCTTTGAACATTTTTCTTCATCCAGTACCAGTTGTTTTCTCTATCTCAGTGCATAGTTCTACCAAAACGGCTCAAGGTTTGAGAAATGTATTAGCACTCCCCTTGTGATGGCTCATAATATGTTCTACAAAATAAATGAATACACATACGTTTAACTGTGTTACAAGAATTCTTCATGTTGAAAAGATTTAAGCATATGAGTAATCAAGTAACATGCACTTCTAACATACTCATAATTTCATTTAGAGAAAGTGTCCCATCTCTCACTTGCTTTGTTGCTTGTGAAGGAATGCAATCAATGTAGGCACAAAAATACTGAAACAAATGCTGTGTTGGCACAAGCCAAGATACTGTACTTCCACAATCAAAAATCATCCCAACAAACTTTTTTTTTGATTACAATTTTTTTTTAATTTTTTTTTAACAATGACCAAGTAACTGGAGAAATATTCTCAAAACATGATTAAAAGGTACTGAGGCCATATCTACTGTATGAGACTAAGCTTAGCTGGGGGGCTATGTCACTTATTTACTACCATGGGAAACAACAAACCATGAAATCCAAATGATTTGGACGAGGCTCAATATTGTTTTAGCTCACGAAATGACCACAACTTCTGAGAGGTCCTTGCATATCTGCTCTCCTCGCACGCACAACCCCTCACATCCAAACATTCTCCCTTTTACTCCAACAGTTTGAGATCATGCCAGAGAAAACATGGGAAAGATAGATGGTTTGACTGGCTTTTATCAAGATTGAGGAATAGCTTTTCATGAGACAGCTGCAAATGGTAAAACCACAACAAGTTTCAACCACTTCGGGGCCGGTATTCATAAAGCGTCTCAGAGTAGGAGTGAAGATCCAGGATCAGTTTGGACTTTGAGATCATAATGAACAATATTACATGGACACGGGAGGCCTGATCCTAGATTGGCACTCCTACTCTGAGACTTGATACTCATGTGAACAGAGGGATGAATTAAATACCATATGCGGATGGCTTTTGGAGAAAAAGATGTTTGACAAGATACAATGCTATTTCATAGTAAACAAATTAACAACAGACTTTCAGCTCGCTTATAGGGAAGGACACTCAACATGTATGGCACTGACACAAATGACTGGTGATTGGCTGAAATAAATTGATAATAAGATTGTGGGAGCTGTTTAGTGCAACTTTTGATATTATCAATTATAATCTGCTGCTAAAAAATATACGTGTTATGGCTTTACATCCTCTGCCATATCATGGACTGAGACATACCTATCTAAAAGCTCAGACACACTGGTAGGATTGACTAATGTTTTCCTGACAACAGTACTTAAGCCTCGATCACACCTACAGCATCATTGCGCAAAATGGTACGCAGCATCATCTGGATATGTGTGCAACAAAAGTTTAACATTCACCTTCCGATACCATTTCTGTCAAGCCATCTGCACATCCAGTTTGATGCATACTTTCGATAAATCCAGCGTATGCACCACACAGAACGCACTGAAACTGCCTCTGCAACGCAATGCTGCAAGGCAGACACAGGGTTCCAATGGAAATGTACTTCTGGTGTATCAAAATGCAATGACGCTGTCGGTGTGATCGAGGCGTTAGCACCTATGTAAATCTCTTTTGTGTTCACACAGCAAAGTCCTTGGAAGTCATCAGCCACTCAACCTTGTTAAAATACTCCAAACCAGAGTGTGCAGTAGCTTTGTTTGACAGTGCATATCCATGCGTATTGCTTATGGTCTAAATTCCAAGCTATCTGAGCTAATGTTGTTGTTTTGTAGAATACTAGCCAGATGGCCACAGCTAGATAACTACCTAGCAAGAGGACGAATAAACAATTGATTTTACTCTCCATAATCCCTTACGGCCAGTGCCAGCCCATAGCCAAATGTTTAGCTAGTTAATGTTAAAATATTTGTTAGCTAGCACAACATGGTTCGCTAGCTAGCTAAGGACACTGTACTAACTCTGCAGCTCACACAGGCAGCTATTTCATGGAAACTAGCTATTCCATTGTGATTTAATTATAATATCAATACTAGGAAGTATTTAGTGTTGTGTGCATTGTGAACTAGCATCCCATAGCCTACATTGCATTCAAAGTGTGACTGGCTAATCTGTGGATGTACAGAGAAAATATCTTATTTTTCTTATTTTTTTGGCTCCCCCACGTGGGGGTTCATGCTCTCTGATTGGCTGAAAGTCAAGTTGTTGGCCGCTTGACTGGCATTGCGATTCTACAAGTAGAAATGGTAGGTTTGTTGCTACCGATTCAGCATGCAGCAGGTATCGCTTTTGTTCTAGCAAGAGAAGGAACCCCCCCCCCCCCCCCCACTGTGATAAGTATCTATTGGCAGTCTATCGGCAGTGAGATTCTCGATCTGCTTCATGCCTAATAGAAGACTGAGGGTTTATTTAATGGAAGACTATCTACTGTAAACCAGGAAGTGTGTGATAATGGTATACCTCAAGGCAGCTGTCTTGGTTCTTTACTGTTTTGGGCTCCCGAGTGGCGCAGCATTCTAAGGCACTGCATCTCAGTGTTAGAGGCGTCACTACAAACCCTGGTTAAATTCCAGGCTGTATCACAACCGGCCGTGATTGGGAGTCCCATAGGGCGGCGCACAATTGGCCCAGCGTCGTCCGGGTTAGGGTTTGGCCGGGATAGGCCATCATTGTAAATAAGAATTTGTTCTTTACTGACTTGCCTAGTTAAATAAAAATATATAAATAAAATGGTATATTTTTACTAATGACCTACCACTAGCGTTAAGTAAAGACTCTGTGTCTCTGTACGCTGATGACTTAACATTATACACGTCAGCTACCACAAAGAGCTGCAGTCAGTTTTAGTATGAGTGGCTAGTAATAAGCTCGTCCTAAATATATTTAAAAAACTAAAAGCAATTTATCTGGGACAAATCACTCGCTAAACCCTTAACTGCAACTAAATCTTATAATGACTGGGGCTTTTGAGCAAATTGAGGAAACTAAACTTCTGGGTGTAACCCTAGATTGTAAACTGACATGGTCAAAACATATTGATGCAATGGTTGCTAAGATGGGGAGAGATCTGTCTATGGTAAAGCACTGCTCTGCATTCTTGACATCACAATCAACCAAACAAGTCCTACATGCCCTAGTTTTATCAAGCCTGGACTACTGCCTACCTGGACTTACTGCCCAGTTATATGGTCAAGTGCTGCTAGGCAAATTACAGTTGGCCCAGAACAGAGCAGCAAGGCTGGCCCTTAAATGTAAATGGAGGGCTAATATCTCTCAAAGTAGAGGAGAGATTGACTGCATCACTACTTGTCTTTGTGAGAGACATGTTGAAAACACCACATGTTCTGTTCAAACAGCTAACACACTGCTCAGACACCCATAAATACCCCACAAGACATGCCACCAGCGGTCTCTTTACAGTCCCAAGTCCAGAACAGAGGCTGGGAAATGTATAGTACTACATAGAGCCAAGACTACATGGAACTCTCTTTCACATATGGTAACTCAAACTAGCAGTAAAATCAGATTAAAATAAAACAGATAAAACAACACCCACACATTGTAATATTCTAATATTGTATTGTTGTTATATTGTACATTTAAATGTGTAATGGTGGAGCAGTGTACATGTTACAGTGCTCAATGTCTTGTGTGATGTATTGTTTTATTTATGATGTCGACTATTGTTTTGTTGTGTTGTTTTGTTCCTGTTTGGACCCCAGGAAGAGTAATGGCTGCCTTGGCAGCAGCTAATGGGGATCCTAATTCAATTCTAAATATGGCAGCTGTTTTCAGTTAGTTAGATCTGAGTAATACTAACCGAAGCTATAACAACATACCACCAACATAAAAGCTGATGGCGATTTACGGAAAGAGAGAACCTCAGGCTTCAATTGGATTCAGATGAGGCAGAGAAAAGAGTGTTTGGATTCATGGTTCCCACAGCGCCGCAAGGCAGCCTAAACAGAGAGCTCTGTAAATCTTGTACATGTATTTTATGTTTTTCTGTGTTTTTTGATCGCTTTTTAATCAGCTTTTTAGTTTCTGATAAGTCATTGAGTTGTGGATGGGATATATCTGGTTATTTTTACCCACAGACTTGCAGGACTGATGGAGGGTTGACGTGTCTAGTTTGGCTAGCTAGCTAATCAAATCAAATTTTATTTGTCACATACACACGGTTAGCAGATGTTAATGCGAAATTTGTGCTTCTAGTTCCGACAATGCAGTAATAACCAGCGAGTAATCTAACCTAACAATCTAACCTAACAATGATCTTTATTGCCTTCCTGTGACATCGGGTGGTGTATGTGTCACGCCCTGGTATTGGTATTTTGAGTTTTCTTTATTATTTTGGTCAGTGTTTGTTTGCAGCAGATAAGGCTGTTTAGGGTTTCGCGTTACGTTTATTGTTTTTGTATTGTTCGTGTTTATCTTTGATTAAAGATGTATCGAAATAACCATGCTGCATTTTGGTCCTCCTCTCCTTCGACGGAAGAAAACCGTAACAGTAGGTGTCCTGGAGGGCAGGTAGTTTGCCCCCGGTGATGTGTTGTGCAGACCTCACTGCCCTTTGGAGAGCCTTACGGTTGTGGGCAGAGCAGTTGCCGTACCAGGCGGTGATACAGCCCGACAGGATGCTCTCGATTGGGCATCTGTAAAAGTTTGAGTGCTTTTGGTGACAAGCCAAATTTCTTCAGCCTCCTGAGGTTGAAGAGGCGCTGCTGCGCCTTCTTCACCACGCTGTCTGTGTGGGTGGACCAATTCAGTTTGTCCATGATGTGTATGCCGAGGAACTTAACTTTCTACCCTCTCCACTGCTGTCCCGTCGATGTGGATAGGGGGGTGCTCCTTCTGCTGTTGCCTGAAGTCCACGATCATCTCCTTTGTTTTGTTGAGTGTGAGGTTATTTTCCTGACACCATGCTCCGAGGGCCCTCACCTCCTCCCTGTAGGCCGTCTCGTCATCGTTGGTAATCAAGCCTACCACTGTAGTGTCGTCTGCAAACTTGATGATTGAGTTGGAGGCGTGCATGGCCACACAGTCGTGGGTGAACAGGAGAGGGCTCAGAACTTGTGGGGCCCCAGTGTTGAGGATCAGCGGGGTGGAGATGTTGTTATCTACCCTCACCACCTGGGGTAGGCCCATCAGGAAGTCCAGTACCCAGTTGCACAGGGCGGGGTCGAGACCCAGGGTCTCGAGCTTGATGATGAGTTTGGAGGGTGCTATGGAGTTAAATGCTGAGCTGTAGTCGATGAACAGCATTCTCACATAAGTATTCCTCTTGTCCGGATGGGTTAGGGCAGTGTGCAGTGTGGTTGCGATTGCGTCGTCTGTGGACCTATTGGGGTGGTAAGCAAATTGGAGTCGGTCTATGGTGTCAGGTAGGGTGGAGGTGATATGGTCCTTGACTAGTCTGTCAAAGCACCTCATGATGATGGAAGTGAGTGCTACGGGGCGGTAGCCATTTAGCTCAGTTACCTTAGCTTTCTTGGGAACAGGAACAATGGTAGTCCTCTTGAAGCATGTGGGAACAGCAGACTGGGATAAGGATTGATTGAATATATCCATAAACACACCAGCCAGCTGGTCTGCGCATGCTCTGAGGACGTGGCTGGGGATGCCGTCTGGGCCTGCAGCCTTGCGAGGGTTAAAACGTTTAAATGTTTTACTCACATCGGCTGCAGTGAAGGAGATTCCGCAGGTTTTGGTAGTGGTCGTGTCAGTGGCACTGTATTGCCTTCAATGCGAGAAAATAAGTTGTTTAGTCTGTCTGGGAGCAAGACATCCTGGTCCGCGACTGAGCTGGTTTTCTTTTTGTAATCCGTGATTGACTGTAGACCTTGCCACATACCTCTTGTGTCTGAGCCGTTAAATTGCGACTCTACTTTGAATCTATACTGACGCTTAGCTTGTTTGATTGCCTTGCGGAGGGAATAGCTACACTGTTTGTATTCGGTCATGTTTCTGGTCACCTTGCCCTTGTTTAAAACCTGTTAAGGATATGGCAGACATACGCCCCCTTTGGAGAGATTGGGTACCCCTAGTAAACTGGAAAAAAATCTGTCAAAAATTGCTAATATATGCAAATACAAATTATTATTGGATAGAAAACACTCTAAAGATTCTAAAACCGTTGGAATTATGTCTGTAAGTATAGCAGAACTCACAGGGCAGGCATTCTTCCAAACTAGTTTTTGTGGCCATGAAAGTTGGAGCAACTTTGACGTCATGACCCCACCCTTCCCAACCAGTTATGATTCACTTTCTATCTCTTCCGCTAGATGTCCTCTTTCAGTAGAGCTTTGAATCGTTCAAATCGCGCGAGAATTGACCCAATGGGAGTGAAATTAGTGCGTGCCACGAGAGAATAGGCTGTGCGTATGGGCGCGAATTGGTCCCAGCCATTCCTTTGTTCCAGCACTCAGGAGAAGGGTAGACGATGGCCGATTGAATTGAAGTTTATTTTGCGTGTCTAAAACATAATAAAGCTTGCTTCTGCACTTAGTTTGACCTGTTTAGTCGACATATAATATGTAATTTTGAAGTTTTGATGCGCAACTTTTCCGGACCAGAGGACGTTTTGGGTGCATTTCAGCTGATGTTATTAGCAGTAGCTAATACAAAGACGCAAGACTTGAAACCAAACGGTGTATTGGATAAGTATGAAGCCTTCCAGAACATTCTGAACGAAGACCATCGAAGGTAAGGGAATATTTATGCTTAAATCTGTGTTTCTGTTGACTCAAACATTACGTAGAAATGTAGCTTGGAACTGAGCGCTGTCTCAGCATATGGAATAGTGTGCGATTTCTGTAACGTTAAAAATAAATCTAACACAGCGGTTGCATAAAGAAGCAGTGTATCTTTCTAACTATATGTAGAACATGTATATTTAGTCAAAGTTTATGATGTCTATTTACGTTATCTTGCCGCGCTACATAGATTTCCTGCAGGCATTTTTGAGTAATTTCTGAACGTGAACTCACTGTAAATGGACATTTATGGATATAAATGGCATATTATTGAAAAAAATATATATGTACTGTGTAACATGTCATATTACTGTCATCTGATGAAGATTTTCAAAAGGTTAGTGAGCGATTTATTTTTTAATCCTGCGTTTGTTGATTGCATGTTTTGGCTATTCAAATGAGCTGTGTCTGGTGGTGGTTTTACATATATATGTGCTATGTTTTCGCCGTAAAACATTTTAGAAATCTGACTTGCTGGCTAGATGAACAAGGTGTTTATCTTTCATTTGAGCTATTGGACTTGTTAATGTGTGGAGGTTAAATATTTTTAAGAATATTTTTGCGTTCCATGCGCCACCGTTTCAGCTGAACGTGGGAGGGTTGATCCCCAATTGGGAACCAGTATCGTAGACAGGTTAAAGCAGTGGTTCGCGCTTTCAGTTTCGCGCGAATGCTGCCATCAATCCACGGTTTCTGGTGTGTCTGCTTGGGGGGAAATGTATGCGGCTGTGATTATAATCGAAGAGAATTCTCTTGGTAGATAATGCGGTCTACATTTGATTGTGAGGAATTTAAGTCAGGTGAACAGAAGGACTTGAGTTCCTGTGTGTTGTTATGATCACACCACGTCTCGTTAATCATAAGGCATAACCCCCGCCCCTCTTCTTACCAGAAAGGTGCTTGTTTCTGTCAGTGCGATGCGTGAAGAAACCAGCTGGCTGTACCGGCTCCGATAGCGTGTCTCGAGTGAGCCTTGTTTCCGTGAAGCAAAGAACGTTAGTCTCTTATGTCTCTCTGGAATGCAACCCTTGCTCGGATTTCATCAATCTTGTTGTCAAGAAACTGGACATTGGCGAGTAGTATGCTCGGGAGCTGTGCGCGATGTGCCAGTCTCCGGAGCCTGACCAGAAGACCGCTTCGTCTGCCCCTTTTACGGTGACGTTGTTTTGGTTCGCAGGCTGGGATCCAATCCATTGTCCTGGGTGGTGGGCAAAACAGAGGATCCGCTACGGGAAAGTCGTATTCCTGGTCGTAATGATGGTGAGTTGACGTTGCTCTTATATCCAGTAGTTCCTCCCGACTGTATGTAATAAAACCTATGATTACCTGGGGTGCCAATGTAAGAAATAACACGGAAAAAAACAAAATGCTGCATAGTTTCCTAGGAACGCAAAGCGAAGGGGCCATCCCTGTGGCACTCTCTGCGGCCATCTCTGTTGGCGCTAGACTGCTTCTTGATCAATGAGACCTGACTGCATTTTTTAAATGGCAGAGAGCTCATTGTGAGGATGTCTACTGCTCTGGACTGTGTGGTGGGCTTTTTTGCACTGAAACAGCAGCAGAAGCATCACCCAAGTGGGTGCTACATGTTTGTTGTAAGGGAGTACAAAGTCCAGGCTAGAGAGAGGATGAGCTGATGACAACATCAGGACCAGCAAGCCAACTCCATCACCATCACCATCACCTGGCATCACAGGCTACAGAGAAGCCCAGAATAACATCAGAGCCGGTTAGCCAACTGCATCAACATCGTCTGGTATTCCCCGGCCATCTTTTTTTCCCCCAACTTTTTCACTCCGGACGCTTTATCTTCTTGATGCACCCATCCCGTTACTGGGATCATTTTCTTCAACATCCGCTGAATTGCAGAGCGCCAAAGTCAAATTAAATTACTGAAAATATTTCATTGTCATGAAATCACAAGTGGAATATATAGAAAAACACAGCTTAGATTGTTGTTAACCTTTTGCGTGTAGGGGGCAGTATTTTAGTTTTTGGCAAAAAAACGTACCCATTTAAAACTGCCTATTTCTCAGCCCCAGAAACTAGAATATGCATATAATTGTCAGATTAGGATAGGAAACACTCTAAAGTTTCCAAAACTGTAAAAATATTGTCTGTGAGTATAACAGAACTTCAATCAAATCAAATGTATTTATATAGCCCTTCGTACATCAGCAGATATCTCAAAGTGCTGTACAGAAACCCAGCCTAAAACCCCAAACAGCAAGCAATGCAGGTGTAGAAGCACGGTGGCTAGGAAAAACTCCCTAGAAAGGCCAAAACCTAGGAAGAAACCTAGAGAGGAACCAGGCTATGTGGGGTGGCCAGTCCTCTTCTGGCTGTGCCGGGTGGAGATTATAACAGAACATGGCCAAGATGTTCAAATGTTCATAAATGACCAGCATAATTATAATTATAATAATTATAATCACAGGCAGAACAGTTGAAACTGGAGCAGCAGCACGGCCAGGTGTACTGGGGACAGCAAGGAGTCATCATGTCAGGTAGTCCTGAGGCATGGTCCTCTGGCTCAGGTCCTCCGAGAGAGAGAAAGAAAGAGAGAATTAGAGAGAGCATTCTTATTTTATTCTGATATTGCAGGCGAAAGCCTGAGGAAAATCCAATCAGGAAGTGCCTCTTATTTTGAAACCTCTCTGTTCCTATGCATGCCTATGCATGCCTATCCTCCATTTAAAGGGATATCAACCGGATTCCCTTTTCTATGGCTTCCCTAAGGTGTCAAATGTCTTTAGACATAGTTTCAGGCTTTTTTAACAAATTTCAATTTACAAAAAAAAAATGACGTTTTCGTCTTTTGAGCTTCTTGTCATGAAATGTATGCAGCCTACTCAATCACTTTGTATAGCTACTGTTTACAGGCCTCCTGGGCCATATACAGTGTTCCTCACTGAGTTCCCAGAATTCCTATTGGACCTTGTAGTCATAGCAGCTAATATTCTAATTTTTGGTGATTTTAATATTCACATGGAAAAGTCCACAGACCCACTCCAAAAGGCATTCGGAGCCATCATCAACTCAGTGGGTTTTGTCCAACATGTCTCTGGACCTACTCATTGTCACAGTCATACTCTGGACCTAGTTTTGTCCCATGGAATAAATGTTGTGGATCTTAATGTTTTTCCTCATAATCCTGGACTATCGGACCACCATTTTATTACGTTTGCAATTGCAACAAATAATCTGCTTACAGACCTCAACCAAGGAGCATCAAAAGTTGTGCTATAAATTCCCAGACAACACAAATATTCCTTGATGCCCTTCCAGACTCCCTCTGCCTACCCAAGGACGTCAGAGGACAAAAATCAGTTAACCTGTCACATTCTGACATTAGTTCCTTTGTTTTGTCTTTGTTTAGTATGGTCAGGGCGTGAGTTGGGGTGGGCAGTCTGTTTGTTTTTGTTGGTTTCTGTGTTCGGCCTAGTATGGTTCTCAATCAGAGGCAGGTGTCGTTAGTTGTCTCTGATTGAGAATCATACTTAGGTAGCCTTTTTTCCACCTGTGTTTCATGGGTGTTTGTCTTCTGTGTCAGTGTTTGTTCGCCACACGGGACTGTTTCGTTGATGCACGTTATTTTGTTTTGATCCAGTGTTCTGTTGTTTTATTAAACATTATGGACACTTACCATGCTGTGTTTTGGTCCTCCGATCCTTCTCGCTACACTTCCTCAGAAGAGGAAGATGAGGTTCGTTACATAACCACCTAACTGAGGAACTCAATTTGTGCAATAACCTAGATGCAGTTGCTCCCCTAAAATTTTAAAACATTTGTCATAAGAAACTAGCTCCCTGGTATACAGAAAATTCCTGAGCTCTGAAGCAAGCTTCCAGAAAATTGGAACGGAAATGGCGCCACACCAAACTGGAAGTCTTCCGACTAGCTTGGGAAGACAGTACCGTGCAGTATCAAAGAGCCCTCACTGCTGCTCGATCATCCTATTTTTCCAAATTAATTGAGGAAAATAAGAACAATCACAAATGTCTTTTTGATACTGTCGCAAAGCTAACAAAAAAGTAGCATTCCCCAAGTGAGGAATGCTTTCACCAGCAGTAATAAATTCATGATCATTAGAAAGCAAATTACGGACTTCTCTTTAAATCTGCGTATTCCTCCAAAGCTCAGTTGTCCTGAGTCTGCACAACTCTGCCAGGACCTAGGATCAAGAGAGACACTCAAGTGTTTTAGTACTATATCTCTTGACACAATGATGAAAATAATCATGGCCTCTATTCCTTCAAGCTGCATACTGGACCCTATTCCAGCTAAACTACTGAAAGAGCTGCTTCCTGTGCTTGGCCCTCGTATGTTGAACATAATAGACGGCTCTCTATCCACCGGATGTGTACCAAACTAACTAAAAGTAGCAGTAATAAAGCCTCTCTTGAAAAAGCCAAACCTTGACCCAGAAAATATTTTTTTTAACTATCGGCCTATATCAAATCTTCCATTCCTCTGTTTTAGAAAAATCTGTTTTAGCAACTCACTTTCTTCCTGAAGACAAACAATGTATAAGAAATGTTTTAGACCCCATCATAGCACTGAGACTGCACTTGTGAAGGTGGTAAATGACCTTTTAATGGCGTCAGACCGAGGCTCTGCATCTGTTCTCGTGCTCCTAGACCTTAGTGCTGCTTTTGATACCATCGATCACCACATTCTTTTGGAGAGATTGGAAACCCAAATTGGTCTACACGGACAAGTTCTGGCCTGGTTTAGGTCTTATCTGTCGGAAAGATATCAGTTTGTCTCTGTGAATGGTTTGTCCTCTGACAAATCAACTGTACATTTCGGTGTTCCTCCAGGTTCCGTTTTAGGACCACTATTGTTTTCACTTTATATTTTACCTCTTGGGGATGTCATTCGAAAACATAATGTTAACTTTCACTGCTATGCGGATGACACATTTCAATGAAACATGGTGAAGCCCCAAAAATGCCCTCGCTAGAAGCCTGTGTATTTCAGACATAAGGAAGTGGATGGCTGCAAACGTTCTACTTTTAAACTCAGAGATGCTTGTTCTAGGTCCCAAGAAACAAAGAGATCTTCTGTTGAATTTGACAATTAATCTTGATGGTTGTACAGTCGTCTCAAATAAAACTGTGAAGGACCTCGGCGTTACTCTGGACCATGGTCTCTCTTTTGACGAACATATCAAGACTGTTTCAAGGACATCTTTTTTCCATCTACGTAACATTGCAAAAATCTAACTTTCTGTCCAAAAAATGATGCAGAAAAATGTATCCATGCTTTTGTTACTTCTAGGTTAGACTACTGCAATGCTCTACTTACTTTCCGGCTACCCGGATAAAGTACTAAATAAACTTCAGTTAGTGCTAAATACGGCTGCTAGAATCCTGACTAGAACCAAAATATTTGATCATATTACTGCAGTGCTAGACTCCCTGCACTGGCTTCCTGTTAAGGCAAGGGCTGATTTCAAGGTTTTACTGCTAACCTTCAAAGCATTACATGGGCTTGTTCCTACCTATTTTTCCAATTTGGTCCTGACGTACATACCTACACGTACGCTACGGTCACAAGACGCAGGCCTCCTAATTGTCCCTAGAATTTCTAAGCAAACAGCCGGAGGCAGGGCTTTCTCCTATAGAGCTCCATTCTCTCAACTTGGATTCTCTGCGTGGCGGACATCTTTGTGGGCTATACTCTGCATTGTCTCAGGATGGTAAGTTGGTGGTTGAAGATATCCCTCTAGTGGTGTGTGGGCTGTGCTTTGGCAAAGTGGGTGGGGTTAGATCCTGTTTGGCCCAGTCCGGGGGTATCATCGGATGGGGCCAAAGTGTCTCCTGACCCCTCCTGTCTCAGCCTCCAGTATTTATGCTGCAGTAGTTTGTGTCGGGGGGCTAGGGTCAGTCTGTTATATCTGGACTATTCTCTAATTCTCTCTTTCTCTCTCTCGGAGGACCTGAGCCTTAGGACCATGCCTCAGGACTACCTGGCATGATGACTCCTTGCTGTCCCCAGTCCACCTGGCCATGCTGCTGCTCCAGTTTCAACTGTTCTGCCTGCGGCTATGGAACCCTGACCTGTTCACCGGATGTGCTACCTGTCCCAGACCAGCAGGAACGGTAGAGATATTCTTAATGATCGGCTATGAAAAGCCAACTGACGTTTACTCCTGAGGTGCTGACTTGATGCACCCTCGACAACTACTGTGATTATTATTATTTGACCATGCTGGTCATTTATGAACATTTGAACATTTTGGTCATGTTCTGTTATAATCTCCACCCGGCACAGCCATAAGAGGACTGGCCACCCCTTATAGCCTGGTTCCTCTCTAGGTTTCTTCCTAGGTTTTGGCCTTTCTAGGGAGTTTTACCTAGCCAACGTGCTTCTACACCTGCATTGCTTGCTGTTTGGTGTTTTAGGCTGGGTTTCTGTACAGCACTTTGAGATATCAGCTGATGTAAGAAGGACTATATAAATAAATGTGGATTTGAAATTTGATTTGATCATCATCATTAAACTATCATCTAACTCAGTTTAGATCTACTGCTCTATGGCTATGACAATGTCGTCGTTTCCTTTGTTTCATCATGTGTAATCCAAGTATGCCTTGTAGCCTAGGCCTACGATGTTTACAGCAGTAGTGGAAAAAGTACCCAATTGTCATACTTGAGTGAAAGTAAAGATACTTCAAAGAAAATAACTCAAAGTTAGTCACCCAGTAAAATACTACTTGAGTAAAAGTCTAAAAGTATTTGGTTTTAATGTACTTAAGTATCAAAAGTAAATGTTATCGCTAAAATATACTTTAGAAAAGTAAAAGTATAAATCATTCCAAAGTCCTTTAAGCAAACCATACAGCATTATTTTCTTGATTTTTTTACATTTATGGATAGCTCACTTCAACACTCAGACATAATTTACAAACGAAGCATTTGTGTTTCGTGAGTCTGTCAGATCAGAGGCAGTAGGGATGACGGGATTTTCTCTTGATAAGTGTGTGAATTAGATAATTTTTCTGTCCTGCCTAGCATTCAAAATGTAACTAGTACTTTTGGGTGTCAGGGAAAATGTAAGGAGAGGATTGTAGTGGAGTGAAAGTAAAAATTGTAAAAAATATAAAAATATATATATTTTTTTAAATGTAACCATTATTTAACTATGCAAGTCAGTTAAGAACAAATTCTTATTGACAATGACGGCCTACCGGGGAACACTGGGCTAACTGCCTTGTTCAGGGGAAGAACGACATATTTGTACTTAAGTACTTTACACCACTGATTTACAGTATGTTTGTTCATTTTTTTTACCATTTTATTTAAGAGGACCACAATGGAAATACGTTTAAAAAAATATTTTGTCATCCTCAATGATTTTAAATGATCAAATCCATCTATTTATCTGTGGTACAAATATTAAACTGTAATATGACCATTTTTTAGACTGTGTCTAAAGCAGCTTACAGTGGCACATGAGGGATATGAACTTTCAACTACCATAATCACATTCTCGCAACCACCTGATCTACAACTTTCTGAGGATGCTTGAACCAACCCACTCCTTTCACCATATTCTTCACCAAACCACTTCCTTTGACAAAACCACTCCTGTTTACCCAACTGCTCAAGAGCACCGCACTACTCCAGATTTTGTTCGCTGAGAAAGGGAGTTCGCCTCTGGTTAAAAAAAAAGAACAGACATTGCCCAATTCACAAATGCCCAACATTACAGCACTGTCTGACCTCATGGGGCTGAGACTAGCTTTGTGCTCATCTCCATGGGACCATCCGAGCAGGGAGATCCCCATCCCACTTCTGACAGCAATGTAGCCAATTCTAACAAATAGTGGACAATGTGGCCACTCCCTCTTATGAAGTAGGAGACGGAGACACTCACAAATAAATATAATGAGGTGCAGACTAAAGATTACTCCTAGTTATGTGTTATTACTTGACTGAACCAAAACTTTGTTGAGTCAGTGCCCGGGGGCATAACTTCCTCTATTTTTTTCTAAGCTCCTTCAGATCAACCATAAAATTGGTCTGAGAAAAACCCCTCTTCAAAGACCACTGGGACCATTACAGACCATTACAACCCAGTGAGTCAGCTGATAGTCTGCAGTGACATTTATAATGATGAAAAAACAAGGTAACACTTTATTTGAATTGTCCATTTGTAGATGCTCTACAGACTTTCAGTAATATTTTAACTAACTACTAACCCTAACCTTAACCTCAGCCCTAGCAATAACCTTAACCCTTATTCTAAAGTATGACTATCTGGACTATCCGAATAAAGTGTACCCACCAACAAGAACAGAAATGGAAGGAATGTTCCAAAAATATGAGATTTGGTATCATTTCTATGTTGTATTTTTCTGTTTCTGCGTCTCATGAGGAATGAATAAGACTGACTAGGTGAATAACACATTTTGGCTACGTTGTGCAGCACATGTACAGTATTATTAGAAAGATATATGAATGCCTTGAGTAACGTTGAATTCATAGATGTGTTGGCAGTGCCAGTCTAATCATGATCCTTTTGTTTTTTGGGGGGGAAACTCCAAGTCAGCTCAGTGGCAGAGCAGTTAAAATTATTTGAGCAGATGTGATTCCTTACTCACCTAGTCTTTTTATAGGAGTATCATTAGAGACTTGTCTCAACACATTCTGAGCAACACTCTATTCACAGTTTCTCTCTCTCAGATTATTGGATCCTTGCATAGGCCTACCTCTCCTTCCCTTCTGCTTCACAAATGTTTGTCATAATTAAGTAATGGTACTTGAGGTGGGGGTGAATCAACTGCAACCTCAATCCATTTCAAGTAAGATCTTATTTTTTTAATTTTTTTATTTAACTAGGCAAGTCAATTTGGAACAAATTCTTATTTACAATGATGGCCTACCAAGAGACAAAAGGAATCCTGTGGGGACTAAGGCCTCTTCGTTAGACAGAGAAGTGTCATGGAAGGGAGCCATGAGAATTTCTTGTGGTATTTCTTATCAAACAGGAAGTGCAAGTCAGTGGAGCGTATTGACAGTTATGGACAAGGAATTGGGGGTTTGTCTCTTGGGACCAAAAAGTATCAGGGGACCGATATTGATGCAACACCCCCGGGTGCAGTTTATAGAGAAGCTGGTGGGGATTCAAACTTTTAAACGACCACCCATGCTACTGGAAATTTCCTACGGCATATTAACCTCAGCAAATTGCTTGTTCCAATGGAGTTTATGATCAATTATTGGGAGTAATTACCATAAAATGGCATACAATTAAAATATAAAGAAGCACTTCCACACACTTTATATGTATTTTATGTGAATTCCCCAAATGGTTTTTAATTTAGCCTAGTAAGTAAAATATTTATGTAATCAAAAATGCCAAATTGCTTTCCTAGTAAAAGAGGAAAACGGCTCAAAATGGGAATGGTTCCCGGATTCCCACGCTCCATGGTTAAGGATTTCGTAGTAGGGTCTTGTTGGCACCAAGATAGCACTTGGTGCCTGGGTAACACTTTATAATAAAGTTTGCTCATAATATTTTAATAATCATCTCCCACATTCACACATATATAAACAACTTTTAGAGTATGTATTAACGATTTATAAGATCATTCATAAGATGCTTAATAAATCCTTAGTAAAGTATTTTTGCTGTCCCTAATCTAAAGTGAGGGCTATTTATACTGACATCACATGCCATTGGTAGATGCTCCAGCAGTAGAATTAATCTCAAAATAATCTAGAACATATCAATGGTAAAATAATCTTCACAGAACACATGATGTTTAAGAATATGCACATAATACAGGATGTTACCAGTGCCTGAATTGATGTGTTTGAGGTGGACTAAATAGGTGGCGGTAGTCATTTTGGTTTCCAATACTCTATCTTTAGGTGCCTGCTGTACTCATACTTTTTTAAAGCCAATATTCTAGAAGAGGTGCCAGTACTCAGGAAGTATAACATTTGAGGTGTGTTCTTGTCCAATTCTAGAGTATACCTTACAGTCAACCACCAGACAGGGTGAGGAATAAAGAAGAATTGCAAACTGGCATCCGAATTCCATCTACCATTGTCCTTGCCTGTCTTTTTCTCTCTTCTTTTCTCTCTCAAAGGATAAGGAAATAATTAATGAATTAATCTCTCTCTCTCTCTCTCTCTCTCTCTCTCTCTCTCTCTCTCTCTCTCTCTCTCTCTCTCCTTCCCCCATATTTCTTGTGATTACAAATGACTGTTTAATAGCTCCCACATGCACTTATGCATATCACTTGAGTGGAGAGTTAAGAGAGGATCTGCCAAGGGTACCATGTTTCCTGTGTGGGATAGCAGGCCTCATCAACAAAACCTCACAACACGCACACACTGTTGTAGATACACACATGCACAAGCACACACCAAACCACCCACCCAAACACGTTTGTTTTACTATCCTTGTGGGGACCAAACAATGTATTCCATTCAAAATCCAATTTTCCCTAACCCTAACCTGTTAAACTAACCCTAACCTTAACCCCAAATCCCTAACCCTAATTGTAATCATAACCGTAAACCTTACCCCTAAGCCTAAAACAGTCTTTTTCCTTGTGGCGACTGGCGAAATGTCCCCACTTGTCCGAATGTTCCACACACACACACACACACATACACACACACACACACACACACATTTTCTCACACAGGGACATTTACCTCTGGCCTGCTAATGATGGCTGTAATCACTGCCTGGCCTTGCCATCTGCTCAATCGACAACAACTATTCCGGTCAAGGACTTTAGCAGAACCTTTGGTGAAATTTCAACAAAATGACGGCTAGACTGTCTTTGACGGGAACAACAAGGCAGCATTAAGCAGCCACATGTCTGGTTTTGATATCAGTCCCCTGGTGTTATTTCTAACAGATTTTGACCTTTCTACAGTGGGAGGCAAAACTTGACAGAGGGTTAGGAAACTGCTATGAAAGAGCTGGCACATGGCTACGGTTAGGGTTCAGTTCAGCCATGTCTGTTAAACACGGGCCAAATGGCACACTATTCCCTATGTAGTGCACTACTTTTGACCAGGACCTATAGGATGTAAATTGATCAGTTTAATTGATGCTTACTTGCTAAATAAGTATTGATAGTTAACCTTGTGATCATTGTTTGCAATTGGTGCTTGAGGTAGTCGACCCTAAGTCCCTCAGTCATACAGTATGTTCTCTGGGCCCTATGTTCCCTCAGCCCTATGAGCCCTCACCCATCTACACACAATACCCATAATGACAAAGTTAAAACATGTTTTTAGAAATTATTGCACATGTATTGAAAATTAAATACCTAATTTATATAAGTATTCACACCTCTAAAGCAATACTTTGTAGAAGCACCTTTGGTAGCGATTACAGCTGTGAGTCTTTCTGGGTAAGTCTCTAAGAGCTTAACACACCTGAATTGTGCAACATTTGCCCATTATTCTTTAAAAAGTTCTTCAAGCTCTGTCAAATTTGTTGTTGATAATTAATAATAATTTTCCTTTAGAATGTTGCCTGTGCTTAGCTCCATCCAAATATAGCACTTTGTTTGCAGTATTTTTGCAAACAGGATAAATGTTTTGGAATATTTTTTTTCTGTACAGGCTTCCTTCTTTCCACTCTGTCAATTAGGTCAGTATTGTAGAGTAACTACAATGTTGTTGATTCATCTTCAGCTTTTCATCCTCACTTCTATCACAGACATGCAACTTTGTAAACTCAAATCAAATCAAATCAAATCAAATTTTATTTGTCACATACACATGGTTAGCAGATGTTAATGCGAGTGTAGCGAAATGCTTGTGCTTCTAGTTCCGACAATGCAGTAATAACAAGTAATCTAACTAACAATTCCAAAACTACTGTCTTGTACACAGTGTAAGGGGATAAAGAATATGTACATAAGGATATATGAATGAGTGATGGTACAGAGCAGTATAGGCAAGATACAGTAGATGGTATCGGGTACAGTATGTACAAATGAGATGAGTATGTAAACAAAGTGGCATAGTATAGTATAAAGTGGCTAGTGATACATGTATTACATAAGGATACCGTCGATGATATAGAGTACAGTATATACGTATGCATATGGGATGAATAATGTAGGGTAAGTAACATTTATATAAGGTAGCATTGTTTAAAGTGGGTTAGGATTTGATTTCACCATGATTTCACCATGGCCTCATGGGCGGAAGCCAGCTTGTGGTGACTATTTAACAGTCTGATGGCCTGCAGATCGAAGCAGTTTTTCAGTCTCTCGGTCCCAGGTTTGATGCACCTGTACTGTCTCTGCCTTCTAGATGGTAGCGGGGTGAACAGGCCGTGGCTCGGTGACTGAGGTCCTTGATGATGTTTTTGGTCTTCCCGTGACACCGGGTGCTGTAGATGTCCTGAAGGGCAGGCAGTGTGCCCCCTAGTGATGTGTTGGGCTGACCGCACCAGCCTCTGGAGAGCCCTGTGGTTGCGGATGGTGTAATTACCCTACAGGCGGTGATACAGTCCGACAGGATGCTCTCAATGGTGCATCTGTGGAAGTTTGTGAGGGTCTTAGGGGCTTAAGCCTCCTGAGGTTAAAAAGGCACTGTTGCGCCTTCACCACACTGTCTGTGTGAATGGTCCATTTCAGGTTGTCAGTGCACACTGGGGAACTTTAAGCTTTTCACCAACTCCACTGCGGCCCCATGGACATCTTGAAGCAAGTGGGGACAACAAACTGGGATAGAGAACGATTGAATATGTCCGTAAACACTCCAGCCTGCTGGTCTGCACATGCTCTGAGGTAGAGTATGGTATGGGCATCGCAAGCCGTGTTCCCTCAGCCCTACAGTGCATTCGGAAAGTATTCAGACCCCTTAACTTTTTCCACATGTTGTTACATTACAGCCTCATTCTATTTACTTGATTTGAACTTTTTCTCCCCAATTTCGTGATATCCAATTGGTAGTTACAGTCTTGTCCCATCACTGCAACTTCTGTTCGGAATTAAGAGAGGCGAAGGTCGAGATCCATGCATCCTCCAAAACACGACCTTGCCAAGCCGCACTGCTTCTTGACACACTGCTTGCTTAACCCGGAAGCCAGCCACACCAATGTGTTAGCGGAAACACCATATGGGACAAGGACATCCCAGCCGGCCAAAACCTCCCCTAACCCGGACGACGCTGAACCACTGCGCCAATCGGGACGCCCCCTATAGCCTTATTCTAAAATGGATTAAATAAAACAATATCCCATAATGACCACGTGAAAACAGGTTTTAAGAAATATTTGCACATTTATTAAAACCTAAAAACAGAAATACCTTCTTTACATAAGTATTCAGACCCTTTGCTATGATACTCAAATGAGCTCAGGTGAATCGGGTTTCCATTGATCATCCTTGAGATATTTCTATAACTTGATTGGAGTCCACCTGTGGAAATTCAATTGATTGGGCATGATTTGGAAAGGCACACACCTGTCTATATAAGGTCCCACAGTTGACAGTGCATGTCATAGCAAAAACCAAGCCATGAGGTCGAAGGAATTGTCTGTAGAGCTCCTAGACAGGATTGCGTCGAGGCACGGATCTGGGGAAGGGTAGCAAGACATTTCTGCAGCATTGAAGGTCCCCATGAACGCAGTGGCCTCCATCATTCTTAAATGGAAGAAGTTTGGAACTACCAAGACTCTTCCTAGAGCTGGCCCCCGGCCAAACTGAGCAATCAGAGGAGAAAGGCCTTGGTCAGGGAGGAGACCAAGAACCCGATCGTTACTCTGACAGAGCTCCAGAGCTCTGTGGAGACTGGAGAATCTTCAGAGAAGGACAACCATCTCTGCAGCACTCCACCAATCAGGCCTTTATGGTAGAGTGGCCAGACAGAAGCCACTCCTCCATAAAATGCACATGACAGCCCACTTGGAGTTTTCCAAAAGACACTTAAAGACTCTCTTTAAGAGAGAAACAAGACTCTCTGGTCTGATGAAACCAATATTGAACTATTTGGGCTGAATGCCATGTGGAAAAACTCCCCAAATACAGGTGTGCCAAGCTTGTAGGGTCATACTCAAGAAGACTCGAGGCTGTGATCGCTGCCAAAGGTGCTTCAAAAAAGTACAGAGTAAAGGGTCTGAATACTTATGTAAATTAGATATTTTAGTTTGTTGTTTTAATACAATTTGCAAAAATATCTAATAGCCTGTTTTTGCTTTGTCATTACCAACTATCAGTGTGTAGATTGATGACGGGAAAAAAAACAATTGAATCCATTTTAGAATAAGGCTATAATGTAACAAAATGTGGAAAAAGTCAAGGGGTTTGAATAGTTTCAGAAGGCAGTGTATTTTCTCTCAACCTATGTTCCCCGGGCCCTATGTTCCCTGGGGCCTATGTTCCCTCAACCCCATGTTCCCTCAGTACCCACTGAACCAATTGCACAAATGCTTATTGTCCAAATAATTTGTATTGTACCCAAATTTGGAAGGAGATAATTAGAATAATACCCAGTGTGATTTGCAAGTATTGATTTTTACATAACATTTTGGTAATTTAGCAGGCACACACATCATAGTGCCATCACACTTCTGACACCAATGCAGTACATTTGGGGTGACAGGTGGCCATTGCTGTTCAGGCAAGTGACAAAATGACAAATGACAAAATACTCAAAAGTAATTGAAATACATATTTCAAAAACATGTAACAGAAATACTGTGTGTTTCTCAATATGCATACTACCGTGCTCCACACTCTAATGCTCAGAGTGCATTCGCAGACCACATTCTCTTCAGTACGTTCTTGTGAGGACGAGAGTGTGGAGAATGCATAAAACAATACATTTGAGAACCACTCGCACTCACCCTACTGCATTACCTCACGCTTCACCTCCCCATTCACTGAACCTTCTTCCTGCCAGGACAATGGCAACAATAGATGAAACAAGATATACATAAAGCAAAGGTTTTACTTCATAATTATCAGCTTGATATGTGAATTGTAACAATATAGCCAGCCAGCTAGTTAAACAGACATAAATTGCCTAAGCAGTTATGCAAGGTATGGTAGATATACATTTTTCGAGGGTAGCTACAAATTCTTTGTGGCTACTTAGCTAGCCAGTTAGCCCTATTGACATGTCTTATCCATTCACTGAACTGTCTTCCAGCCAAGACAACAATGGCAATAGAGACTAAATAAGATGTACACAAAGCAAACATTTTACTTCATAACTATCAGCTAGCTATATGTGAAATGCAATAATGTAACTAACCAGGTAGTTTAACAGGCATAAATGACCTAAAACTAATATTATGCAAGATATATGTAAATGATTTGTGGCCATCTGGCTAGCTAACAGTACTAGTAGCTAGCCAGTTAGCCCTATTGACTTATTATGGACTTGCGATATATGGTACGTAGGCAGGTAAATATGCCAAAATTAACACAGTATGTATTTATTAACGTATCAAGATAAAACTTTGTAGTCAGGCAACATATGAGATGGGGCGGCAGGTAACCTAGTGGTTAGAGCATTGGACTAGTAACTGAAAGGTTGCCAGATCAAATCCCTGAGCTGACAAGGTAAACAAAAATCTGTCGTTCTGCCCCTGAACAAGGCAGTTAACCCACTGTTCCTAGGCTGTCATTGAAAATAAGAATGTGTTCTTTAACTGACTTGCCTAGTTAAATAAAGGTAAAATAAAAATATATATAAAAAAGATGTGAATAGGCAATGTTTCATTGCTGAAGTTGGAGAATATTTTCTCTCACTTCAGCTCAAATAATGAGGGAACTGAGGGAACATAGGGCCCAGGAAACATAGGGCTGAGGGAATATAGGTTGAGGGAACAAGGGGCCAAGGGAACATAGGGCTGAGGGAACATAGGGCCCAGGGAACATAGGCCTGAGGGAACATAGGGCTGAGTGAATTGAGGGAACATGGGGCCCAGATAACGTAGGGCAGAGGGAATATACACATGGTCCCAAATATTTGTTAACACTCCCTTCCCCCTTCCATAACCACTGGCTCTCTAGAAGAGGTGGGAGTTAGAAGTCAATGACCACCATGTTAAATCTTAAATCCATTTTTGAAAACAAGTAAGGCAAGAGAGAAAGGAATGCTTTTCCACTCATGGAGTTCACAAAGAGTAATTCCAGCAACTAAGCAAGTACGTGCTTAGAGGGCCTGTCACATATCCAGTAATGATGAAATATTGTATTTATTACATGTGCAATGGAATTTACACACAATAGTGATGTATCACATGTCCTTCCCATGTAAAATATACCCCAGATGCATAAAACATGGAGGTGAATTTCAATACTTATACCGCAATACCTCCTCATTGAGTCTGAGATAAGATTAGACTAATTTCAGTACAGAACTCCCCTCTCTCTCCCGGACATCTATCTCTCTGATAGCATCAGGTCTATGTGAAAATCATATCCCCTCACATTCCAAATATCCCTCCCTCAGGACCTTAGTCCCATTTAACGCAAGCACTCTCTCTTTTCTTAGACCAAAAAGGGTGCGGCACGGGAACTAATGTGGGTTAGAGGGGGTAGATGTTGTTGCATTAATTTGGGAATTGCCCGAATTGTAACCTCTCCTCCCCTTTTGTCCACTTTCCCTCTCCTCCTTTCCTCCAGAGAGGATGTCACTCTTCACCCACTGGTCCAGCTGCCTTATTAATGGCTAAAGTAAACAGATAACAATATGATTAACGTGCTGTTCATGCATTCATTCATGAATAAGAGATTGTCATGATGAATAATGCATGATGATTAAATCATTTTTCAACAGCACTAACTCATGTTAAAGAACCCGATTGATGAACCCTTATTACAGAGTAACAGTAACGCTTCCTCTTGTTCAGGAGGTGATCACTCTTCCCCCGA
The DNA here is from genome assembly GCF_057628025.1 of Oncorhynchus mykiss. Classification (NCBI taxonomy): domain Eukaryota; kingdom Metazoa; phylum Chordata; class Actinopteri; order Salmoniformes; family Salmonidae; genus Oncorhynchus; species Oncorhynchus mykiss. The sequence goes on from NC_143046.1 coordinate 47,796,127, forward strand.
GTGCTCCAGCTGTATTTTCTTGGGACGTGACACAATGTTTGTTTATGTGTCCAGATAGACCTCTCACCTGTATCCTTTAGGACAGAGTTTAACCTCCCCTCAAGAGACAGTACCAATTTAGAATCGTATACATCCCAAGACACAACATAGTCTTGAATCTTGCTTCTAATTTATGATGAGAGGAACAATTAGCTCACTTTTCTTTAACAAACAAACCCTCAGGATAACATTCCACCAAGTACAAAATCATTTCTGGACTCGTTAAGTAACATGACAGCACTTGTTAGATTGTATAACTTCTAATTCTACCTAATTAATGGAGGAACACCTGTATGGTGTTGCCAAAACCACTGTGTAAGAAAACACGGATTACAGAAAGTATTCTTGACTTGACTTATTCCACATTTTGCTGTGTTACAGCCTGAATTCTAAATGTTTTTATTTCCCTCACCCATCTACACACAATACGCCATAATGACAAAGTCAAAACATGTTTTTAGAAATTATTGCACATGTATTGAAATTGAAATACAGAAATCTCTCATTTACTGAAGAATTCACACCCCTGATTCAATACATGTTAGAATCACCTTTGGCAGCGATTACAGATGTGAGTCTTCCTGCGTAAGTCTCTAAGAGCTTCGCACACCGCATGTACCCTATGCCCTTGTCCAAAGATTTGGATAATAGGAAACATAGGGGAGAGAAGAGAAAGAGAGAGAGAGAGAGCCTGCAAACCATGCCAACATAGAAGAGCGCACTGTAGTCAGGGAGATTGTACCCTCCATGCCCTTGTCTGAAGATTAACAAGTGTATGAAATTACCCAGTTTTGCATTCTGCGTGTAATGGATAAAAGCCTGTTTGCCCCTGCCAAGACGGAGGAGCATAACATGCAGCGATACTAGCTACTGTAACATGATTTATACCATGATTTATACCAGATTTACCATGATAGGATGACAAGAGGGGTGACTTTTCTCAAGGACACAGTAACACAGATCCATGTATGTAATCCAATATCTCAATCGATAGTCCATCCAAATGTTCAGAGTATATGTATTGTGCAAAACGCGAGCGGAGCGGGTGATCAGCCTTGTCTCGCATTACTTTTTTTACAAAACATTAGCGACCATTGCACCCCATTACCATCAAAACATGTTGCGATTCTGGGATTTTATGCCAGAAAAAAAGTTGTTTAGAAAGGAGTGGATGAACTTCAAAGGGCTGTAGTGACTCGAATACAGATGTGACTCGGCTTTGACATCGAAACTTGATCCCAGTTTTTCCGTCTATAGTGGTGACTCATATCAAATCAAATTGTCACATGCTTACTTACAAGCCCTTAACCAACAATGCCGTTTTAAGAAAATACAAAAAAAATGAAGAAATAAAAGGAACAAATAATTAAAGAGCAACAGTACAATAACAATAGCGAGACTATATACAGAGGCTTACCGGTACAGAGTCAATGTGTGGGGGCACTGGTTAATTGAGGTAATATGTACATGTAGGTAGAGTTATTAAAGTGACTATGCATAGATAATAACAGAGAGTAGCAGCAGTGTTGAAGAGGGGCGGAGGGGGGGGGGGACAATGCAAATTGTCTGGGTAGCCATTTGATTAGATCTTAAGGAGTCTTATGGCTTGGGGGTAGAAGCTGTTTTAGAAGCCTCTTGGACCTAGACTGGGCGCTCCAATACCGCTTGCCTTGCGGTAGCAGAGAGAACAGTCTATGACTAGGGTGGCTGGAGTCTTGGTGGTCCTGAATGGCAGGAAGCTTGGCCACCGTGATGTACTAGGCCTTACACTCTACCCTCTGTAGTTCCTTGCGGTCGGAGGCCGAGCAGTTGCCATTACAGGCAGTGATGCAACCTCAGGATGCTCTCGATGGTGCAGCTGTAGAACCCTTTGAGGATTTGAGGACCCACGCCAAATATTTTCTCCTGAGGGGGAATAGGTTTTGTCATGCCCTCTTGGTGTGAATGGACCATGTTAGTTTGTTGGTGATGTGGACGCTAAGGAACTTGAAGCTCTCAACCTGCTCCACTGCAGCCCCGCCGATGAGAATGGGGGCGTGCTCGGTCCTCTTTTTCCTGTAGTCCATAATTAATCTATTTTGTCTTGATCACATTGAGGGAGAGGTTGTTGTCCTTGCACCACACGGTCAGGTCTCTGACCTCCTCCCTATAGGCTGTCTTGTCGTTGATCAGGCCTACCACTGTTGTGTCATCAGCAAACTTAATGGTGTTGGAGTCGTGCCTGGCCGGGCAGTCATGAGTGAACATTCGAGCCCGTCAGGAAGTCCAGGATCCAGTTGCAGGGAGGTGTTTAGTCCCAGGGTCCTTAACTTACTAATGAGCTTTGAAGGCACTATGGTGTTGAACGCTGAGCATTCTCACATAGGTGTTCCTTTTGTTCAGGTGTGAAAGGGCAGTGTGGAGTGAAATAGAGACTATCACCTGTGGATATGTTGGGGAGGTATGCAAATTGGAGTGGGTCTAGGGTTTCTGGGATAATGGTGTTGATGTGAGCCATGACCAGCCTTTCAAAGCACTTCATGACTACAGATGTGAGTGCTACGGGTCGGTAGTCATTTAGGCAGGTTACCTTAGTGTTCTTGTGCACATGGACTATGGTGGTCTGCTTGAAACATGTTGGTATTACAGACTCAGACAGGGAGAGGTTGAAAATGTCAGTGAAGACACTTGCCAGTTGGTCAGCGCATGCTCAGAGTACACATCCTGGTAATCCATCTGGCCCTTGTGAATGTTGACCTGTTTAAAGGTCTTCCTCACATCGGCTGCAGAGAGCGTGATCACACAGTCGTCCGGAACAGCTTTTGCTCTCATGCATGTTTCAGTGTTACTTGCCTCGAAGCGAGCATACAAGTTATTTAGCTCGTCTGGTAGGCTCGTGTCACTGGGCAGCACTCGGCTGTGCTTCCCTTTGTAGTCTGTAATAGTTTGCAAGCCCTGCCACATCCGATGAGCGTCGGAGCCGGTGTAGTACGATTCAATCTGAGTCCTGTATTGACTCTTTGCCTGTTTGAAGGTTCGTCGGAGGGCATAGCAGGATTTCTCATAAGCTTCTGAGTTGGAGTCCCGCTCATTGAAAGTGGCAGCTTTACCCTTTAGCTTGGTTCGGATCTTGCCTGTAATCCATTGCTTCTGGTTGGGGTATGTACAGTAAGTAAAGTCACTGTGGGGACGACGTCATCGATGCACTTATTGACAAAGCCAGCGACTGATGTGGTGCACTCCTCGGAAGAATCACTGAACATATTCCAGTCTGTGCTAGCAAAACAGTCCTGTAGTTTAGCATCTGACTACTGGTGTCACTGGTGCTTCCTGCTTTAATTTTGGCTTGTAAGCAGGAATCAGGAGGATAAAATTATGGTCAGATTTGCCAAATGGAGGGCGAGGGAGAGCTTTGTGTGCAACTCTGTGTGTTTTTTTCCCTCTGGTTGCACATGTGACATTTGGTAAAATGGATTTAAGTTTCCCTGCGTTAAAGTCCCCGGCCACTAGGAGTGCCGCCTCTGGATGAGTGTTTTCCTGTTTGCTTTTGGCGGTATACAACTCATTGAGTACAGTCTTAGTGCCAGCATCGGTCTGTGGTGGTATGTACTGTAGACTGCTACGAAAAATACAGATGAAAACTCTAAATAGATAGTGTGGTCTACAGCTTATCATGAGATACTCTACCTCAGATGAGCAACACCTTATAACTTACTTAGATATCGTGCACCAGCTGTCATTTACAAATATACATAGACCGCCACCCCTTGTCTTGGCAGAGGCTGTTGTACTATCCTGCCGATAGAGTGTATAACCCACCAGCTGTATATTTTTAATGTTGTTGTTCAGCCACGACTCGTTGAAACTTAATCTATTACAGTTTTTAATGTCCCGTTGGTAGGATACACATGCTTTTAGTTTGTCCCATTTATTTTCCAGCGATTCTACATTGGCTAACAGTACGGATGGCAAAGGCAGATTAGCCACTTGTCACCTGATCCTCACAAGGTACCCCAATCTCCTTCCATCTCTTTTTCCTGCAAATGACTGGGATGAGGACCTGTTAGGGTGTCTGGAGTAAATCCCTCCCGTCCGACTCATTAAAGAAAAACTCTTCATCCAATTTAAGGTGAGTAATCGCTGTTCTGATGTCCAGAAGCTCTTTTCGGCCATAAGAGACAGTAGCAGCGAAATTATGTACAAAATAAGTTACAAACAATGAAATTTTTTTTTAAATAGCATGGTTTGTTTAGAGTCAATAAAACGGCAGCCATCCTTTCAGACTGCATTATATTAACTAGGCTATATCCTAGACAGTGTCAAACATGTGTCCTAAATGGCATCCTATTCCCTATATAGTGCACTACTTTTGACAAGAGCCTTATGGGCCCTCGTCAAAAATAGTACACTTTATAGGGAATACAAAATATATAATTTATTCATAAATCTTATTGGCATGAATTTGTTATATCATATTATTTACTTTATTTTTGATATCTTCTCATTTTTAAAGGTAAGAGTTCTTTGCAGAGTCTTTCTCTATTTTGGCAAATCACTGATTGTTTGAAGATGCAGCAAAACTAACATTGGTCTTCATTCTGTTATGTTATTATGTAAGTTATTGTGTTACGTTATGTCTTTCCTCAGTAATTGTCCATTTGGGCAAAACCCTCATGCTTAGACCACCCACAGCGAACCTGGGCAGTGTTCTATCATCACAATGTAGAATGACATCAGAGTTGGCCAATCTACATTGTGTCTCTGACATACCTCTCATCACAACCACAGCATGAATCCATGCGATGTACTGTAAAATGTCATAGATAGGAGTATGTTTTTACTGTGCGGCATGCTTATCCTTTTCACTCCAAGTTCCACTCATCAAAGGGGCCTCAAATCTATCCCCTGGGAAACAGTACCTACTGTGTGCAGACAATGATTCCCCTTTTTTTAGTTCCCCTTGTTTTTTGTCAGACAGTAGTTTCTGAACAGTAAAAATGTGTACCGTGGCCAAACTCAACAGATCAGAAAATAACATGTTCTGGACGTGACTGAAGTTTGCTCAATTTGTCCATTTCTTACTGGCCGTCAGACTAGGGACATATTGACCATACATGTGCGTGTCTGTGGTCGGCAACTACTTACTGCATACTGAATGGCACCAGTGAAAACCGCCAAATCAATGATGGACAGTGAGGAAAATGAAATAGTTGTTTTGCGTGCATGACTCAGCAGAAAATGCACAGCACTTATCTTTGAGATAACAGCATTTTTTATTTTAGTTGTTGAATTGCATTATGCAAGTAAAGTGAAAACACTCATGTGCAATGCCCTTTCAAAATTCAAACTCCTTCTTATGTTCAGAAAATATATTTGTATACATAAATTCTATGTATTTTTTAAACCTTTTCAGTGGAGACCTGAATGAATTTGAAATCATATACAGGTGCATTGCTTTTTGTTTCTACAAATTAAACATCCATCCAAACATGCTATTTTGTATTATATTCTATATTCTATATACTATTTATTATATATATATTTGTATTATATATTCTTTTATGTAAGATTTTTGTTGTTGATTTTTGTCTTTGATATTCCTGAAAATTCTAGACAAATGTTTTGATTGCCCAGAATATGGCAGCACAGTAGCACAGCATTTATGGTCACTTCATTCGAAGCTAATTACTCATAACCATAATGGTTTCACTCATTGAGTTCCTCGTGGTAATGCACGCTTTCTCTGATTCTTAATTTTGCAATCTCCTCCTCCCTGCTTGTGCAATGACCTCAAGCCTCCGCTTGACATTTCCACTTCAAAAGTGAGGGGAGGATCGGGCACTTCAAACAGCTTAATGTGCCTGATGGCTAAGTCTTTGAAAGTAAGATGTTGACATGATCAGTCCAATCAAAGCTACTGTACATATAACGTGATGACATCATTTTATAGGTGGCCAATGACCTTGAGCCTTCTTGGAAGGGCACTTGTGATATAACTCTATGGCAGGACCCAAAGGGCTGAATTTTTGGATGTCTACCCTTACTAAGGACTTAAACTTGGCGATGACGTAGTGTCCCCATTAGTGACAGACACTGAGCCAATCACAGCGCAATCCTATTTTCTGCTGGCTCGCCCCACCACCACAGAAAGCACTGAAACACCTGCATTTTGGAGCTACCTTACTCAACAAAACAAAAAAGAGACCGTGTTTGTATGCGGCTTTACTAACTCAATGATATATATTTTTGTTTACATTGTTTGCAAACTGATATGTGACATGTATTAATGCCAAAATAACATGCAAAACAGGCAGGCCCCCAAAAAATATATATATTTACATATATTTTTTTTATAAAAATGTGGGCAGGTGGGTCGCCACTGCTAATATACAGTATATGTGATCTGTGACAATAAATTAGGGTTGGGAAAAGATTTCTCAACACATTTTGTATTAATTTCCATTGAGGTCAGGCTTCCTATAAAGATTTGCATCCTACACTCTATCAGAAGATCTTCATGTCAATGTCATCATGATTCCTTAGGGGAAAAAACAGGAAAGCAGGTTACTTAATCAACCATAGTTTTTTTCTAAATATATGTGCACATACGGAAACTATGGAATATGGAAACTATTCAGATCGCTTGACTTTTTCCACATTAAATATTTTTTTTCTCCTCATCAATTGACACACAATACCCCATAATGGCTTAGCAAAAACCGTTTTGGGGATTTTTTTGAAAATATCAATAAAAAAAAAATAGATTCTTCAAAGTAGCCACCCTTTGATTTGATGACCGCTTAGCACACCCTTGGCATTCACTCAACCAGCTTCACCTGGAATGCTTTTCCAAAAGTCTTGAAGGTGTTCCCACATATACTGAGCACTTGTTGGCTGCTTTTCCTTTACTCTGCTGTCCAACTCATCGCAAACCATCTCAATTAGGTTGAGGTCGGGTGATTGTGGAGGTCAGATCATCTGATGAAGTACTCCATCACTCTCCTTCTTGGTCCATGCATCACCGTGGGAACCACACATGTGGAGATCATCCGTTCACCTACTCTTGAGTCTCACAAAGAAAATGTGGATATATCAGACCAAAAGGACAGATTTCCAACGGTCTAATGTCCATTGTTCATGTTTCTTGGCCCAAGCAAATCTCTTCTTATTATTGGTGTCTTTTAGTAGTTGTTTCTTTGTAGCAATTCGACCATGAAGGCCTGATTCATGCAGTCTCCTCTGAACAGTTGATGTTGAGATGTGTCTGTTACTTGATCTCTGTGAAGCATTTATTTGGGCTGCAATTTCTGAGGCAGGGTAACTCTAATGAACTTATCCTCTGCAGCAGAGGTAACACTGGGTCTTCCTTTCCTGTGGCGGTCCTCATTAGATCCAGTTTCATCATAGCGCTTGATGGTTTTTGTGACTGCACTTGAAGAAACTTTCAAAGTTCTTGAAATTTTCCGGATTGTCTTAAAGTAGTAATGTGCTGTCGTATCTCTTTGCTTATCTGAGCTGTTCTTGCCATAATATGGTCTTTTATCAAATAGGTCTATCTTCTGTATACCACCCCTACCTTGTCACAACACAACTGATTGGCTCAATCGCATTAAGAAGAAAAGATATTCCACAAATGAACGTTTAACAAGGCACACCTGTTAATTGAATTGCATTCCAGGTGACAACCCCAGTTAGCCGATTTAGACAATGCTAAGAATGTGCAAAGAAGTCATCAAGGCAAAGGGTGGCTACTTTGAAGAATCTCAAATATAAAATATATTTTGATTTATTTAACACTTTTTTTGGTTACTGTATGATTCCATAAGTATTATTTCATAATTTTGATGTCTTCACTATTATTCTACAATGTAGAAAATAGTGACAAATATAGAAAAACCTTGTAATGAGTACATTAGGTGTCTCAAAACTTTTGACTGGTACTGTATATGCAAAAATATGTGGACACCCCTCCAAATGAGTGGATTCGGCTATTTCAGCCACACCCGTTGCTGACAGGTGTATAAAATTGAGCACACAGCCATGCAATCTACATAGACAAACATTGACATCAGAATTACCTTACTGAAGAGCCCAGTGATGACGATGCCACTTTTCCAACAAGTCCGTTGTCAAATTTCTGACATGCTAGAGCTGCTCCTGTCAACTGTAAGTGCTGTTACTGTGAAGTGGAAACGTCTTCTACCAACAACAAGTCAGCCGCAAAGTGGTAGGCCACACAAGCCCACAGAACGAGACCGCCGAGTGCTGAAGTGCGTAGTGTGTAATAATTCGCTGTCCTCAGTTGCAACACTCACTACCGAGTTCCAAACTGTCTCTGGAAGCAACATCACACCAGCACAAGAACTGATTGTCGGGAGCTTCATGAAATGGGTTTCCATGGCTGAGCAGCCGCACACAAGCCTAAGATTCCCATGCATAATGACAAGGGTCGGCTGGAGTGGTGTAAAGCTCGCCAACATTGGACTCTGGAGCAGTGGAAACGTGTTCTCTGGAGTGATGAATCACACTTCACCATCTGGCAGTCCGACGGACGAATCTGGGTTTTCTAGATGCCAGGAGAACGCTACCTGCCCCAATGCAGAGTGGAGGAGTAATAGTGGTCTGGGGCTGTTTTTTATGGTTCGGGCTAGGTCCCTTAGTTCCAGTGAAGGGAAAATTTAACGCTATAACATACAATGACATTCTAGACGATTCTGTACTTCCAACTTTGTGGCAACAGTTTGGGGAACGCCCTTTCCTGTTACAGCATAACAATGCCCCCGTGCAGAAAGTGAGGTAAATACAGAAATAGTTTGTCGAGATCGGTGTGGAAGAACTTGACTGGCCTGTACAGAGCCGTGCCCTCAACCTCATCGAACACCTTTGGGATAAATTGGAACGCCGACTGCGAGCCAGGCCTAAATCGGCCAACATTAGTGCCGACCTCACTAATGCTTGTGGCTAAATGGAAGCAAGTCCCCGCAGCAATGTTCCAAAATCTAGTGGAAAGCCTTCCCAGAAGAGTGGACGCTGTTAAAAAGCAGCAAAGTGGGGACCAACTCCATATTAATTCCCATGATTTTGGAAAGAGATGTTTGACGAGCAGATGTCCACATACTTTTGGTCATGTATTGCATCTGTTGCAATGTCCACACACACAGAAATACTATTGCTCTCCTTGGACCATTGCACATTTCTCTAGACACCACCCAATGATATTTCTCAACATGTTTCAAGAAAATTCCAAGTCAACAAAAGGTATGTGCCAATTACACAATGATTACCAAATAACTACCTTTTGGTGTCTTTCATTGACACAAAGACCAGCACGTAGTGTAAAAAATGTAGTTTCAATTACTGTAGTGTGGAATTCATGTGTATGTGACCAATTGTAATGTGACCAATTTAAAATTGTATTTCTTTGAAGTAAGCACAAGAGAGTATTGTTACCATACCATTTCCCAGCATATACCAGGACCTGAAAAAGAAGGACTGTCAAATGAAGTGTTACCAAACAAAGTTCACCGAACAACTCCAATAAAGATTACCTTCCTATACCCCCTCTCTCCAGTCTCAGTCATTCTATAAAATAGGGAGGACTTAGTCTCAGGGTTCTTACATGACAATTACTAATAACGGCTGGCTATAAGGTGTTGAGCAAGGAATTTGTTAACTGTAAGGGCAAGAGGTTTCATTTTATGTAATTACTCCATCTAAGCAACCTTTCTCTCGGTTTGTACTATTTCAAAGGCCAGGGAGGACTAGAAAAATGTTAACACTAAACTCCCACTGAAACCCTTTGGCTTCTGCTGGTTAGAGACAACCTAAACATGCAACAGCTGTGCTGCTGGCTTGGCTGCTGCTTTTGTCCATAGCGTACCCAAGCCTTTCTGAGGCTATCGCATCTGATTGCTTTATTCTTGGCACAGAGAGCAAATCCCAGAGCATTAGACTAGAAGCTAGAAACATAGCCAGAAGAGACAACACTCTGGGACCGTAAATGTTTCATATTCTCCTGCTGTCTCTTCAAAAGAAAGCATGCCTTTACTTTTTCTAAGGGAGGATTTATTTTTCTGTGAGCTATTTGTGACCTACAGTATTTGCTCAACAAGCCCAGATGTCTCTTTTACGCAAAATGCTTTCACTGGTCAGTGATCAAGATGGTGTTGACTCACCCTTGTCATAATACCTCATGACTAATGGCTTATTCACACAATTACCTACACTACAGAAACGTAAACACTTCGTAATTAAAGACCATCCTCACACACAGGACTCCCCTGATCAGCTCCCTTGGTGAATCAGCTAACATATTGTGCTTTGACCTCTACAAAATGACTCCTTGCTGACTCCCCAGTCTATTGAGACCGCCAAGTCCACTGGCTATGACCAAACGTCAGACAGTGCGGCAACGGGACACCAACATATTGCCAACTTCCTGTCCCTCTAAAGCGGCGCCAGATTCTCCCTGAAGGTTAACCCAATTCCTCTTTGTTTACCTCACAAAAAAGCCTGTAAAACGTCTAACAGGTCCTAAAATAACAGGGCTTGGGACAATTAAAGGAAGAGGAGAGTCGGGAAAATAGCTTTCTGTACACCTATATTACTACCAAAGCCACAGTGTAAATTATGACTAGTCATTGACTATTCTTTGGGGATTTATCAAAGCATCTGAACAGTCTCCAGATACTGCTTTGGCCATTAAATGCCTACCCCAGTAGAAATCCACTTTTTCGAGCTGAAAGACAATAGAGCTTACTCACTATGTTACACAATGATTTAATTCAATAATTTATTGTTTTAGTCAAAGTATTTGTTCATTTGTTTACCTCGATCCCCATTAGCTTTTGCAGAAGCAGTAGCTACTCTTCCTGGGGTCCACAAAAAACATGACAAGTAACAAAACACTGATACACTGATAGACAAGGAAAATCATTTTAATTTAAAATACAACAATGTACAAACAATGCAACAACAAAAAATACACAAACAATACAACAAAAATGATATGTGTTAGAGTGTGTCTGTGTGTGTTTGTATATCCCCTCACAGACCCTGCCATTCCATTCGTTTTTTTAAATCCATTTTTTAAAGGTAATTTTGTTGTTTGTTTGAGCAATTGGAGATGGAAGGGAGTTCCATGCGATCATGGCTCTGTATAAAAACTGTGCGTTGCTGTTAATTCATTTTGGACTTGGGGACTGTGAAGAGACCCCCGGTGGCGTCTTGTGGGGTATGTATGGGTGTCTGAGCTGAATGTTATTTGGTTATGCAAACAATCTGGAATTTTTGTCACAGTAATATTTCTCATAAAAACTAGAAGAGAAGCAGTTAAACTCTCGTCAACCCACAACCAGCAAAGACTGGCATGCATGTTGTTGATGTTAGTTATGTACTGTATGTGCAGTTAAGGGCAAGGTGTGCTGCTCTGTTTTTAGCCAGCTGCAGACCATATTACAGGACAGTAATCAAGATGGGACAAGACCATAGCCTGAACAACTTGTACAGTTGATTTGTGTAAAAAACGCTCCAACTATCATCTTATTATTAATTTGTTAACCAATCGTCAGTCATCGGAGTCAGTGCAGTACAAGTTGTGTGCCCTTCTCTATATGCCTCCTGAAAGTCAGTAGTTAACTTGTTCTCTGAAAAATAGCATTGTATTTGGTCAAACACAATCCAGTTTACTAATGTTGGTTCCGTTTTCTGTTTTCTGTTTCCAGTTTACTAATGTTGGTTCCGTTTTCTCCGTTTAATATACTTAACAAATAAGGAACACTCAAAATGTGCACTTATAAATCATAACAATTTCAATCAAAATACAGCTGTAGACAGAAGTCAAAGATCAAACATCACATATACAGCTGATGTCTCTCGAGTTCTTCCCCACAGGAGAAGTCAAAGTGCTTTTATCATGCTTGTAGTCAACCCCCTGTGATGTCACTGCATACATCATTACCTGCTACTCTTCAGTCCAAGCCCATGCATACACAGCTATACAAACTTGCAAAAGATATACAATAGTTCCAGTGTTTTCTAAGGCCTCAGCAGTAAATGTCCACTCCCCCAAGTTGATTTATAGAGGTATGTCTGACTAGCCTCTTATCTCTTCTACTCCCCTGCAGGGCTCTTTGTTTGTCTTTGAAATGCTTTCTCACAGACCCCCCATTTCTTTATAAGATGCAGAGACTTAGAAAAGACTGTGGAACAATTCTAAAACCTTACAATTAATATATATATTGTTAATCTGTAGTCTAGGACCCTATAAATGTAGGGGTCTTATAGACCCTCCCCTTCTATTAATACAACGTAAGGATAATCAATTACTAAATTACATCGAACATTTGGTGCAGCCCCTATCATGACCCCAATTTGACCCATCACTAAGAACAAGCGGCAAACTGATTGAGCAGCTGTTAGAGCCAGCAAAGGTTGCTTTACTATAATATTTTTAGGCAGTGATATTACTTAAGCTTCCTTCCACGCTTGTGGACACACCCACTCCTTTAGGTTTTGGATAAAGATATGTTAAATAGGGGTGCCTCTCACGCCCTGATCTGTTTCACCTGTTCCTGTGATTGTCTCCACCCCCTCCAGGTGTCGCTTATTTTCCCCAGTGTATTTATCCCTGTGTTTCCTGTCTCTCTGTGCCAGTTCCAGACTTTGGTCAATGATGTGCTTCGGGTCGTGCTAAACCGGTTTGTGGACCTTGACGATGGCCTGTTTTTTTTCCCCCGATCTGCACAAGAACATGTTCTTCATGTCAGACAGGTCCTTCAGTGACTCCCGGAGAACCAACTGTTCGTGAAAGAGTTCCACCACTCTTCAATCACCTTTCTGGGATATGTCATTGCTGAGGGCAATGTTCAGATGGATCCTGGAAAGATGAAAGCAGTGGTGGTGTCACGTCCTGACCTTAGTTCCTTTTTTATGTCTCTATTTTGGTTTGGTCAGGGCGTGAGTTGGGGTGGGCATTCTGTTTTGTTCTGTGTGTTGTATTTCTATGTATTTGGCCTGGTATGGTTCCAAATCAGAGGCAGCTGTCAATCGTTGTCTCTGAGAACCATACTTAGGTAGCCTGTTCCCACCTGTGTTTGTGGGTAGTTGTTTTATGTTTTTCACCTTACAGGACTGTTTCGTGTCGTTCACGCTGTTTTTTTTTTGTCATTCAGTGTTCAGTTTATTTAAATTTACTATGAACACTTACCACGCTGCGTTTTGGTCCGACGATTCCTATTCCTCATCAGACGAAGAGGAGAGCCGTTACAGGTGGATTGGCCTCAACCAACGTCCAGGGTGCAGTTGCAATGGTTTCTTGAGTTTGCAAACTTCCATTTCATTCGGGACAAAAGCACCCTGGTGGCCCCCCTCTCGGCACTCACCTCTCCCAAGGTACCGTTAAAATGGTCTCCAGCTGTTGAGAAAGCCTTTGTGGCCATCCTGTTCCAGCGATCTGCCCCGGACCAGAAGCTTCATCCCTGTGCCTTCCTGTCCCATCTCAGTCCTGCAGAGAGGAACTACGATGTTGGCAACCGAGAACTCCTGGTGGTGAAGATGGCGTTGGAAGAGTGGAGGCACTGGCTGGGTATTGAGAACATGGTTCGCGAGGCGCAACGCTCCCAGCCTGGACCTGAATGGGGCCCGGTTAACTGGCTGTTTGTCCCTAACCCAGTCCGGTCCTGGAATGGACTCATTCCTCCAGGGTGACCTGTCATCCAGGGTCCCGTCGTACACTAGCCTTCCTTCGACAATGTTTCTGGTGGCCCACAATGGTCTCTGCCCTTCGGTACCTTTTGGACTGAACTGGTTTTGACCCTTTTGCCTGTCCACGACCATTCTCTTGCCTTCCCCTATTGGATTAATAAATATTGTAAGACTCCTACCATCTGCCTCCTGTGTGTGCATCTGGGTCTCGCCTTGTCATGATAGTGCCAATACAGTCTATCATTTTCAACAGTTTCCCATCAAGGTTGTCTATACCTGGTGGCTTATCATTGATACATAACAATAGTTTTTCCACCTCTCCCACACTAACTTGTCCAAATTAAAAACAGAAATCCTTCTCTTTCATTCTTAGATCTTTTATACAAAAATGATGGTTCATCCATGGGATTTCTGCCCATGATATCATTTTAAGGTACTCAAGTCTTTTTAAATGGGGATTTCTTTGTTTGGTAATATTATTTCTGCTCATTTAAGTTCTCACATTTATCAATTTACAGAATGTCAGCTGAGCAGCCTGACTTGTTTGCCACCTCTTGCATCATTTATTTGAACCATACATTTAATTCATCAAAGTATGAAATATTTGAACTTGAAGTGACATCCGAGCTGCCCACTTTGTGAATGCAGTGTCTTTTCCGATATGTTATTTTCAGCCTACCTTTCATTTCAGGGCTGTTATTACTCTTCGCGGCTGAGAAGAGCCAAACAGCCTTGTGTGCAATGGAGCAAATTAAAATAGGGGGTGCAACCAAAAGTATCTTAATTTAAGAATTTACATATCTGACCATTTTATAAATGGTATAATTGCCTGATATGATAGCATGTTGCTAACCCGCTCCATTTGTCGCCCCAAGATGAATGGCTTTGTCCACTAAAGTCTTTATTCACGACACGTGTGCTTCACTCCACTGCTTTGACTGGTCTAAGGTTAGAAACCATAAGTGACTATCCAGATAAGTCACCCGCGAATGAAAATTCAAGGAACTTATTGTTCTATTTGCGGAGTGCATGATCATGAGTAAAATCATTGTACATCCCCTGTGAGAACATTGAGCATGGGCTGACCTGACTTGGCTTTGCTGTACTGCAGCCTGCCAGGCCAAATATTGCACCGTGTCCATTACAATGTATAAAAATGCATATCAGTGATCTTTATCTATATTACCGGAGAGTCATCTTAATCTTAGTATCTTCCATAGAAATAGAAACATTTTGGACATATCAACAAATGGAAAAGTCAAAGGCCAATGGTTTCCATCTGTGGCAAAGTATTCCCTACATCAGTACGCATGATAAATCCAGCTCCAGAACCAGCCATAGAGCCAGCTGGCTAATCTTTTGAAGTAAAAAAAAACTCCAGCAACAGAATATTAAGTAGCTAGATAAGGTTAGCATGCTAGCTACACAGACAGCTATATGTGTCCTATTTGTTGATGTTTAGCAACTCCATGGAGAAATTCCCACACCCAATTCCTGATTATGTATAAGCCTTCAGAAAGTATTCATACCCCTAAACTTATTCCACATTTTGTTGTGTTACAGCCAGGAGGAAAACCTTCCTGGTCTTTGTGGTTAAATCTGTGTTTGAAATTCACTATGTGATCATGTTAAAGTATTGCAAAGCAATTTTTTACTCCTGAACTGTTTTGGCAAGCCTAAATAAAAGGGGTTGAATACTAATTGACACAAGACAATTCAGCTTTTCATTTTTTATTAATTTGTAAAAATGTCTGGAGACCAAACCCATGTTTCCCCAGACTTACGTGAGGTTGGACACAGCAAGACAAGACTCACATCTGATTCTGGAAGTGACAGGGATTCTTCAGTTCAGATGTTCATCACCACAGTGATTCAAGATGACAGTCTAGAGGGAGACCATGGCTGCATCCCAATAATCTCTCCTTTCTCCCAAAATATGCACTTGTCCGCTTTCCTTCTTCGATTTGAAAGGAAATAACTTATGGAAACTCCCTCTAGCCCATTCCAACACCAATCCATTGCTTTTAAATTTGTGGGGAGGAGTGAACTAGTGCACACTTCAGGAAGAAGCAAAAATTTATCCAATTTCCTTCTCGCGGACCTCCTCCAACAATGAGCTTTGAGAGGAATTCAAGAAACAAGGAAGGACAAAACAAGGATGTGACAGCTAGTTTTCAGCCACAGCTCAAATCCCCTGTGATTAAACCACAATAACTGAGGATAGGAAATGACATCACATTTTCACCTGTTGTCCCCTATGTTAAATATATATCTTCAAAATGTCATACAAATCCTAATGATTCCTTGATCCATGAGCTTTGGGGGACTTAGTGGAGCCTGTGATCTCACTGAAATAATGGTCAGATTTTCCGTACAACCACACAGCCACTAAGTATCAGAGGAAAGCATCTCTCTAGGTAACCACCTCTACATCCCTAGATATTGTGTTCCCTTTCCCAGAATTGTGTGTTAGCAACCCAATAATATATGGGCTCTCAGACACACAAGCATACACACAACACTCATCACACACACACAGCTGGGCTAGAATTTCCTCTCAATTCTCATTCCTGAGTTTGAACCCCAGACCTATAAAAAAGCCCTATGATCTCCCAGGTGACAGAGTAGGACAGCATGAGACAAAACAAAGAAACTGGGGATTGACTAATAGTTTGACTAATACTTCTTAGATCCCCAGTGTGTTTCTTAACATGACCTCACTGTCCTCACCAACCACAATGGGCCATAAAATGCACATTACGCCACTGAACTGATTCATCAGGAAATCTAATATCTTTCCTTAGAAAACATTAAAGACTATCTTTATGGTTTATGAGGACATGAATATGGCATTTCAGTACATTATTCCCCGTATGATATCTTCCATATACAGGAAATGAAATGATTCGTGTGTAGAGGTCATCTTGCCTATTCAGAGTTGTTGAATGTTGAATGAATAGAACATGGCTAGGTCCTGTGTCACGCTCCACTGTGTGTTCGGAAAGTATTCAGACACCTTGACCCCTTTGCTCTAAAATTGATCCCCAAAAAACACTCAATCTGCACACAATACTCCATAACAAATAAATGAAATTTCACATTTCCACAAGTATTTAAATATTTACTCAGTACTTTGTTGAAGCACCTTTGGCAGCGATTACAGCCTTGAGTCTTCTTGGGTATGACACTACAAGCTTGGCACAGCTCTATTTGGGGAGTTTCTCCCATTCTTCTCTGCAGATTGTCTCAAGCTCTGTCAGGTTGGATGTAGAGTGTCGCTGCACAGCTATTTTCAGGTATCTCCAGAGATGTTCGATCATGTTCAAGTCCGGGCTCTGGCTAGGCAATTCAAGGACATTCAGAGACTTGTCGCGAAAGGCACTCCTGTGTTGTCTTGGCTGTGTCATTATCCTGATGGAAGGTGAACCAGTCTGAGGTCCTGGAGAAGTTATCACGTATCTCTCTGTACTTTGCTTTGTTCATCTTTCCCTCGATCCTGACTAGTCTCCCAGTCCGTGCCTCTGAGAAACATCCCCACAACATGATGCTGCCACCACCATGCTTCACTGTAGGGATGGTGCCAGGTTTCCTCCAGATGTGAAGCTTGGCATTCAGGCCATGTTTCTTATGGTCTGACACGTTTAGGTGTCTTTTGGCAAACTCCAAACGGGCTGTCATGTGCCTTTTCCTCAGTCTTCCGTCTGGAAATAAAGGCCTGATTGGCGGAGTGCTGCAGAGATGGTTGTCCTTCTGGAAGGTTATCCCATCTCCACAGAGGAACTCTGGAGCTCTATCAGTGATAATTCGGGTTCTTGGTCACCTCCCTGACCAAGGCCCCTCTCCCTCGATTGCTCAGTTTGACTGAGAGGCCAGCTCTAGGAAGTCTTGGTGGTTTCAAACTTATGGAGGCCACTGTTATTTGGGACCTTCAATGCAGCAGAAATGTTCTGGTGCCCTTCCCCAGATCTGTGCCTCGACACAATCCTGTCTCAGAGCTCCGCAGACAATTCCTTCGACCTCATGGCTTGGTTTTTGCTCTAACATGCACTGTCAACTGTCAGACCTTACATCGACAGGCCTTTCCAAATCATGTCCAATCAATTGAATTTCCACAGGTCGACTCCAAGTTCAAGGATGATCAATGGAAACAGGATGCACCTGAGCTCAATGTTTTTTTTAAATATTTAATACATTTGCAAACATTTCTAAAAACCTGTTTTCACTTTGTCATTATGGGGTATTGTGTGTATATGTATGAGGATTTAATTTGTATTTTTATCTGTTTTAGAATAAGGCTGTTACGTAACTAAATGTGGATTAAGTCAAGGGGTCTGAATACTTTCCGAATGTACTGTGTATCGTCCCTAAATGACATGGCCCTCGATTTTACTATCAAGATAGGTTCATGTATGCATTGATTTTCTGGCAAATGCACAGATCCTCCAACATTCCCACAATCCTTTTCTGTTTCAGAAGACGGAAGACGCTGGACCAATTGTGCGCTGCCCTATGGGACTCCCAGTCACGGCCGGTTGTGACACATCCTGGGATTAAACCCAGGCTGTTTACTAATGTTTACTTGTGATTTTTAATGGAATGTTTTCTTAATGTTTTGAGAACCATGATGAAACCTGCAGAAAACGTTATGCTGAAGTACTGAAATTCCCACAGCAGAATGTTGTTTCTTAGCATTCTCTGAACGTTCTGAGAACATTACTTTAAATAGAACCATGAGAAAACCTATAGGAAACATTACGCTGAAGTACTGAAATTCCCACCTAAGAAATATATGGTTCTCAGAACGTTATGTGCTAGCTTGGAACTGTCAAAATAAAGGAAACACATAAAGTGTCTTAATAGGGCCACCACGAGCCGCCAGAACAGCTTCAATGCACCTTGGCATAGATTCTACAAGCGTCTGGAACTCTATTGGAAGGATGCGGCACCATTCTTTCACAAGAAATTCCATAATTTGGTGTTTTGTTGATGTGTTGGAAAATGCCTCAGGTGCCACTCCACAATCTCCAATAAGTGTTCAATTGGGTTGAGATCTAGTGACTAAGACACACACTAAAATCCCTATTCTTCATTGTGAACCCTCTTTCAAAGTCACTGAGATCTCTTCTTCTAGCCATGGTAGCCAAAATAATGGGCAACTGTGCATTTCTATACATTTTTATACAGACCCTAAGCACGATGAGATGTTAATTGCTTAATTAACTAAGGAACCACGCCTGTGTGGAAGCACCTGCATTCAATATGCTTCCAAGTGTTTCCTGTATTTTGGCAGTTACCAGTAGGTAGGTAGGTAGGTAGGTAAACTAATTTCAAAAATAGGAATAGCCTATCAGTAACCACGGCTGATACCCAAAGGTGGAAGCAAAATCATCATATAATTATTACTCTCCTTATTTTCTAAAGAAATGTGTGTATGAGTAACCTGTGTCACTGAACTGCTACTTTTGGAATGTTGAAATAAAAACATGCTATGTAGAACAAACACCCCTCTCTGAAATGTAGAATATGGAATCACGTTGGATTTATTCGTATGATCTAGCTGCAATGTTCGACAATGTTTGGCTACCGAACATGGCCCTGTTGTAGATAGATAGATTAATTTAATAGATTAATTGATGTACATGTTATTATTCTCATATTCTAGAATCATTCTCATATTTGAAATAATAATAATAAAAACTCCTGCTGACTCAACTATAAAGCCTTGTTCACACTGCAGGCCTTAATGCTCAAATCAGTTTTGTTTTTCAAATCCGTTTTGGAATACTGACTGTCCAAACAGCAAGATAGACGTGACCAAACAGACAGCAGGCATTTGATGACATGTTATAGTCACAATGGGTGTGTGCACAGTAGTGATGCTAGCAAGCAACAAGATATGCCAAATAACCGTCTAAAAACCACTTGAAGTAAAATAAATCAGATTTGTATCAGATTTTAAACCACCTACAAAGGCCTCTAATATAAACTTTGACCTGCCAATCACACTGACCCTGGCCTGAGATCATAACTTTAGGCCTGGTCTGATATATTATATGTCAGCCCACCCAGGCCGGGGTCAGATGTCATTCTCACTTTCCAGAGAAAGGATTATCAACATAAAGCTGGAATTTTTCCATGACAACAACTGGATTATAAACTCTGAACCATCCCTGGTGTGGTGTGAATGTGTCAATGATGAGTAAGTGAACTCTTCATTCCCCCGAGTTATGTACATAATGTTTGTTGAGTGTCATTAGCTGATGAATCGTTTTGCTATGGTTATTACACTGTTATTACTTTGTACTTATTCTTTACACTTTGTTTGTTTTTAATTTGTTCATGTGTGGTTTGCAGGCTATTAGAGCATTCTGACAGATCTACAAAGGCCCTTGCAACATAATTAACTGCTCATTATTATTTGTTGATCAGTCAGTCAAATCGTACCAATGACACTTCGCAATTTTGATCCTCTCGAACACAGCCAATAGCTTTACAATTACTTAAAATGGCGACTTGAAGTTCTCTGAGATGGTTAGCATGCTAGCTGGCTTTTCCCATGGTAAATAGTGTGGTATGTGCTTGCCTATTATTATTTTTGCTATTAGTCTTTAGTTGCATTTATGTGCCAGCCTGGCTGTTATTTACTGCTGTTATTGTTGCAGGGTTTTATAGCCATTATCATTGCACTCTGAAACACTTATATATTCCCAACTCTGGTCCTCGAGTACCCCCAACAGCACACATTTTTGTTGTAGCCCGGGACAAAAACACCTGATTCAACTTGTCATGGGCTAGATTAGTTGACAAGTAGAATCAGGTGTGCTTGTCCGGGGCTAATATTGCACTGCCATATGCTGCTTCAACTGCTATAACTGCTATGGGTCATTTAGGCTCATCTCTTGCTTACTACTGTTCTATACACAGGCTGGGGGTTCAGCAACAAACCCGACATGTATGCAACTATGGGGCAAAACAGTCAGGTTTGGCTTAGTTTACATGTTATCAAAAATCTATATTTAGTCTCCAATGTTTATTGAAAACATAAATAGTTGCACAAATACATCGTTACAGTTGTTGGTTAGCTAGCTAGCAAATTTGTGCCATATTACCATAGACGTCAGTCAAAACACCTCAAAACAAGACATGGTATCGAGAGCAAGATCAAACAAGGTGAAACAAGCCACCTACGATTCACCTAGTGGCAGTTTCTTGTTATTGTTGCTAGCTTTCTGGCAATCCAGAACCGAGCATCATTTCATGAAGTTTTCTGCTAACCCATATATGCTATGGTCATTGAATGCTATAGTCATTTACGCCAAGTTATGTTGTTGATATTACCTTCCCTCTCATGCTAATTAATTCATTGTATACTACTACTATGTATACTATACCGATATGCTGCTATGCAGACTTCCTTCCGTACCTCTCCTTGTCCCAACTGGGGCTCAAACCAGGGACCCTCTAAACATATCGACAACAGTCACCATCGAAGCATCATTGCCTATCGCTCCACAAAAGCCATGGCCCTTGTAGAGCAAGGGAAACAACTACTTCAGGGTCTCAGAGCGAGAATGGCGCCGGAGGGGATGGCTTCCTTTTTACGGGCTCCTAACCAATTGTGCTATTTTGTGTGTTTTTTTGCATTGTTTGTAACTTATTTTGTACATAATGTTTCTACCGCTGTCTCTTATGACCGAAAAGAGCTTCTGGATGTCAGAACAGCGATTACCCACCTCGAACTGGACAAAGTTTTTTATTTAATGATTCGGATGCGAAGGATTTACTGCTGATACTGGACCAGACCCAAATTCTTGTCATTCGCATAAAGAATAGACGCCGATACACTGCTGCTTCTCGCTGTTTATTATCTTTGCATAGTCACTTTACCCCTACCTACATGTACAAATTACCTCGACTAACCTGTACCCCAGCACATTGAATTGGTACCGGTGCCCCCTGTATATACAGCCTCATTATTGTTATTTTATTGTATTATTTTTTTTAAACTTTAGTTTATTTGGTAAATATTTTCTTAACTGCATTGTTGGGCTTGTAAGTAAGAATTTCAATACAATTTGATTTGATAAAGGCATGTCTAGAAGAATAGGTACCAGAACATTTCTCTAATAATATGATGGATGCTTTTACAGCAGTCACTTTATTTGTGGCAATTTCCATCTTACAATTCCACCTTTCCATGCTTAGGCTATAGATAATGACTAAGACTTTGTGGCATTTTCCTCTGAAGCTGTCTCAAGGAAATGGACAATAAAGTAAGTGAGTTGAATGTATTAGCCTTTAATCCCTTGAGGGTAAAAACATGAGCCAAAGTCCCACTTGACTGTCAAACCAGGTTTTAGTGGTGGGATTAAGCTGGTCTTTGAAAGTAACTGTAAAGATACTCAGACCATGAGACAATGCTTGAATAACATGATAGAATCATGATGCAGGTTGTGTGCATTGTTGCCTGGTTGACAATGACAGGAGTCATTTGGCATCTTGCCAATGGATGTCGATCCTAGAGCAGGGGTGGGCAATGTACGGACCTACACCACTGTTCAAAAGTTTGGGGTCACTTAGAAATGTCCTTGTTTATGAAAGAAAAACAATTTTTTTGTCCATTAATATAACATCAAATTGTTCAGAAATACAGTGTAGACATTGCTAATGTTATAAATGACTGTTGTAGCTGGAAACGGCAGATTTTGTATGGAATATCTACGTACATAGGTGTACAGAGGCCCATTATCAGCAACCTTCACTCCTGTGTTCAAATGGCACATTGTGTTAGCTAATCCAAGTTTGATCTTAAAAGGCTAATTGATCATTAAAAAAACCTTTTGCAATTATGTTAGCACAGCTGAAAACTGTTGTTCTGATTTAAAGAAGCAATAAAACTGGCCTTCTTTAGACTAGTTGAGTATCTGGAGCATCAGCATTTGTGGGTTCGATTACAGGCTCAAAATGGCTAGAAACAAAGACCTTTCTTCTGAAACTTGTTGTAACGGTTTTCCTCCTGAGGAGGAGTCGGAAGGAACAGACCAATATGCAGCGTGGTAAGTGTTTATCGTTTTTATCAAAACTCAACACTACACAAACTGAAAACGAAACAGTTCTGTGGAAAACACAGACACAGAAAACCATCACCCACAACCAAAATGGGGAAAACAGGCTACCTAAGTATGATTCTCAATCAGAGACAACGATCGACAGCTGCCTCTGATTGAGAACCATACCAGGCCAAACACAGAAACACAACATAGAAAAAAGAACATAGACTACCCATCCCAACTCACGCCCTGACCAAACTGACACACAGACATAATAAAGGAACTAAGGTCAGAACGTGACACTTGTCAGTCTATTCTTGTTCTGAGAAATGAAGGCTATTCAATGTGAGAAATTGCCAAGGAGCTCTCCAAACAGGCCAGGGAGCTCCAAAATTGCCAAGGAGCTCTCCAAACAGGTCAGGGACAAAGTCATTGAGTAGTAAAGATCAGGGTTGGGTTATAAAAAAATATCAGAAACTTTGAACATCCCACGGAGCACCATTAAATCCATTATTAAAAAAATGGAAAGAATATGGCACCACAACAAACCTGCCAAGAGAAGGTCGCCCACCAAAACTCACAGACCAGGCAAGGAAGGCATTAATCAGAGAGGCAACAAAGAGACCAAATATAACCCTGAAGGAGCTGCAAAACTCCACAGCGGAGATTGGAGTATCTATCCATAGGACCACTTTAAGCCGTACACTCCACAAGCTGGGCTTCACGGAAGAGTGGCCAGAAAAAAAGCCATTGCTTAAAGAGAAAATAAGCAAACAAGTTTGGTGTTCGCCAAAAGGAATGTGGGAGACTCCCCAAACATATGGAAGCAGGTACTCTGGTCAGACTTAGCTTTTTGACCATCAAGGAAAACGCTATGGCAGCATCATGCTGTGGGGATGTTTTTCATTGGCAGGGACTGGGAAACTGGTCAGAATTGAAGGAATGATGGACAATGACAATGACCCTAAGCATACTGCTAAAGCAACACTCAAGTGGTTTAAAGGGAAACGTTTCAATGTCTTGGAATGGCCTAGTCAAAGCCCAGACCTCAATCCAAATGGTATGACTTAAAGATTGCTGTACACCAGCGGAACCCATCCAACTTGAAGAAGGTGGAGCAGTTTCGCCTTGAAGAATGGGCAAAAATCCCAGTGGCTAGATGTGCCAAGCTTATAGAGACATACACCAGGAGACTTGCAGCTGTAATTGCTGCAAAAGGTGTCTCTACAAAGTATTGACTTTGGGGGGTGAATAGTTATGCACACTCAAGTTTTGTTTTTGTCTTATTTCTTGTTTGTTTCACAAAAATGTTGTGTAAATCAAATGATACAAACCCCCCCCCAAAAATATTTAATTTTATCTGGTTTAATTTCAGGTTGTAAGACAACAAAATAGGAAAAATGCCAAGCGGCGTGAATACTTTCGCAAGCCACTGTATATCCCATGCATGGTTCATGTTATCAGGTATGCTATTTGCAATAAGCATCATCACCTGTGGCCCAATTGATGCAGCATAGTGGCATTTTGTTGTGTTTGTTGTTGTGTTTGTTTGTTGTGGTGCCATATTCTTTCAATTTTTTAATAATGGATTTACAGTTGAAATCAGAAGTTTACATACTCTAAGATTGGAGTCACTCCACAAATTTCTTGTTAACAAACTATATTTTTGGCAAGTCGGTTAGGACATCTTATTATTTCACTTGTAATTCACTGTATCACATTTACAGTGGGTCAAAAGTTTACATACACTAAGTTGACTGTGCATTTAAACAGCTTGGAAAATTGCAGAAAATGATGTCATGGCCTTAGAAGCTTCTGATAGGCTAATTGACACCATTTGAGTCAATTGGAGGTGTACCTGCAGATGTATTTCAAGGCCTATTTTCAAACTCAGTGCCTCTTTGCTTGACATCATGGGAAAATCAAAAGAAATCAGCCAAGACGTAAAACAAAACAAAAAATTGTAGACCTCCACAAGTCTGGTTCATCCTTGGGAGCAATTTCCAAACGCCTGAAGATACCATGTTCATCTGTACAAACAATAATACGCAAGTATAAACACCATGGGACCATGCAGCCGTCATATCGCTCAGGAAGGAGACGCGTTCTGTCTCCTAGACATGAACATACTCTGGTGCGAAAAGTACAAATCAATCCCAGAACAACAGCAAAGGACCTTGTGAAGATACTGGAGGAAACAGGTACAAAAGTATCTATATCCACAGTAAAACGAGTCCTATATCGACAACCTGAAAGGCCACTCAGCAAGGAAGAAGCCACTGCTCCAAAACCGCCATAAAAAGGCCAGACTACGGTTTGCAACTGCACATATGGACAAAGATCATATTTTTTGGTCCTCTGGTCTGATGAAACAAAAATAGAACTGTTTGGCCATAATGACCATCATTATGTTTGGAGGAAAAAGGGGGAAGCTTGCAAGCCGAAGAACATCATCCCAACCATGAAGCACGGGGGTGACAGCATCATGTTGTGGGGGTGCTTTGCTGCAGGAGGGACTGGTGCACTTCACAAAATAGAGGGCATCATGAGGATGGGAAATTATGTGGATATATTGAAGCAACATCTCAAGACATCAGTTAAAGCTTGGTCGCAAATGGGTCTTCCAAATGGACAATGACCCCAAGCATACTTCCAAAGTTGTGGCAAAATGGCATACAACAAAAGTCATGGTATTGGAGTGGCCATCACAAAGCCCTGACCTAAATCCTATGTAACAGTTGTGGGCAGAACTGAAAAAGCGTGTGTGAGCAAAGAGGCCTACAAACCTGACTCAGTTGTACCAGCTCAGTCAGGAGGAATGGGCCAAAATTCACCCAACTTATTGTGGGAAGCTTGTGGAAGGCTACCCGAAATGTTTGACCCAAGTTAAACAATTTAAAGGCAATGCTACCAAATACTAATTCAGTGTATGTGAACTTCTGACCCACTGGGAATGTGACGACAGAAATAAAAGCTGAAGTAAATCATTCTCTCTACAATTATTCTGACATTTCACATTCTTAAAATAAAGTGGTAATCCTAACTGACCTAAGACAGGGAACGTTTACTAGGATTAAATGTCTGGAATTGTGAAACATTTAAACTCAGTTTATTTGGCTGAGGTGTATGTAAACTTCCGACTTCAACTGTAATGGTGCTCCGTGGAATGTTCAAAGCTTCTGATATTTTTTATAACCCCATGCAGATAACATGGGGTTGCCTGTCTGCATTTCCCTATTCGGGTAATCATTAGCTTGATCCAAAATGTCATCTTTTAACTCATATTGATTAATTGTATGTCCCAATAAATTCAATAAACACAGTGAATATAATGTAAGCCTACCTGTTACGGTAACTTGGTGTAAACCCGCCACCCGGGATACTTCTCACAGAAACCACTTCATGTCAATTTCCCACAAAAGCACTTTCCCTGGTTGCCACTACACTTGCTCAACTAAACATGTCATTTGTCTCAACACAATTTAAGTCACTCCCCCAAAAAATATTTGAGGTAAGTTGGCGTTTTACCACAAGTTACACTACAATTGACCTGTGTTACGTTTAGCCCCACTCTCTGCTATGCAGTCACCAATTGCTGAGTAGTAACCTGCTTAAACAGGCAAACTCCAGGTTTAAAATGGGGCAGTTTGCATATATTTAGGAGTTGAGAAAAAAATTAAGTAGAAATGGAAAGCAGGGCTCCCCTTTGTTTTTAACAAAGGCCATTTAAACTGCTGTTTTCGCGATTGCAAGAATTGTTGTGCAATGACTGCTTGTCAGAATGCATGTTTCCCTCCTTATGGCACTCGCAAGCAGTGGTGGAAAAAGTGCCCAATTGTCATACTTGAGTAAAAGTAAAGATACCTTCAAAGAAAATAACCCAAGTAAAAGTGTAAGTCACCCAGTAAAATACTACTTGCGTAAAAGTCTAAAAGTATTTGGTTTTAAATGTACTTAAGTATCAAAAGTAAAAGTATTAATAATTTCAAATGTCTTATTATAAGTCAACCAGACTGCACGATTGTCTTGATTTTTTACATTTTCGGATAGCCAGGGGCACACTTTAACACTCATCATTTCCAAACAACTCATGTGGTTAGTGAGCCTGCCAGATCAGAGGCAGAAGGGATGACGGGGGATTTTCTCTTGATAAGTGCATGAATTTTTACTTAAGTACTTTATACCACTGACCGAGAGGAATATTTGTCTTGCGTAGAACACACAACAACAAGCCGACTGGGTAAATAGAACACGATTCTACTACGGGGTTGTCTGATTTTTCTATTCATGGCTCGTTTAGTTTGCAAAGGAAGAGTCAATGGGGACTGTTCTAGCATCTTCAAAGTGAGCATCTTAATCCATGTGAGTCAATCAAATGTAAGATACGGGACGCTTGTTGTAGACACAAATATCACAAGATGTCCGTTCAGTCAACAGAACGTTCTGTCAAGGTTTTTTGAACAACCTCAACATTTTACTGAACCTCTGTAATTGATGTCAAGGAGTTTTTGATTGTGATGGATGAATCAGTTTCCCCCCCAAAAAAACCTAAGCTTAAACATCAACACTTCTCATATTTCGCCAATCACAAATCATCTTAACCCAAGCTGACAAATGACATGCTTCTCCAGACATTGAGAGAGAAAAAGCAGGGTGGTGTTCATTAGTGCACCCAACAGAAAACGTTGTAAAACATTCAGCAATGGAACGCAAAGGTTAGCCCTCCCTGTTTCAGTTTGTTTTCTTATGCTTGACGGCTAATGAGCACAGCCCAGATAGAGAGGACATTAGCAGGGAAATAACCTCATGAACCTCAATCTATGGGAAGTGAGTATGATGATTCAGGAAAATAACTGGCAACCATCAGACACAATTAAGGGATACAGTTCCCCCCAGAGACAGAGGAAGTGGATGGGAAGCTGCTACTGCTGTTGCTGAGAAGAGAGGAGGGAGTGGAGAAAACTACACAGAATGCCCTCATTCATTGGCAAACACCATCCTTCTTCCTCACGCTCTCCTTGTGCCTCTAGAAGTGGAATAATTGGAAGAAAAATCTGACCGCCTAGTCTTTGGAGGTTTGTCCATGAGTGTGCGTTTTGGAGAGAAACCAGCGAGGCATCAACACACAGTCTGTGTCACACACATACACTTACTAATCCGCCGACAAAACAATACCGATTGTATTCGTTTAAAAGGCACTGGAGAAAGAGGGATGAATTAATGAATAGAAGTGGTGGTGATCTCATGCATGGCGGACCTGTGCGGTACAATATTCACAGACAGGCCGAAAGGTCACAGTCACCTCAGATGTTTGAGTCTTGGCAAGATCTCAATGGCACACATGTACACAAGATGGAATGACTCAGAGCCATATATTTATAGAATTGGGCCAAGTCTTATCATTTTGAATATTGTTCTAATTCTAGACTTTCAGTTACATTGCTTAGTTTAAATATTCCCCAGAAAATGGCCCTGGCTGCGAAAAAGAAGCCTTCGTCCCTGCCCGCTCCTTCAGAAACCTCTTTCTTAAAGCTAAGGATCCGGATCACGTTCTGCTCATTCATTATTTTACACGCACTACGTAGTAGCTGCTGATCACAATAATTCTAGACCTTAAGTTACATAGCTTTGTTTAAACATTCGCCGTATAATGGCCATGGCTGCGAATAAGGAGTTTTCGCTCCGCCCTCTCCTGCCCTTCCGGAAACCTTTCTCAAAGCTAATAATCTGGATCACATTCTGTGATCCCACACAGGTGGGAAAAGGCTACCTAAGTATGGTTCTCAATCAGAGACAATGATAGACAGCTGCCTCTGATTGAGAACCACACCAGGCCAAACACAGAAATCCCCAAAAAAGAAAATGAACATAGAATGCCCACCCTAGTCACACCCAGGCCTAACCAAAATAGTGAATAAAAACCTCTCTATGGCCAGGGCGTGACACAAAGTTCGAACGAACATGTCGATCATGTCTTTTGAGTACAACATGATCGCTGCATGTACTGTAGCCCAACACCCCTCCTGAAAAAAATAACAGGAAATCACGCTTGAGGTATGGAATGCATAGTTTGAACGTGTTGACCATATCTTTAATGTACAACATGACATTTCCCCCTCCATGTCAAGGAGAGGGAAGCGGCAGTGGAACAGCGGGAGCACTGAGCAGAAGCTACATAGGCAGCCACGTTAAAAATAATCCTGCACATGCACAGAAATCTCTGTATCAATAGCCACAGCAATTGGGGTTGCAGAAAATCTGGAATCGCAACCACTCTATTAAAGCTGCAATATGTAACTCTTTGGGCGATCCAACCAAATTCATAGAAATGTGAGTTATAGATCTGTCATTCTCATTGAATGCAAGTCTAAGAAGCGGTAGATATGTTCTATGTGAGCTATTTCTATACTTCCCATTCTTAATTTTCCTTTTTGCGTCTTTAGGTTTTGTACACCAGCTTCAAACAGCTGAAAATACAATATTTTTGGTTAAAGAAAATATATTTCACAGAGGTTTAGATGGTACAATGATTCTCTAAACTACACTTGTTTTGTCACAAACTGAAATTAGGCTAACTATTTGACTTTTAGCAAACAGGAAATAGCGGAGCAGGTAGCTTAGTGGTTAGAGCGTTGGGCCAGTCACTGAAAGGTTGCTGGATCAAATCCCCAAGCTGACAAGGTAAAAATCTGTCATAGTGCCCCTGAACAAGGCAGTTCCCCGGTAGGCCATCTTAGTAAATATGAATATGTTCTAAACTGACTTGCCTGGTTAAATAAAAAGTAATTTAAATATTACACCTTTAATGTCAGCAGGGCTCTACACTGGCATATTTAACAAGGAGCACATGTTGTGCTTTCACTAAGTTGAAAGATATCAGTGCACAATGGGAGAGAATGGGAGAAACTCCCCAAGTACAGGTGTGCCAAGCTTTTAGCGTCATACCCAAGAAGACTCGAGGCCGTAATCGCTGCCAAAGGTGCTTCAACAAAGTACTGAATAAGGGGTCTGAATACTTATGTAAACGTGATATCAGATTTTTATTTTTAATACATTTGCAAATATTTCTTAAAACCTGTTTTTTCTTTGTCATTATGGGGTTTTGTGTTTTTTCCTCATCAATCTAATCAATTTTAGATAAGATTGTATCAAAATGTGGAAAAAGTCAAGGAGCCTTTCGAATGCACTGTATATTCTACTTGAAAATATATCTATAAAAGTATAACGACGTATAACAATTTCAGCTGCCAACAATTTCAGCTGACAGAATGAGGAATAACTAAATGTGAAAGTGTGTCTGTGAAGTTAGTTGCCTGGCACAATGGAAAGGAATTTTTAAGTGCAAACTCCAGCCAACATGGCACTACAGTACATGCAGGCTCCAAGACAGCTTGAATGAAAACATTAAAAACTCAAGATAAAATCAACACTAAATAGACTACATAAAAATAGAAAAACTACTCTCCAAGGGCATGGGAGTATTTCATCTTCTGTTGTCCCACCAGAAGGTTTACAGGCCCATCCTCCAAAAGGCACATATAGACGATCTTGCACTCTCTGTTGGAGATATCTGTGTCTCCAAAAGCTAAACAAAAACAGGGAAGATCAGATAAATTTCTGAAAAATATCTGAAATTTCCATCCCTAACTATAACATTTTCCGCCAAGATAGAACTGCCAAAGGGGGCGGTGTTGCAATCTACTGCAGAGATAGCCTGCAGAGTTCTGTCTTACTATCCAGGTCTGTATCCAAACAATTTGAGCTTCTACTTTTAAAAATCCACCTTTCCAGAAACAAGTCTGTAACGGCCGTTGTTGGTGGAAGAAGGTGAGGACCAAGGTACAGTGTGGTATGTGTCCATATTTATTAAAATGAACACGGAAATAACAAAAATACCAAAGAGAAACGAACGAAAAACAGTTCTGGCTGGTGGAGACACACAACAGAAAACAATCACCCACCAAACACAATAGAAAACAGTCTACCTAAATATGGTTCTCAATCAGGGACAACGATTGACAGCTGCCTCTGATTGAGAACCATACCAGGCCAAACACAAACACATTTTCAATAAATTTGTTAACATTTCTAAATATGTTTTACTTTTGTCATTATAGGGTATTGTGTGTAGATTATCACTTTTGAATTTAGGTTGTAACACAACACAGTGTGCAATAAGTCAAGGGATATGAACACTTTCTGAAGGCACTGCATGTGGGGATAAAGTGGGGATAAAGTGACTAGGTAACAGGATAGATAAACAGTAGCAGCAGTGTACATTGCCTTAGGAAAATATTCAGACCATTTGACTTTTCCCACATTTTGTCACGTTACAGCCTTGTTCTAAAATTGATTGATTAAATCAACCCACACACCTAAATAGATTAAATCAACCTACACACAATACCCTATAATGACAAAATAACAGGTTTTTAGAAATGTTTGCTAATTTATAAAAAATAAACAACTGAAATATAAAATGTACTTAAGTATTCAGACCTTTAACTCATATTTTGTTACCTAGCAGCGATTACAGCATCGTATCATCATGGGTATGACGCTACAAGCTTGGCACACTTGTATTTGTGGAGTTTCTCCCATTCTTCTCTGCAAATCCTCTCAAGCTCTGTCAGGTTGGTTGGATGGGGAGCGTTGCTGCTATTTTCAGGTCTCTTCAGAGACGTTCGATCTGGTTCAAGTCTGGGCAACTCAAGGACATTCAGACACTTGTCTCCAAACCGAGCAGGTTTTCATCACGGATCTCTGTACTTTGCGCTGTTCATCTTTCCCCCGATCTTTCCCCCGATCCCGACTAGTCTTCCAGTCCCTGCCGCTGAAAAAATCCCCACAGCATGATGCTGCCACCACCATGCTTCACCGTAGGGATGGTGCTAGGTTTCCTCCAGACCAAAGAGTTCAATCTTGGTTTCATCAGACCAGAGAATCTTTTTTCTCATGGTCTGAGAGTGTTTAGGTGCCTTTTGGCAAACTCCTAGCGGCCTGTCATGTGTCTTTTACTGAGGAGTGGGTTCCCTCTGACCGTTTGGTGGAGTGCTGCAGAGATGGTTGTCCGTCTGGAAGAGTGACCATTGGGTTCTTGGTCACCTCTCCCCCGATTGCTCAGTTTGGCCCTAGAAAGAGTCTTGGTGGTTCCAAACTTCTTCCATTTAAGACTTATGGACGCTACTGTGTTCTTGGGGACCTTCAATGCTGCATACATTTTTGGTAGTGCTGAAAAAAATGTATGAACGTATACAGTTGAAAACATTTATGGAAGTTTACAGTATCTGGAGACTGGTTAGTACTAGAAATAAGGGGTTAAATATCTCTCAGAGGACAAACATTTCAGAACACATTTTTGGGGGCGACTATCTGTTGTTCCATGTAGTGAATTGGTTTTTCAATGTTTGTATGGGCTAATAGCAGTAAGGACAAATTAATTGTTTCATGAAATACATTTTTATAATTTTTTTTTATACTTCAAGGGGTCTTAAAATTCAAAATCCCCTCACTTAGTTTGTAGAGGGTAGAGGATCTTACTGATCGGAGTGGCCTGTGAAAGAGGCCCTATGCCAGACAACCAGTGGAGGCTACTCAGAGGAGGAAGGGGAGGACCATCCTGCTCAGTGAATTTCTTAAAAATAAAAATTGTGAAACATTAAAGTTATCCTTTTTAGTTAAAACTATACTAAATATATTCATGTCACCAAATAATTTATTAAAACACACTGTTTTTCAGTGAAGGTCTACAGTAGCCTCCACAGCACTCTGTGGGGTAGCACCATGGTGTAGCCAGAGGACAGCTAGTTTCTGTCCTCCTCTGGGTAAATTGACTTCAATACATAACCTAGGAGGCTCGTGGTTCTCATGCCCTTCTATAGACTTACACAGTAATTATAACAACTTCCGGGGGACGTCCTTCAACCTATAAGAGCTATTGCAGCATGAACTGACATATTGTCCACCCAATCAAAGGATCAGAGCTAGCTAGCACTGCAGTGCATAAAATGTGGTGAGTAGTTGACTCAGAGTGAGAGAGAGAGAGACAATAGTTGAACAGTTTTGAACAAATTAATTTCTTTAAAAATTAAGTAGAAGTAGCTAGCTATATTTTGTAGTATTTTTTATCACTTTCACTTACTTTGCTAGCGAATGCAACTCGCTAATTTAGCCTACTCAAACAGAGAGGGATGCTATGTTAGCTAGCTGGCTATGGCTATCAAACACTGGAACTCAGCAAGTTAAGGTAAGCTTTTGGCTTTATTAATTTATTGTCACCGGGGCCTGCTGGTGTAACTGCTAAATTGCTTGTTGATTGTACTCTGTACTGCATGCTTATAGAGGGTTTACTAACGCGTAAGTTCTAATAGCTAGCTATGTTTATTATGATGTTAGCTAATATGTTGACAATATGAAGGTTTGGCTTGGAAAGGTTTTTTTCCTGGTCACAGACAGCTGATGTGTTGTGCACTGAAGTCCACAAGCGAAGGGAAAAGATGAGAGGAGGAGAGTGTGTAGATGCTAGAAGGAATTATACAACGAGCTGCATGTGGCAGCTATGAAAGTGAACTGTGTTTGCGTGTGATCAGCGGTGTATTCATTCCGCCGATTCTGTTCAAAAATGCTTCTTAAACAGAAGCAAACGGAATGAAGCTTGGATAAACATTCCTGAATTTGTTTCACAGAACTTTTGGACTAATGATTACACCCTAAATCAGCTACATACAGTATTGAATGTGTCACTGTCTGTCACCACATGTTTCTCTTGACCTGTGCACCTACATTGTAAACTTCCATTCATAGGCTAGGTTGTAGCAACCTCATGATGGGTATAGGGAAAATGTTAGTATCATGTAGTAGCCTAAACCTATCAATGTTACATTAAGCTGTGTAAATGGAATAGGAATGACAGTCATCCAATATGCTATGAAATAAATAAGGCTATGCTAATTTTAAAAAATGTATTGTCCTCCATTATCTTAAACGGCACCGACTGCCACCGCAGACAGACATTATTGAATGGAGCACTCACAAGGTTTCAGTGGATCAGCTTCGATTCCCAGTATGCGGCCTATGCCTATAGAGCCAATCTGCTCCAATAGAAGAAGGAGAATGTCCTGCTAGAAAAGGATGTTTAACAGCCATCTCCACTGCCAAGAGAGTTATGGCTACTATTGGTCAAGGATGTGCTTCATAAGGTTTTCCGTGACACCTGGTGGTTTTCTCACATGAAGAATGAGCTGACAACGCTGAACAAAGATATGATTGAGCATGTGTGCATCTTAGTCCAACAAGACACCGGGCAATACCTAGAGAGCCGAGTATTCCTAAACTGCCTGACCCAGCTTGAGGACCAAGAGAAGCGCAACAAATTCACCAGCGAGGTGGCTCTGTTCATAGAGAGAGAGTGTGCAAAAAAGCCCTTCTCAAACCCACTGAGGCAAGGCTGTCTCATCAACGACCTGAGGACTTGTCTGGAAATCTGCGGCCTCGCTAAAGAGCTGCTAGAGCCTCTTATACCTCCAGACTGCAAGAGAAAGGGAAGTCCCTTTGACAGCAATGACAACCTAGTCTGTAGATAAGGCAGCTCCAGCCAATGCCAATGGCCAAAGACTAGATTGGAGAGAGTTGAGGAAGTGGGTTAATCCCAACATTCTCTCAACAAGAACAATTCATTAATTGTTAGTGTGTCATCTTTGGTATGAAAGGAATGTAGGGTGGCCACCCACTATGCTCAGTCTATCATAGTGGGTGAAAACACTCTTTGGTGATGAAATTTCCCTTCCTTATGTTATAAAATAAATTGTACCAAGGCAAATATGATTAGTCTCATTCTGAATTATTCAGTGGGGTCTTTCTCTAACATATTATTAATATTATATCTAAAAAGTCAGATTTCATAACCTTCATAACCTAGAGGTGCAGGTTTCATGTATCAACTTTTGAGTATTTTACATTTTGTGGTCGTGTTCAAAGTTGTTTCCGTGGGTCGCAAAAAGCAAAATTAGCATGTCACAAGCTGAATGAAATGGCATAAGCTCAGTGCTCCGTTGACAGTGAGAAATCTTTGAAAAAGAACAGGAATTTCAAATATGAAAAATATTGTTTTATGTCCTGCAGATTCAAGAAGAAATATGACTAGTTCAATGGGAAAGTGAGCCTGTCAGGTAGCCAGTAGCTTTAATTCTTGCACAGAATCCAGTTTAGCTGAGGTCATGAAATTTTCCTGATTTTTGACCACTTTTTTTCCCTGGCCTCCATTTATTTAGTCACCCTAATTCTGGCAATTCTACTGTAATGAATACTCAGGGAGAAAAAGGTGGAGATTTACACGCAGAGCGTGGCAGACGTTTATTAAGCCTTTGCAGAAGGCATGAATCGTGGTCACAGGCAGGCAATGGTCAAACATAGGCAGGCAGTCAAAAGCAAACAGTACCTCACAACCATACAAACAGAAAGAAATGAACTAAATAGGGAACTGATGAGACCAGGTGAGAAACACAGGTGAAATCAATGAACAAAAAGAAAGACAGGGCTACGTTCCAGAACACAAAGAAACAGGGCTATGTTCAAGAACACAAAGAAAAAGAACACAAGGTTGATTAAGAAAAGCAGAACCTTACACCTGCAAGGGTAAAGACTCCAATAACATGTTAACAGATTATGATAGAGAAATTAACATATTATTTTACCCATTGGTTAAAAGATGTGTTTTTGACTGGACATCATAACGATGCGGACATTGTCACAAATCAAAATACATCCACCAAATGTTAATATGGATCTTGAAGGAGAAAAAGCAGCAACGGAGAGTGGAAAGCGAAGAAATGCAAGTCTCCAAAGCCCTGAAATGCCTACTGCTGACCAAACCTGTTTCCATCTCCTTCACCCTAACCCACTTTCTTTATTATTTTTTCAAACTCTTTCTAATAGAGGACAAACACATCAAACTGTTTCGTACAGATTTTTTGAAAATATGGTGTTACTGCAGTGTAGTCACTGGAGAATCAGAGGACCCTGCAAATGTTGCACATATTCCAAAGGTGCACATATTCAACTCCCTCCAGTACATACCATAAGCAAAATACATGAAAAAACTGTACCTGTACCTTCTTTCAGCCTGTCTGTCAGCAAACAGTCAGAACATTGTCTCTCCTCCGAGTGCTTTCGCTGCATCCTTAAACACTGACACACCTGAGGGAGAGGGACAGACACACACAAACACAGTATGAAAGGAGAGAGAATTATAAGATCATTTCAATTAATGAATACTGTAAAACTCCCATTAAACATAAAACCTCCAACAAATGGCTGGTAGCCTAGTGGTTAGAGCGTTGGACTAGTAACTGGAAGGTTGCAAGTTCAAATCCCCGAGCTGACAAGGTACAAATATGTCGTTCTGCCCCTGAACAGGCAGTTAACCCACTGTTCCTAGGCCGTCATTGAAAACAAGAATTTGTTCATAACTGACTTGCCTAGTTAAATAAATAAAAAATAATAATAGCTGTGTATTCACATTTAGCAAATACATGCAGGTCTCTATTAGACACTGGGAATGTCACAGCATCTCTAACAAAGACAGTTCATATACAATACATCACCAAAAGTATGTGGACACCCCTTCAAAGTAGTGCATTTGGCAGGTGTATAAAATCAAGCACACAGCCATGCAATCTCCATATACAAACATTGGCAGTAGAATGGCCTTATTGAAGAGCTCAGTGACTTTCAACATGGTACCGTCATAGGATGTCACCTTTCCAACAAGTCAGTTTGTAAAATTTCTGCCCTGCTAGAGCTGCCCAGGTGCAACAGTAAGTGCTGTTATTGTGAAGTGGAAACATCTAGATGCAACAACGGTAGGTAGGCCACACAAGCCCACAGAACGGGACCGCCGAGGGGTGAAGCGTGTAACTCGTAAAAATAGTCTGTCTTCGGTTGCAACACTCACTACCGAGTTCCAAACTGCCTCTGGAAGCAATATCAGCACAAGAACTGATCGTCAGGAGCTTCATGAAATGGGTTTCCAAGGCCAAGCAGGGACCAATTGCATATTAATGCCCATGATTTTGGAATGAGATGTTCGACGAGCAGGTGAACATACTCTTGGTCATGTACAGTAGTGTAAG
This sequence comes from Oncorhynchus mykiss, assembly GCF_057628025.1. Taxonomy (NCBI): domain Eukaryota; kingdom Metazoa; phylum Chordata; class Actinopteri; order Salmoniformes; family Salmonidae; genus Oncorhynchus; species Oncorhynchus mykiss. The sequence goes on from NC_143046.1 coordinate 47,833,028, forward strand.
TTTTTCCATCCTCTTTGTCTCTACCTTGCGCTGGATGATTGATCACTACCTATCAAAACACAAGTCTGTCGGTGTAGCCAGCAAGAAAAGTTGACCACTTAGCCTTCTTTGTAGCCTAACATTTGTTGTGCGTTCTAAATGCAATCAATGTTTAATTATCAAACAGGACTATCTGTGATAGCAGTTATTAATGACAGTCACTGTTTTCTTCAACTTGTACAGCTAGAAAACCAAATTATAAAAGGGTGAGCTGGGCTTTCCACACCTCGAATTGTATTAAACACCGGTCCCCAATAAGCAGGGCATCTCAGCATTTACCGCAAATAAACGCCCAGACGTTTAAAGTTTTACGGTAATGATACATTCATCAATGACTCACACACACACACACCCACATTACACACACACACAGTACACACACACACACACACACACACACACACACTAGTTACCTGCGTCTGCTGTGGAGCTGAACAGGCTCAGTACTGTGACAGAGGTGATAGCTGCATGATTCTGGCACAGGTCCCCCTCCAAGAATGATGTCACCTCCTCAAGAGGACAGGAGAACGGGGGACGCCAGACGACTCCTGGGACACACTGAGAAAAAAAACTGATATGGGCTGAGTCCCAATTCTCCACCCTTCTCGTAAAGTGTGTACTTGCACACTCCCTGTCATGAATCTAACAATGGTGGAAACTTCCTCCAGCCAATGATTATAATTCAATGCTTTTAAATTCATGATGGGGAGTGTGCAAGTACACACTTTGGGAAAAAGTTAGAGAATCGGGATGGTTACAAGGGGACATGTATAAAAGTGCAAAAAAGGGTGAAGGCCCTTTATCTACTTCCCCAGAGTCAGATGAACTTGTGGATACCATTTTTATGTCTCTGTGCCCTGGATGAAGGACGTTTTGCAAGCCAATTGTAACTAGCGTTAGAGCAATGCCTGGAGTCTATGGGTATCTACTAGCATGCTCATCAACAGACATATTGATCTATTGATCTAAAAGACCAGGTAAAAATAGCTCTATTGGCTGAGCCTAAATTGTCTTATTGACCACACGGTCTCCAAACGGTAAAAGTTGGACTCGTCTTATTGACAGTCAAAAAAAGTAATATTGATTATTGCCAGGTAATCGAGGAACATTTTGCTTCAAGACATGTTAAGTGATTTACAAGAAACTAATAGAACATTGAAAGGAGAACTGATGAATCAATCATTCAAATGTCAAAGGCTGTGTTCACACAGGCAGCCCAATTCTGATATTTTTTCACTAATTTGTCAGATCAGCTCTGAGAAAGATCTGATGTGAAAAGATCTGATATGATTGGTCAGAAGAGTGGAAAAATATCAGACATGTCCTGCCTGTGTAGACCCAGCTGTCTAGGGATTCTGCCACCTTTATGTAGGACTGGATGAAGGCCATGGACACACCGTCCCCTGGTGGACAAAAACAGAACCACTTACATTTCAGTACAGAATATCAGGAGTTGACATGATAGCACAAGCAGATTTGGGACCAGGCTACTTGTATTGTGCACTGATCACTTTTCAGAAGGAATTTCAGTTGTGTTCAGATAAGATAAAGACATATAGTAAACATATAAACAGCAACATTCACACATGACAGGTAACGGTTACAAGGTGTATATAAACACACAAGATACATTTAAGTCACACAAATCAATTTTAATTGAAAAGCCATACTGATGATATTAAAAAACTGTTGGTGGCTCTCTTGGTGTTTTGAGGTAAAGACCTGAGTCTGTGCCCTGATATATTTTACAATAGCTATCTCGTTTGTTTTTAGTACCATCCTTCAGCTCCACTCAACCCCTCCCATCTATCTCTGAACACCATCCAGTTTTGATTTCTATTTTCCATATATTTTTAGACTGTGCTGTGATGTTTCACAAAAGTTCTGAACCTTTCTATTCTCATAGATTCTACATATTGTAAATTAAAAATAAACATTTCTGCTAAGAGTATTATTATATTATTGATCGATGCTGGCACTAAGTCCGCACTCAATGAGCTGTATAAAGCCAGAAGCAAACAAGAACATTTTAATGTAGGCAAACTTAAATCTATTTTACCTAATTTCTACCCGCATGTGCAACCAGAGGGAAAACACTTTAGACCACCTTTACTACACACAGAGACGTGTACAAAGCTCTCCCTCGCCCTCCATTTGGCAAATCTGACCATAATTGTATCCTCCTGATTTCTGCTTACAAGCAAAAACTAAAGAAGGACATACCAGTGACTCGCTCAATACGGAAGGGGTTAGATGACGCAGATGCTACAGGACTGTTTTTCTAGCACAGACTGGAATATTTTCTGAGACGCATCCAATGGCATTGCGGAGTATACCATATCAGTAACCAGCTTTATCAATAAGTGCATCGATGACGTTGTACCCACAGTGACCGTACACAACATACCCCAACCAGAAGCCATGGATTACAGGCAACATCCACACTGAGCTAAAGGGTAGAGCTGCCACTTTCAATGAGTGGGACTCTAACCCGGACAAAAGGAACACCGACGTGAGAATGCTGTTCATTGACTACAGCTCAGCGTTCAACACCATAGTGCCCCTTAAAAACCATCACTAAGCTAAGGACCCGGGGACTAAACACCTCCCTCTGCAACTGGATCCTGGACTTCCTGATGGGCCGCCCCCAGGTGGTAAGGGTAACTAGCGTTAGAGCAATGCCTGGAGTCTCCCACGCTGATCCTCAACACGGGGGACCCTCGTGGGTGCGTGCTTAGTCCCCTCCTGTACTACCTGTTCACCCATGAATGCGTAGCAAAGCACGACTCCAACACCATCATTAAGTTTGCCGACAACAATGAGACAGCCTATAGGGAGGAGGTTCAGAGACCTGGCAGTGCGATGCAAGGACAGCAACCTCTCCCTCAACGTGATCAAGACAAAGGAGATGATCGTGGACTACAGGAAAAAGAGGGCCGGGCTGTAGTGGAGCAGGTTGGGAGCTTCAAGTTCCTTGGTGTCCACATCACCAACAAACTATCATGGTCCAAACACACCACGACAATGACTATTCCCCCTCAGGAGACTGAAAAGATTTGGCATGGTCCTCAGGTCTTCAAAAGTTCTATAGCTGCACCATCGAGAGCATGGTTGCATCACCGCCTGGTATGGCAACTGCTTGGCCTCCGACCGCAAGGTGCTACAGAGGGTAGTGCGTATGGCCCAGTATATCACAGGTGCCAAACTTCCTGCGATCCAGGACCTCTTTACCAGGCAGTGTCAGAGGAAGGCCCTAAAAATTGCCAAAGACTCCAGTGTGTTGTTGGTGTTGTTCTCGCTGCTAGCGCTCTGCCAAGAGAATTCTCTTCGATTATAATCACAGCCGTATATATCCCCCCCCAAGCAGACACATCGATGGCTCTGAACAAACTTTATTTAACTCTCTGCAAACTGGAAACGATTTATCCGGAGGCTGCATTCATTGTAGCTGGGGATTTTAACAAGGCTAATCTGAAAACAAGACTCCCTAAATTTTATCAGCATATCGATTGCGCAACCAGGGGTGGAAAGACCTTGGATCATTGTTACTCTAACTTCCGCGACGCATATAAGGCCCTGCCCCGCCCCCCTTTCGGAAAAGCTGACCACGACCCCATTTTGTTGATCCCTGCCTACAGACAGAAACTAAAACAAGAGGCTCCCACGCTGAGGTCTGTCCAACGCTGGTCCGACCAAGCTGACTCCACACTCCAAGACTGCTTCCATCACGTGGACTGGGAGATGTTTCGTATTGCGTCAGATAACATTGACGAATACGCTGATTCGGTGAAGATGTCGTTCCCATAGCAACGATTAAAACATTCCCTAACCAGAAACCGTGGATTGATGGCAGCATTCGTGTGAAACTGAAAGCGCGAACCACTGCTTTTAATCAGGGCAAGGTGTCTGGTAACATGACCGAATACAAACAGTGCAGCTATTCCCTCCGCAAGGCTATCAAACAAGCTAAGCGCCAGTACAGAGACAAAGTTGTTACGGTGCGTGAATGAGGACCCAAAAGCGAATAACGTAAACAGAGCTTCTTTAATAACAAAACAAAACGTAGGCTCAGATGGACCGGCAGGTTCCGACAGGACAGGACAAGGTTGCAGCAAACATGACGATAGTCTGGTTCAGGCATGAACAACACAAACAAGAATCCGACAAAGACAGGAGCAGAAACAGAGAGAGATATAGAGGACTAATCAGAGGGAAAAAGGGAACAGGTGGGAAAAGGGGTGACGAGGTAGTTAGGAGGAGACAAGGCACAGCTGGGGAAAAGAGGGGGAGAAAAGGTAACCTAACAACGACCAGCAGAGGGAGACAGGGTGAAGGGAAAGGACAGAAACAAGACACAACATGACAGTACATGACAGTACCCCCCCACTCACCGAGCGCCTCCTGGCGCACTCGAGGAGGAAACCTGGCGGCCACGGAGGAAATCATCGATCAGCGCACGGTCCAGCACGTCCCGAGAGGGAACCCAACTCCTCTCCTCAGGACCGTACCCCTCCCAATCTACTAGGTACTGATGACCACGGCCCCGAGGACGCATGTCCAAAATCCTACGGACCCTGTAGATGGGTGCGCCCTCGACAAGGATGGGGGGGGGGGGGGGGAAGACGAGCGGGGGCGCGAAGAACGGGCTTGATACAGGAGACATGGAAGACCGGGTGGACGCGACGAAGGTATCGCGGAAGAAGAAGTCGAACTGCGACAGGATTAATGACCTGAGAAATACGGAATGGACCAATGAACCGCGGGGTCAACTTGCGAGAAGTGGTCTTAAGGGGAAGGTTCTGAGTGGAGAGCCAAACTCTCTGACCGCGACAATATCTAGGACTCTTAGTTCTACGCTTATTAGCAGCCCTCACAGTCTGCGCCCTATAACGGCAAAGTGCAGACCTGACCCTCTTCCAGGTGCGCTCGCAACGTTGGACAAAAGCCTGAGCGGAGGGGACGCTGGACTCGGCGAACTGAGATGAGAACAGCGGAGGCTGGTACCCGAGGCTACTCTGAAAAGGAGATAGCCCGGTCGCAGACGAAGGAAGCGAGTTGTGGGCGTATTCTGCCCAGGGGAGCTGTTCTGACCAAGACGCAGGGTTGCGAAAAGAAAGACTGCGTAAGATGCGACCAATAGTCTGATTGGCCCGTTCTGCTTGACCGTTAGACTGGGGGTGAAAGCCGGAAGAGAGACTGACGGAAGCCCCAATCAAACGGCAAAACTCCCTCCAAAATTGAGACGTGAATTGCGGACCTCTGTCCGAAACGACGTCTGACGGAAGGCCATGAATTCTGAAAACATTCTCGATGATGATTTGTGCCGTCTCTTTAGCAGAAGGAAGCTTAGCAAGGGGAATAAAATGAGCCGCCTTAGAGAACCTGTCGACAACCGTAAGAATAACAGTCTTCCCCGCTGACGAAGGCAGTCCGGTGACAAAATCTAAGGCGATGTGAGACCACGGTCGAGAGGGAATGGGAAGCGGCCTGAGACGGCCGGCAGGAGGAGAGTTACCGGACTTAGTCTGCGCGCAGACCGAACAAGCAGCCACGAAGCGACGCGTGTCATGCTCCCGGGTGGGCCACCAAAAGCGCTGGCGAATGGAAGCAAGCGTACCCCGAACGCCAGGGTGGCCGGCTAACTTGGCAGAGTGAGCCCACTGAAGAACGGCCAGACGAGTAGGAACGGGAACGAAAAGAAGGTTCCTGGGACAAGCGCGCGGCGACGGAGTTTGAGTGAGTGCTTGCTTTACCTGCCTCTCAATTCCCCAGACAGTCAACCCGACAACACGCCCCTCAGGGAGAATCCCCTCGGGGTCAGTGGAGGCTACTGAAGAACTGAAGAGACGAGATAAAGCATCAGGCTTGGTGTTCTTAGAGCCCGGACGATAAGAAATCACGAACTCGAAACGAGCGAAAAACAGCGCCCAGCGCGCCTGACGCGCATTAAGTCGTTTGGCAGAACGGATGTACTCAAGGTTCCTATGGTCAGTCCAAACGACAAAAGGAACGGTCGCCCCCTCCAACCACTGTCGCCATTCGCCTAGGGCTAAGCGGATGGCGAGCAGTTCGCGGTTTCCCACATCATAGTTACGTTCCGACGGCGACAGGCGATGAGAAAAATACGCGCAAGGGTGGACCTTGTCGTCAGAGAAGGAGCGCTGAGAAAGAATGGCTCCCACGCCCACCTCTGACGCGTCAACCTCGACAATGAACTGTCTAGAGACGTCAGGTGTAACAAGGATAGGTGCGGATGTAAAACGATTCTTGAGGAGATCAAAAGCTCCCTGGGCGGAAACGGACCACTTAAAGCACGTCTTGACAGAAGTAAGGGCTGTGAGAGGGGCTGCCACCTGACCGAAATTACGGATGAAACGACGATAGAAGTTCGCGAAGCCGAGAAAGCGCTGCAACTCGACGCGTGACTTAGGGACGGGCCAATCAATGACAGCTTGGACCTTAGCGGGATCCATCTTAATGCCTTCAGCGGAAATAACAGAACCGAGAAATGTGACGGAGGAGGCATGAAAAGAGCACTTCTCAGCCTTCACAAAAAGACAATTCTCTAAAAGGCGCTGGAGGACACGTCGAACGTGCTGAACATGAATCTGGAGTGACGGTGAAAAAATCAGGATATCGTCAAGGTAAACGAAAACAAAGATGTTCAGCATGTCTCTCAGGACATCATTGACTAATGCCTGAAAGACAGCTGGAGCGTTAGCGAGGCCGAAAGGAAGAACCCGGTATTCAAAGTGCCCTAACGGAGTGTTAAACGCCGTCTTCCACTCGTCCCCCTCCCTGATGCGCACGAGATGGTAAGCGTTACGAAGGTCCAACTTAGTGAAAAACCTGGCTCCCTGCAGGATCTCGAAGGCTGAAGACATAAGAGGAAGCGGATAACGATTCTTCACTGTTATGTCATTCAGCCCTCGATAATCTATGCAGGGGCGCAGGGACCCGTCCTTCTTCTTAACAAAAAAAAAACCCCGCTCCGGCGGGAGAGGAGGAGGGGGCTATGGTACCGGCGGCAAGAGCTACAGACAAATAATCTTCGAGAGCCTTACGTTCGGGAGCCGACAGAGAGTATAGTCTACCCCGGGGGGGAGTGGTTCCCGGAAGGAGATCAATACTACAATCATACGACCGGTGTGGAGGAAGAGAGGTGGCCCTGGACCGACTGAACACCGTGCGCAGATCGTGATATTCCTCCGGCACCCCTGTCAAATCACCAGGCTCCTCCTGTGAAGAAGAGACAGAGGAAACAGGAGGGATAGCAGACATTAAACATTTCACATGACAAGAGACGTTCCAGGAGAGGATAGAATTACTAGACCAATTAATGGAAGGATTATGACAAACTAGCCAGGGATGACCCAAAACAACAGGTGTAAAAGGTGAACGAAAAATTAAAAAAGAAATGGTTTCGCTATGATTACCAGAAACAGTGAGGGTTAAAGGTAGCGTCTCACGCTGAATCCTGGGGAGAGGACTACCATCCAGGGCGAACAAGGCCGTGGACTCCCTTAACTGTCTGAGAGGAATGTCATGTTCCCGAGCCCAGGTCTCGTCCATAAAACAGCCCTCCGCCCCAGAGTCTATTAAGGCACTGCAGGAAGCTGACGAACCGGTCCAGCGTAGATGGACCGACAAGGTAGTGCAGGATCTTGAAGGAGAGACAGGAGTAGTAGCGCTCACCAGTAGCCCTCCGCTTACTGATGAGCTCTGGCTTTTACTGGACATGAAGTGACAAAATGACCAGCAGAACCGCAATAGAGACAGAGGCGGTTGGTGATTCTCCGTTCCCTCTCCTTAGTCGAGATGCGGATACCTCCCAGCTGCATAGGCTCAGCACCCGAGCCGGCAGAGGAAGATGGTAGTGATGCGGAGAGGGGGGCAACGGAGAACGCGAGCTCCTTTCCACGAGCTCGGTGACGAAGATCAACCCGTCGCTCAATGCGAATAGCGAGTTCAATCAAGGAATCCACGCTGGAAGGAACCTCCCGGGAGAGAATCTCATCCTTTACCTCTGCGCGGAGACCCTCCAGAAAACGAGCGAGCAAAGCCGGCTCGTTCCAGCCACTGGAGGCAGCAAGAGTACGAAACTCAATAGAGTAGTCTGTTATGGATCGATTACCCTGACATAGGGAAGAGAGGGCCCTGGAAGCCTCCTCCCCAAAAACAGATCGATCAAAAACCCGTATCATCTCCTCCTTAAAGTCCTGATACTGGTTAGTACACTCGGCCCTTGCCTCCCAGATTGCCGTGCCCCACTCACGAGCCCGTCCAGTAAGGAGAGATATGACGTAGGCGACACGAGCAGTGCTCCTGGAGTAAGTGTTGGGCTGGAGAGAAAACACAATATCACACTGGGTGAGGAACGAGCGGCATTCAGTGGGCTCCCCAGAGTAACACGGCGGGTTATTGATTCTGGGCTCCGGAGATTCGAAAGCCCTGGAAGTGGCCGGTGGATCGAGGCGGAGATGGTGAACCTGTTCTGTGAGGTTGGAGACTTGGGTGGCCAGGGTCTCAACGGCATGCCGAGCAGCAGACAATTCCTGCTTGTGTCTGCCTAGCATCGCTCCCTGGATATCGACGGCTGAGTGGAGAGGATCCGAAGTCGCTGGGTCCATTCTTGGTCGGATTCTTCTGTTACGGTGCGTGAATGAGGACCCAAAAGCGAATAACGTAAACAGAGCTTCTTTAATAACAAAACAAAACGTAGGCTCAGATGGACCGGCAGGTTCCGACAGGACAGGACAAGGTTGCAGCAAACATGACGATAGTCTGGTTCAGGCATGAACAACACAAACAAGAATCCGACAAAGACAGGAGCAGAAACAGAGAGAGATATAGAGGACTAATCAGAGGGAAAAAGGGAACAGGTGGGAAAAGGGGTGACGAGGTAGTTAGGAGGAGACAAGGCACAGCTGGGGAAAAGAGGGGGAGAAAAGGTAACCTAACAACGACCAGCAGAGGGAGACAGGGTGAAGGGAAAGGACAGAAACAAGACACAACATGACAGTACATGACAAAAGTAGAATCTCAATTCAACGGCTCAGACACAAGAGGCATGTGGCAGGGTCTACAGTCAATCACGGACTACAGGAAGAAATCCAGCCCAGTCACGGACCAGGATGTCCTGCTCCCAGGCAGACTAAATTACTTTTTTGCCCGCTTTGAGGACAATACAGTGCCACTGACACGGCCTGCTACGAAAACATGCGGTCTCTCCTTCACTGCAGCCGAGGTGAGTAAGACATTTAAACGTGTTAACCCTCGCAAGGCTGCAGGCCCAGACGGCATCCCCAGCCGCGCCCTCAGAGCATGCGCAGACCAGCTGGCCGGTGTGTTTACGGACATATTCAATCAATCCCTATACCAGTCTGCTGTTCCCACATGCTTCAAGAGGGCCACCATTGTTCCTGTTCCCAAGAAAGCTAAGGTAACTGAGCTAAACGACTACCGCCCCGTAGCACTCACATCCGTCATCATGAAGTGCTTTGAGAGACTAGTCAAGGACCATATCACCGCCACCCTACCTGACACCCTAGACCCACTCCAATTTGCTTACCGCCCAAATAGGTCCACAGACGATGCAATCTCAACCACACTGCACACTGCCCTAACCCATCTGGACAAGAGGAATACCTATGTGAGAATGCTGTTCATCGACTACAGCTCGGCATTCAACACCATAGTACCCTCCAAGCTCGTCATCAAGCTCGAGACCCTGGGTCTCGACCCCGCCCTGTGCAACTGGGTACTGGACTTCCTGACGGGCCACCCCCAGGTGGTGAGGATAGGCAACAACATCTCCTCCCCGCTGATCCTCAACACTGGGGCCCCACAAGGGTGCGTTCTGAGCCCTCTCCTGTACTCCCTGTTCACCCACGACTGCGTGGCCACGCACGCCTCCAACTCAATCATCAAGTTTGCGGACGACACAACAGTGGTAGGCTTGATTACCAACAACGACGAGACGGCCTACAGGGAGGAGGTGAGGGCCCTCGGAGTGTGGTGTCAGGAAAATAACCTCACACTCAACGTCAACAAAACTAAGGAGATGATTGTGGACTTCAGGAAACAGCAGAGGGAACACCCCCCTATCCACATCGATGGAACAGTAGTGGAGAGGGTAACAAGTTTTAAGTTCCTCGGCATACACATCACAGACAAACTGAATTGGTCCACTCATACAGACAGCATCGTGAAGAAGGCGCAGCAGCGCCTCTTCAACCTCAGGAGGCTGAAGAAATTCGGCTTGTCACCAAAAGCACTCACAAACTTCTACAGATGCACAATCGAGAGCATCCTGGCGGGCTGTATCACCGCCTGGTATGGCAACTGCACCGCCCTCAACCGTAAGGCTCTCCAGAGGGTAGTGAGGTCTGCACAACGCATCACCGGGGGCAAACTACCTGCCCTCCAGGACACCTACACCACCCGATGTCAAAGGAAGGCCATAAAGATCATCAAGGACATCAACCACCCGAGCCACTGCCTGTTCACCCCGCTATCATCCAGAAGGCGAGGTCAGTGCAGGTGCATCAAAGCTGGGACCGAGAGACTGAAAAACAGCTTCTATCTCAAGGCCATCAGACTGTTAAACAGCCACCACTAACACTGAGTGGCTGCTGCCAACACACTGACACTGACTCAACTCCAGCCACTTTAATAATGGGAATTGATGGGAAATGATGTAAATATATCACTAGCCACTTTAAACAATGCTACCTTATATAATGTTACTTACCCTACATTATTCATCTCATATGCATACGTATATACTGTACTCTATATCATCGACTGTATCCTTATGTAATACATGTATCACTAGCCACTTTAAACTATGCCACTTTGTTTACATACTCATCTCATTTGTACATACTGTACTCGATACCATCTACTGTATCTTGCCTATGCTGCTCTGTACCATCACTCATTCATATATCCTTATGTACATATTCTTTATCCCCTTACACTGTGTACAAGACAGTAGTTTTGGAATTGTTAGTTAGATTACTTGTTATTACTGCATTGTCGGAACTAGAAGCACAAGCATTTCGCTACACTCACATTAACATCTGCTAACCATGTGTATGTGACAAATAAAATCGATTTGATTTGATTTGAAGTGGTACCGGAGCACCAAGTCTAGGTCTAAAAGGCTTCTTAACAGCTTCTACCCCCAATTCATAAGACTTTTGAAAAGCTAATCAAATGGCTACACAGACTATTTGCATTGACCCCTTTTTTATGCTGCTGCTACTCGCTGTTTATTATCTATGCATTTTCACTTTACCCCTACCTACATGTACGTATTACCTCAATTACCTCAACTAACCTGTATCCCCGCACATTGACTCGGTAGCGGTAACACCTGTATATAGCCTTGTTATTGTTCTTTAACTGTTGCTCTTTTTTGTTGCTTTAGTTATTGTGTAAATATTTTTCTTAACTCTTATTTTTCTGAGAAATGCGTTGTTGGTTAAGGGGTTGTAAGTAAGTGTAGTGTCTTTACTATCATTAACTGAAGACTGATAGTTTTTATCAAAGATTCTCTGTAATTAGTTACTGCACGATCAACTGATTAATCACGTAACTAATTAACTAGGAAGTCGGGGCACCAAGGAAAAATATTCAGATTACAAAGTTATCATTTCCTAAAGTAACTTTTCAGATATTTTATCTGATCAATTAGTCTTCGAATTAATGAATTATTTACTGTATCTCACGTTAGTCTCATTCCAAATGTCATAAATTGTTGGTTATCTGCACGAACCCATTCTTCACTATGGGTCATCCATACATCAATTGTCTTAAATAATTTATTTATTACTAACTAAGTAATTCACAGAAATGCATAAACAAAACAAACAAACATGGTAAATGTGGTAACATGAAATGATAGGAGAATGTGCCCTAGTGGGCTGAACCAGCATGGCGGATTGTTAGACAAGAGGGGGAGTGGGGGTCGACTAAGAAGTCACTACAGTTAATGATTATAACAATTGAAATGCTAATCCTTTACACATGAACGCTCACTCATTCGGGAACAATTGCAATCAATATTTACGCTCAGTGTGTCATCTTGATCGCTGGTGAAAAGTTTGTCTCTTTTGTAGAATTGTCCGTCTCTCTCCCTCTCTCTCTCGGTTGTGGTTAGAGGGGATAGTTCAAAGTGACATTAATTCATTTGTTATAGAATGGTTGTTTCGGCGGTTGTCGTTCGCGTTCAATGATCCCGAATTCCTAGCTGCAGACTGGTAATCAATATCAAAGACTTGTTCTAATTCTGTCGGTATCGTTAGTCTAAGAGTTTAACCACGTGGTATGGTTAAAAGATTCAGCAACCTTTGTCTCATCCTAATGGAGAAAAGCATGGTCTGCAACCTTTAGCCATCTCGTAATTGAGGTAAGCTTGGTTTGCTGATCGAAAAACCGAGTGGGGGTTTTATTTGGAAGGGCCGAAGAGGGCTGTCCCAGGATGTCTGACCCTAACTGGGCTCAGGGGCGGTCCTCTGATTTAGTTCAAATCAAATCAAATAAAAAAAATTACATACATACTTTGATATCTCAAAGTGCTGTACAGAAACCCAGCCTAAAACCCCAAACAGCAAGCAATGCAGGTGTAGAAGCACGTTGGCTAGGAAAAACTCCCTAGAAAGGCCAACACCTAGGAAGAAACCTAGAGAGGAACCAGGCTATGTGGGGTGGCCAGTCCTCTTCTGGCTGTGCTGGGTGGAGATTATAACAGAACATGGCCAAGATGTTCAAATGTTCATAAATGACCAGCATGGTCGAATAATAATAAGGCAGAACAGTTGAAACTGGAGCAGCAGCACAGTCAGGTGGACTGGGGACAGCAAGGAGTCATCATGTCAGGTATTCCTGGGGCATGGTCCTAGGGCTCAGGTCCTCTGAGAGAGAGAAAGAAAGAGAGAATTAGAGAGAGCATATGTGGGATGGCCAGTCCTCTTCTGGCTGTGCCGGGTGGAGATTATAACAGAACATGGCCAAGATGTTCAAATGTTCATAAATGACCAGCATGGTCGAATAATAATAAGGCAGAACAGTTGAAACTGGAGCAGCAGCACGGCCAGGTGGACTGGGGACAGCAAGGAGTCATCATGTCAGGTAGTCCTGGGGCATGGTCCTAGGGCTCAGGTCCTCCGAGAGAGAGAAAGAAAGAGAGAAGGAGAGAATTAGAGAACGCACACTTAGATTCACACAGGACACCGAATAGGACAGGTATAGATATAACAAACTGACCCTAGCCCCCCGACACAAACTACTGCAGCATAAATACTGGAGGCTGAGACAGGAGGGGTCAGGAGACACTGTGGCCCCATCCGAGGACACCCCCGGACAGGGCCAAACAGGAAGGATATAACCCCACCCACTTTGCCAAAGCACAGCCCCCACACCACTAGAGGGATATCTTCAACCACCAACTTACCATCCTAAGACAAGGCTGAGTATAGCCCACAAAGACCTCCGCCACGGCACAATCAAAAGGGAATTGTATTTTTCTTCATTACACAGTCCACAATCACATTACACAATTATACAAACAGTATCATACTCATTCATCTTATACAACAATTAGATGTAAACCTCATATCTGAGGCTATTATATAAACAGCGTTATGGTAATGTGGCCACACCGTCTCCCATGAGTTTCCCCAAGTTGTGACAAACCGACCAGTTCGTAGCTGGATTCTTCACTGATCTTTTATACTTTCTCCGGAACATGAAATTTGTTCGTACCTCAAGTTCTGTGAGGTGGAAGAAATTCCTTTCCTGCTCCATGAAATTCTACTCACTCTCTACTGTGTCCATGAGAAGATTCTCAGTCATTTACGATGTCTCTCTGACCACAGCAACCTAGTTGAAGGAGGAAAGGGGGAGGCAGGGAGAGGGGGATGGGCTTGCTATACCCAAAGAGGCCAACGTCATGGCATAAGCATTTCACTGTACCTGTTGTATTCGGTGCATGTGACAAATATAATTGGTTTTGTTTTGATTGACTTTCTAAATCACCCAGCAGTACTATTTGCAGAGGGAGACATAACTTAACAGGGGGTCCTCACATTTTGGGGGTGGGCATCTAAAGCACATTTCCTGCATTTCTACACAATCTAATAGGACCCACGGCCCTTCTAGCAGTCTCTATTCACAACAACAATAAGTAAGCAAAAATACACAGTCAACAAGCTAGGTAAGAGATTATTAAATTGATAAGACTGATTGATAAGACTGAACTAGATCCATGATAATTCAATAATCAATAGTGTTGCACCTTTAATTAATAACCTAAAAAAATTAACAACTCTTACAAATAATGTACAAAGACAACTTTTGATTGTCTTGAAGACATCCTCTATATCAAATTTTAGCCAGTCTAGTCAATAACTCAACTCTCTCACCAACACAACTTCCTTCCCATCTTTTTTTATGTCTCAAGGGAAAGGTTTGGAAAACAAAACACACTTTCGCCTACACAATAAGGCACAGAAAGAGTACACCCTCCATATAATTCATACCATAGGCCATATAGTACTGGAGAGCTCTTTTTATTTGCACAGAATATAGCTGGGTCACCCTGTCCTGTCCCTAGGGTTCCAAGGCCCTGTTGCACCCCAACCCAACAAACCCCACTCAGCTTCAGGATCTTAGTGAAACATTCATTATTGGTTTCAGGTGTGTTAGGCCAAGGCCAGACTAACAACAGTATAGCAAACCCCCAGGGCCAGGACTGAGCAGCCAAGCAGCTAGGGATTGCCTAAATAGGTGTCTCCCCTGACAAAGGCATCTTTTCAATACAGACTCTTTTTGTCGTACAGTATTTCATATAAGGCATCCAGACCTTATGAAAGTTGCACAGTATACTCTTAAAAACTTCATAAGGCTCAAATCCCGTTAACGGGATCGATTTGACAACATCCAGTGAAATGGCAGAGCACCAAAATCCCCCAAAATTACTATAAATATTAAACTTTCATGAAATCACACATGCGATACATCAAATTAAAGCTACACTTGTTGTTAAGTAATGTTATGTTAAGTAATGCATTGTCTCAAATAACATCCGTTGAAATTGCAGAGAGCCAAATCAAATTACAGAAATACTCATCATAAACATTGATGAAAGATACAAGTGTTATACATAGGATTAAAGATACACTTCTTGTTAATCCAGCCGCTGTGTCAGATTTCAAAAAGGCTTTACGGCAAAAGCAAACGATGCTATTACCTGAGGATAGCACCCCATCAAACAAAGACAGACAATCATAATTCAACCCGCCAGGCACGACACGAAACTCAGAAATAAAGATATAATTCATGCCTTACCTTTGACGAGCTTCTTCTGTTGGCACTCCAATATGTCCCATGAACATCACAAATGGTCCTTTTGTTCGATTAATTCGGTCGTTATATATCCAAAATGTCCATTTATTTGGCACGTTTGATCCAGAAAAACAACGGTTCCAACTTGCGCCACATGACTACAAAACATCTCATAATCGTTCATCTTTGTCCAAACATTTCAAACAACTTTCCTAATACAACTTTAGGTATTTTGTAATGTAAATAATCAATCAAATTTAAGACAGGATAACTGTGTTCAATACCGAAGGAAAACAAAGTGTAGCGAGCTTTCAGGTCATGTGCTCTATCAAACAGTACGGTTCACTCGACCCTCGTTCTGGACAGCCTTACTTCTTCATTACTCAAAAGAAAAACATCAACCGATTTCTAAAGACTTGACATCCAGTGGAAGCTATAGGAACTGCAAGCAACTGCCTTAGAATTCTAGATTCTCAATGAAAACTCATTGAAAAGAGAGTGACCTCAAATTATTTTTTCCTGGATAGTTTGTCCTCGGGGTTTCGCCTGCCAAATAAGTTATGTTATACTCACAGCCATCATTCAAACAGTTTGAGAAACTTCAGAGTGCATATCCTAACCTCTGGGCCTGAGTAGCAGGCAGTTTACCTTGGGCACGCTTTTCATCCGGACGTGAAAATACTGCACCCTAGCATAAGAGGTTTTAATCTTAAAACACAAATTTGTCATTTTTTGTTCCAAGCTCGGTGTCTTTGTGAGACGCAGAGTAGGGGAACGGATGATCTCTGCATGTGTGGTTCCCACCGTGAAGCATGGAGGAGGAGGTGTGATGGTGTGGGGGTGCTTTGCTGGTGACACTGTCTGTGTTTTATTTACAACTCAAGGCACACTTGACCAGCATGGCTACCAGAGCATTCTACAGTGATGACAAGTGTTCCATTATTAAAGTGGCCAGTGATTTCAAGTCTATGTATATAGGGCAGCAGCCTCTAAGGTGCAGGGTTACGTAACTGGGTGGAAGCCGCCTAGTGATGTCTATTTAACAATCTGATGGCATTGAGATTGAAAAACTGCTTCTGTCTCTCGTCCCAGCTTTGATTCACCTGTACTGACCTCGCCTTCTGGATGATAGCGGGGTGAACTGGCAGTGGCTCGGGTGGTTGTTGTCCTTGATGATCTTTTTGGCCTTCCTGTGACATTGGCTGCTGTAGGTGTCCTGGAGGGCAGGTAGTTTGCCCCCGTGATGCTTTGGGCAGACCGCACCACCTTCTGGAGAGCCCTGCGGTTGCGGGCGGTGCAGTTGCCATACCAGGCCGTGACACAGCCCGACAGGATGCTCTCAATTGTGCATCTGTAAAAGTTTGATGTTTTTTTATGTTTTTTTTATGTATTACCTCTTGGGAGGTAATACAGTGAGCATTTGATTGTGAGGTATTCTAGGTCGGGTAAACAAAAGGACTTCATCAGGGTAAAAAAAATGTACCTTGAGCAAACTTACCTAGGTTAGGGTTATGATGGAGAACATTAAATCCTGTGTTGGGTGGAGTTAAAAGGGGTTTACACTAAGCTGTTGTGTGTGTGTGTTGTGAAAGACACATTCTTTGCCAAGACAATTCTAAACCATATAGAATACATTTGAACATGATGATAATCAAAGACAATGGAGATACGTTTTGAAATGTATTGAATCCACAGTTGTGGTTGAATTGTGTTTTTAAATTGTCAAATAAAATCAGTCAACACAGGTAATCTGGTAGAATGTTAAATGTCGAATGTTTGGTTGCAACAGTTTAGACCCATTCTATTACATTTTCTGGCACCAGCTACAAAGGTTATTTTAAAATCAATCTGATTTCACATTTACTTATGATCACTTTCTTTCTACTGCTCCTCAGCAAGGTTACATTTTACAGGAGAGTGAGGAGGGAATACTATGAGGATGCAGCTTTACAAGAGATGGAGAGATGGAGAAACTGGAAGTCTATCCAGGGTTGTTGGAGTTGGCTGCTAAGACGGCTTTCTGTGAATCTCAGATTTTTTTTGTAAAAGTAGTAGTAAAATAAAAATACAACAGTGAGAGCAGAATGCTCTAAAACGTTTAATTTAATGCACAAACATAAACATTCATACACAATCCTTGTTTCTAGCCAGGCCCCATGTTTCTACAAGACCCTTTCTAATATAAAAGGACCAGACCCTTTTTTTTTCAATTTCGCCTAAAATGAAATACCCAAATATAACTGCCTGTAGCTCAGGACCTATTCTTGATGCCATTTGAAAGGAAACACTGACGTTTGTGGAAATGGGAAATTAATGCTGGAGAATATAACACATTAGATCTGGTAAAATATAATACATTGTAACATCATCTTTGAAATGCAAGAGAAAGGCCATACTGTATTATTCCAGCCCAGGCGCAATTTAGATTTTGGCCACTAGATGGCAGCAGTGTATGCGCAAAGTTGTAGACTAATCCAATGAACCATTGCATATCTGTTCAAAATGTTGTATGAAAACTGCCCAAATGTGCCTAATTGGTTTATTAATAAATTTTCAAGTTCATATTTGTGCACTCTTCTCAAACAATAGCATGGTATTATTTCACTGTAATAGTGTCACGCCTGATGAAAGGAGAGGACCAAGGTGCAGCGTGGTGAGCGTACGTTTTCTTTATTAACTCAAAAATGACACCAAACAAAACAATAAACACAACAAAACCAAACCGTGAAGCTCAAAGGCTATGTGCCCTAAACAAAGTCAACTTCCCACAAACACAGGTGGGAAAATGGGTACCTAAGTATGGTTCCCAATCAGAGACAACGATAGACAGCTGTCCCTGATTGAGAACCATACCCGGCCAAAACATAGAGATAGAAAATCATAGAAACACAAAACATAGAAATGCCCACCCCAACTCACACCCTGACCAAACCAAAATGGAGACATAAAAAGGATCTCCAAGGTCAGGGCGTGACAAATATCTACTGTAAATTGGACAGTGCAGTTAGATTAACAAGAATTTAAGCTTTCTGCCCCTATCAATTATGTCTATGTCGGGGAATTTTTTTTGTTACCTACAACCTCATGCTAATCACATCTGCCTACGTTAGCTCAACCGTCCCGAGGGAGGACACCGATCCCGTAGAGGTTAAATAAGTATTCACTCCGAGTCAATACATGATAGAAACAACTTTGGCAGTGATTACAGCTGTCCGTCTTCCTGGATTAGTCACTAAGAGTTTTGCACACCTTGATTTTGCAATATTTGCTCAATGTTCTTTTAATAAGTCTTCAAGCTCTGTTGAGGGTACACAGCCATTTTCAAGTCTTGCCATTGATTTTCAAGCAGATTTAAGTCAGAACTGTAACTTGGCCACTCGGGAACATTCACTGTCTTCTTGGTAAGCATCTCCAGTGTAGATTTGGCTTTGTGTTTTAGGTTATTGTCCTTCTGAAAGGTGAATTTGTCTCCCAGTGACTGGTGGAACGCAGACTGAAGTAGGTTTTCCACTAGGATTTTGCCTGTGCTTAGCTTCATCCCGTTTCCTTTCTTGAAAATAAGGAGGCAGTTATTCAGTGACGTGTTGTGTTGGATTTGCCCCAAACATAAGGCTTTGCATTGAGGCAAAAAAGTGTATTCCTTTGCAGTGTTTTCTTGCATTATAACTTTAGTGCCTTGTTCAATACAGGAAGCATGTTTTGGAATAATATTTCCATTCTTCTTTTCACTCATTTAGGTCATTATTGTAGACTAACTACAATATTGTTGATCCATCCTCAGTTCTCCCATCAAAGCCATTGAACTCTGTAATTGTATTAAAATCACCAATGGCCTCATCCCTAAGCAGTTTCCTTCCTGTCCTGCAGCTCAGTTCAGAAGGACGACTGTTTAGCTGTTGTGTCAGGGTGGTTTAATACATAATACACAGCATAATTATTAACTTCAACATGCTTATAGAGATATCCAATGTCTGATTTGCTATTGTTACCCATGTACCAATCACTACCCTTCTTTATGAGGCTTTGAAAAGCTCCCTGGTCTTTGTAGTTCAATCTGTGCTTGAAATTCAGTAGAGGAAGGCATAGTCATTCAGAAATCATGTCAATCCGTATCATTTCACACAGAGTGAGTCCATGTAAACTTGTGATTTGTAAAACATAAATAAAAAACATAGTATATTTCACCTTTATTTTGACAGGGAAGTTATACTGATACTATGTCCTCTTTTAAAGAGAATCCCTGCATAAATGCGTCGAACATATAGTTAGCAATTTATGTTATTGTTCAATAACACAAACTCCAAAGCAAATCAGGGGGAGGAAAATAGGTTTATTCGAAGAAGACAAATCATACAGGAAGGAAGATGGTCATTATTCCTGTCCTCAATGATGCTCAATGATGCTCTCCGGTGGTTCTCTCCAGTGATTCGCCACCTTTTGCTGCGATTACAGCTGTAAGTCGCTTGGGGTATGTCTCTATCAGTTTTGCACATCGAGAGACCGACATTTTTTCCCATTCCTCCTTGCAAAACAGCTCGAGCTCAGTGAGGTTGGATGGAGAGCATTTATGAACAGCAGTTTTCAGTTCTTTCCACAGATTCTCGATTGGATTCAGGTCTGGACTTTGACTTGGCCATTCTAACACCTGGATATGTTTATTTTTGAACCATTCCATTGTAGATTTTGCTTTATGTTTTGGATCATTGTCTTGTTGGAAGACAAATCTCCGTCCCAGTCTCAGGTCTTTTGCAGACTCCATCAGGTTTTCTTCCAGAATGGTCCTGTATTTGGCTCCATCCATCTTCCCATCAATTTTAACCATCTTCCCTGTCCATGCTAAAGAAAAGCAGAACCAAACCATGATGCTGCCACCACCATGTTTGACAGTGGGGATGGTGTGTTCAGGGTGATGAGCTGTGTTGCTTTTACGCCAAACATAACGTTTTGCATTGTTGCCAAAAAGTTCAATTTTGGTTTCATCTGACCAGAGCACCTTCTTCCACATGTTTGGTGTGTCTCCCAGGTGGCTTGTGGCAAACTTAAGGGGGCTGAATCATTTTGCACGCCCAATTTTTCAGTTTTTGATTTGTTAAAAAAGTTTGAAATATCCAATAAATGTCGTTCCACTTCATGATTGTGTCCCACTTGTTGTTGATTCTTCACAAAAAAATACAGTTTTATATCTTTATGTTTGAAGCCTGAAATGTGGCAAAAGGCCGCAAAGTTCAAGGGGGCCGAATACTTTCGCAAGGCACTGTATATATAGTTGAAGTCGGAAGTTTACATAAACTGAGTATAAATGTATTTCGCTAAGGTGTTTCACAATTCCTGATATTTAATCCTTGCAAATATTCCCTGTCTTAGGTCAGTTAGGATCACCACTTTATTTTAAGAATCTGAAATGTCAGAATAATAGTGGAGAGATTTATTTATTTCAGCTTTTATTTCTTTCATTACATTCCCAGTGGGTCAGAAGTTTACATACACTCAATTAGTATTTGGTAACATTGCCTTTCAATTGTTTAACTTGGGTCAAACGTTTCGGGTAGTCTTCCACAAGCTTCCCACAATAAATTGGATGGATTTTGGCCCATTCCTCCTGTCAGAGCTGGTGTTACTGAGTCAGGTTTGTAGACCTCCTTGCTCGCACACACTTTTTCAGTTCTGCCGACAAATTTTCGAATGGGATTGTGGTCAGGGCTTTGTGATGGCCACTCCAATACCTTGACTGTTATGGCCAAACAGTTCTATTGTTGTTTCATCAGACCAGAGGATATTTCTCCAAAAGTAACATTTTTTGTCCCCATGTGCAGTTGGAAACCGTAGTCTGTCTTTTTTATGGCGGTTTTGGAGCAGTGGCTTCTTCCTTGCTGAGAGGCCTTTCAGGTTATGTCGATATAGGACTCGTTTTACTGTTATTCTGGGATTGATTTGCACTTTTCGCACCAAAGTACGTTCATCTCTAGGAGACAAAACGCGTCTCCTTCAAGAGCGGTTTGACAGCTGCTGGGTCCCATGGTGTTTATACATGAGTACTATTGTTTGTACGGATGAACGTGGTACCTTCAGGCATTTAGAAATTGCTCCCAAGGATGAACCAGACTTGTGGAGGTCTACAATGTTTTTTTCTGAAGTCCTTTCGGATTTCTTTCGATTTTCCCATGATGTCAAGCAAAGAGGGACTGAGTTTCAAGGAAGGCCTTGAAATACCTCCACGGTACAGTGGGGCAAAAAAGTATTTAGTCAATCACCAATTGTACAAGTTCTCCCACTTAAAAAGATGAGAGGCCTGTAATTTTCATCATAGGTAGACTTCAACTATGACAGACAAAATGAGGGGGAAAAAAATCCAGAAAATCACATTGTAGGATTTTTTATGAATTTGCAAATTATGGTGGAAAATAAGTATTTGGTCATTAACAAAAGTTTCTCAATACTTTGTTATTTACCCTTTGTTGGCAATGACAGAGGTCAAACGTTTTCTATAAGTCTTCACAAGGTGTTCACACACTGTTGCTGGTATTTTGGCACATTCCTCCATGCAGATCTCCTCTAGAGCAGTGATGTTTTGGGGCTGCTGCTGAGCAACACGGACTTTCAACTCCCTCCAAAGATTTTCTATGGGGTTGAAATCTGGAGACTGGCTAGGCCACTCCAGGACCTTGAAATGCTTCTTACGAAGCAACTCCTTCATAGCTTCGGGCGGTGTGTTTGGGATCATTGTCATGCTGAAAGACCCAGCCACGTTTCATCTTCAAAGCCCTTGCTGATGGAAGGAGGTTCACTCAAAATCTCACGATACATGGCCCCATTCATTCTTTCCTTTACACGGATCAGTCGTCTTGGTCCCTTTGCAGAAAAACAGCCACAAAGCATGATGTTTCCACCCCCATGCTTCACAGTAGGTATGGTGTTCTTTGGATGCAACTCAGCATTCTTTGTCCTCCAAACACGACGAGTTGAGTTTTTACCAAAAAGTTATATTTTGGTTTCATCTGACCATATGACATTCTCCCAATCTTCTTCTGGATCATCCAAATGCTCTCTAGCAAATTTCAGACGGGCCTGGACATGTACTGAATTAAGCAGGGGGACACATCTGGCACTGCAGGATTTGAGTCCCTGGCGGCGTATTGTGTTACTGATGGTAGGCTTTGTTACTTTGGTCCCAGCTCTCTGCAGGTCATTCACAAGGTCCCCTCGTGTGGTTTTGGGATTTTTGCTCACCGTTCTTGTGATCATTTTGACCCCACGGAGTGAGATCTTGCGTGGAGCCCCAGATCGAGGGAGATTATCAGTGGTCTTGTATGTCTCCATTTCCTAATAATTGCTCCCACAGTTGATTTCTTCAAACCAAGCTGCTTACCTATTGCAGATTCAGTCTTCCCAGCCTGGTGCAGGTCTACAATTTCATTTCTGGTGTCCTCTGTGCCCTCTAGGAGAGGGGGGAAAGTACTACCGGATAGCTCCTCTAATTTCTGGGTGTGGTGCCTTGTTCATTCTCCATCACAGCTATACTGTAGTGCTCCAATATATCCAAACTTGGTCTGGTCTTGGCCATAGTGGAGTTTGGAGTGTGACTGTTTGAGGTTGTGGACAGGTGTCTTTTATACTGATAACAAGTTCAAACAGGTGCCATTAATACAGGTAACGAGTGGAGGACAGAGGAGCCTCTTAAAGACGAAGTTACAGGTATGTGAGAGCCAGAAATCTTGCTTGTTTGTAGGTGACCAAATACTTATTTTCTACCATAATTTGCAAATAAATTCATTAAAAATTCTACAATGTGATTTTCTGGATTTTTTTTCTAATTTTGTCTGTCATAGTTGAAGTGTACCTATGATGAAAATTACAGGCCTCTCTCATCTTTTTAAGTGGGACACTTGCACAATTGGTGGCTGACTAAATACTTTTTTGCCCCACTGTACACCTCCAATTGACTCTTATTATGTCAATTAGCCCATCAGAAGCTTCTAAAGCCATGACATCATTTTCTGGAATGTTCCAAGCTGTTTAAAGGCACAGTCAACTTAGTGTATGTCAACTTCTGGCCCACTGGAAATGTGATACAATTAATTATAAGTGAAATAATCTGTCTGTAAACAATTGTTGGAAAAAATTACTTGTGTCGTGGACAAAGATCCTAACCGACCGACTGTCGTTTGTTAACAAGAAATCTGCGGAGTTGTTGAAAAACAAGTTTCAATGTCTCCAACCTAAGTGTATGTAAACTTCCAACTTCAACTGTGCACACACACAAACCTACTCATTCAAGGGTTTTTCTTTATTTATTTTATTTCTACATTGTAGAATAATAGTGAAGACATCAAAACTATGAAATAACACATATGGAATCATGTTACCAAAAAAGTGTTTAACAAATCAAAATATATTTTACATTTGAGATTCTTCAAAATAGCCACCCCTTGCCTTGATGACAGCTTTGCACACTCTTGGCATTCTCTCAACCAGCTTCATGAGGTAGTCACCTGGAATGCATTTCAATTAACAGGTGTGCCTTGTAAAATATTACATTTGTGGAATTTCTTTCCTTCTTAATGTGTTTGAGCCAAGCAGTTGTGTTGTGACAAGGGATGGGTATTATACCGAAGATAGCCCTATTTGGTAAAAGACCAAGTCCATATTATGGCAAGAACAGCTCAAATGAGCAAAGAGAAACAGGAGACAAAGGGCTGTGAGACAGGGGTTTACTTCTAGATACATGGAAAGTAGGATGTAGTGTATATGGAGGGTGCGAGGCAACATAAGGTGAACAGCAGAGGGGCTAAAGACCTTAGAGATAGAGAAAGGGACAATAAAATGGGGGGAATGTTTGCGGGACTCCATCCGGAGGGGCAGAGCCCAAGTAGAAGCCATGCCATCTATCCAAGACGGTAGCGGGGAGCAATACCTGGAGGTGGTCTTGAGTAGAGAGTAGAGCGGCCCGGGCTCTCTTCCAGGTACGGCGACAGCAACAGACGAACATCTGGGCAGAAGGTATGCTGACCTTTTCCTCTTGCTCTGGGAAGAGCAGGGGCTGATATCCCAAGGACCACTCAAAAGGTGAAAGACCAGTAGCAGAACAGGGAAGGGTGTTGCAGGCATATTCCACCCACACAAGTTGCTGGCTCCAGGTGGTGGGATTGGTGGAGATGAGGCAACGAAGAGTCGTCTCCAGGTCCTGATTGACTCGCTCCGACTGGCCGTTAGACTGGGTATGAAAACCAGAGGACAAGCTGGCCAATGACCCAATGAGGGTGCAGAAAGCGTTCCAGACCCGGGATATGAACTGAGGACCACGATCGGAGACCATGTCGACATGAAGTCCATGGATCCGGAAGACTTGCTGCACCATGAGCTGGGGCGTCTCCTTAAAACTTTTGAAGGGGGATAAAATGGGCGGCTTTGGAAAACCTATCCACCATCGCAAGGATGGTGGTGTTGCCATCTGACGGAGGGAGACCTGTGACGATAGGAACAAGGGCAGTGAGGAACAGGGAGTGGTAGAAGGAGGCCAGCCAGAGCTTGCGACTGAGTCTTGTTCTGCGCACACACAGTGCAGGCAGCAACAAACGTGGAGACGTCAGGAACTATGGTGGGCCACCAAAAACATTGTTGGTCCAAAGCCAAGGTCCAACGGGAGCAACGATGACAGGTGAGTCTCGAGGAATGTGCACATTCCAGGACTGGAACACAGGCAGAGTCCGGGACAAACATCCGGTGAGCTGCGCATTGTGGACCAGACTCTCTGTTCCTCAGATGATAGCGGGCTGTGGGAGATGGTGAATTGGAAACGAGTGAATAACAGGGCCCATCTCGCCTGCCTGGAGTTTAGGCGCTTGGCGGTGCAGAGATATTTCAGGTTCTTATGGTCCATGCACATCAATAATAGATGTTCCGCCCCTTCTAACCAGTGCCTTCACTTCTCCATCGCCATCTAAACTGCGAATAATTCTCTATTTCCCACATCACAGTTCCTCTCAGCTGGGTTAAGATGATGGGAAAGGAAGGAGCAGGGATGTAGCTTCTGGTCCTGGGCATAAGGCTGGAACAGGACAGCCCCCACTCCGACGTCCGAGGCGTCGACCTCCACCATAAACTGACTGGACCGGAAGGATTAAGATGGAAGCTGTTAATGAATCCCTGCTTGAGGTCTGAGAACGCCCGGTCAACTGCTGGCAGTCACCTTGGGAGAGGTGACTGCAGAGAGGAGGGAAGCAAGGGTGCTGTAACGGATGAAACAACGCTAGAAATTTGCAAATCCAAGGAAACGTTGCAGCTGCACTCTGGATATGGGTTGAGGCCAATCCACCACCGCTCTCACCTTGTCAGGGTCCATCTGAATATTCCCTGCAACGATGACGTATCCTAGGAAGGAGATGGTGGAGCGATGGAACTCGCATTTCTCCACCTTCACGAAAAGCTGGTTCTCCAGGAGGCGCTGAAGGACCTGTCAGACATGTAGGAGGTGCTGTTGAGCTGACCAGGAATAAATTAGGACGTCGTTGAGGTAGTAAAACACAAATTGGTTCAACATGTCACGGATCACGTCATTGACTAGGGCCTGGAACACTGCAGGAGCATCGGTCAGTCCGAACGGCATCACCAGGTATTCGTAGTGCCCACTAGCCATGTTAAAGGCTGTCTTGCACTCGTCTCCATCCTGTATCCAAACCAGATGGTAGGCGTTCCATAGGTCCAACGTGGAGAAAATGATTGCCCCCTGGAGAGGATCGAAAGCCAGGGTGAGATGAGTGGCAGTTGGTAATGTTTTTTAACTAATGTCATTAAGGCCCCGGTAGTCAATACACGGATGCAGGATCTTGTCCTTCTCCACAAAGAAGAACCTTGCACCGGCAGGGGAGGCAGATGGACGCATTATCCCCGCCGAGAGAGTCCTCAATGTACCTCTCCATCGCTTTGGTCTTCGGACCCGACAGGGAATAAAGTCATCCGGAGGCGGTATGGTGCCCGGGAGAAGGTCGATTGCACTGTCATAGGGCCGATGTAGAGGAAGAGATGTGGTGTGGGCAGAGTTTAACTTTTTGACGCTACCAATCCCTGTACCGGAATAATTTTTGTCTGTAACCTCTGAATAGCATAGCGCAACAGTCAAATATTACTAGAAAATATTCATATTCATGAAATCACAAGTGCAATATTTTGAAACACAGCTTAGCCTTTTGTTAATCACCCTGTCATCTCAGATTTTGAAATTATGCTTTACAGTGAAAGCAATCCAAGCATTGCGTAAGTTTATCGATAGCCTAGCATAGCATTATGAACACTCAGCATCAGGAAGCTTGGTCACGAAAATCAGAAAAGCAATCAAATTAACCGTTTACTTTCGATGATCTTCGGATGTTTTCACTCACGAGACTCCCAGTTACACAGCAAATGTTCCTTTTGTTCCATAAAGATTATTTTTATACCCAAAATACCTCAGTTTGTTTGTCGCGTTATGTTCAGAAATCCACAGGAAAGAGCGGTCACGACAACGCAGATGGAAATTCCAAATAGTCTTCATAATGTCCACAGAAACATGTCAAGCGTCTTTTTATAATCATTCCTCAGGTAGTTTAAAATATATATATTCGATAATATATCCACAGAGTGTGTAGCTTTTTCCATAACAGCGGGAGGAACAATGGCCGCTTCACTCAATTGCGTACCATCTCACTCTGAGCCCCCACCTCTCCACTTACGCAATGTGATCCTTCACGCTCATTTTTCAAAATAAAAGCCTGAAAACTGTCTAAAGACTGTTGACACCTTAGGGAAGCCACAGAAAAAGGAATCTGGTTTATATTCCGTTAAATGGAGGACAGGCACGCATAGGAACACAGAGGTTTCAAAATAAGAGGCACTTCCTGATTGGATTATCCTCAGGGTTTAGCCTGCAATATCAGTTCTGTTATACTCACAGACAATAATTTTACAGTTTTGGAAACTTTCGAGTGTTTTCTATCCTAACCTGTCAATTATATGCATATTCTAGCATCTGGTCATGAGAAATAGGCCGTTTACTTTGGGAACGTTATTTTTCCAAACATAAAAATAGTGCCCCCTAGCTTCAAAAGGTTAAAACCTCCCATAAGGCCAGGTACTCCGTGGGAACGGCGGAGAGATCCAAGGCTTTACCCAAGCCCGCCGGGTGACGTCCTGGGGCAGGCTATTCTGACTTCAGACAATATGCACGGCAAAATGGACTCCAACCCATGATGGAACCCGTAGCCCATTTGATTAGGGGATTGTGCCTCTAGAGCCATGAAAACCCCAAAACCATGGGTACATGAGGAGACTCCAGGAGCAGAAACTGCATAGTCTCACTGTGGTTGCCTGACACTCGCAGGATGATAGGACCCGTATTATGGGTCTCTGCCAATAGAGCACCCATCCAGCGCTCTGATGTCCATTGGGATGGAAATGGGTTGAGTGGAGATACCCAGCTCCGTAACCAAGGTAGTGCCCATAAAGCTCTCGTCGGCCCCAGAGTCAATGAGCATGGATTTCGACTGGTCTCCCAACAACAGGGCAGCATATAAGGGGTTACGAGCAGTGAGAGATTGGAAACTCCCCATACGGCTCACAAGTGTACTCGTACCTACTGATGAGCCTGGTCTTTTAATGGGCAGGTAGATAAGAAATGTCCCATAGCTCCACAATACAAACAGCTCTTGGTGTTCAGTCTGCGTAAGCACTCAGCAGGAGACAATCTAGCCCTGCCCAGATGCATTGTCTCCAGAGGAGGTGAGTCGACAGCCCTCTGATTTCTGAGGGGGCTCGGGTGACACCGGATTCTTTCAGGATATGTAGACTTCAGGGATTTCCGGAATTCCTCGGAGGCGAGGTGGAATTCGAGGACGTGCGAGGGAGATAGGGAACAGACCTCCTCTCCCTCCTACGTTCCTGTAGCCAGCCATCGACCTGGATGGTCAAGGCTATGAGGAAGTTGAGGTCCATGGGCTGCTCCCGGGTTGCGAGCTCTACTTTAAATCACCTCCGACTATCCGTGAAGGAACGGGTCGAACAAGGCTTCCGGGTACCAGGCACTCTCAGCTGTCAACGTGTGAAAATCCACCGCATATTCTGCCACACTACGGGAGTCTTGATGTAGTTGGAGCAGCTTACGAGCAGCCACTTTCCCAGACAACAGAGAATCGAACACTTTTCGTACCTCCGCCAAAAACTCCTCTTGACTGAGGCAAATGGTGGACTGTTGCTCCCACACCGCCGTAGCCCAGACGAGGACCCTCCCAGACATCAGCGTTATCAAGTACGCTATCTTTGAGCGGTCCGAGGAGAAAGAAGGCTGCAGCTCTAAAATGAGGGAGCACTGGTAGAGAAACCACGGGCAGGTTCCAGAATCTCTAGCGTAACACTCAGGAGGAGCTAAGTTCTCGGGACACAGGGGTAGGCTGGGAAGAAATGCCGCTGGTGTCGGGGTTACTGTTGTGGCTTACTGCCTAGTAGGGAATCCGCAGAATTGCCCCAGCAATGTATTGAACAGATGTTCATGGAATTCTGCCAGGGTATGGAGTTCCTCCATAAGGCTTTGCAGTAACTCATAGTGGCTTCCAACGGTGGCTTCTTGGGAGAAGACATCGTTGCGGAGCTGGTCACGGCTCAGGCTAAGACCCAGATGCAGACACAGGAGGTGGATAGTACGAGTCTCAGAGTTTATTACAGAACAAGGGGCAGGCAATCGGTAGGTCAAGGCAGGCAAAGACTCGTAATCAAAATCAGAGTCACACAGGTACAGGACAGCAGGCAGGATCAGTACAGGCAGAAAGGTCAGAACTGGGAAGACTAGAAAAAGCAAAAACCAGAGCACAGGAAACACGCTGGTAGGACTTGAAGGGACAAGACGAACTAGCAACAGACAAATCGAAAACTCAGGTATAAATACACAAAGTAATGGGAGACACCTGGTGGGGGTTGGAGACAATCACAAGACAGGTGACACAGATCAGGGTGTAACAGTGTGATGGTGTGGGGGTGCTTTGCTGGTGACACTGTCTGTGATTTATTTACAATTCAAGGCACACTTAACCAGCATGGCTACCACAGCATTCTGCAGCGATACGCCATCTGGTTTACGCTTAGCGGGACTATAATTTGTTTTTCAACAGGACAATGACCCAACACACCTCCAAGCTGTGTAAGTGCTATGCTTCATATCCAAATCACGTCAAGTCACACAATACATTTTTTGAAACTTTACGGTGATTTCAACATGAAGCGTAAAAATGCAAATATAGGTACCTAATAGCAGGAACAGCAGCATTTAGTGGTCAGAACCTAGTAATATCAGGATGTAGGATGGGACATTAACCACAACAACTTCAATAACAAATTTTTCTGAACAAGAAAAAAATAAGTATCACCAAATTCACTGAATGCATTACATAAGATGAAAAAACAATCAGAGCTGCAGCTCCATACTACTTGTCAGACATAGAGAACTGATACTGTATACTCATTGTTGGGTTGGGATTTCTTTGGAATCCTCATGTCTTTCTCATTGTTAAAATGTTTGGGGTCCAAATCGGATGTTATGTACTATATTTATTGAATATTATACACTGAGTGTACAAAACATTATGCTGTTTCCATGACAGACTGACCAGGGGAATCCAGGTGAAAGCTATAATCCCTTATTGATGTCACTTTTTAAAATCCACTTCAAATCAGTGGAGATGAAGGGGAGGACAATTGAGACGTTGATTGTGTATGTGTGCCATTCAGAGGGTAAATGCGCACGACAAAATATTTAAATACCTTTGAAGGGGCTATGGTAGTAGGTGCCAGGCACATTGTTTTGTGTCAAGAACTGCTGGGTTTTTAACCCTAAAATATTTCCTGTGTGTATCAACAATGGTCCACCACCCAAAGGACATCCAGCCAACTTGACACATCAGTGGAAAGCATTGGAGTTAACATGGGCCAACATACCTGTGGAACGCTTTCGACACTTTGTAGAGTCCCATGCCCCAAACAAATTACATTTACATTTGAGTCATTTAGCGATTTACAGGAGCAATTAGGGTTAAGTTCTTTAAGGGGGGGAGAGGGGGGTCAAATTGTATTGCAACAAAATTATGTTGCATGAATGCTAATCTTATCCGTTTCTAACAACAACACAATTATTTCAGAACAATTTGAGATGGTAGGTGTCATGGTTGTTTGTAGGTGGGCTACATGCAACACAATAGTTCAAATTAATAGATTGATTCTAAAAGAGGATGTGAAGGGACAGAGAGTGTAATACTTACTATCGTCTCTAACATGTCGGCTCAGGATTCCCAAGCAGTCCTTTATTTTACCTGTTGTCTGTTGGTTTTTATTTTCAACACTGAAGCAATTCACATGCTACATGGGCCTAACCGAATCACAGATCGAACGTTGTTCCACGCAATCAGCTGGTAAATTTTACAAACACTTCCAGCTGATTGCGAGGAAACATGCTTTTATCGACCACGTTCGGTTACATTCAGCTGTTGTTTACATATTGTGCAGCACATGAAATGCATCAGGAGATTGAAAATACAAACAGCAGAACCTACAGTACTGGTTCTGCAAAAAGTCCGGTAAACAACACTTTCCTGTAGATGCGCTCTCTCCACCTCCTACTGTCAAAAGGAGCAACAGCGTGTACACCCAGTAAAGTAAGTGTAAATATCAGCTCACTCAACATTCTGGCTTGTAGAGACTCTTGAGCCTTTTTTATGATCATTCATTTCAGACTGAATATCCACGGGGTAACCATTGTAATGTTTTGGCAACTTCACATTGTGCTTACAAAGAGTATAATTTGTGCGTCACACAATAGCACAATCAAAACGAGAGACTTTGCAAGCGTACTGTGCAGGAGTTATTTCTTCCATTATGAACACACAAATAAAAAAACACTATGGTTATGTCAGTGTGTTGTATATCGGACAAGTGAGCAGACATTCCAGGATACACAAACCTCCACAGCTATGTCAAAGCTCCTTCCTAACAGAGAGGCTAAGAAGCTTCCGCTGAAGCGAGGAGCAGCCTACCACTAAAGCCATGCTCAAAGTATTGATTAGCTTAAGTGACACATCAATCCATCAGTTGCCTCCATTATATGTTACCTAGAGAATGGAGACATACCCTACACAAAGACATTGACTCTGCAGGCACTGACTGAAAAATAGAGTTAGAGTTCTTAAGGTGAGAGTTGAATGGAGGAACCTTGAATGAAGTTGATCCGAACCAGGCCCTGTAGCCCACAGTCCCACTCCTATTCCCCAGGCGTTATCATTTGTTGACTTCTGTAACAGTAAAAGCCTTGGTTTCATACATGTTAACATCAGAAGCCTCCTTCCTAAGTTAGTTTTTTTCACTGCTTTAGCACACTCCGCCAAACCTGATGTCCTTGCTGTGTCTGAATCCTGGTTTAGGAAGGCCACCAAAAATTCTGAAATTTCCATCCCCAACTATAACATTAGCCATACTTTCCAGCTGGCTACCCCTACACCGGTCAACAGCTCTGCACCCCCCGCAGCAACTTGTCAAAGCCTCCCCCATTTCTCCTTCACCCAAATCCAGATAGCGGATGTTCTGAAAGAGCTGCAAAATCTGGACCCCTACAAATCAGCTGGACTAGACAATCTGGATCCTCTCTTTCTAAAGTTATCCGCCGTAATTGTTGCAAACCCTATTACTAGCCTGTGCAACCTCTCTTTCGTATCGTCTGAGATGCCAAAGATTGGAAAGCTGCAGCGGTCATCCCCCTCTTCAAAGGGGGAAACACTCTAGATCCAAACTGTTACAGACCTATATCTATCCTACCCTGCCTTTTTAAGGTCTTCAAAAGCCAAGTTAACAAACAGATCACCGACCATTTCGAATCCCACCGTACCTTCTCCGCTATGCAAGCTGATTTCAGAGCTGGTCATGGGTGCACCACAGCCACGCTCAAGGTCCTAAATACTATCATAACCACCATCGACAAAAGACAATACTGTGCAGCTGTATTCATCGACCTGGCCAAGGCTTTCGACTCTGTCAATCACTGCATTCTTATCAGCAGACTCAACGGCCTTGGTTTCTCAAATGACTGCCTAGCCTGGTTCACCAACTACCTCTGGCAGTCTCTATGGGGGTGCCACAGGGTTCAATTATTAGGCCGACTCTTTTCTCTGTATACATCAATGATGTCGCTCTTGCTGCTGGTGAGTCTCTGATCCACCTCTAAGCAGACGACACCATTCTGTATACTTCTAGCCCTTCTTTGGACACTGTGTTAACTAACCTCCAGACGAGCTTCAATGCCAAACAACTCTCCTTCCGTGGCCTCCAACTGCTCTTAAACACACGTAAAACTAAATGCATGCTCTTCAACAGATCTCTGCCTGCACCGCCTGCATCACTACTCTGGACGGTTCTGACTTAGAAAATGTGGACAACTCCAAATACCTAGGTGTCTGGTTAGACTGTAAACTCTCCTTCTAGACTCATATTAAGCATCTCCAATCCAAAATTCAACCTAGAATTGGCTTCCTATATCGCAACATAGCATCCTTCACTCATGCTGCCAAACATACCTCGTAAAACTGACTATCCTACCACACCTTGACTTTGGCGATGTCTATTACAAAATAGCTTCCAACACTATTTGGATTCAGCTCACTGGTCACCAAAGCAGCACCCACCCATAGCACGCGCTCCAGCAGGTATATTTCACTGGTCACCCTCAAAGCCAATTCCTCCTTTCCTTCCAGTTCTCTGCTGCCAATGACAGGAACGAATTGCAAAAATCACTGAAGTTAGAGACTCATACAGTGCCTTGCGAAAGTATTCGGCCCCCTTGAACTTTGCGACCTTTTGCCACATTTCAGGCTTCAAACATATTGATATAAAACTGTATTTTTTTGTGAAGAATCAACAACAAGTGGGACACAATCATGAAGTGGAACGACATTTATTGGATATTTCAAACTTTTTTAACAAATCAAAAACTGAAAAATTGGGCGTGCAAAATTATTCAGCCTCTTTACTTTCAGTGCAGCAAACTCTCTCCAGAAGTTCAGTGAGGATCTCTGAATGATCCAATGTTGACCTAAATGACTAATGATGATAAATACAATCCACCTGTGTGTAATCAAGTCTCCGTATAAATGCACCTGCACTGTGATAGTCTCAGAGGTCCGTTAAAAGCGCAGAGAGCATCATGAAGAACAAGGAACACACCAGGCAGGTCCGAGATACTGTTGTGAAGAAGTTTAAAGCCGGATTTGGATACAAAAATATTTCCCAAGCTTTAAACATCCCAAGGAGCACTGTGCAAGCGATAATATTGAAATGGAAGGAGTATCAGACCACTACAAATCTACCAAGACCTGGCCGTCCCTCTAAACTTTCAGCTCATACAAGGAGAAGACTGATCAGAGATGCAGCCAAGAGGCCCATGATCACTCTGGATGAACTGCAGAGATCTACAGCTGAGGTGGGAGACTCTGTCCATAGGACAACAATCAGTCGTATATTGCACAAATCTGGCCTTTATGGAAGAGTGGCAAGAAGAAAGCCATTTCTTAAAGATATCCATAAAAAGTGTTGTTTAAAGTTTGCCACAAGCCACCTGGGAGACACACCAAACATGTGGAAGAAGGTGCTCTGGTCAGATGAAACCAAAATTGAACTTTTTGGCAACAATGCAAGACGTTATGTTTGGCGTAAAAGCAACACAGCTCATCACCCTGAACACACCATCCCCACTGTCAAACATGGTGGTGGCAGCATCATGGTTTGGGCCTGCTTTTCTTCAGCAGGGACAGGGAAGATGGTTAAAATTGATGGGAAGATGGATGGAGCCAAATACAGGACCATTCTGGAAGAAAACCTGATGGAGTCTGCAAAAGACCTGAGACTGGGACGGAGATTTGTCTTCCAACAAGACAATGATCCAAAACATAAAGCAAAATCTACAATGGAATGGTTCAAAAATAAACATATCCAGGTGTTAGAATGGCCAAGTCAAAGTCCAGACCTGAATCCAATTGAGAATCTGTGGAAAGAACTGAAAACTGGAGGAATGGGAAAGAATTTCAGTCTCTCGATGTGCAAAACTGATAGAGACATACCCCAAGCGACTTACAGCTGTAATCGCAGCAAAAGGTGGCGCTACAAAGTATTAACTTAAGGGGGCTGAATAATTTTGCACGCCCAATTTTTCAGTTTTTGATTTGTTAAAAAAGTTTGAAATATCCAATAAATGTCGTTCCACTTCATGATTGTGTCCCACTTGTTGTTGATTCTTCACAAAAAAAATACAGTTTTATATCTTTATGTTTGAAGCCTGAAATGTGGCAAAAGGTCGCAAAGTTCAAGGGGGCCGAATACTTTCGCAAGGCACTGTATCTCCCTCACTAACTTTAAGCATCAGCTATCAGAGCAGCTTACAGATCATTGCACCTGTACATAGCTCATCTGTAAATAGCCCATCCAACTACCTCATCCCCATATTGTTTTTTTTTTTCTTCTCCTTTTTCTCCTTTGCACCCCAGTATCTCTACTTGCATGTTCATCTTCTGCACATCTATCATTCCAGTGTTTATTTGCTAAATTTGAATTATTTCGCCACTATGGCCTATTTATTGCCTTACCTCCCTAATCTTGCTACATTTGCACACACTGTATATAGACTTTTCTATTGTGTACGTTTGTTTACTCCATGTGTAACTCTGTTGTTTGTGTCGCACTGCTTTGCTTCATCTTGGTCAGGTCACAGTTGTAAATGAGAACCTGTTCTGAACTGGCCTACCTGGTTAAATAAAAATAAACCACATATCTAGGATCAGATTTCCCTACCCTTAATTCTAACCTTAACCACTATAGATGTTATAAAATATTTGACCCTATATCAGGGTTTAGGTAGCCTGGTCCCAGATTGGTTTGTGCTTTTGCCTACTCCATTGTCCTTGTCAAGCCAAACATATTTTTCATGACAATTCAATAAGGAATTGGCAAGACAGCAGAAGCAGACTGCCCCTAAATACTTGCTTGGGTGCCAATGTTACAATCTGTACTCACAAGAGAATGTGAAACACTATGGCTTTCCCTTCTAAGACGAGGTCTGTGTCGAAGCTCTTCAGGACATTAGCACCCCTACAAGACAACATAGTTTATTGTCCGTTTACTGAGAAACAAAAATTTGACTTCTGCCCATCTCAAAACATAGGCTGTTTTAATACTACATTGTATACTGTAGATGTGTATTATGCATAATGTTAGGACAAGAGTCAATCAAGATATATATACAATCCACACTTGAACAAATAAGCTTTCTTCATGAGCTTCTCTCCAGTGTAGTACTTTTCTACATGTTTTCTACATGTTCATTAGTACAATTCGCCTGCAAACATGCATCGACATCGAACAACAATACATTTCTCACAACATAGAGGTTTGTTTACTTTGCTTTCCACATACTATAAGTGTACATGTAGTGCAAAACAAATCAAAGTGGAGTCCGAGTCTCTTTAACAGCAGCCTTTTGGCAGCCAAATTACAGCCGACAACAAGCCTCTGCAGTCCATTCCAAAACTCATACCATTTCTTATAATAACAGTCTGTCAGTGACGATTTGTCTTATTTGTTACTATTGTGGAGTGAACAACAAAAGCGGGTCAAATGTTTAAGTAGAATCAACAATGTGCTATCCACAAAGAAAATGCGGTGTTATGTTTCACTATATTGGATCATTCCAATATAATGGTATCACTCCGGAGGAGGGATGGTGGCTCTTGCTGCCACAAACTGTAATTTACCTTACACAACTTGCCGAATAGCTTGATCTACAGTTGAAGTCGAAGTATACATACACTTAGATTGGAGTCATTGAAACTTGTTTTTCAACCACTCCACAAATGTATTGTTAACAAACTACAGTTTTGGTAAGTCGGTTAGGACATCTACTTTGTGCATGACACAAGTAATTTTTCCAACAATTGAATACAGACAGATTATTTCACTGTATCACAATTCCAGTGGGTCAGAATTTTACATACACTAAGTTAACTGTGCCTTTAAACAGCATGGAAAATTCCAGATAATGATGTCATGGCTCTAGAAGCTTTTGATAGGCTAATTGACAATTTGAGTCAATTGGAGGTGTACCTGTGGATGCACTTCAGGGCCTACCTTCAAACTCAGTGCCTTTTTGCTTGACATCATGGGGAAATCAAAAGAAGTCAGACCATACCTCAGAAAAAAACATTGTAGAACTCCACAAGTCTGGTTCATACTTGGGAGCAATTTCCAAACGCCTGAAGGTACCATATTCATCTGTGTAATCAATAGTACGCAAGAATAAACACCATGGGACCACGCAGCCATCATTCCGCTCAGGAAGGAGATGCGTTCTGTCTTCCAGAGATGAACTTACTCTGGTGCGAAAAGTGCAAATCAACCCCAGAATAACAAAGGACCTCGTGAAGATGCTGGAGGAAACAGGTACAAAAGTATCTATATCCACAGTAAAACAACTCCTATATCAACATAACCTGAAAGGCCACTCAGCAAGGAAGAAGCCACTGCTCCAAAACCACCATAAAAAAGCCAGACTATGGTTTGCAACTGCACATAGGGACAAAGATTGTACTTTTTGGAGACAGGTCCTCTGGTCTGATGAAACAAAAATAGAACTGTTTGGCCATAATGACCGTTGTTATGTTTGGAGGAAAAAGGGGGCGCTTGCAAGCCGAAGAACACCATCCCAACCGTGAAGCACGGGGGTGGCAGCATCATGTTGTGAGGGTGCTTTGCTACAGGAGGGTGTGGTGCACTTCACAAAATAGATGGCATCATGAGGGTGGGAAATTATGAGGATATATTGAAGCAGCATCTCAAGACATCAGTCAGAAAGTTAAAGCTTGGTCGCAAATGGGCCTTCCAAATGGACAATGACCCCAAGCATACTTCCAAAGTTGTGGCAAATGGCTTTAGGACAACAAAGTCAAGGTATTGGAGTGGCCGTCACAAAGCCCTGACCTCAATCCTATAGAAAAGTTGTGGGCAGAACTGAGAAAGCGTGTGTGAGCAAAGAGGCCTACAAACCTGACTCAGTTACACCAGCTCTGTCAGGGGAAATGGGCCAAAATTCACCCAAATTATTGTGGGAAGCTTGTGGAAGGCTACCTGAAACGTTTCACCCGAATTAAACAATTTGAAGGCAATGCTGCCAAATACTAATTGAGTGTATGTAAACTTCTGACCCACTGGGAATGTGAAGAAAGAAATAGAATGAAAAAAATATTTATACAGCTGAAATAAATCACTATTATTCTGACGTTTCACATTCTTAAAATAAAGTGGTGATCCTAACTGACCTACGAGGGATTTTTTTACTGGGATTAAATGTCAGGAATTGTGAAAAACTGAGTTTAAATGTATTTGGCTAAGGTGTATGTAAACTTCCGACTTCAACTGTATGTGTTTCTGCTGTGATTTGCTTTAACATGCTGTTCTCTGCTAATTACCCTGCTGTTTTTTTTATTGTTCTTTCCCCTCAAGAGTGTAAGAGTATCGTGATGGGCTTTCCACTACATTGAGACATTAACATTAACGAATTCCTTAAAACTTCTTAAGGCTAGGGGGCACTATTTTCACGTCCGGATGAAAAGCAAAAGTAAACTACCAAAGTAAACTACCTGCTACTCAGGCCCAGAAGATAGGATATGCATATTATTAGTAGATTTGGGTAGAAAGCACTATGAAGTTTCTAAAACTGTTTGAATGATGTCTGTGAGTATAACAGAACTTATTTAGCAGGCGAAACCCCGAGGACAAACCATCCAGGGGGAAAAAAATTTGAGGTCACTCTTTTCAATGGTTTTTCTATAGGGATCTAGATTTAAGGCAGTTGCTTGCGGTTCCTATCGCTTCCACTGGATGTCACCAGTCTTTAGAAATTGGTTGATGTTTTTCCTTTGAGAAATGAAGTAGGGCAGTTCAGAACGAGGGTCGAGTGAAGTGTACTGTTTGTTAGATGCGCATGACCTGAAAGCTCGACTCCACTTAGTTTTTATCCGCTATTGAACACAGTTTATCCCATCTTAAATTTGATCGATTATTTACATAAAAAAATACCTAAAGTTGTATTTGGAAAGTTGTTTGAAATGTCTGGATCAAGTTTACAGGTAACTTACTTTGTAGTCATGTTGCGAGAGTTGGAACCGGTGTATTTTCAGAATCAAATGTGCCAAATAAATTGACATTTTGGGGAAATAATGACATAATTAATCGAGCAAAAAGACCATTTGTGATGTTTAATGGACTTATTGGAGTGCCAACAGCAGAAGATCTTCAAAGGCATGAATTATATGTTATTTCTGACTTTTGTGTTGTGCCTGGCAGGTTGAATTATGATTTTCATGTCTGTTTGATGGGGTGCTGTCCTCAGATAATAGCATGGTTTGCTTTAGCCGTAAAGCCTTTTTGAAATCTGACACTGTGGCTAGATTAACAAGAAGTTCATCTTTAAACCGGTGCATAACACTTGTAGGATTTATGAATTATTATTATGAGTATTTCTGTTTTTGAATTTTGCGTGCTGCTATTTCACTTGGTGTTGTCCAAATAATGCGTGAAGGGATCACTAAGAAGTTAACGGAGTTACTCCATCATATGGTGCTGTTTTTACTGCTTGGATATAAAACCGGCTAGGTAATATTGCAATTGGCGTAAAACTAAAACAAAAAACGAATAAATCAAATCCATTACCTGGTTGCTGTTTTTTTGTCTGCCTGCTTTTCCCACACGGATTTTCCCCATTTTTTTTTTCAGAGGTAAAGGGCTAATTTATCCCTCACCGGATTCCTATTCCTCCAAGCGGGTCACAAAATAAACTCTCCCAGGGCGACGGACACCTGCTTCGTGGCCTTGTTGGCTTTGCTGAGCTTATGGCTTCCCTTTGTGACAGGTGAGATGGTGGCATCCCCCCTGGGGATCCCCATACCTCATGTATTCACTGCCTGGGTTTTAGAAACGCGGAGAGGGCAGTGGAGCGCCGTGCTGGATCCCTGTTTTGTGTGGTGTTCTCAGAACGTCTGCGCCTGTCATGATTGGAGGCCATGCGCGAGTTGGTCAGCCAGGCTTGGGCTCATGCTGGGGACGAGCTCCCTCCCTCAGGAGTGGTGCGCCAGCGAGCTGTTAGTCCCTCTACTGGCACCAGTACCCCTCCCAGGAAGTGTGGCCGGAGCCACCGCAAGAAGAGCCCATCTTCTGCCAGTCCTAGATGGGGGAAGGAGTCGGACCGCTGGGACCACCTTGAAAGGAGTGCGCATGCCCTGCGTCAGGAGGTTGATAGCTTCAATGGCAACAACAGCTGTTCCATGTTGGCCTGTGATCGGCTGTTCCTGGGGGACGATGCTGGCACTGTTCACCACCGTGAGCGGGGCCACAAGGCTGACAGGCCGTCAGAAGCCGGCAGCAGGGCACTATCGCCCCTAGCGGCTCGAGAGGCTATGAGGAGCCTACTCACTCGGGTATCGACTACACTGGACATAAAACTTGATGACTCTCCATCTGTCCCCATCTCTGCTGAGTTCTGCGATGCCTTGCAGGAAAGCTGGGCCTCTGCCAGGGGGCGCTTCTGACTCACAGCAGAGACTGGAGTTATGTTGCGGGCGCAGAGTCACTTGACCTCTGGGAGTACCCGACAATGGACACCATGATAGTTGCCATGTTCCTCCCGAACCGGGAGATTATAGGGCATAAACTGCGACTGAAGCCGGGACCCCTAGAGTCTTTGATGGTGACTTGAAAGCCACATATGGGTCCCTCTGCTCTCTGCTGCAGGCCTACCTGCAGACTCTGTTGCCCCGGCTGCAGGAGGGCACAGAGGATCTCCTCCGGGAAGCGATGGAGGTGTCTCGCCTGCTTTCCCTGCTCCAGAGGGATGTGGCCCGCGCCAATGGACGGGCCATGGTTACCGCCCAGCACCATCTCTGGTTGGCCCAGTCCCATCTGCCAGCTGCTCTCCAAAGCACATTTATCCCCCACCATCACCCCAGGGCTGCCGTTTGGCCAAGGGGTTGATGACATTCTGGAGCGGACCGATAAGATTTGTAAAGACCGG
The DNA here is from genome assembly GCF_057628025.1 of Oncorhynchus mykiss. Taxonomy (NCBI): domain Eukaryota; kingdom Metazoa; phylum Chordata; class Actinopteri; order Salmoniformes; family Salmonidae; genus Oncorhynchus; species Oncorhynchus mykiss. The sequence goes on from NC_143046.1 coordinate 47,873,529, forward strand.
GAGACCCTGAGACGTTTCATGCCCCCTTCTCAGGCCCCGGGTACCTCCGATTCGCTTTCGAAGGGACGGCTTACAAATTCATGTTTCTTCCCTTCGGCCTCACCTTGGCACCTCACAATTTCACAAAGTGCATGGATGCTGTCCTGGCACCTCTCACGTCCCGAAGATTGTTGATCCTCAATTACCTGGATGATTGTCTGATTTGTGTCCCGACCACGACCCAGGTCCTGTCAGACAGAGACATGCTCCTGACCCGGCAGGCTGGGCATTACTGGGCATTACTGTAAACATCAAGAAGAGTCGTCTGATGCCCACTGGTGGGAGGAGCATGCCTTCCCACCAGAAGGGTTCCGGCAATCTTATCTTGCCTCGTCCACTTTCGGCAGGGGCGGGTGGTATCCGCCCTGACCTGCCAACGAATGTTGGGCTTGCTGACGGCGGCCTCGTTGCTGAATCCCCTGGGCCTGCTCCATCTCCTTCTCTTCAACAGTGGTTCAAATCCCACTGGCTGCACCCAAAGCGCCACCATGACAGCCAGCTACAGGTGACGGCACAGTGCCTCAGGGCATTATTGAGGTGGCGCTGATGCTTCTTTCTTGCAGGTGGGGTGGAGATGCTGAGGATGTGCCGCAGGTAGCTGGTCAGCACAGACGCTTCCCAGATCGGCTGGGGGTGGTGTGGCCAAGGGCACATCGGCCAGAGGCTGTTGGCTACCCCTTGGAGCGGCAGACACATCAATGCACTTGAGCTCCGAGCTGTACTGCTGGCCCTGCTGTCTTTCCTTCCACATCTGAAGGGAAGACATGTCCTGGTGAGAACGTACAACACCACAGTGGTGGCTTACATCAACCATCAGGGTGGACTGAGGTCCCACCATCTCCATATTATGGCACAGGAGCTCCTTCTCTGGGCTCAGGGTTGTCTAGCGTCGCTACACACAGTGCAGTGCACGTACCTGGCATCCTGAATGTGACAGCGGATAGATATGCTCTCGAGGGAGGGCCCGCCACCTTGGGACTGGAGACTAGATCCCCAGGTGGTACAGCACCTGTGGGGCAAGTTCAGGAGGGCTGCCATGTCTGCCATGTGGGGTGGATGGACAAGGCCAGTGGGGTGCCATCCCTTGGTCTCCAGGTTTATGAAGGGGGTTCATCGCCTGCGTCCAGCTAGGACTTGCTCAATGGCGAGCTGGGGTCTGGATGTGGTCTTGGCAGCTTTGGCAAAGCCGCCTTTCGAACCGTTGGAGTCTGCCTCCCTGAAACATCTCTCTATGAAGGTGGCTTTCTTGGTAGCGATTACTTCCATGAAGAGGGTGGGTGAGCTCCATGCTCTTTCAGTAAGTTCTGACTGCTACCGGATGGACCCCGGTGGGAGGAGTATCTCTCTCTGCCCCAACCCTTCGTTCCTCCCGAAGGTTCTGTCAGACAATGATGTGAACATCCCTTTTATGCTGTCTGCTTATGACCCCCTGGCAGTGGCGGGGGCATTACTGAGAGGAGCGCCCCTCGCTGATATCTCTGCTGCGGCCAGCTGGGCTTCCTCTTGCAACTTTGCTAAGTACTCTCGGGTAAATGTGGCACCTCCCTCCGCAGTTGGTTCAGCGGTCCTGGGCGTCGCCTCCCCTCCCGGGGACTGTGCCGAGACCCCCCTCCCACATTGAAGGCCCCTGCGTCTCGATCCTGTGCTGGGACTTTGCCGCTGGTGACTAAATCTGGTACGGGTATACCAATATATTGGAGTGATCCAATATTGTGAAACATAACGAAGAGTACATATGTAACCACGGTTATGTGAGCTATATGGATCACTCCAATCCTCTACGGTGCTAGAAGCTCTTCAAAAAAAGATGTAGCGAACATGTGTCATGGCCATGGGGTCTATATATAGGGGCGGACCCCAGCCATGACACAGGTGTACACAGTAGTAAATCTGTAAAGTCAAGGGATAACATTTTTTGTTGGATATAGCAACAAAAATACCATAATCTTCTAGACCATCGGCTGATTTCTCCAGTTGTTCAATGAAGAGATCTATGGTTGTATTTACTTAAAATAAAAACAATTTATGGAATTATAGCCGGTGAGGTTAGAAGGTACCAACGTTAATAGTATACACAATTATAGTGTCATTAACTACATAAAACTACACTACCAATGGCAAACATACTGTAACGAAATAGGGGAATAGCTAGCGGGCTGCAAACCCCAGATGCATGGGAAAATGAAGAATGCCCTAACCAGCAGCCACAACCTCAATAAGGGTATAATCCCCCTTTGGGGGTGGTAAGGCAACTATAAAGTATGGTTGTTATAATACTATTATAATGACTAATAATGACTTATTAGTATTGTAACAACCCATTCCTAGGTAAGCTCATTACGATCTTAGAGGGAACCACTGCTCCCTATTGGACTGGGAGACCCAGGTTTGAGACACGCAAAGGGTGTTGCACGGTCGCTGTTCAATAGGCATATCAAGCCCCCCACATGTATACGCCTCTCCGAGGGCCTCAAGGGTGCCATACGACTCCTGACACCAATGTAACAAAAGGTGCCAGTGCAATGCCCCTTGCAGGTATTAAAACCTCCCAGACACTTTGGGGAGATTGTAACGTGCCTACCTGGGCAAGGGTGTTTATCTGTATATTATTGTCATTTTTTTACGAAACTTCAATTGTTTTTCAGTGTAATATGTCCACTGGCAAGTCTACAAGGCATCTTGGGGACTCGTATTTCTCTCACCTTCTAATGTCACTTACCTTGGTTTCCAAAGTATACAAAAAACATCTTTCCAGATTTCATGTTCTCATAAAAAAAATTGTCACCTGTGTGCTCAATGAGTTTATTTTTGTTCTTATTTTTTTCACACCAAATACAAACATATCCATACGAACAACAACTTGCATACCCACTTAAAAAACGACTGCATCTTCTCTGCCCAGACCCGCATGCTTAAACCTCCATCCCTAGTTCCTGCATTATTGTATGCCACGTGGCCTTAAATTGAACCATGCTATTTCAATATTTTAATAATAAATCACTTGATTTTTCCATTGTGTTAATTAATTGATTTCCAAGTTTTTAGTGTACGCTTTTTCAAGAAGAGTGATGAGAAGAGAATCGTCCAGCTCGTTAGGTATCTCACTACACCCCCATATGCCATGTTTTGAAATATGCAGACAGACGGATTAAAAATACATTTACATTACAATACTTCTGACAGACAACTTTCTACCTCCGCCTATAACTTTTGGACTTCATAGCATTCCCAGAAAGCATGGATTATTGAATCATTGTTACTTTTACAATTTAGACAGGAATCTACCATTGTGCTGAAGAATGTGAATTTTGTCTCTTGTATAATCAATTCTACAGCTTATACTGGATGATCCAACTTTCCATCCATCTTGTGCTTAAGTCTTGGTTCCAATAGTTAATTATTTTTTTCTAAGAGATTTTCAGTTGGAAATGCTCTCTGCAAGGTTTTGTATCTTACCTATCATACGAACATCCTTTTCTGATTCATAAGATTTCCTCAAGGTTGCTCTGATATCCAAAATATTTTAATTTTGGTTGCGATGTGTAACTTTTAAGTTAAGAAACTATCTAAATGTTTCAGTCCAAAATTCCCTTTTAATTCTGTCAAGGAAATACATGTATTGTCATGCCCTAGCCATGGAGAGGCTTTTATTCTCAATTTTGGTTAGGCCATGGTGTGACTAGGGTGGGCATTCTATGTTCATTTTCCATGTTTTGGATTTCTGTGTTGTTTGGCCGGGTGTGGATCTCAATCAGAGGCAGCTGTCTATCGTTGTCTCTGATTGAGAACCATACTTAAGTAGCCTTTTCCCACCTGTGTGGTGTGGGTTGCAATTGTCTGTTTAGTGTGGGTTGCACCTGACGGAGTGGTTTCGTTTGGTCCTGTGTTGTTTTGGTTATTCAGTGTTCAGTTAAATAAAAATGACGAACACGTACGATGCTGCACCTTGGTCCTCACCTTCTTCCACCAACGGCCGTGACATGTATTTCCTGTTAACAAGTCATTTACGGTTTCTATTACTTTAATTTTCCCATGTGGAACAATTGTCAGTGAATTCTGAAAAGCTATCCAAGGATTGTTGTATAAGGTTGTGTTTTTAGGGAGTGATAATGATTCTTGTTGAATTTTCTTCCATATTGTTATAGTGTTCTTAACTATGAAGTGAATGTTCTTAGCTTTATCCTTTGAAAATAGACACATAAAAAGATTATAGGGATGAGCATGCACATCTTCAAGTTCATCCTATTTAGTTCATTTAACCTTTCTGATCTCCCCATCCCGGATCCGGGTTCGTGAATACAGACTCAAGCTCATTACCATAACGCAACGTTAACTATTCATGAAAATCGCAAATGAAATGAAATAAATATGCTAGCTCTCAAGCTTAGCCTTTTGTTAACAACACTGTCATCTCAGATTTTCAAAATATGCTTCTCAACCATTGCAAAACAAGCATTTGTGTAACAGTATTGATGGCTAACGTAGCATTTAGCATTAGCATTCAGCTGGCAACATTTACACAAAAAAACAGAAAAGCATTCAAAAAAATCATTTACCTTTGAAGAACTTCAGATGTTTTCAATGAGGAGACTCTCAGATAGCAAATGTTCAGTTTTTCCTGAAAGATTATTTGTTTAGGACAAATCGCTCCGTTTTCTGCGTCACGTTTAGCTATGAAAAAACCCCTGTATCCAGGATTGTGTAAATCTATCAGCAAGCTCATTAGCATAACACAACGTTAACTATTTATGAAAATCGCAAATGAAATGAAATAAATATGCTAGCTCTCAAGCTTAGCCTTTTGTAAACAACACTGTCATCTCAGATTTTCAAAATATGCTTCTCAACCATAGGAAAACAATAATTTGTGTAAAAGTAGCTAGCTAGAGTTAGCATTTCGCGTTAGCATTTAGCGTTAGCATTAGCGTTAGCATCCAGCACGCAACATTAACAAAAACATAAAAGCCTTCAAATAAAATCATTTACCTTTGAAGAACTTCTGATGTTTTCAATGAGGATACTCTCAGTTAGATAGCAGATGCTCAGTTTTTCCAAAAAGATTCCTTGTGTATTAGAAATAGCTCCGTTTTATACATCACATTTGGCTACCAAAAAAAATCCATAAATTCAGTCCTCAAAACGCAAACTTTTTTCCAAATTAACTCCATAATATCGACTGAAAACATGGCAAACGTTGTTTAGAATCAATCATCAAGGTGTTTTTCACATATCTCTTCATTGATACATCGTTCTTGGACACATGCTTTCTCCCCTGAATCAAATGGTAAAGTAGAAGCAGCTGGCAATTGCGCACCGAATTCGACGCAGGACACCAGGCGGACACTTGGAAAATGTAGTCTCTTATGGTCAATCTTCCAATGATATGCCTTCAAATACGTCACAATGCTGCTAAGACCTTGGGCGAACGACAGAAAGTGTAGGCTCATTCGTTGCGCAATCACAGCCATATAAGGAGAGAATGGAAAACAGAGCTTCAGAAATTCTGCTAATTCCTGGGTGATGCATCATATTGGTTTCGCCTGTAGAATGAGTTCTGGGGCACTTACAGACAAAATCTTTGCAGATTCTGAAACTTCAGAGTGTTTTCTTTCCAAAACTGTCAAGAATATGCATAGTCGAGCATCTTTTCGTGACAAAATATCGCGCTTAAAACGGGAACGTTTTTTATCCAAAAATGAAATAGCGCCCCTAGAGCTCTAACTGCAAGTAAAAGCCTTGGGTAGTGAATTGATTCAATTCCAAGTGTAGAAGGTTAAAAACCACTCTCAGACTTGTCTTCAATGGGGTAATTGGTATTATTGAAAATTAATACAGAAATTTGGGTAGCCATGCCCTTCTGAAGAGGTTTATTCTGCCTGCAAGATTTATGGGAAGATTATTCCATTTAATTAGATCTGCTTTCATATTGTTGAGTAATGGAACAAAGTTATCTTTATATATTTGTTTTCACTTATTAAGCATCTTAAGTATTGAATATTTTTTGTGGTCCACTTAAAGAATTGCTGTAGATCGTGAGCTATTCTTTTTCTTATTGCCATTATTTCCTTTTTTCCACATAAGTTTTATATCCTGAGATTTTTGATCATTCTGAAAATATTTTTAGAAAAGGGGGCATTGAGTTTTCAATATTGGTCAGGTATATCAGGAGATCATCTGGAAATAATTTTAGTTTATATTCATGTTTACCAATACCGATACCTGTTACGTTTGGGTCCTGTCTAATTATTTCTGCAAGCAGTTCAATTGCCAGTGCAAACAGGAGAGGAGTCATCCCTGTCTTTTCCCCCTTTCTAAAACAATTTCATCAGACAATGAATTATTTGTGTATATTTTTGCTTTAGGGCATTTATAAAATATAGTTTATTTCAGCTGGAAAGTTAAAAGTTTCCAAAGTTTTGAATAGAAAAGGCCATTGAAGATGGTCGAAAGCCTTCTCAGCATCTACAGCCATTATTGATAAATCTATATCTTGTTTTTGTGCATATTGTATTCAACTGAAACATGTTCTTGTATTTGTAATTGTCTATTTCTGAAGTGGTGCATTGCTCAACTTTTTGTGCACAGCAAACATATGAAGACACATGAACCATGCCATGGTGGATGAGGGGCCCACCATATGTCACCTGGGCCCTATGTCCCCTCAGTACCCACTGAAGCGGTTTCAATCAAAATTGGCACAAATGCTTATTGTCCAAATCATTTGTATTTTAATCAAATGTGGCCTTGTTTGGGGATGAAGATCATTAGAATAATACCCAGTGTGCTTTGCAAATCATTTTTACATTACATTGTTCATTTAGCAGATGCTTTTATCACACCCTAGTGCCGTCACACTTCTGATTCCAATGTAGTAAATAGGAATGCAGGGTTGGAGTGTAACAGATTAGATGTAATTTGCTACATGCAACTGATCACAAAAATGTTTACTGTCATCTATTGTTACCAGCAAAAATATTGTAATCAGACTACAGACACTTTTGAAAACTAGATAAAGAATTATAGGATTACTTTTAATGTCAGAAATGAGGTTCTCTCAACAACATTAAAATCAGCATTGAAAAAAGCCCATGTTTAAATTTGTTCTGCCTGAGCGAGTCTGACCACAAGTCAGAGACCACTATGTCACACAAAATGCATTTGATGGATCACGGGGAAAAAGCAGGAATAGGCTTTGTAGGCTACAGCCCAAGCTATGTCTTCCAATGGTGCAACTGCTGTCGGCATCCAAAGATTATACATTCAACTTGAATAAACGCTTGGAGGAAAGAATGACAGCAGTGGTGTAGCCGATAAGAATTTAATTTATTGTGAATATCTACGTAGCGCAATGATGTGATTCATACTGCTGCTCTCTCGTTTGGCGTTACAGATTGTGGTTGTTGTGGATGGATATTCACAAATGTATAGGGCTATTCGTGCTGATTAAAAAAACATGTTCATAGGCCTAATGGACACATGCTCAAACTTGCACATGTTTTATAGACTTAAACAGCTGCAAATTAAGTGTCATCAACAAAAATGTAAATAATAGTAGGCCTATAGCAAATTCAGCATATGGCATTAATTTTTCCCCTAAAAATAGTACTTTTCGGTAGGGCTCAAAGGCATTCCATGAGAGCAGCATTTATTTTTCAACTCGAAGCAATGAGCTCAATCAGTCCTCCATGACAACAAAATCATAAACAACAGAGTAGACTAATAAGTCCTTAGTTTTTGGGTTATGCTCAGGTAAAACAATATGGCTAATCTATATTCCCAGATAGTGGCAGGTAGCCTAGCAGTTGGAGCGTTGGGTCAGTAACAAAAAGGTCGCTAGCTTGAATACCCAAGAATAATATTGTGCCCTTGAGAAAGGTACTATTTTATTTTATTTAACTAGACAAGGCAGTTAAGAACAAATTCTTATTTACAGTGACTGCCTACCCCGGCCAAACCCTAACCCGGACGACGCTGGGCCAATTGTATGCCGCCCTATGGGGCTCCCAATCACGGATGCCGCCCTATGGGGCTCCCAATCACGGCCGGTTGTGATACAGCCCAGGATCAAACCAGGGTCTGTAGTGACGCCTCTAGCACTGAGATGCAGTGCCTTAGACCGCTGTGCCACTTGGGAGCACTTAATTTCTCCATGGTTGCCATTGATAATGGCAGACAATGGTCGTGATCCCACTCTCCAAGGGTGTCTCAATTAATACGCACTTGTACATAAGACAAATATAAGCACCCACCTAATTATTTTATTTATTATTATATTTCCAAGTCCTATTCTTGAAGATCAAGGGGTATTAAATGAATTGGAATGGCTGGAAATCTGACATACTTTTGTTTTTAATGTAAAGATACAGCCTAATAGTATTATTATCTGTATTAAAGGAAAAGGTATGGGTATGAAGAAGCCTATAACCCATAAAGTAAAATGCAATATTCATTTATGGCCAGCTATGTAAAGAAACGATTTAACCTGCCTTCTTTTAATGCCTCTTAGGGGGGAAATAATCTAAAAGTAACTGAAAGTAATCAGATTACGTTACTGAGTTTGGGTAATCCAAAAGTTACTGATTACAGGTAACTAGTAACTGCAATGGATTATGTTTAGAAAGTAACCTACCCAACCCTGATAGGAGGCCACAAAATTGTGAGCTGCTATTTTTTTTTAAATGGTATAGACAAGTATTTTGTATTTTGAAAATGTGTAACTTATTACAAAATACATTGCATGGTAGTGCAGGCCAGTGAAATACAAATGACAAAATACTCTAAAGTAATTAAAATACGTATTTCAAAAACTAAGGGAACATAGGGTTGAGGGAACATAGGTCCCAGGCAGCATAGGTCCAAGGCAACATAGGGCTGAGGAAACAGACATAAGATGCATTCCAAACACGTAAGACAAACACTCCCCCCCAGCCCTCAAATTAAGTGGACACTTTTGATGACATCTGATGAATTGACACTTGCAGGGCAAGGGGCGAGGGAAGAATTAATACATTTTAAATGGACTGACCTTGCCTGGAAATTCATCACTCGTTCATCCTATGGTTGTTTCCAGTCATCATGGAACCACTGGTAGTTGTTGTGTGTGCATTAAATGCACTAGAGTCAATCATGAATGCATTTCACATCTTGGCTAGAAGACAACACATGGGCAGACATCGAATACTAGCCATCCGACGTTATCACAGTGTAAATAGAAAATTACAATGTGTAAGTGGAAAGTTGTATATGTTAGCTAACGCTTCCAAAAGCTAACCAAACAAAAACATCATTACTTTTACGTTACATGTTTGTGCCATCATGTGCATTAGTGGCACAATTTCCAAATTATTGACATTAGTCTTTACTTACACTTTTTTTTTCTTTATTTAACTAGGCAAGTCAGTTAAGAACAAATTCTTATTTTCAATGACAGCCTAGGAACAATGGGTTAACTGCCTTGTTCAGGGGCAGAATGACAGATTTGTATCTTGTCAGCTCAGGGATTCAAACTTGCAACCTTTCGGTTACTAGCCCAACGCTCTAACCACTAGGCTACACTGCCACCCCACTTACATGTTGACGTCTCCATATTGATGTTGGTTTTAAGTTTTCACTGACTTTTCTCTGCAAGTGTATTGAATTATGGGATGTTTCAGGCCCCGGAGTGAACAGAATTGTACACAAAATGAGAATTGATAAAATAATTAGGCTTCAGGGGCTTACACAGAACCCAATCCGGCTGCGTGCATGCGCCATCGTGCATACATTTATTTTGTCCCCCTACACCAAACGCAGTCCCGCCATGCAGGTTAAAATATCAAAACAAACTCTGAACCAATGACAATTTGGGGACAGGTTGAAAAGCATTAAATAGCTAATTTGTCCAATTTAGCTAGCTTGCAGTTGCTAGCTAATTTGTCCTGGGATATAAACATTGAGGTGTTATTTTACCTGAAATGCACAAGGTCCTCTACCTCAACAATTAATCCACACATAAAACTGTCAACCGAATTGTTTCTAGTCATCTCTCCTCTTTCCAGGCTTTTTCATCTTTGAACTTATATGGTGATTGGCATCTACACTTTCATAGTATTAACACAATGACCAGCAACACAGTCCGTTTTTCAATCACCCACGTGGGTATAACCAATGAGGAGTTGGCACGTGGGTACCTGCTTCAATAAACCAATGAGGAGATGGGAGAGGCAGGACTTGCAGCACGATCTGCTTCAGAAATAGAAAGGACTTCCATTTTATCCTTTGACAACGCAGGCGCGCGCAATAATTGAATAACAGAGATTTCAAAATGTATTTTGCAGTCAGGGTATTACATTGCCAACTTCCCTTGCTTGGCTAATTGTTTGAAACGCAGCCACGGTCCCATGAATGAAGGCCCGAGCCTAACATATAGCTCAAGCAACTGACACAATCTAGTAGCAATAACTTGAATATTTTTGACATAATTCAAAGTAATTTGTTATTGCTAACATTGCTAACTAACCAGGCAAGGGACATTTAAATGCAATGCCTTGATAAGGGCACTCTAGTAAATTGCAGAAAGATGAAATATAACTAGCTATTCGACAACTTACACTACCCGGTAACGAGCTGTATTTTTAATTGCTTTTTGTGATTATGTAGATAAACTACCCACATGAGAGAGGGATGCAATTTTTGTGTTGCTGTTTATCTTTATGAGTCCCAATTAACTATTCAATCATTGATGGATTTTGAAATTGAAAAATAAGGGGGCTGCACCTTTAGAACTGACATCATTGCAAACCAATTAAAAAATAAAGATTCTGGAGGCTGGGCACCACACTGACCAATGATGAAGTAGTGGGTGGAGAGAGAATTATAGAAGGGGTTGTCTGCTGAAATTGGACACCATTTTGGTTCTGGGTGAAGCATTTCAACGCAGAATGTGATCAAAAGGGAGCCAAGATGGCGTTGGAAGGGAGCCAGTGCACGGTTATTGGTCAAGAGGCGGCCCCTAAACTACAACGTCGCTTGGTCGTCACTAGTTACCACAGCCACCAAGTCTTAAAACCCCGCCCATTTATACAATTTATCTTCCAAAATTTTTATTTTAAACCTGACCTTAAACATAACCTTAACGACATTGCTAACACTATGCCTAAACCTAACCTTCTAATTTTTGTTTTAATGAATTTTGACGATATTGCCAATTTTTACTTTGTGGGTGGGGTAACTAGTGACAACCGCTACTCTCAGCTGCTCGCTCCCTGCATCACGCCCCCTTTTTTCCCTCTTAGTTTGTTTTTTTTGCACGGGGGAGCTGCTGTGCGGAGATTGGGGGTGTCCCCTGGAGTGTTTTCTTGTTTGTCTTCTGTTTTATACCTAGCTGTAATGTAATCCATGGTAGAAAGTCACACACATGCTATCGCTAACCATTGGTTTTAGTTAGGGCAGTTGATTTTATGCGCTCGAGCTATTGTTTTTCAGTGAACGTTTATGTTGTTGTTTTTTTTTTTACATCAAAAGTTTGACCTTTTTATTATTTTAGAATTAAACATTAGATATTCTTATTTAAGTCGTCGATGTTAGATTTATCCGTTCGCTATGTTGTTGACAGATAACCAGGTCAGCCTCAGTGATTTCACGTCTGTAACGGACTCAAGTGATGAACCGATTCGAGCTGCGGTTCCTCCGTCTGTGGAGCTCGGACTCACCATTGTGTATACCATCCTATATTCCCTGCTTTTTGTGTTTGTTTACTTGCAACTTTGGCTCATTTTGCGTTATGGACACAAGCGCTTCAGCTACCAGAGTGTCTTTCTTTTTCTCTGTTTGCTGTGGTCAGCGCTAAGGACTACATTATTTTCATTCTACTTCAAGAACATTGTCCAAGCGAACCAGTTGCAGCATTTCCCTTACTGGCTTTTGTACTGTTTTCCAGTATGCCTCCAATTTTTCACTCTGTGTCTGCTCAATCTTTATTTTGCACAGGTAAGTAAGTGCATATTCTATATTGATACATGTGATTTCAGATGTTGCGAAGACATGATTTTCATGTTGCCTGTCACACAAAGACACGTCTGTCAAAAATAATCAAAAGTAAATCAACTAAACGTGATTATCATTTTTTTTTGACATGTCGTTTCATGCTTTATTTATGAGTGAAGATGTCTGTTGACAGTATGCATATAATGGCAATTAATCCATTAGCCTTGTATGGTGAAGACATGTCTTGTTGTGCCTTAAAAACTCTTAAAGTGACCTATCGATTCAGTGATCTAGAAATGCTCAGATTAATAGCTTTGACAAACAACTCCTTCTATTGTCCTGATAATGTCACTTTATCACGAATCCCATCCTGGCTGTTTTCTTATATTTCTGCAAAAGTGAACAACAATATCTTCCAGCCCAGTCAGTGCTGTTGTTGACAACAGCAAATGCCCAGTATCTGATCTGCTCTTGAGACGGACATGTATGTTTCTGGGGCAAGAACAGAAGCTCACAGCTGGGGGTGACAGTCACTAGCACCCCCAAGACCCACTGTGCTCTCAGCCTCTCACAACCTGATTAGCTCTCCTGGGACCCCATTAGGTACATTATTGCCTCACACTTCTTCACCTTCTCTGGGACACTTGTCAGAATCAGAAACACATTTTATATAGTGAGGCAGATTTGGAAGGAATTGTCCATTTTGTAATAAAAACACCAGATTTCATACATAGTATAGCCCCCCTGTAATAATTTACAGAGATTTCACAATGTCACGTGAGTCTTAAGTGAAAAGTGGGTGTTAATCTGGTAGATGTTTGCTTTATCCAAATGAAGTCTTCATCAAATTTCAAATCTAGACCAGGTAGGCTAGCCCAGGGTTTTCCCAAACGTTTTCATTCGGGGCCTCCCTTTGCGAGCTTACGCCATGTCTATTTCTATGAGCACAAGCACTGTTCATGAAGCAAACTGTTTGCTGTTAACTGTAATTTTGCAGGTTTAATGCTTATTTCCAGCAATTCTATAATTTTTTTCATGGGTGCAAAGAAAATGTAGCAGTTTTTTAAAGCAAACTTTCTTCAGGTGCTATACATTTAGCAATGTCTAGTGTATATTCATGTGATATTTGAGTGACAAAAAAATTGAAACAATATCTATGGGCTAAAAAACCTAAATAAAAAAACGTTAGCTGACATGGGCTGGTTGATCTGGACATTTCTGATAGCTCTCTAAGGTATGCAATGACTAACATCACAAGAGCAACTGATGATGTACTTCCCAATTTCAAAATTGCACTTGTGCATTCTACTATTAGAACTTTCAAGAGTAAGTTTTTAAAGCCGGACTGAGTATGTAGTATGCATACTACATACTTAAACTACATACTAGTTACTCATTGTCGCATACTGATTAGAAGGTACTGTTTCGTAAAAGGTATGCCACGGTCGCAACGCAGTAGCTGAGTATGTGGGGCGGGGCTGAGTGCGGGTGGACTTTTCGAAATTCAACAGACATGCATCGCATTAACCAGCCTGATAATAGCTCATTTCCAATATGATGAATTTCTCTAAACTGAATAGAATAGGAATAGAGTTGTAGGCCGACTCAGGCTGCCTTTAACCTCTAGGGTATGTGGGACGCTACCTGGACAAGAGATTTCAGGGCGCCAAATTCAAATACAGAAATACTCATTAAAAAAATTCAGAAAAGATGCTAATTTACATAGGTTTAAAGATTAACTTCTTGTGAATCCAACCACGGTGTCAGATTTAAAAAATGCTTTACCGCAAAAGCATGAAAATAAAAGAGAGCCGCACACTCTAGGAGCTCAGATGCAAAAATGTAATACCAGCTTGGCTGTCGAAACGTTGTCTTCATCAGGGTATAATCACAAACACTGCGGGATGACTCGTTTATATAGTGTCAAAAGACACAGGTGTCTGTAATCATGGCCAGGAGTGGCCTAATATCATTGGTTAATAATCAAATATTAAAAAGTCATACAAAGAACAGCATACAAACAAATGGATAGCATACGATCATAGATTAATTTGACTATACAAGTTTACAAACAATTACAATGGCAAAGTCACAATAATCACAAGAATGGCTTCAGATCAAAGTCTACATTGAGACTGAAGGGCGCAAGGGTCTTTAAATTAAAGCTCCAGGCAGCCTCTCGTTTTAACAATAAATGATCAAGGTCACCCCCTCTCCTAGGGAGAGGGGGCCTGCCTCCAAGAAGTGGGCCGCAACTGGATAAGTTTTTACACCTAATGGTGCTACGATGCTCTGAGATACGTACTTTTAATTCGCGCTTTGTTTTACCCACATAATTTTTACCACAAGGACAAGTTATAAGATAAATAACTGCTTTAGTGGAGCACGTATTAACACCTTTTATTGGGATCGATTTCCCTGTTTGTGGGTGTTTGAAGGATCTACATTTATAAGTGCCATTGCATTGAGCACAGCCATTACATTTGTAATTTCCATCCAGTAGGGGCGCAAATAGACGTTCAGGAATATCTTGGGGTGGTAAATCAGAGTTTACCAATTGGTCTCTGAGATTTCTGCCCCGCGAGAATACGACCAAGGGAAGGTCCGAAAACACATTACAGAGACTATCATCGGATTTTAGGATGTGCCAATGTTTGTGAACAATTCCCTTAATTTGTTCAGAGCACTTTGAATAGCGGGTAGTTAGAACGCAAGAATGCGTCTTTTTGCGAGACTGACCTTGAAAAAGGTCATGTCTCGTTTTGTTTAGAATTTTCTCATTGGCAATATTAATCTGATCATTCTTGTAGCCCCTCTCCTTGAACTTTCTTTGCGTCTCAGCCATATTTCTGTCAATCTGATTGTTTTTTGCAAATTCTTTTGATTCAACAGAATTGGCTGTAGGGCAAACTATTTTTCAAGGGAAGTGGGTGACAACTATCAGCCCTCAACAAACTGTTACGATCAGTAGGCTTCCTGTAAAGATCAGTGTATAGAACATTATCTTCAAACAAGATCAGAAGATCAAGAAAACTGATTTGACGTGTATCAGATTGCATAGTAAATCTCAGATGCTCAGAACAGGAGTTAAGAAAAGCATGGAACGCCTGGAGCTGTTTTGCATCACCCCTCCATAGAACAAAAATATCATCAATATACCGTTTCTCCATGTAACCCACATACAAATTAGCATAGTTAGGAGCCATGGGGGATCCCATAGCAGTACCTTTCGTCTGAATAAAGAAATCATTTAGAAACATGAAATAGTTATGCGTGAGTACTATTTCAGCCAATGTTACAATGCATGCACTGGAAGGTAGTTCATTAGGGTCACGTTGCAGAAGAAAATGTTCCATAGCTTCAATACCGCCCTCGTGTGGAATATTAGTGTATAATGACTCAACATCAAAAGTAACTAACAAGGTATTCTCGGGGAGAGGATATTCAATGATAGAGATCATACTGCTGGTGTCCTTTACAAAGGAGGGGAGCTGTTCTGCGAGTGGTTTAATAAAAAAGTCACCGTTACTGCATCAATACCCGCTACAATAGGGCGCCCTGGAGGTTGTGTAACATTCTTGTGTAATTTCGGCAAAGTATAGAAAGTGGCAATTTTAGGGTGTTGAATAACCAAAAAAGAACATGCTTTTTTTGGCTATCTGACCAGAACTTAAATACCCATCTAGGACAGACAAATAGTATTCTGAAATTGGGAAGTGGGGTCACTTCTGAGTTTCTTATAAAAGGTGTTGTCAAGCAGCTGTCTATGACACTCATGTACATAAGCTGTCCTATCAATGAGTACAACCGACCCACCCTTATCAGCGGGACGAATAAGGACTGACGTACCAGATTGTAAATCAAGCAAAGCTTGTTTTTCATTCTTGGGTAAATTATGGAAAGATTTGGATCCCTGTTTATTCTTTAGGAGAAATCCAACATCATTTTCCACAAGTATGCAATATGTCTCGATAGAGTGATTGCGATTGGCTGGAGATATAAAATAACTCTTGCTTCTAAAAGGAGTCCGAGTATGTGCAGGAGAGCAACCTACTGGTTCAATAGAATTGTCAGAATTAGGGGAGCTAAAGTATTCCCTTAAACGGATGTTTCAAAAAAACTTAAACATGTCTACCTTAACATCAAAATCGTTGCACTGAGTTGTAGGCACAAAAGGCTGCCTGGATCTTTAATTTAAAGACCCTTGCGCCCTTCGGTCTCAACATAGACTTTGATCTGAAGCCATTCTTGTGATTATTGTGACTTTGCCATTGTAATTGTTTGGAAACTTGTATAGTCAAATTAATCTATGATCGTATGCTATCCATTTATTTGTATGCTGTTCTTTGTATGACATTTTAATATTTGATTATTAACCAATGATATTAGGCCACTCCTGGCCATGATTACAGACACCTGTGTCTTTTGACACTATATAAACGAGTCATCCCGCAGTGTTTGTGATTATACCCTGATGAAGACAGCTTGGCTGTCGAAACGTTGGTATTACATTTTTGCATCTGAGCTCCTAGAGTGTGCGGCTCTCTTTTATTTTCAAGTTTCTACTCCGCTAGCCAGCACCTCGTCTTAATAGGTGTGCGTTTCTTTTTCTTCTATACCGCGAAAGCATACCTTACGATTATCTGAGAACATAGCCCAGCAGACAAATCATTACAAACAGTAACCAGCCAAGTAGAAGAGTTACACAAGTCAGAAATAGAGAACAAATTAATCACTTACTTTTGATGATCTTCATATGTTTGCACTCAGAAGACGTTCAATAAATGTTCCTTTTGTTCGATAGTCTCCCTTTATATCCGAAAACGCGCGAACAAAACTGAGGTTTTCTTCAGTAATCCACAGGCTCAAACGCAGTCACATCAGGCAGACATAAAAATCCAAATTGTATCCGTAAAGTTCATAGAAACATGTCAAACAATGTTTATATTCAATCCTCAGGTTGTTTTTAGCCTAAATAATGGATAATATTTCAACCGGACAATAACGTTGTCAATATAAAAGGTAAACAAGAAAGGCATTCTCTCGGTCGCGCGCATGAAAAGCTCTGTGACACGGCAGGGTCCACTCATTCAGACTGCTCTTACTCCTTCATTTTTCAGAACACAAGCCTGAAACAATGTCTAAAGACTGTTGTTAACATCTAGTGGAATGCATAGGAACTACAATTTGAGTCCTAAGTCAATGGATACTGTAATGGCAATGAATAGAAAACAAAAAAAAATGAAAATCCTATTTCCTGAATGGATTTGTCTCAGGTTTTCACCTGCCAAATCAGTTCTGTTATACTCACAGACATTATTTTAATAGTTTTAGGAACTTTAGAGTGTTCTATCCAAATATACTTAATAATGCATAATTATATGCATATCCTATCTTCTGGGCCTGAGTAGAAGGCAGTTTAATTTGGGCATGCTTTTCATCCAAAATTCCAAATGCTGCCCCCTACCCTAGAGAAGTTAAAAGCTGCCTATAACTAGCCTATCACATTCGAACTGTACCGTAGTAGACCATATTTACGTGATAATGCCTGAGATGCCAGTTTTAGTCGATATATTAGCATAGGTCTTGTTATGCACAATGGCTGACAAACCGTACCAATATATCTTCCATACACGGGTTACCACAAGACCCTGCTAGGTAAAGTCCCCCCTTATCTCAGCTCGCTGGTCACCATAGCATCTCCCACCTGTAGCACACGCTCCAGCAGGTATATCTCTCTTGTCACCCCCAAAACCAATTCTTTCTTTGGCCGCCTCTCTTTCCAGTTCTCTGCTGCCAATGACTGGAACGAACTACAAAAATCTCTGAAACTGGAAACACTTATCTCCCTCACTAGCTTTAAGCACCAACTGTCAGAGCAGCTCACAGATTACTGCACCTGTACATAGCCCACATATAATTTAGCCCTATCAACTACCTCTTTCCCAACTGTATTTAATTTATTTATTTATTTTGCTCCTTTGCACCCCATTATTTTTATTTCTACTTTGCACATTCTTCCATTGCAAAACTACCATTCCAGTGTTTTACTTGCTATATTGTATTTACCTTGCCACCAAGGCCTTTTTTTTGCCTTTACCTCCCTTCTCACCTCATTTGCTCACATTGTATATAGACTTGTTTATACTTTATTATTGACTATGTTTGTTTTACTCCATGTGTAACTCTGTGTTGTTGTATCTGTCGAACTGCTTTGCTTTATCTTGGCCAGGTCGCAATTGTAAATGAGAACTTGTTCTCAACTTGCCTACCTGGTTAAATAAAGGTAAAATAAATAAATAAAATAAACACGGGTTACCAACATATTCAAATAATGATTTGCATATTTTAATTAAAAACATTATTTAGATGAATTTATTCATACTATTTCATCCTTTCACAAGATACGGTTCCGACACAAATCTAGGGTTGCTACCCAAGCCGGCTGGTCGTTCCATCGGTTCGATTGCCAGAGACGCGACCCAGTCGTTCAGTCTTTTTGTTCTCCATCTTTGGACGCGACCCAGTCGTTCGTTCTCAATGTTCCATTGCCATACTGGCTGGCAACGTTCTTATCCCTTGCATGCTAGTTAGTCAACCATGTCTAACTTTCAGTCACGTCAAACACTGCAGCCAGAATAACAACAGTAGCTGCATTTGCATTTGTTCAAGCTGTTTTCTAGTCACAATCATTTGGATAACAATGAGCTAATGATGTGCGATTTCATCTGGCATAGAAAATGTGTTCTCTTGTCAGGACATGGTTGTTCAAAGGAGCTAGCCAACAACACAGCCAACACAATCACTTCAAACTGAAGCTGGAAAGACTGCAAACTAGCTGCAATTTGTTTAGTTTGACCTTTTTTCAATTGGCATTTATTTGTATATATCCATAAAAATTATGCCAGGTGATTCATGATTTCTACTGGCTGAGAAACTCTGCCTGCCTGTCTGTCACGTCCTGACACATTCATTACTATTGGACAGCTGGAGATCGAATTTGAATATTGAAACAATGTTGCAAATGTCGGAGAGACAGACAGCAAGGTTTATACAATTCTCCACTGTTGAAAACTAAATGTTAGTCTAAAAGAAATGTGTGATAATATCTAGATGCTTTTGATAGTGGAGATCAAGTTTATAAATTGCTTGGCTGGGCTGATGAGACAGTAGATTGCACAGTCAGATGGAACAGAGTAAATAGGAATTTTAACGTCATAGATTTAGCCGGTGGTAACTTGTGGAATAGACACTGGCTGGAATGCAGTTTTAACCAATCAACATTCAGGATTAGAACCACCTGTTGTGTAAAGCCCATCTATCCTATTTAAATAAGACTGAAGACATAAACAGATCATTTGGTTCCGTTTCATATGTATTAGTGAAAGCAAAGTGCTGTTAGATCGATTTAATCTATCTAATAGCCTAGTACACAGACCAAAACTTTTCAAATGTTCAAATCAAAAGGCTATTGCACAGAAAAACATGGACGGTCAGGTGCATCGCAAATTTAGAACCGCTGGACAGCAACATAATAAAATAAAGCACTGATCACTGCTGTCAAAGCTAAAATTAGTATGGCATCTAAAGGATACCCAATTTTCTAAATGTCGCAGACTAATAAACTTTATTTTTTTATTCTCAAACGGCCTACTATTTAGAACGAAAATATGGATATTCCGGCATGGCCAGGGTGTTGCACTCTAATCATAATAATAAAAATAAATAATTGAATAGTACTTTTCAATACAAGTAACAAAGTTCTTCACATCATAAAATAAAAGTACTACTGTCCAATCAGTGTAAAATATAATTTATTTTTGTCAATACATTTTTGGGGCTGCTAAAATGCTTTGTGTTAACTTAAATGACTAAAACACAATATAAAGTATGTAGAAACGATAATGAATAAAAATGTGTAATACTCTTTGAGGACTAACAATCGCCAAAATTAAAGCTAGACCTGGAGAATTGAAAACAATGAATTTAGCAGTATTCATTTTGTTATGTTTTCGCAAAAAAACATAGCATTAGCTACGGTAAAATGCATAGAATTGTAGAAACTAACTTTAAATATGGCAAAATGTTCTTGAATTTGACAAAATTTGTGACCGAGCGGCTCAAATCACTCTTATGTAGCAAAATTTGAAATTGTGTTTTTTAAATTTTTTACATTGGATAAAAGTAGAGCCACAATGGTATATCATACTCTACAGTTGAGGAACAATGGGAAAGTAATTTTGCTTTGAAAGTTGATAAACATGTAAGAGAAAATGCGCTTTGAATGTTTTGGTACTACTACTGGAGAGCCCCTCTACACCCATTCAGTATCGTTCACACACTCTTAAGCTTTAGCCCCACCCATCTCTTTAAGGGTTGAGCCGAGCGTTCTGTACTAAAAGCAGTCAAGCACCCCTGTAAAGACCTTTATTATACACAGATTCAAAATAGCTATTGTCTTTTGTGGTTGTGACTCAGAGACTCTTGACCATTTATTTTGGGACTGTTCTTATGTCAGAAGATTTTATTTTAAAATAAACTACAATTAATGTTAATTTGAATGACAGATATTATGTTTTATTTTGATCCAAATTTTATGGACACTGATTTAACTTTCATTGTTAATTTGTTTATTTTTCATGGCAGATTCTTTATCCATAAAATGAAGTGGGCGGAGAACAAACTCCTATTCACATTGTTTAGGGTCATTTCAAAATCATATTTCAATTCTATCAGTAAGTGTTAAAACAAAAAAACAATGCTTTCCATACTTTTTCAATTTGTCAAAAAGTTATCTCTATGAAATACCCCCACTGTTAGGTTTATGTACTCTTGTTTGTATATTTCCGTTTTTAATTTTTGTTCATAATAATACAAAATAAAAAAAAATACAGTCAAGCAACCAAGCTAACTTTCTAGCTACTTTCAGACACAATTGAGAGAACAGCTCACTGACCATTACTCACCCTAGCAGAGCTGGTTAAGCTGTTGTGTTATCCAGAGCTTTGGTGACTGCAACTGTGCTGTTCGTAAATTCAGAGCATTTCGCTCTCAGAGTATTCAGAGAGCACACTGGATGCACTGGCCGAGGAGTAAGGTTGATCCGAACGTTCTGATCTCACAACTGCAGTCATGCACCCAAGCTAACTGGCTAACTTTGGCTAGCTTGCAAGCTACTTCCAGACACATAATAAGTATTGTGTGTTGAGCATTCATAAATTAATCAGTTATTCTGCGCTCTGGCACACTTAGACGAGGGTCTTTTGTTAAGACAGGTAGCTAGCTAGCTAACAGTACACTTTAAATGAAAAGACGATGTCAACATTAGAAACGTGTAATGTCTGAAAATGTATCTAGCTAGACTATCTTACCCGTGGTCTGAAATCGGAGTAGATAGCCAGAGTGAATTTACCAGCTAGTACGTCTATCAACAGTTGTTGCAGTTGCATTCTATTGAAATGGATACTTGCGTAGTGGAGTCTTTTGTTAAGACATGTAGCTAGCTTAACAATGAACCATAATCCCAACTCATCACGTTACTACCCTGCATGAATCTGCAGGTAGCTAACCAACCAGGTTAAATGTTAGCTAGCTAACATTAGGCTCTAACTAGTCAAGCAAATGGCTCTGAGAAATGAATAATACGATCATACACGTAACGTTAGCTAGCGAGTCAGTTAGCTAACTTTACACTTGAAATCTAATATCTGAAAGTCTAGCTAGACTATCTTACCCGTATACATCATGGATGGACACGCCTCCTGTCGGATCCATGGTTGCCCTTAGCTTGAAGATGTTATCCGGAGACAGGTGTTTTCTCCATCTCCTTAGCTATCATACTCGAATTCCACTGATTTCTAAACTCGGTCCTCCAGGAAGTGGAGAGCATACACGTAACGTTAGTGAGCCATCCAGTTAATGTTAGCTAGCTAACAGTACACTTTAACTTGACATTAGGCTTATGCAGTTTTACTACAGAATATTTTTTTTAAAGCCGCGTTAGACAGGATTACCTAGACATACTGACCATCTTAAATAGACAGAAGCGTGCTGTATGGCAGACCAATCCAAACTCATCTCTCGGCATGTCCAGCCCATCCATTATCTCAGCCAATCCTGGCTGGCGGGAAGGTTGCTGACTTTTTCTGTGGCTAAACCAACTAGGCTCGTAATTTAACAATTTACAGATTGCATACACGTTTGTTATTAAGGCACATGAAAATTCCCATGTTCGAAAAGGCATTTCTGCCAAAAACCACATTTTGATGAAAAAAAAGTTTACTTTCAAATGGCTCTCCTGTGAAGTAGCGACCCTCCACATACTCCTAGTTTCCTGAAACAGGTCACGTTTGCTTTAAAATGGAAAAAGCTTTTTAGAATTGAATGAAATTGGCTTAAAAATGCTAACATTTCTTTACACTGCCTCCAATTTGGCTCACCGTCAGTGCTTATTGACACTCCCCCAGCCACACCCACCACCTAAGCCCTTTTTTTCATTAGAAAAAACCCTGATACTAACAGAAAAAAACAATAGAAAAAAAAATATTAAATTAAACATTAAACATGTACCTTTACAGCATCGTAATATAAAAGTCTGTCTTCAACAAGGATATAAAAAGAGGGACTGAATCTGCAAGCCTGCTCTCCTCTGGTCATCAGTGCCCTGCCAAAGGATTGCAGGCTGCGTCCTTTTTAAAAAGATCTGAGATATAGGAAGGGGCTAAACTGAGCCTAGCCTTAAACATGATTAATACAAATATAAAATCTATTCTAAAGGTGACTGGTAGCCAGTGTAGAGAAGCTAAAATCATGTCATGTACACTGAGTGGACAAAGCATTAAGAACACAATCCTAATATTCAGTTGCACCACCTCTTTTGCCCTCAGAACAGCCTCAATAAATTTGGGGCATGGACTCTACAGGGTGTCGAAAGCGTTCCACAAGGATACTGGCCCATGTTGACCCCAATGCTTCCCACAGTTGAAAAGTTGGCTGGATGTCCATTGGGTGGTGGACCATTCTTGATACACACGGGAAAATGTTGAGCGTGGGAAAACCCAGCAGCGTTGCAGTTCTTGACACAAACCGGTGCGCCTGGCACATACTACAATAGCCCGTTCAAGGGCACTTAAATCGTTGTCTTGTCTATTCACCCTCTGAATGACACACATACACAATACATGTCTCAATTGTCTCAAGGCTTAACATTTATTCTTTAACCAGTTTCCTCCCTTTCATCTACAATGATTGAAGTGGATTTAACTAGTGACATCAATAAGACCTGGATTCCCCTGGTCAGTCTACGTCATGGAAAGAGTAGGTGTTCTTAATGTTTTGTATACTCAGTGTATAGTCTATAATTATGTATAGGCAAATCCCATTGAAAATAGTAGATTGCAGGGTTGGCTTTAGATTCTGCAATCACAAAAATCTCCTCACAATCACGAGACTATTCCCCTGGTTCCCACAGCCAAAACCTAGGTTGTCTAAAGCGACTCTCACAACTGAAAATACTTTGATGCTCGGTTCCCATTAAATTTT
Organism: Oncorhynchus mykiss; assembly: GCF_057628025.1. NCBI lineage: Eukaryota > Metazoa > Chordata > Actinopteri > Salmoniformes > Salmonidae > Oncorhynchus > Oncorhynchus mykiss. The sequence continues at coordinate 47,897,073 of NC_143046.1, forward strand.
CTTCTCAATGTAGGCCACAGCAGTCCCTCTCACACTCCCTCTCGCTCGTCTTTGTTCCACTGTGCACTAGCTCACTGCGCACAGCAACAACAGCATCCCTCAAAACATTAGGACAATCCCTACTGTGTCCCAGAGCTGGCAGTACTGGCAGCCTCTGTGTGGCATAGGCCAAGTCCATTGCAGCTGTCCTGTCCGGGCTGACTTTGTCAGTGTTTATTTGTTTCGCTTGTAGAGGAGCAAAGAGAGGGGTGTGTGAGTCTCAGCAAAGCGAAGCGGAACTTGCACACTGATACTGCCAGGGCTGTGCCGAGGTGACATTTAAACGCGGTAGCCAATCAGACGGAGCTGCAGGAGCATTACATCACCCTTTCTCAGTCCTTTACTAGGCCTATTCCAGGCACAACCAAAGGGGATTGCAGTATAAGAGAGAAGTAAAAGCGCTCTCGCCCTCTGCCTCACATATATAGTGTGAATCATCTGGAGTTTCTCAAATGCATTGGCAAAATACAGAGCCTTTCTTGTAAAGATGGATAAGGATGTTCATAGTGGATTGGGTGGTTGTTGTGTGAGGGAGGCGTTAGATCTCACTTGGAAGCTTTGCGTTGCAATTGGCAATGACCTCATAGAGGGATGCGGCAATTATTCATGATCTGTTCAAAGGATGTTCATTGTGAGTTGGTACCTGTTGCACTTTGCAGGTCACACATGCCCAACTTAGTCAATGATTTGTGTTTGACCATATGATGACAGTTCTTCGAATTGAAATATTTGTAACATGATAATATACATAATAATTGTGGTAATCCAGCCCAGTTGATGATTGGCTAATTTCTGTTATTTTTTATAACATTACATTCCATCAATGGCAAACTACGGCTGGAGTCCCTTCCATAAGGTGTGTGTGTGTGTGTGGCATTGCGTTCATACTCGTGCGCGTACGTGCACAGCCCCCACACTTCCACAGAAAGTCAGGTGTCAAGGCCTCTTTTCTAACAACACAGCCATGCATGAGGTCTCATGTGCTTTTATGTTCCCCTTGTAAAAGTCTCTACCTCCCTCTCTCCTCCTCCACCCCTACCTAATCCCAGGAGATAGGGGGCAAAGTGATGACCAATATATTTTTCAAATTACATTTTCAGCAGCTCTCATGGCTGTGTGGCGGAAATGCATTATCGCTCACTGTGCCTTAAAACCTCTTGGTGTTAGGGGGCAGTATTTTTCATTTTTGGAAAACAGGATATACAGCATTGTGACGTAGTTTTGTGACGTAGTGGCTCCGATAGAGATTCTCGAGTAAAATACAGAGGTAGCCATTACACCAATCGGTCCTAGTGAAAAATTAATTGTCCCGACGGATATATTATCGAATCGATATTAGAAAAACACCTCGAGGATGGATTCTAAACAACGTTTGCCATGTTTCTGTTGATATTATGGAGCTAATTTGGAATATTTTTCGGAGTTGTGGTGACCGCAATTTCCAGGCGATTTCTCAGCCAAACGTGAAGAACAAACGGAGCTATTTCGCCTACAAAAATAATATTTTGGGAAAAAATTAACTGACCGTCTACCTGGGAGTCTCGTGAGTGAAAACATCCGAAGTTCATCAAAGGTAAACGATTTAATTTGATTGCTTTTCTGATTTCCGTGACAAGGTTGCCTGCTGCTAGCAAGGCATAATGCTATGCTAGGCTATGATAAACTTACACAAATGCTTGTCTAGCGTTGGCTGTAAAGCATATTTTGAAAATCTGAGATGACAGGGTGATTAACAAAAGGCTAAGCTGTGTTCCAATATATTTCACTTGTGATTTTCATGAATAGGAATATTTTCTAGGAAGATTTATGTCCGTTGCGTTATGCTAATTAGTGTCAGATGATAACGGTCCCGTTCACGGGATGGGGTGTCACTACAGGTTAAATACCAACTGTTTGCATTTAACAGCCATTCCACAATGCATGTGATCTGTGCAAGTTGTCGTCAGGCCTGATGCATGCATTACCGGAGCCCTGTTGGCTGCTCTGTGCTATTACAGGAGCATAGAGAAAGAGGGAGAGAAAGCTAAATGTATCTCTTTCCCTCTCTTTCAATTTTATAAAAGGGCAGATAGAGAAAGAAAGAGGGGGAGAGAGAGAGCTAAATGGTACCTGCTTGATGACAGACTCGTTGTCATCAAAATGCATGACATTCTCAACCCGAACGGAGAAATATTGATACAGATGCTAAAAAGCAGCCTTACAACTCTCAGGGGATTCACTCTTCTTCAAACACCTGAGAATAAACAAGTGTCAACAAGTTAGCTGATGTCTCCTTGCAAGATAATGAGTTCCGACTGTGGATATCCAAGATCTGAGATTTTGGGATTTCAGGAAAGACTGAGATGTAATATGTTGACTCCGTCTGCTCACACAGATTCGGCATGCAAGTCCTGACCATATTGATGATCTGAGAGCAGAAGATTGAAGAACTTCAAGATTCAAGGAGAATACCCAAACTCCAAAACAAACCAGTGGTGTCATGAAGATTTTGTTTCACCACCGTTGTTTACTCTGGATCGGTGTTGAAAGTGGTTTTGTGAAATAATGTGTAACCAACTAGGCCAGAGTTGGCACCATGGCACAGTATTAGCAGCCATAGCCCTCTGACTTCTACAGACGTGGCTGTGGGATATGCTCTGGGGTGAAGGTTCCCCTAGGTCTAGGATCAATGATCAGCTTCCCCAACCTTAACTGGGGAAAACACAAAACTGACCTAAGATGAGTGTCTTGGGGCAACTTCACTCTACATACACAGTGGAAGTGGGTAGCCAGGCCAGTCCAACAGAGCTCTGATACACCAATATTGTTTGTTTCATTTGGAACACAAGGATTCAAGAATGTTTGTTTCTTCTCCTGGAATTGCTGGATGTGGTCATCAATGAAATGTTATGTCACATGCTTTGTAAACAACAGGTGAAATGCTACTTACGAGCCCTTCCCAACAATGCAGAGAGAAAAAAAAAAGTTAAAAAGTTAAACATGTAATAATAATGTGTAGGGGTACGAGGTAATTGAGGTTGGTATGTACAGTGCATTCGGAAAGTATTCAGACCCCTTTTTCCACATTTTGTTATGTTACAGCCTTATTTTAAAATGGATTTAATTTTTAAAAATCCTCAATCTACACACACTACCCCTAATGACACAGCGAAAACAGGGTTTTAGAGATTTTCGCAAATTTATATAAAATAAAAAAACAGAAATACCTTATTTACATAAGTATTCAGACCCTTTGATATGAGACTCGAAATTGAGCTCCGGTGCATCCTATTTCCATTCATCATCCTTGATACGTTTCTACAACTTGATTGGAGTCCACCTATGGTAAATTCAATTGGCTGAACTTGACTTGGAAAGGCACACACCTGAGCAAAAACCAAGCCATTAGATCGAAGGAATTGTCTGTAGAGCTCTGAGACAGGATTGTGTCAAGGCACAGATCTGGGGAAAGGTATCAACAATTTCTGCAGCATTGAAGGTCCCCAAGAACTCAGTGGCATTAATCATTCTTAAATGGAAGAAGTTTACAACCACCAAGACTCTTCCTAGAGCTGGCCGGCCTGCCAAACTGAGCAATCGGGGCAGAAGGACCTTGGTCAGGGAGGTGACCTAGAACCCTATGGTCACTCTGACAGAGCTCGAGAGATCCTCTGTGGAGATGGGAGAACCTTCCAGAAGGACAACAATCTCTGCAGCACACCACCAATCAAGCCTTTATGGTAGAGTGGCCAGACAGATGACTCTCCTCAGTAAAAGGCACATGACAACCCGCTTGGAGTTTGCCAAAAGTCACCTGAAGGACTCTCAGACCTTGAGAAACAAGATTATCTTGACAACCCTGGCACCATCCCTACGGTGAAACATGGTGGTGGCAGCATCATGCTGTGGGTATGTTTTTCAGCAGCAGGGACTGGGAGACTATTCAGGATCGAGGAAAAGATGAACGGAGCAAAGTACAGAGAGATACTCTGTACAGAGCTTGAGAGGATCTGCAGAGAAGAATGGGAGAAACTCCCCAAATACAGATGTGCCAAGCTTGTATTGTCACACGCAATAAGACTCGAGGCAGTAATCGCTGCCAACTGTGCTTCAACAAGTCTACTGAGTAAATGTTCTGAATACTTATTTGAATGTGATATTTCATTTAAACATTTTATTTTTTATACATTTGCAAAAATGTTTAAAAACCAGTTTTTGCTTTTTCATTATGGGGTATTGTGTGTAGATTGATGCAGAAAAAAACACGATTTAATCAATTTTAGAATAGGGCTGTAACATAACAAAATGTGGAAAAGGTCAAGGGGTCTGAATACTCCGAATGCACTGTACAAATACTGTACCTAGGAATAAGATAAAAAAGAGTGACAGATAATTAACAGTAGCAGTGTTGAGTCAAAAAAGTTAGTGCAAAAAGGGTCAACACATATAGTCTGGGTAGCTATATTAACATTAAGACATTCTTATGACTTTTGGTTCCAGACTTGGTGCATCGGTACCGCTTGCCGTGCGGTAGCAGAGAGAACAGTCCTCTGACTCAGACTTGAATGGCTGGAGTCTTTGACACTTTTATTTAGGGCCTTCCTCTGACACTACCTGGTTTGGATGTTCTGGGTGGCAGGGAGCTCGGCCCCAGTGATGTACTGGGCCGTATGCACTATACTCTGTAACGCCTTGAGGTTGAATACCAAGCAGGTGCCATACCAAGCGGTAATGCAGCCAATCACGACGCTCTCAATAGTGCAGCTGTAAAACCTCTGGAGGATCTGAGGGCCAAATCTCTTCGGTCTCCTGAGTGGGAAGAGGCATTGTCGTGCCCTCTTCACGACTGTGTTGGTGTGTGGACCATGATTGAGGAATTTGAAGCTCTTGACTTGCTCTCCTACAGCCGCGTTGATGTGAATGGAGGCGTGCTTGGCCCTTTGTTTCCTGTAGTCAATGATCAGCTCCTTTGTCTTGCTTACGTTGAGGGAGAGGTTGTTCTCCTGGCACCACACTGCCAGGTCTCTGACCTCCCTATATGCTGTCTCATTGTCATTAGTAATCAGGCATACCAACATTGTGTCATCTGCAAACCTGGTGTTGGGAGTCATCCGGCCACGCAAACATGGGTGAACAGGGAGTTCAGGAGATGACTAAACACGCACCCCTGAGGAGGCCTCCGTGTTAAGGGTCAGTGTGGCAGATGTGTTGTTGCCTACCTTCATCACCTGGGGGTGGCCCGTCAGAAAGTTCTGGATCCAGTTGCATAGGGAGGTTTTCAGTCCCAGGGTCCTTAGCTTAGGGATGAGCTTGGAGAGTACTAGGGTTTTGAATGCTGAGCTGTAGTCCATGAACAGCATTCTCAACCACTCCACAAACTTCTTGTGAACAAACTAGAGTTTTGGCAAGTCGGTTAGGACATCTACTTTGTGCATGACACAAGTCATTTTTCCAATAATAGTTTACAGATAGATTATTTCACTTATTCACCGTGTCACAATTCCAATGGGTCAGAAGTTTACATACACTAAGTTGACTGTGCCTTTAAACAGCTTGGAAAATTCCAGAAAATGTCATGGCTTTAGTAGCTTCTGATAGGCTAATTGACATAATTTGAGTCAATTGGAGATGTTCCTGTGGATGTATTTCAAGGCCTACCTTCAAACTCAGTGCCTCTTTGCTTGACATCATGGGAAAATCAAAAGAAATCAGGCAAGACCTCAGGAAAAAAATTGTAGACCTCCTCCAAGTCTGGTTCATCCTTGGGAGCCATTTCCAAACGTTTGAAGGTACCACATTCATCTGTACAAACAATAGTACGCAAGTATAAACACCATGGGACCACGCAGCCATCATACTGCTCAGGAAGGAGATGGGTAAGAAAAAAAATGTTGAATCAATTTTGAATTCAGGCTGTAACACAGTGGAGTACAAGAAGAAACGAAAACCCCACGGACAGTCGGCCCTCTGAGTTTGACACCTGTGCTGTAACATAACAAAATGTGGAATAAGTCAAGGGGTATAAATTCTATATATACTGCTATATATATATACTGCTAACGCCTATAATAAATATGACAGTTATACAAAGCAAATTTGCATATGGTGTGCTTGGGGGGTGTAGTGAGGTGTTTGGAATCACTTTTATACAAGTGGCGATTTGTTATCTTCTTGCTCCTACTTGAGACGCAGACGTCTCAAGTAGGCACCTGGAAACGCAAATGCAAATGCGCTACGCTAAATGCTAAATGTACTCGTTAAAACTCAAACGTTCATTAAAATATACATGTAGGGTATTGAATTAAAGCTACACTCGTTGTGAATCTAGCCAACAAGTCAGATTTTTAAAATGCTTTTCGGCGAAAGCATGATAAGCTATTATCTGATAGCATGCAACACCCCAAAATGCCTGAAGGCGACGTAAACAAAATAATTAGCGTAGCCGGCGCTACACAAAAACGCAGAAATAAAATATAAAACATTCATTACCTTTGATGATATTCTTTGTTGGCACTCCTATATGTCCCATAAACATCACAAATTGGTCTTTTTCCCGATTAAATCCGTCCATGAATGCCCAAAATATCCATTTGTATGGCCTGTCTGCTTCACGAAAATGGATCGCTCCTACAGACAGTGACTCACGTGGCCATGGCTTGCTATATAAAGCAGGCAGACACTGTTCTATTGAAATGTGGAATTGGGCAATATGATTGACCTAAGCGACTTAGAGCGTGGTATGATCGTCAGTGCCAGGCAAGCTGTATCCAGTATCTCAGAATCGGTCGTCCTCCTGGGCTTTTTAATTATTTTGTATTGTGATTTTACCCCCTTTTTTTCTCCCCAATTTTGTGATATCCAATTGCGATCTTGTCTCATCACTGCAACTCCCCAACGAGCTCGGGAGAGGCACAGGTCAAGTCATGCGTCCTCCGAAACATGACCGCCAAACCTCGCTTAATAACTGCCTGCTTAACCTGGAAGCCAGCTGCACCAATGTGTCGGAGGAAACACCGTTCAACTGACAACTGAAGTCAAGCCTGCAGGCACCCAGCCCACCACAAAAAGTTGCTAGACTGCAATGAGCCATGTAAAGCCCCCTGGCCAAACCCTCCCCTAACCTGGACGATGCTGGGCCAATTGTAAGTCGCCCAATGGGACTACCAGTCACAGACAGTTGTAACACAGCTTGGGATCGAACCCTAGGCTTAGTGACACCGCAACACTGCGATCCAGTGCCTTAGACCACTGCGCCACTCAGGAGGCCTGACCTCCTGGGCTTTTCACACACATGACAGTGTCTAGTGTTTTACTGAGAATGGTGTGACAAACAAAAAAACATCCAGTCAGTGGCAGTCCTGTGGGCGAAAACAGCTCGTTGATTAGAGAGGTCGAAGGAGATTGGCAATAATTGTGTAAGCAGACAGGCGGGCTATTGGCGGTGGTCCCTTGATACCAATTGAGCAATGAACGTGTCTGACACCATGTAGAATGCCCTGAAGAATTCAGGCTTTTCAGGAGGCAAATGGGGGTCCAGTCTGGTACTAGATAGGTGTACCTTATAAACTGTCCTGTGAGTGTATGTCTATGTAAAAGATTCCTCTTTCCAGCTTTTCTTGGAAAAAGTAATCATCAGAAGCGACCATTGTAATTATTGAGCAATCTTGGGTAATCATTGTACAGTAACAGCTCCTGTCAACCTGTAGAAACTAGTACAGCCCCTGTTTTGAAAACCCTGCCTTCGGGGGTGGGAAGACAATTGGACAAGGAAGTAGGGTAGGCTGTAGTCTTCACAAAGCATGGAAAATGAGTCAACCTAGATATCCTGCAATATCCTGGCAGATTGAATGGCTCAGTTGAACAAAGACAACCATATCTAATCTCTGCTAGCGTCATCATGCAGTCAGCGAAACACAAAGACCACAATAATTACAACAAAACACGACTCCATTAATTTATATTTCAGACAGCAGGCTCATTCAACCGTTGACATCATACAAATAAAAAATGGTATAGTGCATAATCATAAAGTCTGGAAAAAATACCCCAAATAGTGTATGGTGGGGAATTTTCCCTTTTAAGAATAACTTAAGAGAAAAAGATATGAGGAGAGAGGGGCATCCAAAACGTTTGTATGCTTGTGGTGAGTTCTCAAGTGCTTTGCTTGACACCTAACAGTGAAAATGTCTGTAATGGACATTGCTTAAGCTTCATTACATTCACTGCTGACATTCAGATCTAGTAAACAACAAACACACACACCCTCCTCCCCCTGCCTCTCTCTCTCAACTTTTGACTTCAACTGTATATTGTCTGTCTCGCTCTCTCTCTCTCAATCACGCACACACACACAGTGTTGTGTGTTTCACTGACCTGCTTATGGGAGTCATGTGTTTACATTTTGTGTGCACAAACACACTCGTGTCTGTCACTCCCAAGATATATATATACACACACACAGGCTGCAGCTTGTTTATTTTCTCTCTTCAAATCTAGGTAACAGGTTAATGCTTTTGGCCACGCTCTCTATTCTCTCGGTACTAGCACAAAAGCAGTGTGTGAGAGACTCTCTCCATGCTCATGGATCAATGACCTGTCTGATTTTACATGGGAGAGTCAAGTTCAGAATTGAGATGTAAGAGAAATGTCCTGTTTCCATAGGGGTGTTTAGGCTACAGGATAGTGGGGGTAGGTTGAGTAGTCCGCTTTGAGTTCTCAGTGTGTCCTGTACAGGGGATAGATAGCTGGAGGCAGGGGCAGCATGGAACACATATACATGTACACACACAAATGCACAAACTGGTACACATCTTCAGATTGTTTTTCAATATATTATTACACTCGCACGCACACACACACGCTCACACACCCACCCTCCAGCCAAACAAGAGCTCAATTTCACTGTTTATTGTGGTCTGTCTTCCTCCACATTAATACTTCATTTCCCAGGAGAGGGCCTGTGTGTTTCACTGCTGTCAGATTGGATCCAGTCAGAGTGATATCAACAGCTAGACCTAGATAACTGGGCTCTCTACTGAACTGTTGTTGTTCGGCTACTGCTTAGTTGCAGGCATAGAATTAGGAATTAGAATTCTTGAATAGGATCTCTATGGTTGCAGCATGACACACTCACTCACACACACACACACACACACACACACACAGTATCTTCCACTATCTCTTTTTAGACTGTCAGTCCCCATAGTCTAGCGTCCAGGGAAGTTCATAAACATGTCAACCTTGATCCAGTGAGGTGGGCAGTCCACTGGTCCTCTAGCACTAGAACACATTCCTGAATCCTGACATCTCTCTAACGTCTCTCTCCCTGACCTCTGTTTAATATAGTTTTCTCTGTTTATCTGAGTTAGCCCAGTTGAGATAAAACATATTTTTCAAGAGTGAGCTTGTCATGGGATTGCTAGTCCTGACCGCAATGCCCACCCAGTCCTTTTATGACCCCATTTAAGTTATATTTCTCACTACCATTCTAGTAGCTTAGCGATGATCTATTTGCAGCATGTTTCAGTTCTGATTGTAAAAAAGCCGACCACCTATGCTAGAAATCAGGTTACTGCTGAATGTATTGACACCTCAATGAATGTAGTGTTAGACAGACAATGTCTACTGCAACAAACCAATACCCAGTTGTGTAGATGAGTAGTCCTAGCCTAGGAGTCTTAGAATTTAGTATCAGTCTGGCTCTTCCCTGAAATACAAACACATTATTGCTCTGTTTTTGCAATTGTTTCACTCTCAAAATTGAATAATTAACCATTTTCAGTTAGGATTCCGAGCTAGCTGGCATCCAGGCTTATATAAACATGAGAAAAGCAATAATTATTAATCCTCCTGTCTCAGCTCTGTCGCCTGGCCTGCCTCCTCTACTTTAGCCCTCTCTCTGTCTGGCACAGTCCAGTCTTAGTCTGCAATCAGATTAGCAACTAGGCTTTCTGCATGGTTGGCTCTGGCTGGCTGGAGAGGCTGGGAAACCAAGAGATTTTCTGACATTCATTCCACTACACGGGTGTTAATCCTTCCCCCAACCCCCTCAACACATTGACACTAACTGACATACACACACTAAGAGGAACGTTCAGATGCACGCATAGACACACAAACTGGTACATATTCTCTGAACCGTTCAACATTGCAGAAACACACACACACACACACACTGCATGCTCATTAAACTCTGAACCTGGTCGTTTCCAAAGTATGTCTATCAGACCACATTTAGACTCAGTCGCATAAACATCTAACTATGCCCTCCAGTAAACAACTGTCAGCATCAGGTGATGTTTAGATTTCAGTGCCGGGTAAATCCATTTGAATTCAATCACTTTCTGTCAGCACCCCTTTTGATTTGAACGAAACATTCCCTACATATTTGCCCATTGTAGAGGTTATTTTTGGACCTGAATGCAAAAACATTAAAGTTGAACACGTTTGCATACCCCTGCATATCATGCGACATCCATGTCTTCATCACAGGAAAATATATAAACAGTTTAGTTTGATATCAAACTACTTCATAATTTCTTGAAAAAGTGACCAAAACATCAGCCAGGAAGCATAGGAACTGAGAAGTGGTCTGTGGTCACCACCTGCAGAACCACTCCTTTATTGGGGGTGTCTTGCTAATTGCCTATAATTTCCACCTGTTGTCTATCCATTTGCACAACAGCATGTGAAATTTATTGTCAATCAGTGTTGCTTCCTAAGTGGACAGTTTGATTTCACAGAAGTGTGATTGACTTGGAGTTACATTGTGTTGTTTAAGTGTTCCCTTTATTTTTTTGAGCAGTGTATAAATGTGTGTCCAACCCACATTTTAAGAGTCAATTTGTAGATTCTAATTCAAATCATTGTCCCTTGCATGGAGATTACTATCAAGAGAAACACAAACGAAAACACAATGACAAGAGCTGAGTGCTTGTGAAGCTGTCAACAAGTAGTGCGGGGAATAGCAATCAGATGCAAATGGAGTGTTGTTAAGGGAGAGCCTGCATGTGCCTTTTGTTTGTTTTACACTTCCAGTGTGGTGGATACAGAAGCTCACACAGAGCAGGTGGTGTGTGTATATATTTGTGTGGTGTGTTTGTGTGAATATTGAAGCCCTGTGTGTGTGGCCTGCCATGATTCTAGATGAGAGATGGCTGTTGATTCACTCAAGGGACCAGCACAAGGGACCAAGGCTTTCACTCAGCTGTCCACAGCCTCAATGACAAGGACGACCCATGGCACATGTTATCTATCAATCAATCAAATGTATTTATAAAGCCCTTTTTACATCAGCCGAAATGCTATACAGAAACCCAGCCTAAAAATCCAAACAGCAAGCAATGCAGATGTAGAAGCAAGTGTGGTAGAGCGAGTCGAAAACAGCAGGTCCGGGACAAGGTAGCACGTCCGGTGAACAGGTCAGGGTTCCATAGCCACAGGCAGAACAGTAGAAACTGGAGCAGCAGCACAACCAGGTGGACTGGGGACAGCAAGGAGTCATCGGGCCAGGTAGTCCGGAGGCATGGTCCTAGGGCTCAGGTCCTCTGAGAGAAGAGGGAAAGAGAGAGCGTTAGAGGGAGCATACTTATATTCACATAGGACACCGGATAAGACAGGAGAAAAACTCCAGATATGACAGACTGATCCTAGCCCCCGACACACAAACTGTTGCAGCATAAATACTGGAGGCTGAGACAGGAGGGGTCGGGAGACACTGTGGCCCCGTCCGACGATACCCCCGGACAGGTCCAACCAGGCAGGATATAACCCCACCCGTTTTGCCAATTCAAAGCCCCCACATCATTACTAACCATCTCAGACACGTATAGTTGTCGGAAGTTTACATACACCTTAGCCAAATACATTTAAACTCAGTTTTTCACAATTCCTGACATTTGACAAATTGCAAAAATCGCTGAAGTTGGAGACTTATCTCCCTCACCAACTTCAAACATCTGCTATCTGAGCAGCTAACCGATCGCTGCAGCTGTACATAGTCTATCGGTAAATAGCCCACCCAATTTTACCTACCTCATCCCCATACTGTTTATATTTATTTACTTTTCTGCTCTTTTGCACACCAATATCTCTACCTGTACATGACCATCTGATCATTTATTACTCCAGTGTTAATCTGCAAAATTGTAATTATTAGCCTAACTCATGCCTTTTGCACACAATGTATATAGACTCTCTTTTTTTCTACTGTGTTATTGACTTGTTAATTGTTTACTCCATGTGTAACTCTGTGTTGTCTGTTCACACTGCTATGCTTTATCTTGGCCAGGTCGCAGTTGCAAATGAGAACTTGTTCTCAACTAGCCTACCTGGTTAAATAAAGGTTAAATAAAATTTAAAATAAAAAAAACATTTAATCCTAGTAAAAAATTCCCTGTCCTTAGGTCTGTTAGGATCACCACTTCATTTTAAGAATGTGAAATGTCAGAATAATAGTAGAGAGAGTGATTTATTTCAGCTTTTATTTATTTCATTACATTCCCAGTGGGTCAGAAGTTTACATACACTCAATTAGTATTTGGTAGCATTGCCTTCAAATTGTTTAACTTGGGTCAAATGTTTCAGGTAGCCTTCCACAAGCTTCTCATAATAAGTTTGGTGAATTTTGGCCTATTCCTCCTGACTGAGCTGGTGTAACTGAGTCAGGTTTGTAAGGCCTCCATGCTCACACACGCTTTTTCAGTTCTGCCCACTCATTTTCTATAGGATTGAGGTCAGGGCTTTGTGATGGCCACTCCAATACGTTGACTTTGTTGTCCTTAAGCCATTTTTCCACAACTTTGGAAGTATGCTTGGGGTCATTGTCCATTTGGAAGACCCATTTGCAACCAAGCTTTAACTTCCTGACTGATGTCTTGAGATGTTGCTTCAATATATCCACATAATTTTCCTACCTCATGATGCCATCTATTTTGTGAAGTGCACCAGTCTCTTGCAGCAAAGCAGCCCCACAACATGATGCTGCCACCCCTGTGCTTCACGGTTGGGATGGTAATCAAATGGCTACCCGGACTATTTGCATTGTGTGCCTCCCCTCTCTGTTCATCATATATGCATAGTCACTTTAACCATATCTACATGTACATACTACCTCAATCAGCCTGACTAACCGGTGTCTGTATGTAGCCTCGCTACTGTATTTAGTCTTTTTACTGTTGTTTTATTTTTTTACCTACCTATTGTTCACCTTATACCTTTTTTGCACTATTGGTTAGAGCCTGTAAGTAAGCATTTCACCTGTTGTATTCGGCGCACATGACAAATAAACTTTTATTTGATTTGGTCATTATGGCCAAACAGTTGTATTTTTGTTTCATCAGACCAGACCAAAAAGTGCTATCTTTTGATTTGCCCATGATGTCAAGCAAAGAGGCACTGAGTTTGAAGGTAGGCCTTGAAATACATCCACAGGTAGACCTCCAATTGACTCAAATGATGTCAATTAGTCTATCAGAAGCTTCTAAAGCCATGGTTTCATTTTCAGAAATTTTCCAAGCTGTTTAAAGGCACAGTCAATTTAGTGTATGTAAACTTCTGACCCACTGGAATTGTGATGCAGTGAATTATTAGTGAAATAATCTGTCTGTAAACAATTGTTGGAAAAATTACTTGTCATGCAAGTCTCTCTCTCTCTCTGCGTCTCTCTCTCTGCGTCTCTCTCTCTCTGCGTCTCTCTCTCTCTGCGTCTCTCTCTCTCTGCGTCTCTCTCTCTCTGCGTCTCTCTCTCTCTGCGTCTCTCTCTCTCTGCGTCTCTCTCTCTCTGCGTGTCTCTCTCTCTCTTTGCGTCTCTCTCTCTCTGCGTCTCTCTCTCTCTCTCTGCGTGTCTCTCTCTCTCTGCGTCTCTCTCTCTCTGCGTCTCTCTCTCTCTGCGTGTCTCTCTCTCTGCGTGTCTCTCTCTCTGCGTGTCTCTCTCTCTCTGCGTGTCTCTCTCTCTCTGCGTCTCTCTCTCTCTCTCGCTCTCTCTGCGTCTCTCTCTGTCTCTCTCTCTCTGCGTCTCTCTCTGTCTCTCTCTCTCTGCGTCTCTCTCTGTCTCTATTAGAGTTACTGATGACAACTTATCCTCATGGTGTGGAAACTGCTGTGTATAATGATGTGTGTAGGCCCTATGATGGCTCTGTCTGTGCTCCCACTCCTTTTGCTCAGGGACTGCTTCATCAATAAGGATTAGAAAGAAGGGAAGGGACACAGCGGTTCAGGGGTGGGGGAAGAGGAGAGTCTGTATCCCCCGCTGATCCCCCACTCTTCATCTGGCTTCCAGCCAGCCCCAAAGATTTAGCCCAGATTTGAGGTCTATCTGGGCACAACCTTGCTTATAGACGCTGACTGGTCATTTTTCATCAAGCCTCTGTGGCAGACTGCCAAGGCTTTGTCAGCAGAGACCTTAACCCCATCGGTGCCAGCGTCCCCCGACATCCAGACAGTTGGTCCGCAGATGTTGCCGAACAGTTGGTCTTCTTTGTCCACAGAATTAGACCCTTTTTACACTATTGTGCCATCCCAAACTGAATTGGTTCGGATATTTTCTTTTCACATTGTCAGCAACCAGCAACCACGATCAATGCGTAATCAGGCCGGCTCAGTACAGCTTGGTTGGACTCAGCTCTGTTCGACTCAGTAGTGTGAAAAGTCCTTTGAAGACCTGATACAGATTGCATGTATACACCGCTTAATATTTTACCCCCTTTCGTACACAACCAAAGTGTGCACCCCACTTAGGGGACAACGACTGCCCCTTCTCATTGAAGCCACGAAGTTCAAGGCCGACCGCAGTACTGCAGGGATTGTTTGCAGAAAACAGGATCCCTCAAATTTGGAAGACAGTCATGGTACCAATAATTACTTATATTACACCAGTTGTATGTCCTTGAACATATTTAAAAATTGCACACAGAAAAAGTTATTGGGGGTAATTTAGTTGCTAATGGCAGCCTGCAGTACCCATTTGGCCTTCACCTTGAGACACTCAATGAACGGGGGCAGCACTGAGCTAGCTCAAACTGAGCATGTTATGTCTACATAAATCTCCCAGGCCATCTTAAGAAACTTCCTGGCCTTCAAATGCACTATTGAGTTTTCACATAGGAACAAATGGTGTCACGTGATCGATGGCTTTGTCCATTCATATATACAGAGTCATTGAGCCCACCAGCCCGGAATCCATCTTTGTGATTCACATTGGTAGCCATTTTGAGTCAGACTGCTTCCACCACATATCGGCCAGTCAATAACAATGTGTCCCTCCCCCCTCCCATTCTGTCTCCCCAGATAATGTTTAAAGCCAATGCGAAATATTCTCCGGAGCTTAACAAATACAGGTAAGTATCTGGGTTAGTCTAACTGTGTTTTTGATGGGTGGGGTGGGTCGAGGGACAAAGAAGGGGAGAGGATGTAGGGCAGGAGGGCATCAAATCTCCAATAACCCAAATCAAAGCTGGTGTAATAGAAGGGATGTTTTTTGGTGAAAAAGAAATTAGAGTTGAAATGCAATGGTTGTTTGAAGCGACACACAACAGTTAAGTCTTATGTGGGACCTTGTCAAACCCCCTCGAAACTTCCCAAAATCTGTTACTAAAATTGAAAAAAGGTAGATGCATTGCAGTTGCTACCGTTTCTGCCAATTGCAAATCACTCTATGGGACTAACATAACATTCTAATACATTCTTACTAGAATGGGATCTTTCTAACCTTTGGTGCCAACATGGCTCTCGTTCAGATACTCCAAGCCCTAGATACAAAACCAAGTTGGCCAAGCTCTGTGTGTACAGTATCTGTGACTCTGGCTTCTACTGTATGACTGAAGGGTATTATTGTAGATACATTGTAACAGAGTGCACGATAACCTTGATGAAATCTAATTATGCCCCCTGAGCTTCGTCTAAGCTGTCTCCACCCTGGGCTTTTTGATGTGGACGGGGAAGGTGGGGTCCAAATTTCTGGACTAATAAGCACTTTGATCAGCTGATTTAATGTCTGATGCGGAGTGAAAAGCTGTGAGCTCAAATCCCCAAATCCACCACACAAACTCCTCCCCCCCTTTCCATCCCGGTACTCTGCAATCCCCCGCCTCACTCACTCACTCACTCGACGGCACACACACCCACACTAATACACACACTAATACACAAATACACTCACACATCCTGCAAGGGGGGAGGGTCTAAAGGAAGAGTGGAGAAGAGTTAGGGGATAAAGAGAGAGGGGGAACTGTGAAGATTGAGTGAGCCAATGCAGTAGGATGGGTTTGGGGTGTTTCAAGCTTATGGTCAATTTATTGTTGTGTAGAATTATTGTAATGTTGTGTGTAAAGGGCTCTAAATAAAAAACATTAATTGATAGCGCTGGTGCTCCCAAAATCGATTGAAATACAGCCTGTATTAATTGTAGCTACTTCTAAAGCACATGCTGTACCCTAGAAACTCATATGTGTAACCCTGTCAATACATTAGCTTATTATAAAAAGCTAAAATGTTGGTACAAATAAATACCTGTCATTGAAATTAAAAAGTAATTTGTGGAATATTAGGTTTCTACATTATCTAAAAGCACTATTTTTATATTGAGGTGTGTTGCATTGAAAAATGTACACTGTCTATAAGAGCGCCATGTTTGATGACGACATGCAAGACTGAAGAAGGCAGTTAACCCACCGTTCCTAGGCCATTGTTGAAAATAAGAATTTGTTCTTAACTGACTTACCTCGTTAAATAAAGGTAAAATAAATAAGTAAATAATAGAGTAAAAAATACATCTCTCCTGAAGTTATCCCTTCCTTGATTTCTGTCCCTCCAAGTGTTTGGATATACTGATGTTGTTAGCAAGCTAGCTAATCAGGAAAACAAACATGACTAAACAAGTTGTAAAACAAATGCGCCTTGCATGTAGTTTTATGACCCACGACAGGATGAAAAAAAAAAAAAAGATTTCCCCGGTAATATGGGTCAGATATTTTGAACTCTTTGGTGTGACACTAACAAATCTATGATCAGGAAACAATGCTACAGGGAAGTCTTACCAGTACAACAATTAAATATTTTGTCGTACCACCTATAATTGTGTGTTTTTTTGCACAGGGTGCCCATTCGCCTGGCGTTCACCTTTTCCAGCCTTTTCTTCCTTGTGGTGAACCTAACATGCGCCATGCTGGTGCAGGGTGGCATTGGGGGCGACGTGGGCGAGGCAGAGGTGAGGCAGGTGGTGCTGGCCCGGGTGCTGGTCAATGACAGTCTCTTCGTACTCTGCGCCGTCTCGCTGGCCGTGTGCATTTTCAAGATCGCCAAGATGTCCTCTGCCAACGTCTACCTCGAGTCCAAGGTACTGGACCGTCCTCAATCAGTCATTTAGTCCCATCAACAAATTAACTAATACATAATTTAATCAGTCAACCAATCAGCCACTTAACCAATCAACCAACTAACAAATCAGTCACTTAACCAATCAATTAATTATTAAACGTTTAATCTTTATCAAATTGGGTTTGCAAGCAGGGATTAAATACTAGCAACTGTAAAAGTTGTTGATTTTGTAGCTAGGTAGATAGACAATAAGTATCTGATTGGTATTGAACCGTGTCCTGTTTGTTCATGCCGTTACCCCATACATGCATACAGTGCTTTCAGAAAGTATTAATACCCCTGGATTTATTCCGCATTGTATTGTGTTACAGCCTCAATTCAAAATGGATTAAACATATATTTTTGTCACCCTTCTTCACACAATACCCCATTTATGACGAAGTGAAAACATGTTTTTAGACATTTTTTCACATTTTTGGAAAATTAAATGCATAAATATCACATTTACAAAGGTATTTCTAAGTTAGTACTTTGCAGAAGCACCTTTGGTGGTGATTACAGCTGTAAGTCCTTTTGGGCAAGTCTTTAAGAGCTTTGCACACCTAGAGTGTACAATATTTGGCCAATATTGTTTTAAAAATTATTCAAGCCCTGTCAAGTTGCTTCTTGATCATTGCTAGTCAGCCAATTTCAAGACTTGCCATAGATTTTCAAGCTGATTTCATTCAAAACTGTAACTAGGCCACTCAGGAACATTCAATGTCATCTTAGTAAGCAACTCCAGTGTATATTTGGCCTTATGTTTTAGGTTATTGTCCTGTTGAAATGTGAATTTGTCTCCAGTGTATGTTGGAAAGCAGACTGAATCAGGTTTTCCTCTATTTTTTTGCCTGTGCGTATTCCATTTATTTAAGAAAAATTGTTTAACCTCTTTATCCTACCCCCTCCTTTTTCGAACATTCTGTTAAAAATCGCGCAACTTTTCAGCGTCCTGCTACTCATGCCAGGAATATAGTATATGCATATGATTAGTATGTGTGGAGAGAAAACACTCTGACGTTTCTAAAACTGGTTAAATCACGGCTGTGACTATAACAGAGCGTGTGTTTCATCGAAAAGCGCAAGAAAAACTGCTCACTGAAATCTGAAAAAAGTATCCATGCGCCCCTTTCATGGATTATTTAAAGGAAACCAAATTTAATATGGAGACGGATGCCAAAAACGTTATTTTCATTGACAAAAATCCATTGAGACATTACGAAAAGATCATTGATTCCATCCAGCCTACCTCAATCGATTTTGGAAGATTGAAAAATGGACACTGTTTTCTTTTGTAGCTGCTATTGAATACAGATCGCCCAGTGATCAATTTGATCGCTTATTAACGTTTACAAATACCTAAAGTTGGGTTATAAAAGTAGGTTGAAGTTTTTTGTCAAAGAATATAGGCAACTTATATCATTTTTAAACATGACGTTGTGTGTTGGAAGAGAGCTTTTTTCGTGATGCAGACAGGCCATACAAATGGATATTTTGGGCATTCATGGACGGATTTAATCGGGAAAAAGACCAATTTGTGATGTTTATGGGACATATAGGAGTGCCAACAAAGAATATCATCAAAGGTAATGAAGGTTTTATATTTTATTTCTGCGTTTTGGGTAGCGCCGGCTACCGCAAAATCTGTTGTTTACGTGTCGTGCTGGTATTTTGGGGGGTGCATGCTATCAGATAATAGCTTCTCATGCTTTCGCCGAAAAGCATTTCAAAAATCTGACTTGTTGGCTAGATTCACAACGAGTGTAGCTTTAATTCAATACCCTACATGTCTATTTTAATGAACGTTTGAGTTTTAACGAGTACATTTAGCATTTAGCGTAGCGCATTTGCATTTCCAGGTGCCTACTTGAGACGCAGATGTCTCAAGTAGGACCAAGAAGTATCCCTAGTCTTAGCCGATGACAAGCAAACCCATAACATGATGCAGCCACCACCATACTTGAAGAGTGGTACTCAGTGATGTGTTTGCCAATTTATTCTCTCTGGCAACTGAGTTAATAAGGATGCCTGTATCTTTGTAGTGGCTGGGTGCAGCCAAAGCCTAATTAATAACTTTGCCATGCCCAAAGGGATATTCAGGATCTGTGTTTTACACATCTACCAGTCGTGCCCTTCTTTGCGAGGCTTTGAAAAACCTCCCTGGTCTTTGTGCTTGAATCTGTGCTTGAAATTCACTACTCGATTGCGGGACCTTACAGATAATTGTGTGTGGGGTACAGAGATGGGGTAGTTATTAAAAAATCATGTTAACCACTATTATTGAACACGGAATGAGTCATGCAACTTATGCGATTTGTTAAGCAAATATTTACTTCTGAACTTATTTAGGCTTGCTATAACAAAGGGGTTGAATACTTATTGACTTAAGACATTTCAGCTTAAATGTTTCTATGAATTTGTAAAAATTTTGAAAAACATAATTACACTTTGATGTTATGGGGTGTGTAGGCCAGTGACACAAAATCTATTTTTATTTTTTTAAATTCAGGCTATAACACAACAAAATATGGGAAAAAGTCCAGGGGTGTGAATACTCTCTGAAGGCAGCGGGGTCTGAAATTATTGACACCATTGATAAAGATGAGCAAAAATGACTGTAAAATAAATAATTCAAATAATGAGCTATATTATATGCAAAACAAATGGGGTTATACTAATACAATTGCTCAGAGAAATATATTTTGTTTCACAAGTAATATAAAACAAACATTTAAAAAAGATAGTGGTCAACATTTTTGAAACCCTGAGCTTTTTTCGAAAATGTTTTAAGAGTTGGAGAACACATTGGTAGGGATCTTAGACCATTCCTCCATACCTAATCCTTTCAGATCCTCGAAATCATTTGTCTGTGCTTATAGATTGCCCTATTCAAATCAAACCTCAGGAATGATACTTTTTAGTTTGAAATTATTCTGTGTGATTCAGTTTGATTAAAGAATGAATTGATGCTCTAACATTTGTTGCATAAACACAATTTTCCATTCTAAATGAAAAACTGCTGCTGATGGAGCTCAAGCTGCGCCTCTGAGCTGGATCTGTCTGAGCGTGTGTGGGTGGGTAACTCACCACTATCAGATTAGAGGGGGGATAATGTAGCCTATGTTTTTTTTTGTTTCCTGACTTTGATTCTGTGTTTTAGCTAGTAATGTATCAATACTTGCCGTTTACAAATTAGCTATGACGTAGCCTATGTGTGTATAGCACAACTTTGGATTTCACCGCCATCTCAAAATCAAATGGTGTTGAAGTTTTTACGTAATGATATTTTCCTCTCACTTTGGCCATGCAGTGTTTGATTTGATTTGGATCTCTTTTAGTCCCCATTTGGACTAATCTTCCAAGAGTCCTAGTCCTAGCAGTGTGCCTCGCAAAAGTGATTGCTGTCTTCATTATAAAATTATCAACTTTACCCTGTATATCTAAAAATGACCATATATACAGTGCATTCAGAAAGTATTCAGACCCCTTCACTTTTTCTACATTTGTTACGTTACAGCCTTATTCTAAAATGTATTTAGTAAAAAGCACATGACAGCCTGCTTGGAGTTTGCCAAAAGGCACCTAAAGAACTCTGACTATGAGAAACAAGATTCTTTGGTCTGATGAAACCTAGATGGAACTCTTTGGCCTGTATGCCAAGCGTCACATCTGGAGGAAACCTGGCACTGTCCCTATGGTGAAGCAGGGTGTTGGCAGGATCATGCTGTGGGGATTTTTTTCAGTGGCAGGGACTGAGAGACTAGTCCCTGTTAGGTGACCTAAACTGGGATATGCGTAACACCCCGGCCATCCTACAATCTAAGCTAGATGCCCTCAATCTCACACAAACTATCAAGGAACCAGGTACAACCCTAAATCCGTGAACGCGAGCACCCTCATAGAAATCATCCTGACCAACATACCCTCTAAATACACCTCTGCTGTCTTCAACCAGGATCTCAGTGGTCACTGCCTCATTGCCTGCGTCCGTAATGGGTCCGCGGTCAAACGACCACCCCTCATCACTGTCAAACGTTCCCTAAAACACTTAGGCGAGCAGGCCTTTCTAATCAACCTGGCCCGGCTAGGAAGGATATTGACCTCATTCCGTCAGTAGAGGATGCCTGGTTATTCTTTAAAAGTGGTTTCCTCACAGTCTTAAATAAGCATGCCCCATTCAAAAAATGTTGCACTAAGAACAGATATAGCCCTTGGTTCACTCCAGACTTGACTGCCCTTGACCAGCACAAAAACATCCTGTGGCGTACTACATTAGCATCGAATTTCCCCCGCGATATGCAACTTTTCAGTGAAGTTAGGAAACCAATATACAGGCAGTTAAGAAAGCAAAGTCTAGCTTTTTCAAACAGAAATTTGCATCCTGCATGGCCAGCCGTAGAAAAATGCTTATTGAAATTCTCAATTATCGTATATTTATCGGTGGTGACAGTGTTTCCTAGCCTCAGTGCAGTGGGCAGCTGGGAGGAGGTGCTCTTATTCTCCATGGACTTTACAGTGTCCCAGAACTTCTTGGCGTTTGTGCTACAGGATGCAAATGTCTGTTTGAAAAAGCTAGACTTTGCCTTGGACACTGTGTTAACTTACCTCCAGACGAGCTTCAATGCCATTCAACACTCATTCCTTAGCCTCCGACTGCTCTTAAATGCAAGTAAAACTAAATGCATGTTCTTCAACAGATCACTGCCCGCACCCGCCCACCCGTCTAGCATCACTACTCTGGACGGTTCTGACTTAGGTGTTTGTAGTTGTCCACATATTCTATGTGTCTGGTAAAAGAGACTGAAAACTTCCCTTCCAGACTCACATTAAGCATCTCCAATCCGAAATGAAATCTAGAATCGGCTTCCTATTTCACAACAAAGCCTCCTTCACTCATGCTGCCAAACATACCCTCGTAAAACTGACTATCCTTCCGATCCTTGACTTTGGCGATGTCATTTACAAAATATCCTCCAACACTCTACTCAGACTGCATCCAATTTGCTATCACAGTGCCATCCGTTTTGTCACCAAAGCCCCATATACTACCCACCACTGAGACCTGTATTTTCTCGTTGGCTGGTCCTCGCTACATATTCGTCGCCAAACCCACTGGCTCCAGGTCATCTATAAGTCTTTGCTAGGTAAAGCTCCGCCTTATCTCAGTTCACTGGTCACCATAGCAACACCCACCAGTAGCACACTATCCAACAGGTGTATTTCACTGGTCATCCCCAAAGCCAACACCCCCTTGGGCTGCCTTTCCTTCCAGTTGTCTGCTGCCAATGACTGGAACGAATTGCAAAAATCACTGAAGTTGGAGACTCATATCTCCCTCACTAACTTTAAGCGTCACCTGTCAGAGCAGCTTACTGATTGCTGCAGCTGTACACAGCCATCTGTAAATAGCCCATCCAACCAACTACCTACCTCATTCTCATTTTTGTTTTTCCTATTCTTTTGCACACCAGTATTTCTGCTTGCACATCCTCATCTGCACATATCACTCTAGTGTAAATTGCTAAATTATAATATCTTCACCACTATTGGCCTATTTATTGCCTTACCTCCTTATTTCATTTGCACACACTGTATACAGATTTTTCTATTGTGTTATTGACTGTACGTTTGTTTATCCCATGTGTAACTGTGTTGTTTTTGTCGAACTGCATTGCTTTATCTTGGCCAGTTCGCAGTTATAAATGATAATTTGTTCTCAACTGGCCTACCTGGTTAAATAAAGGTGAATTAAAAAAATAAATAGCTAATCTAAGTTTATAATTTTAAAAGGCCAATTGATCATTAGAAAAACCCTTTTACAATTATGTTAGCACAGCTGAAAACTGTTGTTCCGATTAAAGATAAAACTGGCCTTCTTTAGACTAGTTGAGTATCTGGAGCATCAGCATTTGTGGGTTTGATTACAGGCTCAACATGGCCAGAAACAAACACCTTTCTTCTGAAACTCGTCAGTCTATTCTTGTTCTGAGAAATGAAGGGTATTTCATGTGAGAAATTGCCAAGAAACTGAAGATCTTGTACAACGCTGTGTACTACTCCCTTCACAGAACAGCGCAAACGGGCTCTAACCAGAATAGAAAGTGGAGTGGAAGGCCCCGGTGCACAACTGAGCAAGGGGGCAAGTACATTAGTGTCTAGTTTGAGAAACAGTCGCCTCACAAGTCCTCAACTGGCAGCGAAATAAACTCAGCAAAAAAAGAAACGTCCTCTCACTGTCAACTGTGTTTATTTTCAGCAAACTTAACA
This sequence comes from Oncorhynchus mykiss, assembly GCF_057628025.1. NCBI lineage: Eukaryota > Metazoa > Chordata > Actinopteri > Salmoniformes > Salmonidae > Oncorhynchus > Oncorhynchus mykiss. Next base: position 47,920,710 of record NC_143046.1, read on the forward strand.
TGTGTAAATACAGTGCCTTGCGAAAGTATTCGGCCCCCTTGAACTTTGCGACCTTTTGCCACATTTCAGGCTTCAAACATAAAGATATAAAACTGTATTTTTTTGTGAAGAATCAACAACAAGTGGGACACAATCATGAAGTGGAACGACATTTATTGGATAATTCAAACTTTTTTAACAAATCAAAAACTGAAAAATTGGGCGTGCAAAATTATTCAGCCCCCTTAAGTTAATACTTTGTAGCGCCACCTTTTGCTGCGATTACAGCTGTAAGTCGCTTGGGGTATGTCTCTATCAGTTTTGCACATCGAGAGACTGACATTTTTTCCCATTCCTCCTTGCAAAACAGCTCGAGCTCAGTGAGGTTGGATGGAGAGTATTTGTGAACAGCAGTTTTCAGTTCTTTCCACAGATTCTCGATTGGATTCAGGTCTGGACTTTGACTTGGCCATTCTAACACCTGGATATGTTTATTTTTGAACCATTCCATTGTAGATTTTGCTTTATGTTTTGGATCATTGTCTTGTTGGAAGACAAATCTCCGTCCCAGTCTCAGGTCTTTTGCAGACTCCATCAGGTTTTCTTCCAGAATGGTCCTGTATTTGGCTCCATCCATCTTCCCATCAATTTTAACCATCTTCCCTGTCCCTGCTGAAGAAAAGCAGGCCCAAACCATGATGCTGCCACCACCATGTTTGACAGTGGGGATGGTGTGTTCAGCTGTGTTGCTTTTACGCCAAACATAACGTTTTGCATTGTTGCCAAAAAGTTCAATTTTGGTTTCATCTGACCAGAGCACCTTCTTCCACATGTTTGGTGTGTCTCCCAGGTGGCTTGTGGCAAACTTTAAACAACACTTTTTATGGATATCTTTAAGAAATGGCTTTCTTCTTGCCACTCTTCCATAAAGGCCAGATTTGTGCAATATACGACTGATTGTTGTCCTATGGACAGAGTCTCCCACCTCAGCTGTAGATCTCTGCAGTTCATCCAGAGTGATCATGGGCCTCTTGGCTGCATCTCTGATCAGTCTTCTCCTTGTATGAGCTGAAAGTTTAGAGGGACGGCCAGGTCTTGGTAGATTTGCAGTGGTCTGATACTCCTTCCATTTCAATAGTATCGCTTGCACAGTGCTCCTTGGGATGTTTAAAGCTTGGGAAATATTTTTGTATCCAAATCCGTCTTTAAACTTCTTCACAACAGTATCTCGGACCTGCCTGGTGTGTTCCTTGTTCTTCATGATGCTCTCTGCGCTTTTAACGGACCTCTGAGACTATCACAGTGCAGGTGCATTTATACGGAGACTTGATTACACACAGGTGGATTGTATTTATCATCATTAGTCATTTAGGTCAACATTGGATCATTCAGAGATCCTCACTGAACTTCTGGAGAGAGTTTGCTGCACTGAAAGTAAAGGGGCTGAATAATTTTGCACGCCCAATTTTTCAGTTTTTGATTTGTTAAAAAAGTTTGAAATATCCAATAAATGTCGTTACACTTCATGATTGTGTCCCACTTGTTGTTGATTCTTCACAAAAAAATACAGTTTTATATCTATATGTTTGAAGCCTGAAATGTGGCAAAAGGTCGCAAAGTTCAAGGGGGCCGAATACTTTCTCAAGGCACTGTATTTGTATGAACACAACAAGAGACGAGAGAGAGACAACAAGAGTCATAAACTGAACAAGTTCCACAGACATGTGACTAACAGAAATTTTATATTTTGTCCCTGAACAAAAGGGGGGGGTCCAAATAAAAAATAACAGTCAGTATCTGGTGTGACCACTCACTGCATTAAGTACTGCTGTTCATCTCCTCCTCATGGACTGCACCAGATTTGACAGTTCTTGCTGTGAGATGTTACCCCACTCTTCCACCAAGGCACCTGCAAGTTCCCAGACATTTCTGGGGGAGATGGCTCTAGCCCTCACCCTCCGATCCAACAGGTCCCAGATGTGCTCAATGGGATTGAGATCCGACCTCTTCGCTGGCCATGGCAGAACACTGACATTCTTGTCTTGCAGGAAATCACACACTTTCAGGAAGTCACACACAGAACAAGCAGTATGGCTGGTGGCATTGTCATGCTGCAGTGTCATGTCAGGATGAGCCTGCTGGAAAGGTACCACACTCCTTGTAACACACAGCGTTGACATTGCCTGCAATGACAACAAGCTCAGTCCGATGATGCTGTGACACACTGCCCCAGACCATGACGGACCCTCCACCACCTTGACTCGTCAGTGAAGAGCACTTTTTGCCAGTCCTGTCTGGTCCAGCGACGGTGAGTTTGTGCCCATAGGCGACGTTGTTGCCGGTGATGTCTGGTGAGGACCTGCCTTTACAACAGGCCTACAAGCTCTCAGTCCAGCCTCTCTCAGCCTATTGCAGACAGTCTGAGCACTGATGGAGGGATTGTGCGTTCCTAATGTAGCTCGGGCAGTTGTTGTTGCCATCCTGTACCTGTCCCGCAGGTGTGCTGTTCAGATGTACCGATCCTGTGCAGGTGTTGTCACATGTCTGCCCCTGTGAGGACGATCAGCTGTCCGTCCTGTCTCCCTGTAGCGCTGTCTTAGGCGTCTCACAGTACGGACTGGCCACATCTGCAGTCCTCATGCCTCCTTGTAAGCATTCCTCAGACACGCAGATGAGCAGGGACCCCGTGCATCTTTCTTTTGGTATTTTTCAGAGTCAGTAGAAAGGTCTCTTTAGTGTCCTAAGTTTTCATAACTGTGACCATAATTGCTTAGCGTCTTTAAGCTGTTAGTGTATTAACTACCGTTCCACATGTGCATGTTCATTAATTGTGAATGGTTCATTGAACAAGCATGGGAAACAGTGTTTAAACCTTTTACAATGAAGATCTGTAAAGTTATTTGGATTTTTACAAATTATTTTTGAAAGACAGGGTCCTGAATAAGTGATGTTTCTTTTTTTGCTGAGTTTAGTACCCGCAAAACACTAGTCTCAACGTCGACAGTGAAGAGGCGACTCTGGGATGCTGGCCTTTTAGTCAGAGTTGTAAAGAAAAGGCCATATTTCAGACTGGCCAATAAAAATAATAGATTAAGATGGGCGAAAGAACACAGACACTGGACAGAGGAAGATTGGAAAAAAGTGTTATGGACAGACGAATCTAAGTTTGAGGTGTTTGGATCACAAAGAACAACATTCGTGAGGCAGAAAAAATGAAAAGATGGTGGAGGCAATGTGATGTGATGGTGCTTTGGTGGTGGTAAAGTGGGAGATTTGTACAGGTTAAAAGTGATCTTGAAGAAGGATGGCTGTCACTCCATTTTGCAACGCCATGCCATAACCTGTGGGCAGTGCTTAATTGGAGCCAATTTCCTCCTACAACAGGACAATGACCCAAAGCACAGCTCCAAACTATGCAATAAGTATTTAGGGAAGAAGTAGTCAGCTGGTATTCTGTCTATAATGGCGTGGCCAGCACAGTCACCGGATCTCAACCCTGTTGAGCTGTTGTGGGATCAGCTTGACCGTATGGTATGTAAGAAGTGCCCATCAAGCCAATCCAACTTGTGGGAGGTGCTTCAGGAAGAATGGGGTGAAATTTCTTCAGATTTCCTAGACTTGATTGCCAAAGGTCTGCGAGGCTGTAATTGCTGCAAATGGAGGATTCTTTAACGAAAGCAAGTTTGAAGGACATTATTATTTAAATTAAAAATCATTATTTATAACCTTGTCAACATCTTGACACTTTCCTATTCATCTTTCAACTAATTTCATTTATGTTTTCATGGAAAACAAGGATATTTCTAAGTGACCTCAAACTTTTGAACGGTAGTGTATATACATTTTTTACACAAAGATTAAACATGAAGCTTTACATTTTTCCATTCACTATAATGGGGGATCCTATTTTCTGCTGACAATGCCTGCATTACCGCGATCAACCTTGAACCCTATCCATGCTTCAAGTAAAGGGGACAGTCATTCTCCCCAGAAACTATTCACACCCCTTGACTATTTCCACATTTTATTTGTGTTACAACCTGCTTTTAAAAGGGATTAGATTGAGATTGTGTCACTGGTCTACACACAATACCCCGTAATGTCAAAGAGCTATTGTGTTTTTAGAAATGTATTAAAAATGAAAAGCTGAAATGTCTTGAGTCGATAAGTATTCAACCCCTTTGTTATGGCAAGCCTAAATAAATTCAGGAGTAAACATTTGCTTAACAGGTCACATAATAAGTTGCATGGACTCACACTGTGTGCAATAATAGTGTTTAACATGATTTTTGAATGACTACCTCATCTCTGTACCCCACACATACAATTATCTGTAAGGTCTCTCAGTCAAGCAGTCCATTTCAAACCCAGATTCAATCCCAAAGCCCATGGAAGTTTTCCGATGCCTCACAAAGGGCACCTATTGGTAGAAGGGTAATTAAAAGCAGACATTGAATATCCCTTTGATCATGGTAAAGTTATTAATTACACTTTGGATAGTTTATCAATACACTGAGTCACTACAAAGATACAGGCGTTCTTCCTAACTCAGTTGCCGGAGAGGAAGGACACCCAGATTTCACCATGTGGCGAATGGTGACTTTAAAACAGTTACGGAGTTCAATGCAAGCGCTGTGTCAGATTTTAAAAATACTTTACGGCGAAAGCACACCTTGCGATTATGTTTGGTTAGCGCCAAGTCACAGAAAAACATACAGCCATTTTCCAAAGAAGGGGAGGTGTCACAAAAGTCAGAAATAGCATTATAAATATTCACTTACCTTTGATGATCTTCATCAGAATGCACTCCCAGGAATCCCAGTTCCACAATAAATGTTTGTTTTGTTCGATAAAGTCCATCATTTATGTCCAAATATCTCCTTTTTGTTCACTTGTTTAGTTCACAAATCCAAACTCACGAGGCGCGGGCAAGTCCAGGTAAAAGTTCAGACAAATTCCCCAAAATTATATTACAGTTCGTAGAAACATGTCAAACGATGTGTAGAATCAATCTTTATGATGTTGTTATCATAAATCTTCAATAATGTTTTGACCGGACAATTCCTTTGTCTTTAGAAAGGAAAATTAATATGAATGCAGCTCACGGGCTCGCGTGAGACTAAGCTCATGGCATGCTGCCAGACACCTGACTCAAACATCTGTAATTCTCTCCCCCTTCACAGTAGAATCCTGAGACAGGTTCTAAAGACTGTTGACATCTAGTGGAAGCCTTAGGAAGCGTAATATGACCCCATAGACACTGTATATTCGATAGGCAATGACTTGAAAAACTACAAACCTCAGATTTCCCACTTCCTGGTTGGATTTTTTCTCTTTCTGCCATATGAGTTCTGTTATACTCACAGACATCATTCAAACAGTTTTAGAAACTTCAGAGTGTTTTCTATCCAAATATACTAATGATATGCATATTATTTTGGGCCTGAGTAGCAGGCAGTTCACTCTGGGCACCTTATTATCCAGGCTACTCAATACTGCCCCCCAGTCCGAAAGGAGTTAATGGCTGTGATAGGAGAAAACTGAGGATGGATCAACAACATTGTAGTTACACCTCAATACTAACCTATATGACGGAGTGAAAAGAAGGAAGCCTGTACAGAATAAAAAATATTCCAAAATATGCATTCTGTTTGCATTAAGGCAATAAAGTAAAACTTCAAAAAATGTGGCAAAGAAATCAACTTTGTCTTTAATACAATGCATTATGTTTGGGGCAAACACAACACATCACTGAGTACCACTCTTCATATGTTCAAGCATGGTGGTGGCTGCATCATGTTATGGGTATGCTTGTCATCGGCAAGGACTAGGGAGTTGTTTTGATAAAAATAAACGGAATAGAGCTATGCAAAGGCAAAATCCTAGAGGAAAACTTAGTTCAGAATTGCTTTCCAACAGACCCTGGTAGACATTCACCGTTTAGCTAGATAATAACCTGAAACACAAAGCCGAATATACACTGGAGTTGCTTACCAAGACAACATGGATTGTTCCTGAGTGGCCTAGTTACAGTTTTGACTTAAATCAGCTTGAAATTCTATGGCAAAACTTAATGGCTGTCTAGCAATGATCCACAACCAACTTGACAGAGCTTTAATAATTTTTTCAAGCATAATATGCAAATATTGTACAATCCAGGTGTGCAAAGCTCTTAGAGACACCCAGAAAGACTCACAGCTGTAATGTATTGACTCGGGTGTAAATATTTATGTAAATGAGATATTTCTGTATTTCATTTTCAAAAAAACTTGCAAACATTTCCTAAAACATTTTTTCCACTTTGTCATTATGGGTTATTGTATGTAGATTGGTATAAAAAAAGTGATACATTTTGAATTGCAACTGTAACACAACAATATTTGGAATAAGTCAAGGGGTAGGAATACTTTCTGAAGGAACTGTACATACCTTTCTCTAGAGGGGTAACATACAGTACATGAACAATACTCACTATACTTCTCTCTCTTTCTCCCCTCTCCCTCCTTCCTACCTCTCCCTGTAGGGTACGTCAGTGTGCCAGGCTACAGCCATCGGGGCTGCAGTCATCCTGCTCTACATGTCCAGGGCCTGCTACAACCTGGTGGTGGTGGCTCTTTCTCCAGAGGACCGGCCCAGCCCCTTCAACTACAGCTGGTACAACGTCTCTGACCAGGTAGGATAACCACACGCACCCTCACAAGCATGCACGCAGACACACATACACATAAAATGGTGATGATGAGGATAGTTCCAGTTAAGTCACTGTGACAGGACTAGGGGCGTGTGTGTGTGTGTGTGTGTGTGTGTGTGTGTGTGTCAGGACTGTTTAACCGTCAGTGAAACTTGCTGTCCTAGATATCCAAAGCTCACAGTGCTGTGCTGCCAGCCAAACACACGCATACAGACACACATACAACTGCTGTCTGACATAATTAATCATCTATAATATTGCTGATTAGTCTGCAAACACCCTGTGTGTGTGATTAGGCTATGTATGTAACTAACTGGCAGTCACATCCATTCTTCATTAGTTGCATGGTTGATTTTTTATTTATTTTTTACATACGTCTCCATGTGTCAACACACATGCTGTTTCTCAATTGTGCACACGTGTATGCCCAATGTAAGAGTCCATGTGTGTGCAATGTGCATATGTGTGCTCATCTGTGTGTGTTCATGCTTATATAATGTGTCTGGCTTTACATGGCTCTGTGTGTGTTTTGTCTGCGTGTGTGTGTTTTGTGTCTGTGAACACTGTAAGCACTTATGACTCAAAAAGTATTTATACCTCTCCACATTTGGTTTAAGCCTGAATTCAAATTGGATTCAATAGATTTCTCACCCATCTACACAGAATACCCCATAATGACAGTGAAAACAACATATTTTTTAGAAATTTTTGCACAATTTATTGAAAATTAAATACGTATTCACACCTAGCACCTTTAGCAGTGACTCTTTCTGGGTAAGTGTCTAAGAACTTTGAACACCTGGATTGTACTATATTTGCACATTATTCTTTTTAAAATTCATCAAGCTCTGTCAAGTTGGTTGACAGACAGCCATTTTCATGACTAGACAGCCATTTTCATGACTAGACAGCCATTTTCAAGTCTTACCATAGATCTTCAAGCTGATTTAAGTCAAAACTGTAACTAAAGCCACTTCATTCGGTGTCATCTTGGCAAGCAAATCCAGTGTATATTTGGCCTGTCCTGCTGAAGGGTGAATTTGCTGCTCAGTGTCTGTTGGAAAGCAGACTGAACCAGCGTTCTTCTAGGATTTTGATGTGCTGTTGTGCTTGGCTCTATTCCATTTATTTTTATCCTAAAATAGTCCTTGCCGATGACAAGCATACACATAACATGATGCAGCCACCACCATGCTTGATAATATGAAGAGTGGCACTCAGTGATGTGTTGTGTTGGATTTGCACCAAACATAACGCTTTGTATTCAGAACATAAAGTTAATTTCTTTGCCAAATGTTTTGCAGTTTTACTTTAGTGCCTTATTGCAAACAGGATGCATATTTTGGAATATTTTTACTCTGTACAGGCTTCCTTCTTTTCAATCTGTCATTTAGGTTAGTTTTGTGGAGTAACTACCATGTTGTTGATCCATCCTCAGTTTTCTCCTATCACAGCCATTAAACTATAACTATTTTAATGTCACTGTTGGCCTCATGGTGAAATCCCTGAGTGGTTTCCTTTGTCTCCGGCAACTGAGTTAGGAAGGACACCTGTATCTTTGTAGTGACTTGGTGTATTGATGCAATAACCGAAGTGTAATTAATAACTTTACCATGCTCAAAGGGATATTTACTGTCAGCTTTCATTTACTCATCTACCAATAGGTGCCCTTTTTTGCGAGGCATTGGAAAACCTCTCTGGTCTTTGTGGTTGAATCTGTTTTTGAAATTCCCTGCTCGACTGAGGGACCGACTCTGTATGTGTGCGGTACAGAGATGAGGTAGTAATTCAAAAATCAAGCACTATTATTGCACACAGAGTGAGTCCATGCAACTTATTATGTGACTTGTTAAGCACATTTTTACTCCTGAACTTTTTTTTAGGTTTGCCATAACAACGGGGTTGAATACTTATCGACTCAAGACATTTCAGCTTTTCATTTTTAATAAATTTGTAAACATTTCTAAAAACATAATTCTACTTTTGGACATTATGCGGTATTGTGTGTTGGCAGTGACACAATCTCAATTGAATCCATTCTAAATTCAGGCTGTAACACAACAACGTGTGGAACAAGTCAAGTCAAGGCACTGTATGTACAGTATGTGTATATGGGTCCCTCTGTGAATCTGTGTATATATATATATGTATATACAACCCATTTTTACAACTGTTCTCCAGTCTCCCTTCTAAGTTGACACTTGGCTTGATTTCACTCAGTCCAAGGATGCTTTGATGACAGAGCCATCCTATCCAGTTTTGTTTGCTGAGTGGCTGAGAGCTCTGTGGCTGCTGCAGCAACAATCCATTTGAGGGGATTTGGGAGGATATGGGCTCTATGGGGGAAAGGTCTTTGTTTGTCTATAAATAACTCAGTCAGGCAAGGCAAGGAGGGGGAGCACAGCCAAGGGCTGCCTGGTGCTAGTGACCTAGATCTGAGCTCAACCCCTGAAATAGATGGCCCTGTACTGGAGGTTTCCCTTTTTCCCATAGGCCATCTGGGGCGCGTGTGTGTGTGTGTGGTGTCTGTCTGTCTTGGTTTATTGCTTTAAATGTAGTTTAAATGTGTCTGTCGGACACATATAAGCACACACACTCGTGTGTCTTTATTTCTGTTTCTCTGTCTCCTGTCTAATCTATCCGTCTTGGTTCGATTGAATTTATCATATAATTACAAGTAGTAGGCTGTAGTATACAACATTGCGTAAATGTGTGTATTTGTGATTATCTGAGGGATAATCTTAAGGTATATTTAGTTCTCAGTCGACATACTTGTCTGCATGTCTTTATCCATGCTCTAATTACTCATTGTGTCTGTGTAAATCTCCTGTCATCATGGAAATCCCTCTGTACACATGCTGTCAATCTCTGTCAGTGTCGTTGTCTTGTTGTCCCCCAACATCTGCCTCTTTCGGGTTGTGTTGCCTGTGTGTCTTTAATCTTTCTGGTGTGTGTGTTTGTCTGTTTAATTTCTCTGAATGCTTGATCGATGTGTGTTGTGCTTCCAGGCAGACGTCGAGAAGATCAGAGGAGAGGCCTACATCATCTTTGGGATCATCCTCTTTTTCTGGGAGCTGCTGCCCACCAGTCTGGTTGTGGTCTTCTTCAGGGTACAGAGGCCCAATCAGAACCTAGTAAGACAATAGCCTTATTTCACTTTTACGTCATAATGTAAACAGCGCATTGCACTCTAGGATTGATAGGGGAGTAAATTCCGTCAAATTCAAAAGGTGAACAGTGCAATTCAATAGGTAGCTGACATGTCTGCGCTGACTTTGAGAAAAACACTTGAAAGGAGCCACGCTTTCAACAGCAGTTATAGAAGATAATGATGACAAGTGTCTCATAAGTTGCAATGTAGTGGGATTTTGTTGTCGAAAAGCAAGTCTAATAAACGTTTAGTAACAAGGTTAGCTAGTTGATTATGCTGGTAGCGTAGCTAGCTAACATTATCTAGCTGAGTTCACTGTTGCCAGCTAACATTACCAATGAACGATTCTTCTCACTCTACCTACCATTTGTCCAACACAATTTAGCAAATTGAACATTATGTAATTCTGTGTTATACCCAGGTCCAATGTTATACACTTAAGCACAAGCCATAGCAAATAACCTAGCTAAGTATTCTGTATCTGGTATTTCCGAGTGAGGACAGTGTACCCCCTCCAAAGGCAGAGAATTGGGGGGGATAATACGTTGAACATCCCAGACAAATTCTCCTACAGCTCAATAGTGGACTTCCTCACAAAGAGAACAATAGGAATCAGGGAGGGAAGGAGTTAATGTTTTTACCTGTGGTGGAGAAGCCTCTCGAAGGGTACAATGTATTTAGCTCAGGCCATGTGAGTGATGTGGAACTCAACAAGGTGCAGGATGCTACTCATGTCAGGGCAAAGTCCTTGCCTCGTTTAAAGAAAAAAAAACTACCAAACTGGACTGGTCATCCATAATACAGGGCCAGTGGCAAGGGCCCCCTGTACCTGTGTGGCTGGGCCAGGTGAGAAATGCAATCATGTGGCTAGACTTCTGTTTGGTCTTCTGGATAGAATTAGCACTGACATCAACACAGCACCCCCAAGCTGCAATTGCTGCCATAGACCTGTAAGAATAGGTAAGTCTCCTGACCTGTGTCAAGTGATTTTCCTAAACAGTAAATATGGTTATATTGATTGGGCCGACTCAAATCCTACATATAGGCTAATCATACAAAAATATTGTCAGAATGTCCTCTTTTAATTTCCATTATTTTAGGAGAAAGACATACAGTGATCATGAAAATGGCATTGGAGGCGTACAGCCAGTACAAAGCCTGTAAATGACCAAGGCCTAACATGACCAAAACAGCAGAGGCCTTGAGGATCTTTAAGACAAAACACCATGACACCGGACTACTCTATGTAAGACCACTATCTCACCCTGTCCCATCAAATTGCTTCCTGGTGAAGTTTAAGATGTAATTTATTTAAAGGGATTGTCGTGGAAATCTTAAATGAATCATTGTTTATTACCAACCAACTCGATGCACCATATGTACACATGTCGATCAGGAGCTCTCACGGGACACTACCAATGTGTGCCACCCACCTGGGCATTGCATGGCAACCATTTTGGGCCAGAATGCTCACCACACATCAACTATCAGGTGGAGAGATGAGGTGAGATATTTGCCAATTAAGGATGTGAGGGATAATTAGGTGGCCATGATTTGAAATTGGGGCAGGTTGGGAATTTAGTTAGGGACACAGTAGAGCTGTGTAGTAGATCATGCAAGCCACACCTTTATGTACTATGGACATTTGGTGTCCTTAAAAAAAAAATGGGGTTCAAAAGGAGCAGATTCAAAACGACGTCATTGGCCAGGCAAGAAACAGGCTTTGGTTTCAGAACAAGAAAGGAAGTATATCAACAAGCTTAGCCAAGAGATGTGCAGGAAAGGAGAAGAGTTAAGAAGGGTTAATCAGGAGCATCATTTACATCAGGACATCCCGGTTAAAGAGTGTGCCAGCAATCAAGTATGGAGTGGAGCATGAGACAGTAGAGAAGTATGTTAGACAGAAACAAGAGGAAGGAGCTGTAATAAGGGTGTACTATGAATGCGGCTTGTTTGTTGATCTAGCAGCCAGTCCTGCAGAGTCCCCAGCAGTGTTGCCAACTAATTTTCTGGGTAAGTTGCTAGAGGCAGGTTGATTTGTTGCTAAATTCCGTTGTGATGTCATTGCGTGATAACGTAAAACTGCGTAGAATACACAATCACGTATAATAACGTACAATAACTCAAATTGACTGGCCATCCCGGGAAAAAATATGATTTGACTTTTGTTCAGGTACAGACTCCCACTCTTTTCTGTACTTCTGGCTGTACAATTTTGATTGAGACATGTTGATTGATGTTGTAAGTTCTGTTCAAGATCAAATGTTCGTGACCAACTATATTCATTGGGTTTGGCTCGTCGAATCCGTACTACTGCTGCAGTCAGCCAACAATGATTTGCAATTTGCTGAAATTGCTGCTGGTCTGCTGCTGCCTGTGCACGAGCTGAGCGCCTGCTGCTGACGTCACTCACTATGCACTTTTGCAGCCAGACACGTGTTTTGGGACTCAGTGTATGACAGAGAAGTTTTGTGTCATTTAGAGGGGAAAATGCGTGCATTTTAGCGTTTAAGTCACTATTCAAAAGTTGCTAAAAGTTCGAAATACATTTTTAAAAGTAGCTAAATTTGTTGCTGTTTGAAAAAAAAAGTTGCTAAATCTAGCAACAAAATTGCTAAATTGGCATCACTGGTCCCCAGTGCAGGCAGTTCAGGTCAATGGCAGTAAGCAGTCATTTCCTCTGCATGAAGTCGATACCATTGTTTGCTTGAAACAAAACCACTCTACACATCCTTCTACTATCAAGTACAGATGCAGATAGCAGTAACCCAGAGAAGGTGGTGTGAGTTTGAAGTGTTCACAAATTCTGTAGAGGATATGCTAGTGGTCAGGGTGATGTTTTATCCCATCTTTTGGGGAAAACTGAAAGAGAAACTGTTAAATTTCCACAGTGAGCACAATTTTAGGCAAAATGCCAACCTGAATGCATTCAGCAGTGATGATTAGAATTAGTTTACTGTCCAAGTACTTAGGAAGTCCACTCTTGGTCCAAAATGAAATGAGAACCAAACAAGTATTGTAAATTGTTTATGTATTTTCTATTTATTATATTATCTATAACAATTCATATATTTATAAATGTATATAGTGTAACGAATGTTTCCGTCAATATCCAAATGTTACATCTCCACAAGAAATATCACAGTACAGATTAAAAACAGTTAACCCATTAAAAGATGTCTGAGCAGAATAAACGCATGTATTATTTGTGACCTGCCCTATGAAAGCCGGGGAGATCCTGCGGGTTGTTATGGAAGGTTTTGATCTCCTCATCCACCACCAGGTTACTGTCTCTCCAACAACAATGATGAATTAAACTGTTTGCAGCAAAACATTGTTAAACAAGATTCTGTTTTATGTATGGGAGACCGTAGTGATGTGAAATCATTGTGTTTGGTTATAGCTACCTTGGGTAGTGGTATATCCAGACATGCCACACACTGTACTACTGATTGATGTAAAATCATGCACACCACACCTTCAGTCTACAAGAGGAGGCCAGAATAGTATTAGCAGAGCACACAGTTGAAATATGTTATTGATGTGCTTCCAGTAAGTGAGTGGAACTTTCCTTCCAAGTATATGCCACAGCTTAACCCTGCACCAATAACCTCTTGACATGATTGCGTACCCTTGCAATGGCAACCGACTCTACCAACTTTGGTATGCCCATTTTTTCCCACTGGGGTGCAGAAAATTAGGTGTCACAAGGCAAATGTTCTGCTTTGCCAGCGCCTCCCTCGCAGTCTGCACAGACCCAGGAGGAGCCTGAAAGAGACAGAGATATATTATTCTTGCTTCTCTCAGACTCAATAACACTAGGTCATTAATATAATACACGCAGATGCATGTGCACACAAATGACCTACACCACAATGTGTTATTATAGAGGTAAGTTATTAGGCCTACGAGGCTTGGTGCTTTTCCTATTTCCCTTTTTAACGACTTTGGTAAGAATGAATGCATGTGAAATAGACAATCTCATCCTTGCTCCAAACTGGAATCAAACCTGAGACCTGCACATCACATTGTCCAGTCTGTTTTTTTTAAAAATGTGATAGCATGACTTCATGAATGCGTAGAAAAACATTTAAGTGGCCCCCCGCTTGACAGCGGAGATACATTTAAAAAAAAGTTTTAAAGTCAAGTCTTTGCAGTTCTTCTTATTTTGCCTTGGGGCGGAGAGGAATATTTGCTGTTTTACATTTCATGCAATTCTACAAATTTGGCCATAGGCTGGAGAGAAATGTTTGCAGTTTTTAATATAATATCTGACTAACAAAGTCAATGGGGGCCACCCGGATAGTAATTCAACCATGATAACAAATTTAGATAGCTGTCCGCTAAACTAACTTAACAATGTAAAACATGTTAGCTGACATGGGTTAATTGACTGAATATCAATGACTGATATAACAAGAGAAACTGCTAATGCACTCTTCTTACTTGCAACAGTAAGTTGAGACCTAGACTTCAAAATGGGGGCTGCACATCCCTGCCCTAAACAGTTTTTCTTTACGGCACTATTATGACCGCCTCTCTTCGCTCATGAACTACTCTAAAATGGGGTAAGTCACCATATTGTAACTAGAATAGCCTAGTTATTCATAATGTAAGCCTGTTATTTTCAGAGTACCTAGCTAGTTACCTAATCATTCTCTCGCGGTTCTTGGTCATTACTCAACATTTGTGGAAAAAATAAAGAAAATATGGTTTTGAACAGTGTCTGCTTTCTTCATTTTTTTGGTTTGATTTGTATCTAGCTAAGCTGTGTGTTGTAAGAGAGCACAATCATAAAGCCAGGCACAATCCACATTCAGGTACTGGGTTGGATAAACCAAAAACACCCACTTCATGGTTCGTGTTTTAATAATATTGTTGTCTGCAAAAGGAGCATCTTAAGCAAACTGGTTAGGAACACAAGATATGTTAACTAGCTAGTTAACATAACAGCAACATGCATCGAGCTAGCTTAGCTAGCAAGCAGTTAAACTACCTCAGGTCGTCCTCTTTGTCTGGGCGCAACTGCTTTCTTCTGAAGTTCTTTTACAGTCGATGGGTCAAGTTGGTGTTCAGTCAGGGACATTTGTGCATTGGCATAGGTCAGGTTGGGTGTTTCTATTATGTCAGGCCATTCTTTGGACCAGGGAAATATTGTTGTGGTATTCTGGTCGTAGGACCTGGCACCCTGCTCAAAATACAGGCTACAGATGTCCACTTAACGTTACTACTTTTTTGTCTGTCATTCCGAATTAAAGTGTTCCAGACTACTTGTTGTTTTGGGTCAGTCGGTAGTCTGTGAAATGTAACTTTGTGTCGAGTCTAGCAGGTGTTGTGTCAAAGCTCCCCCCTGACACAATTCTCCCTGAAACCACCCCCCCTCACGTTAGGCTGCCTTTCATTTGATTTTTTATGCCGGTTTGATCGCGGGGGAGGCACTAGTAATGTCTGCAGTGTATTAGTCTATAAATAAATATCTTTGCCAAAATGTGTCATCTCTCCCATGTCTTATTCGACTAGTAGTTGTTCTGAAATGTTTATTGCTTGCCTACATTTTACTCCCTCCTCTATGTTTAATATAACACACATACATTAATTATTCATTTTTGTTCTAAAGAAATTATTTGACTCTGATGTGTGCCACAAAGTATTTGACTCTAGCCACAAATGTAAGGACATTAGAAGGGGGGGGTTTGGCTTGGCCATTTTTTTGCCTGCCGAAATTCTTCCCCTTATCTATCTTTGGACTGCAAGGCATGGCACACTTCAGAATAATTTTGGTCGCTCATGTTGACCAGTAGTCTGTGCCACAGAATGCAAAATTAGAGTATAAAGAAACATAAACATTTATTTTAATAAAATGTTGTAATGTTTAAGAAAATAATGATGATACACAAATATTATCACACAAATGACACAAAAACATCACTAAGTTAAATTTGTTAACAAACATTAAATAAGAAATATAATTTTCGATCTTTGCGCAATAAGATATAAAATGACAAATCAAATATAAAAAGACAAATAGCATAAACAAATATTGGAAAGCTGCAACAGCTTGACTGAACATTTAGTCCACTTTTTATGGAAAGTTTTCCAGGTGATGCTGTCGCCTGGAACTCGAGCCTAACCTAGTCCTGACAGACATAATCCTCCAATAATGGGATGGTTTTCATACAGGACTGGTGGAACCATCGTGGGCGGCGGTCACAACCAATCTGAAATTTATGAGGAAAAATGTTAAAATATTTAAAACATTAAATACATTTTCTTGAATTATAATTATTTCATTATCAGACAAAGCGAATGATACTACCGCTAGAAATATTACTGTTTTTCAAATTTGTACTCCTAAAAATATGCCTTTTTAGAAGTGAACAAGCAATTACCCAGTTAGTGTCTTCCTCATTATTGTCCACCTCTCCACAGAAGTGGCACAGTCGGCTCAGGTCATCATATAAATGTTTTTTTAAAATCTTCAATTATATTTAATAAGAAATTGACCATACCAGTGTTTTGGAGGAGAGTGACTGCTATTTCTTCTCACATGATGTTAACATCTTTGTCCGTATTTGAAAAGACAATTGACTCCTCCTGCACACGTTTAGCAAATTGGGTTAAAAAAATTGATGTGCATTTCAGTTTTCCCCAACAAAATTATGTTACACTTAAGATTCAAATTCGCGAGTATACAACGACACAGCTATAATATAATTTGACAGTTCTGTTTTGCCTTTTCGTCAGTATACTTTTAGTAGGTTAATTGTACATTACTTATACTCTCATACTTACTTTCAAGGCAAAGACCCCACAAGAAGTAACATCTTGTTGGCATGGGTGAGGAAGGGTACCACACGTCCATCTGGAGATATTACACTGCTTTTGTCTCAGGAATGATCTGAACATATGTGTTATTTATTATTTTTTATTTTATTTTTTTGTTGTTGAATTTTTACCCCTTTTTCTCCCCAATTTCGTGGTATCCAATTGTTGTAGTAGCTACTACTATCTTGTCTCATCGCTACAACTCCCGTACGGGCTCGGGAGAGACGAAGGTTGAATGTCATGCGTCCTCCGATACACAACCCAACCAGCCGCACTGCTTCTTAACACAGCGCACATCCAACCGGAAGCCAGCCGCACCAATGTGTCGGAGGCTACACAGTGCACCCAGCAACCTTGGTTAGCGCGCACTGCGCCCGGCCCGCCACAGGAGTCGCTGGTGCGCGATGAGACAAGGACATCCCTACCGACCAAGCCCTCCCTAACCCGGACAACGCTAGGCCAATTGTGTGTCGCCCCACGGACCTCCCGGTCGCGGCCGGTTACGACAGAGCCTGGGCGCGCACCCAGGGACTCTGATGGCACAGCTGGCGCTGCAGTACAGCGCCCTTAACCACTGCGCCACCCGGGAGGCCCTGAACATATGTTAATAAAAGTACAGCATTTTTAAATACTTTATTGATTACAATATAGAGATTAATAATCCAAGAATCCAAGAATGCAGGGATTCCAGCAGGGTGTGAGTTGAAGTAGTCAAATTTGGAGCGGACAAGGGCCGGAATGTAAATGACGTGATCTTCTTGGATTATCTAACATCTGAGAATGGGCAGGCATTCCCTCGGATGAAGAGCATCTCCTTCTTGCTGATTATGTGCTGTCATCCAGGTGGAAATGTCACCTGCATATCTGATGTAGGAAAAGAGATGAGAGTTAAGTTGTGTCCCTTGAATATGTTTATGTACTGTACATGTGTGAGTATGTGTAGATATATCTTGGTATATATTTATTTTAATTTCTATTATTATTATCATTTTTGTGGTTGGAGGGTGGGGGGAGGTTGATGGGGATGGTGGTGCTGGGGGTGTTCCATTGAGGGTGAAGGGACCTATTGGGGAGGGGATTCTTCATGGAGGCACATTCAGTCAAAGTTATGTTTATTATATTATTATTATTATTATTATTATTATACATTTATGTTTTTCTTCTTTTTGTCTATTATAACAGTTTACAGTGATTATGGATATGCACTCATGTTGACTTATATACAGTGCCTTGCGAAAGTATTCGGCCCCCTTGAACTTTGCGACCTTTTGCCACATTTCAGGCTTCAAACATATAGATATAAAACTGTATTTTTTGTGAAGAATCAACAACAAGTGGGACACAATCATGAAGTGGAACGACATTTATTGGATATTTCAAACTTTTTTAACAAATCAAAAACTGAAAAATTGGGCGTGCAAAATTATTCAGCCCCCTTAAGTTAATACTTTGTAGCGCCACCTTTTGCTGCGATTACAGCTGTAAGTCGCTTGGGGTATGTCTCTATCAGTTTTGCACATCGAGAGACTGACATTTTTTCCCATTCCTCCTTGCAAAACAGCTCGAGCTCAGTGAGGTTGGATGGAGAGCATTTGTGAACAGCAGTTTTCAGTTCTTTCCACAGATTCTCGATTGGATTCAGGTCTGGACTTTGACTTGGCCATTCTAACACCTGGATATGTTTATTTTTGAACCATTCCATTGTAGATTTTGCTTTATGTTTTGGATCATTGTCTTGTTGGAAGACAAATCTCCGTCCCAGTCTCAGGTCTTTTGCAGACTCCATCAGGTTTTCTTCCAGAATGGTCCTGTATTTGGCTCCATCCATCTTCCCATCAATTTTAACCATCTTCCCTGTCCCTGCTGAAGAAAAGCAGGCCCAAACCATGATGCTGCCACCACCATGTTTGACAGTGGGGATGGTGTGTTCAGCTGTTTTGCTTTTACGCCAAACATAACGTTTTGCATTGTTGCCAAAAAGTTCAATTTTGGTTTCATCTGACCAGAGCACCTTCTTCCACATGTTTGGTGTGTCTCCCAGGTGGCTTGTGGCAAACTTTAAACGACACTTTTTATGGATATCTTTAAGAAATGGCTTTCTTCTTGCCACTCTTCCATAAAGGCCAGATTTGTGCAATATACGACTGATTGTTGTCCTATGGACAGAGTCTCCCACCTCAGCTGTAGATCTCTGCAGTTCATCCAGAGTGATCATGGGCCTCTTGGCTGCATCTCTGATCAGTCTTCTCCTTGTATGAGCTGAAAGTTTAGAGGGACGGCCAGGTCTTGGTAGATTTGCAGTGGTCTGATACTCCTTCCATTTCAATATTATCACTTGCACATTGCTCCTTGGGATGTTTAAAGCTTGGGAAATCTTTTTGTATCCAAATCCGGCTTTAAACTTCTTCACAACAGTATCTCGGACCTGCCTGGTGTGTTCCTTGTTCTTCATGATGCTCTCTGCGCTTTTAACGGACCTCTGAGACTATCACAGTGCAGGTGCATTTATACGGAGACTTGATTACACACAGGTGGATTGTATTTATCATCATTAGTCATTTAGGTCAACATTGGATCATTCAGAGATCCTCACTGAACTTCTGGAGAGAGTTTGCTGCACTGAAAGTAAAGAGGCTGAATAATTTTGCACGCCCAATTTTTCAGTTTTTGATTTGTTAAAAAAGTATGAAATATCCAATAAATGTCGTTCCACTTCATGATTGTGTCCCACTTGTTGTTGATTCTTCACAAAAAAATACAGTTTTATATCTTTATGTTTGAAGCCTGAAATGTGGCAAAAGGTCGCAAAGTTCAAGGGGGCCGAATACTTTCGCAAGGCACTGTATTTGAACTTTCTTTTCACCCAGAGTACAATTTCATTTATTATTGTTATTATTTTTTTATTACTACTGCACCCTACATTCTTAAACTTAAAAAGTTGTAGGAAAAGCCATAAGAGGGAAAAGCACGATGAGATGGGGGATTGAGGGATGGGTAGAGAGAACAGTCGAGGGCTTTGAAAACTGCTTATTATTGCTGGAATAACCACTTTCTTCTAGTCTAATACTTCCTGTGGCACACATCAGAGGGGATGATAGGTCACCAAAAATTATTCTGAAGTGTGCCAGGCCTTGCAGTCCCATGATAGCAGGAGGGGGGGGGGGGGATTTCGGCAGGCAAGAAAATCCCCCCCCCCCCCCTTTATAATTTCCTTAATTTTGTGGCTAGAGTCAAATACTTTCTATAGAACAAACTTCACGTCAGGATAAGCAACCGAAGTTAGTAGTAGTGTTATATTAAACATAGAAGGAGTAAAATGTAGGCAAGCAATAAACTTTTCAGAACAACTACTAGTCGAATAAGACATGGGAGAGATGACAGATTTTGGCAAAGAGATTTATTTATAAACTCAATACACTTGAAACAAATAGCCGCACCGAAAACTGCAGGTTTTACTAGTGCATCCCCACTATCAAACAGACATAAAAAATCAAATGAAATTCAACCGAACTTGATCAGAAATCTCAACTAGCAAGCAAGACGCAGCAATGAAGAACTGAGTGCGTGCGCGTTCACGCGAAAGAGGGGGGATTCTTGCAGGGGGGAGCTTTTCGGCACAACACCGGCAGTACGGTACACAGCAGTTTACTTTGGACATACTGTTGTGTCAGTTCCGGACCCCGCGTTTCACCTGGGTTTACCTTGGGTGCAGACGTTTCAAATTTACATCCCTACTGATCCCAGAGTGCAACGCTGTGTTTATGTTGTAAAAGTGAAGTAGGGCCATTGACTTTGTGTAAACCAGCCAATCAAGGAGCTCACATGAATCATATATGCGTTTGAATGCACATTAGTCAAATGTTTGCCTACCTCGGTACAGGGTAGCTTAAAACAGCATGAGCTTTTAAGGGGCCTTTATTTTAAAGTTATCAGCTTATCTCATCTAGTTTGAAAACATTAATTTATCACCGGTGGAAGTTACAACTACACTTAATTCGAAACACAAATGAGTAGGAAACGATTTGGGCCCATATATGATGTACTTACAAGGATATTTCCAGTGTTATTACTATGGTGTAAGTACATATAAAGGCATGTTTTTCTTGTCCGAAAGTACTTATTAAACTGTGAGAGTGTCCTTTTCCCCAGGCACCAGGAGGAATGATCAACAGCCACAGCTTCAGTTCCAGGGCCTATTTCTTTGACAACCCCCGGAGGTACGACAGCGATGACGACCTGTCCAGGAGCATCAACTCCAGAGCAGATCGACCGAGGTGGGTAACATTCCATTCAGTCACCTATAACATCTTATACTGAACAAAATGATAATGTTTAAAGATTTTGTTGAGTTACAGTTCATATAAGGAAATCAGTCAATTTAAATATATAAATTAGACCCTCATTTATGGATTTCACATTACTGGGCAGGGGTGCAGCCATGGGCGGGCCTGTCCCACCCACTGGGGAACCAGGCCTAGCCAATCAGAAGGCCAGTTTGACGTACTGCCAAGTTCTCTAAAATGACGTTGGAGACGGCTTATGATACAGAATTGAAAATTAAACTAAATTAAACAAAATTGGACAATCATGCGGTCAGCATGCCTATTGCATGAGCCCTCAAAACTTGAGACATCTGTGGCATTGTGTTGTGTGACAAAACTGCACATTTTAGAGTGGTCTTTTATTATCTCCAGCACAAGGTGCATCTCTGTAATGAACATGCTGTTTAATCAGCTTCTTGATATGCCACACCAGTCGTCAGGTGGATGGATTATCTTGACAAAGGATATCATGCTCATTAACAGGGATGTAAACACATTTGTGCACAAAATGTGAGAGAAATGAGATTTTTGTGCGTATGGTAAATTTCAGTGAATTTTTATTCCAGCGCATGAAACATGACACCAACACGTTACAAATAAAGTTGTATTGGTCACATACACATATTTAACAGATGTTATTGTGGGTGTAGCTAAATGCTTGTGTTCGTAGCGCCGACAGTGCAGTATTATCCCATAATACACACAAATCTAAAAGTAAAATAATACAATTCAGAAACATACATATATATATATATATATATATATATATATATATATATATATGAAATGAGTAAAACAGTATTACATTTACTACTGTTCTATGTACATAGGACAGTAGCCTCTAAGGTGCAGTGTTGAGTAACCGGGTGGAAGCCGGCTAGTGATGGCTATTTAACAGTCTGATGATTTGAGTAGAAGCAGTTTTTCAGTCTCTCGTCACAGCTTTGATGCACCTGTACTGACCTCGCCCTTCTGGATGATAGCAGGGTAACCAGGCCATGTCTCGGGTGATCTTTTTGGCCTTCCTGTGACATCGGGTGCTGTAGGTGTCCTGGAGGGCAGGTCGTGTGCCCAATTGTGCATCTGTAAAAGTTTGAGGGTCTTAGGGGCCAAGACAAATTTATTCGGCCCCCTGAGGTTGAAGAGGCGCTGTTGCGCTTTCTTCACCACATTGTCCGTGTGAGTGGACCATTTCAGATTGTCAGTGATGTGTACGCCGAGGAACTTGAAGCTTTTCACCTTCTCCACTGCGGCCCATCGATGTGGATGGGCTCCGTCTGCTGTCTCCTGAAGTCCACGATCAGCTCCTTCGTTTTGTTGACATTGAGGGAGAGGTTATTTTCCTGGCACAACTCAGCCAGGGTCCTCACCTCCTCCTTGTAGGCTGTCTCGTCATTGTTGGTAATCAGTCCTACTACTGTCCTACTACTATATGAACGCACAACTTGATTTTGCGTTCATATTTTTGTTAAGTATATATCCCCTGTTCACAGTCATTTATATTGCATCCTATATTGTCTGCATACAGTCACCTATGTGATACAATGCTGAGTTAACCTTGTCTCTTCTACAGTAGTGTCTTGTCCACGACGCCCCAGTTGGGCCCCAGCTGGTACGGCTCCACCCAGAGGAACGGCAGCCTGACGGGGTTCCCCCAACTCCCCAACGGCCCCCAAACCTCCACTGCCCCACTCCTCTTAGCCTATGGAAACATCCAGCCCGACCAGCACCATAACTACTACTCCACCCCCCAGAACTACAATGCCACCCCCCATAACTACTATTTCACACCCCAAAATCACTACTGCACTCCTCAGATCTAACCACCCCCACCGGCCCCAGTAGATACCTCTGAAAACAATATTTAACTCAGGAAAGGGCCGGTCCTGACCTTCAGCTACATGGCTACGACCCTGGGAAAGCTTTTATTTTCTTGATTTCTTACCCCTCATGAATAGCAGCTGACAAACACAATCAGTGGGCGAATGCAATCATATTTAAAGTACATTCTATTTTATTTTCCCACCCATCTGTGTTTGGGGCTCACCTTTGACCTTTGGTGCTGTGGAGTTCATACAGGATGTGACCCTGTGACTGACACTGCGTGACTTCCTCATTCCAGCTATTGACCTGTCCCCTCCCCCACCAACGCTACTTACCTGCACAGCTTGTTGGGTTTTCCGGGGTCAGACGGGACCAGATGAGGGGAGGTCAGCGGTGGTTAGGGAGTAGTCAGCTCAGTGATATTCCAGTTATTTAAAAAGTTTTCCAATGTTTCTAGTTCAATAGTCCTGGACCATTCTACTATTCCTGAAAACTGGGGAGAGTCTGTAGAGGAAAATAAGGAAGTGTCTGTATGGGAAAGGATTGTGCATCTCAGCTTTTCCACACACATACTGTATGTTTGTCGGACATCAGAGTAGTAAGTCCTCTATCACTGTCAGGGACCAGACAAGTGCGTGGACCAGCACGTATGTCCCCCTCATCCCTTACCTATTTTGGTTCAGTCCAGTGGGCATTTCTCCCCGCCACACCTTTGCACATAGACTCCCCTCCATGAGTCGGGAGGTGACATTTGCACTTTAAAAAATCCCCTAATTTCACATTCTGAGGACAAGATCCTGGCTTGAATGTAGACTCGGCTCCTAATCAAATCTGACTATCAGGGTGTTCCTGTGTGTTCCCTAGACCCTGTCTCACTTCCCTGTAGAACACAAGTTGATACCTGTGCAATGAGCCATCCATGACGATGCCCTTCCAAACCAACACCGAGGCTATAATCATGTGCAATGCCCTCGGTATTCAAACCTAACATGCACTGGGACACCATGGGAAGTGTTAACGCTGCATTTGAATCTTTCACTGCTGTCAAAGACAGTATAAAAGAGGAAGGCTACTTTTGCCAAAGCGCGCACAGATTGAGAGCTGGGCCTAAAAACGAGTCTCGAGCCTCCAGCTTGCCTAGCGGGACAATCCCAGGATGGTACACCTGCTCCTGAGGGCATCCATTTTGGCGATGGGCCCCTGATGGAGCATAGACTTTGGGGGAACAATATGTTTCTTAATGAATGTTCTGCTCTGGACCCAGTAAAATGAATGTACGGACCAAGTGT
Organism: Oncorhynchus mykiss; assembly: GCF_057628025.1. Classification (NCBI taxonomy): domain Eukaryota; kingdom Metazoa; phylum Chordata; class Actinopteri; order Salmoniformes; family Salmonidae; genus Oncorhynchus; species Oncorhynchus mykiss. Next base: position 47,944,791 of record NC_143046.1, read on the forward strand.
GGATCGGCGGAGGGATGTTTTATAGTACAGTACTCCTTTGCAAAGCCCTAGCCTGAGTCCAGATCTGTTGTGCTGTCTTGCCATTGTCATTGTCACCAGACAGCACAAACAGGCTTAAATACACCCTCTCTATCCTGACTATAATAGTATACAGTAGCTGTATCCATGTGCTAGTTTACGGCATCAAGCTCACCATCATTAGTCCCTGATCTGTTTGTGCTGTCTTGCCAAATCCTCTGGTCATATTCAAGCCATTGGCCATAAGTGAGACAGCACAGACAGATCTATGACCAGGCTACACTATCATACAGGGACACATGAAAATGTGCCATTAAATGTTACTGTTCATTTTTTTCCTTGTGGAAAACATCTAGCACAAAATGCTGTATATAACGAAAGTGATTAAGCTTTATGTCCTACTTATTTCCATTTTAACTGCATTCCATGTTTGTTTTTGTTATACTCCATGGCTACTAGTACTGCCCAGGTGTACAGGGCACGTTTGTGTGTTCGTCTCTGTGTGAGTATGTGTTTGCTAAACTTGCTTATATGCACATTAAGGGTATAGGTAGGAGGTAAGACTGGTTGTTTTTCACTGTTGAACAGTGTTGTTTGCAAGAACTTGTTCAGAGAGGGAAAGAGGAATTGCAGTCTAAAAATGTGATTTTTATATTTGTTTTGCCTTTTATTTTCTTGATTTCTTACCTTCCATGAATATCAGCTGACAAACACAATCAGTGGGCGAATGCAATCATATCAGTACATTCTATTTTATTTTCCCACCCATCTGTGTTTGGGGCTGTCACCTTTGACCTTTGGTGCTGTGGAGTTCATACAGGAAGTGAGAAAGTGGGACTGAAAGTGAGAAAGTGTAACCTCAGGTTGAGCTTTCTCTCACTCGCCTAGGGCCACAAGCCAATTCCAGTAGACTCTTTTTTTTTAAATTAAAATAAATAATAATTTTAGAGGTGGATTCCTTAGGGCCATGGTATAAATAATCTTTCCCTTAACCTGCTTTGGAGTCTCAAACTAAGTTATTTTATTGTTGCTGTTAGCTTATGTGTAGCATACGTGTGATTGTTGCAGCAAATCTGTTAGTAAGCAGAGGATAGCAGGCAGCTATAATCAATGGGAAAATACTGACAGGTTCTCTGAAAACGTTTATATTTTCACCCTCATATCCAAGAGCATAAAGCATTCTATCCAGCATGAATGCAAATTATCCTTTAATAGCAACAATTGGGGAGATACTGCATTCAAATGTAGGAGTTGAAAGTATTGTATTTTTATTGATCTTATTTTGTTTGTGAAATCTATTGTCGTCTCAGTTCTTGTCTCGCAAAGAGCATGTTTAGCCTTTTATAATAATTATAATTTGTCTCTTATTCTTTGTTGGTGGCCAATGAATATAACTTGTTTACCCATCTTTCATAGATCACTAAAGATGTATATGCAAGCACTACCATGTTAAAATAAAGTTTTACTGCACTGTTTAAAAAAAATAACTGTGTATGTGTATGTTCAGGTCAACCTTGGTTAATCCACCTCCAATCGAACAGTTAAAGGATTTGATAGAAGTGAAGGTCAACCTTGGTTAATCCACCCCCAATCAAACAGGTAAAAAGATTTGATGGTCAACCTTGGTTAATACACCCCCAATCGAACAGTTAAAGGATTTGATAGAGGTGAAGGTCAACCTTGGTTAATCCACCCCCAATCAAACAGGTAAAAAGATTTGATGGTCAACCTTGGTTAATACACCCCCAATCGAACAGTTAAAGGATTTGATAGAGGTGAAGGTCAACCTTGGTTAATCCACCGCCAATCAAACAGTTAAAGGATTTGATAGAAGTGAAGGTCAACCTTGGTTAATCCACCCCCAATCAAACAGGTAAAAAGATTTGATGGTCAACCTTGGTTAATCCACCCCCAATCGAACAGTTAAAGGATTTGATAGAGGTGAAGGTCAACCTTGGTTAATCCACCCCCAATCAAACAGTTAAAGGATTTGATAGAGGTGAAGGTCAACCTTGGTTAATCCACCCCCAATCAAACAGTTAAAGGATTTGATAGAGGAGAAGGGGTCATGGTACTTGATCCTTGCCTTCTCGGTTATTGGTCAATGTATTGAGGATCTGAGTGAAATGGCATTCAGTGTAATGAGAGCTGTCTTCACATATATCTAAGATATGTTTTTGACATTTAAAAAGCCCTGCAGCAGCAAATGTCATGATTCTCTCCACAAATACTTTTTACCACCAGATTTTAGTTGGCCAAACTGCTTTGAGACTGGAAAGACTCTTGGCAATTTCTTCAATAAATTACTTTGCCTATTGGTCTTGGGTTAAATACAGTTGGGCAAAAAAGTATTTAGTCAGCCACCAATTGTGCAAGTTTTCCCACTTAAAAAGATGAGGCCTGTAATTTTCATCATAGGTACACTTCAACTATGACAGACAAAATGAGAAAAAAAATCCAGAAACTCACATTGTAGGATTTTTAATGAATCTATTTGCAAATTATGGTGGAAAATAAGTATTTGGTCAAGCAAGATTTCTGGCTCTCACATACCTGTAACTTTGTCTTTAAGAGGCTCCTCTGTCCTCCACTCGTTACCTGTATTAATGGCACCTGTTTTGAACTTGTTATCAGTATAAAAGACACCTGTCCACAACCTCAAACAGTCACACTCCAAACTCCACTATGGCCAAGACCAAAGAGCTGTCAAAGGACACCAGAAACAAAATTGTAGACCTGCACCAGGCTGGGAAGACTGAATCTGCAATAGGAGCTTGGTTTGAAGAAGTCAACTGTGGGAGCAATTATTAGGAACTGGAAGACATACAAGACCACCTGATAATCTCATTTGATCTGGGGCTCCACGCAAGATCTCACCCCGTGGGGACAAAATGATCACAAGAACGGTGAGCAAAAATCCCAGAACCACACGGGGGGACCTAGTGAATGACCTGCAGAGAGCTGGGACCAAAGTAACAAAGCCTACCATCAGTAACACACTACGCCGCCAGGGATTCAAATCCTGCAGTGCCAGACGTGTCCCCCTGCTTAAACCAGTACATGTTAGAGCATTTGGATGATCCAGAAGAAGATTGGGAGAATGTCAGATGAAACCAAAATATAACTTTTTGGTAAAAACTCAACTCGTCGTGTTTGGAGGACAAAGAATGCTAAGTTGCATCCAAAGAACACCTTACCTACTGTGAAGCATGGGGGTGGAAACATCATGCTTTGGGGCTGTTTTTCTGCAAAGGGACCAGGGCGACTGATCTGTGTAAAGGAAAGAATGAATGGGGCCATGTATCGTGAGATTTTGAGTGAAAACCTCCTTCCATCAGCAAGGGCTTTGAAGATGAAACGTGACTGGGTCTTTCAGCATGACAATGATCCCAAACACACCGCCCGGGCAACGAAGGAGTGGCTTCATAAGAAGCATTTTAAGGTCCTGGAGTGGCCTAGCCAGTCTCCAGATCTCAACCCCATAGAAAATCTTTGGAGGGAGTTGAAAGTCCGTGTTGCCCAGCAACAGCCCCAAAACATCACTGCTCTAGAGGAGATCTGCAAGGAGGAATGGGCCAAAATACCAGCAACAGTGTGTGAAAACCTTGTGAAAACTTACAGAAAACGTTTGACCTCTGTCATTGACAACAAAGGGTATATAACAAAGTATTGAGAAACTTTTGTTATTGACCAAATACTTATTTTCCACCATAATTTGGAAATAAATTCATAAAAAATCCTACAATGTGATTTTCTGAATTTTTTTTTTTCTCATTTTGTTTGTCACAGGCCTCTCTCATCTTTTTAAGTGGGAGAACTTGCACAATTGGTGGCTGACTAAATACTTTTTTGCCCCACTGTATGGCTGTGGTATCTATCAGAGGTCACCCGTTTCTGACCTCATTTGAAAACAGTATAAAACAGGTGTCCCCTACAGAATGAGAGCCTGCATTCAAGGGCACAATACGTAGAAAAAGAGCAAAGCAGGGTTGTGTTAATTAGGACATGTAATGGATGTTTTAAATTGTTTTGCAAAGGAAAAAACAAAAATGAGCATTTCTTATTGGATGCCGAGGTAGTTTCATCCCGTTTCGGTGTGCATTCTTCTGTGCCTAATGAAGACTACCCAGTTCTCAAGGCTCAAGAAGCCTCTGGTTGTCACTGCGACTGATAAATCAACCATAAATATAAAATCGACCACTTTCTCTGATGGAGCCAAAAATAACCGGTGTGGTGTTAACGGTTTGCATTCCTAAGTACTGACCAACGTTAACCGCTCACATAGTTCTCTCCTCTGTGGACGACTGGATGTCTAAATCAGGGTTTTGTGTCTTGGCTGAACTCTCCTTGACTGATTGAATACGGGCTCGAGCTCCCATGTGTTTTGACAGAGAAGACTGCCTTTCAATCCACCGTTGTATTCCCATTCCTCTCTGATCCAGTAACACTTGGGATTGTCGTGGAATAATCAGAATTTGTTGGTAACATGTTGTTGTTTTATATTCATCATATGTTTGTAAATTACATCTCATCAAGAATGTTATTTTTGTATAATACTGTGGCAGGGTTTGCAGTATCTGTTCTATGTCAAGACTAAGTTGTTTGGGCTAGAGAGAGGGGAGAGGTCAAGCGTGTATCTCTTGGCTCCACAATGTCTGTGTGCCAGTCAGTGTGTCTCTGTGATCTTGTCAAGATAGGATTGGTGGTATTTAGAATTGGTTGTATCTAAATGACAATTCGATATATGCCTGTTGATATGGAGGGTTGGTTTATGGTTCTGAGTTTGAGAAAGGAGACAAAGCTGAACGATGAATTATGCCGATGCTGTCTTATCCTGTGTGTGTCTTTGCTATAAAGGACCTCATTTGAAATGTAGAAGGGGCTCTCAGAGAATTCATTGAGAGACACTGAATTTATCTGAGAGTCACAGGATTGTGATAGAGCTGATTTAATTAAAGATGGACTTTGATAACTAACTCTGACTTGTGTGTGGTTTGCGCTCATGATTTGGTAGAGGAAATTTCCACGACAGGATCAAGTTGACTTCACAGAGTTACTTGTTATTCAGCTGATGTTGATTCACAGTTTATCCATAATCAACAACCTTCTGCCTTTACCAATATTCACAAGGATTCCTAAGTGTGTCAGTGTGAGGGGTTATCAAAGCCAGCATTTGCGTCACTTGGAACAGACGGAACCCACAGCAGATTAGCAGTGGAAGGCATTATAAAAAAAAAGTGTTTGTGTACTGAAAAACAAATGTTTGTACTGGTAAATGCGCTAGTAAAGTACAGTGAGCTCCAAAATTATTGGGACGGTGACACACTTTCAGTTTTGGCTTTGTACTCCAGCACCTTGGACTTGACATTATACAATGACTATGGGAGGTTAAAGTGCATTGGGACAAATTCACATCTTTTAAAGTAGTAAAAGGTGAAGTATTTGGTCACATATTCCATTGACCACATCAAGCTTTTGACTCTATATATGTGTTGGATGCATTTGCTGTTTGTGTTTCAGATTATTTTGTGCCCAATATAAATGGTAACTAATGTACAGTATGGTGTCACTTTGTGTCTAACTTTCTCACCTATCATTATTCACGATTCATTCAGGGTTATCGGTAATCATGGTAGCATCCACACTAAATGTAGAACTTTTTAGAAACCTTCTCTTATTTTCAATACAAGTGACTCCAAAATGACACAGTATATTATTAACCATTAATTTCTATTTATTGGGCACAAAATAATCAAAACACAAAACTGCAAATGCATCCAACAAGTTTGTAGTGTCACAAGCTTAATGTAATCATTGCGTGCTAGGAATATGGGACCAAATACTTAACCTTTTACTACTTGAATTTTTTATTTTTTTTATTTCACCTTTATTTAACCAGGTAGGCAAGTTGAGAACAAGTTCTCATTTACAATTGAGACCTGGCCAAGATAAAGCAAAGCAGTTCGACACATACAACAACACAGAGTTACACATGGAGTAAAACAAGCATACAATCAATAATACAGTAGCAAAATAAGTCTATATTCGATGTGAGCAAATGAGGAGAGATAAGGGAGGTAAAGGCAAAAAAAAGGCCATGGTTGCGAAGTAAATACAATACAGCAAGTAAAACAATGGAATGGTAGATTTGCAGTGGAAGAATGTGCAAAGTAGAAATAAAAATAATGGGGTGCAAAGGAGCAAAATAAATAAATACAGTAAGGGGAAGAGGTAGTTGTTTGGGCTAAATGATAGATTGGCTATGTACAGGTGCAGTAATCTCTGAGCTGCTCTGACAGCTGGTGCTTAAAGCTAGTGAGGGACATAAGTGTTTCCAGTTTGAGATTTTTGTAGTTTGTTCCAGTCATTGGCAACAGAGAACTGGAAGGAGAGGCGGCCAAAGGAAGAATTGGTTTTGGTAGTGACCAGAGAGATAAACCTGCTGGAGCGCGTGCTACAGGTGGGTGCTGCTATGGTGACCAGCGAGCTGAGATAAGGGGGTACTTTACCTAGCAGGGTCTTGTAGATGACATGGAGCCAGTGGGTTTGGCGACGAGTATGAAGCGAGGGCCAGCCAACAAGAGTGTACAGGTCGCAGTGGTGGGTAGTATATGTGGCTTTGGTGACAAAACAGATGGCACTGTGATAGACTGCATCCAATTTGTTGAGAAGGGTATTGGAGGCTATTTTGTAAATGACATCGCCGAAGTCGAGGATCGGTAGGATGGTCAGTTTTACAAGGGTATGTTTGGCAGCATGAGTGAAGGATGCTTTGTTGCGAAATAGGAAGCCAATTCTAGATTTAACTTTGGATTGGAGATGTTTGATGCGAGTCTGGAAGGAGAGTTTACAGTCTAACCAGACACCTAGGTATTTGTAGTTGTACACATATTCTAAGTCAGAACCGTCCAGAGTAGTGATGCTGGACGGGCGGGCAGGTGCATGTAGCGATCGGTTGAAGAGCATGCATTTAGATTGACTTGTATTAAGAGCAGTTGGAGGCCACGGATGGAGAGTTGTATGGCATTGAAGCTTGTCTGGAGGGTTGTTAACACAGTGTCCAAAGAAGGGCCAGAAGTATACAGAATGGTGTCGTCTGTGTAGAGGTGGATCAGAGACTCACCAGCAGCAAGAGCGACATCATTGATGTATACAGAGAAGAGAGTCGTCCCAAGAATTGAACCCTGTGGCACCCCCATAGAGACTGCCAGAGGCCCGGAAAACAGGCCCTCCGATTTGACACTGAACTCTATCTGAGAAGTAGTTGGCGAACCAGGCGAGGCAATCATTTGAGAAACAAAGGCTATCGAGTCTGCCGATGAGGATGTGGTGATTGACAGAGTCGAAAGTCTTGGCAAGGTCAATGAATACGGCTGAACAGTATTGTTTCTTATCGATGGCGGTTAAGATATCGTTTAGGACCTTGAGTGTGGCTGAGGTGCACCCATGACCAGCTCTGAAACCAGATTGCATAGCGGAGAAGGTGCGGTAGGATTCGAAATGGTCGGTAATCTTTTTGTCGACTTGGCTTTCAAAGACCTTAGAAAGGCAGGGTAGGATAGATATAGGTCTGTAGCGGTTTGGTCAAGAGTGTCCCCCCCTTTTGAAGAGGGGGATGACCGCAGCTGCTTTCCAATCTTTGGGAATCTCAGACAACACGAAGGAGTTTGAACAGGCTGGTAATAGGAGTTGCAACAATTTCGGCAGATAATTTTAGAAAGAAAGGGTCCAGATTGTCTAGCCCGGCTGATTTGTAGGGGTCCAGATTTTGCAGCTCTTTCAGAACATCAGCAGACTGGATTTGGGAAAAGGAGAAATGGGGAAGTCTTGGGGTACAGTGCTGTTGACCAGGGTAGGGGTAACCAGGTGGAAAGCATGGCCAGCCGTAGAAAATTGCTTATTGAAATTCTCAATTATAATGGATTTATTGGTGTTGACAGAGTTTCCTATCCTCAGTGCAGTGGGCAGCTGGGAGGAGGTGTTCTTATTCTCCATGGACTTTACAGTGTCCCAACATTTTTGAGTTTGTGTTGCAGGAAGCAAATTTCTGTTTGAAAAAGCTAGCCTTGGCTTTTCTAACTGCCTGTGTATATTGGTTTCTAACTTCCCTGAAAAGTTGCATATCACGGGGGCTGTTCGATGCTAATGCAGAACGGTTAAGGGCAGTCAGGTCTGGAGAGAACCAAGGGCTATATCTGTTCCTGGTTCTAAATCTCTTGAATGGGGTATGCTTATTTAAGATGGTGAGGAAGGCATTTAAAAAAAAAAAACAGGCATCCTCTACTGACGGGATGAGTTCAATATCCTTCCAGGATACCCGGGCCAGGTCGATTAGTGTTTCAGGGAGCGTTTGACAGTGATGAGTGGAGGTCGCTTGACCGCGGACCCATTACGGATGCAGGCAATGAGGCAGAGATCCCTGAGATCTTGGTTGAAAACTGCAGAGGTGTATTTAAAGGGCAAGTTGGTTAGGATGATATCTATGAGGGTGCCCGTGTTTTCGGCTTTGGGGTGGTACCTGGTAGGTTCATTGATAATTTGTGTGAGATTGAGGGCATCAAGCTTAGATTGTAGGATGGCTGGGGTGTTAAGCATGTTCCAGTTTAGGTCACCTAGCAGCACGAGCTCTGAAGATAGATTGGTGGTAATCAGTTCACATATGGTGTCCAGAGCATAGCTGGGGGCAGAGGGTGGTCTATAGTAGGCGGCAACGGTGAGAGACTTGTTTTTAGGGAGTTGGATTTTTAAAAGTTCAAATTGTTTGGGTACAGACCTGGATAGTAGGACAGAACTCTGCAGGCTATCTTTGCAGTGGATTGCAACACTGCCCTCTTTGGCCGTTCTATCTTGTCTGAAAATGTTGTAGTTAGGGATGGAGATTTCAGAGGTTTTGGTGGTCTTCCTAAGCCAGGATTCAGACACGGCTAGGACATCCGGGATGGCAGAGTGTGCTAAAGCAGTGAATAACACAAACTTAGGGAGGAGGCTTCTAATGTTAACATGCATGAAACCAAGGCTATTACGGTTACAGAAGTCATCAAAAGAGAGCGCCTGGGGAATAGGAGAGGAGCTAGGCACTGCAGGGAGGAGTAGGATAACGGTACGGCTAAAAGCTATGAGAATTGGTAGTCTAGGACGTCCGGAACAGAGAGTAAAGGAGGTTTCTGGGGGCGATAAAATAGCTTCAAGGTATAATGTACAGACAAAGGTATGGTAGGATGTGAATACAGTGGAGGTAAACCTAGGCATTGAGTGATGATGAAAGAGATATTGTCACTCAAAACATCATTGAAACCAGGTGATGTCATCGCATGTGTGGGTGGTGGAACTGAAGGGTTGGATAAGGTATAATGAGCAGGGGCTAGAGGCTCTACAGTGAAATAAGCCAATAAACACGAACCAGAACAGCAATGAACAAGGCATACTGACAATAAGGAGAGGCATGCTTAGCCGAGTGATCGTAAGGGTCCAGTGAGTAGTGAGGTTGGTTGGGGTCACGGCTATTCAGACAGCTGACCGGGCCATCGGTAGCAAGCTGGCAGAGGATGGAGGTCTGTTTTTAGCCACCTCGTGCATTTCTGCCGGTAAATTAGTGGGGTTCCGTGTGGTAGAGGGGACCAATCCAATTGTCAAAATAGATATAGTTATAGTGTCCCAAGAAAATAGTCTGATAGACCTATTCAGATAGCAGCCGGTAAGACAGCTAACGATTAGCGGGCCACAGATGGCCGTTCAGGTAACGTCGCGATGGAGGGGCCAGTTCGATAACTCCCTTGGGCAGATAACGTCGGTAGTCCAGTCGTGAAGGGGCTCCGCGTCGGCAGTAAAACGGGTCCGGATATGTGATTGTGGCCCAGGAGTGGCTGATGGAACTCTTCAGCTGGCTAGCTCCGGAATAATTTATGTTTGCTCTAGGACCGACGTAAGCCAATAGTCACTCGGATAGCAGCTAGCAGGCTGCAAGATACAGGTGTAAATGTCCAAAGCTTGCGGTAGAAATCCGGGGATATGATGAGAAAATAGGTCCGGTATGCTCTGGTCTGAGTTGTGTTGTTCAAAACTGGAGAAAGCATTTCGAGCTAAAGGATAGCTGATGACCACCAACCGTGGTTCGCTGGATACTAACGTTAGCCAGTAAACTGGCTAGCTTCTGGCTAGCTTCTATTGTGGATTTCAGATTTGAGGTGAATAATACTTTTTTTTTTTTATTGGTGAGGCGGGTTGCAGGAAAGTGCTTTGAAGTTGAGATTTAAAAAAAAAAAAAATATATATATAATAGTAGTGACACCGTACAGTTTGTTTCCTGTAAAAAGCTTTGGTTTGCTAAAGGTTTGCTGTGTCTGTCAGCGTAGTGTCCAGAGCATGGAGGCGCTATCAGGAGACAGGCCAGTACATCAGGAGACGTGGAGGAGGCCGTAGGAGGGCAACAACCCAGCAGCAGGACTGCTACCTCCGCCTTTGTGCAAGGAGGAGCAGGAGGAGCACTGCCAGAGCCCTGCAAAATGACCTCCAGCAGGCCACAAATGTGCATGTGTCTGCTCAAACGGTCAGAAACAGACTCCATGAGGGCCCGACGTCCACAGGTGGGGGTTGTGCTTACAGTCCAACACCGTCCAGGACGTTTTTCATTTGCCAGAGAACACCAAGAGTGGTAAATTCGCACTGGCGCCCTGTGCTCTTCACAGATGAAAGCAGGTTCACACTGAGCACATGACAGACGTGACGCTGTGGAGAACGTTCTGCTGCCTGCAACATCCTCCAGCATGACCGGTTTGCCGGTGGGTCATTCATGGTGTGGGGTGGCATTTCTTTGGGGGGGCCGCACAGCCCTCCATGTGCTCGCCAGAGGTAGCCTGGCTGCCATTAGGTACCGAGATGAGATCCTCAGACCCCTTGTGAGACCATATGCTGGTGCGGTTGGCCCTGGATTCCTCCTAATGCAAGATAATGTGGCTGAGTGTGTCAGCAGTTCCTGCAAGAGGAAGGCATTGATGCTATGGACTGGCCCGCCCGTTCCCCAGACCTGAATCCAATTGAGCACATCTGGGACATCATGTCTCGCTCCATCCACCAACGCCACGTTGCACCAGACTGTCCAGGAGTTGGCGGATGCTTTAGTCCAGGTCTGGGAGGAGATCCCTCAGGAGACCATCTGCCACCTCATCAGGAGCATGCCCAGGCGTTGTAGGGAGGTCATACAGGCACGTGGAGGCCACACACACTACGGAGCCTCATTTTGACTTGTTTTAAGGACATTACATCAAAGTTGGATTAGCCTGTAGTGTGGTTTTCCACTTTAATTTTGAGTGTGACTCCAGACTATGTACAAAAAGTACTGTAATTTCAAAACTGTTCACTCTATTTGGATTAAAATACCCTCAAATGAAAGCTGAAAGCCTGCACTTTATCCTCAGTTATTGTATCACTTCATATCCAAAGTGCTGGTGTACAGTCAAAACGACAACAAATGTGTCACTGTCCCAATAATTTTGGAACACACACACACCCATTCAAAAGTTTGGGGTCACTTAGAAATGTCCTTGTTTTTTTTAAAGAACAGCACATTTTTTGTCCATTTAAAATAACATCAAATTTATCAGAAATACAGTGTAGACATTGTTAATGTTGTAAATGACTGTTGTAGCTGGAAATGGCAGATTTCTTTAATGGAATATCTACATAGGTGTACAGAGGCCCATTATCAGCAACCATCACTCCTGTGTTCCAATGGCATGTTGTGTGAGCTAATCCAAGTTTATCATTTTAAAAGGCTAATTGATCATTAGAAAACCCTTTTGCAATTATGTTAGCACAGCTGAAAACTGTTGTCCTGATTAAAGAAGCAATAAAACTGGGCTTCTTTAGACTAGTTGAGTATCTGGAACATCAGCATTTGTGGGTTTGATTACAGGCTCAAAATGGCCAGAAACAATACCTTTCTTCTGAAACTCGTCAGCCTATTCTTGGTTTGAGAAATGAAGGTTATTCCATGTGAGAAATTGCCAAGAAACTGAAGATCTCATATAACGCTGTGTACTACTCCCTTCAAAGAACAGTGTGAACTGGACCTAACCAGAATAGAAAAAGGAGTGGGACGCCACGGTGCACAACTGAGCAAGAGGGCAAGTACATTAGAGTATCTAGTTTGAGAAACAGACGCCTCACAAGTCCTCAACTGGCAGCTTCATTAAATAGTACCCGCAAAACACCAGTCTCAACGTCAACAGTGAAGAGGCGACTCCAGGATGCTGGCCTTCTAAACAGAGTTCCCCTGTCCAGTGTCTGTGTTCTTTTGCCCATCTTAATCTTTTTTTTTTATTGGCCAGTCTGAGATATGGCTTTTTCTTTGCAACTCTGCCAAGAAGGCTAACATCCCAGAGTCTCAAGAAATAGGACCTGATGGCCTTCTACTTGGTACTCAGCATAAGGCCCCGTAATAGACTAGTTTCTGGACCAGTGGGTGTACTTGTTCATCAAGCTGCTACAGGAGATAGGGGCCTTTCTGACTCAGACAAAGCTACTTACTTTGTGTGCCACATATTTTCCCTCACAAACGGTGGGCATTTATGTAGATGATGTAGGACAGCCAATGTTTATTTTTTCACTCATAGAAAACATCCCATTACATTCAGTTGCCCTACATAGAAAAGCCCTGAGGAGTGTACACATATCAATTGTCAACGCGTTTTACATAAGTAGTGTGCAAAAATGTTTGAGGATAACGTAGTCAACCACTCGCCAATAAACCCATTGTGAAAAAGTACTGGAAGCAAAACGGTGCAACGTTTTTTTTTTTTTAACCTAATACAGTATCTAAGGGGGCTTTCACACCTAATTGTTTTGGAGCTGTTTTTCCCGATTCAATTTGTACCGTGGTGCGGTTCGCTGCAGGCGAGAACGCAGTCCAGACCAAACACGCGCAGTATTAATGGTTGTTTGACTGCGACCATTTGATGAAATCCACGCAGCATCATAACTTTGTATTTCTGAAACATTCTCTGAGTAGCAGCGCATTTATGAGCGCATCCGATGCAGATTAGTGGAGAGGGCTATACTATGGAACAACGTTTGGGTCTTTGCGTGTCAAATAAGCTTGTTGACCAATCAGGACCTGAATATGACTGCACGTCACATACATTTAACGCGTTCATAGTGTAATAACTACGTACAAAAATGATCACTCATATGTCACAATGATTCATCGATACGTATGCTATGATGCTGGTAAAGTTGTCTCGCGCACCTACAGTGCTGGTCATAAAAAAAAGCTAGCTAGCTCATGGATGCAAACAATGTTCTTCCCCAAAAACATAGCAAAACGACAATCTGTTTCAGTAGCTAGAGTTAGCTAGCTAGCTTGGGGTAATCTAAAATAACCCTAATTTATAAGACCGTTCTTATTTGATTAACGGTGGTCAGACCCATCTATGTGACGCTAGCCACAATAGTGGACTTTGCGGTTAGCCTTCAAAATAAAAGTGTAATTGACAGTGATGCAAATTAATACAAATAGTGGAATTATGACATAATTGAATAGATCATGCTAAACGAGGTTGAAATGTTATATAAAATCAACAAAAGACAATCTGTTTAATTCACACTGGATTTAGAATAGAATTGCAATTTAGAATTGCATTAGGGGCATACTTATTTCACTGTACAGCATTTATATATATATATATATATATATACACACACACACACACACACACACATCCAAGTCAGGATGGCCTAGGAACAGTGAGTTAACTGCCTTGTTCAGGGGCAGAACGACAGATTGTTTTTTTTTTTTACCTTTGTAGCTTAGGGAATCGGTTACTGGCCCAACACTGTAACCACTAGGCTTACCTGTGGATCGATGACATGGAGTATCAGTCTACTCAGTGACACCCAGAGAACATTAGTGTCGTTGCTCTTATTGTGGGACTCTGAAAGAACTGTGAATTGAGCCACATTTATTGTCAACCTGTGTGTATTGAACACTATTCCAGAAGAAAAACAAGTAAGAGTTATCAGAGGAGGACATTGGGAAGAAAATATCTTGGGTATTGAGTAGACATACCCCATTTCATTGATCCCCACTCCTTAGGTAAAGCTGTACAGTGCAATATTAATGTCAATACACACAATAGGCTGCCTGGGGAGGTGATTTCAGTCACAGTCCCACGATAAGAGCTACAACGCTAATATTTGTGTAAACTCTTCACAGTTGTGTTCTGTGTGTCACCAGGTAGACTGGTAACCCATTTCATTGCTTCACATTCCAACCTTCTGTAACCTTCTGCATCACTTTCAAAAAGGCAAACCGCAAATTCCACCTAATCGTTATTGTGGCTAGCTTCACAACACAACCCGGTCTGGTCGAGCATCATGAAGCTAGCTGGCTGCTTATAGCGTTAGCCTCGGGCAACAGGGTTTAGTAGCTGGGTAGCTATTTATTTTCGTGAACTGAAGAATACCAGAAGTTGTGGTCCAACAGAACATTCTGCAATTAAACTGTGTTATTTGATGTAACAAATACTCAAACTCTGATTCGAACTGTAGATCAAAACTGTGTGAAAACACCCTTATTGGCAAGTAGCTCAAAGGGGATTGGCTACAGCCCATGTTCCTTTGTTTGTTTAGTTAGATCCCTTGTAAAGTCACTTGTCAGGACTTTCACTTGTGTCTTTCAGCAGCCCCAAATACCCCAGCTACATGCTGATGCTGTTGTATTTTGAATCATTTCTAATCAGCCTGGTTATTCTTTTGTGGGTATGTGGCTCTCTGTAGGGACGTGTGGGTTCAGGCTACCGGACCTTAGACAGCAGTGATCGGAAGTTCTCCAACTCTCTGATGCTGGTTGAAATCCTGAAAAACAAAATGTAAACCTTTTACACAATTAAGTTCCTGTATGACATGGGTTTGAGTAGAGTTAAGAGTGGTTGTCATATAGATTTTATGTTGATTTGAACTGGCATGTCTTTTCTAGTATATCTAATTCTATGCCAGGAACTATTGTACCTTCCAAAGGCATTGAGGAGAGACACTATCTCTTGGCGACTGAGCTGGAAAGTGAGCCGGGCGCTGCTGGATTTGGGCAGAGCCTCGATCTGTCGCTCGGAAAACAAGATCTTCAGGGCTGTGCCTAACCCCTGAGTCTGCATGGAGTGAGAGTGTATACTTATAGCATTCATAACGACCTAAGTCACCTCAATCCCTCTACATTGGTCAAGGTGTCTACAATACAATATTACCTCACTAACTAAAGTAGATCTTTGTATCACCAAAATAAAATGTCTGAGCAGTCAAATATCACACACACAAAGAGTTAAGAGGACTCTCCTGTTCACTCGCCTGTAGTTTGCCCCAGAGCCTGCATTTAAAGCAGCCCACACAGTCCATGATCCTGGAGATGTTGCGGAAGGTCAGCCTGAAATCCTCCTGATGTCAATGAAAAGAAAGAGCAATTACAACAGAAAGAGAAGCACAGATAGTAGTTCAACAGACATGACTACATAACATCCATATAGTTCAATGTGTTCTAAGAGTACTATACTGTAGGCCTATAGCATACTTACCTTGAGATTGGCAGCTTCCTCCTTATTCCCAGCAAACAGAGACGTTTCGTCAAAGTGCAAAGGGAAAGACCTGAGGGGTGTTAAAGAGTTTTTCACTGCGATGATACAACACAAGCAGGTACCTTTTAGAGTACATCAGCTTTTATGCAGCACATTGAAATATCAGCTGATGTAAGAAGGGCTATACAAATACATTTGATTTGATGTAATATGCATATACATTATTTATGAAGCATATATGGAGTGCTTATGAAGACTGCATGAATATAGTACATTTATCATCAACTAGATTCAGCTGCGGGCCGATTCTTTCTTGAGCACATGTTCGGGGGGCCGGAAAATAATTTCTAGATTGCAAATTGACCGCAAGAAGCCAAACCGATATAATGTTTGACTAAAACAATCATTTCAAACCTTGCTTACATTTGTATATGATCATGTGTCTCGATTATGCGTGAGAACACTTGGGAACAGATTTCTTGAATGAAAATCACTTTACAGTCTTTTATGTCCAACAAAAATGTTACAAAAATGTTCATTTTTCCTCAGAAAACTTGGGGGGCCAAATAAAACCACCCGTGGGCAAAATTCAGTCCACCAGATGGTGAACCCTGCTATAGTATGACTTTGTTTGTTTAACATGGTGTATCAATATACTGTTAATTCATCTGGACCGTGACCAAATACATTTTAATACATTTTGCTTAGTGTTTAACATAATTGGATTGACCCAGTAATTCTTTGCCTGCAGTACACTCACTTGGCCACCTGGAGGAGCTCTAGGAGCACGCGTTTGTGTTGTCGGTCCTGGGTGGGTTGGCCAGTGTACAGCTGGAAGGAGGGGCGCTGGAGAAGAGGCAGGACTTTGGCCAGGGCACGCAGCTCGATCAGGTAGAGGAAGTAGAGGTTGCGCAGCCTCTTTGGGCCCTCGCCGTTGGTCAGCTGGGCATCGAAACGTTGTTGGAACTCAGAGACATTGTGACCCCACTTTTTCTGGAACCAGTTGTCTGAGAGGGAGGAGGAAGGAGGTGAGACTTTGGCCCTGTCCAGAAACAACCACTGGCCCATACCCCCTGGACACTTGTAGAGATCTGAGAGGATTTTATTTAATGAGTATAGTGCCACCTTGCCCTCTGATAGGCTTGCTTACATTTTGTCCAATCCTCTCAGATCTATCTGTCTAGGGGGAGGGGGTTGGGGCTAGCAGATGTTTCTGTGCAGGTTCTTTGATACACCCCTCCTCAATTGACATATTGTAATACATATTCCCATTGCAGATATAAAGAGGTGAAAAGTAAATATGGTATAGGCATAACAGTTCATCTGGGCAACATGCAACTCCATCGAACATCTTTGGGATGAATTGGAACACCGACTGCGAGCCAGGCTTAATCGCCCAACATCAGTGCCCGACCTCACTAATGCTCTTGTGGCTGTGGAAGCAAGTCCCAGCAGCAATGTTCCAACATCTAGTGGAAAGTCTTCCAAGAAGAGTAGAGGCTGTTATAGCAGCAAAGGAGGGACCAACTCCATATTAATGCCCATGATTTTATAATGAGATTCTCAACAAGCAGGTGTCCACATACTTTTGGTCATGTAGTGTACCAACCAGCTTCCTCTTTGTGTGTGTGTGTGTGTGTGTGTGTGTGTGTGTGAGAGAGAGAGAGAGACTCACCATCTAGGAGGTACCGGGCACTCAGGTGTATGTTGATGCTAGAGTGGAGCCCAGAGACGAGCCTAAAGAAAGCCCTCTTTTCCACACACTGGCCTGGGAGGATATCGGGGATGATAGACAACTGAGGCTCATTGGTCAGTCAACCTAGCAACCTGTGCTGGCTCCAATATTTTATTTTCTCATTGTCCTTTTCAGGCACGGTAACCAAGACAGCTCGGCACAGAACAATAGTGTGAAAGGGGTAAATATGTATCAGAACATTGTGCTTCAAGATATTCATAGGACAATGAGTGGACGTCATTGATTTACATTTTAGTAATTTAGCAGGCGCTCTTATCCAGAGTAATTAGCGTTAAGTGCCTTGATCAGGGGCACATTGGCAGATTTTTCACCTTGTCGGCTCTGGTATTCAAACCTCTCTAACGGCTAGGCTACCTGGTCAACGTTACAAGTGTTTTACTGCTTACCATCCAGCCAACTGTAAAATGTCTTCCCTGCAAAGACATGAGATTATTAATTTTATGGGATACTCATTGAGCTCAACGAACAAACATTCCATGGTCCAAAATAACTATAATTGTAAACATGATCCTTACCATCAGTTCCTGTGGGTGGAAAGAAACAATAAAAGATCAATGAAAATCTTTGGTTGCAACTTGCAATACAAAATATATACTGTATATTCTTGACACTTAGATCAATTTGAATTTATTCTTTAAAGCTAATTATTGCATTTGAAGATTATGGAATTACTACAGTGGGTAAATCAGGTGGACTTACCACTGTAAGATGCCATAGGATTTAGAGGTCGCTTCACAGTGTATGGTCTGAGGAAAATCATATTGTAGCCTACTGTTAACATCCAAAATCTAAATTGCAATGCCATTTCATTGTTTAAGTGGCAACTGATTCACATCCAAGGGAAGCATTTATGAACATTTATAAGCATTACAACTCATAAGCATGTATGACATGCATAAAGCATTTATAATGACTTATTCATGAAAAAGTTATTATAAAGTGTAACCAAGTCTTACTTGAAGCAGTTCTCCTCATAGATGCTGTTCCAGATTTGCCAGGCCTCGGGCCCCTTGTATCCAGTGAAGCGCTCTGGATTTAGCAGTAGATCCACGTACTGGGAATCAGGAGACTCCTCATCTTAGAATAAACAGTGTATGAAAGAACCTTCATAAAGAGGATGAGTCTGTTGCATCTATTCTACCATACTGCATGCAGCCTACTACAGGATACTGTAGCCTACAGCACAAGAGGATGCTAAGAGGATGGAAGATTTAACATCCCTCTTGAATGAAAAGCTGTTGCCTCAGGCACAAATAATGTTAAGTCTAGCTGTCTTTCACAGATATTTGGACGAGTTTAACATTCAAAATATTTAAATTCGACAAAATCGTTCACTGAGAAGAGAACATGGTTGGCTTACTTACCATCAATCACACAGAATCGCTCTGCCTCGTCATCATGCTTGTTCCATTCCAGGAGGGCCTGTCTGGTCTCCTTACTGCACAGAGAAACAACCACAGGGATGTCAAGTTATTGATCCAATACAAGAGATGAAGTAGTATCAGGCCCGGTCCTGGCCGTTCTGCCGCCCTAGGAGAGACAAAACAAATAGCTGCTTTCCGCAAAACTACAATAGTCCCAACAAGCAAAATACGTATTTTCCAGATATTGAAATCAGGTTCCGTTTTGGTTCTGAATGAAAGTTGAAAAGATGATTGGGTCAGATTTGGTCCAGAATCTATGTTAAAACGATGTCGGTCTGTGCTTACTGGGGTGTAGCCTACAGCGTTGGCCCGCAATATAATTGTATGAATGCCCATCCATGTGGTAGGACTACCATTTGTAACAGGCAGTTGCATTGACTTAATTAGTCCTGATTACTGTGACTAATCACAATAACTATTTAAGCTCTGAATATCAGCTACCCAACTTTATCAGGAGTTATCCTGAGCGTATTTGCATTGAGAATCAATGTGTTTACACAGCGGGAAATGCAGAAGTTGATTCTTTTTCGCTCATCAAAAATGTGCAGATAAAAACTTGAAACCCACTGGTCATGACAATTTGCCCACAAGATGAAACTCCTGGACAGCAGTTGTAAGTAGCCTGATTGTCCATTCCATAGTCAATTTTACTTTGACCTGGTTTTAAAATATGTTGATTGTTAACATGTTAGCGCATTATTATTATTTTTTTGGTTGTATTTTACCCACTTTTCGCCCCAATTTTGTAATATCCAATTGCAATCCAATTACGATCTTGTCTCATAGCTGCAACTCCGTAATGGTCTCGGGAGAGACGAAGGTCGAGTCATGCGTCCTCCGAAACATGACCGCCAAACAGCGCTTTTTAACACCCGCCGGCTTAACCAGGAAGCCAGCTGCACCAATGTGCCGGAGGAAACACCTTTCAACTGATGACCGGAGGTCAGCCTGCAGACGCCCGGCCCGCCACAAGGAGCTGCTAGAGCGCGATAAGGCAAGTAAAAGCCCCTGGACAAACCCTCCCCCAACCCAGACAACTCTGAGCCAATTGTGTGCTGCCCTAAGGGACTTCCGGTCACGGCCGGTTGTGATACACCCTGGGATCGAACCCAGGTCTGTATTGATGCCTCAAGCACTGCGATGCAGTGCCTTAGACCGCTGCACCACTCGTAAGGCCCAGCGCATTTTTTATTTGATGAGCGCCATTTAGGTTAGGCTATTTGAACGAGAAACCTGATGCATGATGTAAAAAGTGTCCGTTTATTCACATGATCATACATTTTATCTCCAGTCTGTAGGCTACAGAAAAGACCACATAGGACAGATTATATCTGCTACATGTTTTATGTTCGATTATGTTTTTGATGAAACGTTGGTAGAGTGCCGCTGCGATAAGTCTGTCCAACAGCACCCTGGAGTGGCACGCTGGGAATGGACAAGCAAAATATTTTGCGCCCCTGCCTTTGACAAAGTTGGCACTGTTTATCATAGAGCGTCATCAGTGCTCACCTTGAAAGCCCATATGCTTTTTGAGAGAAATTGTCATTGTTTTTGGGAAGAATTATGTGAGGTTTTATTTGTTGTTGGAGGTGCGTCTTGGTCAGTTGAGCTCAGAAAATGCCACCCTCGTCAATCTGCCGCCATGGGCAGCCGCCTAATCCTGCCTTAATGCTACATCAGACTTGGCATAGATCTCGGTCCTTACCTGAGGGAGCTGTCCACTGCTCCAAGCGTCTCAGCCTTCTCACACTCCTGGTTGTTTGCTTCAGCCGAGTACTACACGCATACACACACAAACATAGTTCAACTGTTTTAGCACATTTACAGTTGAAGTCCGAAGTTAACATACATTTAAACTCAGTTTTTCACAATTCCTGACATTTAATCCTAGTAAAAAATCCCTGTCTTAGATCAGTTAGGCTCACAACTTTATTTTAAGAAAGTGAAATGTCAGAATAATAATAGAGAGAATGATTTATTGCAGCATTTATTTCTTTCATCATATTCCCAGTGGGTCAAAAGTTTACATACACTCAATTAGTATTTGGTAGCATTGCCTTTAAATTGTTTAACTTGGGTCAAACATTTTGGGTAGCCTTCCACAAGCTTCCCACAATAAGTTGGGTGAATTTTGGCCCATTCCTCCTGACAGAGCTGGTGTAACTGAGTCCGCTTTGTAGGACTCCTTGCTCGCACACGCTTTTTCAGTTCTGCCCACAAATCTTCTATAGGATTGAGGTCAGGGCTTTGTGATGGCCACTCCAATACCTTGACTTTGTTGGCCTTAAGCCATTTTGCCACAACTTTGGAAGTATGCTTGGGGTCATTGTGCACTTGGAAGACCCATTTGCAACCAAGTTTTAACTTTAACTGATGTCTTGAGATGTTGCTTCAATATATCCACATCATTTTCGTTCCTCATGTCGCCATCTATTTTGTGAAGTGCACCAGTCCCTCCTGCAGCAAATCACCCCCACAACATGATGCTGCCACCCCTATTCTTTACGGTTGGGATTGTGTTCTTCAGTTTGCAAGCCTCCCCCTTTTTCCTCTAAACAGTTATATTTTTGTTTCATCAGATCAGATGACAAAAGTACGATCTTTGTCCCCGTGTGCAGTTGAAAACCGTAGTCTGGCTTTTTTATGGTGGTTTTGGAGCAGTGGCCTCTTCCTTGCTGAGCGGCCTTTCAGGTTATGTCGATATAGGACTCGTTTTACTATGGATATACTGTAGATACTTTGTACCGGTTTCCTCCAGCATCTTCACAAGGTCCTTTGCTGTTGTTCTGGGATTGATTTGCACTTTTCGCACCAAAGTACGTTCATCTCTAGGAGACAGAACGCGTCTCCTTCCTGAGCAGAGTGACGGCTGCGTGGTCCGATGGTGTTTATACTTGTGTACTATTGTTTGTACAGATGAACGTGGTACCTTCAGGCGTTTGGAAATTGCTCCCAAGGATGAACCAGACTTGGCTGATTTCTTTTGATTTACCCATGATGTCAAGCAAAGAGGCACTGAGTTTGAATGTTGGTCTTGAAATACATCCACAGGTACACCTCCAATTGACTCAAATTATGTAAATTAGCCTATCAGAAGCTTCTAAAGCCATGACATAATTTTCTGGAATTTTCCAAGCTGTTTAAAGGCACAGTCAACTTAGTGTATATGTAAACTTCTGACCCACAGGAATTGTGATACAGTGAAATAATTTGTCTGTAAACAATTGATGGAAAAATCACTTGTGTCATGCACAAAGTAGATGTTCTGACCGACTTGCCAAAACTATAGTTTGTTAACAAGACATTTGTGGAGTGTTTGAAAAATGAGTTTTAATGACTCTAACCTCAGTGTATGTAAACTTACGACTTCAACTGTAAATGGCCTAAGTGCACTACAGTAGCTATGTGATATGACCCTCATTTCAGATAATTCCCCTTCATAAAGTTCTTAATCATATTACCTTATTGTGATGGCCATTTGTTTTGATTCCCTCTGGAACCTCATTCTGTGGAACATGAGTACAATCTTAAAAGGTCACCTATGTAGCTTTATGGGCGACCCGACCATATATATATATATATATATATGTGTGTGTGTGAGTTATAGAGCCGTCATTCTCATTGAAAGCAAGTCTAATAAGCAGTTCTATTGCTATGCACTCAACTTATATGAATCCTTATTTGATCAGTGACAGAGGTAGGCCAACGTTAGAAAGATACTCACTGGTGGACATGGGATCACAGCACAGTTATTTTGCCCACAGAGGCCATTGTCTGTCCAGAATGGACATGGCTTATTCAGGTTCACCTAAAGAACGGCGTAGAGATTTTATCATGATATACTGTAGTTGGGACACATGAAGTGACAGGTGTGAGAAGTCTGACTTGCCTTATAAAACCTGAAATAGTCAGACTCAAGCAGCTTCTGAAGTTTGGGGAAGAGTCGCTCATTGTTGAAGGCATCAATTGTCTCCACATCACAAGCGCAGTCATCCAAGCTACCGGTCACCTGTGATAACAAAAGAAAGTGTACTTCATGAACTGTAAGCATACTTCAACTGTAGGGCCTATAATTCACAATTCAAACTTTGATCTGAAAACAGTTTGCCATAGGGTGGAGAGAAATGTTTGCATTTTTATGTATCTGATCGAGAGTGACTAACAAGTCAGTAATTCGATCATGATAGCTGGCTAGACCAATCTAAAAACATTTTGCCTGACATGGGGTAATTGAGTGACTGTCAGTGACTGACCTAACAAGAGGAAAAACTGCTGATGCACAACCACATTTTTAAAAATTGCACCTTGTGTATTCTACTATTTCAAAGGAAAATTCTACCCAAAAATGATATTTTGGCATTTGTTTCATTAGTCCATTATTGACATAGTCCCGAAATGTTTAGCTTATCAGCAATAAAGTTTAAGATATTTAAGTTTCAAAATACAGAAATCATCCCCTTATTATGTATTTTGCAAAATGCAACATCATATGATGCAAAATAGTTTTTTGGGTGGAGTTTTCCTTTAACTCTTGATTGATCAGTTGCCCATCCCAGTCATAAACAAATGTGACCCGATTCAGGAAACTAGGCGTATGTCACAAGCCACGACTTCACAGGAGAGCCATTTGAAAGTAAATATAAAAAATATTTTTTGGGCAGAAATGCCTTCTTGAACATGTGAACTTTCATGTTCCTTAATAACAAACATTTATGCCATCTGTAAATGGTTTAGCCAAAGAAAAAGACAGGAACCTTCCTGTTAGCCATGATTGGCTGAGATAATGAGTGGGCTGGACATGCCGAGAGATGAGTTTCAGATTGTTCTGCGATGTAGCATCTTGCTATAAAAGGAGCTGCTCGTTTAGTGTAGATAATATTTTCTACTCCAGTTTTTTTCTAAAGATATAATGTTAGCCATGGAGAACTGCAAATATATTGCTACTGCTCTCAATTACATTGCGGCCCTGAATTTCAGGCGCTAACGACAAAGGTCAGTTGGATAAAGTTGTGATGGACTACTTTCTGGAGGACGATCGTGCCTCTCTGAATCAGACGATGAGGAAATCCCCTATTTAGGTCAAAACATTTTCATTGAAGAAGACATTGTAGAGTCTTCTAATGACGGTGATGGGGAAGAAATGGCGATCAACAGTGTTGTTGTTTCACGGAAGAAGTTGACCGAGTTTTGAAATCAGTGGAACACAACGGGCCAAACAAGCAGTGCAAACAAAATGAAAATGACACAGGACGTCTTATTTAATGAAAGTGGTTGCAGTGTGCTGTGAAGCTTTCATCCATGTATACGGGTAAGAATCTAGCTACAGTTTCAGATAGTATACGTTTCTAATTTTGTCAGAAAGTTGCTGTTAGCTAGCCAGCTGGAGTTCGACAGCTGGCTTGCTAGCTAATGTTAACATTGAACCTAATTTATTTGGTTAACTTTAGCTATGACAATCGGTTTGTATTGCTAGTAACGTTACTCTATGGATTGGGATTATAGTGCATTTTTTAGCTTGCTGACGTGACATGTTGAAACAAAAGACCAAGTTAATGCTTGCAGTTAGTGGTGTTTTCTCAGAATGCCATTTCACATTACTAGTTATAGCCTAATGTCAGCTAGCTAATGTTAACATTGAACCTAATTTATTTGGTTAACTCTAGCTATGACAACCGGTTTGTATTGCTAGTAACGTTCCTTTATGGGTTGGGATTATTATTTTTTAGCTAGCTAATGTTACATGTCTAAACAAAAGATCCCAAGTTAAAGCTTACTGTGAGCTAGCTAACGTTAGATGGCTGGCTTGCTAGCTAACATTCATTTACGTGTATGAAGTGTGTGTAACATTAGTGAGGTTATCTCAGAATGCCATTTCGCATCTATTGTATAATAATGCAAAAATATGTGTATCTGGAATTTGTCTTTCAACATCAGTAGAACACACCGGACTCTCCTCCACCAGTCATACAAGGAGAATGGTCTAATGCCTCCCATCATAAAGAGAGCTGGCCCAAGCAAGCAAAGGCAGCAGCGCAGTCATCAACTACATGCACCATTTCTTCACCAACTATTGAGTTGGGGAAACAAGTCTGGTCCTGAATTGTGATAACTGCAGTGGCCAAAACAAGAACAGGTTTGTGCTCGGATATTGAGCCTGGCGGACCATGCACAAACTCCACCAGTCTGGACCTTGACTTCCAGATCACAGGCCATACCAAGTTTGCCCCCGGCTGGTGCTTCGGCCTCATCAAGCAGCGCTTCTGAAAGACAAAAGTGAACACTTTGTCTGAGATTGCTGGTGTTGTGAAGAACAGCACTGTGACAGGGGTCAACATCCCACAGCTGGCTGGACTGGAGGATGCTACGGTGCTGGTGGAAAGCTATGACTTGTTACACGTGGTCTTACAGACGGTATAACACCTGACTCCGTACTTCAGGCCGCTGCCACAGATCAAGCTGTACCAGCAATCCAGGTCAAAATAATTTCATGGCATTGTATGAGGTTATTCTTCTTATTTAAACATGGTAGGTGAATTGATGTTGTGCAGGGTTGTAGTGTTTTCTGATTTTTTTGTTTGTTATTATTCCATTTTACAGCTTCGATGCTCTGGAGTCTGGTGTTGTCGCCAAGAAGCGTTCGGAACTGTCAGGACCAGGTTTTAGCTACTGCATTATGCTGATATCCTTCCTCACATAGATGGTATACCTGTACAAGTACCACCTGGACTGGACACAGCTAGACAATCTTATCTTTATGAGAAGATGAGGGAGTTTTGCGACGAAGAGGCTATGGACATCACATACCCTGCACCAAAGTCAAGTGCAGGACAGAAACAGGCTCTCCGAATATAGATTCCCTTGTTCATGCGTGGTTCAGACGGACCAGTCATCAGCACTATCTGCAGTGAATCTATTCAAATGACTCTCTCCTAACACACACACACGCCATACATTGCTGCTACTATTTATATTTATTTATTATCCTGCTGCTCAGCCATTTTACCCATGATTGTATGCATATAACTAAACTCAGCAAAAAAAAATGACGCCCCTTTTTCAGGACCCTGTCTTTCAAAGATAATTTGTAAAAATCCAAATAACTTCACAGATCTTTGTTGTAAACTGTTTAAAACACTGTTTCCCATGCTTGTTCAATGAACCATAAACAATTAATGAACATGCACCTGTGGAACGGTTATTAAGACACTAACAACTTACAGATGGTAGGCAATTCATGTCACAGTTATGAAAACTTAGGACACTAAAGAAGCCTTTCTACTGACTCTGAAAAACACCAAAAGAAAGATGCCCAGGGTCCCTGCTCATCTGCGTGAACGTGCCTTAGGGATGCTGCAAGGAGGCATGAGTACTGCAGATGTGGCCAGGGCAATAAATTGCAATGTTCATACTGTGAGATGCCTAAGACAGCGCTACAGGGAGACAGGACTGACAGCTGATCATCCTCGCAGTGGCAGACCACGTGTAACAACACCTGCACAGGATCGGTACATCCAAACATCACACATGCGGGACGGGTACAGGATGGCAACAACAACTGCCTGAGTTACAACCTGGTTATAACCTTTATTCGGCAAGACAGCTCTTCCAAAAGGTGGGGGAGTGGCAATCTTTAGTGCTCGGTTGTCTATCTTCAGAGCTCTAAACTGGGAAATGCTTAACACCCCGGCCATCCTACAATCTAAGCTTGATGCCCTCAATCTCACACAAATTATCAATGAACCTACCAGGTACAACTCCAAATCCAGAAACACGGGCACCCTCATATATGTCATGCTAACTAACTCGCCCTCCAAATACACCTCTGCTGTTTTCAATCAAGATCACTGCCTCATTGCCTGCATTCGTAATGGGTCCGCGACCAAACGACCATGCCTCATAACTGTCAAACGCTCCCTAAAACACTTCTGCGAGCAGGCCTTTCGACCTGGCCGGGGTATCATGGAATGACATTGACCTCATCCCATCAGTAGATGATGCCTGGCTATTCTTTAAAAGTGCCTTCCTCACCGTCTTAAATAAGCGTGCCACAGTCAAAAAACTTAGAGCTAGGAATAGTCCTTGGTTCACTCCAGACCTGTCAGCCCTTGAAAAGCACAAAAACATCCTGTGGCGTTCTGCATTAGCATCGAATAGCCCCCGTGATATGCAACTTTTCAGGGAAGTTAGGAACAAATATATACAGGCAGTTAGGAAAGCTAAGGCTAGCTTTATCAAACAGAATTTTGCATCCTGTAATACTAAATTCAAAAAGTAAAGTCCATGGAGAATAAAAGCACCTCCTCCCAGCTGCCCACTGCTCTGAGGCTAGGAAACACGGTCACGGTCATTTCTCTACAGCTGGCCATGCTTTCCACCTGGCTACCCCAGTCAACTGCCCGGCATCCTCCACAGCAACCCGCCAAAGCCCCCACCATTTCTCCTTCACCCAAATCCAGATAGCTGATGCTCTGAAAGAGCTGCAAAATCTGGACCTCTACAAATCAGCCGGGCTAGACAATCTGGACCCTCTCTTTCTAAAATGATCTGCCGAAATTGTTGCAACCCCTATTACTAGCCTGTTCAACCTCTTTTTCGTATCGTCTGAGATTCCCAAAGATTGGAAAGCTGCCACGGTCATCCCCCTCTTCAAAGGGGGTGACACTCTAGACCCAAACTGCTACAGACCTAAATCTATCCTACCCTGTCTTTCCAAGGTCTTCGAAAGCCAAGTCAACAAACAGATTACCGACCATTTCGAATCCGACCGTACCTTCTCCGCTATGTAATCTGGTTTCAGAGCTGGTCATGGGTGCATCTCAGCCACGCTCAAGGTTCTAAACGACATCATAACCGCCATCGATAAGAGACCCTACTGTGCAGCCGTATTCATCGACCTGGCCAAGGCTTTCGACTCTGTCAATCACCACATTCTTATTGGCAGACTCGACAACCTTTGTTTCTCAAATGATTGCCTCGCCTGGTTTACCAGCTACTTCTCAGACAGAGTTCAGTGTGTCAAATCGGAGGGCCTGTTGTCCAGGCCTCTGGCAGTTTCTATGGGGGTGCCACAGGATTCAATCCTCGGGCCGACTCTCTTCTCTGTATACATCAATGATGTTGCTCTTGCTGCTGGTGATTCTCTGATACTCCTCTACGCAGATGACACCATTCTGTATACTTCTGGCCCCTCTTTGGATACTGTGTTAACTAACCTCCAGACGACCTTCAATGCCATACAACTCTCCTTTCTTGGCCTCCAACTGCTCTTAAATGCAAGTAAAACTAAATGCATGTCATTCATCCGATCACTGCCCGCACCTACTTGCCCATCCAGCATCACTACTCTGGATGGCTCTGACTTAGAATACATGGACAACTACAAATACCTAGGTGTCTGGTTAGACTGTAAACTCTCCTTCCAGACTCACATTAAGCATCTCCAATCCAAAATTCAATCTAGAATCGGCTTCCTATATCGCAACAAAGCATCCTTCACTCATGCTACCAAACATACCCTTATAAAACTGACCATCCTACCAATCCTCGACTTCAGTGATGTCATCTATAAAATAGCCTCCAAGACTCTACTCAACAAACTGGATGCAGTCTATCACAGTGCCATCCGTTCTGTCACCAAAGCCCCATACACTACCCACCATTGAGCCCTGTACGCTCTCGTTGGTTGGCCCTCGCTTCAAACTCGTCGCCAAACCCACTGGCTACAGGTTATCTACAAATCTTTGCTAGGTAAAGCCCTGTCTTATTTCAGCTCACTGGTCACAATAGCAGCACCCACTCGTAGCACGCGCTCCAGCAGGTATATCTCACTGGTCACCCCCAAAGCCAATTCCTCCTTTGGTTGTCTTTCCTCCCAGTTCTCTGCTGCCAATGACTGGAACGAACTGCAAAAATCTCTGAAGCTGGAGACTCATATCTCCCTCACTAGCTTTAAGCGCCAGCTGTCAGAGCAGCTCACAGATCACTGCACATAGCCCATCTGTAAACAGCCCATCTATCTACCTACCTCATCCCCATACTGTATGTATCTTGCTCCTTTGCACCCCAGTATCTCTACTTGCACATTCATCTTCTGCACATCTACCATTCTGTTTAATTGCTGTGTTGTAATTACTTCGCCACCATGGCCTATTTATTGCCTTAACTCCCTTATCTTACCTCATTTGCACTCACTATAAATATACTTTTTGTTTTCTTTTGTTCTACTGTATTATTGACTATGTTTTGTTTAATCCATGTGTTACTCTGTGTTGTTGTATGTGTCGAATTGCTATGCTTTATCTTGGCCAGGTCGCAGTTGCAAATGAGAACTTGCTCTCAACTAGCCTACCTGGTTAAATAAAGGTGAAATTTAAAAAAAAACCTGCTTTGTGTGATGTATTGTTGTCTCTCGATCTTTGTGCTGTTGACTGTGCCCAATGTTAGTACCATGTTTTGTGCTGCTACCATGTTGTGTTGCTACCATGTTGTTGTTATGTTGCTGCCTTGCTATGTTGTTGTCTTAGGTCTCTCTTTATGTTGTGTTGTCTCTTGTTGGGATGTCGGTTTTGTCCTATATTTAGATGGCATTTATTTATTTTAATCTCACGCCCTGGTCCCCGCAGGAGGCCTTTTGGTAGGCCGTCATTGTAAGTAAGAATTTGTTCTTAACTGACTTGCCTAGTTACATAATGGTTAAATAAATACAATAAATAATAATGTACTATTTACTCCATACATTTTCCCTGACACCCAAAAGTACTATTTTGACAGGAAAATTGTCTAATTCACACACTTATCAAGAAAACATCCCTACTGCATCTGATCTGGCAAACTCACTAAACACAAACGCTTCGTTTGTAAATTATGTCTGAGTGCTGGAGTGTGCCCCTGAATATCCGTCAATAATTTATAAAAAAAGAAAATTGTGCAGTCTGATTCAATAAGGAATTTCAAATGATTTATACATTTACTCAAGTATGACAATTTAGTACTTTTTCCACCACTGGATGTGGCTGGGGGTTATAACATTTCTTTCACATGACCCATCAATTTAGACAAGTGTCTGGGTAAGTGTCATCTAATATTTTTATCTGGACACTGTTTACCTGGAATATTTTCTTATTGTAGGCTACTACCACTTTTAGTCTTACCTACACTACACAATGTTTAGCACATGGCCTCATGTGAATCCTTAAAGAGATGGGTGGGGCTGGCTTAAGAGGGTGTGAACAATGTTGAATGGGTGTAGACAAAGGAGAGCTCTCCAGTAGGTACCAAATATTCTAAGGCCATTTTCTCAAAAGTGATTTTATAAGTGTATCAAAGCACAATTACGTTCCCATTGTTTCTAAAAAAAAATGCTTTGTATGATACATTTTGTAGCTCTGAGTCTCTACTTTTATCCAATCTAAACAAACCAATTTCAAATGTTGCTACATAAGACCGAATCCAGGTGAGTCACATTTTTAAGTTAAACATTGTTCACAGCGACTCTGAACAACAAAACCTAATGGAGGCATAGAACCTATTTTAGGTTATTATATAGTAAGACAGTAGTTGTACCAGGTCATTGATAAGTTATATTCCTCAATAATCAATAGGTAGGCTAGAAATTGAAAATATCCCAGAATGTGTTCTAAAAGTTTGAGGCATTCGTCATAGTGCAACAAATATCAAACCAATAGAAATGTCTAGTAGAGGGCAGCAAAATATTAGTAGCCGAAGAGCATTGATTACCTGGCAGAAACACCCGTGCGCGGCAGAGCTCGACACCTGGAGGTAATACATCGAAAGAACACCCAGAAAAACATACCGCTTCATTTGGTTGCAAATAGTTGTAATTCAACACTTTTAAAAGTTAAGAGATTGAAGCCAAACGTTGCCGTTAATTCGGAGGAAAATGCTCCAGTCACACCGAGGTAAGGGTGTATGTATGATTCATCAAGAGATTTATCCCATGCTCATAAGCAGATATGTTTTATATAATGACGAGACGCTCATGTCTCCGCCCTAACAATGGGAGTCATTGTCCCAAAGGCTGAAAGACACACTACAAGTTCCAAAAATAAGCCCATTAGAAACGCATTGGGTTGATTTGGGCTAGAATTAAATCTCACGTCGCCTCTTCCGCTCTGTTATGAGCAATTGACAGCGTTTGGTAGACGCTTTTAGCATTGGTTATCCGTGGAAGTTTGAATATTCACTCCATGCAATGGAAAAGGCTCACCTGAACATATATTCAGCAACCTCAGTTTATCTGACATTGTTTAAACTATCGTGGACCAAATGGTCACGTAATTCACGTAGTCGAGTGAGGCAACCGGAAGCGTGCTTGCCTCACTCGACTACGTGAATTACGTGACCATTTGTATAGGCGTTATGTTCCGTATTGTCAATTGTGACGTACTATTCAACTGACAGCAATCTAGTGATTATTAGAATAATCAAACCGCTCATGTAGCGAGACCGGAAGCGCCAACTGCCAGGGGAGGAGAGTGGGCGACTGTACGTAGAAATATCTGCGCAAGCGTCTTTGAAAGACAGTGTGAGTTACAGCGCTAACTGCTATAGAAGGTTGAGTGGGTACGTATGTGGTCGAATGTCTAGCTAGTGTAGTCCGGGGGACAGAATGGAAAAGGTCGGATGTTGTGATAACATGCTAAAATTGCTTAATTGTTTTGGTTGGCTCAGCATTTTAATTCGTTGGTATTGCTAGGTAGCAAGCTAACTGTATGCCAATAGCAGCGAAGTAAACTAGCTATCTACATTCAATTCGACTGTATTGTGGCTAGCTCGCTCTCACCATCTAGCTAGGCAATCTCAAGTCTATCGTAAATCATGTTAGTTAGCTTGGCTAGTTTAGCTGTTCGTGTTTCTAGCTAAACTAGGTAGCTAACCAGTTATCGCAAACAAGGGGCTCAATAACTCAACTTTTCCCACATTGTTACGTTACAGCCTTATTCTAAAATGGATTTTAAAAAAAAAATCCTATACAATCTACACACATTACCCCATAATTACAAAGCGAAAATAGTCATGACATTTTTGCAAAAAATATTCAGACCATTTGCTTTGAGACTCGAGTCCAGGTGCGTCTTGTTTCCATTTAGCCCAGATGCCTCCTGTTTCCATTGATCATCCACGTGATGTTTCTACAACATGGAGTCCACCAATGGTACATTCAATTGATTAGAGATTATTTGGAAAGGCGCACACCTGTCTATATAAAGTCCCACAAGTTGACAGTGCATGTCAGCGCAAAAACCAAGCCATGAGGTCAAAGGAATTGTCTGTAGAGCTCAGAGACAGGATTGTGTTGAGGCACAGGTCAGGGGAAGGGTACCAAAACATGTCTTCAGCATTGAAGGTCCCCAAGAACACAGTGGCCTCCGTCATTCTTAAATGTAAGAAGTTTGGAACCACCAAGATTCTTCCTAGAGCTGGCTGCCCGTCCAAACTGAGTAATCGTGGGAGAAGGGCCTTGGTCAGGGAGGTGACCAAGAACCCGATGGTCACTCTGACAGAACTACAGAGTTCCTCTGTGGAGATGGGAGAGCCTTACTGAAGGACAACGATCTGTAAAGCACTCCACCAATCAGGTCTTAATGGTAGAGTGGCCAGACGGGAAGCCACTTCTCAGTAAAAGGCACATGACCGCTGGCTTGAAGGCTGCCAAAAGGCACCTAAAGACTCAGACCACGAGAGACAAGATTCTCTGGTCTGAAGAAACCAATATTGAACTATTTTTGCCTGAATGCCAAGTGTCATGTCTGGAGGAAACCTGGCACCATCCCTACGGTGAAGCATGGTGGTAGCAACATCTTGCTGTGGGGATGTTTTTCAGCGGCAGGGACTGGGAGACTAGTCGTGGTCGAGGGAAATATTTAATGGCGCGAAGTACAGACATAATTGAGGAAAACCTGCTCAGGACCTCAGACTGGGGTGAAGGTGCTCCTTCTAACAGGACAATGACCCTAAGTCAAAGACAGAGAAGAATGGGATAAAATCCCCAGATACAGGCGTACCAAGCTTGTCGCGTCATACCCAGGATGGCTCAAGGCTGTCCATGCTGCCAAAGGTGCTAAAACAAACTACAGAGTAAAGGGTCTGTATACTTGTGAAAATGTGATTTAAAAAAATATATATTTAATTTTTTATAAATGAGCAAACCATTCTAAACCTGTTTTTTGCTTTGAGATTATGGGGTATTGTTTAGATTGAGGAAAAGATCAAATGTCATCTATTTTAGAGAAAGCCTAACGTCACAATGTGTAAGAAGTCCATGGGTTTGATTATGATTTTAACGCCAATACCGATTTATTGGAGGACCAAAAAAGCCGATACCGATTAATCGGCCTATTTATTTATAATGACAATTACAACAATACTGAATGAACACTTATTTTAACTTAATATAATACATCAATAAAATCAATTTAGCCTCAAGTAAATAAGGAAACATGTTCAATTTGGTTTAAATAATGCAAAAACAAAGTGTTGGAGAAGAACGTACAAGTGCAATATGTGCTAACGTTTCAGTTCCTTGCTCAGAACATGAGAACATGTTCTGAGCAAGGGACTGAAACGTTAGCTTGAAAGCTGGTGGTTCCTTTTAACATGAGTCTTCAATATTCCCAGTATGAGGTTTCTGTGTTATGCACTATAGCCCATTACCATATATATATGATTGAATATTATCTGCTGTTGGCTTGTGTGGATGTATGTATGTGTTATGCAACATAGCTGACTTGAAACATTGTTAACAGTTTCAAGGCCATGGGCCTTTCTCATAATGGAAAAATACAGAATAACATAAAAACGGACACATACAGAACGTAGTGTAGCAAACCACAGACTGTTTTTGTTAGAACTCAAACTTAACAATAACAGAAACCAGATATGTGATAACGGTATCTAGGGAATGAGAGCATAGATACTCGACACAGCAAGTTACATCTATCAACTGGAGCGCCCGGGGGCTGGTACCAGCTCGTACGACAACAATCAATAATAGGCTGGGTGAGTCTAAACCACGCCCAGTCTCTACTGTGATAGGCCAACAGACGGGTTGGAACTATGTCTATCACAGTATAAAGAATACCGTTTACATACATCTTGTCAGTTCTCTGTTTTGCCCTGCGAGGTGGGACAGAGAGCCCGTATATACGAAAATTGCATTTACCACTTATTGCTTAGCTAATAAAAAATACATAGTATACAATCGGTGACTCATTGTCATATTTATCCTGATACCAGATTCGAATTGACGCAACTCTAACACCAGGTACGAAGTTTTAGGTTGTTGTTATTATAGGACTATTGCCATCTATACCATTTGTATTTAATTAACCTTTGACTATTGATTTTCTTATAGGCACTTTAGAATTGCCAGTGTAACAGTATAGCTTCCGTCCCTCTAGTTAGCGCGCGCTAACTAGCTAGCCATTTCACTTCGGTTACACCATCCTCATCTCGGGAGTTGATAGGCTTGAAGTCATAAACAGTGCAATGCTTGACACGCAACGAAGAGCTGCTGGCAAAACGCACGAAAGTGCTGTTTGAATTCATTTATGTGCCTGCTTCTGCCTACCACTGCTCAGTCATACTTAAATGCTTGTATGCTCAGTCAGATTATATGCAACGCAGGACACGCTAGATAATATCTGTAGTTAACTAGTGATTATGATTGATTGTTTTTTATAAGATAAGTTTAATGCTAGCTAGCAACTTACTTTGGCTTACTGCATTTGCGTAACAGGCAGTCTCCTTGTGGAGTGCAACGAGAGAGGGGCAGGTCGTTATTGCGTTGGACTAGTTAACTGTAAGGTTGCAAGATTGAATCCCCCGAGCTGACAAGGTGAAAATCTGTCGTTCTGCCCTTCAACAAGGCAGTTAACCCACCGTTTCTAGGCCGTCAATGAAAATAGGAATGTGTTCTTAACTGACTTGCCTAGTTAAATAACGGTATAAAAAAATATATATCTGCAAATCGGCGCCCAAAAATACCTATTTCCGATTGTTATGAAAACTTGAAATCGGCCCTAATTAATCGCCCATTCCGATTAATCGGTCAACCTCTAGTCTGAATACTTTCCAAAGGCACTGTATATACACTATACTTCTTGAAATACTTTCCTATCTCTCTCTCTTTGGGACAGTGTGGTGGACCGTTGTGATGACACTGTAGACATGTCACCTGTGCACCAGGTAGTCAATAGAAGCTGTCCTTGTGGTGACACGGGCTGGAGAACATCCTGCTGAGGCTGCAGACAGGTCTGAGGGACAACCAGACCTCACAGGACAAACACTCACAGCCAAGGTGAGCACTACAATAGGCCAGGGTAACAGGACAGGAAGGTGAATATCTTAAGGGAGGGGAAAAAAGTGGGCGGAAGCCTTTTTGGTGCTAGGCAGAACCCTTTGGTTCTACCTAGAACCCTCTATGTAGGGTTCTTCATATAAGCCTCTGTATATGGTTCTATGAAGTGTTTTACTGAGAACCATTTGATCTTTGGAGTGTTCTTCCTAGAACCATCTCTGAACGGTTCCACCAGCCTTATTATCCTTTAACATTTTATTTCTTTGACAATATTTACATGTAACAAGTGCAATAAGTCCAACTAATAACAGATTGGATTAGTTTAGAAAAGTGTGTTCTTTGTGTAGCATAAGATGTATCAACTAATCAGTGTACATGTAAGAATAGATTAAAACAAACCATTCTGAAAGTCACCTTGCAATAGAGCATGCTGGTGATATGGTTCTATGTAGAACCCTTTTTGCCTTTCAAAGAACCCTTTCTTCCAGAAAGTGTGCTTCAGATCAAAACGGCTCATTTTGCTATTATGCATTATGCTGTTTTGCCAAGTCCTACTGTATAATTGTCATGCCTTGTTACCGTAGTAACTGGCTATCTGGCACAAATACAGTAGATTCGTATTCGCACCCCTTGACTTTTTCCACATTTTGTTGTTACAGCCTTATTCGAATATTGATTAAATCGTTTTTTTTCCCTCATCAATCTACACAATGACAAAGCAAAAACTATTTTTTATAAATTTGTGCAAAACATTGTGTTTACGTAAGTATACAGACCCTTTACTCAGTATTTTGTTGAATCACCTTTGTCAGTGATTACAGCCTCGCTCTTTCTTGTGTATAACGCTACAAGCTTGGCACACCTGTATTTGGGCAGTTTCTTGCATCCTTCTCTGCAGATCCTCACAAGCTGTCTGGTTGGATGGGAAGTGTTGCTGCACATCTATTTTCAGGTCTCTCGGAGATGTTTGATTAGGTTCAAGTCCAGGCTCTGGCTGGTCCACTCAAGGACATTGAGACTTGTCCCGAAGCTACTCGTGCGTTGTCTTGGCTGTGTGCATAGGTTGTTGTTCTGTTGGAAGGTGAACCTTCGCCCCAGTTGGAGGTCATGAGTGCTCTGGAGCAGGTTTTCATCAACAAGCTTGTTTCTCATTGTCTGAGTCCTTTAGATGCCTTTTGGCAAACCCCAAGCGGGCTGTCATGTGGTTCTTACTGAGGAGTGACTTTCGCCTGGCCACTCTACCATAAAGGCCTGATTAGTGGAGTGCTGCAGAGATGTTTGTCCTTCAGTAATGCTCTCCCATCTCCGCAGAGGGACTCTGAAGCTCTGCCAGTGACCATCGGGTTCTTGGGTCACCTCCCTGACCAAGGCCCCTCCCCCCGATTCCGCAGTTTGGCCCGGGTGGATAGCTCTAGTAATAGTATTGGTGGTTTAAAACGTCTTCCATTTAAGAATGCTGGAGGCCACTGTGTTCTTGGGGATCTTCAATGCTGCAGAAATTTTTTGGTACCCTTCCCCAGATCTGTGCCTCGACACAATCCCGTCTCTGAGCTCTACAGACAACTCCTTCGACCTGATTGCTTAGTTTTTGCTCTGACATGCACTGTCAACTGCGGGACCTTATAGACAGGTGTGTGCCTTTCCAAATCATGTCCAGTCAATTACATTTACCACAGGTGGACTCCAATCAGGTTGTAGAAACATCTCGTGGATGATCAATGGAATAGGATATACCTGAGCTAAATTGAGGATCATAACAAAGGGTCTGAATACTTATATAAATAATTTATCTGTTTAATTTTTTTATACATTTGAAAAAAATTCTGATCCTGTTTTTGCTTTGTCATTATGGGGTAGTGTTTGTGGATTATTTTCTCTCAATTTAATACATTTTAGAACAAGGCTGTACCACAACAATGTGGGTAAGGGGTCTGAATACTTTCTAACTGCACAGTGTATATTAATGTAATGAAATTGTATCGGTCACATACACATATCTAGCAGATTTTTCGCAAAATGCTTGTGTTCCTAGCTCCAACAGTGCAGTAGTATCTAACAATTATTCACAACAATGCACAATCTAAAAATAGAAGAATGGCATTAAGAAATATATAAATATTAGATCGAGAAATGTCGACATGGCATCGACGAAAATACATTAGAATAGAATACAGTATATACATGAGATGAGTAAAGCAGTATGTAAACATTATTCAAGTGACAAGTGATTCTATGTATATAGGGGGTGTTCCCTTTATTCCATACATCCTGCATGTTGATTCATGGCCTTGGAAATGTAAATACTAAAATAATGTTTGGCTTTTAAATTCTTTCTGTTCTGAGGCCTAACGGAATGGATGAACAGCCATGTAAATGCCAATTATTATTAAATGCCTTATTCTTATCATGTCTTTCCAAATCCATTTTGATTACAATATCCCTGAGATGAATGTTGTATAATGTTATGGTCCTTACGGCAATGTAACTTGCACTTTGTTTTCAGGTTTGAATGACAGTGTATTCCCCTAAACTTATTTCAATAAAGTTGTTACTTGTTTATATGTAAGACCAGTTACCATTTGTAATTTGTTTTGGTGCAGATGTGTTAAATATACAACCCATAAACAGTGCCTTGCGAAAGTATTCGGCCCCCTTGAACTTTGCGACCTTTTGACACATTTCAGGCTTCAAACATAAAGATATAAAACTGTATTTGTTTGTGAAGAAACAATAACAAGTGGGACACAATCATGTAGTGGAACGACATTTATTGGATATTTCAAACTTTTTTAACAAATCTAAAACTGAAAAATTGGGCGTGCAAAATTACTCAGCCCCTTTACTTTCAGTGCAGCAAGCTCTCTCCAGAAGTTCAGTGAGGATCTCTGAATGATCCAATGTTGACCTAAATGACTAATGATGATAAATACAATCCACCTGTGTGTAATCAAGTCTCCGTATAAATGCACCTGCACTGTGATAGTCTCAGAGGTCCGTTAAAAGCGCAGAGAGCATCATGAAGAACAAGGAACACACCAGGCAGGTCCGAGATACTGTTGTGAAGAAGTTTAAAGCCGGATTTGGATACAAAAAGATTTCCCAAGCTTTAAACATCCCAAGGAGCACTGTGCAAGCGATAATATTGAAATGGAAGGAGTATCAGACCACTACAAATCTACCAAGGCCTGGCCGTCCCTCTAAACTTTCAGCTCATACAAGGAGAAGACTGATCAGAGATGCAGCCAAGAGGCCCATGATCACTCTGGATGAACTGCAGAGATCTACAGCTGAGGTGGAGAGACTCTGTCCATAGGACAACAATCAGTCGTATATTGCACAAATCTGGCCTTTATGGAAGTGGCAAGAAGAAAGCCATTTCTTAAAGATATCCATAAAAAGTGTTGTTTAAAGTTTGCCACAAGCCACCTGGGAGACACACCAAACATGTGGAAGAAGGTGCTCTGGTCAGATGAAACCAAAATTGAACTTTTTGGCAACAATGCAAAACGTTATGTTTGGCGTAAAAGCAACACAGCTGAACACACCATCCCCACTGTCAAACATGGTGGTGGCAGCATCATGGTTTGGGCCTGCTTTTCTTCAGCAGGGACAGGGAAGATGGTTAAAATTGATGGGAAGATGGATGGAGCCAAATACAGGACCATTCTGGAAGAAAACCTGATGGAGTCTGCAAAAGACCTGAGACTGGGACGGAGATTTGTCTTCCAACAAGACAATGATCCAAAACATAAAGCAAAATCTACAATGGAATGGTTCAAAAATAAACATATCCAGGTGTTAGAATGGCCAAGTCAAAGTCCAGACCTGAATCCAATCGAGAATCTGTGGAAATAACTGAAAACTGCTGTTCACAAATGCTCTCCATCCAACCTCACTGAGCTCGAGCTGTTTTGCAAGGAGGAATGGGAAAGAATTTCAGTCTCTCGATGTGCAAAACTGATAGACATACCCCAAGCGATTTACAGCTGTAATCGCAGCAAAAGGTGGCGCTACAAAGTATTAACTTAAGGGGGCTGAATAATTTTGCACGCCCAATTTTTCCGTTTTTGATTTGTTAAAA
The DNA here is from genome assembly GCF_057628025.1 of Oncorhynchus mykiss. Taxonomy (NCBI): domain Eukaryota; kingdom Metazoa; phylum Chordata; class Actinopteri; order Salmoniformes; family Salmonidae; genus Oncorhynchus; species Oncorhynchus mykiss. Next base: position 47,983,948 of record NC_143046.1, read on the forward strand.
AAGTTTGAAATATCCAATAAATGTCGTTCCACTTCATGATTGTGTCCCACTTCTTGTTGATTCTTCACAAAAAATATAAAACTGTATCTTTATGTTTGAAGCCTGAAATGTGGCAAAAGGTCGCAAAGTTCAAGGGGGCCGAATACTTTCGCAAGGCACTGTAAGTGTCTGTTCATGGAACAATACATCAGCCACTTAAACAGCTGTAAATTATTTTCTACCACATTTTTATTCAAGAGCATATACCATATACACATCTTTGCTGTCTTTAAAAAAATAGTGTAATTACATTCACATGTTAAGGGTACATTTTTGCTGTATAGAGCAAATATTTCAAGAGTCTTAATAAGAATACAATTTGGATAGAGCCGAAAAACAACCTCAAATTACAGAATAAGACCAGTACGATATATCAATAACTCTGACTAGACACCTTCAAAACAAATGTCATTGGTCACATACACATTGTTAGCAGATGTTATTGCGAGTGTAGCGAAATGCTTATAGTGCAGTAATATCTAACAATTCCACAACTACCTAATACACACATCTAAGTAATGGAATATATGGATGAGCAATGACTGAGCGGTGTAGGTAAGATGCAATAAATTGTATAAAATACAGTTGAGCTATGTGAACATTAAAGTGGCCAATGATGTCATGTATGTAGGCAGCAGCCCCTGTGTTAGTGATGGCTGTTTAACAGTGATGGTCTTGAGATAGCTCCTTTTCAATCTCTCTGTCCCAGCTTTGATGCACCTGTACTGACCTTGCCTTCTGGATGGTGTGTGATTGTTGCAAGATTGATGTAATTCTCTCCATGTCAGCAAGTTCCCCGCATAGACCTAACCACGTCTTTTGAGGGTGCATGTTAATTTTTCCAGCATATTGTTACACATTTCATTGCTGCTGCTTAAAGAATCTATCAATTTAAATGGAGTGTATCTACAGGAACAATACCTAGAAGGAGATGGCATGGGTCTGGTTGAATAACACATGGAGAACTTCACACCAAAATATGCAAGTATCCCTGGCTGCAATGTGGACTGAGTCAAATGTTTGACCCCGCCCACCTTTTTGTCCACTTGATATGACAGTCACACACGTTTGCGCAAGGCACACATTGAATTCAAGCTTATTTCATATTTGAAGATCGTAAGAAATATTATAAAGTGGTACCAGCAGATGTGTTAACACGTTTTGCTTCATGCTATGAGACAAGCTACGGATGTTGTTGTGAACAGACTTAAGTATGTCATGTACTGTTAACATTTATCAACAATTTTAACTTGGAATTATATTCCATTGAGCATATACAGTTACTACCTATCCTGATTTATAATGCTATTTACTTTCCTCATGAGAATGGAGACAGACTATACCATATAGACATACTGACAAGCTGAATGTGCTTTGTACACTAAGTTATACCAGCTCCAGTAAAGAGATCAGAGACTCGGGTGACTTCTAGTAAAGATGTAAACAACAACACAATTTACACAGCAGACAAAAACAAGGTTTGGCCACTATTCAAAAATGGCTTCACTCCTGCTCCTCAGAAGAGGAAAAGAGTCATTTTCTTGTCAACTGCCTCCACATAGAACATCTCAATCTTTCTGTAACATGAATGGTTCCTTGGAGAATAAGTTCCTCTTCATCCAAGCCATCATACAACCGTAGTTCTTTAAGGATTATAATGAGGTCTTCCACGTCCATCCCAATTGCACTGAGGGAAACAGTGGCTTTAAATGTTTGTCGTTCGCACCACCTTGCTGCCTCTAAAGTGTCCCTTAGAAGAATATCTGCTTCCTTGAAGAAAAAGGAAGAATAAATATTAAGAGTAGTGCCTCATTGGGTGATCAAGACATATTACACCCCACTTTCACAATACCACCATGCAAACAAAGCCACTATTACTAAAGGGGTTTTCAGTGATATCTATAACTACTCAACAAGTCATCGCAACTATTATATCTTGCCATGCATCAAGTATTCAGTATTACACACAGACTTCTTACCCAGTTCACAGCTCCCAGTTCACCATGCTACAAGCCTTCAGTATTACACACAGACTTCTTACCCAGTTCACAGCTCACAGTTCACCATGCTACAAGCCTTCAGTATTACACACAGACTACTTACCCAGTTCACCATGCTACAAGCCTTCAGTATTACACACAGACTACTTACCCAGTTCACAGCTCCCAGTTCACCATGCTACAAGCCTTCAGTATTACACACAGACTTCTTACCCAGTTCACAGCTCCCAGTTCACCATGCTACAAGCCTTCAGTATTACACACAGACTTCTTACCCAGTTCACAGCTCCCAGTTCACCATGCTACAAGCCTTCAGTATTACACACAGACTTCTTACCCAGTTCACAGCTCACAGTTCACCATGCTACAAGCCTTCAGTATTACACACAGACTACTTACCCAGTTCACCATGCTACAAGCCTTCAGTATTACACACAGACTACTTACCCAGTTCACAGCTCCCAGTTCACCATGCTACAAGCCTTCAGTATTACACACAGACTTCTTACCCAGTTCACAGCTCCCAGTTCACCATGCTACAAGCCTTCAGTATTACACACAGACTACTTACCCAGTTCACAGCTCCCAGTTCACCATGCTACAAGCCTTCAGTATTACACACAGACTACTTACCCAGTTCACAGCTCCCAGTTCACCATGCTACAAGCCTTCAGTATTACACACAGACTTCTTACCCAGTTCACAGCGCATTTTATTTTCAGTATCGTCTCGAAACAAAACAGATTGTGGTCATTAAGTAATGTAAGGGAACCTCTAGGGATGTGTGTACAGGAATGCACCTTACTTTAGCTAATAGCCTATACAGTACCTGGTCCTGCAGAGCTGGATGCTGATGTGACTTCTTGGGGGGACATCTACATCATCCTGAAATATATTGGAGAGGGGGGGTTAAGTCTAAACATTGGTTTAAGACTATACCACTCATCATGACACCTACCTGTAGTGCGTTTTGATTTCACCGCCTTTTTCGATCTTTCAACCGCTCTTCTTCAGACCTTAGTGAGGTAATGGCACACATTCACTATGAACATATACTCAGGTCAGCCTGGCCACAGTGAAAATTATTAAGAATGCAAATTAAGTTTAATGTTCAAGACTTACGGCATGGGAAAGTTCTGCAGGAAAACTAGGCACCACCGCCGCCTAATTTGCTGCATGTTTTCCTTTTAAAAGAAAATCACACAATCGGATGAGTATCCAAAAAAACATCCACTAGTGATGAGAATTTCATAATTTATACATACCTCAGTGAAATCACACTGTGCTTCCATAGCAATGTACAGGGCATAATGTAAGTTAAGTTTGATTAGTTATGTTAGTTATAACTAATAATAATAACTCCCCTCCAGGAATATATTTCAGGATGTAGAAGACACAGCATGTCACAGCATCCAACTCTGCAGGAGTTTGATGTATGAATTGTGTATGTAGTGTAAAAACTGTAGGAAATAGGTCCCAAAAAATGTCAAGAATAATAAACAAGAAAGTATGAGCAATACGTGTGCTTTGCATGCTGCAAGCACAGAAAATAACTTTTTCAGATGTTATAACAGAAAATAGGACTTATAATATAGTGAATAGCCAGTATCTTACCATCAAAACAAACACCCCACAGTTGTTTGAGAAACCTTGCTTTGGTAGGCCCTGTGGTGTGAACAAGGTACAATTTTCAATAAAGGAATGACAATCAAATGGTACAGTGCAGTGGAATAATTTGAAGGAATATCTAACCTGATCATCCACACAAAGTCCTCCAAGGTCCAGGGGACAAGATCTGAGCAATGTTTCTGAACACAGTGTATGTAAAAGTAAAGAAAAAGTACATTAACAGCTTTTTATACCTCCGCATGCATAACAGTTTTGAACACAGTTGGAACTGAATTAGCCAAAGTTTATTTCACAACATGTATGGGTGTTGCTCGACCAGAAAATATATTTGACTGCAAACACACCATTTCTCACATCAATGCACTCGCATACCAAAAATCTTTCCTTCGACACGGTTTCAAAACAATGTGTATGCTTTCTTCATAAATGTGTTTTGGAAGTTTTTAAATTACCGTTTGCAGTGTGGACAAGTTACAATGGCTTTTCTTGACTTGCCATGTATGTTGGGACCAGGTGATTCCCCTTTCAATGAAAGTAACATGCCATATAGTCCAAAGAAGAAAAAGCCTGGAAGGAGGAGAGATGACTAGAAATTATTCGGTTGACCATTTGTGTGGATTAATTGTTGGAGTAAAGGACCTTGTGCATTTCATGTAAAATAACAACTCAATGTTATATCCCAGGACAAATTAGCTAGCAAAAGCAAGCTAGCTATATAGGACAAATTAGCTAGCTAGCTAAATTGCCATAAGTGTTTAATGCTTTTCGACCTGTCCCCAAATTAATATAATTGGTTCAGAGTTTGTTTTGATATTTCAACCAGCGTGTCGTGATCGCGTTTGGTGTGGGGGAACAAAATCAATTTGCGCACATAGGCGCGCAGCCGGTTTGGGCACGGTGTTAGTCGGCATATTTTTTTTGCCGTTTTGTGGGCTGTCTCCATGACCAAAGGTGTAGCAGCATCGATTTCCAAGAACTCCCTCAACATCTGGTCCACAAATGTAGACATTTTCTGCCCTCTTTCTGCATTGGTTGAGACCCCCAAAATGTGAATATATTATTATGACGCAAAAGGTTTTCCAACAATTCTCCCTTCTTTTGCAATTCCTCTACCTGGCCCATTAAGTAGTTAATAGCCTGGTCTTGTTGTATTAGCGTTTCGCCATGATCCTCATTTTACTTTTCAATGTGGGTCATCCGGTTATAATTTTTCTCTAGAGTAGCCTTCATGCCATTGATAGGTTTACATTTTGCAGATTGAGGTGGCTGTTTGTCGTCGAAATAACTTCTGTTCTGGGCCTGGGAAACTAGGATACCGAATGGTCAATTGACATTCGGTTTCCTAGTCCAATTGACGTTACGGCACGTATAACGTCTCATAAATTTGGTCTACAAGAGTATCCTGAGGTTGTTGACGATATGTACAGCCCTTTCCATTGCATGCATTAAATATTACAATGCAAAATACCACTTAGCCATTGTAAATAAGAATTTGTTCTTAACCGACTTGCCTAGTTAAATAAAGGTTACATAAAAGAAATACAGAGTAAACTTCTGTTTCAATTGCCAGGACGAAGAGAAGTGAGAAACACACTTCATGCCACTTCGATACAGCTACTAGAAGTGACTTTCATAGCAGGTTAGGAGACTGAGGTTAAGGTTAGAAAAGGGGTGAGTGAAAAAAAGCGGCAATAGTACAGTTTGTCCCTCGTTGCCGTAGCAAGTGTGTACCACGTACCACGATCCTACACCAGGCCACCGGCATGGGAGGATGTAACCCCATTCTCTCAAAACTTCTTGAAGATTTTCTGCACTAAAATCTCACCCAAAAATATTTATCTGTTGCTGCAACTACCACATACCGTATCTTCTATGATTTCTGCTCCACAGTGTAGTTGATTACCATGGCTATAAACGAAATAAATCCAACCTTACTAAAACTCACCCTCTCTAGATCTCTCTCAGGCCTTCTCACTGGGGGGCTTCCAGTTGAATCACCCACCCTTGGGCTATCCTCTACTCTCTTCACTACCTCAGCATAGTAAACTTTCATTCCCACTCAAACTCTGGCAATCTCAGCCTGTCTTTCTCTCACAGGGCACTTCAGCCCCAGCTACATGGGCACCCCCACAGTTGACACACAGTGCATTCTCTATCCCAACTGTACACTCCCTCTGACTATGCCCTCCTGCACATTTCTACACACTGCTGCAACAGGTCTGAATCCTTGCCACGTAAAGCACAGTAGCGGGTTTGGAACATATGCCCTGACAGAATAGAAAATATAAAGTAATCAGGTAGACACTCTGTGTCAAAGCTCAATAAGACAGACAGGGTATTCTCAGACTTGTCATTGCCACCGGGTCCACGTCTCACTAAACGGCCAGGAACCAGGAACATTATTTTTTAATTTGATCCACCTCTACACTCAACGCTACCCCACTGAGCACCCCTTTGAGCGGCGCTCTGTTCATTCTGGAGAGCAAAGCACGCCACAGGTTTCCTCTGGGTGGAGGATGCACAAAAAATAAAAAAATACACTTCTCGAAACTTTCATGTATGTATCCATTCCCAGTTTTCCCTTTACCCAGCTTGACACAATGTATGGGTCGGCCAGAAAGTAGCAATCCACTCTTTCCAAAAATCTCACTCCCACCATTCCAAAATCTTCTCCGGTAGGATTCACAGGGCAAACATTGGAAGTCTTTACCACACCGGTCGCTGCAGGTAGGCCCACTTCATCCTGGTCTGGCTCAAACTCAGAGAGCTCACCACTGCCAAACGACTCCATTTCCAGATTCTCAAGAGAGCAAGAAGACCTAAAGTAAAATTACTTGGTTTGTATTTAGGAGACGAAAATACAGTATACACTCTGGAGTCGACGGTCTGAACTTACCGCCATTCTTACGCTTTTGCGTCATCGCACCTCCTTTGCAACAATGTTGCAATGTGTCATCGTCTCTAGTTCAATGACAACCAACACTTCATTGATGAATCCCTACTGCTGACCAATCACCGACAAAGGGGTGTAGACTTTGGCTACCGAGGTTCGGCTTGCCTCAGGAAAAAATCTTGTGTGCACGATCACCTGAAAAAATGCTTGCATAACACCAAAACAGTGACAAGGTGTAATCAATCGATGCACGCCATAAACTGTTTTGGATGAGAAGCATGCGGACGCCTTAATACCCACAAGGTGGCGTCCAAACCTCAGGCCTGCTGGAGTTCATCCATTGAGGAAAACAGCCTGTTTCCACCACATAGTATTGCAATACTACTATCATTATTTCAAGTAACAAGTACAATTTTACTGGATATTATTCACATGCTTCTTTGAAGGACTGGGCACTATCTGGGCAATATCTTCCAAAATGAACTGCACTGGGGAAAAGAAAAACAGAACAGGCGTAGGTCCAGGCCTGAGGATTGCATAGGCTTACTTGAGTAAATAGTTGTCATTTTAATCATTCAAAACATACTTTTCAGCAACCAATATCGTTGCATTAAATGAAAAATATATCAATTCTGCAACCTGCAACAAATACCTTTTTATTATAAATCTGAACAAATGCATTCCATGATCCTAGAAGTATTCAATGAAAATGAATCTCAATCAATCAAATGTATTTATAAAGCCATTTTTACATCAGCTGATGTCTCAAAGTGCTGTACAGAAACCCAGTCTAAAACCCCAAACAGCAAGCTATGCAGATTTAGAAGCACGGTGGCTAAGAAACTCCCTAGAAAGGAAGGAACCTAGGAAGAAACCAAGAGAGCAACCAGGCTCTGAGGGGTGGCCAGTCCTCTTCTGGCTGTACCGGGTGGAGATATATAACAACATGGCCATTAAGGCCAGATTGTTATTCAAGATGTTCAAACATTCATAGATGACCAGCAGGGTCAAATAATAATCACAGCCATTGTAGAGGGTGCAACAGGTCAGTACCTCAGGAGTAAATATCCGTTGGCTTTTCATAGCCAAGCATTCAGATGTCGAGACAGCAAGTGTGGTAGAGAGGAGGAGAAGGTCGAAAAACAGCAGGTCCGGGACAAGGTAGCACATCCGGTGAACAGGTCAGGGTTCCCTAGCTGTAGGCAGAACAGTAGAAACTGGAGCAGCAGCATGGCCAGGTGGACTGGGATAGCTAGGAGTCAAAGCCAGGTAGTCCTGAGTCATGATCCTAGGGCTCAGGTCCTCTGGGAGGGAGAGAGAGAGGGAGCATACATAAATTCACACAGGACACCAGATAAGACAGGAAAATTACACCAGAGATAAGACTGACCCTAGCCCCCCCGGCACAGACTATTGCAGGATAGATATTGGAGACGGGTAGATCGGGAGAAACTGTGGCCGACGATACCTCCAGACAGGGCCAACCTGGCAGGATATAACCCCACCCACTTTGCCAAAGCACAGCCCCCACGACTCTTAGAGAGATACAGACCACCAATTTACTACCCTGAGACAAGGCTGAGTATAGCTCCGGAAGATCTCCACCGCAGGAGCCCGAGGGGGTGCAAAATCAGACAGGAAGATCACGTCTATGACTCACTGAAATGATACACCCCTTCTAGAGACTGCATGGAAGACCACTAGTAAGCTAGTGACTCAGCCCCCGTAATAGAGGCAGAGAATCCCAGTGGAGGGGAGCTGGCCAGGCAGAGACAGCAAGGGCGGTTCGTTGCTCCAGAGCCTTTCCATTCACAGTCGCACCCCCTGGGCCAGACTACAATAAATCATAGGACCTACTGAAGAGATGAGTCTTCAATAAAGTCTTAAAGCTCGAGACCGAGTCTGCGTCTCTCACATGGATAGGCAGATCATTCCATAAAAATGGAGCTCTATAGGAGAAAGCCCTGCCTCCAGCTGTTTGCTTAGAAATTCTAGGGACAATAAGGAGGCCTGCATTTTGTGACCATTTGGTCCTCATAGATCTGTACGGCGGGACCAAATCGGATAGATGGGTAGGAGCAAGCCCATGTAATGCTTTGTAGGTTAGCAGTAAAACCTTGACAATCAGCCCTAGCCTTAACAGGAAGCCAGTGTAGACAGGAGTAATATGATTACATTTGTTGGTTCTAGTCAGGATTCTAGCAGCAGTGTTTATCACTAACTGAGGTTTATTTAGTGCTTTATCCAGGTAGCTGGAGAGTAGAGCATTGCAGTAGTCTAATCTAGAAGTGACAAAAGCATGGATTAGTTTTTCTGCAGCTTTTTGGACAAAAAGTTTTCGATTTTTTCAATGTTCATAAAATGGAAAAAAATCTGTCCTTAATTTTCTTTATGCTCGTCAAGAGATCAGGGTCCAGAGTAACGCTGAGGTCCTTCAGTTTTATTTGAGACGACTGTACAACCATCAAGATTAATTGTCAGATTCAACAGAAGATCTTTGTTTCTTGGGACCTAAAACTATCATCTGTTTTATCCGAGTTTAAAAGTAAAACATTTGCCGCCATCCACTTCCTTATGTCTGAAACACAGGCTTCCAGGGTAGGCAATTTTGGGGCTTCGCCATGTTTCATCGAAATGTACACCTGTGTGTTGTCCGCATAGCAGTGAAAGTTGACAATGTGTTTCTGAATGACATCACCAAGAGGTAGAATATATAGTGAAAACAATAGTGATCCTAAAACGGAACCTTGAGAAACATTAACTTACAATTGATTTGTCAGAGGACAAACCATCCACAGAGACAAACTGATATCTTTCAGAAAAATAAGATCTAAACCAGGCAAGAATTTGTCCGTGTAGACCAATTAGGGTTTCTAATCTCTTAAAGAATGTGGTGATCGATGGGGTCAAAAGCAGCACTTAGGTCTAGGAGCACGAGGACAGATGCAGAGCCTTGGTCTGACACCATTAAAAGGTCATTTCTAACCTTCGAGTGCAGTCTCAGTGCTATGAGGTCTAAAACCAGACTGAAGCATTTTATATACATTATGTCTTTGAGGAGGCAGTGAGTTGCTGCGCAACAGCTTTTTCAAAAAAATTGAGAGGAATGGGAGATTCGATACAGCCAATTGTTTGTTTTTTTACATTTTCTGGGTCAAGCTTTGGCTTTTTCAAGAGAGGCTTTATTACTGCCACTTTTAGTGAGTTTGGTACACATCCGGTAGATAGGGAGCCATTTATTATGTTCAACATAGGAGGGCCAAGCACAGGAAGTAGCTCTTTCAGTAGTTTATTTGGAATTGGGTCCAATATGCAGCTTGACGGTTTAAATTATTTTCATGAATGTGTCAAGAGATACAGGATTAAAAAACTTGAGTGTCTCAATTGATCCTAGGTCCTTGCAATTCTGTGCAGACTCAGGACAACTGAACTTTGGAGAAATGTGCAGATTCAAAGAGGAGTCTAATTCGCTTTCTAATGATCATGATCTTTTCATCGAAGAAGTTAATTAATTTATCACTGCTGAAGTGAAAGCTATCCTCTCGTTGAATGCTGCTTTTTAGTTAGCTTTGCGACAGTATAAAATACATTTTGGATTGTTCCTATTCTTCTCAAATTAGGTTGGAGAAAAATAGGATGATCGAGCAGTAGGTGAGGGCTCTTCGATATTGCACTGTACCGTCTTTCCAAGCTAGTCGGAAGACTTCCAGTTTGGTGGAGTGACATTTCCGTTCCAATTTTCTGGAAGAGAAATTGAAGACACATTTTTATTTTATTATTTTTTTATCGAAATTTGCTGTCGTAAATGTTAGCAACACCTTCTTCTTTGCGGGATACGGTCAGTAGTGTAACCAGGAGGATAGGCCTAATTTAACATTCATCAGGCTTGAGCCATGTTTCAGTCAGGCCAATCACATCAAGATTATGATCAGTCAGTGGTGACCTGAAATTCAGGTCACCTGTTTTGAGCCCAACATTTTTTGCCAAAAAAACAGTCACATCAGTTTGTAAACAATTACAAATATATATATCATTGAGTTAATAAAGCCACATACAAACATGGTCTCTTTAGTTGAGTAAGGCAGCTCCAAAATGCAGATAGCCAAGTGTAGTGGTGGTAAGGATTCACTCCATGGTGCTGAATAGAAAGCTCTGCTGTTGGGACAGCTTTATGTAGGCCCAGTTTATTTGTCATGTGCGCCGAATACAACAGGCACCTTACAGTGAAATGCTTACTTACAGGCTCTAACCAATAGTGCAAAAAAGGTGTTAGGTGAACAATAGGTAAGTAAAGAAATAAAACAACTGTAAAAAGACAGGCTATATGCAGTAGCGAGGCTACATACAGACACCGGTTAGTCAGGCTGATTGAGGTAGTATGTACATGTAGATATGGTTAAAGTGACTATGCATATATGATGAACAGAGAGTAGCAGTAGCGTAAAAGAAGGGTTGGCGGGTGGTGGGTGGCAGAACCAGCAATTGAGTTGTGAGACTGCTGTAGAGCTCATCACTCCCCCTTACTGGCAGGGGGCCAGAGACAAATACTCAATGCCGACATCTTTCTAGCTGATTTACACACTGAAGCTATGTTGCACTTGGTGACCTCTGACTGTTTCATCCTAACATTGTTGGTGCTGACGTGAATAACAATATCCCTATACTCTCTAAACTCGGCAGTTTTAGCCTTAGACAGTATCATCTTCAGATGAACCTTTACGTGGTAAACGGTGTATGATCGTTGGATGATTATTTTTAAGTCTATTGCAGGTAATGGAGTCGCTGTTGACTTGGGTTTTCAATTTGTCAGAGCTAATGGTGGGAGTCTTCGGTGGCTCAGACCCCGTAACCTGATAAGGCTCGGCCTCTGACTCGTTGCTTAATGGGGAGACCCGGTTGAAAGTTTCTGTCGGATGAATGAGCGATACTGGTTGAGCATGCCGACATAATTTTTTTCCAGAAGCCTTGAGAAAATTGTCCAGCTGCGGGGATTGTGCGGGGGATTTATACTACTATCTGTACTTACTGGTGGGACAGACACGGTTTAATCCTTTTCTACACTTAAAATTGCCCTTGCATAACGATTGCATCTGAAGCTGGGCTTGCAGCACAGCTATCCTCACCATTAGGCAATAGTACTCCTGTATATTATGAGTACAGCAACTGCAATTAGATGGCATAGTGTTAATGTTACTACTTAGCTTTTTTGGCTGGTTGAGGTCCTGTAGAACAATGGCCAGATAAAGCGTCGGGTGGAAAAAGTTGAAGGAAAAAAGTAGAGCAAGGGGAAAAAAGACATTGGTAAATGTATTAAAAGCAAAAACCGAAAAGTTTGGCAGATAGCCAAGTAGCAACAAACAACACATAATTTAGGACCCTAAAAATGTAAGTTGATATATTTTTCATGCTATAATATCTCAATGCAGAGGTCAACTGTAGGCCAATTGTCACCTTGTCCGATATCAATCCAATTTGTGAAGGCTTGAGCTTTTGACTGATTCAAGAGAACTGTCCACGTCCCCACTGGTAAAACGTCTATTCCTTCCCCTCCCTCCACTTCTTTTAGTCAATATTGAGCACACTCAGCTGAAGGCAGTAAGGGTGCATTGTGTGACCGAAAAGGACACTGCTATCAAACAATGGCCCAAGAATGCATTTCATGTATCTGTACAAGTGGTGGGCCTCGCCAGTCAAATCAGCCTTCCCAATGGAGGCCCAATTTAGGATTATTTTGCCCCATTCATAACCCAACATTTTTTATTGTTTTACCTTTGTTAAAATGTAACATGTGTTCATGTAAAATGAATGAATGAGGAATAAATGGATGTAGTCAAACCATCAAAGAACTGGCAGTATGGAACTGGAACTGGTTAAAAACATCAGTTTTACACACACACACAAATAATTGATATTTCAGGAGACCGATAAATATAATGTATGACCAGAGCATTTAATGTCTTTATTTTGCTCACTGCTACTGTAACTCGACACATTGTATCAGCTGCTGCATTGCTGTAACTCGATACTATCATTGAAACAATGTATGAAATATATTTTGGGGCTTTCAATTAATCCAAACGGTAGGGTGGAGGGTGAGGCCCTCTGCTGGATGGAATGCACACATCAGAGCTAAACATTTACGATGAAGAACTTCATGAATAGGGAGGCACTCCTCTTTAATTGATATCACCTCTCTTCATACTGTATGTGTCGTAACTACTGCTTAATGATCAACCCCGACAAAAAATATCACCGTGTATTGGGCTTTTTTTGGACCCGATATTATTTAATGTGTACAAATGTAGTTGAAGGCATTGTACAGATAAGTGAAAGGGCCAAATTGAGGCAACTCCCGCCCTGTTTTACATTCGTACACATCGTCACTTTTGTTTAGATGTTGTCCACTTTGCTATGGAAACCTTGTTTTTTCTAAAAATGTGCTAGTCCCTGTCAGTTGTCTCGGTTGCTGTTAGGCTACGTGATCTGTCCCTAACTCCATTCTCTATTTGTGTGCTTCCTTGTGCTGCCAAGCCCCTGACGTAATGCTTCGTGTTAATTATTCGCATGTGGAAAGCAATGCCGAGACTCGCCTCTGGTAAAACAAGAGGAGCCTAACTGTAGGGAGAATAGTTAGTCAAGATGGCAAAACACACAGATCCGGAGTGAAGGGGCACCGCTCCCCGTCCCGCGACCAACAGAACCGATACAACTGTGCCTAGAAGTGAGTATCCTAACGTTTTAACTATTTTCTTTGCAACTTTTTAACAAGCTTCTGGAGAATTTTCGGAGATTCTTGTTTGAGCTGCTCTCTTACTGACTGTCCAGTAGGACACCTGCAATATAGAAAATGTGCTACTAAGCACCAACCTTAAAACAAACGTGATACAATAACAATTTTTCTCTCGGAGAATACAAATGTATCCAGCTGGAAATGTATTTTGTAGACATTGACGGTTGATATTTACGCGTTTAAATAAGCGTCGGAATGGTTAACGCGCGGTTGTTGATCTCAGGAGTTTATGGAAACTAGTATGAATATATGTAGAAATACAGTGTAGCATAGCTATGCATCGGCCACATTTTGGGAATGTTCTAGACTCCGCATTTGAACTCAATTATTTAATGTAGAGCCAAGTATTCATTTTCCTCGCTCCGAATCGCATCACCTCCACATTTTACAAATGATCTAGCCTATCCTCGGTGCTTATGTAGGGCTATGATTGCCCCAATGCTGATGATGCAAAGTGGCCGTTTTTGAGACCCGTTAGTGCTGACACTGGGACTTTATTTTAAGGTACGACATTGAATACGAATGCGGTCTTTTCATGCGAGGTTATTTGCGTCGACGTTGGCAGTCCACAGATTATACAGTCTACAGGCTATTTTTGAAACCATGTGTGGTGGAATTGAGTCATTTATGCTTCATCATATAGTACAGCACACCGATGCTTTGAACATAACTCATCCATAGACGCTAACTACCTTTAGCGCCTTTTTGCTGATAGGCTTCGATCTACTGTTCTGAACGTTAAAACACATTACTTGCGGTAAAGTTTTTGGGGAAAAGGGGACATATTTCATATCGGTGAGAAATAATTCTCAATTCAAATGGTGACATGACTACACACCTTTTTTTTATAGGGTTAGTGTTCCCACACGGCCATATCTCCATGTGACAGCGCTTGTTTCTGGAAGACCGCTACCTAAGCTTGCTCCTGACACCTGTGTGTGACGGTGTCCACATACATGGGTTCAGTTTGCTCCCAGGCTACTCCCAAAATACCTTCGCTTGACAAATTAGAAAACCGTTTGTCCCTCTTGAGCCAGAAACACTTCCTCAAAATAGTTTGAATGAGCTAAGATAAATCAAGACATCTGTCATTACTTTTGAGGTTTTTGCCAATGAGGTCTTGGGGTATTTTCACACAGTCCGTTTTAAAGGAACCGATCTTAGTCCTCTGGGGTAAAAAAAAAATAATTTAAAAAAGCGAAATATTACTGGCCTTTGAATGAGGACTCAACTCTTCTGCCAGTTCACGTAACCCATTTTGTTTTTTTAGGCAAGTCCGTTAAGAGCAAATTCTTATTTACATTGACAGCCATGTTCAGGGGCAGAGCAACATATTTTTACCATGTCAGCTCTGGGATTCGATCTAGCCACTAGGCTACCTGACGCCCCCGTTGTGGTCCGAGTCCTCTTTGCTATGTTTGAAAGGAACCAAGATCGTTTTCCAACATTCTCTCAATGTACTCTAGGACAAGCCATTTCATCAAAATGTGTTTTTTGGACAGCTAGATATGCCTCCTTACATTTTGGAAGCTGACAGATTGCAATTTGTTGAATGATGAAGATGTCTTCTGTATCTGCTGATTACAATTATTACATGTAAATATTATTGATAACAGAATAAATAGCAGAATAAATAATGCTGTAATTGAAAATTGTACAGCCAATGTAGGCTACTACCTCTCCTAAAAGCTAGAATTGATTTTGTATGCTACAGTATTTTGTGATTCTTACCAAATATGTTGTCTTCTCACAACATTCAAACCCCACAATCGAATAAACAGCTTACGAAGCTCTCTTATAGATCAGATATTGCAAACAAATAATTGGAACTAAAAACTAGACACATATTTTGTAATTTCTGTGCGTCTTTGACAATCGCTAATCAATATCCAAAAATGGCACGCGTTTTTCCTGCAAAACTGCACATCAAAATGTTCTCTCTTGTGGCACCAATGTGAGAGGTTATGGCAGGGGCAAAGGTGTGTGTAATTACAAGCGAATCCTGGGGAGCTTTGTGTTCTTATTGCCCTAAAAAAAAATAACTGGTCCATGGAATTCAAGCGAATGGAACTCAGACCACCTCTCGAGATTGTCTCAGTTCTGTTTGCTTCGGGAGCTCTTTTGTGGGGTCTGAGTTCCTTTTGGAATGTTAACCTTTCACCAAAAATTAAGCGAACCGCACAGAGTTCATAACAATTGTCTGAATGGGACCAAGTGTGAAAATTGTGCAATTTTACATCTAGCTAAGATGTTTGGTGCAGTATTTTTGAATATTTTGTTGAATGATGATAAACACTTAATGTTCCCACACCTACTAGAATAAGTACTGTTGATCAATCACTGATGAAGGGGAGTAGACTTCGGCTAATGAACTTTGACTTGCCTCAAGAAAAATATGTGCTCGAACAGCCCGAAGGAAAAACCTTCCGAACACCGAAACTAACAAAAACATCACAAAAATGTGTCCTAATATATGCACTATATGCTTTGACTGGGAAGCATGTGACAGGCTTTAGCGTAACTGGGGAGGAAGTGTAGTTCGTCAACTTGGGGGCACACACAGTGTATGTCTCTGTGCAAAACTGTTACAGATGCTTTTTTTATTTGAAAGATTATTTTTTGCTGATATGCCCTTTATCTTTCATATGTTTCGCAAACAATGGTTATTTCTAAACATTTAAACAGTGTCGGAATTGTAGTTCACATTCAGCCAACCATGGGCGACGCAAACTACTGAAAAGCCTACGGAGAAGGGTTTTCGAGAGCTACTTTGAACATAGCAGTCTGTAACATTAAAACATCAGGGACCAGCGCCCTTCTCTTTAGAAATACCATTCGGGATGCTGCTCCAGTTTAAACTGACTTGAGCCCTAGGACCATGCCCCAGGAATACCTGACATGATGACTCCTTGCTCTCCCCAGTCCACCTGACCGTGCTGCTGCTCCAGTTTCAACTGTTCTGCCTTATTATTATTATTAGACCATGCTGGTCATTTATGAAAATTTGAACATCTTGGCCATGTTCTGTTATAATCTCCACCCGGCACAGCCAGAAGAGGACTGGCCACCCCACATAGCCTGGTTCCTCTCTAGGTTTCTTCCTAGGTTTTGGCCTTTCTAGGGAGTTTTTCCTAGCCACCGTGCTTCTACACCTGCATTGCTTGCTGTTTGGGGTTTTAGGCTGGGTTTCTGTACAGCACTTTGAGATATCAGCTGATGTACGAAGGGCTATATAAATACATTTGATTTGATGTTGCTCCAATTACTGACAATCATATTTTTTGGTCCCGGTGGTGAATGCCACAGCCTCGCATCTATACGGTAGAGCGCAACTACTTTTAGATGAAAGGTATGATACATACAGGCTTTGTTGCAGTAAGGAATTGGTGTCACTAATATCGTGGTTTTCAATGGAGAACAGTTTCTTTAAATAATCGTCTATTTCAAGTCTGCGGAGAGCAATGTTTGCTGAAGCAACAGGCACTGTCACATTTCCTCAGTGTTTGGTATTCACGGTCAGTAAAGACTGCTGGATGGGTTTTGGAATGCCGTGTGTGTGTGAGCGTGTGTGACCATGTCTCTCAACCATTTATTTCCATAATTTCAGGTCTAAGGGGGATCCCTGTGGAAAATGGCAACAGGGGTAACACTGGTGTGACCGTGCAGGAAGAAAGCTGACTCTCCCGTCTGTTAACCCCCGCCCTTTGGCAGATGCACCTAGGAGAGCACCTTGCTCCCCTCAAGCTGAAGCTACACTTGCAATGCTAAAAGCCCGGATGATGATATGCCACTTGAACTGAGCACACCTACTGCTGTCTACTCAACATCAACAACAGAAACAGGCAAAGGGAAGAGCACAACCAACCCGAGAAAGCGAGAGGAACACAACACAAGCTTTGACCAAAGTTGAACCAACACAGCTCCAAGACCTCCGTTAACCTAATTCTCTTGTGACACCAGGGGGGGTCACTCTAACTGGTTTCCCCATTCTGCTTAGTGCCTGTCCCCCAGACCATGATGTTTCGCGACCAGGTGGGTGTCCTGGGAAGCTGGTTTAAGGGATGGAATGAGTGTGAGCAGACGGTGGCTCTGCTGTCGCTGCTGAAGCGGGTGTCGCGGACCCAGGCCCGTTTCCTGCAGCTGTGTCTGGAGCACAGCCTGGCCGAATGCACCGAGCTCCACGTGTTGGAGGGGGAAGCCAATAACCCAGGTAGGCACACCGACACACATTATCTCCATCTTGACTGTCCATTGAAGTTGATGATTACCAATGGCTCTGCTCTGTTGACGTTTGGAAAGGGTTGGTGCTTCTGGTACCAATGCCACTTCACAAACACACACACACAAATTTGAAGGTATGTCATTCCCTATAAATGCCTTACGCACTTCTACAGACAGCGAAGGGTTAACCGTGCCCATTGCCCAGTCAGTGTATTGTGGCATGGCAACGATGAGGTCATTGCACTAGCTGGCCTCGCACCATCTTTGAATTGGACACCAGATCATACAGGACTCCAGTGCTCTGCTGTGGGGATAAATCAGTTGGGGGGGCTGGTTTGTTGCATCAGGCTGGTACGTGACTATGGAAACACCCTGGCAACCAAACTGACTCATGAAAAATAGAGTGAGGCTCTGGCTGGTGTGCTGTGATGATGAGAAAAAACACTGTCTGTGTGTATGTGTGTGTGTGTGTGTGTACTGATCTGATGTCTACAGCTGTATAGCTGGTACCACCACTGTCTGTCTGCACCGCCTTAATACACATCGATGAGAAACCGTCTGTTAAGATGGATATGTTATCATTTTCCCCTACACACACACACAAATGCACAGCATACACACACACACACACACACACACACAGCAACATTGGATTCCCATCAGAGTTCATAGTGGGCAGTGGCTGCCTCTCTTAGCCTCACCAACACCTTGTGTTGCCATAGACTTCCAGTCATTGCGCTGACGCGAGTAAGCAATTATTAGCTTTCTTCAAACTGCACATAGAGACATAAAAATGGTATTCACTAGATACATCTGATACTGGGGAAATAGGTAAAGGGCTTCTTTGGCAAAATCCCCAAATATCTCCTTAAGGGGGTCACACCCAAGCCCTAGTCGGGTGTTTACTGTCAGAGATCAGAGGAGGCAGAGAAGACTCAGCGAGGATGGGTTCAAATCATCAACTCGTGGGTTTATAGGAATAGTTTAGCTCCATTTGGGATCATACTGCTTTAACGAGCTTGTTTTAATAGTAGGTTGGTCCCATATCTGTTTGGCCAACTCTTATGGTCATTGTCATGCTGAACAGATCTGGGACCAGGCTAGTACTTGTACAGTGGTGGTGAACTGGACATGAATGTGACTGTATGGATCTTGATGCTACAAAGTGTAGCAAATCGGCTGCTCGATGGGTACATCCCAGTACCTCTGAATATCTGCCTTCCTTGTTTCTCTTACGTCATGAAAATTGATGTGTAAATGGACTGGGTATATTTTCTCATTGCTTTTTTCACCCACTGTATTAAAACCATTCAGATTAGCAGTCCTGTAGGAGAATGTATATAATTGCAAATAAAAATGCAACCTAAGACTATAGGAACACCGTTTTATAGCTACTTAGCCATTTGTCTGGGTCTTGCCACGCCTGTCAGTCTCACCTGTGTCAGCCTGCGGTCGACCCTGCTTCTGTTGGCTCAACAAGCTGAGAGTGACAGTCGGCAATGCCCCCAGCAATGGACCATTCTTTCAGTGCTGCTGCAATGTTGTCTATGGATCAATTTTGTGGCTATACTTAGTCAGTAGTCATTACATTCCAGAAAGACTGTCTTTGCTCTCTGTCTACACTGATATCAAGTTTATCAAGTTTATGCCAGAATCGTATCTATTGTCATGTTTATTGTCATCTCTTCAGACACAGAAGTCTGGATGGCAAGGAACAATTTTTAAAATCTCAACCTAATAAGCTTATTGGCTCAGACAGATTTTAGATGTGTAAGTTCAATACTTGTTGTGGTTGTTGTCAATTTTTTATTGTCGTGAGAAAGTTGGAAAAATATCCATCTTTGTGGTAGAAATGGAAGCCTGTGTCCCTCACAGGGTTAATTTGCAGCTGGAAGCTCCAAGTTGAGTGGAAAGGCGCAACTATTTGGAAAGTACTGTACTAATGAAAGGAATCCACAGTGACCTACTTATTTCACTGCGTGAAGAGGCTGCCTTGTTCCCCTGAACAGAGTGATGCAACTTATTTTCTGCTTGTCACAGCATCAAGTCAAGACTATATGTATGTGTGTGAGAAAGAGACTGGGGAGAGGGGGATTTATTTTAGTCACTCAATGATATCACATTTTCAGATTTGGCAGAGAGATTTGGGATTTTGACTAGGTTGAAGTATTTTGATTTGCTATTTTGAGCACCTAAAATAGAGAAAGATATCTATAAGCACATACACTACTTTTTAAAAGTTTGGGGTCTCTTAGAAATGTCCTTGTTTTTGAAGGAAAAACACTTTTGTCCATTAAATAACATCAAATACGGTGTAGACATTGTTCATGTTTTAAATGACTATTGTAGCTGAAAACGGCAGATGTTTTAAATGGAATATCTACATACAGAGGCCCATTATCAGCAACCATCACTCCTGTGTTCCAATGGCATGTTGTGTTAGCTAATCCAAGTTCATCATTTTAAAAGGCTAATTCATCATTAGAAAACCCTTTTGCAATTATGTCAGCACAGCTGAAAACTGTTGTCCTGATTTAAAGAAGCAATAAAACTGGCCTTCAGACTAGTTGAGTATCTGGAGCATCAGCATTTGTGGGTTTGATTACAGGCTCAAAATGGCTAGAAACATAGCCCTTTCTTCTGAAACTTGTCAGTATAATCTTGTTCCGTGAAATGAAGGCTATTCCATGTGAGAAATTGCCAATAAACTGAATATCTCATACAATGCTGTGTACTACTCCCTTCACAGAACAGTGCAAACTGGCTCTAATCACAATGGAAAGAGTGGGAGGCCCCGGTGCACAACTGAGCAGGAGGACAATTACATTAGTGTCTCGTTTGAGAAACAGACGCCTCACAAGTCCTCAACTGGCAGCTCATTAAATAGTAACTTCAAAACACCAGTCTCAACGTCAACAGTGAAGAGGCGACTCCGGGATGCTGGCCTTCTAAACAGAGTTCCCCTGTCCAGTGACGGTTCTTTTGTCCATATTAATCTATTATTTTTATTGGCCAGTCTGAGATATGGATTTTCTTTGCAACTCTATCTTAGACTGGCCAATAAAAATAAAAGATTAAGATGGGTAAAAGAACACAGACACTGGACAGAGGACCTCTGTCTAGAAGGCCAGCATCCCGGAGTCGCCTCTTCACTGTTGACGTTGAGACTGGTGTTTTGAAGTTACTATTTAATGAGCTGCCAGTTGAGGACTTGTGAGGCGTCTGTTTCTCAAACTAGACACTGTAATGTACCTTTCCTCTTGCTCAGTTGTGCACCGGGGCCTCCCACTCCTCTTTCTATTCTGGTTAGAGCCGGTTTGCGATATTCTGTGAAGGGAGTAGAACACAGCGTTGTACGAGATCTTCAATTTCTCTCATGGAATAGCCTTAATTTCTCAGAACAAGAATAGACTTACAAGTTTCAGAAGAAAGGTCTTTGTTTCTAGCCACTTTGAGCCTGTAATCGAACCCACAAATGCTGATGCATGAGATACTCAACTGGTCTAAAGAAGGACAGTTTTATTGCTTCTTTAATCAGGACAACAGTTTTCAGCTGTGCTAACATAATTACAAAAAAAAATTATATTGATCAATTAGCCTTTTAAAATTATAAACTTGGATTAACTAACACAATGTGCCATTGGAACACAGGAGTGATGGTTGCTGATAATGGGCCTCTGTAGATCTATGAAGATATTCCACAAAAAGTCTGCCGTTTTCAGCTACAATAGTCATTTACAACATTAATAATGTCTACACTGTATTTCTAATCAATTGTTATTTCAAATGGCACTTTTTTAAAAGAAAAGTACATTTCTAAGAGACTCCAAACTTTTTTAAACATTAGTGTATGTATGTGTGTATATACAGTGCCTTGCGAAAGTATTCGGCCCCCTTGAACTTTGCGACCTTTTGCCACATTTCAGGCTTCAAACATAAAGATATAAAACTGTATTTTTTATGAAGAATCAACAACAAGTGGGACACAATCATGAAGTGGAACGACATTTATTGGATATTTCAAACCTTTTTAACAAATCAAAAACTGAAAAATTGGGCGTGCAAAATTATTCAGCCCCCTTAAGTTAATACTTTGTAGCGCCACCTTTTGCTGCGATTACAGCTGTAAGTCGCTTGGGGTATGTCTCTATCAGTTTTGCACATCGAGAGACTGAATTTTTTTCCCATTCCTCCTTGCAAAACAGCTCGAGCTCAGTGAGGTTGGATGGAGAGCATTTGTGAACAGCAGTTTTCAGTTCTTTTGCAGAATCCATCAGGTTTTCTTCCAGAATGGTCCTGTATTTGGCTCCATCCATCTTCCCATCAATTTTAACCATCTTCCCTGTCCCTGCTGAAGAAAAGCAGGCCCAAACCATGATGCTGCCACCACCATGTTTGACATTGGGGATGGTGTGTGAGCTGTGTTGCTTTTGCGCCAAACATAACGTTTTGCATTGTTGCCAAAAAGTTCAATTTTGGTTTCATCTGACCAGAGCACCTTCTTCCACATGTTTGGTGTGTCTCCCAGGTGGCTTGTGGCAAACTTTAAACGACACTTTTTATGGATATCTTTAAGATAGATTTCTTGCCACTCTTCCATAAAGGCCAGATTTGTGCAATATACGACTGATTGTTGTCCTATGGACAGAGTCTCCCACCTCAGCTGTAGATCTCTGCAGTTCATCCAGAGTGATCATGGGCCTCTTGGCTGCATCTCTGATCAGTCTTCTCCTTGTATGAGCTGAAAGTTTAGAGGGACGGCCAGGTCTTGGTAGATTTGCAGTGGTCTGATACTCCTTCCATTTCAATATTATCGCTTGCACAGTGCTCCTTGGGATGTTTAAAGCTTGGGAAATCTTTTTGTATCCAAATCCGGCTTTAAACTTCTTCACAACAGTATCTCGGACCTGCCTGGTGTGTTCCTTGTTCTTCATGATGCTCTCTGCGCTTTTAACAGACCTCTGAGACTATCACAGTGCAGGTGCATTCATACGGAGACTTGATTACACACAGCTGGATTGTATTTATCATCATTAGTCATTTAGGTCAACATTGGATCATTCAGAGATCCTCACTGAACTTCTGGAGAGAGTTTGCTGCACTGAAAGTAAAGGGGCTGAATAATTTTGCACGCCCAATTTTTCAGTTTTTGATTTGTTAAAAAAGTTTTAAATATCCAATAAATGTCGTTCCACTTCATGATTGTGTCCCACTTGTTGTTGATTCTTCACAAAAAAATACAGTTTTATATCTTTATGTTTGAAGCCTGAAATGTGGCAAAAGGTTGCAAAGTTCAAGGGGGCCGAATACTTTCGCAAGGCACTGTATATAACAAAGTATTGAGAAACTGTTGTTATTCACCAAATACTTATTTTCCACCATAATTTGCAAATAAATTCATTAAAAATCCTACAATGTGATTTTCTGGATTTATTTTCTTCTCATTTTGTCTGTCATAGTTGAAGTGTACCTAGAAAATTACAGGCCTCTCATCTTTTTAAGTGGGAGACTTGCACAATTGGTGGCTGACTAAATACTTATTTGCCCCACTGTAGCAGGTTAGGATAACTA
The DNA here is from genome assembly GCF_057628025.1 of Oncorhynchus mykiss. Lineage (NCBI taxonomy): Eukaryota > Metazoa > Chordata > Actinopteri > Salmoniformes > Salmonidae > Oncorhynchus > Oncorhynchus mykiss. Next base: position 48,007,091 of record NC_143046.1, read on the forward strand.
GCGTGGCAGGTAATGTGAATTGGCGATGCAGGTAATGTGAATTGGCGAGGCAGGTAATGTGAATTGGCGAGGCAGGTAATGTGAATTGGCGAGGCAGGTTAGGAGACTGAGGTTAAGGTTGGGAAAAGTGTTAGGGTTAGCTACAATGCTTCTGTTGTTAACTGTTGTCCCTGACACACAAGAAACTGCTACAGACCAATGAGTATAACTTGATATCAAGAAACACCTATATCAGAAAACGCCCCAAATTGTGGTCTGCAATTACACCCTTCTTGTGTCACTCGCTCACAGTACGGCCCCTCTCCCGCCTGCTAGAGCGGCACCTCTCTCTCCCTCCTCTCGCGCTTTATCAGCTCTGGTTAATAAAGTAGCTTAAAAAATTACTTCTCTGCTGCTTCCCTCGCTAGAATTGACTCAGACCGGGTCTGGATCCAACCAGGTCTATACTGAACTAGTCTAGTTGTCGTTGGGTCTGTTCGGAAGTGGTCTCCTATATTTAACAAAAATATTTATGCATATTGGGTCCGGGTGGGAAAGCCCCAGGTCCATTTCGGAATAGGTCCAACTTTTTGGACCTGTAAAGACCTCTAGTGTTTACCCCTCTCTTCCCCCTCCCACCTCTGTCCCAGAGGCGGACTGCAGAGCAGGACAGGGTAGGGTGGTGGGGTTGGGCGAGGACAGGAGGGCTACTGTTATCAATGACTGACTTCATTGGAGCGTTTTTCACTGTGGACTGACTGGTAAAGGGGAGGCAGGAAGGGCTGGTGGCTAACGTACAGGCAGCTATTCTGTGGCACTCACCGCTCAGGCATGTGTGTGTTTCTCTATTCCTTTCTATTTCTACTAACCCTCTTCCCTCTCCCTCTCTCATACTCAGAATCTCTCCCTTTTTCGCCATCTCCATATGTCTTAAGCACAGCAAACCTAGTTTTCTCTTGGAAAAAGAGAGCTGATGCCACACCTACACGTCAAATTATCCTCCACTGTCATGTTCAGCCTATTAATATTTAGGCTACTATCTATATGTCCAGGAATATCCACTTCAAACTGAACAGGTGCTTTGTTGGTCAGGACTAAGAAGCAATGGCACTCTTGTCCAGTTCTATCTAAGAGCATCTTCTTTTATGGACAGAATGGAGGGCTGTCACATTTGAGATTACGTCTGCAGTGCCATCGCACACATTCTCCAATGTAGTACCGCAGGGGACATCTAGCTGGATTGGTCAAGTGTTGGTAGCGCCGCTTGCTCATTCAGAAGTGGTGGAGGCAAGGATAATTCAGTGTGGTAAAGACATGATGACATCGTCACCTCAGGGAGCTGTAACATTAGGAGGACCTGGCTGTCAGAGCAGCCTTTGTGAGGACCACACTGTCCCTATAGAAGGACTCTTCAGGAAGTGGTCATGTCTGATCTTTTCTTTTTTTTTGCCGGGTTCTGTATGTGCTGTTTTGCCAACTCCTGTGGTCATTGTGATCCCAACTAAGGGATGGCGCAAACAGACCTGGCACCAGGCTTATCGCTTTACCACCTTTCCCAATTGTTTGGTTCACTGCATGTTGTAGCCTATAATCATCTGCTGTTGGTCACCTCATTTCAGACGTCATACTCCCCCTGCCTTCACTTGGCCTACTACCGCTGATGGAAAAAGCATGGACGGAAAACAGCATTCCTTGCTGACGTTGTAAATGGGTTCCGGTGATGGGGATATTGTCTAGGAATGTGGACATGGAACATAGTTGGGAAGTAAGAGCATGAACGCAGGGGATATAATAGGGCTTTCCAAATGGAATAAAAAAAAGTAATGGTGTAGGAAATTATGATGAAGGAAAAATAATAGGGAGTTATGTTAGGACAGCTTCAATATCTTGTTGTATTTGTGGGGTGCCATTTTCTTCTACCAGGGCCAAGTGTATTGAAAAGTCAGTGCACTAGTGACCAGCATCAAATCATAACTAATGCAAAACCGTGAAGTTCTGGTTACCACATTGGACTTTTATAAAAGTAATTTTTATAAATACAGTGCCTTCAGAAATTATTCATACCCTGTGACTTATTCCACATTTTGTTGTTACAGCCTGAATTTAAAATGAAATAAATAAAGAAAAACGTTTTCCTATCTACACACAACACCCCATGATGACAAAGTGAAACATGTTATTAGAAATGTTAGCAATGTATTATGTATTAAATTAAATATATGAAGATCTCATTTACATAAGTAACCACACACCCCTGATTCAATACATGTTAGAATCAGCTTTGGCAGCGATTACAGCTGAATATTTCTGGGAAAGTGTAAGAGCTTTGCACATCTGGATTGTGTAATATTTGCACATTTATAAAAACAAATATATATTATTCAAGCTGGTTGGTTGTTGATCATTGCTAGAAAGCCATTTTCAAGTCTTGCCATAGATTTTCAAGACGATTTAAGTCAAAACTGTAACTAAGCCACTCAAGAATATTCAATGTCATCTTTGTAAGCAATTCCAGTGTATATTTGGCCTTGTGTTTTAGGTTATTGTCATGCTGAAAGGTGAATTTGTCTACCAGTGTCTATTGGAAATCAGAGTGAACCAGGTTATCCTCTAGGATTTAAAAAAATATATCCTTAGTCCTTGCCCGATGACAAGCATACCCATAACATGATGCAGCATGAACATATGAAGTGGTACTCAGTGATGTGTTGTGTTGGATTTGCCCCAAACATAACACTTTATTCAAGACAAACTTAATTTCTTTGTCACGTTTTTAGCACTTTTACTTTAGTGTCTTATTGCAGACAAGATTCATGATTTGGAATATTTTGTATTCTGTACAGGCTGTTGTTTTAGGTTTGTATTGTGGAGTAACTACCATGTTGTTGATCAAGTTTTCTGCTAACACAGCCATTACTTTGTAAATGTTTTAAAATCCCTGAGCAGTTGCCTTCCTCTCCGTCAAATGAGTATCTTTGTAGTGACCGAGGGCTATTCAACGTCTACCAATAGGTTCCTTTCTTTGCGAGGCATTGGAAAACCTCCCTGGTCTTTGGTTTAGTCTGTGTTTAGAAACTCACTGTTTGACTGAGGGACCTTACAGTTATCTGCATGTGTGGGTTACAGAGATGAGGTAGTAATTCAAAAATCATGTTAAGCACTGTTATTGCACACAGAGTGAGTCCATGCAACTTATTATGTGACTTGTTAAGCACATTTTTACTCCTGAACATATTTAGGCTTGCCACAAGGAAGCGGTTGAATTTTTGTATTTTTTATTTCACCTTTTATTTAGGTAGGCCAGTTGAGAACAAGTTCTCATTTAAAACTGTGACCTGGCCAAGATGAAGCAAAGCAGTGCGACACAAACAACACGAGTTAAACATGGAATAAACAAACGTACAGTCAATAACACAATAGAAAAAGCAATATACAGTGTGTGCAAATGTAAGATTAGGGAGGTAAGTAAATAAATAGGCCATAGTGGCAAAATAATTACAATTTAGCATTAAAACTGGAGTGATAGATGTGTAGATGATAATGTGCAAGTAGAGATACTGGGGTGCAAAAGAGCAAAAATAAATAACAATATGGGGATGAGGCAGTTGGGTGGGCTATTTACAGATGGGCTGTGTACAGGTGCAATGATCGGTAAGCTGCTCTGACAGCTGATGCTTAAAGTTAGTGAGTGAGCTATAAGACACCAACTTCACTGATTTTTGCAATTCGTTCCAGTCATTGGCAGCAGAGAACTGGAAGGAAAGCAGGAGTTGGCTTTGGGGATGACCAGTGAAATATACCTACTGGAGCGGGTGCTACTGGTGGGTGTTGCTATGGTGACCAGTGAGCTGAGATAAGGTGAGGCTTTACCTAGCAAAGACTTGGATGACCTGGAGCCAGTGGGTTTAGCAACGAATATGTACCGAGGGCCAGCCAACGAGAGCATACAGGTTGCAGTGGTGGGTAGTATATGGGGCTATTGGTGACAAAACGGATGGCACTATGATAGACTGCATCCAATTTGCTTAGTGGAGTGTTGGAGGCTATTTTGTAAATGACATCGCCAAAGTCAACGATCGGTAGGATAGTCAGTTTTACGAGGGTATGTTTAGCAGCATGAGTGAAGGATGCTTTGTTGTGAAATAGGAATCCGATTCTAGATTTTATATCGGATTGGAGATGCTTAATGTGAGTCTGGAAGAAGATTTTAGTCTAACCAGACACCTAGAATATGTGGACAACTACAAATACGTATGTCGGAACCGTTCAGAGTATTGATGCTAGTCGGGTGGGCGGGAGCGGGCTGCGATCGGTTGAAGAGCATGCGTTTTGTTTTACTAGCATTTTAAAAGCAGTTGGAAGCTAGGCAATGCAGTCATTTGAGAAACCAAGGCTGTTGAGTCTGACGATAAGAATGTGGTGATTGACAGAGTCGAAAGCCTTTGCCAGGTCGATGAATACGGCTGCACAGTACTGTCTTTTATCGATGGCAGTTATATCGTTTAGGACCTTGAGCGTGGCTGAGGTGCACCCATGACCAGCTCAGAAACCAGATTGCATATCGGAGAAGGTACGGTGGGATTCTAAATGGTCGGTGAGCTGTTTTGTTAACTTGACTTTCGAAGACTTCAGAGAGGCAGGGTAGGATAGATATAGATATGTAACAGTTTGGGTCTAGAGTGTCTCCCCCTTTGAAGAGGGGGATGACCGCTGCCTGTATATAGGCTGCCTGTATATATATTGGTTCCTAACTTCCCTGAGAAGTTGCATATCGCGGGGACTATACGATGCGAATGAATACTTATTGACTGAAGACCTTTCAGCTTTATAGTTTTAAATAGTTAGGAAACAATTCTAAAGTATAATTCCACTTTGATATAATGGGGTATTGTGTGTTGGCCATCAATTTAATCCATTTAAAATCCTGACTGTAACAGAACAAAATGTGAAATTCAAGGGGTGTGAATAGTTTCGGAAGGCACTGTATATGTAAACTATATGTCCTCCAGGATGGAGCCACATTTAACTTTAGAGATTAGTGAAATAGTAGTAGTGGGTGAAGTGGAATTTGAAGCTGAACCTCCAACCCCAGAAACTACTATTCCCACCGCTTTCCCAGACACCCCCGTTCTACAGTGGCTAACACCCCAGACTTGCTCTCCCCGGCCTCAACCCTCCTCTTCACCTTCCTCCTCCTTCCAGCTGCTCTTCTGAAGAATAAATAAATCTCACCTTCCAGTCGTCTAGCTGGAGAGAAGAGTGTGCTTGTCTCACGTTTGGGTGCCGAACTATTTCATTGCACCAACTCATGAGCAAACAGTTTATTTCTGGCCACTCGGCTCCATGTTCTGTGAACTCATACTGAACCTCTGAAATGGTGGGTCAGAGGACCTGCAAAACAAAATCCCTTCTAGTCTCATCTCTGAACAGTCGGAATCAAACATCACATTTTTCCCCTTCCCAACTCTCACAGCAGCCCAAAATCTTGACTTCACCGAAAGAAAGAAATGGTGACTGAGGAAGCTCTTCTTTGTAGCTCTTCCGAATGACTATTGGGAACCACACTGCCACTAATGCCCTCAAAGTATTCATACCGCTTCAATTATTCCCCATTTTGTTGTTTAAATCCTGAATTCTCACCCATCTACACAATGCCCCATAATGACATTTGTTCAAATTTTTGGAAAATTAAATACAAGTACTGTATCTCATTTACATAAGTATACACACCTCTTTACTATGACACTCCAAATTGAACTCGGGTGCATCTGATTTCCTTGGATCATCCTTGATGTCACTACAACTTGGAGTCCACCTGTAGCCAATTCAATTCTTTGGACATTTAGTTAGAAACACACCTGTCTATATAAGGTCCCACAGTTGGCAGTGCATGTCAGAGCAAAAACTACACCATGAACTCCAAGGAACTGTCTGTAGATCTCCAAGATAATTGTGGTGAGGCATATATCTGGGGAAGGGTATAAAATAATTTATAGAATGTTAAAAGTTTCCAACAAATGGAATTACCCAGACTCTGCCTAGAGCTGGCCGTATAACCAAACTGGGCAAGAAGGACCTTGGTCGGGGAGGTGACTAAGAACTGACAGGATTACAGAGTTCTTTTAGCTGAGATGGGAGAACCTACCAGGACAACCATTTCTACAGTACTTCACCAAGTCCTGAGAAAAAGAGTTTGCAGAAAGGCACGTGAATGACTGAGATCATAATGCAAAAGATTCTGTGGTGTATTGAGACAAAAATGTAAATATTTGGCCGGCATGCAAAGCGCTATCTCTTGAATCGCATTGAAATCTGTGGAAAGACCTGAAGATTGCTGTTCACTGCTGCTCCCCATCTAATTTAACAGAGCTTGAGAAAATCTACAAGGAAGAATTTGAAAAAATCCTGAAATCCAGATGTGAAAGGCTGATACAGCCAAGACGATTCAAAGCTGTAATCGTCACCAAAGGTGCTTCTACAAAGTATTGACTCAGGTGTGAATACTTGTGTAAATGAGATTTCTGTATTTCATCTTCAATATATTTGCAAACATTTCTAAAAACACTGTCATTATGCGTTTTCACTGTCATTAGGGGATATTGTGTGTAGGTCAGAGAAATAATAAATTTTCAATTCCTTCTGTAACACAAAATGTGGAATAAGTCAAGAGGTATGGATACTTTTTGAAGTTACTGTAGTTTGAGTCGAGCCTGAATGAAAGTACTGACGTCAAGTCAGACACCATTTTCTTGACCTGGAAACATTTTTGTACAAAAGATGTGATTTTGATTTATCTGCTTGAGGAATAGGTTTACACATGGATCAATATTTTGTCTGTGGTCATATGATTCATTCACTTCTTGATTCCAACTTGTGGTAAGATTTTTAGATTGGGAGTTCAATCCACGCACGGCCGAGTCATTACAAATCAAATGTATTTATATAGCCCTTCTTACATCAGCTGATATCTCAAAGTGCTGTACAGAAACCCAGCCAAACAGCAAGCAATGCAGGTGTAGAAGCACGGTGGCTAGGGAAAACTCACTAGAAAGGCCAAAACCTAGGAAGAAACCTAGCGAGGAACCATGCTATGAGGTGTGGCCAGTCCTCTTCTGGCTGTGCCGGGTGGAGATTATAACAGAATATGGCCAAGATGTTCAAATGTTCATAAATGACCAGCATGGTCAAATAATAATAATCACAGTAGTTGTCGAGGGTGCAACAAGTCAGCACATCAGGAGTAGATGTCAGTTGGCTTTTCATAGCCGATCATTGAGAGTATCTCTACCGCTCCTGCTGTCTCTAGAGAGTTGAAAACAGCAGGTCTGGGACAGGTAGCACATCCGGTGAACAGGTCAGGGTTCCTTAGCCACAGACAGAACAGTTGAAACTGGAGCAGCAGCACGGCCAGGTGGACTGACAGTCATCATGCCAGGTAGTCCTGAGGCATGGTCCTAGGGCTCAGGTCCTCCTAGAGAAAGAGGGAATTAGAGAGAGCATACTTAAATTCACACAGGACACCGGATAAGACTGGAGAAGTACTCCAGATCTAACAGACTGACCCTAGCCCCACGACACAAACTACTGCAGCATAAATACTGGAGGCTGAGACAGGAGGGGTCAGGAGACGCTGACTAAGAACCTGATGCGTCTCTGCTTGGCATTCAGGAGATAGATTAAGGGTAAGGCCCTGCGATAAACTAGCAGTCCTGTCCAGGGAGTGTAGTTGTACCTTAAACTGCCTCATGCTACAGAAACAGGAGTTTTATTGCATGGTTTATGCAGCCAAATGTTGTTCCAAGTGAAGCAGTGTTTAGTGCTTTGGACTTTTGATGCGTTACCAGTGGACTGGTATGGATTTTGGGAAACTAATTTCTGTTGAGCATTCTGCACGGAGGGGTGTGTTAAGATATTGTCGACCATCTGCTGCCAAATGGAGCTATGTGATCTCCCTCCCCGTAGATTTGATTTGGTTCGACCCAAACCCGTTGAAATTAAATCGCTATATGCTGGAACACAGCTTCTAGGTTGAGACCAATGGAACAACGGAAGGGGTGCCCCACCTATGCCACGACGGCTGAAACCCTGCTTCTATCGGTCGCTCTAACCATTTTTAGCAGCTGTGTGGTTTGACTGAAGGTGTGAACGTATCAGCACTTGGTGTCCGAGACTCCGCATGTAATATAGTTCAGTCTCCACCCTATGTCCGACAGGTGAAACACATTGGCTACACCCATTGATGAATAAGCAGCAGACACAGATCATTTGATATTTCCCTATATAGCCCCTAGCCCTGCCCTTTCTCCTGAGGCAGCTGGACATTCTTGGTGGCATTAAACAGTGTGTTTCATTGTATACAGAAGCTGGGCTTGGGCGCCATCCAGAACCCAACTAACTATGTGTGCACTCACTGCAAGCACTGCTGAGACATCAAGAGGACAAGCTGGGAACACAGAGCACCAAGCATGGGGTTGGCCAGGGACAGGACTGACTGTCCGCTACAGGCCGGTATAACAGCCTTTATGTAGCATACTGTATGTGATGGAGACAATAGAGCCATTGATGTACAGTACCAGTCAAAAGTTTGGACACACCTTTTTATTTTTACTATGTTCTACATTGTAGAAGACATCAAAATGATCAAATAACACCATATAGTAACCAAAAAAGTGGAGATATATATTGGAGATTCTTCAAAGCTGCCACCCTTTGCCTTGATGACAGCTTTGCACACTCTTGACATTCTCTCAACCAGCTTCATGAGGTAGTTACCTGGAATGCATTTCAATTAACAGGTGTGCCATGTTAAAATTTAATTTGTGAAATGTCTTTCCTTCTTAATGTGTTTGAGCCAATCAGTTGTGTTGTGACAAGGGAGGGGTATTATACAGAAGATAGCCCTATTTGGTAAAATACCAAGTCTATATTATGGCAAGAACAGTTCAAATATCCAAAGAGCAGCGACAGTCCATCATTACTTTAAGACATGAAGGTCAGTCAATACGGAACATTTCAACTTTTAAGGTTTCTTCAAGTGCAGTCGCAAAAACCATCAAGCGCTATAATGAAACTGGCTCTCATGCGGACCGCCACAGGAAAGGAAGACCCAGAGTTACCTCTGCTACAGAGGATAAGTCCATTACAGTTAACTGCACCTCATATTGCAGCCCAAATAATGCTTCACGGAGTTCAAATAACAGACACATCTCATTATCAACTGTTCAGAGGAGACTGTCGGGTATCAGGTCTTCATGGTTGAATTGCTGCAAAGAAACCACTACTAAAATACACGAATAAGAAGAAGAAGAGACTTGTTTGGGCCAAGAAACACGAGCAATGGACATTAGACCATTGGAAATCTGTCCTTTGGTCTAATGAGTCCAAATTTGAGGGGGGGTCCCTCTACCCCTTGTTCTGGAGCTCTGGGAAGAAGGACTGAGAAGATCAGTTCAGACTTTTTAAAAGGACATATTCCTCCTCCAAAATGAATGAATGTGCTGACACCATCAAAAATCGAATTTCCACCTCCAGAAATGAGCCCAATAGCATTTTGGCAAACTATTGTTAACATTTTTACATATTTGGACCATGCATATATTCTATGCATGGACCATATTATCAGGTATGCAATAAGCATGATCACCTGTAAGCCCAACTGATGCAGCATTGTGGCTATAAATAAAGGCTGAAGGTTACCTATCTTACCTATCTGCATTTACCCTACTGGGGTAATCATTAGCTTGATCCCAAATTTAATCTTTTAACTAGTTAGCATCCTATTGATGAATGTTATGTCCCAAGAAATGAATTACATAAACACTGAATATAATGTATCCCAACTTATTAGGGTAACTTAAGGTAACCTGTCATCCGGGGTAATATGGCCCCTGCCTGTACTTCTCACTAAAACCACTTAATGTCACCATTTTTTACCTCAAGCACTACTCTTGCCACTACTCTTGCTAAAAAAAAAAAAATGTCATGACTCATCACAATTTAAATCATTCCAAATAAATTGAGGTAGGTTGGTGTTTTACCCCTAAATTACCCTACAATTCACCTGTTACATTTAGCCCCACTCTCCCCTATGTACTCACAGCTAATTGAAGAGCAGTAATATGTTTAACCATGTCACTGCTAAAACTCTGGGTTTGATATGGTGCATTTCATGCAGATTTAGGAGTTGAGAAATTAATGGAATGCTGGGATCCCCCTCTTTTTTAACAAACACCATTTAAAACTGCTGTTTTCCTCGCTGTTCCAAGAGTTGTTGTGCATTAACAGCTTGTCAGAATGCATGTTTTCCTCCCTATGGCAATCGTAACTTGAATGCACCTCGAGAGGAATATATATATATATCTCTCATAGAACACTATTCTATTATGAGGTTGTCTGAGTTTTCTATTCATTACTTGTTTGCAGAGGAAAAGTAAATGTGGATTGTTCTAGCATCTTCAAACTGTATGTTCCATATTTATTTTCCGTGGCAGCAATGATTTTGCCTTGCGTGGCACAACCCCACAGTTAAATGACTGCAGCGGAAACACTGGGGGACTTTGACTCTGGTGGGCTGGGATTGACCTCACTCCTCCAGTCTCTTGAACGAACCAGTGTTCGGGTCTTAGAGGTGTGTGTGTCCGGGAGCGTTATGCTGAAAGGTGACACTTGTTAGGGTCTACCTGATTGTCGAGTGACTAGTCTGTTTGCAGTGTTCAAAAGTTTTTAAAAAGTACCCTTTTGCTCTGTTAATGTATTCTCAACGGCCACTAGTACTGCTGCAAGATCAAAGGCTCTTTACAAACTGCACCTAGGTTGTGTATTTTACCTTTGGCGAATATGACTGTCCTGTGAATGACAAGCACCTAACTGAATGTATTCGCTCTTGGTTATGCTAATATTTACCTTTTTATAGTAGCCTATGACTGTGCAATTAATCTGAGGCCTGTAGTTTCTTGTTGGAGACTGAGGGAGAAGAGGGCAGACTTGTGTGTAGAGTTGTTTTTTCTCCTCAATGGGCCACTGAGTGCTGCCGTCATGTGGTCTCAGCCGGATGCTTCCTTTGTTGTCACACATACTCGCCACTCTGCCAGGCCTGCTCAGGAACTATACTGGGAGCACTTCCCGCCCTGACACACACAACCTTCCTTCCCCACATTTTTTTTATTTATTTTTTATTTCACCTTTATTTAACCAGGTAGGCCAGTTGAGAACAAGTTCTCATTTACAACTGCGACCTGGCCAAGAGAAAGCAAAGCAGTGTGACACAAACAACACAGAGTTACACATGGAATAAACAAACGTATAGTCAATAACACAATAGAAAAGTCTATATACAGTGTGTGCAAGTGAGGTAAGATAAGGGAGGTAAGGCAAATAAATAGGCCATAGTGGTGAAAAAATTACAGTTTAGCAATTACACACTAGAGTGAAAGATGTGCAGAAGATGAATGTGCAAGTAGAGATACTGGGGTGCAAAGGAGCAAAAAATGACAGTATCGGATGAGTTAGTTCGATGGCCACTGTACAGGTGCAGTGAGCTGCTCTGACAGCTGGTGCTTAAAGTTAGAGAGAGAGATGAGTCTCCAGCTTCAGTTATTTTTGCAATTCTTTCCAGTCATTGGCAGCAGAGAACTGGAAGGAAAGACGACCAAAGGAGGAATTGGCTTTGGGGGTGACCAGTGAGACATACCTGCTGGAGCGTGTGCTATGGCTGGGTGACCAGTGAGCTGAGATAAGGCGGGGCTTTACCTAGCAAGACTTATAGATGACCTGGAGCCAGTGGGTTTGGCGACGAATATGAAATGAGGGGGGCCAGCCAACGAGAGCATAAAGGTCACAGTGGTGGATAGTATATGGGGCTTTGGTGACAAAACGGATGGCACTGTGATAGACTCCACTAAGCAAATTGGATGCAGTGTTGGAGGCTATTTTGTAAATGACATCGCCGAAGTCAAGGATCAGTAGGATAGTCAGTTTTACGATGGTATGTTTGGCAGCATGAGTGAAGGATGCTTTGTTTGCGAAATAGGAAGCCGATTCTAGATTTCACTTTGGATTAGAGATGCTTAATGTGAGTCTGGAAGGAGAGTTTATAAACTAACCAGACACCTAGGTATTTGTAGTTGTACACATATTCTAAGTCAGAACTATCCAGAGTAGTGATGCTGGATGGGCGGGCAGGTGCGGGCAGCGATCGGTTGAAGAGCATGCATTCAGTTTTACTTGCATTTAAGAGCAGTTGGAGGCCACGGAATGAGAGTTGTATGGTATTGAAGCTCATTTGGAGGTTAGTTCACACAGTGTCCAAAGAAGGGCCAGAGGTATACAGAATGGTGTCGTCTGTGTAGAGGTGGATCAGAGAATCACCAGCAGCAAGAGCGACATCATTGATGTATACAGAGAAAAGAGCCTAAGAAATTAACCCATAGAGACTGCCAGAGGCTGCACACCCATAGAAACTGCCAGAGATCTGGACAACAGGCCCTCCAATTTGACACACTGAACTCTATCTGAGAAGTAGTTGGTGAACCAGGCGAGGTAGTCATTTGAGAAACCAAGGCTGTTGAGTCTGCCGATAATGCGGTGATTGACAGAGTCGAAAACCTTGACCAGGTCGATGAATACAGCTGCACAGTATTGTCTCTTATCGATGGCGGTTATGATATTGTTTAGGACCTTGAGCGTGGCTGAGGTGCACCCATGACCAGCTCGGAAACCAGATTGCCTATCAGAGAAGGTACGGTGGGATTCGAAATGGTCGGTAATCTGTTTGATAACTTGGCTTTCGAAGACCTTAGAAAGACAGGATAGGATAGATATAGATCTGTAGCAGTTTGGGTCTAGAGTGTCACCCCCTTTGAAGAGGGGGATGACTGCGGCAGCTTTCCAATCTTTGGGAATCTCAGACGATACGAAAAAGTGGTTGAACAGGCTAGTAATAGGGGTTGCAACAATTGTGGTAGATAATTTTAGAAAGAGAGGGTCCAGATTGTCTAGCCCAACAGATTCATAGGTTTCTAGATTTTGCAGCTCTTTCAGAACTTCAGCTATCTGGATTTGGGTGAAGGAGACATGGGGAGGCTTGGGCAAGTTGCTGTGGGGGGTGCAGGGCTGTTGACAGGGGTAGCCAGTGGAAAGCATGGCCAGCCGTAGAAAATTACTTGTTGAAATTATCATTTATTGTGGATTTATCGGTGGTGACAGTGTTTCCTTATCTCAGTGCAGTGGGAAGCTGGGAGGAGGTGCTCTTATTCTCCATGGACTTTATTGTCCCAGAACGTTTTTGAGTTTGGTACAGGATGCAAATTTCTGTTTGGAAAAAGCTAGACTTTGCTTTCCTAACTGCTTGTGTATATTGGTTCCTAACTTCCCTGAAAGGTTTCATATCGCGGGTGCTATTCGATGCTAATGCAGTACGCCACTGGATGTTTTTGTGCTTGTCAAGGGCATTCAGGTCTGGTGTGAACCAAGGGTTGTTCCTTGTTCAATTTTCTTTTGAATGGGGCATTCTTATTTAAGATGGTGAAGAAAGCACATTTGAAGAATAGCCAGGCATCCTCTACTGACGGAATGAGGTCAATATCCTTCCAGAATACCCGGGCCAGGTCTATTAGAAAAGCCTTCTCGCTGAAGTGTTTTAGGGAGCGTTAGACAGCGATGAGAGGTGGTCGTTTGACCGCAGACCTATTACTGACGCAGGCAATGAGGCAGTGATCGCTGAGATCCTGGTTGAAGACCACAGAGGTATATTTGGAGGGCAGGTTGGTTAGGATGATATCTATGAGAGTGCCCCGGTTTACGGATTTGGGGTTGTACCTGGTAGGTTCATTTGATAATTTCTGTGAGATTGAGGACATCTAGCTTAGATTGTAGGCCGGCCGGGGTGTTAAGCATGTCCCAGTTTAGGTCGCCTAACAGTACGAGCTCTGACGAGAGATGAGCGGCAATCATTTCACATATGGTGTCCAGGGCACAGCTAGGGGTCTACAGCAAGCGGCAACGGTGAGAGACTTGTTTCTGAAAAGGTGGATTTTTAAAATCTCAAATTGTTTAGGCACAGACCTGGATAGTAAGACAGAACTCTGTAGGCTATCTCTGCAGTAGATTGCAACTCCGCCCCCTTTTAGCAGTTCTCTTGTCAGAAAATATTATAGTTAGGGATTGAAATTTCTGGGTTTTTGGTGGCCTTCTTAAGCCAGGATCCAGACTCAGCTAGGACATCCGGGTGTGGCAGAGTGTGCTAAAGCAGTGAATAAAACAAACTTAGGGAGGAGGCTTCTAATGTTAACATGCATGAAACCAAGGCTTTTACGGTTACAGAAGTCAACAAATGAGAGCGCCTGGGGAATGGGAGTGGAGCTAGGCACTGCAGGTCCTGGATTAATCTCTACATCACCAGAGGAACAGAGGAGGAGGAGTAGGATAAGGGTACGGCTAAAGGCTAAAAGAGCTGGTCGTCTCGTGCGTTCGGAACAGAGAGTAAAAGGAGCAGGTTTCTGGTCAGAGAAGAATAGATTCAAGGCATAATGTACAGACAAGGGTATGGTAGGATGTGGAGGTAAACCTAGGCATTGAGTGACGATGAGAGAGGTATTGTCTCTAGAGACACCATTTAAACCAGGTGAGCTCACCGCATGTGTGAGAGGTGGAACAAAAGGGTTAGCTAAGGCATGTTGAGCAGGGCTGGAGGCTCTGCAGTGAAATTAGACAATCACTAACCAAAACAGCAATGGACAAGGCATTTTGACATTAGAGAGAGGCATGTGTAGCCAAGTGATCATGGGGTCTAGTGAGTAGCTAGGAGGGCTGGAGACACGGCGATTCAGACAGCTAGAAGGCCAGGGCTAGCAGAAGGGCCTTAAGGGAAACTTCACGATGGAGGAGTCAATTGTAGCCCCCTCGGCCGGTTACGCCGGCAGACCGGTCGTGATGGACCGGCAGGGCTCCGTGTAGTAAAAGGGTCCAGGCCAATTGTCAAAATTGTTATTTTAGCCCAAGAAAATTGGCTGATGGACATCTTCAGCTTACAGTCAGATATGCTCTAGACAGCTAGCGGGCTGCGGCTAGCAGATAGGGATTCAGGGGAAGTCGCGACGGAGGAGCCTGTTGAAAACCTCCTTGGGCGGATTACATCAGTAGACCAGTCGTGAAGGATTGGTGGGTCTCCGTATTGGCAGTAAAAGGTATCCAGGCCAATTGGCAAAATAGATATTGTAGCCCAGAGAAGTGGCTGATGAACCTCTTCAGCTAGCTGGGTGATGAGCCTAGCATAGGTCCAGGCTAATTTATGCTTGCTTCGGGACAGAGACGTTAGCCAGGAGTAGCCACTTGGATAGCAGCTCATGTTCTGAGAGGCTTTCCTGCAACTAACATCCATAAAGTTAGAGTTGACTTAAAAAATATTCTGTTATAGCCAACAATGTACTTGTTTTAGTAAAAAAAATAGTCAGGTAGTGGTACTGTACCCAGGCGATGACAATGGTACCAGACTGACCAATGAACGGTCTTGTCTTTGACTGTTCCTTTGTCCGCAGTGAACAATGAATGGCCAAATTGTACTGTAGGTTTGTCCTATGCTCAGGCTGGTTCCTGGGTTCATGCCATGTTTTCAGGTCTGTGCAGTGTGCAGGAACTCTCAACCTCACATTCCTGCTGGAATCTGCACTGAGTGGACTCTATTAGACCCACACACAGCTACACACAGACATGCACATGAACACGAATGCAGTTCAACCGATTTGGTCACTGCAGCGTTCTAGATGAGCTGTTACAGCCCGCTCACCGTTGCTCTGTGCTTTACACACTTCTCTAGAGGGTTGTGCGTGTCCACCCTCTGTGTCTCACTGTATTTCTGTGTGGTTGGTCTGATATGTGCCACTCTACAGTTCTAAACTAATAAAAAAAGAAACGTCCCTTTTTCAGGACCCTGTCTTTCAACGATAATTTGTAAAAATCCAAATAACTTCACAGATCTTCATTGAAAAGGGTTTAAATACTTTCTCATGTTTGTTCAATGAACCAAAAACAATTCATGAACATGCACCTGTGGTGCGGTCGTTAAGACACTAACAGCTTACAGACGGTAGGCAATTAAGGTCACAGTTATGAAAACATAGGACACTAAAGGAGGCCTTTCTACTGACTCTGGAAAAACACCAAAAGAAAGATGCCCAGGCTCTCTGCTCATCTACGTGAACATGCCTTACAAGGAGGCATGAGTACTGCAGATGTGGCCAGGGCAATAAATTGCAATGTCCGTACTGTGAGACACCTAAGACAGCGCTACAGGGAGACGGGACGGACAGCTGGCAGACCACGTGTAACAACATCTGCACAGGATCGGTACATACGAACATCACACAGGACAGGTACAGGATGGCAACAACTGCCCGAGTTACACCAGGAACGCACAATCCCTCCATTAGTGCTGAGACTGTCCGCAATAGGCTGAGAGAGGCTGGAATGAGAGCTTGTCGGCCTGTTGTAGTAAGGCAAGTCCTCACCAGACATCACCGAAAACAGCGTCGCTTATGAGCACACACCGTCGCTGGACCAGACAGGACTGGCAAAAACTGACGAGTCGCGGTTTTGTCTCACCAGAGGTGATGGTCGGATTCGCGTTTATCGTCGAAGGAATGAGCGTTACACCGAGGCCTGTACTCTGGAGCGGGATCGATTTGGAGGTGGAGGATCCTTCATGGTCTGGGGCGGTGTGTCACAGCATCATCGGACTGAGCTTGTTCTTATTGTAGGCAATCTCAACGCTGTGCGTTACAGGGAAGACATCCTCCCTCATGTGGTACCCTTCCTGCAGGCTCATCCTGACATGACCCTCCAGCATGACAATGCCACCAACGATACTGCTCGTTCTGTGCGTGATTTCCTGCAAGACAGGAATGTCAGTGTTCTGCCATGGCCAGCGACGAGCCCGGATCTCAATCCCATTGAGCGTCTCTGGGACCTGTTGGCTCGGAGGGTGAGGGTTAGGGCCATTCCCACCGTAAATGTCCGGGAACTCGCAAGTGCTTTGGTGAAAGAGTGGGCTAACATCTCACAGCAAGAACAGTCAAATCTGGTGCAGTCCATGAGGAGGAGATGCACTGCAGTACTTAATGCACCTGGTGGCCACACCAGATACTTACTGACTTTTGATTTTGACCCCCGTTTGTTCAGGGACACATTATTCCATTTCTGTTAGTCACATGTCTGTGGAACTTGTTCAGTTTATGTCTGTTGTTGAATCTTATGTTCATACAAATATTTACACATGTTAAGTTTGCTGAAAATAAATGCAGTTGACATTGCGGACGTTTCTTTTTTTTTGCTGAGTTTACATAGACATTCACCAGTTCACCTCTGTTTGAGCCCACTGCGCTGTCCAGTGGTGTGCTGTGAAGTGCCAGTTCCACTATTATTACAGTATTATACTACTATACAGTACATTGCTGTGCGTCATATAGCCTTGCCATTCAACTGACGTCTTGACTGGGTCATTTTGGGGGTCCTATTCCTTTTTGCTCCTGGTTGACCCATCTACGGAAGTATCCAACTACTTTCTCTTTTTTTTTCTCCCTCCGTTCTCAGCAGGTACGGAAATCAAGCTTTCTTCCAGAGAGGAAAATAATTATCATACCTGTCCAAATGAGTCTGGGTCGAGAGTGGGGGCGGAATGGGCCCCAGCCATTTCCTTAAATAGAGGTCTGGGGCTTCTCCAATTGGGCTGGACTTGAGGCTCGCATTCCGGGCATAGTTAGGACTGCGACATTCTGAGCCACACAACAAAGTAGTCCACTACAGCCACAGCAGCCGTTTCCAACAGGTAGACTGGATTTGCAGTCACTGTGTGCAGCCGGCTCCCCCTGTTCTCATTGCTTTTACAGCCACCTTCCAGACTTGTCTGGGTAATACTGCTCAGTTCTAGACCCGCCTCCTCCTCATTGCCAGGGGTGACGGGAGAGCAGAGGAGGGTATGTGTTGACTTGGATTTCCGTTGAGATGGTAAGGATATCAATGAACGACTCAATTACTTCTAGAAATTGACTGGATGTCATTAGGAAGGGAATAGTTACTTTGCTTTATTGCTACAATACTTGATACATACCATGTCTGTCTGATGAAGCAAGTTGGTTTGCTATCAATTAAATTATTTTTAATACACCTCCTATACAAGTCTCGGTAGTGACATGTGCATATCGTCATGTGCATTGTCACTCCCTGGAAAGCACTTGTCAGAAACGTGAAAGGAGGAATATAGCACACTTTTATGTACTTTTAGGTAGCAGTGATGCGTTTCCTCTTCCTCGTGGAAGAGGAAGTAGAGTGTCCTGAAATTGACACAACTCTGCAATAAAGGGCTCTGGAGTCTGATGCCCAGGCCCAATAGCAAAAACGGGTTCACAAATGGTTAACATCAAATAAATACTTTTTGCATTTTTAAATCATTAAACGGTGCATTTTACAATGAGTCAATTAACTTAACCATCAATAATAATAAAAAAGTTGACACAATAAAAAGTAAAATTGTGAGTTATTTGTGCTTGACATTCGTGCTTGTCATTGTAAGCCTATTAAGCTTGGTTGAATCATGTAACCTTACAAGGGTTTCACTGTTGAGGAACATTCTCACTTTTGGATGGGATGTGCAATTATTTATTTATTTGTCACAGGAATTAAGGCATCATGCCAAGATCTACGCTCTAAATAAGGACAACCTCAAACGTGCCCACGTGTTGACACTGATGTCATGTAACAGCGCACAAAGAACAGGGTCGAGAAGGTCAGTGTGCAAAATCCAGACAGGAAAGATTGTTTCTTTAGCGACAGTGTTTTAAGTCAAAAACATCAACACAGGAGAGAGAAAGTAAGTTTTCCATGCAATTAGTTTTCTTTTTCTGAATAAATGAATTCTGCTGGATGATTTAGCATAGCTAGCTATGCTGTTGACAAGCTATGCTGTTTTCTAGTTGGATAGCAAATGTTAGCTGGTGTTTTTGTTGGGCCTACCAACTAGGCTAGCTAGCTCCTTACCATCTACAGAATAGACTTTCCATGCAATCTGTTTTTTTGGATTGGCTAGAACGCTAACTGGCTAGTCTTCCTGTCTGTAAAGAAAAGGCTGGGCTGTGTGTTCAGATTGGATAGAGTGAAGCTATATATTTCTGTCCACTCGCTTCATAATTTAATCCGATTGCTGCTTCCTCTTGTTAGCCTGCTACTATGATAGATAAAATAGCAAACTTGTCTGCCTGCTGTATAGGTTAGGACACAAAGACACATTGGGGAAGATGGCATTCTCCTGACATATGCCAAACCCAGATCTGTCCGTCAGACTGCCAGATGGTGAAAGCTTAAAGCAAGATGGCGCCGACAGACATGGAAGCTCTGCTTCTACTGCCTAAGCAACTTTGCAGTATTTTGTTTTTTGGATGTTATTTCTTACATCATTATTAGCCCAGAATGTTTCTTTGTGTTACATAAAGAACTTTTAGATATCAGAGCGGCGGTAACTAATCAGCATTAAAACCAGGAATACGACATTCCTGAATTGGATTCATTGTTCGTTCCCCCCAGGGCAATTGAACGTATCCCAGAGGCTGCTCCAAGACACCGCTGGCGGGGGAGAGGTATTCGGAGTGGAATTGTAGTCCGACTCAGAAGGCGTTCTTACCATCCACCGCTACCGAGTATATTACTCGCTAATGTTTAGTCTCTGAATAGACAAGCTCAGGGTGAGGATTTCAAGGATTTCCTTCGAGTGACATCAGGGACTGTAACATAGTTTTTCACGGAGTTATGGCTCTCCGGAAAGACTGTCCCCGTCAATACAGCCAGCTGGGTTCTCAGTAAATCACGCGGACAGGAATAAAGAACTCTCCGGGAAAAAGAAAGGTGGTGGTGTATGTTTCATGATTAACTACTAATGGTGTGATTGTGATAATGTACAGAAACTCCACTCCTTTTGTTTACCCAACCTAGAATACCTCACAATCAAATGCTGACCGTATTACCTCCCAAGATAATTCTGTTTGTTTAAAGTCACAGCCGTGTATATTCCCCCTGAGGCCGTTACCACGACGGTCCTTGAGCTACACTGGACTTTGTGCAAACTGGAAACCACATCCTGAGGCCGCATTTATTGTAGCTGGGGATTTTATGAAAGCAAATTTGATGGAAGTTCCATCAACACATTGACTGTAGTACTTGCGCTGCCAAAATGCTCAATCACTGCTACTCCCCCTTCCGGGATGCCTACAAGGCCCTCCCCCGCCCTCCCTTCAGCAAATCAGATCACGACTCCCTTCCTAAAGGCAGAAATTACTCCTCCCTTCCTATAGGCAGAAATTGAAACAGGAAGTACCCGTGCTAAGGTCTAATCAACACTGTTCTGACCAATCGGAATCCATGCTTCAAGATTGTTTTGATCATGCGGACAGCGATATGTTCCAGGTAGCCTCTGAGAAGAACATTGACTTATACATGGACACAGTGACTGAGTTCATCAGGAAGTTTATAGGCGATGTTTCCACTGTGACTATTAAAACCTACCCAAACCAGCAACCGTGGATTGATGGCAGCATTCAAGCAAAACTGAAAATGTGAACCCCTGCATTTAACCGTAAGGCAATTAAACAGACAAAACGTCGGAACAAAGTGGAGATGCAATTCAACAGCTCCGACACTAGACGAATGTGGCAGGGTCTACAGACAATCATGGATTACAAAGGGAAAACCAGCCACGTTGTGGACACCAACGTCTTGCTTCCGGACAAGCTAAACACCTTCGCCCGCTTTGAGGATAACACACACAGCATGCTCCAGTTGGCTGGAGTGCTTACGGACATATTCAAATTTACAAATGGTGGAGCCTACCTGGCATATTAAAAACGTAACTGCAGGTAGGCCTAACCTCCATATGCTATTCCAGTACAGGCTACGGATTATGTTTTTTTGGTTTTGTTGTGGGACATTCTAAATACATACAAATACAGTATATTAGTAGGCTTTATGTAAATAACAGATTAATTTGAGAATAGTCTGATGGGAGAGAATATTATCAAGTGCTTGTCAAATTGTGAGTGCGAGACTGAAGCTTGCGCAGCAAAACGCTTGCCTTACATGTTACTTTTTTTCAAATCATCATTAGTCGCATCATGCAGCCTTAGAATGTATTAGTAATCAAAACATAACTAAAATTGCATAAATCACTCTAAATTAAGCATAAAGGAGGACCTGTTTCTTTTGTTAACCGCTCAACACAGAATGCGCACCCCCTTGGAAATCGTTTGGGGAATAATATCCTTTCTATTTTATTCAGCTATGTGAAATGTATTGTTCTTACTATAAAAAAGTACAAACAATTCTCTTCCTATTCAGTCTCACAATGTCTTCGTCTTTCACACATGGTCTCACTCTCCTCCCTCTCTCCCCCTCCTTTTTCCTTCCCTCTCCTCTCTGTGTGAGCTCGAGACAGGGCCCTGTCTGTCTGCTCATTACCTCTGTGTCAGTGGGTCAGTCAGGGGCTGAAGCCTTCAGATTAGCCTAGCAAGGGATCCTAGTCACTAAAGTACAGTTCTTCCTGCCTAGCTGGCTGGCTCTTTAGAAGTGCTGCAGGCCAGGTCTTTAAGTATTTTCTCACTCTGTTTTACTCTTTCTCTTCCTCTTTCTTTCGCTCACTTTTTTCTTTCTTTGTTGTTCACTCTCTTTCCAACCCTCCTGCTTTCACTTCTCTCTCTGCCCTTTTTTTAACCTCTTTCATTGTGTGTTTTTGCCCTCTTCACGTCTCCTATCTCTCTCTCACACACACCCACACATTCTCCTACCTCACCTTTCACCCGGATCCGAGTCGATGCAAGTCTCTGGGTTTTGGGCCTGTGGGTGCCTGTCTGCCTGTCGACCCAGCCCTGCAGCGTACCGCCACCGCTTGTGGAGAGGGTGGGCCAGGCGGGAGGCCTACGATGAGCTCACTCCTACACACACACGCTGTCTCTCCCTGCCTCCCTCCCTCAGCCCTGGTCTTTCTTAGGAGAAACCTCACCCCCAAGTTAGCGTGTCAGCTCAGTATACTTCCGGGAAGCCAGCCCTGTCTGCTGCTATACTTAGAAACGGAGTCAGCCCAGTCCATTTGCGCTGGTGTCTCCTCTCCGCTCTCTCTCTCTCTGTCTCTCTCGAACTGAACTATCAGGGGCTCACAGCTGGGTGATAGCTGAACTAAATAACCCTACAGAAGGACATTGAGGGACAGCCATAGCTTACTACATGATTCCATATGTGTTATTTCATCATTTTGATGTCTTCACTATTATTCTACAATGTAGAAAATGGTAAAAAATAAAGAAAAACCCTTGAATGAGTAGGTGTGTCCAAACTTTTGACCGGTACTGTACATTGGTATGTTAGTTTCCCTCCCTTGTCCCTTTTCCTCCCAACAACCACTGATATGGAACAAACTTTCTGGTGGAAGTTAGATTGTAGTGACTTATCCAGTCTTTTCAGGTACATGTGTAAATGGTGGAGAATGAGAGGAAGCCTTCTATTTGTATTGGGACATGGGTAGTACCTACATTTTTTCCTTCCCAATAGCCTACTCTCTCTCTCCCACACTTCTTCTTTCTCTCCCTCTCCATTCTGTGGAACATATTATAAGTTGTTTGGTTGTTTGTTATGGTAGGGGCTGGGGCTACAGAGGGCTGGAGCAAGTGTATGTGTGGGGGTGGGGGGGGGGATTTCAAAGAGAACCTCTGTCTAATCCGCTCCGGTTTGGGGATGTAGCATCAGCTCTGGCCCCGCTCGGAAACTGCATTCTTCAGCTAGGACCTGTGGTATGCCAGCGCATTCCTCACTGCTGAGCTGGAGAGTCCATTCGGAAAGGGAGGGATATGGGTGGGAAACCTTTTTCCCTATTTTCTTCTTTCATTCCCCCCTCTCGTCTTTCTTTCCTTCTTTTGTAGAAGGCTCCTAACCCCCTTTCTTGGTCTTTCGTCTCATTCTGAATTGCCTTTTCCAAAGTTGACATTTTGTAAGTTTTACCCTCCTTCGTCCCGTTACTTTTCCACTCCTGGAAAATCCTGTTGAGTTGTTGGTCGTGGGTGTAGGTGGCGCAGTGGGTCTCTTGCCATGGCCCAACACAGTATTGTTTTTTTTTTCTCTCTCTGTGTGGGTAAAAGTACAGACCAACCCATTTGGCCGTGACCCCACTCTGCGAGGGTGTCTCAGGCAGAGTTGGTATATGAAAAAAATTATAATAATGTTTTGTGAAATAGGACAAATATATAAGCACCCACCAAATTATTAGGACTGTTTTTCTTTCTGGGCCACTATCCATTGCTTTCCCCCCTTTCTCTCAGTCTGTTGGCTCGGTTAAACTTCCAAACTCCTCCTGTTAGTCTTTTGAGCAAGCTTTTCTGAGGGAGCTACTCTACATGACAAAAGTATGTGGACAACTGCTCGTCAAACATCTCATTCCAAAATCATTGGCATTAATATGGAGTTGGTCCCCCCCCCCCCCCCCCCCCCCTTGTTGCTATAACAGCCTCCACTCTCCTGGGAAAGCTTTCCACTAGAACATTGGAACATTGCTGCAGTGACTTGCTTCCATTCAGCCACAAGAGCATTAGTGATGTTGGCCACTGATGTTGGGCGTTTAGGCCTGGCTCGCAGTCGGCGTTCCAAATCATCCCAAAGGTGTTTGATTGGGTTGAGGTCAGGGCTCTGTGCAAGCCAGTCAAGTTCTTCCACACCGATCTCGAAACAAACCATTTTTGTATGGACCTCGCTTTGTGCACGGGGGCATTGTCATGCTGAAACAGGAAAGGGCTTTCTTCAAACTATTGCCACAAAGTTGGAAGCGTAGAATAATTTACAATGTCATTGTATGCTGTAGCATTAAGATTTCCCATCATTGGAACTGAAAGGCCTAGCCCGAACTATGAAAAACAGCCCCAGACCATTATTCCTCCTGCACTAAACTTTGCAGTTGGCACTATGCATTGGGGCAGGTTGCGTTCTCCTGGCATCCGCCAAACCCAGATGGTGAAGCATGATACATCTCTCCAGATAGCTGCTCCAGAGTCCAATTGTGGTGAGCTTTACACCACTCCAGCCGACAGTTGGCGTTGCGCATGGTGGTCTTAGGCTTGTGTACGGCTGCTCGGCCATGGAAACTAATTTCATGAAGCTCCAGACAAACTGTTCTTTCCCGATGTTGCTTCCAGAGGCAGTTTGGAACTCTGTAGTGAGTGTTGCAACCGAGGACAGACGATTTTTACATCCTTCAGCACTCGGCGGTCCCGTTCTGTGAGCTTGTGTGGCCTACCACTTTGCGGTTGAGCTGTTGTTAGTCCTAGACATTTCCACTTCACAATAACCGCACTTACAGTTGACCCGGGGCAGCTCTAGCAGGGCAAAAATCTGACGAACTGACTTGTTAGAAAAGTGACATTCTATGACAGTGCCACGTTGAAAGTCACTAAGCTCTTCGGTACGGGCCATTCTGCTACAAATGTTTGTCTATGGAGATTGCCTGGTGGTGTGCTCTATTTTATACACCTGTCAGCAACGGGTGTGGCTGAAAAAGAAGAATCCATTAATATGAAAGTTTGTCCATATACTTTTGGCCATGTAGTGTAACTGCGGCTAAAGGCTAAACTGAGACCCGTCCAGCTGTTGTTGACTCTTGTTCTTTCCAACCCCCGGGGGTGCATCTCTAGTGGTATTTGAGTCTCGTCTTCTTACCTTTGTACTGTAGCTGTAACGATGATGTGTAAGCAAATTCCCAGAGGGCGGTTTCCATATTGCTTTTCACCTGTCCTGTGTTTTCAGATCAGTGTAGATGCAGGAGAGGAGACGAGGAGAGTATGTGAGCGTGCGAGCTCACTCAGGACTTTTGTATTGTACATTGTTGATTGTGTGTGTGTCTCACAGCACAAGATGAATGGATACCCGTTCAAAGATGCACGTAACATAATCCCATTTCAATAAAGTGTGATCAATGTCGCTCTTCTTCCCGAACAGGCAAGGAATAGATGAATAAAAGTGACACTTAGAGGGAGGAAGACTTGTGGTCTCAAGCTGTTTTTGGATGTCATCTATATGTGAATACAGGGAGGAAGTGAAGGGGGAGAGGAGGGAGGGAGGAAGTGAGAATCCCAGAGTTGTAAAAGTGGCATCCTATGACAGTGCCACGTTGAAAGTCACTGAGCTCTTCGGTACGGGCCATTCTGTTACTTATGTTTGTCTGTGGAGATTGCCTGGTGGTGTGCTCAGTTTTATACACCTGTCAGCAATGGGTGTGGCTGAAAAAAGCAGAATCCATTAATTTGAAGGTTTGTCCATATACTTTTGGCCATGTAGTGTAACTGCGGCTAAAGGCTAAACCTCACGTTGTGAAGGCAAATGTTACAGGAATACGCTGTGTTGAATGGAACAAGTCGCCCCCTATTGACTCAACACTCTAAAAATGCCCCCGGTAGCGCGGCGGGCACGGAGAGGGCCCCGGGACCTGTTTGTTTTGCTGACAGGATAAATACAGGACAGTAGGGTTAGGCCCCATAAACCTGTCTCTAAACTCAGCCATAAGGTAAACTTCAGACGGAAAACAGGCAGCGCTGGGTGGATGGTGGCCCAAAGCATTGTGGTGGGGGAGTGGCGGGCTAATAATGGCATTTTTGGGGGCCGTATGGAGTGTTTGGTGTGCACGCAATGTGTGGTGGCTGGCTGGGTTGATGTGCTCTTCTGGTCTCGTATAAATAGGGTGTTATCTCTCTCCCGCCCGGCGTTGTTGGGACTGTGTGTGATGTTGACCAGAACTATTTTTAGAACAAGGGGAATCATGTGTCTGACAGTCTCTCCCTGTGTGTGTGTGTGTGTGTGTGTGTGTGTGTGTGTGTGTGTGTGTCATCTCAGCCAATTATAAAAATCACTTGTGTAACTAATTTTCCACGGGGACTCGACATAATTCCTACACCTGGATGGACAAAAGATGAAGAAGTTGTTGTCTGTCTTGTATCTGTACGGAAGTTATGCTTCTCGAGCTGCTGGATTTGCATCCAACCCTCTGTCATTTGATGTCTCAAAGTTTGATTTAATTCAAAGGGGACACTTCCTGTGAACAGTTAGTTGGCTATGTAATGGGTTTGGCATGGACCCAGTGACCACCTCTCTCTCTCTCGACGTTATACCTCTCCCTGTGTCTATGTGTGTGCCCTGTGTCTGTCTCTGTGTGAGTTCACAAACCAAAGCTGTGGCTTGTCTATGAAGGACAGCCAACCACTGCAAGATGTGTCATTTGCCACAGCTCAGGCAGCTTGAGCGAAATTGGACCATGTGATGGTGAAGCCAGGTCAGACTGACATACAGTGCGGGATGTTTTTTTTGTTTTGTTGTGACGTAGCCTAGCCTAAAACCTGGCTTACCACTGCCATGACGACCATTTGAAAACTCCTAAGTTCATTTTTGTAATCCTTCTAAAAACAGAGACCTCCCTATCTATAGGCATCCATTTATTTTGGAGTGGGCTTGAAGAGTCTATTTTGTTTAGAGTTGTCTGTCTCTTTGTCATTTCTACTCTGCCGGCAAGTAAAATGATCTACGGTGTTGGTGGTGATGACAAACCTTTTCCTTCCTGTGGTGACCTGTATGAGAGCTTGGTTTCATAGGAATCTAATCCAAAGAAAGAGCTTGGAACCTCTAACCCTGATTTTTATTTCTATGGTTGATAACTGTCTCTTCTGTATCATCCGTGGGGTTTGTGGCACCAGACTTGCAGGGAGACAGTTGGGCTGAGCTCAGGAAGTGCGAGAACCACATGCCTCTGCAAAGTGACCCAAGTGGGAAAACACGGCTTTATTTATACACTGAGCGAAGGACGCACCCTTTTTGATGAGTGCCATGGCTACTGGTCCAAATGACACCCTGTTCCCAGTGTTTCCCCTATGTTCATTTAGCATCATTTTTGTATTACAATTCTTTTATCGTATTTTGGGGAGAAAATGTGGTTTCTTTCTGAAGAGAAAGAAACCAAATATGGCCCAATGGCAGGAATTTTAGAAAGCCACACCCTCTGCGACAGCGGAAAAAGTGTTTTGTTTGCTGGGCCGGGGTGCCACGTGGAGTTCATCAGGCAACACTGCATTGTCTAGTTGAGAGAACAGGCCCAAGTCCGGCTGACTGAACGGGGGGGCTTGGAGATACTGTGAATGTGATCCACACATTCCCAGAAATTACCTCTCCCTCTGTTAAGGCCAGTCACCATACCCTCAGAGTTAGGTTGGGAAGGACAGAGGGAGCTATTAGAGAGTGAGAAACTCAGAGACTGACATCTTTCAGCGGGAGAGACAAAAATTACTAGGAATGGGAGAGACTGAGGGAGTGATGACTGACTCAGGTCCAGTGAGGGGAGGTAAGGAGCAGCATCTCACTGTTTCCTTTCTACTTCTAAAGCCCCTCAACAGTGTCTGTTCTGCTTTCTAATTTATTTTTTCTTCTCTCTCCCTTTTTCTGCTGGACTTGGATGAGGTTAACACTACCCTGAGGGGTCAGCGAGGGTGGGGATAGAGTGAGGAGGAAAGCAGAAGAGAAGTCTGCCACAGACTTCAAAACTCTCCCTCCTTGTTTGCATTCCTCTGGGTTCACTCGTGGCTTGTTTCCCTAGCCTAGTGACCACACTTTGACCTCTGAATGCTGTAAACTGACCTCTTGACAGGCAATGTGGGCAGGTTTCTCTTTCTCCTTATTTCCCCCTCTTTTGTAAAGGAAGCGTTCTCATCCACTGAGACTCGTCCAGCTGTTGTTGACTCTTGTTCTTTCCAACCCCCGGGGGTGCATCTCTAGTGGTATTTGAGTCTCGTCTTCTTACCTTTGTACTGTAGCTGTAATGATGATGTGTATGAAAATTCCCAGAGGGAGGTTTCCATATTGCTTTTCACCTGTCCTGTGTTTTCAGATCAGTGTAGATGCAGGAGAGGAGACGAGGAGAGTGTGCGAGCGCACTCAGGACTTTTGTATTCTACATTGTTGATTGTGTGTGTGTCTCACAGCACAAGATGAATGGATACCCGTTCAAAGATGCACGTAACATAATCCCATTTCAATAAAGTGTGATCAATGTCGCTCTTCTTCCCAGACAGGCAAGGAATAGATTAATAAAAGTGACACTTAGACGGAGGAAGACTTGTGGTCTCAAGCTGTTTTTGGATGTCATCTGTATGTGAATGCAGGGAGGAAGTGAAGGGGGAGAGGGGGGAGTGAGGAAGTGAGAATCCCAGAGATGAGTAGACTATTGTGTTAGCTGCCTGCTGCTCTCATGCACAACTAACCCCTTAGAGAGAGAGAGAAAGTGAGAGAGGGGGGAGTGGATGAGAAAGGGAAGGTGGAGGGAGAGGAAGGCCAAGTAAAGAAGGATGAAAAGAGAGGGAGTGGAGGAGCATAGTAGACTGATAGAGCAACCGTAGGATTGGAGAGTCAGTGGATAGTGAAAGCAAAAAGGGAGAGGGGGAGCTCAGGCCAAGTCAAGTGCGCACTCAAGTGAGGGGCATTACAGGGGGTCATGAGGACTTAATTACGAGATAAACCGGGCTTTTAGTCCAGCCATAGGCAGTAGGTACAGCACTGGGGCACCACTCTATGGGAAAATACACCTACATCTTCTCATTCCCTGGTTATTTATATATTTTTTAAAATGTAACCTTTTATTTAACTAGGCAAGTCAGTTCAGAACAAATTATTATTTACAATGACGGCCTACCGTAGCTGCTTGTTCAGGGGCAGAACGACAGATTTTTACCATGGCAGCGCGGGATTTGACCTTTCGGTTACTAGTCCAACACTCTAACCACTAGACTACTTGCCGCCCCCTGCCCTTTTGTTGACACTTGCAGATACTGTAGATGGTCTTGAATACATCCACACGCCTGACTAGCATCACCAATTGGTTGGTTCCGACCTAGAATATGGATGGTTCCGACCTAGAATATGTGGACATCTATAAGTACCTAGGTGTCTGGCTAGACTGTAAGCTCTCCTTCCAGACTTATATCAAACATCTCCAATCCAAAATCAAATCTAGAATCAGCTTTCTATTTCGCATCAAAGCCTCCTTCACTCACGCCGCCAAACTTACCCTAGTAAAACTGACTATCCTACCGATCCTCGACTTCGGCGATGTCATCTACAAAATAGCTTCCAATACTCTACTCAGCTAACTGGATGCAGTTTATCACAGTGCCATCCATTTGTTACTAAAGCACCTTATACCACCCACCACTGCGACTTGTATGCTCTAGTCTAGATAAAACAAACTATAAATTCCACTAGATTTCCAACTAAGGAAGTCTCTCTAGCTTTACAGCATTGTGTCAGGTTCACTGTTGCCCCCCTTGCTACATATTCATCGCCAGACCTACTGGCTTCAGGTCATCTACAAGTCCATGCTAGGTAAAGCTCCGCCTTATCTCAGTTCACTGGTCACGATGGCAACACCCACCCGTAGCACGCGCTCCAGCAGGTGTATCTCACTGATCATCCCTAAAGCCAATACCTAATTTGGCCGCCTTTCCTTCCAGTTCTCTGCTGCCTGCGACTGGAACGAATTGCAAAAATCGTTGGAAGTTGGAGACTTTTATCTCCCTCACCAACTTTAAACATCTGCTATCTGAGCAGCTAACCGATCGCTGCAGCTGTACATAGTACATCGGTAAATAGCCCACCCAATTTACCTACCTCATCCCCATACTGTTTTTATTTATGTACTTTTCTGCTCTTTTGCATGCCAGTATCTCTACCTGCACATGACCTTCTGATCATTTATCACTCCAGTGTTATCTGCTAAATTGTAATTATCCGCCTACCTCCTCATGCCTTTTGCACACAATGTATATCGACTCTTTTTTTTCTTTTTTTCTACTGTGTTATTGACTTGTTTATTGTTTACTCCATGTGTAACTCTGTTGTCTGTTCACACTGCTATGCTTTATCTTGGCCAGGTCGCAGTTGTAAATGAGAACTTGTTCTCAACTAGCCTGGTGAAATAAAAATAAATCAAAAATAAATATCATCTTTACTTGGTCCTGAAGCAAGCAGTGTAGAATCAGGTTTGAGTGTTTTATCCCTGGGCATGGTTGTAGCGTACATGTGTTCTGATTGAAAAGATCACATCGTCCTCTCACGCTCACTCCCTCTCTCTTTCCCACTATTTTGTTGCCCTCTTTTTCTCTCGCACACTCTCCTTTCCATACACTGCCTCCCTTTCTCCTCTTTCCCTCTGTCTTCTTCCTTCTCTCTCCCTTTCTACCTCCTCTCTCTCTTGCCGTCAGGGCGCGTGAACTTTAAAAATGGCAGTGCCAAAAAAAAGCCCTAGCTACTGAAGGGGACACTTAAACATAGGCCAGTCACAGAGCCGCCCGCCTGTGGTCCCCATTAGGTGACATCTGTGTGCTTTCTAAACAAGGAGTTAGCCTTGCCTCGTTCCTAAACAAGCCTCTGTACTCAGGACGTGTCCCAAATGGCACCCTACTCCCTATATAGTGCTCTACTTTTGACCTATGGGCCCTAGTCAAAAGTAATACACTATATAGGGAATAGAGTGCCATTTGGGACAGAACCTTTGTTTCTGTGACAAAGCTGTGACCTCTGGATAATACTGTAGTATTATTCTATCATTTATTATTTAGATATATTTAGTATTTATCTATTCCCTCTCGTCATGTATCAGAATTAGAGATGAGGACTACAGTAGCCTACATCTGCCCGGCCTGTTATGTTTGACCAATGACGTAAAGGGTCACACAAACATGCACACATCCCGATCCCTAAACAGGAAGTTAACCCCTGGGCTGACTGCAGTATCCTCTACTCTTACAATACAGTCTCCTCTATTCTCGGTGGCGGTCAGGCCTGAGCCCCACAGCTTCGACCCGGACGTATGTATAGCCTCTGTCCCAATCTGATAGGAATGACGCAATGTTTCTGAGACGCATGCTTCTCACGGCTGCAGTGCTGAGACAACAATAGGCTCCACGACCTCACAGGATAGGTATAGCAACCACACTGCCTAGGGCTCAACTAACTACCTACCCACCCACTCTACACTTCTAGATATTCCTTTTATTGTCCATTCTTCCTTGATGTTATCACTGATTTAGGCATGATTGGACAAGTGAACTCCACATGGCTTTCACCTGTCCATTCATTTCTAACCCGTGATTACTTAGAGGAAGGAGGGGATGCACTTTTAAAGAATTTGAACGTGGCGATTTTAACAAAAGAGGAAAATAAAAAGCGACACCTCGTAATCGATCTTGTCCTTTATCGCCTCGTTCTTCCATCCACCCCTTGCTTTCTCCGTCTGCCCACCACCATGTGTGCTTGTAAACAGGTTATTGATTATTTTATGTTCCTGTCAAGTCCTGTTTAAGGGTGGGGAAGGCATCTGGATTTCCTACAAGCAAGAGCTCCCACAACATAATTGTTTGGGAATACCTGAAGTACTTAGTTTTCTTCCAGCTCCCATAATATGTTGGGGATAAGTTGAGAATCTGTTGGAATGTGAAGAGAGAGTGGCTTTGCCTGGAGTTCTGTCGAACCGAAGGCCAAATCCACCCTGCCTCTTTCCTTAGAGAGAACAAGCTAATACAAACACCATGGGTCTATCCCAGGCTTCACTCAGCCCAGTGCGAAGGCAATTACAGAACATTTCTAACGAAAGATATTGTGTGGAACAGAATTGATGTTCTGACTTGCTGGATAAGGGATCGCCTCACACACATTGCTATCTGCAAAATGCAAAGTGTTGCACCATCCTGAATAAGCCACGGTTATGTTGTACTGTAGATTTTTGTACTAACCCTTCCTCTCTCTTTTTTTTCTCTCCACTCCCCTCCTCTCTTCCTCCCCCAGTGGTGATCAGCCAGTGGCAGGGCGAGCCCAAGGAGCGTGTCATCTCCCTGGTCCTCACCCACCTGCCCCTGCTCAAGCCGGGCAACGTCGAAGCCAAGGGCGAGTACATGCGCCTCCTCCCCCGCATCCTGGCGCACACCATCGACCATGGCCGCCACCTCGAAGAGTCACGGCAGCTCCTCTCCTACGCCCTCATCCACCCGGCCACCTCGCTGGACGACCGCGCCGCCCTCGCCCTCTGGCTCAACCATCTGGAGGAGCGCGCCGCTGCCCGGGGTGACTCGTTGGAACGGCCACCCCCCGCCTCGGCCTCACTCCATCAGACGCCCCCCTCGACACACTCCTTGTCGGGGTCCAGTTGGAGTTCCTCAGGGAGCCACCTGGGTCAGCTGTACCACCACCAGCGCTACGGCTCGGATGATAGGCTCAACGGCTGGCAGGGGTCCAGGGACTCGGGATTGGGCAGTGGTTGGTACCAACAGCAGCAGGGGCATGGAGGGTGTGAGAATGGCGGGCACCTGGCACTCTACCCATCCTCCTCGGTGCCTGGGAGTATCAACACGGTTGGCACAGGCGGCAGCAGTGAGTGGCTCTTTATTTTTCGATTTCCTGCTTTTTGTAGGTTACGTCCCAAAAGTCTGACATAGCTTCCTTTCCTCGTGTCTTCTCCTGGTTTACGTTCTTTCTGGATCAGCACTGATCTGAAAGCAGTCCAATCAATCAATCAAATTGAATTCATAAAGCCCTGTTTACACCCTGTTTGCATTACAGTAGTAATCTGGCTTATCCTGCAAAGAGCAAGTCGTTAAGTTTGAAAAGCTACCCAGGCTTTTCACCGTCAATTTTGGTGAATGAAAGGAGACGAGGAAAGGAAGCCGTGTCGAGCCGTGGCCTTCTCCACCACTTATGGTTGTTTTTGTATTTGAAGACTCACACTCTTAGCAGCCAGCATGCTCAGCAGTTGCATGTGCTTAATCAGGGTTCCTGAATGCTACTGACAAGAAGGTGGTCTTTATTAAAGGGATTTAACTCACCTCTGGACTGTTTGAAATTATAGTTTAGTGGGATTTACAATGACATTTTACACCTCTTTAGTGTATTAGCAACCGTTTCAAATAAAGGGTCTTCCCGTTTGACCAGACCTGGGCTAAAATACTATTTGAAATATTTCTAATACTCTTTGTTTTTTCTTTATCCTGTCTGGAGTGCCAGGTGGCCGGGTTTTGCAGTTTTGTGACTTCTGAAGTATTTGAATGAATGTTCAGATAGAAATATCATGCCTCTCTGATATGGAGAATAAGGAATCGTGTCAGCTCTATTTGTGATATTTCTATCTGCAACGATTTCTAATAGGACTTAAACCCAAGCCTGACCCTAACCCAATACTATAGGTCTGAAGGTGCCATTATCTGTCATCATCCAGGTTATTCTTCCCTAGCTTCTCATGTTATTCTTTTTCGACAACTTTTTCTCTCTGCGTTAGTCTACACCTATTGTTTACTAAGCACATGACAAAATCAAATTTGATTAGATTTTTAGTACGAGAACATTCTAGATGAGGTCAGGCCGTCACATAGGTAAACAGACTCCAAACAAACCAACCCAGCCAGCCAGTAGCCACCTCTGACAAAGGAAAGAAAAATTTCTGCCCGCTGTGTGGAAGTCTAAAGCGGTAGGTGGGTGTGTAGGCCCTACTGTGCTCCAGCACCCCAAAGCCAGTCAGATTGAACATATCTGTGGTTAGAGCAGGTTATTTCCAGCCAAAGAATGCATTGGTATTTTTTTTTTTCAATGAAGGAGACAGCTGAGGATATAAATAAGGACACATTTAAAGCTCTGGGCCAAGCACAAGATCCTCTTTTATTTTTGACTAGGCTTGGGAGTTTCAGCAGTATGTCCATCGCACAAAGGAACGATTTCACAACTCTAACCTAAAGTTGCCCTTCTTTTAGCCAATGGTAGGTCCCTGTGGGATTAGCCAGCCAATCAGCCAGGATGTCTAAATTGCTGAAAACAATTTGGGTTGGGCAGAACTTTGTAGAACGTTCAGATAGAGATATCTCACGTACAACAAACATGCCTGATATGTAGAATCATGTCCGCTCTATTCATGACATTTCTATTTGCAACAATCCACAACGTTTGCTTACTGAACTTGGCCCTAGTAATCCTCACCCCAACGCAAGTACATTTACTGTCAGCCAAAGTGGTTAGGTTAGAAAGAATTTTAGCTCATACCCACATTAAGTAATTTTCTCTAGTTTGATTTTATATTCAACCATTTCAACCAGTGAAGTCATTGGACTGTTCTAGACAACCCAAGAAGTGTTTAGGAATCCCCATCTAGATCTGATAAGTATTTTTGCGGCTCCCGAGTGGCGAAGTGGTCTAAGGCACTGCAGCTAGAGGCGTCACTACAGACCCTGGTTTGATCCTGGGCTGTATCCCATGGGGCAGCGCACAATTGGCCCAGCGTTGTCCAGGTTAGGGGAGTGTTTGGCCAGGGTAGGCTGCCATTGTAAATAAGAATTTGTTAACTGACTTGCCTAGTTAGATAGGTGCTTTTAAGCTTGAAAGTTTGACTAGAAATACTCCCTAATTTGGAGACTGGACCCCAAAAATGATTCTTCCCCCACAATGAAATTGGGTGGGAGGGACTATGGATCTGTCTCCATACGTTCATACGTATGTTAGTATGTACAGTCGTGGCCAAAAGTTTTGAGAATGACACAAATATAAATTTTCACAAAGTCTGCTGCCTCAGTGTCTTTAGATATTTTTGTCAGATGTTACTATGGAATACTGAAGTATAATTACAAGCATTTCATAAGTGTCAAAGGCTTTTATTGACAATTACATGAAGTTGATGCAAAGAGTCAATATTTGCAGTGTTGACCCTTCTTTTTCAAGACCTCTGCAATCCGCCCTGGCATGCTGTCAATTAACTTCTGGGCCACATCCTGACTGATGGAAGCCCATTAGCTCCACTCCCATTTCCCAGGCGCCATCTTTTGTTGACTTCTGTAACCGTAAAAGCCTGTTGCATGTTAACATTAGAAGCCTCCTCCCTACGTTTGTTTTATTCACTGCCCTTGCACACTCTGCCAACCCGGATGCCCTAGCCGTGTCTGAATCCTGGCTCAGGAAGACTACCAAAAACCCTGACATTTCCATCCCTAACTATAACATTTTCCAACAAGATAGATCTGCCAAAGGGGGCGGTGTTGCAATCTACTACAGAGAGAGAGCCTGCAGAGTTCTGTCATACTATCCAGGTCTGTGCCTAAACAATGCGAATTTCTACTTTTAAAAATCCATCTTTCCAGAAACAAGTCTCTCTCTGTTGCCGCTTGCTATAGACCACCCTCTGCCCCCAGCTGTGCCCTGGACACCATATGTGAACTGATTTCCCCCCCATCCATCTTCAGAGCTCATGCTGCTAGGTGACCTAAACTGGGACTTGCTTAACACCCCGGCCATCCTACGATCTAAGCTTGATGCCCTCAATCTCACACAAATGATCAATGAACCCACCAGGGACAACCCCAAATCCGTAAACACGGGCACACGACCACCCCTCATCATTGTCTTACGCTCCCTAAAAGACTTCTGCGAGCAGGCCTTTCTAATCAAACTGTCCCGGGTATCCTGGAAGGATATTGACCTCATCCTGTCAGTAGAGGATGCCTGGTCATTCTTTAAAAATGCCCTCCTCACCATCTTAAATAAGCATGCCCCTTTTCAAATTTAGAACCAGGAACAGATATAGGCCTTGTTAGACTGTAAACTCTCCTTCCAGACTCACATTAAGCATCTCCAATCCGAAATGAAATCTAGAATTGGCTTCCTATTTCGCATCAAAGCATCCTTCACTCATGCTGCCAAACATACCTTCGTTAAACTGACCATCCTACCGATCCTCGACTTCGGCGATGTAATTTATAAAATAGCCTCCAACACTCTACTCAACAAATTAGATGCAGTCTATCACAGTGCCATGCTGCGACCTGTACACTCTCGTTGGCTGGCCCTCACTTCATACTCGTTGCCAAACCCACTGGCTCCAGGTCATCTACAAGTCTCTGCTAGGTAAAGCCCCGCCTTATCTCAGCTCACTGGTCACCATAGCAGCACCCACTCGTAGCACGCGCTCCAGCAGGTATATCTCACTGGTCACCCCCAAAGCCAATTCCGCCTGTCCTTCCAGTTCTCTGCTGCCAATGACTGGAACGAACTGCAAAAATCACTGAAGCTTGAGACTCATATCTCCTTCACTAGCTTTAAGCATCAGCTGTCAGAGCAGCTCACAGATCACTGCACCGGTACACAGCCCACCTGTAATATAGCCCATCCAACTACCTCATCCCCATATTGATTGATTTATTTATCTTGCTCCTTTGTACCCCAGTATCTCTACTTGCATATTCTACTTCCTCACATCTACCAATCCAGTGTTTAATTGTAATTACTTTGCCACCATGGCCTATTTATTGCCTTATAACTCCCTTATCTTACCTCATTTGCGCTCACTGTATAAATACTTTTTTTTCTACTGTATTATTGACTATGTTTTGTTTATTCCATGTGTAACTCTGTTGTATGTGTCGAATTGCTATGCTTTATCTTGGCTAGGTCGCAGTTGCAAATGAGAAC
Source organism: Oncorhynchus mykiss (assembly GCF_057628025.1). Classification (NCBI taxonomy): domain Eukaryota; kingdom Metazoa; phylum Chordata; class Actinopteri; order Salmoniformes; family Salmonidae; genus Oncorhynchus; species Oncorhynchus mykiss. The sequence continues at coordinate 48,043,610 of NC_143046.1, forward strand.
TTGTTCTCAACTAGCCTACCTGGCTAAATAAAGTTAAAATAAATATTTTAAAAATTCAAAGGATTCACATGTGAGACCATGTACTAAACGACCAAAAGTTTCAGACTAAAGGCTGGTTTATACTACTTCTATTCAAACATTCTATTTTCGTCCGTTTTGAAAAAGTATAAACACAAAAACGACATGCTGCATGACAACTGGCAACAAGCCCATTCGCTTAAAAATGTATTTAGGATATGCCAATCTAGAAAACCAGGCCACTAAAAGCAACTCTCTAAACAATGTTTTTGTTAGTTTCCAGATTGTTAGCTAGCTAGCTAATGTTAAGTTAATGTTAACTTGTGAGTGTGACGAAATAAAAGCAGGGCATTCTACCGCATGATTTTAGAACTTGGACACTCGTTGGCCTAACGTTATATCCTAATTTGACTTTGGTGCTGGTCATGTTGTTCTTCGCATTACTGTCTCTGGTAAACACACACTATATCAAATATAGTCAACGTTTATTTGTCACATGCCCAGGTTACAGAAGGTGTAAATAGTACAGTGAAATGGTTACTTGCATAGTGCCGCCTTGTTTAGACATGTAGCTAGCTAGCTAAAAAATGAACCATAATCCCAACTCATAATGTTACTACCATGCATGAATCTACGGATAACTAAAGTTAACCAACTAGGTTCAATGTTAGCTAGCTAGCTAACATTAGGCTATAACTACTAATGCAAATTGCTTTCTGAGATACAAATAATGTTACTACACAGATTATACACGTAACGTTAGCAAGTGTCAGCCGGCTAACGTTACCTGGCTAGCTAACTGTACGCTATAACTTGCAATAAATTATTTTCTGACAAAATTAGAAACATGTAAGATCTGAAAATGTAGCTAGCTAGACTCTTACCCGTATACATGGATGAACGCTTCTCCCTCTCTGTCACGGATGCCATGTTTGCCCTTAGTTTGAAGATGTAATCAATTTTATACAACAGCCTTCTGTATTTTCTCTTTTCGACTCCAACCCCATATTTGCAATTAAACGCCAGAATTTCCTTAGCTATCATACTCTGCTTCCACCGGGCATTCCGCTGATTTCAAAACTCGATCAACTTCTTCATTGCAGTTCTTCGTGATATCTTTCAAAAAAACTGCAGTTGAATGGATTGTCTACTCACGCTGAGCAGCTCATGTTATAGACAGAAGCATGCTACATGGCAGACCAATCCATTGTGTGTGTCTTGCAATCCAACTCATCTCTCGGGATGTCCAGCCCATCTATTATCTCAGCCAATTATAGATAGCGTGAAGGTTTCTGACTTTTTCTGTGGCTAAACCAACTAGGCTTGTAAGTTAATAATTGTATTCGTATTTAAAGGTGGCATACTTTTCTGTGGCTAAGCCAAATAGGCTTGTAAGTTAATAATTGTATCCGTATTTACAAATGGCATTACAAGTTTGTTATTAAGGCACGTGAAAGTTCACATGTTCCAAAAGGCATTTCTGCCAGAAAAAAAAAAGCTTTCAAATACGTGTTCAAATACCTCTCGTGAAGTAGTGACGTGCGACACATGACTAGTTTCCTGAAACGAGTCACATTTTCCAGGAATATTCTTGTCATGGTATCCAGAGTATTTTCAGATATAGTTATAGATATAGCAGATATAGCGAAAAGTACAGTAAATGTAAAATACACGTAAAATCAACAGAGTAATGTTTGGATTCAGTTTTGTCAGATTAATTGTTGTCCTCACCTTTTTGGTATAATAATTTTCACATAAAATCATTCCTCCCCATCTTTTACCGCACTGTACCTCCCTAGCCCCATCCCTTACCCATGTAAGGTAGCCTTTGTGGAGAGTCTGTATGTAAGGAAAATGGCTAATATTTAGGGACTGGAGGATGTAATGTTAGCTGGGAACCTATTTTAAATCAGCTCGTGAAGTCCTATACATAGCCAGGCCAACACAGTTAGTGTTGCCGCATATAGGGAGAGAAAGAGACTGGCGGGCGGCACAAAGTGCTCTCCTGTACATCATCTCATATATATATATATATATATAGTGCCTTGCGAAAGTATTCGGCCCCCATGAACTTTGCGACCTTTTGCCACATTTCAGGCTTCAAACATAAAGATATAAAACTGTATTTTTTTGTGAAGAATCAACAACAAGTGGGACACAATCATGAAGTGGAACGAAATTTATTGGATATTTCAAACTTTTTTAACAAATCAAAAACTGAAAAATTGGGCGTGCAAAATTATTCAGCCCCCTTAAGTTAATACTTTGTAGCGCCACCTTTTGCTGCGATTACAGCTGTAAGTCGCTTGGGGTATGTCTCTATCAGTTTTGCACATCAAGAGACTGACATTTTTTCCCATTCCTCCTTGCAAAACAGCTCGAGCTCAGTGAGGTTGGATGGAGAGCATTTGTGAACAGCAGTTTTCAGTTCTTTCCACAGATTTTCGATTGGATTCAGGTCTGGACTTTGACTTGGCCATTCTAAACACCTGGATATGTTTATTTTTGAACCATTCTATTGTAGATTTTGCTTTATGTTTTGGATCATTGTCTTGTTGGAAGACAAATCTCCGTCCCAGTCTCAGGTCTTTTGCAGACTCCATCAGGTTTTCTTCCAGAATGGTCCTGTATTTGGCTCCATCCATCTTCCCATCAATTTTAACCATCTTCCCTGTCCCTGCTGAAGAAAAGCAGGCCCAAACCATGATGCTGCCACCACCAGTGGGGATGGTGAAAACCTGTGTTGCTTTTACGCCAAACATAACGTTTTGCATTGTTGCCAAAAAGTTCAATTTTGGTTTCATCTGACCAGAGCACCTTCTTCCACATGTTTGGTGTGTCTCCCAGGTGGCTTGTGGCAAACTTAAAACGACACTTTTTATGGATATCTTTAAGAAATGGCTTTCTTCTTGCCACTCTTCCATAAAGGCCAGATTTGTGCAATATACGACTGATTGTTGTCCTATGGACAGAGTCTCCCACCTCAGCTGTAGATCTCATCCAGAGTGATCATGGGCCTCTTGGCTGCATCTCTTATCAGTCTTCTCCTTGTATGAGCTGAAAGTTTAGAGGGACGGCCAGGTCTTGGTAGATTTGCAGTGGTCTGATACTCCTTCCATTTCAATATTATCGCTTGCACAGTGCTCCTTGGGATGTTTAAAGCTTGGGAAATCTTTTTGTATCCAAATCCGGCTTTAAACACAACAGTATCTCGGACCTGCCTGGTGTGTTCCTTGTTCTTCATGATGCTCTCTGCGCTTTTAACGGACCTCTGAGACTATCACAGTGCAGGTGCATTTATACGGAGACTTGATTACACACAGGTGGATTGTATTTATCATCATTAGTCATTTAGGTCAACATTGGATCATTCAGAGATCCTCACTGAACTTCCAGAGAGAAGTTATAAAAAAGGCTGCACTGAAAGTAAAGGGGCTGAATAATTTTGCACGCACAATTTTTCAGTTTTTGATTTGTTAAAAAAGTTTGAAATATCCAATAAATGTCGTTCCACTTCATGATTGTGTCCCACTTGTTGTTGATTCTTCATAAAAAATACAGTTTTATATCTTTATGTTTGAAGCCTGAAATGTGGCAAAAGGTCGCAAAGTTCAAGGGGGCCGAATACTTTCACAAGGCACTGTACACCTGTCAGCAACGAATCCACTAATTTGAAAGGGTTTTTCACATCATTTTGTATCTTTCTCTCGCTCTCTCTCATATATATATATATATATATATATATATATATATATATATATATATATATATATATATATATATATATATATATATATATATATATATATATATATATATATATATATATATATATATATATATATATATATAATATATCACACACACACAGTTGAAGTCAGAAGTTTACATACACTGAGGTTGGAGTCATTATAACTAGTTTTTCAACCAATCCACAAATGTATTGTTAACAAACTATAGTTTTGGCAAGTCGGTTAGGACATCTGCTTTGTGAAGATGCTGGAGGAAACAGGTACAAATGTATCTATATCCACAGTAAAACAAGTCCTATATCGACATAACCTGAAAGGCCGCTCAGCAAGGAAGAAGCCACTGCTCCAAAACCGCCATAAAAAAGCCAGACTACAGTTTGCAACTGCACATGGGCACAAAGATCATAGTTTCATAGAGAAATGTCCTCTGGTCTGATGAAACAAAAATAGAACTGTTTGGACATAATGACCATTGTTTTGTTTGGAGGAAAAAGGGGGAGGCTTCCAAGCCGAAGAACACCATCCCAAACGTGAAGCACGGGGGTGGCAGCATCATGTTGTGGGGTGCTTTGCTGCAGGAGGGACTGGTGCACTTCACAAAATAGATGGCATCATGAGGCAGGAAAAGTAGGTAGATATATTGAAGCAACATCTCAAGACATCAGTCAGGAAGTTAAAGCTTAGTCTCAAATGGGTCTTCCAAATGGACAATGACCGAAAGCATACTTCCAAAGTTGTGGCAAAATGGCTTAAGGACAACAAAGTCGAGGTATTGGAGTGGCCATCACAAAGTCCTGACCTCAATCTTATAGAAAGTTTGTGGGCAGAACTGAAAAAGCGTGTGCGAGCAAGGAAGCCTACAAACCTGACTCATTTACACCAGCTCTGTCAGGAGGAATGGGCCAAAATTCACCCAATTTATTGTGGGAAGCTTGTGGACGCGCTACCGTAATGTTTGACCCAAGTTAAACCATTTAAAGGCAATGCTACCAAATACTAATTGAGTGTATGTAAACTTCTGACCCACTGGGAATGTGATGAAATAAATAAAAGCTGAAATAAATCATTCTCTCTACTATTATTCTGACATTTCACTTTCTTAAAATAAAGTGGTGATCCTAACTGACCTAAGACAGGGAATTTTTACTAGGATTAAATGTCAGGAATTGTGAAAAACTGAGTTTAAATGTATGTAAGGTGTATGTAAACTTCCGACTTCAACTGTATATCTCACACATATATATACACACACACACACACACACACACACACACACACACACACACACACACAGCAATAGACTATGTAATTATAATATTACATCAGTGTTTAAATGTCTCTTGGTCCTACAGTATCTGAAATCTTGAGTCGAAGTGTCTTCATGTTCACATGACTGTTTTGCCATTAGCCACTTTTTCAGGCGTTCCTGAAAGCTAGCAACGGTACTGTACTCTCTCACACTGATTGGCTGTGTGTTCCATAATCCAGACGCTCTGACTGAAAAGCTGCTTTCACTTCTAACTAGAGCTCCATCACCACTAGCCTACTTCTTCTGGCTGGAGAACCGTGTATTGTGAATGGGTGTTGTCATCACTACATTGATTACAGTATCAAAGTTGAGCAGGGGGCTAAGGCTCATGTCTGGTCTGGGCCTCACCATGCCCATCTGTCCATATGTCCCTACTAGTTCTCTAGCTAACACAGTGTGTTGTCGTAGTAGTATCATGGTAAACAGACCGCTGAGCCCCTTTCTAACAGTCTGGGCCTCCCCCTGTCTCTTGTGTGTATCTTGCAGTCCTGTCCGGCGGTGGCGGCGGGCAGCACAGTCCCCTGAAGCGCTCGGTGTCCCTCACCCCCCCGATGAGCGGCTGCTCCTTGGCCAGTTCCTCCTCCTCGTCGGGCGGCCAAGCCCTGGGCCTGGGTCATGGTTGGATCTCCCAGGAGGACCTGCGCGGTCCCCGGGGAGGAGGAGGAGGAGGGCTGGGGCTGGCCCCCACCGACCCTCAACACGCTCCCCTCTCCCCTCAGAGCAGCGTAGCGTCGTCGGGCAGCGGCGGCAGTGAGCACCTGGAGGATGGAGGAGGCTTGCACCGCAGCAGCACATTCCACGAGGAGGGCAGCTGCATGAGGGGTGAGTTCGGTACTCCACCGCTTTCATGCGTAGCTTAGGCACAGTGGACAGAGTAGCCTGGAGGAGGCAGCCATGGGGGCTGGGGACTAGGGGAGTGGAGGGTGTTCACTTCAGCATGTCCCTCATTGATTGTTTGTTTTGAGGTGACCAATGCTGCCCCCCCCTCCCTGCTTTTGGCAGTTAGATTTGTAGTGTAGTGATCTGGTCATTGATTTAAAATGTTAAAACTTCTAAATATCAGTCGCAGTGTCAGTCCAACAGAGCTTTTGTCCTGGTCTGAGGAGGTTAATGTTGAAGAGGTGTAATTGAGGGAGGGGGGGGGGCAACCAAACCAATCAATCAACAATTGATCCAGAGGTTACCAGGGGTCATGAGTGTTCTTTCACAACAACAAAAAAAAAACTGGCCAAACAAAACATATGGTTTGAAAGGAGTTCCTGGAAAACATTATGGGAGAATATCAATTCTCAATTTATAGTGTAGTGATCAAACAAGCAACTTGCTTTTCTCCAGGTGTTCACAAGCCACCCCTTCCCCCAGCTTCCCTTTCATAGAAATGAACATCCCATCTGTTGTCACACAATTCTGAATGTAGCCTACAGAAAAGCACAACATTGGTCACATCAATGGTACTTTGTGGATTTTATTTTAATTTTTTTTGTACATAGTTCAAAATATCACATTCTATGGTTTTATCACTTATTAGACCTATCTCTGATGTCTTGTCTGTGCACATATTTGAGTGAACGTGGCAACAGGAAACGAGACACCTGTCGCATGGTATTTTAAGTTGTTATGCACCACTGCTGCTCATGTTAAGGGCTCAGATAAGTCTTGACTACAGTAGCAACGGCGGGGCACAGAAAGGACACAAGCAAACATGCTCCAGTCAGTCTCCGATGACATCTTTCAGGGGTGGCTTTCTTTTAGACCCTGTCGCATGCTCAGTCTCAGGACCTGACACAGACATACAGTGACATCTGGTTCATATACCCCATATAACCCTGAAGCCAAATGTACGTGACATCATGAAAATTATGGTTTTGGTTGAGTGATAGCCTTAACTTTCGTTTTAAGCCGATGTTGGTTTTTCATTGGGATAGTTGTGTGAATTGTTTGGTTATTTGGTTTTGAGAAAAGTGTGTGTGAGGAAAGGTGTATGGGGTGATATTAGTGCCAACAGAAATGTTATCCGAATTTAATCATTTTAGAATTTGTATTCTGAATTTTAATTTAATATTTTTTTACTTTGCGTTGGACAAGTTGATTCAATTTATGAATACAAATTCAAAATGAATGAATTCAGATCAAATGTATGTTGGAATTAATATCACTCCATAAATGGTGTGTGTGACCTGATCACTTAACATCAGTCGGGGGCTTTATAGTTGATGCCGGCTGAAGCATTTTCACAAGTTTCCCCACTTCTTTACCCCAGTCTTTCCCTTAGATTATTGTCCAGGCGTGGCGCAAAGGCCCCCAAAGCAACATCCAGGCCCTCTGGGGACCAACAGAGTTGGGCAGGGGGGCCTGCCCCAGCTTTACAATGGTAGGGGAAACACTGCTTGACCCTCACTACCATTGACACGTATTAGTTCAGCAAATGCCCCTTATCCAGACTGACATTCAAATCGGAACAGTCCCTGCCTGCCTGCATACAGTACAGTAACGTTTCTTGGCACCACATCCCCCTCTGACAAGTAAAATTCTCGAAAGATAACTGACAGAGCGTCCAAGTCGTCTTCTGGGTCATGTTCATTAGGGCACACAATGTTTGAAAACGTTTTGCAACTGAAATGGAACATTTTGTGTTTCGTAGTCCAGGTAGTTCCCTCCCTGTTTCAGTCCATTTTCTTCCATTGGGTGCCTAATGAACATGACCCTGAACTTAACTTCACCGTAGCTATCTACAGGAAGAGTGAGATGACTCGCCTGTTTGTGGTTGTTGGGGGGGGGGGGGGGGGGTTAATAAAAAAACACCAGTATATTTACAGTCAACTCCCACCAGAGTTCTTTGAGTAGAGATTACTAAGCATTGCTAAGCGTTAACAATATAAACATTAGTTCCCCGAAGCGTTCCATCCATCACCTATATTCCAGACGTGTCTCAGCGTAGGAGTGCTGATTTAAGGATCAGGTCCGTCGTCCTGTCCGTATACTCTTATTCATTGCGATATAAAACACAAACTGATCGTATATCAGCACTCCTACGCCAAGACACTTTGAATACGGGTCCTGAACGGTCCATCCTGCTAACAGTGGCGGTTTCTAGATTTGTACGTCTTGGCTTAGGGTCAAAGATTTTGAAAGAAAGGCCATTTTTATTCTTTGTTTAGAGCCTATCGTTTGCATCCAGGTGTGAAGTACACTGTTAAAATTCAATATTACCAATTATGAAGTGGCAATGAAACATGATTTTTAAAGCAGTAAAGTGAAAGACCGCTAAGTGAATTGACATTTGCACTCTCAACACACAACAACCATAGCGAGCGGTATAATTTTCCTTTTTACGCTTCTAGTCAGCTAATGGTCATAGAACCAAAACTCTCTCAGATAGCGACCAAAATATGAGGTGGTCTCTTGTATCAATGTTTACGTCACAGCCTTGACAGGAAAGGTTAGAGTTGCAGGGTTCCAAAATGCCACATTATATAGTGCACTACTTTTGACCAGAGCTCTATGGGCCCTGGTCTAAAGTAAAGTATTTAATAGGGAATAGGGTGCCATTTGGGACACCCCTGAGCCATTAGGCCAGTTTTAATGGTGAGAGGGATTACCAGAAAGGAGGACACTACCCCATCTGTGATGTCATAGGTCCCTGACTTACTCCAGCTGTGCCCTAGACATGTGACATTGGTCTGACGTGTGTGTGTGTGTGCCTATAGATGTGCCAGCCTGGCTGAAAAGCCTCCGTCTCCACAAATATGCGGCGCTCTTCTCCACCATGACTTATGACGAGATGATGTCACTGACCGAACAGCAGCTGGAATCACAGGTCAGTAGTAACCAGAGCATAGATGGCTTATTCTAACTATGGGAATACCTAAGGAAAATGTACTAGGAATGACTCAGCAAATGTTAGGGCATTGAAAGTCACTGCCTTCAAAGAGCTGATAGACATGAACCGGTATTTTAAGCGTTACAAATAAGACATTATAACGGCTCATTCGTGCTTATAACAAGCTAAAAATCATTAGGGCGGCAGGGTAGCCTAGTGGTTAGAGCGTTGGACTAGTAACCGAAAGGTTGCAAGTTCAAATCCCCGAGCTGACAAGTTACAAATCATTTTCAGTTTCAACACTGAGTTATTCATTATTAGTTTCACTGTGTATTTAACATGTCGTTGTGTTTTTCTTCTGCAGAATGTCACCAAAGGGGCACGGCACAAGATAGTGATCAGCATTCAGAAGCTGAAGGAGCGTCAGAAAATGCTGCGTTGCCTAGAGAAGGTCAGCGGTGCAAGTTGTCAACTTTTAGGTTGAGTGAATTGTCACAAAGCTTCTACAATGTCTGGAGGCCCAATCCCAAATCAACCTCTAAAACCCTACACCCTGTGCACTTGTGGCAATCTAAGAGGATTTGATAGGTACAGTATAAGCAATATCGTTGTGAACAAGTGGAGCTGTTACCATATTGCTTACACCAGTCAAACCCTCTCAGATCTGTGAGTGCGTAGGGTCTAGGGGTTGATTTTTGGGATTGGGATTGAGCGGAATCGGCGGACAAATGGGGTCAGCTTTTGACTTCCTTTCTGAAGGGTCAGTCAACTGAAGTTAGGACAGTTGCTCGTTCTCTTTTTCCTCTGTTCGACTTCTTCCTTCCCTCTGCACGTAGTGGGAAAGACTGGTGAAAACAATACTAGGAAGATGTCCAAGTGAGGGCCCTTGGAAGCTCTCCTTTCACGTTGAGAAGCAGACAGGATAGGAGCGAAACGTGCGTTTATTTTTGGAACTACTTTCCCTCGTCATCTCATGGCTGGTATCCCGTCGCCCACCTGACAGCTGCTGGTGTAGAGAGGACTCTGACATAGACTTGTAGAATGCTTCTCCTCTGAATAGGAATATGCATATTTGCCTCCCTTACTGTAACGGTCCGGAACTGTTTTGGTATCATCTAGGTTCTGTGGTGGTCATGACATTTTGTATGCCGGTTAATGTCATGCAAAAGACTGCCGGTCTCACTGTAATTGACCGTTAATTAGCATAAACACATTTAGCATCTTGCAGGCCTCCACGCGTACCAGCCGCTGATGTGCGTCTTCGATGTTAAAGAAGCGCCTTCATATGAATCATGCTGATTTTACTTCCTCCCTGCTATACCTACCTTCTCCTTTCTTTTCACTACTCTCTTTTCGCTCATCTTTGTGACCTCTCTTTCCTTTCTCATTCCTTTATTCTCTCTTGTCACTCTTAACTTTCTCTCTCTCTCACTTTCTTGTATTCTTTTTCCCCTTCACTTTCTCCCTCTCTCTCCCAGGATGTGTTGGAGGGCGGTAACCTGCGTGGCCCTCTCGCCGAGCTCCACCAGATGATCCTGACGCCCATTAAGGCGGTGGCCAGCGATGAGTCGTCCCCCAGCTCGCCCTCCTCGACCGCACACAGGCCTCTGTTGAGCCCAGAGGGGAAGAGCAGCGCCGCCCCGGGAGGAGGGGAGGGGGAGACGGGTACCACACTCATCGCCGAGGGAGACATCCCCGGCCAGTTCACCCGCGTCATGGGCAAAGGTACAGAGGATCTAGTCCCGTAGGTTGGGAAGTGAAGTTGTCCTACGCACAACGCATTTGCTGTAGGTGCTGCTGAGAGACTGCACTGAAAGAAACCGAACACCTGGGATCACAATGTGGTCAAAATAAAAGGGGTATTTACATTTTTTTAAACCATTTTCATATCTTGCTCACCAGTCCACCATCGACGTGGTCTCAAAATATAATTATTTTGCACATGAGAGCGTCAGAGCTAGCCTGACAGAAAGCCTGTGTCTACTTCCTGGAAAAGTCTGATGACGCAAAAGACAACATTATAGGCTTTTTGCGTTTACTTCATTTTGGGCATCAGGAGACTGAAAGCGATATATCTTGAAAACTTTAATGCTGATATTCACACTTTTTGGGACTGCATCAAAAGTTGACTAATGAAAAACATTTGGAGTAAATTGCCCCTTTTTAAGGGTGGTATAAGGAACATTCTAGTAGGGGGCCTTTTGGTTTCTTGACTTCCCTTCCTCTCAGTTACCATGTCAGTGTTATGTGCTGAGCAAACAGTGGCCATATCAGAACAAATGTGGAAGATGGAAATCAGTGGGGCCAGGTTTCCCCTGAGCTTTCCTCTTCGCTCAAACCCCCGCTGTGTCATCAAAGTCCCCCTGCCTCACTCTCTCCTCTCTTTCTCTCTCCAGCTTGCACACAGCTCCTGGTGTCCAGGCCCGATGAAGAGAACATCAGCTCCTACCTGCAGCTCATTGACAAGTGCCTTCTTCACGAGGTATACACGCACAGACACACCTGACTGACAAGACTTTTCTTTATACACTTCTTCGGACCCTTATTTAGCTCCAGGGTGAAATGTATCCCATTAGAGCGTCTCTATGTTCTGACTGCCAAACCCTGAGTCATGCTCTCTCCTTCTCTTTGGCCCTGCAACCCCTCCTTCCCCCTCTCACCCCCCTCTCCAACCGCAGGCATTCACAGAGACGCAGAAGAAGCGACTGTTGTCCTGGAAACAACAGGTGCAGAAGCTGATCCGCTCCTTCCCCAGGAAGACCCTCTTGGACATGGCCGGCTACCGGGCACAGAGGAGGTAGGTTATAGACCGCGCGCACACACACAGGCACAGAGAGAGAGGGTGAGGCGGTCACAGAGAGAGAGAAGGTGAAACACACGCGCACGGAGAGAGAGGGTGACACACACACGCGCACGGAGAGAGAGGGTGACACACACACGCGCACGGAGAGAGAGGGTGACACACACACGCGCACGGAGAGAGAGGGTGACACACACACGCGCACGGAGAGAGAGAGTGACACACACACGCGCACTGAGAGAGAGGGTGACACACGCGCGCACGGAGAGAGAGGGTGACACACGCGCGCACGGAGAGAGAGGGTGACACACGCGCGCACGGAGAGAGAGGGTGACACACGCGCGCACGGAGAGAGAGGGTGACACACGCGCGCACGGAGAGAGAGGGTGACACACGCGCGCACGGAGAGAGAGGGTGACACACGCGCGCACGGAGAGAGAGGGTGACACACGCGCGCACGGAGAGAGAGGGTGACACACGCGCGCACGGAGAGAGAGGGTGACACACGCACGCACGGAGAGAGAGGGTGACACGCGCGCACGGAGAGAGAGGGTGACACGCGCGCACGGAGAGAGAGGGTGACACACGCGCGCACGGAGAGAGAGGGTGACACACGCGCGCACGGAGAGAGAGGGTGACACACGCGCGCGCACGGAGAGAGGGTGACACACACACACACGCGCACGGAGAGAGGGTGACGCACACACACGCGAACGGAGAGAGAGGGTGACGCGCACACACACGCGAACGGAGAGAGAGGGTGACGCGCACACACACGCGAACGGAGAGAGAGGGTGACGCACACACACGCGAACGGAGAGAGAGGGTGACACACACGCGAACGGAGAGAGAGGGTGACGCACACACACGCGAACGGAGAGGGTGACGCACACACACGCGAACGGAGAGAGAGGGTGACGCACACACACGCGAACGGAGAGAGAGGGTGACGCACACACACGCGAACGGAGAGAGAGGGTGACGCACACACACGCGAACGGAGAGAGGGTGACGCACACACACGCGAACGGAGAGAGAGGGTGACGCACACACACGCGAACGGAGAGAGAGGGTGACGCACACACACGCGAACGGAGAGAGAGGGTGACGCACACACACGCGAACGGAGAGAGAGGGTGACGCACACACGCGAACGGAGAGAGAGGGTGACGCACACACACGCGAACGGAGAGAGAGGGTGACGCACACACACGCGAACGGAGAGAGAGGGTGACGCACACACACGCGAACGGAGAGAGAGGGTGACGCACACACACGCGAACGGAGAGAGAGGGTGACGCACACACACGCGAACGGAGAGAGAGGGTGACGCACACACACGCGAACGGAGAGAGAGGGTGACGCACACACACGCGAACGGAGAGAGAGGGTGACGCACACACACGCGAACGGAGAGAGAGGGTGACGCACACACACGCGAACGGAGAGAGAGGGTGACGCACACACACGCGAACGGAGAGAGAGGGTGACGCACACACACGCGAACGGAGAGAGAGGGTGACGCACACACACGCGAACGGAGAGAGAGGGTGACGCACACACACGCGAACGGAGAGAGAGGGTGACGCACACACACGCGAACGGAGAGAGAGGGTGACGCACACACACGCGAACGGAGAGAGAGGGTGACGCACACACACGCGAACGGAGAGAGAGGGTGACGCACACACACGCGAACGGAGAGAGAGGGTGACGCACACACACGCGAACGGAGAGAGAGGGTGACGCACACACACGCGAACGGAGAGAGAGGGTGACGCACACACACGCGAACGGAGAGAGAGGGTGACGCACACACACGCGAACGGAGAGAGAGGGTGACGCACACACACGCGAACGGAGAGAGAGGGTGACGCACACACACGCGAACGGAGAGAGAGGGTGACGCACACACACGCGAACGGAGAGAGAGGGTGACGCACACACACGCGAACGGAGAGAGAGGGTGACGCACACACACGCGAACGGAGAGAGAGGGTGACGCACACACACGCGAACGGAGAGAGAGGGTGACGCACACACACGCGAACGGAGAGAGAGGGTGACGCACACACACGCGAACGGAGAGAGAGGGTGACGCACACACACGCGAACGGAGAGAGAGGGTGACGCACACACACGCGAACGGAGAGAGAGGGTGACGCACACACACGCGAACGGAGAGAGGGTGACGCACACACACGCGAACGGAGAGAGAGGGTGACGCACACACACGCGAACGGAGAGAGAGGGTGACGCACACACACGCGAACGGAGAGAGAGGGTGACGCACACACACGCGAACGGAGAGAGAGGGTGACGCACACACACGCGAACGGAGAGAGAGGGTGACGCACACACACGCGAACGGAGAGAGAGGGTGACGCACACACACGCGAACGGAGAGAGAGGGTGACGCACACACACGCGAACGGAGAGAGAGGGTGACGCACACACACGCGAACGGAGAGAGGGGGTGACGCACACACACGCGAACGGAGAGAGGGGGTGACGCACACACGCGAACGGAGAGAGGGGGTGACGCACACACGCGAACGGAGAGAGGGGGTGACGCACACACGCGAACGGAGAGAGGGGGTGACGCGCGCACACACGCGAACGGAGAGAGGGGGTGACGCGCGCACACACGCGAACGGAGAGAGGGGGTGACGCGCGCACACACGCGAACGGAGAGAGGGGGTGACGCGCGCACACACGCGAACGGAGAGAGGGGGTGACGCGCGCACACGCGAACGGAGAGAGGGGGTGACGCGCGCACACGCGCGAACGGAGAGAGGGGGTGACGCGCGCACACGCGCGAACGGAGAGAGGGGGTGACGCGCGCACACGCGCGAACGGAGAGAGGGGGTGACGCGCGCACACGCGCGAACGGAGAGAGGGGGTGACGCGCGCACACGCGCGAACGGAGAGAGGGGGTGACGCGCGCACACGCGCGAACGGAGAGAGGGGGTGACGCGCGCACACGCGCGAACGGAGAGAGGGGGTGACGCGCGCACACGCGCGAACGGAGAGAGGGGGTGACGCGCGCACACGCGCGAACGGAGAGAGGGGGTGACGCGCGCACACGCGCGAACGGAGAGAGGGGGTGACGCGCGCACACGCGCGAACGGAGAGAGGGGGTGACGCGCGCACACGCGCGAACGGAGAGAGGGGGTGACGCGCGCACACGCGCGAACGGAGAGAGGGGGTGACGCGCGCGAACGGAGAGAGGGGGTGACGCGCGCGAACGGAGAGAGGGGGTGACGCGCGCGAACGGAGAGAGGGGGTGACGCGCGCGAACGGAGAGAGGGGGTGACGCGCGCGAACGGAGAGAGGGGGTGACGCGCGCGAACGGAGAGAGGGGGTGACGCGCGCGAACGGAGAGAGGGGGTGACGCGCGCGAACGGAGAGAGGGGGTGACGCGCGCGAACGGAGAGAGGGGGTGACGCGCGCACACGCGCGAACGGAGAGAGGGGGTGACGCGCGCACACACGCGCGAACGGAGAGAGGGGGTGACGCGCGCACGAACGGAGAGAGGGGGTGACGCGCACACACGCGCGAACGGAGAGAGGGGGTGACGCGCGCACGAACGGAGAGAGGGGGTGACGCGCGCACGAACGGAGAGAGGGGGTGACGCGCGCACGAACGGAGAGAGGGGGTGACGCGCGCACGAACGGAGAGAGGGGGTGACGCGCGCACGAACGGAGAGAGGGGGTGACGCGCGCACGAACGGAGAGAGGGGGTGACGCGCGCACGAACGGAGAGAGGGGGTGACGCGCGCACGAACGGAGAGAGGGGGTGACGCGCGCACGAACGGAGAGAGGGGGTGACGCGCGCACGAACGGAGAGAGGGGGTGACGCGCGCACGAACGGAGAGAGGGGGTGACGCGCGCACGAACGGAGAGAGGGGGTGACGCGCGCACGAACGGAGAGAGGGGGTGACGCACACACACGCGAACGGAGAGAGAGGGTGACGCACACACACGCGAACGGAGAGAGAGGGTGACGCACACACACGAACGGAGAGAGAGGGTGACGCACACACACGAACGGAGAGAGAGGGTGACACACACAAGAACGGAGAGAGAGGGTGACACACACACACACACACGAACGGAGAGAGAGGGTGACACACACAAGAACGGAGAGAGAGGGTGACACACACACACACACACACGAACGGAGAGAGAGGGTGACACACACAAGAACGGAGAGAGAGGGTGACACGCACACACACACGCGAACGGAGAGAGGGGGTGACGCGCACACACACACGCGAACGGAGAGAGGGGGTGACGCGCACACACACACGCGAACGGAGAGAGAGGGTGACGCACACGAACGGAGAGAGAGGGTGACGCACACGAACGGAGAGAGAGGGTGACGCACACGAACGGAGAGAGAGGGTGACACACACACACGCGAACGGAGAGAGAGGGTGACACACACACACGCGAACGGAGAGAGAGGGTGACACACACACACGAACGGAGAGAGAGGGTGACACACACACACGAACGGAGAGAGAGGGTGACACACACACACGAACGGAGAGAGAGGGTGACACGCACACACACACACGAACGGAGAGAGAGGGTGACACGCACACACACACACGAACGGAGAGAGAGGGTGACACGCACACACACACGAACGGAGAGAGAGGGTGACACGCACACACACGAACGGAGATAGAGGGTGACACGCACACACACGAACGGAGAGAGAGGGTGACACGCGCACACACACACACGAACGGAGAGAGAGGGTGACACGCGCACACACACACGAACGGAGAGAGAGGGTGACGCACACGAACGGAGAGAGGGTGACACACACACACGAACGGAGAGAGAGGGTGACACACACACACACACGAACGGAGAGAGAGGGTGACACACACACACACGAACGGAGAGAGAGGGTGACACACACACACACACACGAACGGAGAGAGAGGGTGACGCACACGAACGGAGAGAGAGGGTGACACACACACACACACACGAACGGAGAGAGAGGGTGACGCACACGAACGGAGAGAGAGGGTGACGCACACGAACGGAGAGAGAGGGTGACGCACACGAACGGAGAGAGAGGGTGACGCACACGAACGGAGAGAGAGGGTGACGCAAACGATCGGAGAGAGAGGGTGACGCACACGATCGGAGAGAGAGGGTGACGCACACGAACGGAGAGAGAGGGTGACGCACACGAACGGAGAGAGAGGGTGACGCACACGAACGGAGAGAGAGGGTGACGCACACACGAACGGAGAGAGAGGGTGACGCACACACGAACGGAGAGAGAGGGTGACGCACACACGAACGGAGAGAGAGGGTGACGCACACACGAACGGAGAGAGAGGGTGACGCACACACGAACGGAGAGAGAGGGTGACGCACACACGAACGGAGAGAGAGGGTGACGCACACGAACGGAGAGAGAGGGTGACGCACACGAACGGAGAGAGAGGGTGACGCACACGAACGGAGAGAGAGGGTGACGCACACGAACGGAGAGAGAGGGTGACGCACACGAACGGAGAGAGAGGGTGACACGCACGAACGGAGAGAGAGGGTGACACGCACACACACACACGAACGGAGAGAGAGGGTGACACGCACACACACACGAACGGAGAGAGAGGGTGACACGCACACACACGAACGGAGATAGAGGGTGACACGCACACACACGAACGGAGAGAGAGGGTGACACGCGCACACACACACACGAACGGAGAGAGAGGGTGACACGCGCACACACACACGAACGGAGAGAGAGGGTGACGCACACGAACGGAGAGAGGGTGACACACACACACGAACGGAGAGAGAGGGTGACACACACACACACACGAACGGAGAGAGAGGGTGACACACACACACACGAACGGAGAGAGAGGGTGACACACACACACACACACGAACGGAGAGAGAGGGTGACGCACACGAACGGAGAGAGAGGGTGACACACACACACGAACGGAGAGAGAGGGTGACGCACACGAACGGAGAGAGAGGGTGACGCACACGAACGGAGAGAGAGGGTGACGCACACGAACGGAGAGAGAGGGTGACGCACACGAACGGAGAGAGAGGGTGACGCAAACGATCGGAGAGAGAGGGTGACGCACACGATCGGAGAGAGAGGGTGACGCACACGAACGGAGAGAGAGGGTGACGCACACGAACGGAGAGAGAGGGTGACGCACACGAACGGAGAGAGAGGGTGACGCACACACGAACGGAGAGAGAGGGTGACGCACACACGAACGGAGAGAGAGGGTGACGCACACACGAACGGAGAGAGAGGGTGACGCACACACGAACGGAGAGAGAGGGTGACGCACACACGAACGGAGAGAGAGGGTGACGCACACACGAACGGAGAGAGAGGGTGACGCACACGAACGGAGAGAGAGGGTGACGCACACGAACGGAGAGAGAGGGTGACGCACACGAACGGAGAGAGAGGGTGACGCACACGAACGGAGAGAGAGGGTGACGCACACGAACGGAGAGAGAGGGTGACGCACACGAACGGAGAGAGAGGGTGACGCGCACACGAACGGAGAGAGAGGGTGACGCGCACACGAACGGAGAGAGAGGGTGACGCGCACACGAACGGAGAGAGAGGGTGACGCGCACACGAACGGAGAGAGAGGGTGACGCGCACACGAACGGAGAGAGAGGGTGACGCGCACACGAACGGAGAGAGAGGGTGACGCGCACACGAACGGAGAGAGAGGGTGACGCGCACACGAACGGAGAGAGAGGGTGACGCGCACACGAACGGAGAGAGAGGGTGACGCGCACACGAACGGAGAGAGAGGGTGAGGCGCACACGAACGGAGAGAGAGGGTGACGCGCACACGAACGGAGAGAGAGGGTGACGCGCACACGAACGGAGAGAGAGGGTGACGCGCACACGAACGGAGAGAGAGGGTGACGCGCACACGAACGGAGAGAGAGGGTGACGCGCACACGAACGGAGAGAGAGGGTGACGCGCACACGAACGGAGAGAGAGGGTGACGCGCACACGAACGGAGAGAGAGGGTGACGCGCACACGAACGGAGAGAGAGGGTGACGCGCACACGAACGGAGAGAGAGGGTGACGCGCACACGAACGGAGAGAGAGGGTGACGCGCACACGAACGGAGAGAGAGGGTGACGCGCACACGAACGGAGAGAGAGGGTGACGCGCACACGAACGGAGAGAGAGGGTGACGCGCACACGAACGGAGAGAGAGGGTGACGCGCACACGAACGGAGAGAGACGGTGACGCGCACACGAACGGAGAGAGAGGGTGACGCGCACACGAACGGAGAGAGAGGGTGACGCGCACACGAACGGAGAGAGAGGGTGACGCGCACACGAACGGAGAGAGAGACGGTGACGCGCACACGAACGGAGAGAGAGGGTGACGCGCACACGAACGGAGAGAGAGGGTGACGCGCACACGAACGGAGAGAGAGGGTGACGCGCACACGAACGGAGAGATAGGGTGACACACGCGCACACGAACGGAGAGAGAGGGTGACACACGCGCACACGAACGGAGAGAGAGGGTGACACACGCGCACACGAACGGAGAGAGAGGGTGACACACGCGCACACGAACGGAGAGAGAGGGTGACACACGCGCACACGAACGGAGAGAGAGGGTGACACGCGCACACGAACGGAGAGAGAGGGTGACACACGCGCACACGAACGGAGAGAGAGGGTGACGCGCACACGAACGGAGAGAGAGGGTGACACACGCGCACACGAACGGAGAGAGAGGGTGACGCGCACACGAACGGAGAGAGAGGGTGACGCGCACACGAACGGAGAGAGAGGGTGACGCGCACACGAACGGAGAGAGAGGGTGACGCGCACACGAACGGAGAGAGAGGGTGACGCGCACACGAACGGAGAGAGAGGGTGACGCGCACACGAACGGAGAGAGAGGGTGACGCGCACACGAACGGAGAGAGAGGGTGACGCGCACACGAACGGAGAGAGAGGGTGACGCGCACACGAACGGAGAGAGAGGGTGACGCGCACACGAACGGAGAGAGAGGGTGACGCGCACACGAACGGAGAGAGAGGGTGACGCGCACACGAACGGAGAGAGAGGGTGACGCGCACACGAACGGAGAGAGAGGGTGACGCGCACACGAACGGAGAGAGAGGGTGACGCGCACACGAACGGAGAGAGAGGGTGACGCGCACACGAACAAAGAGAGAGGGTGACGCGCACACGAACGGAGAGAGAGGGTGACGCGCACACGAACGGAGAGAGAGGGTGACGCGCACACGAACGGAGAGAGAGGGTGACGCGCACACGAACGGAGAGAGAGGGTGACGCGCACACGAACGGAGAGAGAGGGTGACGCGCACACGAACGGAGAGAGACGGTGACGCGCACACGAACGGAGAGAGAGGGTGACGCGCACACTAACGGAGAGAGAGGGTGACGCGCACACGAACGGAGAGAGAGGGTGACGCGCACACGAACGGAGAGAGAGACGGTGACGCGCACACGAACGGAGAGAGAGGGTGACGCGCACACGAACGGAGAGAGAGGGTGACGCGCGCACACGAACGGAGAGAGAGGGTGACACACGCGCACACGAACGGAGAGAGAGGGTGACGCGCACACGAACGGAGAGAGAGGGTGACACACGCGCACACGAACGGAGAGAGAGGGTGACGCGCACACGAACGGAGAGAGAGGGTGACGCGCACACGAACGGAGAGAGAGGGTGACGCGCACACGAACGGAGAGAGAGGGTGACGCGCACACGAACGGAGAGAGAGGGTGACGCGCACACGAACGGAGAGAGAGGGTGACGCGCACACGAACGGAGAGAGAGGGTGACGCGCACACGAACGGAGAGAGAGGGTGACGCGCACACGAACGGAGAGAGAGGGTGACGCGCACACGAACGGAGAGAGAGGGTGACGCGCACACGAACGGAGAGAGAGGGTGACGCGCACACGAACGGAGAGAGAGGGTGACGCGCACACGAACGGAGAGAGAGGGTGACGCGCACACGAACGGAGAGAGAGGGTGACGCGCACACGAACGGAGAGAGAGGGTGACGCGCACACGAACGGAGAGAGAGGGTGACGCGCACACGAACAAAGAGAGAGGGTGACGCGCACACGAACGGAGAGAGAGGGTGACGCGCACACGAACGGAGAGAGAGGGTGACGCGCACACGAACGGAGAGAGAGGGTGACGCGCACACGAACGGAGAGAGAGGGTGACGCGCACACGAACGGAGAGAGAGGGTGACGCGCACACGAACGGAGAGAGACGGTGACGCGCACACGAACGGAGAGAGAGGGTGACGCGCACACTAACGGAGAGAGAGGGTGACGCGCACACGAACGGAGAGAGAGGGTGACGCGCACACGAACGGAGAGAGAGACGGTGACGCGCACACGAACGGAGAGAGAGGGTGACGCGCACACGAACGGAGAGAGAGGGTGACGCGCACACGAACGGAGAGAGAGGGTGACACACGCGCACACGAACGGAGAGAGAGGGTGACACACGCGCACACGAACGGAGAGAGAGGGTGACACACGCGCACACGAACGGAGAGAGAGGGTGACACACGCGCACACGAACGGAGAGAGAGGGTGACACACGCGCACACGAACGGAGAGAGAGGGTGACACACGCGCACACGAACGGAGAGAGAGGGTGACACACGCGCACACGAACGGAGAGAGAGGGTGACACACGCGCACACGAACGGAGAGAGAGGGTGACACGCGCACACGAACGGAGAGAGAGGGTGACACACGCGCACACGAACGGAGAGAGAGGGTGACACACGCGCACACGAACGGAGAGAGAGGGTGACACACGCGCACACGAACGGAGAGAGAGGGTGACACACGCGCACACGAACGGAGAGAGAGGGTGACACACGCGCACACGAACGGAGAGAGAGGGTGACACACGCGCACACGAACGGAGAGAGAGGGTGACACACGCGCACACGAACGGAGAGAGAGGGTGACACACGCGCACACGAACGGAGAGAGAGGGTGACACACGCGCACACGAACGGAGAGAGAGGGTGACACACGCGCACACGAACGGAGAGAGAGGGTGACACACGCGCACACGAACGGAGAGAGAGGGTGACACACGCGCACACGAACGGAGAGAGAGGGTGACACACGCGCACACGAACGGAGAGAGAGGGTGACACACACGCACACGAACGGAGAGAGAGGGTGACACACACGCACACGAACGGAGAGAGAGGGTGACACACAAACACACACGAACGGAGAGAGAGGGTGACGCGCACACACACGAACGGAGAGAGAGGGTGACGCGCACACACACGAACGGAGAGAGAGGGTGACGCGCACACACACGAACGGAGAGAGAGGGTGACGCGCACACACACGAACGGAGAGAGAGGGTGACGCGCACACACACGAACGGAGAGAGAGGGTGACGCGCACACACACGAACGGAGAGAGAGGGTGACGCGCACACACACACGAACGGAGAGAGAGGGTGACGCGCACACACACGAACGGAGAGAGAGGGTGACGCGCACACACACGAACGGAGAGAGAGGGTGACGCGCACACACACGAACGGAGAGAGAGGGTGACGCGCACACACACGAACGGAGAGAGAGGGTGACGCGCACACACACGAACGGAGAGAGAGGGTGAAGCACACGAACGGAGAGAGAGGGTGAAGCACACGAACGGAGAGAGAGGGTGAAGCACACGAACGGAGAGAGAGGGTGAAGCACACGAACGGAGAGAGAGGGTGACGCGCACACACACGAACGGAGAGAGAGGGTGACGCGCACACACACGAACGGAGAGAGAGGGTGACGCGCACACACACGAACGGAGAGAGAGGGTGACGCGCACACACACGAACGGAGAGAGAGGGTGACGCGCACACACACGAACGGAGAGAGAGGGTGACGCGCACACACACGAACGGAGAGAGAGGGTGACGCGCACACACACGAACGGAGAGAGAGGGTGACGCGCACGAACGGAGAGAGAGGGTGACGCGCACGAACGGAGAGAGAGGGTGAAGCACACGAACGGAGAGAGAGGGTGAAGCACACGAACGGAGAGAGAGGGTGACGCACACAAACGGAGAGATAGGGTGACGCGCACGCACACGAACGGAGAGAGAGGGTGACGCGCACGCACACGAACGGAGAGAGAGGGTGACGCGCACGCACACGAACGGAGAGAGAGGGTGACGCGCACGCACACGAACGGAGAGAGAGGGTGACGCGCACGCACACGAACGGAGAGAGAGGGTGACGCGCACGCACACGAACGGAGAGAGAGGGTGACGCGCACGCACACGAACGGAGAGAGAGGGTGACGCGCACGCACACGAACGGAGAGAGAGGGTGACGCGCACGCACACGAACGGAGAGAGAGGGTGACGCGCACGAACGGAGAGAGAGGGTGACGCGCACGAACGGAGAGAGAGGGTGACGCGCACACGCACGAACGGAGAGAGAGGGTGACGCGCACACGCACGAACGGAGAGAGAGGGTGACGCGCACACGCACGAACGGAGAGAGAGGGTGACGCGCACACGCACGAACGGAGAGAGAGGGTGACGCGCACACACACGAACGGAGAGAGAGGGTGACGCGCACACACACGAACGGAGAGAGAGGGTGACGCGCACACACACGAACGGAGAGAGAGGGTGACGCGCACACACACGAACGGAGAGAGAGGGTGACGCGCACACACACGAACGTAGAGAGAGGGTGACGCGCACACACACGAACGGAGAGAGAGGGTGACGCGCACACACACGAACGGAGAGAGAGGGTGACGCGCACACACACGAACGGAGAGAGAGGGTGACGCGCACACACACGAACGGAGAGAGAGGGTGACGCGCACACACACGAACGGAGAGAGAGGGTGAAGCACACGAACGGAGAGAGAGGGTGAAGCACACGAACGGAGAGAGAGGGTGAAGCACACGAACGGAGAGAGAGGGTGACGCGCACACACACGAACGGAGAGAGAGGGTGACGCGCACACACACGAACGGAGAGAGAGGGTGGCGCACACACACGAACGGAGAGAGAGGGTGACGCGCACACACACGAACGGAGAGAGAGGGTGACGCGCACGAACGGAGAGAGAGGGTGACGCGCACGAACGGAGAGAGAGGGTGACGCGCACGAACGGAGAGAGAGGGTGACGCACACGAACGGAGAGAGAGGGTGACGCACACGAACGGAGAGAGAGGGTGACGCACACGAACGGAGAGAGAGGGTGACACACACGCACACGAACGGAGAGAGAGGGTGACACACACGCACACGAACGGAGAGAGAGGGTGACACACACGCACACGAACGGAGAGAGAGAGAGGGTGACACACACGCACACGAACGGAGAGAGAGAGAGGGTGACACACACGCACACGAACGGAGAGAGAGAGAGGGTGACACACACGCACACGAACGGAGAGAGAGAGAGGGTGACACACACACACGAACGGAGAGAGAGTGTGACACGCTGTTGTCACAAAATACTTGACCTTCTTTGATTCCTAACGGTCTCCAAAATATTGGGAAAAGGGTCAAATTATGATCTCTCTCCCCCCATGCAGCAGCAGCAGTAGCCGTGGCTTCAGCCAGTCCAATTCTCTCCCCACGGCGGGCTGCGTGGGGGGCAGCAGCAGCGTGTCGGCGGCCCGTCGCAGCCTGCGCCAGTTCCAGATGCCCTCTCGGAGCCTGCCCGGCGCCAGGCTGGGCCTGCTGGGACCCACGCCACATAGCGCCAGCAGC
Source organism: Oncorhynchus mykiss (assembly GCF_057628025.1). Classification (NCBI taxonomy): domain Eukaryota; kingdom Metazoa; phylum Chordata; class Actinopteri; order Salmoniformes; family Salmonidae; genus Oncorhynchus; species Oncorhynchus mykiss. Next base: position 48,068,135 of record NC_143046.1, read on the forward strand.
ACCCCCACTGGCCTCAAGCAGGGACGACAGGTGGAGACACTTCTGACTTTAACTTTCTCCTAGCCAATAGGCACTTGGCCTCCACCCATAGCCCAGGCAATTGATGTAGATGTTTTATTTATTTGGTGATGTCAGTCTCCCTTTGGGCTAGGATGACAGTTGGGGACGCCCCGATCTAACGTTCTCCTAGCCCCGTCTATCTAGGCCCTGCCCACAGTGGCGTGCTCAAGTCTCCAATTGGCATCAATGCGTGAGGTCTGAATTAAGCGCACGTATCTCCATTTTGGGCATTCATGTGGATTTGTTCGGTGATGTCATATTGCAGAGTTGTCTACCTCTCAATGAAAAGACAAACAATCCTCGTCAGCGTCAATTTGGTTTGCTACAGTAGTGGGTCGTGATACAAAAGGCCCCAGATGAAAAAACGAAAGCATTGTTGTCTTCTCAGTCTCAAGAGGAACTGTGTATTTAAGCAATATGGCCAATATACCACAGCAATATATGCACGATATGCACTCAATGCGGAGTGCCTGGATACAGCCCTTAGCCGTGGTATATTGGCCATATACCGCAAACCCTGAGGTGCCCTATTGCTATTATAAACTGGTTACCGCAATGCATCGTGGGTAAGAACAGCCCTTAGCTGTGGTATATTGGCCATATACCACACCTAGGGGCGGCAGGTAGCCTGGTGGGTAGGAGCCAATAACTAAAAGGTTGCTGGATCTAATCCCCGAGCTGACAAGGTAGAAATCTGTCGTTCTACCCCTGAGCAAGGCAGTTAACCCACTGTTCCAACCGAGTAGGTATCTTCTTTCCCCTCTGGCCTTACTGCTTAAATATACATTAGGGGGTAATATAATAACTGGAGAAAGGAAAGAGTGCGAGAACCACTACTTGATCACGTGTCTGGAATCGTCCCACCACACAGAGAAGTAGTCCAAACCTAGCCACATTTTCCCTCTTTCAGCATCTGTCACGAATGATCCCTCCCTGTGAAATACAGAGTTGTAAAAAAACATTCATAGAAACACACAACCATAAGGGGGAAAACGCAACAGCAAAGTGCCGGGTGAAGTGGCGTTCCACAGGCCCTACATCACTACTGCTGAGTGGAACGGTCCTCTCGTCGGCAGCAGTGATTAACCTGGCACTCGCATACGTCTGCTCCGCTCCCATTCAGCATTTTTCTAGGCATCCTTACAATGGGAGGAAATTCCAAACCACTTCCTCCACATTTCGCACACTCTCTGTCGGACAGTTTGTTTGGACAGGATCGAAAGGTGTGTATTAAAAGAAAGGAGAGAGCGAGGGTGAGTCATAGTTAGGGAGTTGGTGGTGAAGGGGGATGGGCGACCGGGAGGGAGAGAGAATGAGCTCGTCAGAGGCAGTGAGAACAGTGCTCAGGCATTTCCTTTTTTTCGCTGGCCCTCTGTACGGGAGGGCCGGGGAAGGGAGAAAGCAAGACGGACAGAGGGAGTCGGGAGAGCGGTTAGGGGAGAGAGAGTGTAGGGAGAGCGGGAGAAGAGAAAGAAAGAGAGAAGGTTGAATGTATAATAGGCAGGTTAGAGAGGAATCCGTGCAGTTAAAGAGTGTCAGTAGTTTGAGGCTAAACGGGGAGAGAAAAATCAAAGGTTGACTGTATAATGACTCAGGAGTTATAGGCTAGAGAGGTAACACTTCTGGGGTGCCCTCCCCAGTTTTTACACACTTATAAAGCCACACCCCCGGGTGTGCAGTTAGTCACGTGATAAAGTCCCAATTAAACAGATTTTAGGAAAATGTATGCGAGTCCATTTTCATCAGAGTTGAACCAAAATGTACATTGCACAATATTTAAGCTGTATACTACCAGTGCTACCGCGGTACCATTCTGCAGTCAAGTGTGTGTATGAGAATTAAATCAATATAAATTAAGATTTATACCACCATTACAACTCTGTAGTTTGTCTAAGGATCTGAAACTACAATTCCCTGGGTGCCAAGGTGTGGGGCATTTCAAGTATCGCCAACGTTGTTCAGAACTGTATGTCATATTACTGTGGTGTCGTAGGGGCATTAACATAGTGTCGGCCGCTGATTGGCTAAATAACAATAACCAAAATATTATTATTTTTTGAACGAGCAGCGCACAGTCAACACACGAGTGCATCGTTAACAAAAGCACAGGGAAAACGCAACAAGAACAAGTTCATATTTATTCTCTAACGGGGGATAGCTAGCTAGCATAATGTCACAAGCATAATGAGTTCGCCGGTAACTTTAGTTAGCTTGCCAGTAGCTAGTGTCCACTTGCCAGTAGCTAGTGTCCACTTGCCAGTAGCTAGTGTCCATGCGGGGGAGGCACAGAGACTTGTTTTTTTTTATCCTACCAGATCCGCAAGAAGGTTCCCCACGGTCTTTGACTGTACTTTTTATGTATTTAACCAGGCAAGTCAGTTAAGAACAAATTCTTATTTTCAATGACGGCCTACCAGGGAACAGTGGGTTAACTGCCTTGTTCTACCTTTCGATTACTAGTCCAACGCTCTAACCACTAGGCTACCTGCCGCCCCTGTATGTGAACGTCTGGTTCAGGTCCCTGGTTTCCAATGACTGTCATGATTTATTTTACAAGTTCATTGCCGTCTTCTCAATGTAATAGCTGGCTATGCAATCCAATGACTGCGCAGCAGTTCGAACGCTGTTGCAGACTATAGGTAACCAGACTGCTTGTTTTGGACATATTTGAAACTGTAAAATGTACACACATTAACCACACTAGTTTTGTGTGTGTGTGTGTGTGTGTGTGTGTGTATATATATATATATATATATATATATATATATATATATATATATGTGTGGGTTTTTTTTTTTTTTTTTTTTTTTGACCAATCAGAAGTGGGGCACAGCCAGCCCCTAACGCCTTAGTGGATGAGCTGCCACTATTAACATATTTCCCAGAAATGTCTGTTCGTGGTTAGATTTGTGGCACCCATTTTAATTGTTGTGCCAGTTTTTATAATGATCCAAAGATATACTGGCGTGTGTGTGAGTCTCGGTCTGTAATGATCCAAAGAGTCTCCAGCCTACCTGTCTGTTGTGGCTGCCTGTCTGACTATCAGTTTGTCCAACAGGGTCTTTGGTTCGCCAACCCCGGGGGAAGTAACAGCATGCCAAGCCGAACCCACAGCTCAGTGCAGAGGACCCGCTCCCTGCCTGTCCACACCACGCCACACACCATGGTCATGTTCCAGCAGTCTGGTAAGAGAAACATACACACAGTTACACATTACCCTACTGTACAAGGTAACCCGTTCTCTCTTTCCGTTGCTCTCTTTATCTTACCCTGTCCCTCTTTTTTTCAAACTTGCACTTTTGTCTTCTTCTTTCCATCCCTCTCCATCTGTCTCCATAAACTCTTATCAGCCTAGCATCCTCAGTACCTTCCCCTTTGTTAACCTGGAGAGAGATGTTGTTCCTGTTGCGTTAAATGCAGTGTGTTGAGGATGATGGTGTATTGCAGGGAGCTTTACCCAAGACTGTTGTGTGTGTGTGTGTGTGTGTGTGTGTGTGTGTGTGGCATTACAGCATCTGATACACTGGTCCCATTACCCCAAATGCTGGCCAGGCTCATAAAAATAGAATAACCAGAACAGACATTCCCATTCAAGTCAATGCTCTGCTCGGTAACGGTTGGATGGTGTAGCCGCAGGACAAAAATGGACATCAATGTGACAGCGGGGACTTCCTCCTCCGGTCTGTCTTTCATGGTGAACCAAAGTGTATCCCCCCCCCTTTTTTAGAATGGAGAGGAAGAAGGGGGAGGGTAGTTTCAGGGGGTAAGAGGGAATGCAGCAGTATGTGACGGAGAAGGAGGAAGGGAAGGACGGAGAGAGGGAAGAGTCAGCGGACTGTTACAATGAGTCTCTTTGTGCAGGGTGGCTGGGGTGCCCTGGCACACATTCCCTTTTCTCTCGCTCTCGCACACTCGCTGCGGCCTGTCTCTCGTTCTCTCTCTGCCTCGTTCTCTCTCTGCCTCGTTCTCTCTCTGGCTCGCGTTCTCTCTCTGGCTCGCGTTCTCTCTCTGGCTCGCGTTCTCTCTCTGGCTCGCTTTCTCTCTCGGCCTCTCTCTCTCTCTCGGCCTCTCTCTCTCTCTCTGCCTCTCTCTCACTCGCGGCCTCTCTCTCACTCTCGGTCCCTCTCTCTCGGCCTCTCGCTCTGTCTCGGCCTCGCCGAGCTAGGACTCCCACTCTCTCACCCTCCATCTCTCCCTTCTTTAAATTATTGATTATTTGATTCTTCTTTAAATTATACAAAAAAAATTGTGCACAAGCATGTGAGCACACGAGTGTATGTGTGGAGGGGGACAGGATTTGAGACCTAAAAATAGCCAGTGGCGGACTGTTCTGTCTAGCCGAGGGGCGGCGAGTGCCTAACTCCGCTCTTCTCTATACCCCTAAGGGATTTTCACAGCCACCCTGGGCAAGGCAGGCAGTAGCAGCTAAAGACCATTAGCCTAGATATCCCCCTGTGATAGGAGCTCACAGTTGAAGTAAGGGAGCTGCTCGGCTAGCAAGTAAGCATTTGACCCTCTGTCACTTCTAACGTTTTTTGGGAGGTTGGGGGTCCCCCTTGTGGCGGAACGGGTGACTTTAGACTTGAGAAGTAGACACACACCACACGCATGCCAAACCACCCTGGTGTGAATAACCCAAGTGACTGGGTATTGTATTGATAGGGTGTAATGTGGAAACAGTTTGTTAATTGGCGGTGTAGTGTAATCAGATTAAGAACGGCACAAGCGGTGTGGTTGAGTGGAGGTGATTGTTATGACACAGGGGTTTGGGTCCCACAATAATTCCCTCCTCTTGTCCGTTGCTAACTGGGGGTGGTGATGTCAGGAAAGGTTAAGGTATTATAGGATTGAGACCTTTAGATCAGGGATCAACCACTCCATTCAGCCGCGGGATGATTTATTATTGACTGGATGGTCAGGGGACCGGAACATAATTACAAATAATTTGTAGACTGCACAAGTAGCCCAAACAGATATAACATTTCACTAAAACATAATATTTTCAATATTGCTTACGTTTGTTTTTGAGTATGTGGACACCTGATCGTTGAACATCTCATTCCAAAATCAGCATTAATATGAAGTTGGTCCCCCCTTTGCTGCTATAACAGCCTCCATTCTTCTGGGAAGGCTTTCCACTAGATGTTGGAACATTGCTGCAGGGACTTGCTTCCATTCAGCCACAAGAGTATTAGTGAAGTCGGGCATTGATGTAGGGCGATTAGGCCTGGCTCGCAGTCGGCGTTCCAATTCATCCCAAAGGTGTTCGATGGGGTTGAGGTCAGGGCTCTGCAGGCCAGTCAAGTTCTTCCACTTTCTTAATAAACCAGAAAATCAATAGTTGATCAAAGTTATCTGGCCAACTCATTGATTCTGTTTGTAGTATACCCCTCCGTGGTAAATTGCGTGAACGTTGGTTGTTGTAACATTTTGGTGGTGTACTCCAGGTAGTTGGTTGTGTGTATGTTGTTGTACCATTGTGGTGGTGTTTCCAGGTAGTTGGTTGTGTGTATGTTGTTGTACCATTGTGGTGGTGTTTCCAGGTAGTTGGTTGTGTGTATGTTGTTGTACCATTGTGGTGGTGTTTCCAGGTAGTTGGTTGTGTGTATGTTGTTGTAACGTATTTGTGGTGTTCTCCATGTAGATGGTTGTGTGAATGTTGTGGTGTTCTCCAGGTAGTTGGTTGTGTGTATGTTGTAACATTGTGGTGGTGTTCTCCAGGTAGTTGGTTGTGTGTATGTTGTAACGTTGTGGTGCTGTTCTCCAGGTAGTTGGTTGTGTGTATGTTGTAACGTTCTGGTGGTGTTCTCCAAGTAGTTGGTTGTGTGTATGTTGTGTTCTCCAAGTAGTTGGTTGTGTGTATGTTGTTGTAACATTGTGGTGGTGTTCTCCAAGTAGTTGGTTGTGTGTATGTTGTTGTAACATTGTGGTAGTGTTCTCCAGGTAGTTGGTTGTGTGTATGTTGTTGTAACATTGTGGTGGTGTTCTCCAGGTAGTTGGTTGTGTGTATGTTGTTGTAACATTGTGGTGGTGTTCTCCAAGTAGTTGGTTGTGTGTATGTTGTTGTAACATTGTGGTGGTGGTCTCCAGGTAGTTGGTTGTGTGTATGTTGTTGTAACATTGTGGTGGTGTTCTCCAGGTAGTTGGTTGTGTTCTCCAAGTAGTTGTTTGTGTGTTGTAGCGTTGTGGTGGTGTTCTCCAGGTAGTTGGTTGTGTGTTGTAACGTTGTGGTGGTGTTCTCCAGGTAGTTGGTTGTGTGTATGTTGTTGTAACATTGTGGTGGTGTTCTCCAGGTAGTTGGTTGTGTGTATGTTGTGGTGTTCTCCAGGTAGTTGGTTGTGTGTATGTTGTAACATTGTGGTGGTGTTCTCCAGGTAGTTGGTTGTGTGTATGTTGTAACGTTGTGGTGCTGTTCTCCAGGTAGTTGGTTGTGTGTATGTTGTAACGTTCTGGTGGTGTTCTCCAAGTAGTTGGTTGTGTGTATGTTGTGTTCTCCAAGTAGTTGGTTGTGTGTATGTTGTTGTAACATTGTGGTGGTGTTCTCCAAGTAGTTGGTTGTGTGTATGTTGTTGTAACATTGTGGTAGTGTTCTCCAGGTAGTTGGTTGTGTGTATGTTGTGGTGTTCTCCAGGTAGTTGGTTGTGTGTATGTTGTAACATTGTGGTGGTGTTCTCCAGGTAGTTGGTTGTGTGTATGTTGTAACGTTGTGGTGCTGTTCTCCAGGTAGTTGGTTGTGTGTATGTTGTAACGTTCTGGTGGTGTTCTCCAAGTAGTTGGTTGTGTGTATGTTGTGTTCTCCAAGTAGTTGGTTGTGTGTATGTTGTTGTAACATTGTGGTGGTGTTCTCCAAGTAGTTGGTTGTGTGTATGTTGTTGTAACATTGTGGTAGTGTTCTCCAGGTAGTTGGTTGTGTGTATGTTGTTGTAACATTGTGGTGGTGTTCTCCAGGTAGTTGGTTGTGTGTATGTTGTTGTAACATTGTGGTGGTGTTCTCCAAGTAGTTGGTTGTGTGTATGTTGTTGTAACATTGTGGTGGTGGTCTCCAGGTAGTTGGTTGTGTGTATGTTGTTGTAACATTGTGGTGGTGTTCTCCAGGTAGTTGGTTGTGTTCTCCAAGTAGTTGTTTGTGTGTTGTAGCGTTGTGGTGGTGTTCTCCAGGTAGTTGGTTGTGTGTTGTAACGTTGTGGTGGTGTTCTCCAGGTAGTTGGTTGTGTGTATGTTGTTGTAACATTGTGGTGGTGTTCTCCAGGTAGTTGGTTGTGTGTATGTTGTTGTAACATTGTGGTGGTGTTCTCCAGGTAGTTGGTTGTGTGTTGTAACGTTGTGGTGGTGTTCTCCAGGTTGTTGGTTGTGTGTATGGTATGTTGTTTTCCAGGTAGTTGGTTGTGTGTATGTTGTAACGTAGTGGTGTTCTCCAGGTAGTTGGTTGTGTGTATGTTGTAACGTAGTGGTGTTCTCCAGGTAGTTGGTTGTGTGTATGTTGTTGTAACATTGTGGTGGTGTTCTCCAGGTAGTTGGTTGTGTGTATGTTGTTCTAACATTGTGGTGGTGTTCTCCAGGTAGTTGGTTGTGTGTCTGTTGTGTTGTACTCCAGGTAGTTGGTTGTGTGTATGTTGTTGTAACGTTGTGATGATCTCCAGATCTCCAGGTGCCGGTGACTGAACCAGACATCAACAACCGGCTGGAGTCTCTGTGTCTGAGTATGACGGAGCACGCTCTGGGAGGTTAGAGCACCACAACTACCATGAACACATACACTCCAGTTACTACTGGACTTTGTTAATACTCACACACACACACTACTGTATACATCTACTGTACCCCTTGGTTTATAAAAACGTGAGCTCGCACACACACAAACATAGAGATTCACACACACTTTCTCTGTCGCTCTTTCTCTCTCACACACACACACACACACACACACACACACACACACACACTCCTTCACTACACTCCAGTATTTTACTACTTTGTTTACACAGCATATACACATGCACAGAAAAAAACAGACAACTTTGGAATTCCAGCTAATCAAATAATATTTGAACCATCGTTTGCCTGTTGCCAGGGTGTGACTTCACAATGAATCCACACGTATTGCGAGGAGAGGAGGAGACGGGAAGGGAGATGGATAAACGCAGTAACCGTTCCCATTCCCATTATAAGTGGAGTTTAGCTTTGAATAAAGGGGCTGTTTTTTTTTCTCTCTCCCCGGCCTCACCAGCGCAGAGACAGTAGCCCTCAGTGCTCGGCACGGAGCTGGGGTGGACAAGCAGCGCTGTGTGTGTGTGTGTATATTTTTGCGTGGACTGGACACGCCCACACACACAGCCCCAGAGTAGATGTGGGAAGCTGAGGAATGCCAGTCTCCGACAGGACCCTTCCTCTCTGCTGTACCCCTACGCTCCTTCTCCTCTCTGAAACATACTGAATGGACAGAATAGAAATTAGAAGGAAAGTACTCATGGTGAGTGGAATGCCCCTGAGCCGTTCTTTACAAATAGAGTAAGTGATGTCCAATAGAAAGCTCTGGCATGCTCAAATACAGCAAAACCACGTCCAGCTCTAATAATGATCAAACTCTCTCTCTTCTTTTGACCAATTTGACAGGAAGTTGTAATGTAATTTCCCTAATTGGCATGCTTCCAGACCCAAACCTTCTAGGCTGTTCTGTAGATCTGAAAGGATGTATATCCAATACGGTGAAAGTTTCATCTAGCCTATCAGAGGGAAAAGTGGAGTAATTAGCATATTGCTTACTTGCGCCGAGTGTAAGTGCTAGGGGTGCATTTGAAACTGTGCCTATATATGACTTTAATAGTGCATTACTTTTGACCAGTGCAGTGTACTATATAGGGTGCCATTTGGGATGCAACCCATGTCATGAGACCCTGGGCCACACAGGAACTCCAGTAATAGCAAGTCTTTATGAAACCGCTTGTAGGTAATGCACCCTGTTCTATAGGGTGCATTATGATATTTACTGCATTTCTAAAGCCCGAAGACCCAAAGAAAGTCCATCGTGGGTCTCTAACCTCCCCCAATGACTGCCTCTGGTTTCCGGTACTGCTGGTCACACACACATTTTTTGTGTAGAAGCACATCCAGCATGTATACCCAGCTCTACTAGTGCTACAGTACGGCAAAGCACATTCCTCCGATGAATGTAGTAATGCAGGGTTTTCAGCTGACTCATCGCTCACTCTGTCTGAACCACTGGGACCATGTCCCAAATGGCCCCCTATTGTCATTATAGTGCAAAACTTTTGACCATTGACCTGGTCAAAAGTTGTGCACTATTTAGGGTATAGGGTGCCATTTGGGACACAACCCGGGACAAACATTTGGTCCTCTCTGTTTGTCCAGCCAAGCAAGATGCAACAGTTGTTTTTTGTCTTTGAATTCCATTCCATCTATATTTGTCCAGTTGTGTTATTCTCATTCCTATGTGATGGTTTGTCCCATGTCCCTCGATTCTGTGTCTAGATGGAGTCGACCGCACATCCACCATCTGAGAGGAGGACCTGAAGGAGACCAGAAGAGACTGAGCTGGTCCCAGGAGTCTCGCCGAACACCCAAAGCCCCCCCCCCCACACCCCACCTGCCCATCAGGCACCCCCACAGCCAATGGGAGAGGTCAACCGGGGAGGTGGGCGAGCTCCAAATCCCGCCACGATTAGCCAGACTGTGAAAAACTGCTAACACAGCAGCAAATTGGCATGTTACCATCTCAACAAAACACAGCTATGCCCCAGCACCCTCATAAGAATCTGGGCTTCAGTGACAGATAAGGCAATACAGACTCCCCTCCTCACAGTGTCGCACCCAGTATAACTACCCACAACAGTGTCTGAGGAGTGCCCTCTGCCGGGCTATGTGAGATATACTGTAGCATCACTGGGGTCGGCCTCAGCCAACAACCGAATGGCTCTGTTGAAATGGGGGGGTTGTGCATTATGGGTATTGTAGTACATCATGCTACAGAGTTTCAGACTCTGTTCCCTTCTCTACCCTCACCCCCAGTCCCAGTTACAGACCAGTAACACAATCCACACACCAGTTCACACCAGTCAGCATTTCTCCCAGTGTCACTGAGCCAAAAACAAACAAGCCAAGTAAACAATGTGGGACACTTTGTGAGAGAAGCCTTGGCTTTTCCTCCCACTGTTTGGGAGAGTTTTAGGGAGGCCATTTTTCAAAAGGCTTGGGAGAACCCTATGCTCTGTATAGGTGACAGAAAAAAAGCATTTATACATGTATTGTTTACACAAGATGCTACTATCAAGGGTACTGAAACATTTATACATTTCAGGTATGAATGTTATCTCTTGAATTTTTTAAAAACGTTTTGGAAAGCAGTGCCATACTACCCGTACTAGTCGCTTTATAGACTAACGTCCCACAGTAGCTATCATTATTACCACGGACTTATTCATTGTTTTGTCGTGTTTTGCTTTTGTTCCTTTACCAAGAGCCAACGTGTGTGAAAATGAGAACGCTAAAAAGAGAAAGGGATGCGGCGGAGGTGTGTAGAAAGAAAAGAGAGGCATGAGGAGAGATGGGAGGAGGGGAAATGAAAGTGGAGAAACACAGGATGGTCTCTGCCAAGTGATTTGGAAGGAGAAGAGGACTTTAGCGATGATGGATTCATGTCAGGGGCAGGGACTTTGATTTGAAACGAGACAAAAGAAAATAGCCTCGCAGAGTTGTGGTAAAGTTCAGGGTAAACTCATCTTATACACCAGCCAATGACATATTATATATACACACACACATACACGTGTGTGTGAATATATGTGTATATATATATCTATGTTTATCTATATATACCTATATATATCTATATACAAAACTGTGTAGATGATGATGATAATGTTGTAAATGACTATTGTAGCTGGAAAAAGCTGATTTTTAATGGAATATCTACATAGGCGTACAGAGGCCCATTATCAGCAACCATCACTCCTGTTCCAATGGCACGTTTTGTTAGCTAATCCAAGTTTATCATTTTAAAAGGCTAATTGATCATTAGAAAACCCTTTTGCAATTTGTTAGCACAGCTGAAAACTGTTGTCCTGCTTTAAAGAAGCAATAAAACTGGCCTTTAGACTAGTTGAGTATCTGGAGCATCAGCATTTGTGGGTTTGATTACAGGCTCAAAATGGCCAGAAACAAAGACCTTTCTTCTGAAACTCTTTGGTCTATTCTTGTTCTGAGAAATGAAGGCTATTCCATGTGAGAAATTGCCAAGAAACTGAAAATCTCATACAACGGTATGTACTACTCCCTTCACAGAATAGCTCAAACTGGCTCTAACCAGAATAGAAAAAGGAGTGGGGGCCCCGATGCACAACTGAGCAAGAGAACAAGTACATTAGTGTCTAGTTTGAGAAACAGACGCCTCACAAGTCCTCAACTGGCAGCTTCATTAAATAGTACCCGCAAACACCGGTCTCAACGTCATCAGTGAAGAGGCGACTCCGGGATGCTGGCCTTCTAGGCAAAGTTCCTCTGTCCAGTGTCTGTTCTTTTGCCCATCTTAATCTATTATTTTTATTGGCCAGCCTGAGATATGTCTTTTTCTTCGCAACTCTGCCTAGAAGGCCAGCATCCCATTCACTGGGGTTTTGTGGGTACTATTTAAAGAAGCTGTCAGTTGAGAACTTGTGAGGCGTTTCCAGCGACAATAGTCATTTACAACATTAACAATGTCTGCACTGTATTTCTGATCAAATTTATGTTATTTTAATGGACAAGAAATGTGCTTTTCTTTCAAAAACAAGGACATTTCTACGTGACCCCAAACTTTTGAACGGTTGTATGTATGTATATATAATTTTTTAATTGTTTTTATTTGTACCTGCAGACTATGCATTGAAAGTTGCTGTTCATTTGCTTGGGCTTTGTCTGGAGCGAAGTTCCTGTAACAGGTGCACAATGTTGTGTGACCTAGTCTATAATTAGGGCTAGTCAGTGTGGGTCTGGAGTATTTTTAATGGGTCTTGTTGTGAACTAGAATGAGGATTACTTGTTTGTTTTATGCTATACGCTCCCAATCTTACTAGGAAGTAAGAGACGAATCAAGGAGGAAGGAGAGAATGCTAACCAGTGATGTACACAGAGGAGAATCAGGAAGTAGCCATAGTGAATGAGAAGGTTGCTGCGGAGGTTTCCTTTCCCTCAAGCAGCATAGCAAGGGTTTTAAAGTAGTTTTACTCCCCGAGATTGCTCTTTTTTTAGTACTTACCTCCACCTAGTGGCAAAAAGCAGTTACCGACATCCAGGCACTTTGATTTCTTATTGTTTTTTTAGTCTTTCTATGTATCCTCTGTTCGTTGTTATCTGCATGACCGACTATAAGGGTAGGTTAATGTTAAAATAAGCTCTTAAAAGTTTTTTTTATAACAGTTTGGCTCTGTATGGGTTTTTTGTGCATGGAAGGTCATGCTGATGAGGTCATTGCCTGAATGGGCATCCTGGTTGGTTTTTCCCAAGTTGGAATCAATTTGGAGTGATCCAAAATTGTGTTTTTGTGAGGGTTATTTTGTAATTTTTTTATTCTTAAAAAGAGTCTTGTTTTCTTGTTCTGCACTTGGTGCCGTGATATTTTACTACAGCTAATCCATCAATAACAATTCCAATAGGTGCAGCAATAGAAATGTCAAGTATGTGCCATAGACCTTCATCAGTGGGGAGAAGCAAAGGGTTTGGAAAGGGAAAGTTCAGGGTTTTGCAGTTCAGAGAAAGGGAGGTGAACTCGAGTCGTGAAATGAAACAAGCTTCATGCCAAATGCACCCTTTCTCGCCGGCGGAGAACCCCCCCCCCCCCCCTTTCTCTGCCACAAGAACTACAGCCCACTCCCCTAGTGAACATTGAACTGAAGTTCTTGGATTGAACCATATTGTCAAAAGGTAGGGTTGACAACTGACAACCTCACCCAGTCAAACCTGTAACCTGTTATTGACTAAACGTCACCGGCCTTTTCAGTCAGCCATACGTCACTACTTCAGGAAGTGCGCTCACTAAAAACGCATGGCCTTAACTGGGACGGCGAATGGTGCATAATGCATGAATTGGCATGAACCCTTTTTTGTGGCATGGCTTTGGAAAATATTTAGTGGCAGCATTACAGTATGTATTGTTACACCGATGCAACGTGCATCAGTGGATACACAGTACATGGTAGTTAGAGCCACTTGCCACTGCCATATAAATCAATACTATTATTAGCAGATTCAAATCATTATTTATTTTTTATTTTTTTCTATTACTGTTGCAGAGTTGATTTATTGTATTCATTTAGATGTATTATTTAAAGTACCATATGTATTAACTTACTATGGCTGGTGACCATAAGCACATCTCAAATAATAGTTATTTTTGTTTTGAACTACATTATAATCGCAAATTTCTGTTTTTGATAGTGGAGGATAGACGCGCAACAAGTGTCTTCTTGGGATGTGTGTGTTTTTTCTGACGCTTTGTGAATGCTTATCATATCCTGGTTGGCCAAATGACTGAATACTGCGTGTGCTCTTTGATAGAAATGTTTACCCCCTCGATGCTCTGTTCGCAAAGTTCACTTTTTGATCCAGCCACCAGCAAAACAAACTGGATAGAGGGTGACAACCCTTTTGACACATTGCCAAGAGACGTGGTTCGTCTGGGGTTATTTGTGTGGGATAAGGCCCTTCCTACTTTGTCAGCTAATAGACTTTTTCTATGCGTATTAAAGGTTCAGGGCTAACCATATGGTAATGGTCAATCCGTGCCTACTAAGCTAACCACCACCTGTGTGGTTCTTGATGACATCACAGTGGAAGGCTAAGCGAAGTAGCCCATCCATAAGATTGGCAACAACTGCAGGGCAGGGGATAGAGCATGCTAGGGTGGGGATGTACACACTCACTAGTGCCCATGAGGTTGTGTGTTTGCATGTAGTGTACGCTACAGTATGTGCCTATGAGAGAGTGATGAGGCAGTAAACAGAAGAGGAGTCGGTGTCGTTCATATATTGCTGCAGCTGTGGATCAGACTTCGACTCCTCAAAGGGTTTATTTTTTTATTTTCCAAAGTGCATCCAAACTCTATAGGGCTCCTCCCCTCTGAGATGAGAGAGAGCTGCTGAACACACTGCAGTATTAACAGTTTTCCAAATATATTATTTTTCTTTTAGTGTAAATTAAGCTTTTTTTTTTTTAACTCTCAATTATTCGATGGCGAGATTTTTTTTTGGGGGGGGGGGTGAACTCGAAATCATCCATACTGTAACAAAGGTTATACCACGTTACTGTACTTTTCATTTGTTTTGTTTTTGTTATCGAAGAGCCGATATCCTGTATTGACTGCAGGCTTACATATATATTTAAAAAAACAATTTTTTTTGTTTAAGAATAAAACTCAAAAGCCCCCCCAAAAGGAAGTCATTTTAGAAATGCATGCACAAGGCTGGGCAGTCATATTTTGAATAACAAATGGCAGTGCCTTTTTTGTACTCTAGACATTTACCCCAAATGTAAATAATTTTCTATGGACGTTAGAAAACTGTAATATTATTACATGAAGCAACCCAGTTAGAGCTATGTTGACAGTTACATGGTGGCATCCTCCAAACTGCATACGAGCTCCTCTAGGACACTTTGAAACTTGTCTTGTTGGTGTCACATTTTCAGACAAAAACAATATGGAACACTTGTCTTCTTCTGGCTGGCCTTGTGTTGTCAGCAGATTTTTTTGGTTTCTGTACTCTGTAGGTACTTTTCAATGCTGATATGAAGTTATGAACTGTACCTGTCTGTACAACAAACAGATGTATATGTTGTGTGTGAGAAAGAGTGTGCTTGCGCATCATGCTGTAACTGTAAAATACATCTTGTCAAATGTGCCAGAAATGCTGCGACATGACATGGCCCGGTCCAATGGAGGCTGCTGTTATTCGGCCCTGATGCCCGGCCAAAAGCCTGTCTCAGGTTCTGTGTTCCTGTAACTTGGCTACTTGCGTCGGGCAGGGTTTGGCTAGTGAGAGGAAGTGTAGATGGTCATCTGTCCTGTTCTACATGGACCTATGGAGACTCCTGTGTAAATTGCCATGTAGTCAGAATGGGAGAGCTGTTAAGTGTGTGAGTGAAAGATACTGAATGTTTTGTGGGGTCTGTGTTAAAATGCTTGACGTCTTTGTGATAACCACAGACAAAAAAAGATTAAAGAATAACTTGTAAAATTGTCTGGATAATTTTTTTTTTTTTTTTCAATTTCTAATAAGTGATACATCTTGCATTCTGGGAGGTCACACCATAGCAGGAGACGATTCTACTGGCTGCTCATCCCAAAATTCCACGAATCAGAGGAACTGAAGCACATTCATAAAACCTGTTGCCAATGTTCATTTATCTGGGTGTCTGTCTTATGCTGTATTCGTAACCAAGTGGGAGGTGGGAATTTACGAGTTGGATGCATACGGGTGCTTTGAACTCGTTGAGAAACGCTGATTGGCTAATGGCCAACAAGCTGCATGAACTAAGGGCTCTACTCAATCAGATCCGCTGTAGCCGACATTTGCATAGTGGTTTTGACAGGAACTTGTATTCAAAAACCATATTGCTATACTGAACAAAAATAAATGCAATATGCTCAAAGATTTTAGTGAGTTACAGTTCATATAAGGATTTCAGTCAATTGAAATAAATTCATTAGGTCCTAATCTATGGATTTCACATGGCAGGGGTGTAGCCATGGGTGGGCATAGGTCCACCCACTTGGGAGCCAGGCCCATAGGGCGATGCACAAATGGCCGGGGTAGGCAGTCATTGTAAATAAGAATTTGTTCTTAACTGACTTGCCAAGTTTAATAAAGGTTCAATTTCATAAATAATGTTTTGTTGCATTTAACTGCCGAAACTTGTGTAAGAGGTGATTTCCTTAGTAGGTGAAGTCAGAGGTCAGCATGTGGGAGCACAGGATGATAGACGAGTTTCCCATTAGTAAATTATCAGTTGGAGGGCTATTCAAGTGGATTTTTCCCAGTCGTATTTTGTAAATTCCCACTTGGTTACTAACACAGCATTAAGCACCGGTTATATTATGCTAGCATCCTGTGATCACAACCAGTTATTTTAATTATTTAGACTGGTCTAAAAATGAGCCCAATCAGAATGTAGACAAGATCAGGACAGGCATGTCACCACCAGGTATAAACGGGGCTTTACAAATAAGAGCACAGTACCCATGTTCCTAGTTCACACATACAGATTTATTTTCCTTTGTTGAAAAGTCTTTCAAATTAACACAGTAAGAAGTGTAATGTAAACGACAGTAGTGAAGGAACCCAAAGAACAAATCCTCCTAAAGAAGGCCACAGAGACGATGCAGGAGCTGTCTGACTGACTATAGCGCTCATCTATTCCAAACACACACACACAACCCCAATGATCAAATCACATTGGTTAAAACCTCCCCATTTCAATATGAGTGTTATATATTTCCAATAAATTAAAAAATATACCGCTCATCAGCATATGTTCCTTGCTACTAAACCTATTTATCCTAACACTGTACATTTTCATGTAGGTTACTATATTTTAATATCCCTAATTTGCTGAGATAATACATGAAATTGCATACATACAATATATGTGACGTAGCAAAGAGGGATGTACTGTACTCTGTAAACTGCAGAATATTTAACTACAATTATGAAACATTTATACACAGACATACGTAGATATTTAGAAGTGTAACAGAATTGACATTAGAAGGGTAAGAGAGTAAAACGTGTTTCTTTTCCAATAGATGAGTGGAGACAGCCGATTCCTTTGTGTCTAGTCTCTTCAAATTCATCGTCGGAAATGAACTCTACTTATCAAGTGAAAAATCAGTAAGGCAGAAGGACAGCAGAATATATACTGGGCTGGCCTTCAACGCACACAAACAAATACACACGCACATAGGCTATACGACTTACAGAGAGATACAAAGGGGTGCCCAATAGAAATCCTCTCTGAATGGTGAAATGCCCACTTGGGGGATACAGAGAAAGCAGATCAGTCATACGTCTGTGAATCTGTACTATTGTGACATTTTCAACAAATAACTACAATAGTGAGTGAGACTTAGCGAATAATCTAGGGTGTCCATATTAAGACAGGGTGACCTAAAATTGACACTTTTTAGTCCCGTCTGATCATCCTTCATTGCACTAGCCAGTTATCATCCAGTCACTTTAACTGCACCCTTGGAAACCTTGGTCCTTTGGTTATAGAACAAATGAAAAACTAACAGTGACATTACCTCACATAATTTGAACACCACAGTTAATTAAGGATCGGACCCTTTTTTTTCAATTTCCGCCTAAAATGACATACCCAAATCTAACTGCCTGTAGCTCAGGGCCTGAAGCAGGAATATGCATATTCTTGATACCATTTGAAACACTTTGAAGTTTGTGGAAATGTGAAATTAATGTATGAGAATATAACACATTAGATCTGGTAAAAGATAATACAAAGGGAAAAAAAATGTTTTTTTTTGTTCCATCATCTTTGAAATGCAATAAAAAGGCCAATATTTTATCTAGGCGCAATTTAGATTTTGGCCAATACATGGCAGCAGTGTATGTGCAAAGTTTTAGACTGATTCAGTGAACCACTGCATTTCTGTTCAAAATGTTGTGTCAAATCTGCTCAAATGTGCCTAATTGGTTTATTAATACATCTTCAAGTTCATAACTGTGCAATCTCCTCAAACAATAGCATGGTATTCTTTCACTGTAATAGCTACTGTAAATTGGACAGTGCGGTTAGAAGCTTTCTGCCCATATCAGATATGTCTATGTCCTGGGAAATGTTCTTGTTACTTACAACCTCATGCGAATCACATCAGCCTACGTCAGTTCAACCGTTCCGATCCTGTATAGGATTTATTCAGTTAACCCTCAGAAAGCCATCATTGTTAGTTCCCTGAAGTTGCAGGGTGCAGTATACTGTATTTAAAGCAGTGGCTACCAAATTTGAAAGCGAGCATTTGGCTTGAGCAGGAATATGATGCCATGTGAAAAGGGCACTTGGCACTTTTGAATAGGTTTGGCTCAAGGCAAGTTCATGTAGTGTTGTCTCTCTTGTCGTGATGTGTGTTTTGTCTTATGTTTATATATATATATATATTCATTTTAATCCAAGCCCCCGTCTCCGCAGGAGGTCTTTTGCCTTTTGGTAGGCCGTCATTGTAAATATGAATTTGTTCTTAACTGACTTGCCAAGTTAAATAAAGGTTCAATAAAATAAATAAAAAAGTAAAACTGACATATGGTCCTACTGGGCCTAGCTTACTTTGGATAAAGATATTGATTTTAATGTTAGGATGTTTCTACGTAGGTGTAAGTATCTTTACCGTACTTGGAGGTTCAATCTAATGAAAAGTTACAACAAAAAATGTTTTAACAGGATCAAAGTCCTTTAAATTAAGTAACCATAAGAAACACTAATCATTGATCCAAACTATTCATGTTTAGGTTAAGCCAGCTGACAGACACCGTTTAGTAAGACTGTCATGTACACACACAAGACAGCTGTGTCATGCGACCATGTGATGTGTGTGATTATTTGGAAGGGGGTGGAGGGATAGACACACACACACACACACACCTCACATACACTGCAAGCCCGGACTCTAGGCTTCGTACCAAAACTGCTGTGTGGACTGCTCTAGCTCCAGGCAGGCGACAGGGAGAAGGGTCTGCGCTGGGCTGGGCAGCAGGTTTGTGGGCCAGCCGTCCCTCTCAGTTCCTGATTAGGGTGAGGAACTCGTCCCGTGTCTTCGGGTCCTCCCTGAACACCCCCAGCATGGTGCTGGTCACAGTCTTGCTGTTCATCTTCTGCACCCCCCTCATCACCATGCACATGTGACTGCATGCAGGAAGAAGGGAGGAAGAAAGGCATCATTATCCATGTCTTATAGTTATTAGATTTGGGTGTATGGGAAATGTTCGGTTAATGACACATTGAAGATTGTCCAGATGTGGCCTCTCCCTTTATCTTTGGTTTCATTTGTGCGTGTTTGTGTTTTGACTGCCATGATTGCATCATTTTATAAAGTCAATAAGGTACTTTTACCTAATGGGGTACACCTAAATGGACAGAAATATTGTCCAGAAATGAACATATTGAACAGAAAGAGCACACCTTGTGAGCAAAAGCATATTGTTTTCCTAAGGATTTGTGAGATTATGTATTAATATTAATTTGTGTGTATACACATCCAGCCTACATTCCAGAAGAAAATTTACAAACGATTAGCAACTAAAATTCCATAGTGTATCTTTCATCTGTTCGTATCAGTGGTGAGTGTAAAAACCAAAAAGGGAGAAAGAGACATACGTTGCCTCGATGACGACGCCCACCCCAGCAGGCTGCAGAGCTTCAGTGATTGCCACAGCGATTTGTTTGGTCAACCGCTCTTGAACTGAAAGAGAACAGACGGATAAACAAGGTCCAAGTCAGAGAACGTCAAAGAGCAAAGTCAAACCTCTGACATCATCGCCTATGACATGGTGGGTTCATGGCAGGTTATTGGTAAGGTTTGTTCTAGGTTCCAACAACAACACTGTTACCAGTCAACCAACTGACCATCTCCAAAAAGTAATAGAATTTTAATGGAATTACTCAAATGTTGTTACTGTAGTAATTACAGTGTAAGTGTACAGGTATAAGAACAACTTAATGTAAAATGTTACATAAAAACAACAATAAAAATACACAAAAGCTCTAGGTGCAGCTCATTTTATTGTCCGTCAACTATCAAGTGTATAAATTGATTTTAAAAAGTATGGAAGTACCTTGCAGTCGACGGCTGTAGATTTCAACAATCCTGGGAGAGATGAGGGGAAAAGGCAGGATGAAATACTTCCATTACATGGGAAAACCCAAGTGGCAGGATTTACAATGAGAGGCACAGAGAGGCTTACATAGACAAAGAGGGATTACACATTCTTCAGGGACAGAGTGGAGACTTGAGAGAGACATGGGAGCGCTTCACAACAGAGGTCGCATTTTACAGTGTCAGTCAAATAGGTTGTTTTGTACTGGTTCGGACAGGTTGAAGTTCCTAAGAGATTACGCTTTTACAAGTGGGTTGGTAATGCGGTTGTAATTTGTGTGTTTAAAGAGTAGACATCCAATTCATCACAGCAATGATTATGCAGAATTTGTGCATACACAATGACTGTGAAATTGGATGATCTATCTATAATAGGAGTTTATCTGCTACAGTGTTTCTTTAGAACCCATATTCTTCAGATCCAATAATAACTTTGATTTTTTTTATGTATATGGTTGTAAAAACTGCTTTTGACATTTTATTGAAAATATTCTGCAATTAGTCTTGATTTAAATAAGCCCCAGTTCAACATTCACCACAGGCCTGTCGGTAAACTTTCCAAATGTCGACAAAACAAAATACATTAGACATGGTGGGATCTTTTTGTGTCTGTAAAATGATATTTATGAGCCAATATTGATAAAATAACCATTATATTGACGTAAACTTGGAGTCATGAGATGGTATGTATGTGTGGTCCTCATACTATGACTCAGGAAAATATGCAGTTTTAGGCTACAGATGAAATAATTCACTGGGGGTTGAAAGTGCACAGTGATGAGCGTGATGCTCATTTCCAATAACTATCAAGGGTCTTATTCTGATGACATGATTGATGCTTGGCTGCCGTTTGACAAATAAAAATAATCTTGCTCTTTTGTCCATAATTATCTCATCATGTAGGCTACACCCCACTGTATCTGTGATGAAGCTGTTGGCTGGAGCACATGTGCCAAAACCTGAGCAGGCACAATTGCTATACAGTACAACTTTTTTTGCGACAAAAAGTACAGAATATATTTAAAAAAAATATTCAGTACATGGCTATTTAACAGCAAAAGTTGTTATAATTTTTTACCATTTTACATTTTAGTCATTTAGCAGACACTCTTATCCAGATTGACTTACAGTCGTGAGTGCAGACACTATTCTTACTTTTTCCCTTTTTCTTTTTATGTGCGCCACATCATCACCCACAGCCTTTTATCTGCAAGTCAATTTGATGAAAACATCTCTGGTGGGAAAATGCGCATATTGTTTTTATGTAGATTTTTAAATATTTGCATGAAAATCTTAAGCCAATTGGATCGAAACTTAGCTACTAATACTGATAACCAGCTGCACGTTCCAACCACCAGTGAGTCAATGTGAGTAGGAGAGCGGCGGGTCATTCTAGACTCGCTTTAGTCTGACATCCCTTCCACTTTGAACCAATGCTCTTTTCCAAACATGACTTCTCCTATCGCTGTAGCTCTGCGCAGCAAAATGCCACAGAACAAGAGGATTACGAAGACTTTCAAATGGGCAGATGCATCGATATGAAGGTATAAAGGTGTTGCATCCATCTCAAAGAAGCTCATTGGGTTTTGGGGGGGATGCAAAGCCAAACTCTGAGTTCACTTCATAGAGGCCGATACCTCAAATGTACTCTACAAAAAAAAGTACTGCAGGTGTAGGACAGCCCAACCCCCAAAGTGACTCTTTACACTGTATGCAATAATCCCTAGTGTTGTCTTAGGAAGTCAGTCTTCTCTGCATAATCTCAGCAACCCCCTCTTGTCTCACCTCTAAGAAGCAGAGGTTCTGCTATCTTTATACCCTGTAGGTCTGACATCTGATTGGAAATTAAGTCAACAGTAATGCTACTGGTCAACAACTCCAATTTTGAATCCAAACATCACAGACGTCAGTTATCACTTTTGCCTTATGGCAAGGTGCTCCATCAAACTGGAAAATGCATTGTACGTCACCAAACTGTTCCTGGATTGTTGGGAGATGTTGCTCTCGGAGGATGTGTTGGTACCATTCTTTATTCATGGCTGTGTTCTTAGGCAAAATTGTGAGTGAGCCCACTCCCTTGGCTGAGAAACAACCCCACACATGAATGGTCTCAAGATGCTTTAATGTTGGCATGACACAGGACTGTTGGTGGCGCTCACCTTGTCTTCTCCGGACAAGTTTTTTCCGGATGCCCCAAACAATCGGAAAGGGGATTCATCAGAGAAAAGGACTTTACCCCAGTCCTCAGCAGTCCAATCCCTGTACCTTCTGCAGAATATCAGTCTCTCCCTGATGTTTTTCCTGGAGAGAAGTGGCTTCTTTGCTGCCCTTCTTGACACCAGGCCATCTTCCAAAAGTCTTTGCCTCACTGTGCGTGCAGATGCACTCACACCTGCCTGCTGCCATTCCTGAGCAAGCTCTGTACTGGTGGTGCCCCGATCCCGCAGCTGAATCAACTTTAGGAGACGGTCCTGGCACTTGCTGGACTTTCTTGGGTGCCCTAAAGCCTTCTTCACAACAAATGAACCACTCTCCTTGAAGTTCTTGAATCCGATAAATGGTTGATTTAGGTGCAATCTTACTGGCAGCCTGTGAAGCACTTTTTTGTGCAAAGCAATGATGACGGCATGTGTTTCCTTGCAGGTAACCATGGTTGACAGAGGAAGAACAATGATTCCAAGCACCACCCTCCTTTTGAAGCTTCCAGTCTGTTATTCAAACTCAATCAGCATGACAAAGTGAACTCCAGCCTTGTCCTCGTCAACACTCACACCTGTGTTAACGAGAGAATCACTGACATGATGTCAGCTGGTCCATTTGTGGCAGGGCTGAAATGCAGTGGAAATGTTTTTTTGGGGATTCAGTTCATTTGCATGGCAAATAGGGACTTTGCAATGAATTGCAATTCATCTGATCACTCTTCATAACATTCTGGAGTATTTGCAAATTGCCATCATACAAACTGAGGCAGCAGACTTTGTGAAAATTAATATTTGTGTCATTCTCAAAACTTTTGGCTACGTCTGTAGGTAGAGTAAATTAAAGTGACTATGCATAGATGACAACAGAGAGTGGCAGTGGTGTGAAGATGGGGGGTAATGCAAATAGTCTGGGTAGCCATTTGACTAGATGTTCAGGAGTCTTATGGCGAAGCTGTTAGAAGCCTCTTGGACCTAGAATTGGTGCTCCGGTACCGCTTGCCGTGAGAGTGAATGCTAACTTCTTCCTTGAACCACAGACTAAGATACCACATTCTTTGAGACCGTTTGAAGCAGAGTTTAGTAACAAAGTGTTACAAAGATCTGAATAGTTTCATAATTGTATTTAATGATGATATTATCACACAATAATGTGAGTGTCTGGAGTCTTTGACCATTTTTAGGGCCTTCCTCTGACACCACCTGGTATAGAGGTCCTGGATGGCAAGAAGCTTCGCCCCACTGATGTATTGGGCCATTCGCACTACCGTCTGTAGTGCCTTGTGGTCGGAGGCCAATCAGTTGCCATACTAGGCAGTGATGCAACCAGTCAGGATGCTCTCGATGGTGCAGCTGTAGAACCTTTTGAGGATCTGAGGACCCATGCCAAATCTTTTCAGTCTCCTGAGGGGGAATAGGTTTTGTCGTGCACACTTCACAACTGTCATGTTGTGCTTGGACCATGTTAGTTTGTTGGTGATGTGGACACCAAGGAACTTGAATCTCTCAACCTGCTCCACTGCAGCCTCGATGAGAATGGGGGTGTGCTCGGTCCCCTTTTTCCTGTAGTCCACAATCATCTCCTTTGTCTTGATCACGTTGAGGGAGAGGCTGTTGTCCTGGCACCACACGGCCAGGTCTCTGACCACCTCCCTATAGGCTGTCTCGTTGTTGTCGGTGATCAGGCCTACCACTGTTCTGTCATCAGCAAATTTAATGATGGTGTTGGAGTCGTGCCTGGCTGTGCAGTCATGAGTGAACAGGGAGTACAGGAAGGGGCTGAGCACGCACCCCTGAGGGGCCCCTGTGTTGAGGATCAGCGTGGCCAATGTATTGTTACCTACCCTTACCACCTGATGGCGGCCAGTAAGGAAGTCCAGGATCCAGTTGCAGAGGGAGGTGTTTAGTCACAGGGTCCTGAGCTTATGATGAGCTTTGAGGGCACTATGGTATTGACCGTATGAATAGCATTCTCACATAGGTGTTCCTTTTGTCCAGGTGGGAAAGGCCAGTGTGGAGTGCAATAGAGACTGCATCATCTGTGGATCTGTTGGGGCGGTATGCAAATTGGAGTGGGTCTAGGGTTTCTGGGATGATGGTGTTGGTGTGAGCCATGACCAGCCTTTCAAAGCACTTTATGGCTACAGACATGAGTTCTACGGGTCAGTAGTCATTTATGCAGTTTACCTTAGTGTTTTGGGGCACAGGCTCTATGGTGTTCTGCTTAAAACATGTTGGTATTAAAGACCCAGACAGTGGGAGTTGAAAATGTCAGTGAAGACACTTGCTAGTTGGTCAGCGCATGCTCGCAGTACACGTCCTGGTAATCCGTCTGGCCCTGCGGCCGGCCTTGTGAATGTTGACCTGTCTAAAGGTCTTACTCATATCGGCTGCAGAGAGCGTGATCACACAGTCTTCCAGTACAGCTGGTGCTTTCATGCATGTTTCAGTGTTATTTGCCTCAAAACGAGCATAGAAGTAGTTAAGCTCGTCGGTAGGCTCGTGTCACTGGGTAGCTCACGGCTGTGCTTCTCTTTGTAGTCAGTAATGGTTTGCAGAACCTGCCACATCCGACGAGCGTCAGAGCCGGTGTAGTACGACTCGATCTCAGTCCTGTATTGATGCTTTGCCTGTTTGATGGTTCGTCGGAGGGCATAGTTGGATTTCTTATAAACTTCCGGGTTAGAATCGCACTCCTTGAAAGCGCCAGCTCTTGCCTTTAACTCAGTGTGGATGCTGCCTGTAATCCATGACTTCTGGTTGGTGTATGTACGTATGGTCACTGTGGGGATGACGTCATTGATGCAATTATTGAAGAAGCCCATGACAGATGTGGTGTACTCCTCAATGCGATTAGAGGAATCCCGGAACATATTCCAGTCTGTGCTAGCAAAACAGTCCTGTAGCTTAGCATCTGCTTCATCTGATCACTTTTTTATTGATCTAATCACTGGTGCTTTCTGCTTTAATTTTTTCTTGTAAGCAGGAATCAGGATGATGTAATTATGGTCAGATTTGCCAAATGGAGGGAGAGGGAGAGCTTTGTATGCATCTCTGTGTGTGGACTCTAGGTGGTCCAGGTTTGGTAAAACTGATTTAAGTTTCCCTGCATTCCGTTTCTACTAGGAGCGCCGCCTCTGGGTGAGCGTTTTCTTGTTCGCTTATGGCGGAATACAGCTCATTCAATGCTATCTTAGTGCCAGCCTCTTCCTGTGGTGGTATGTAAATGGCTAGAATTTTTTTTTGTTTAACTCTTTCGGTAGGTAGTGTGGCCTGCAGTTTATCATGAGAAACTCTACCTCAGGTGAGCAATTGCTTGAGACTTCCTTAGATATTGTGCACCAGCTGTTGTTTACAAAAAGACAGACTGCCAACCCTTGTCTTACCAGACACCGCTGTTCTATCCTGCCGGTACATCGTATAACCAGCCACCTGTATGTTGTTCAGCCACGACTCCGTGAAGCATAAGATGTTACAGTTTTTAATGTCCCGTTGGTAGTTTAATCTTCCCAATAACTCGTCCATTTTATTGTACAAAGATTGCATGTTTGCTAGCAGAATTGAGGGGAGTGGGGGTTTATTCGATCGCCTCCGACTTGTCAGAAGGCAGCCCGCTCTCCGGCCTCTCTTTTTCCTCTTCACGCAGATCACTGGGGGTCGGGGCCTGTTCCCGAGGGAGCCGTATATCCTTCGCCTCGAGCTCGACAGAGTCGTGAAAGAAGAAAAAGGATTCTGCCTGTCCGTGATGAGTAATCGCAGTCCTGATGTCTAGAAGTTATTTTCAGTCATAAGAGACGGTAGCGGCAACATTATGTACAAAAAGAGTAACAAAAAGTTACAAACAACGCAGATAAACGAGAAGGAGAGCTTCTGTTGTCTTTACATCCTGTAGGTCTGATAACTGATTAGAAGTTAACTCAACAGTAATGCTATTGGTCAACTAGTCAGATGTTATAAAGGGTTCTCAGATTCCTTGTCTCTTTCTCTTTTTCGTTCCTGACATGTACTGGTAAAATACTCTTTCTTTCTCTCTCCGATAAACATTTTAATAGGCTCATTGCATAGTCTAATCATGGGTCGCATGTGAGGTATATACAGTACCTTCAGAAAGTATTCACACCTCGAGTTATTCCACATTTTGTGTGTTTAAAATTGATTTAGGTGTCATTTTTTGCCAGCAATCAACACAAAACACTAATGTCAAAGTGGAAGAAAAATTCCAACATTTGTAAATAAATAAATAAATGTAATATATCTTGATTAGATAAGTATTCAACCCCCTGAGTCAATACATGTTAGAACCATCTTTGGCAGCGATTACAGCCGTGAGTCTTTTTATGGTAAGTCTCTAAAAACTTTGCACACCTGGATTGTACAACATTTGCCCATTATTCTTTTTTAAATTCCTCAAGCTCTGTGAAATTGGTTGTTGATCATTGCTAGACAACCATTTTCAGGTCTTCACATATATTTTCAAGCAGATTTTTGTGTTTTAGGTTATTGTCCTGCTGAAAGGTGAATTCATTAATCTTCCAGTGTCTAGTGGAAAGCTGACTGAACCAGTTTTTCCTTTAGGATTTTGCCAGTGCTTAGCTCCATTCCGTTTATTTTTTATCCTGAACTACCCAGTCCTTAAGGTTTTCAAGCATACCCATAACATGATGCCACCACCACTATGCTTGAAAATGTGAAGAGTGGTACTCAGTAATGTGTTGTATTGGATCTGCCCAAACATACACTTTGTATTCAGTACAAAAAGTTAATATGCTTTGCCACATTTGTTGCAGTATTACTTCTCTGCCTTGTTGCAAAAAGGATGCATGTTTTGGAATATTTTTTTTTCTGTACAGGTTTCCTTCTTTTCACTCTGTCAATTAGGCTGATATTATGGAGTAACTACAATATTGTTGATCCAACCTCAGAGTTTAATGGCTGTGATAGGAGAAAACGAACTGTTTTAAAGTCACCATTGGCCTTATGGTGAAATCGCTAAGCGGTTTCCTCGCTCTCTGGCAACTGAGTTAGGAAGGACGCCTTTATCTTTGTAGTGACTGGTACCTTTACAGGCAGAGTTTACTGTATTTGGCTTGTAATATATATATATTATATATATATATATATATATATATATATATATATATATGTTTTTTAGAGCCTAATTAATTCAGTCCCATTTTTACCACATTCTTACCGGGATAAGCCTTTTGTATCTCCTGTGCACATGCCAGCAAGTGCAGGAGTGGGAGCAGACATCGGGCAATGTGGGAAGGCTTCTATTTTAATAGATCCATTGAATCACAAATAAACCCATTATTCATTGGTTTTAGGCAGGTCCTCAGAAACATTATAAGACTAATAAAATCTATTTTCAAAAGAATAGACTGGCATATTGTGAGTTGAATTATGTTATTGGCCTGTACAGCCTATATGCTACATGGCAGCGTCATGCACATGAAATCAATAGTTATTATGTTCATTAAACAGACAAGACACACTTAGGCTACCCTGACCACAGTCGACACACATATATTTTATAGTATTCTAAGACTATAATGAAACATAGAATAAAATACTAATTATATTTTTTCCAAACAACTTGCGTCACGGCAACGTGTGGAACCGCTGTCATATAAAAAAAAGTTATATTTTGAAACAGAGCCCAAGGCAAGCCCATACTTTTTCGATCCTACTCTGCTTTGTTAGGGAGCAGGCATAGCCTACAGGTTCTTACATTGAGAGTATCAATACAATTCAAGGGGCTTTATTGGCATGGGAAACATATGTTAACATTTCCAAAGCAAGTGGAGTAGATAATAAACCAAACTGAAATAAACAAAAATTAACAGTAAACATTACACTCCAGGCACGGCGCCAGGATTTTCTCTCTCCGGGTGATACGGTATGGCTTGACCAATACGTGGGGGTGCTAAGAAAATAGTAAATAGTCATGAAAATGTACAAGTGCATTTATTCCATATGCATAATCAGACAACTGTGCATCGGTAATAATGTTTAGGGTGAAATGGCTATCGGCTGAAATGGCTACATCAGAATTGAAATGAATAATATCCAAAGTGCAGCCACAACGAGAAGTGCAATGCATTTAGCCTATGCCTGTTAACTGTGCACACACACTTGTAAAACGAACTGGCTACCATGCCCAATCTTAGTGATATTTCTACTGCAAACAAAAATAACTCGTAGGCCGACGATATACATGCATCCTGCTGTGCATTGGTTATAATGTTACGGATTAAATGTCTAATGTCAGAAATGAAAGGAATAAGATCCACAGTGCAGCCACAACGAGAAATGTATTTACCCAATGCCTGTCAACTGTGTACACATGGTGTAAAACGAGCTGGCTATCACAATCTTAGCGATCATATTTATATTGAAAAAATACTTGTAGGCCGACAATATGCATGCGTCTTCTTGTTCCATTTAGATCCAGATCAGCGAGATTGAATAATGTTCCCACGACCGGACAGGCACACTGTCAATAAATAAAATACCTTTCAGTTACTCACCAAGTGTTGTTTTAAAGAAGGACGATGTTGTTGTGGTTCAGTGCACATGAGTCTATAATCTTCTGGACATCCAGGGCCTTGGTTCTTTCTGCTTATATGGACAGGCAGGCAAGGTTGTAAAGTTGAGGGTTTGCCCAGTGTTTCATTCTGTATATCATGCATGATGTGTGTATTTAGCATTTCTAGGATTATCTGCGATTTTCTGTGCAACTGTTTTGTCGAATTTGCCTATGACCTGTAAAAGTTCATGGAAGTTTCCCTTGTTGACAGCCATGTCGCTTTCTACTGTATGTCTCCTCTCTGTGAAACACAGGCAGTTAGGAAAGTTGATACTAACTTTAACTGAAATTTGCATCCTGTAGTACAAACTCAAAAAGGTTCTGGGACACTGTAAAGTCCATGGAGAATAAGAGCACCTCCTCCCCGCTGCCCAATGCACTGAGGCTAGGAAACACTGTCACTACCGATAAATCCACAATAATTGAGAATTTCAACAAGCATTTTTCTACGGCTGGCCATGCTTTCCACCTGGCTACCCCAACCCCAGTCAACTGCACAGCGCTCCCCACAAGACCCTCTCTTTCTAAAATTATCTGCCAAAGTTGTTGCAACCCCTATTACTAGCTTGTTCAACCTCTCTTTCGTATTGTCTGATTGGAAAGCTGCCGCGGTCATCCCCCTCTTCAAAGGTGGAGACACTCTAGACCCAAACTGCTACAGACCTATATCTATTCTACCCTGCCTTTCTAAGGTCTTTGAAAGCCAAGTTAAACAGATTACCGACCATTTCGAATCTCACCGTACCTTCTCCGCTATGCAATCTGGTTTCCGAGCTGGTAATGGGTGCACCTCAGCCACGCTCAAGGTGCTAAACGATACCATAACCGTCATCGATAAGAGACATTACTGTGCAGCCATATTCATCAACCTGGCTAAGGCTTTCGACTCTGTCAATCACAACATTCTTATTGTCAGACTCAACAGCCTAGGTTTCTCAAATGATTGCTTCGCTTGGTTCACCAACTACTTCTCAGACAGAGTTCAGTGTGTCAAATCGGAGGGCCTGTTGTCTAGACCTCTGGCAGTCTCTATGGGGGTGCCACAGGGTTCAATTCTCGGGAAGACTCTCTTCTCTGTATACATCAATGATGTCGCTCTCGCTGCTGGTGATTCTCTGATCCACCTCTACGTAGACGACTCCATTCTGTATAACTCTGGCCCTTCTTTAGACACTGTGTTAACTAACCCCCAGATGAGCTTCAAATGCAATACAACTCTCCTTCCGTGGTCTCCAACTGCTCTTAAATGCAAGTAAAACTAAATGCATGCTCTTCAACCATTCACTGCCCGCACCTGCCTGCCCGTCCAGAATCACTACCCTGGACGGTTCTGACTTAGAATATGTGGACAACTAGAATTACCTAGGTGTCTGGTTAGACTGTAAACACTCCTTCCAGGCTCACATTAAACATCTCAAATCCAAAATAATTAAATCTAGAATCGGCTTCCTATTTCGCATCAAAGCATCCTTCACTCATGCTGCCAAACATACCCTTGTAAAACTGACCATCCTACCGATCCTCGACTTCGGCGATGTCATTTACAAAATAGCCTCCAACACTCTACTCAACCAATTGGATGCAGTCTATCACAGTGCCATCCGTTTTGTCACCAAAGCCCCATATACTACCCACCACTGCGACCTGTATGCTCTCATTGGCTGGCACTCGCTTCATACTCGTTGCCAAACCCACTGGCTCCAGGTCATCTACAAGTCTCTGCTAGGTAAAGCCCCGCCTTATCTCAGCTCACTGGTCACCATAGCAGCACCCACCCGTAGCACACGCTCCAGCAGGTATATCTCATTGGTCACCCCCAAAGCCAGTTCCTCATTTGGCCGCCTCTCCTTCCAGTTCTCTGCTGCCAATGACTGGAACGAACTGCAAAAATCTCTGAAGCTGGAGACTCTTACCTCCCTCACTAGCTTTAAGCACCAGCTGTCAGAGCAGCTCACAGATCACTGCACCTTTACATAGCTAATCTATAAATAGACCATCTATCTACCTCATCCCCATACTGTATTTATTTATTTATCTATCTTGCTCCTTTGCACCCCAGTATCTCTACTTGCACATTCATCTTCTGCACACCCTACCATTCCAGTCGCCACCATGGCCTATTTATTGCCTTTACCTCTCTTATCCTACCTCATTTGCACATGGGGTATATTGGTTTTCTACTGTATTATTGATTGTATGCTTGTGTATTCCACGTGTAACTCTTTGTTGTTGTATGTGTCGAACTGCTTTCTCTCTGACTATTTTCGAATGTCCATCACTTAGAGCTTTGCATGTTGTTGAGCCAGACCCTTTCTGAATAGTCCACACATTCCACGCTGTCATTGCATATTTATGCTCCACACTAGCATTGTGTGTCTTGAATGAACTTGTTGCTTGCTTCCAGTTCTGGTAACCATCATGGGTAAATGCCGCCTTCTCTCCACCATGGTTTCCTGGATGTTGAAAGTGGCAGCAGGCAAAGCACAAAGCACGGTCCTTTGAAATACTGTAGAATATTCCACCCATTTGTAATCCTCATACCAGCTATGATTGAAGTAGCGATACTATCTAGAAGTTAGCTCACAATGTAGCCTAACATGCGCGAGCACACACACACCACCCACCCACACCAGACACCACACACACACACACCCACGAGCACAAAGCTAGAGATCGGATTGGGAACGGAATGGCTGGTTATTTACTTTTACATATTTTTTATGGCGGTTTTGGAGCAGTGGCTTCTTCCTTGCCGAGCGGCCTTTCAGGTTATGTCGATATAGGACTCGTTTTACTGTGGATATAGATACTTTTGTACCTGTTTCCTCCAGCATCTTCACAAGGTCCTTTGCTGTTGTTCTGGGATTGATTTGCACTTTTCGCACCAAGTACATTCATCTCTAGGAGACAGAACGCGTCTCCTTCCTGAGCGGGATGACAGCTGCGTGGTTCCACGGTGTTTATACTTGCGTACTATTGTTTGTACAGATGAACATGGTACCTTCAGGCATTTGGAAATTGCTCCCAAGGATGAACCAGACTTATGGAGGTCTACAATTTTTTTAAAGGTCTTGGCTGATTTCTTTTGATTTTCCCATGATGTCAAGCAAGGAGGCACTGAGTTTCAAGGTAGGCCTTGAAATACATCCACAGGTAGACCTCCAATTGATTCACATGATGTCAATTTGCCTATCAGAAGCTTCTAAAGCCATGTCATCATTTTCTGGAGTTTTAATACACTGAATTATAAGTGAATTATAAGTTAAATAAACTGTCTGTAAACAATTGTCTGTAAACAATTGTCATGTTTGTGCATGACACTTACTTGTGTCATGCACAAAGTAGATGTCCTAACCGACTTGCCAAAACTATAGTTTTGTTAACAAGACATTTGTGAAGCGGTTGAAAAACAAGTTTTAATGACTCCAACCTAAGTGTATCTAAACTTCCGACTTCCACTGTACACTTGATTTAGGCAACATTGTTGCATGGAAAATCTTTCTGATCAGTGATACATGAGCAAACAAATACGATGAGCTATACCACCTCCACTTATTTGCCCAGCCAGAGAATTAACCAAATATACAAACGGAGATTCAGTGAAACAAAATCACATTGATTGACTAATATGAGTCACCGGCTTTTGGTTGGAAGTAGACCTAGGCTACTCAGCGACTGAGAGTGAAGAGCAAAACAATACACTTGCTAAACTACATAACATGCTGGCAAAATGTTCTGATCAGTGATAATACATGAGCCAAGTAAAGAGGACCATTAGCAGTACTCACTTCAATTTAGCTAACATTTCTCCAGCCTAAATGTAGCCTAACCAATATCCAAATAGAGATTCAATGAAAACAAAAATCTGACATTGGTTGATTTATCAAGACGAGTCCCCACGCTTGTCTCAAAGCAGCGTGAAACGGTGCTGAAATAGACACGCGGGTAAGCTACTGCTTCAAATTAATCATGACAATTGGATGACTTTTGGAGTTTCAGTAAGCAACAATTTGATGGCTTCAATTGCATTAGCCTACTCTATTCCAATATTTTCGTCATTGAGTGATATTTATTAAATATTTATTTATGGGTCCACCCTGTTGTGGTTAAGAAAACAGTGCATGGGGTGGGCTATGCAAAGAGATCGGTGAAGTGACATGCCTCGCTGTCACGTGCTGACCTTAGTTCCTTTTTTTATGTCTCTATTTTAGTTTGATCATGACGTGAGTTGAGGTGGGCATTCTATGTGTTGTTCTATGTTTTTGTATTTCTGTGTTTGGCCTGTTATGGTTCCCAATCAGAGGCAACTGTTTATCGTTGTCTCTGATTGAGAACCATGCTTAGGCAGCCTGTTTTCCCACTATGATTTGTCGGTAGTTATTTTCTGTTTAGTGTTTTTGGTGCACCTTACAGAACTGTTTGTTTGTCGGTTTGTTGTTTTTGTTCAGTATTCATCTTTATTCAAATTATTATGAATACGTACCACGCTGCACTTTGGTCCTCTTCTCCTTCTCCCGACGACAATCATTACACTCGCTAAGTTTACAACTGGCAGGAGGATAGTAGTAACGGGCACTGCCTAGCAACTTTCAAGAGTGTAGTGTGTGCCAATGCCGCATTAGCATTACAGCTACATTTCATCACAGATTACTGCACCTGTACATAGCCCACCTATAATTTAGCCCAAACAACTACCCTACTGTATTTTTTTTATTTTGCTCCTTTGCACCCCATTATTTTTATTTCTACTTTGCACATTCTCCCATTGCAAATCTACCATTCCAGTGTTTTACTTGCTATATTGTATTTACTTTGCCACCATGGCCTTTTTGCCTTTACCTCCCTTATCTCACCTCATTTGCTCACATCGTATATAGACTTGTTTATACTGTATTGACTATATGTTTGTTTTACTCCATGTGTAACTCTGTGTCGTTGTATGTGTCGAACTGCTTTGCTTTATCTTGGCCAGGTCGCAATTGTAAATGAGAACTTGTTCTCAACTTGCCTACCTGTTTAAATAAAGGTGAAATAAATAAAAAAAATACGAAGCCGTTCGCAGAACTTTACCACAATCATGACTAGGGCGGTTGGCAGAAATAAAAATAGAGGCTTTGTCGCTGGCAAAAGTAGGCAAAAAGTTGGCGGGATGCTTTAGTTAGTAGAAAAATATCTTAGTTGTAAAGGTGTATGGGTGTATTGATACATCAGCCAAAGTGTAATTAATAGCTTCAGCATGCTTAATGGGATATTTGATGTCTGATTTATTATTTTTACCCATGTAATAGTAGCTACCCTTCTTTGTGAGGCATTGGAAAACCTCCCTGGTCTCTATGGTTGAATCTGTATTTGAAATTCACTGATCGACTGAGGGACCTTCCAGATAATTGCATGTGTGGGGTACAGAGATGAGGCAGTAATTAAAAAAGCACTTACTGCACACAGAGTGAGTCCAGGCAATGTATTATGTGACTTGCTAAGCACATGTTTACACCTTAACTTATTTAGGCTTGCCATAACAAAGGGGTTTAATAATTATTGACTCAAGACATTTCAGCTATTACATTTGAATTAATTTCTAAACATTCCATTTTGACATTATGGGGTATTGTGACACAGTGACAACATCTAAATTTAACCAAGTAAAAATGCAGGCTGTAACACAACAAAATGTAGAAAAAGTCAATTGGTTTGAATACTTTCTGAAGGCAATATATAATATGCACATTATATACAAATATTACTCCACTTTACAGGTATTGTAAATCACATCACTTGGAGGCATCTTTGTGGT
The DNA here is from genome assembly GCF_057628025.1 of Oncorhynchus mykiss. NCBI lineage: Eukaryota > Metazoa > Chordata > Actinopteri > Salmoniformes > Salmonidae > Oncorhynchus > Oncorhynchus mykiss. The sequence goes on from NC_143046.1 coordinate 48,102,649, forward strand.
TTTGGATATATATTGTGTTATGTGGTGTGTGTGGTCTGTGTGTTTGTGTAAGCACTGGAGTATCAGCTTGTGTGCTACCAGAGTGTATAAGACCATGTGCTTAAAGTTTGCATGCGTAACTGTCTGCGTGCGTGCCTGGTGAGATGTCTGTGAGTGAGACTCCAGGCCAGGGAAGGGAAGTAAGAATAGGTGTTAGTGAAAGGGGCTCAGGTATTGGGGTCAGGTGGGATCAGAGTCCTCGCTTGTCACTTACACACTCCTAATCAGCTTACAGCTCCACCATGAGCAGCCTCTCCACTTAAACAGCCCTACCGTAAACACTAGCGCTATGCTAAAACTATGTTATCTGAATGCTACATTGTAGAAGCTAATGTACCGCTAACCCACTAAACCCAGGACCAGCTTACTCCGAGTTACAACATGAGTCAGGTTCTTAGTTCAGACTCATCATTGCTAAGTGTTCTAGTTCCTATTATTTAATAAGTGACCGTACTGTACTGTCTGAAGGACTCACGAAGAACAGATTACATATTCACACATGATGATACTGCACGAGTCTAGGTAATCCCAATCCCTCCAATATCACAATATTCAACCTTCCTGTTATTATTTTTTTGTCATATGAATTCGGAACCTTGATCGGTTCCCTGGTATATTGACAAGAATTTAAATAACTAACGATACCTACACACTGAAGAAGGATATTAAAGCCTCTACAGGATCGGTGTCCCAACCTCGGTACTGTTGAGCTAACGAAGGCTAATGTAATTAGCATGAGGTTGTAAAAAACAAAAAAATTCCCAGGACACAGACATTTCTGATATGGGCAGCAAGCTTAAATTCTTGTTAATCTAACTGCACTTTTCAATTTACAGTAGCTATTACAGTGAAAGAATACCATGCTATTGTTTGAGGAGAGTGCACAATTATGAACTTGAAAATGTATGAATAAACCATTTAGGCACATTTGGGCAGTATGGATACAACATTTTTAATAGATATGCAATAGTTCATTGGATCAGTCTAAAACATTGCACATACACTGCTGCCATCTAGTGGCCAAAGTTTAAACTGTGCCTGGGCTAGAATAATTCATTATGGCCTTCTTCTTGCATTTCAAAAATTATGGTACAAAAAAAAAAAAAAAAAAAAAAAAAAATGTATTATCTTTTACCAATATTTTATATTCTCCTACATTCATTTCACATTTCCACAAACTTCAAAGTGTTTCCTTTCAAATGGTATCAATAATATGCATATCCTTGCTTCAGGTCCAGAGCTACAGGCAGTTAGATTTGGGTATGTCAATTTAGACGAAAATTGAAAAAAGGGAGCGGATCCTTATTAAGTCGAATCATTTGGTTATGCTATCCCTGAACCAGTCAACATTATTTAGAAAAACAAAAAATTAAGTATGTTTTTTGCGACATCTTTTTGTGTGCAGAGTGCTGACCCATTAAATGTTTTGTTATATCTTTGGCAACAATAGCAAACAAACTGTTAAACTGTCCATACTCTCTTACCTGGCCAGCTTGCTGAGGCCCAGCACCCTTTTATTGGGGAGATAGCCTATGTGGACCTGGGGGAGAAAAGAGAGACCATGTCAGTCATTAGTGATGTCCAAGATCCTTACTATAGCATATCCACAACCACAGACAGTAAATCATGTTGCCCCAAATTCTGCAATTCCCCAGACAGACCTAACTGGTATGTCTATGTACAGTATACACTCCGTGTACAAAACATTAAGAACACCTTCCTAATATTGACCCATTTTGTCAATTTTGACCCATTTTGACTCAATTTGTCGGGGCGTGAACTCTTCAAAGTGCCGAAAGCATTCCACAGGGATGCTGGCCCATGTTGACTCCAATGCTTCCCACAGTTGTGTCAAGTTGGCTGGATGTCCTTCGGGTGGTGGACCATTCTTGATACACACAGGAAACTATTGAGTGTGAAAAACACAGCAGCGTTGCAGTTCTTGACTCAAACCGGTGCGCCTGGCACCTACTACCATACCCCGTTTAAAGGCACATCAATCTTTTGTCTTGCCCATTCACCCTCTGAATGGCACACACACACACAATTCATGTCTTAATTGTCTCAAGGCTTCTTAAACCTGTCTCCCTTCATGTACACTGATTGAAGTGGATTTAACAAGGGAAATCAATAGGGGATTATAGCTTTCACCTGAATTCACCTGGTCAGTCTGTCATAGAAAGATCAGGTGTTCTTAATGTTTTGTACACTCAATGAATCTCAGTGGTTGACTGTGTTAGCTCGCTAAGCTAAAACCTAGGCAACACCTAGGCACGAGAACAGCTGGCTTCCGTTCTCCTCTTGGTACATTGACCGTGCTTCTACACCTGTATTGCTTGCTGTTTGAGGTTTTAGGCTGGGTTTCTGTACAGCACTTTGAGATATCAGCTGATGTACAAAGGGCTATTTTGATTTGACTTCAATACAAAACCTAGGAGGCTCTTGGTTCTCACCCTCTTTCATAGACTTACACAGTAATTATGACAACTTCCAGAGGACGTCCTCCAACCTATTATAGCTCTTGCAGCATGAACTGACGTCGTCCACCCAATGAAAGGATCAGAGAATTAATCTAGTACTGAAAGCATAAGCTACAGCTAGCTAGCGCTGCAGTGCATAACATGTGGTGAGTAGTTCACTCAAAGAGAGAGAGAAAGACAATAGTTGAACAGTTTTCAACAAATTAAGTGCTTCAAAAATGAAGGAGAAGCAAGAGAGAGAGAGAGAGAGAAAGATTTAAAAAATGACAAACTTTCAGTTTCACTTACTTAGCTAGCCAATGCAGCTGGCTAGTTTAGTTACTCAAACACCCAAACATTCAAACAGAGGGATGCTATGTTAGCTAGCTGGCTATGACTATCCAACACAACACTGGAACTCTTCCAAGTCAAGGTAAGCTTTTGGTTTAACTAATTTATTGCCACCGGGGCCCGTCGGTCTATCTGCTTACTGACTATACACTAACGTTACTGCATGATTGTAGCAGGTTTACCAACACATTAGTTCTATTAGCTATGTTGACTAGAACGTTACTTTAGCTAATATGGGGACAACGATGTAGGCTGTGTGTAGCGGTTATGACATGGTTTGGGCTTGGAAAGGTTTTTTCACCTGGTCACATACAGCTGATGTGTTGTTCATTCAAGTCCACAAACCAAGGGAAAAGGTGAGAGGAGAGTGAATAGAGGCTAGAATGAAAACAACCACTGATTCTGTTTAATTTTTTTTCTTAAAACGGAAGCAAACAAAACATGGATAGAAATACTTGAATTTGTTGGACTAATGATTACACCCTAGATAAGCTAGGTGCAGACAAGTGTGCAAGGCGGTATTGACATGTGTCACGGTCTGTCCATGTGTCATTGTCTGTCATCTCAAATTCTTCTCCCAACCTGTGTGCACCTACGTTGTAAACTTTCATTCATAGGCTAGGTTCAACCTCATGATGGTTATAGGGGAAATTAGAGTATCATGTAGTAGCCTAAACCTATCGATGTTACATTGAACTGGGTGAATGTAATATGAATGGCAGTCATCCAACATGCTGTAATAGAAATAAGGCCTTGCTCATGAAAAAAAAAATATAATCCTCCCTCATCATAAACGGCACTGACCGCCACTGCATCATACAGTATGAAGTAGGCAAGCTAAACATTTGTGTTTCTCCATGACAGGCGTGGTAAAGACATGAATCATAAGACGCCAAGACAAAAGGCAACATTATCTAAAGGTCATCGGAGGAGTACAGGGGAGGTAAGGGAGTCACGTCTACCCGTGGATAAATAAGCAGCAGATAAAAGATTAGAAGCGGATCGAGATCTAGACTCTCCTCCCCATCCAGCTGGTTGAGCCTGCTTCTGCGTATGACTGGGAGGCTAAGTGGCACCCCTCACCCTCCATCCTCCATTCAAATGTCAGCAGCAATTTGATGAAACAGGCTGAGAGAAAGGGCATGCATGCAAGGATTTTATCCTCCTCTCCGGTCCCCCTCCCCCTCTCTCTTTCTGGTTGGTTGTGATAAAGACGGCATCATTTAACTATCTTCGTCCAAGCTCTTCAGCTTCTTCCTTTCGGCTCACTGCTGCACGTTTAAAAAGCGAATTTCTGAACTGGGTAAATAAACAACACTTTCACTTCACTTCGAAAAGACGGGATTCAAGTTTGATTAAAAGTAGGGTTCAGAGATGGGTTTCGTGGTTTTTCAAATGTATGGGGTGTAAAGGTATACATTAAAGCCAAACACAATGAAAAACAATATCAAGTTGTCGCAAGGTGATGACAAACACTAAAAGCGTTATTAAAAGACAACTGACTGACTGGAGGCGTGACGAAAATGAAAAAAAGAGAGCACCAAACGGCTCCATATTTCAGTTGGCGGGGAGAAATCGGTGAGTCATTATAGCACTCAGCGGGCAGCATGGATAGACGTGCAGGGAAATAGATGAGTGCGTGGATAAGAGGCGACTAGCGCTTGTGACGACGACAGGGAGCTATCAGCGGGGGAAGGAGATGAACGGAAACAAAGTGGCCTTCTGACAGCCAGCTGCTGAAAAACAAAAACACACACAGCACAAAGAGAAAAAGTCACAGTCTGTGTGTGTGTCTCTTTGTGAGTATGTGTAACGCTTGCTCCCTCTATCATCATGGCCCTTTTGCAGGCGTGAAAGGGATGTGAAAGTATAAATTGCCTCCCTCTTTGTCTTAAATGGCAAACACCTGCAGGGTAAGATGAGGGGAGAATAGAGGGCAGAATGCTAGGTCTACGGTACTAAATGTCAAACAGGAGAATTTCCAGAGGCAAGCGTGTCTCACTTGAATCCCTGCTAATGGGATTTCATCTGATTTGCGTGGCCTTCCAAATGTCACCCTGGGGAAAACTCCCCCCAAAATGTTTAGATGCATGCCAGCAAAGCCATAATATAACACAACACTAAACAATACATTAATTGCACTATAACAGTGACAAACGGTGCCCACAAACTGTTAGGGCCTACATAAAGCTGTCTTTTCAGCACCATAGAGTGAATCCTTACCACTGCTACACCTGGCTATCAGTGGAGCCTTGTATGGCAGCGAAACAGTTAATTCAGCCTCATTTACAGCCTTTTTAAAAAACATAGCTGATATGGCTGACTTGCTTAAACAAATGTGGTTTCTACTAGTTTCTACTAATTTAGATGTACAAACTATGGCATAATTAAACATTAATGAGCGAGCTAGGATGAACGTAGTCAATATAACAATTTTTTCAGCACTTTTGAAATGTACATCGACAGAATTCAGAACATGTGCCGTTCTTACAGTATTCTTCATGTACACCAAGTTAGAACCATAGGATAAATAAAGGGGGCATATAAGCAGACAATGAAAGCTTACAATGTTCAATGATTACATTTCTCTAAAACAGGCACCACCAAGTCAGAACAGTAGGCTACATTATGAAGGGGCAAAGGCCCAAATAATTAGGGTGAGGCACATGGGCTACTAACAGCTTACTACACAACATACACTTAGTTTTACTTTCTTTGCTACAGGATACATATCTCCCTGGAAAATGACAATTTATGCAGCAGCCTACAATACATTTTTAGACTCACCTTGATGTGCTGTGCTCACTTGAACAGGAAGGTGGTACAGCAGTTCTTGTAGGCAAACTTTGTAATCAAAGGCAGGCATTCTCTGGATTTATGGTGCTTTGAAGACAACTGGGAACTTAAAAAAATAATCAAAATAGGCCTGAGTTCCCGACGTGGAATTCCGAGTTGGATGACTGTTCTAAACTTATTTTCCCCAGTCGGAGCTCGTTCCCCCCCCCCCCCTCCCAATTGTCTTGAACTCCCTGAAGTCTGAGATTTCCTCATTCTGAATTTCCAGTTGTTTTGAACGTGACAGAAGTCATGCTGGATTGACAGCATGGCCAATGCCCATGGTGTTGAATGTTTATCCATTTACGGTTGGAAAAGAGACCCTTAAACTCAGACTTGGACCACACACTCACTCCACTGAATAGCCGGCTAGTGATTGCTTTACAAAGCTTGCAGTTAGCCAATGATTCCTTCCAAACCACTCATTGTTGAATTTGAAATTTCAAACTTCGTGTGTAATGTTTATGTCCAATGGCACCGATACTTTTTATCTATCATTTCTCTTCATATGACAAGGATTGAAACGCATTTGCCAGTAGATTGTCCACGTGATTCATAATGATGACTGCTTGTCTACCTTGCTAGTTAAGCTACAGTAGATATAACGTGATTTGACGTAATTTTATCTGTGGCCAATTTTTCATTTTTTTCATTTCACCTTTATTTAACCAGGTAAGTTCTCATTTACAACTGCGACCTGGCCAAGATAAAGCAAAGCAGTGCGACAAAGACAACACAGAGTTACACATGGGATAAACAAACGTACAGTCAATAACACAATAGAAAAATCTGTATACAGTGTGTGCAAATGAAGTAAGGCAATAAATAGGACAATAGTGCCGAAGTAATTACAATTTAGCATTAACACTGAAGTGATAGATGTGCAGATGAGGATGTGCAAGTAAAAATACTGTTGTGCATAAGATATTTACAGATGGGCTGTGTACAGCTGTAGCGATCAGTAAGCTGCTCTGACAGCTGACGCTTAAAGTTAGTGAGGGAGATATAAGTCTCTTCAGTGATTTTTGCAATTTGTTCAAGTCATTGGCAACAGAGAACTGGAAGGAAAGGCGGCCAAACTAGGTGTTGGCTTTGGGGATGACCAGTGAAATATACCTGTTGGGGCGCGTGCTACGGGTGGGAGTGAGCTGAGCTGAGATAAGGCGGAGCTTAACCTAGCAAAGACTTGTAGATGACCTGGAGCCAGTGGGTTTGGCGACAAATATGTAGCGAGGACCAGCCAATGAGAGCATACAGGTCGCAGTGGTGGGTAGTATATGGGGCTTTGGTGGCAAAACGGATGGCACTGTGATAGCAAATTGGATGCAGTCTGAGTAGAGTGTTAGAGGCTATTTTGTAAATGACATTGCCGACATCAAGGATAGGTAGGATGGTCAGTTTTACAAGGGTATGTTTGGCAGCATGAGTGAAGGAGGCGTTGTTGCAAATTGGAAGCCAATTCTAGATTTAACTATGGATTGGAGATGCTTAATGTGCATCTCTGGAAGGAGAGTTTACAGTCTAACCAGACACCTAGGTATTTATAGTTGTCCACATATTCTAAGTCAGAACCGTCCAGATTAGTGATGCTAGTCGGGCGGGCAGGTGCGGGCAGCCATCGGTTGAAGAGTATGCATTTCATTTTACTAGCATTTAAAAGCAGTTGGAGGCCACGGAAGGAGTATTGTATGGCGTTGAAGCACATTTGGAGGTTTGTTAGCACAGTGTCCAAAGAAGGGCCAGATGTATACAGAATGGTGTCGTCTGCGTAGAGGTGGATGGAAAAAAATCACCGCAGCAAGAGCGAAATCATTGATATATACAGAGAAAAGAGTCTGCCCGAGAATTGAACCCTGTGGCACCCCCATAGAGACTGCCAGAGGTCCGGACCACAGACCCTCCGATTTGACACAATGAACTCTGAGAAGTAGTTAGTGAACCAGGCGAGGCAGTCATTTGAGAAACGAAGGCTGTTGAGTCTTCCGATAAGAATATGGGGGATGACAGCGGCCGCTTTCCTATCTTTAGGAATCTCAGACGATACGAAAGAGAGGTTGAACAGACTAGTAATAGGGGCTGCAACAAGGGCGGCGGATAATTTTAGGAAGAGAGGGTCCAGAGTGTCTAGCCCAGCTGATTTGTAGGGATCAGCAGCTCTTTCAGAACATCAGCTGTCTGATTTTGGGTGAAGGAGAAGCGAGGGGGGGGGGGGCTTGGGCCAGTTGCAGAGCTGTTGGTCGGGGTTGGGGTAGCCAGGTGCAAAGCATGGCCAGCCGTAGAGAAATTGTTTTTGAAATTCTCAATTATCATGGATTTATCAGTGGTGACAGTGTTTCCTAGTCTCAGTGCAGTGGGCAGCTGTGAGGAGGTACTTCTATTCTCCATAGACTTTACAGTGTCCCAAAACGTTTTGGAATTGGTGCTGCAGGATGCAAATTTCTGTTTGAAAAAGCTAGCCTTTGCTTTCCTAACTGACTGTGTGTATTGGTTCCTGGCTTCCCTGAACAGTTGCATATTGCAGGGACTATTCGAAGCTAGTGGAGTACAACACAGGGTGACTTTGACCTTAAGCCTTCTTTCAGTGATTTAACATACAGTATTACCCAGCAGGAAAAACAGGTTCAAATGACTTTTATGACATCATGGTCAGGTTGTTTACTGGTTGTAAAAGGAATTCAAAATATATTTTTATCTGGTTGTAGCAGAGAACGTGAGGTTGTAATCTTGTTATAAGACGTCTTCTTTTAGTTTTTTTATCGCTTTGGTACTACTTTCACAAGTACAACACACAAAATCACACAGTAACGTTTTCACCAAACCTACATCTAGAAACACCTTTCATATAAAGTAATTGCCTTTCACAATAGATTCTAAAACGGGTTTGTCTACTATATATGGATTTTGAGAATGGACACCATCAAAGAGGTCAAAGAGGTGGGCATGGGCCCCATCAAAGAGGTCAAAGAGGTGGGCATGGGCCCCATCAAAGAGATCAAAGAGGTGGGCATGGGCCCCATCAAAGAGGTGGGTGTGGGCCCCATCAAAGAGGTGGGCATGGGCCCCATCAAAAAGGTCAAAGAAGTAGACATGGGCACTGTCAAAGAGGTGGACATCAGAGAGAGGGAGGCAGACGGCTTGGAACTGTTGGGTCTAATAAACAGAGACCTTACCATAGCAGAGGCTGCCAGATTAGTTTACCCCAATCTGAAAAGATCAATTGTCAATTCGATCATGAGAACAAAAAAACAGATAAATCTACAGGATATGCACTATGCGTTACCATTACATATATACTAAATGACATATTGTAATGCATGTAAATTCACAAAACATTTCACAGTATTCTTACAGTATGATATATTGACAGTATATCTGTTCTACCCTCAGAATTGACAGAAGACCCCATGGTGGTGGCTGTGACTGTGCTGACCGATCAGCAGGAGTGGGCAGTGGTGGAAATGGTAAGGGCCAGGAATGACATACGGCTGTCTGAAATAAAGCAGGTCATTGAAGAGAAAGATGACACCTTTGCCAATGTGGCATCCATCAGCCTACCAACAGTCACACGCCTTTTGAAGAGGAACCAGGTATCTATGAAACACATTTACCTGATGCACTTCGAGAGAAACAACGACCGGGTGAAACAACTGCAGGCCAAGTATTTTCAGGTACCACACTATTTACTGTATTACTGTTACTATTTAATGCACATGCTACTTCACAATTTCATGTTGGAACTACTGTAAAAATAACTAACCAAAATATATTTTTAGAGGGTGATGGTGCTTGATACTGCTGTGAACCATAACAAGCATATCTTTGTTGACGAAGTGGGCTTCAACCTGGCCAAAACTCAGCGCCATGGGCGTACGGGCAACCGTCCGAGTGCAAGGACAACTTGGGGGAAACATCTCCATGTGCGCAGCTATCTCTGAAGATGGTGTGGTAGGACATAGGCCATTACTTGGATCCTAAAACGCTGCACACCTCATTGTGATACTCAATGAAATTGATCAGGCCTGTCAAGGTGAAGGGGATGAGAATTTACGGCCAAATGATTAAGACAGGCTTGATGCAAATGAATGAGTGCTGAACATTGTTTTATTTTCATTAATTTTCATTTCTTTCATTTGATTACAGACAGTATACCTATGTTGCAATTATATCCGAAAAATAAAAATTACATTTTTTGCAAGAATGATTTTAGAGGATGTCTTCATTGATCACACATTGTATAGATATTATGGAAATTATACTTGGTAATTTTCTTGGTAATGTAAGTGTATTGCCTAATAAGTGTATTGCCTAAGTGTGTAATCTATTGTAATTTACAGTATTGTCGCCTCGTGGGTCTTCCGGTCGCGGCCGGCTGCGACACAGCCCGGGTTTGAACCCGGATCTGTAGTGACGCCTCGAGCACTGCAGTGTCTTAGACCGCTACGCCACTCGGGAGGCCCACTTTCAGCACTTCTAAGGGCGATTTAAAATACATATCTTACATTGTTTGTTATTGGATTAACTGGTAGTTAAAACGACTACATTGAAAAGATATGATTATGTTGTGTTTTGGTGATTAAACCAATGTTCTCCTTACATTATAAGTGGAGTTTTGTACTAAGAGTTGTGAAAATTTACCACACACGTGAAAATATTACCAAAGAGATACATAAAAACTGTGATCAGAAAATAATGTAATGTGCCAAATGTCTCCCACTGAGTAATGTACCTTTTGGGTTATGTGTGATGAATCCAAAGTAGAAGAGATCAGAGTTGTGGACTCGAGTCACATGACTTGGACTCAAGTCAGACTCGAGTCACAAATATGATTACTTGCAACTCGACTTTGACTTTAACACCAATGACTCGCGACTTGACTTGGACTTGAGCCTTATGACTCGACCTGACTTGATATTAAATATTAAATATTAAAACTGATGCTGTTAAAAAAAGTGTGCAGTGCATCAACTCTTCATTTACCGGATTACAGTTTGAATCGGACAGAGGTCAATCAAATTGTGCCAGCTGAGAAAAAGTTGTGCGTGGCAGTACAGAGGATCGTTGGCGGGTGAATTCAGATGGAGCCCTTGGAAAGATGATACCCCAAATCATTATTTTCGGATATAAAGACTACGCTGTATCAACAAAAAACGGATTGCAACTTACAAAACATGCGGGAAGAAAATTACAGACGGAGGCGCAACAATTTCCAACTTTGTTCGACATTTGAAGCTGCACAAAGAATGGTAAGTCGTGGCTAATATAGTCGACAGCTATATATTTTATTACTTTACTGGTGTATCATGTAGGCTAACGTAACGTTAAAATCAATGAGCCTCCACACAGTCAGTCAGTGCGGGAACGTGATCATTGCACCCAAGATTGAGCTACAACTGGCTAGGCATTTGGTAGCTTAAATCCTGCTTGATGTTACTGCTGTTCCTAAAACCATTGACATATGTTAGCCTACTGTAACCACACAGAGTGTGTGTGTGTGTGTGTGTTAAGGTTGGGTGATTGTGTACAAGCCTACATCGCCCGATTGCGCCCTATAACAATCCTCGATAGTCAATCACTATGTTTTTTTTTTTAACCATGTAGTTCCAAGGGAATATAACATTTATTTGGAAAGTAATAAATATATAGATATTTTTAAAAGCATTCATGATTTTTGTAAATGTAATATACTATTACTCTTGTTAAAAATATGAAATGGTATTACATTTGGTGAAGAGCACTTGTTTAGGACTCAAAACTCAAAGTTTAGGGCTTGAGATTTGACTTGATACTTGACAGTCTTGACTGAGCGCTAAGACTTGAGACTTACTTGTGACTTGTAAAACAATGACTTGGTCTCACCTCTAGAAGAGATTCTCCATAACTGGTGATTAAATTGTACACCTTTGGACTGGTGTGGTGCTGATAGGGGCATAGGGGTGTGTGTGTGTGTGTGTGTGTGTGTGATATTACCCTGCCAAAGATGGGCACCAGGTGGTGCTCGCACATGGAGAACATGTCGATGTCCTTCACGATAACCATCTCATCGTGGTCCTCGTCGAAGATGGCATCGTTCAGCACATCTGCGGAAGCAAAAGAAAATGAGAGCGAGACGGATGAGTGCGAGGGCCATCGAGTCGAAGCCATAAAGCTCAGAGACCCTTGACGAGACAGCCCCCCCAACTTAATCACTCTCCATCCATCCCATATGACATACAGTGCCGTGATAAAGTATTTGCCACCTTTCTGATTGTCTATTTTTGCATATACAGTGCCTTGCGAAAGTATTCGGCCCCCTTGAACTTTGCGACCTTTTGCCACATTTCAGGCTTCAAACATAAAGATATAAAACTGTATTTTTTTGTGAAGAATCAACAACAAGTGGGACACAATCATGAAGTGGAACGACATTTATTGGATATTTCAAACTTTTTAACAAATCAAAAACTGAAAAATTGGGCGTGCAAAATTATTCAGCCCCCTTAAGTTAATACTTTGTAGCGCCACCTTTTGCTGCGATTACAGCTGTAAGTCGCTTGGGGTATGTCTCTATCAGTTTTGCACATCGAGAGACTGAATTTTTTTCCCATTCCTTCTTGCAAAACAGCTCGAGCTCAGTGAGGTTGGATGGAGAGCATTTGTGAACAGCAGTTTTCAGTTCTTTCCACAGATTCTCGATTGGATTCAGGTCTGGACTTTGACTTGGCCATTCTAACACCTGGATATGTTTATTTTTGAACCATTCAATTGTAGATTTTGCTTTATGTTTTGGATCATTGTCTTGTTGGAATTCTTCCAGAATGGTCCTGTATTTGGCTCCATCCATCTTCCCATCAATTTGAACCATCTTCCCTGTCCCTGCTGAAGAAAAGCAGGCCCAAACCATAATGCTGCCACCACCATGTTTGACAGTGGAGATGGTGTGTTCAGGGTGATGAGCTGTGTTGCTTTTACGCCAAACATAACGTTTTGCATTGTTGCCAAAAAGTTCAATTTTGGTTTCATCTGACCAGAGCACCTTCTTCCACGTGTTTGGTGTGTCTTTTTAATGGATATCTTTAAGAAATGGCTTTCTTCTTGCCACTCTTCCATAAAGGCCAGATTTGTGCAATATACAACTGATTGTTGTCCTATGGACAGAGTCTCCCACCTCAGCTGTAGATCTCTGCAGTTCATCCAGAGTGATCATGGGCCTCTTGGCTGCATCTCTGATCAGTCTTCTCCTTGTATGAGCTGAAAGTTTAGAGGGACGGCCAGGTCTTGGTAGATTTGCAGTGGTCTGATACTCCTTCCATTTCAATATTATCGCTTGCACAGTGCTCCTTGGGATGTTTAAAGCTTGGGAAATATTTTTGTATCCAAATCCGGCTTTAAACTTCTTCACAACAGTATCTCGGACCTGCCTGGTGTGTTTCTTGTTCTTCATGATGCTCTCTGCGCTTTTAACGGACCTCTGACACTATCACAGTGCAGGTGCATTTATACGGAGACTTGATTACACACAGGTGGAATGTATTTATCATCATTAGTCATTTAGGTCAACATTGGATCATTCAGAGATCCTGACTGAACTTCTATAGAGAGTTTGCTACACTGAAAGTAAAGGGGCTGAATAATTTTGCACGCCCAATTTTTCAGTTTTTGATTTGTTAAAAAAGTTTGAAATATCCAATAAATGTCGTTCCACTTCATGATTGTGTCCCACTTGTTGTTGATTCTTTACAAAAAAATACAGTTTTATATCTTTATGTTTGAAGCCTGAAATGTGGCAAAAGGTCGCAAAGTTCAAGGGGGCCGAATACTTTCGCAAGGCACTGTACTTCTGACACTAAATGTTATCAGATCTTCAACCAAAACCTAATATTAGATGAAGGGAACCTGAGTGAACAAATAACACAACATATTGATACTGCTTTAGTTTACTTAATAAACAAAGTTACGCAACACCCAATGCCGCAGTGTGCCCTTGCCCCCTTACACTCAATAACTGGTTGTGCCAACCTTTGTCGGAGGGGGAAATTTGAATATCTGAACATATATCTGTCCTTTAGTCTGATGAGTCCAAATTTTTGGTTCCAACTGCGGTGTCTTTGTGAGACGCAGAATAGGTGAACAGATGATCTCTGCATGTGGGGTTCCCACCGTGAAACATGGAGGAGGAAGTGTGATGGTGCTTTGCTGGTGACACTGTCAGTGATTTATTTAGAATTCAAGGCACACTTAACCAGCATGGCTACAACAGCATTCTGCAGCGATACGTCATCTCATCTGGTTTGCGCTTTGTGGGACTGTCATTTGTTTTTCAACAGGGCTATTTGACCAAGAAGAAGAGTGATGGAGTGCTGCATCAGATGGCCTGTCCTCCACAATCACCCGACCTCAACACAATTGAGATGGTTTGGGATGAGTTGGACTGCAACAAGTACCCAACAAGTACCCAACATATGTGGGAACTCCTTCAAGACTGTTGGAAAGGCATTCCAGGTGAAGCTGGTTGAGAGAATGCCAACAAAGAATACCAACAGCGTGCAAAGCTGTCATCAAAACAAAGGGTGGCTACTTTGACGAATCTAAAATCCCAAATATATTTTGATTTGTTAAACACTTTTTTGGTTACTACATGATTCCATGTGTTATTTCATCGTTTTGATGTCTTCTTCACTATTATTCTACAATGTAGAAAATAGTAAAACTAAAGAAAAACCCTTGAATGAGTAGGTGTGTCCATACTTTTGACTGGTACTGTATGTTTCATCATTTTTTTTATGTTGAAGGGAAGCAATAGGAAGAATATTATACCAAATAAGGTAACACATTACTTGACACCCAGTGTCATAAGATGAGATGACAAGGTCATAACCATGTCATAACGTGTCATAACTTGAAATAACCTGTCATAATATGGTTATAACACTGTCATGACCCATATATTTACACCTGTTGTGACATATATTGCGTTATTTTATGGCTAGTTATGACATCTACATAAGTGTCAAAACCCACATTTATTCAAATGAGTTATTTCCCTGCCAAGAAGTTTCATTTTAAAGTTTGCTCATTAAATCCTTTCTAGTTTTTGTTGTAATAAATTCTTTACATTCATGTTTTTTTCATCATGTTTTAAATAACATGTAGAAAATAAACTTTGTGACACTGTCAAGAAGCATGATGACCAACATAATCATATAAGCTAGATAGGCCTATCAGGTACAGGCCCTTAAATCAGCCATCAATCAAAAAGAGGGCGTCTTGTCCTGCTCCTGAACTCTGCTCCTGCATTCATCCCAGACATCACATACAGAGCATTGGGGTAGGTGCATGTCTGACATCAATGTGTGTGCAATTACAGTGATAATTCAATTTTGTTAATAAAAAAAACACGACTTCATATAACATAAACATACTGTTGACACGTAGGCTACGGTGTAATGGAATGTTTTGCCAACTGGGCTAATAACTCACTAACTAGCAAAGAATATGAACAACTGTGCACAGGTGGCTACACACAGCTCTCACTTTGATCTCAAAACAAGCACATCTACTTATGACTACTGTAGCCTAAACATAGTCCAGTTCAAAGATAATGGCACAGATCCATAAATGCCAATGGCTATTTGCATATAGGACTACTGCAGCTCTGATTGGTTATGGCGCACAGGTCTGTGTAGAGTATGTGCCTGAGTCTAGTCGTGCCTGTCAATGCAATAGAATCCTACTCCAATGCGCTCTGCCTAGAAGAAAATCTCTTGCACAGTTAGTTTAGCATACTAAATCTTGCAATCTTGTTTGTTTTGTTTCAGTATATTACATTGAAAGTGGCTAATATTGCGTTTATTTGATCAGAATTTCCACAGTAGAGTGAAAAAGTCGATAGTGTTAGCTAAAGTGGAAAACTGTAGAAAGTTTAGTGAAGTTAAATTTCGTGTTTCTCTCTTGAGAATGGCGCAGAAGGAGATGGCTGCCGTTTTACGATCCCGTAACCAATTGTGCTATTTTGTATGGTTTTTTTTTGTTATTTGTAACTTATTTTGTACATAATGTTTCTGCGACCGTGTCTTATGACGAAAAAGAGCTTCTAGATATCAGGATAGCGAATACTCACCCCGTACCGGAGTAATACCTTTTCTTCAACGAGTTGGTAGGGAAGGATTTCCTTCAGATGCCCGACAAGGTCCTCATCCCCGTCATTCAAATCAAATAAAAGTTTATTTGTCACGCGTGCCGAATACAACAGTAGACCTTACAGTGAAATGCTTACTTACAGGCTCTAACCAGTAGTGCAAAAAAGGTGTTAGGTGAACAATAGGTAAGTAAAGAAATAAAACTGTAAAAAGACATTTGAAAAAAAGAGTAACAAGGCTATATACAGACACCTGTTAGTCAGGCTTATTGAGGTAGTAGGTATCGTTAAAGTGGCTATGCATATATGATGAACAGAGAGTAGCAGAAGCGTAAAAAGAGGGGTTGGCGGGTGGTGGGACACAATGCAGATAGCCCGGTTAGCCAATGTGCGGGAGCACTAGTTGGTCTGGCCAATTTAGGTAGTATGTACATGAATGTATAGTTAAGTGACTATGTTCAGGATTCTTATGGCTTGGGGGTAAAAACTGTTGAGTAGCCTTTTTGTCCTAGACTTGACACTCCGGTACCGCTTGCCATACGGTAGTAGAGAGAACTGTCTATGACTGGGGTGGCTGGGGTTTTTGACAATTTTTTAGGGCCTTCCTCTGACACCGGCTGGTGTAGAGGTCCTGGATGGCAGGCAGCTTTGCCCCAGTGATGTACTGGGCCGATGTACTGGCTCGTGCCCTATTCACGACTGTCTTGGTGTGTTTGGACCAATCTAGTTTGTTGTTGATGTGGTCACCAAGGAATTTGAAGCTCTCAACCTGCTCCATTACAGCCCCGTTGATGAGAATGGGGACGTGCTCAGTGCTCCTTTTCCTGTAGTCCACAATCATCTCCTTAGTCTTGGTTACGTTGAGGGATAGGTTGTTATTCTGGCACCACCCGGACAGGTCTCTGACCTCCTCCCTATAGGCTGTCTCGTCGTTGCCGGTGATCAGGCCTACCACTGTTGTGTCGTCAGCAAACTTAATGATGGTGTTGGAGTCGTGCCTGGCCATGCAGTCGTGGGTGAACAGGGAGTACAGGAGGGGACTGAGCACGCACCCCTGGGGAGATCCAGTGTTGAGGATTAGCGTGGCAGATGTGTTGCTACCTACCCTCACTACCTGGGGGCGGCCTGTCAGGAAGTCCAGGATCCAGTTGCAAAGGGACATGTTTAGTCCCAGGATCCTTAGCTTGGTGATGAGCTTTGAGGGTATTATGGTGTTGAATGCTGAGCTGTAGTCAATGAACAGAATTCTCACATAGGTGTTCCTTTTGTCCAGGTGGGAAAGGGCAGTGTGGAGTGCAATAGAGATTGCATCATCTGTGGATCTGTTTGGGCGGTATGCAAATTGGAGTGGGACTAGGGTTTCTGGGATAATGGTGTTGATGTGAGCCGGACGTGAGTGCTAGTCATTTAGGCAGGTTGCCTTTGTGTTCTTGGGCACAGGGACTATGGTGGTCTGCTTGAAGCATGTTGGTATTACAGACTCAATCAGGGACATGTTGAAAATGTCAGTGAAGACACCTGCCAATTTGTCAGAACATGCCTGGAGCACACATCCTGGTAATCCATCTGGCCCCGCAGCCGGCTTTCAATCACACCAAAGACCAAAACTATATTGACAAATTATACATACTGTAGCCTAACTATCAAATGTGGATGAGCATCCACACTGGGGGGGGGGAGTTGAAATATGAAAAGCATATGCATAACCATGGTAGCATTTGAAAGGGAACAGTTTGGAGATTATGGAGAAATTATTAGACCAAAAGGTGACTACAAAAACAGTTCACCTGAGAAGACTGAATCCAAACATTACATTGTTGATTTTATGTGCATTTCACATCTAATGTACTTTTTGAAGCATTTGTTGATAAAGAAATCTGAAAATACTCTGGATATATTCAGTACTATGATAAGACTATTCCTGGAAGATGTGGAGTAGATGCAACAGAAGACCAAAACATTTACAAGGGTTTGAGTGAGAGGACTAACTGGTGTCCCCAAGTGGCTACACACCTCTCCAAAGTGTGAGTCAAAGAAAAGTCTTCAACTATAAAATATACTTTTTTTGAACTCTCCTAGCTGTGCCATTGAGGAACTAGAGCAACTACACTTGTAGTTGTTTCATTTGGAACACAACCCTGCCATCACACAATTACACAATCCAAAACGGTCTATTATAAATCGCAATCAGGGTCAGGTGGGAATGATTTGAAAGCTTGTTCTACTGCCAAGATGACTGGCTAAGTTATAAAATATGGTCTTACAGTGTTAGGCTTTCACAAGGCAAAACCCCCAATTGTACCCATGTTGGGGAATAAGAGATTTGAAAGTTGGGGATGATTAGGTGGCCATGATGGTATAAGGGCCAGATTGGGAATTTAGCCAGGACACCGGGGTTAACACTCCTACAAGTGCCATGGGATCTTTAGTGACCACAGAGAGTTAGGACATCCGTTTAACATCCCATCCAAAAGACGGCACCATACACAGGGTAATATCCTGGGGCATTGGGATTTACATTTTGTTTCTATTTTTTATCAGAGATAAGAGCCTCCTATTGGCCCTCCAACACCACTTCCAACAGCATCTGGTCTCCCATCCAGGGAGAATGTCAGGCCATCCATCCGTGAGCTGAAGCTGAAGCCAGCTGGGACATGCAGCAAGACAATGACCAAAACACACAAGAAAGTCTACATTACAATGGCTGAAAAGCAACAAATTCAAGGTTCTGGAATGGCCAAGTCAATGTCTAGACCTAAATCCAACTGAGATGTTGGACTTCCTGAAACGAGTGGTTCATGCTCAAAAACCCACAAATGTCGCTGAGTGAAAGCAGTGCTGCATGGAAAAGTGGGCCAAAATTCCTCCACAGGGATGTGAGAGACTGATCAACAACTACAGGAAGCGTTTGGTTGCAGTCATTGCAGCTAAAGGTGGCACAACCAGTTATTGAGTGTAAGGGGTGTCACGCCCTGACCTTAGTTTGCTTTGTATGTTTATAGGTTTTGTTTGGTCAGAGTGTGATCTGAGTGGGCATTCTATGTTGTATGTCTAGTTTGTCTGTTTCTGTGTTTGACCTGATATGGTTCTCAATCAGAGGCAGGTGTTAGTCGTTGTCTCTGATTGGGATTTCGGTAGCCTGTTTTGTCATTGTGGGTTGTGGGTGATTGTCTATGTTAGTTGCTTGTGTCAGCACAGTTCTTATTATAGCTTCACGGTCCTTATTCGTTTATTGTTTTGTATTTGGTGCTTTCTTTAAAGTATCATCATGAACACATACCAAGCTGCATTTTGGTCCGCTTCTTACGACGATCGTGACAAGGGGACAATTGCTTTTTCACACAGTGGCATTGGGTGTTACATCATTTAAATAAATCTCAACATTGTCTTATTTGTTCACACGGGTTCCAATTATCTAATATTAGGTTTTGGTTGAAGATCTGATAACATTCAGTGTCAGAAATATGCTAAAATAGAGAACATCAGAAAGGGAGCAAATACATTTAAGGCAATGTATGCCTGTTGTTTCTCTCTGGCAAACACTGTAATTATGTCTCGAGTCTCGACCCCGTATAGGCCTACCAATCTTTGTTTTGTTTTCCCTCGTAGCGGAGCTCATATAATTGTTCAAATCTAACGGTTATATCGGTTTGTGGGGACGCGCCATCCTTTCTCCCTGACTGAGGTTTTTAATTTCCTGGCCGCCTATCTACGGAGGTTGGGGTGGGAGGAACGTTTCTGTGGTAAGCCAACTGTCTGACTTGTTGCTTCAGGGCCCTGCGGGGTTGTTGAAGTGTTGTCGTCTTGTTGCCTGAATGAGCAGCAGCTGCCAGGTTTGGGTGCCATGATGATGAAATCATGGCTAACAACAACAAAATTAAAAGGTAATAGCTTCTCCATACGTCGTAGGGTGTGATAAGTCAGTCATCACCATCTAACCAAGTTTAGATGACGGACTATGCATGTTTAGTTTAGATGACGGACTATGCATGTTTAGTTTAGATGACAGACTATGCATGTTTAGTTTAGATGACGGACTATGCATGTTTAGTTTAGATGACGGACTATGCATGTTTAGTTTAGATGACGGACTATGCATGTTTAGTTTAGATGACGGACTATGCATGTTTAGTTTAGATGATGGACTATGCATGTTTAGTTTAGATGACGGACTATGCATGTTTAGTTTAGATGACGGACTATGCATGTTTAGTTTAGATGACGGACTATGCATGTTTAGTTTAGATGACGGACTATGCATGTTTAGTTTAGATGACGGACTATGCATGTTTAGTTTAGATGACGGACTATGCATGTTTAGTTTAGATGACGGACTATGCATGTTTAGTTTAGATGACGGACTATGCATGTTTAGACCTATGCCTTCAGAAAGTATTCATATACCTTGACTTATTTTACATTTTTTTGTGTTACAGCCTGAATTCAAAATGGTTTAAATAAATACAAATCTCACCCATCTACACACAATAACCCATAACGACAAAGTGAAAATATATATTTTTTAACATTTTTGCAAATGTATTGAACATGAAATACAGAAATATCTCATTTACATAAGTATTCATACCCCCGTCAATACTGTGTAGAAGCACCTTTGGCAGCAATGACAGCTGTGAGTCTTTCTCTAAGTCTCAAAGAGCTTTCTACACCTGGATTGTGGAACATATGCTGATTATTTTATTACAATTCTTCAAGCTCTGTCAAATGTGTTGTTGATGATTGCTAGACAACCATTTTCAGGTCTTGCCATAGATTTTCAAGTAGATTTAAGTCAAAATTCTAACTCGGCCACTCAGGATCATTCACTGTCTTCTTTGTAAGCAACTCCAGTGTAGATTTGGCCTTTCGGTTATAGTCCTGCTGAAAGGTGAATTCATCTCCCAGTGTCTGGTGGAAACCAGATTGAACCAGGTTTTCCTCTAGGATATTGCCTGTGCTTAGCTCCATTATATTGATTTTGTATCCTGAAAAACTCTCCAGTCCTTAACAATTATAAGCATACCCATAACATGACGCTGCCACCACTATTCTGACACACACACACACAGGAAAATAACAGGAAACCAAATCAGCATCTCCCCAAGTCATCTCAGACAAACACACACAATCACAAACATTATGACACCAACACAAACAACCTCATACACACACAATGAGTCTCTATGGTTACACCTCAAATTGTTCAATGTCAAGCAGGGGGATTGAGAGGGCTGGTGGCCGTGTTGGCTCATACTCAGCTCTCTCACGCTCTCCCTTTCCCTCTCATCCTCTTCTCTCCTCTCCCTACCCATTTCACAGTCTCTCCCTTTCACAGTCTTTGCTCTCTCCTCTCTATCCCTTTCTCTCCCTCGTCCCCCACTCTCTCTCAACCCCCTGAAGGAGTGATGTCCTCCCCCTGCTCCTTCAACACCTAATGACGACATTAAAGCCTGAGGCCAGTCTTCCCAAGTGACTGAGATAATGACAGTATTACACATCCTCCCACTCCTCCATCAATCTCAATGAATGGCTCCTAGTGTGGGCTTTTCTTTCTTTATAAAAGAGGAGTCGACATGGAAGGATACCTCCTAATTAGGTGAAAGGAGAGATTATGCATATTGCTTACAGGCCTCTGTTCAAATGCAGTTCTGAAGGATCTGTCATTGATTTTTCTTGGAAGGTCATGTGTGTTGATAGCATCATACACGAACGGTAACACTTCCTACGAATAATTCCTAAATAATGCTTTATAAGCGCATAGCATCATACATAAACATTAACCCTAACACATGAATACCATCTTCATGATGCATTATAAGCGCATAGGATCATATACAAATATGAACAGTAACACTTCCTATGAATACCCACTTCACAATGTATTATAAGCACATGTATAACACCTTACGAGCTAGTCTTCATGCATGTCATAGGTGCTAATAACTGGCCAATAGCATATAAATAAACAATGAATTAGCAACTACATTCATAGGGCATTATGACCAGACCTTATAAACCAAACTGTATAATGCACTATATGAAAATAATAAGAACAGAGAGCATCATAGGGATTGATTTTCATTCCTTTACACACCCTTTTTGGCACAGTCTGTCTTGCACATAAAACATGAGTGAATGTTTTTATTAGCACATGGAAATGACAAAGTCTTGGTCAGCAAAAAGGGATTTTAATGGAAATTCTGTGACTAAGTGAGAGTCCACTGTTGGAGTAAGAAGATCCAGTCCTGCATCATTCAAACTCACTTCCTGTATTCCCTGGGCGCTCAATGAGTCACTCATATGAGCACACACAAAGACACACATGAAGACTAGGGCCGGGACGATACCAGTATCGCAAAAAAAATTAAATGACAAGAAGCAGACCAAAGTCTTCACTCCTTTAAAAACCTGCTATATGTCAAATATTGAGTGCTTGGAAAAGAAATAAATGTGACTCTGGATGATGAGGTTTATTTCCCCATTACACTGTTTTGTTTCCCTGCCACGATACTAACCCGTATCGCTATACTGGTATAGTCCCGTCCCTATTGAAGACACATATGCACATACACACGGACGGCACACACACACGGCATGTGCTAGTCCCGCATTGAGCGTTTAAACAAAGGGGTGGTGCAAAATAAGAGCCAATCCAAAAAGGAGGAGAAGACCACCACTGAGGTCTGTGCTGAACACACACATTATATCATCATGACTCTTCACTTTTTGCAGGGTTTACAGTTTGGTTCGTCCCCTCATGTTCCCAAACCACACATACCTCAAACAGGGGGGAAAGAGCATTGAGTACATACATAGAAACCAGGCAGGTTCCAAGTATTCTCAAGCTATTCCAGATGCATGTGTGTATGCTCCGGAGAGCCAGAGAGAGCAACTAACACATTCCTTGTGTGTGTCTCTCTCAAAATGTAATACACAGAGCCTCAAAGTGCTCCACATGAAACCAACTCCAGATGAGAGGGGGAGGAGGGGGAGGAGGGTATGGTGAGGGGTACTAATATTGTGAGGGGCAGCTCCCCGGCTCCACCACTAAAACAGTCCCAACCGTGGAAAAGAGAACCAATATGGTCTGGTCAGGGGATTTGTTGAGCCTGGATGTGTACGTGATTTATGGAGGGATGGGGGTATTGTGTAGAAAGGGGGATTTCACAGATGGATCGGGGGAAAGTACATCAATTGAGAATCTGAGATACAACACCATATTTCTAGTAGGGTTAGGTTACTTGTCTATAAATGTATGATGAACATAATACATTGTGCATCCTTCCTTCTTGATGTACTCTTTTTCTACTTGACTGCCTAAATCACATTGGTCAATTTAATATTTCTTATTATTATTATTTGAGTGAATGCGGTCTCTCCAGTGGCAATAATTATTTACTATTTTGTACAGCTCAGCACTAAATATGAATCTGTAGCTCTAATACTGATTATTGTATAGCTTCACAAAAACAACACATTTAATTGAATGTATAAAGTTTTGTCCTGTGAGTGTTTATATAAGGTACCAGCAAAAAGTTTGGACACACCTACTCATTCAAGGGTTTTTCTTTAGATTTACTATTTTCCACATGGTAGAATAATTGTGAAGGCTTCAACACCATGAAATAACACATAAGGAATCAAGTAGTAACCAAAAAGGTGTTAAATAAATCAAAATATAATTTTGATTCTTCAAAGTAGAAACCCTTTGCCTTGATGACAGCTTTACACACTCTTGGCATTCTCTCAACCAGCTTCACCTGGAATGCTTTTCTTGAAGGAGTTCCGACATATGCTGAGCACTTGTTGGCTGCTTTTCCTTCACTCTGCGGTCTGACTCATCCAAAACCATCTCAATTGGGTTGAGGTAGGGTGATTGTGGAGGCCAGGTCATCTAATGCAGCACTCCATCACTCTCCTTCTTGGTCAAATAGCACTTACACAGCCTGGAGGTGTTTTGGGTCATTGTCCTGTTGAAAAACAAGTGATCGTCTCACTAAGCCATCCCAAGATGGGATGGCATATCGCTGCAGAATGCTGTGGTAGCCATGCTGGTTAACTGTGCCTTGAACTCTAAATAAATCACTGACAGTGTCACCAGCAAAGCACCCTCCACATAATAACACACAGAAATACGAGCCTTAGGTCACTAATATGTTCGAATCCGGAAACTATCATTTCCAAAACAAAAACGTTTATTCTTTCAGTGAAATATGGAACCGTTCCGTATTTTATCTAACGGGTGGCATCCCTAAGTCTAAATATTGCTGTTACATTGCACAACCTTCAATGTTATGTCATAATTACGTACAATTCTGGCAAATTAATTCGCAATGAGCCAGGCGGCCCAAACTGTTGCATATACCCTGACTCTGCGTGCAAAGAAAGAAAGAAAGAGAAGTGACACAATTTCACCTGGTTGCCTGCTAACCTTTCTTTTCGCTAAATATGCAGGTTTAAAAATGTATACTTGTGTATTGATTTTAAGAAAGGCATTGATTGTTTATGGTTAGGTACACGTTGGAGCAACGACAGTGTCACGCCCTGGTCTTAGTATTTTGTGTTTTCTTTATTATTTTGGTTCAGGCCAGGGTGTGACATGGGTTATTTATGTGGTGTGTTTGTCTTGGGGTTTTTGTAGGTTTTGGGATTGTGGTATAGTAGAGTTGTCTATGGTTGCCTAGAGTGGTTCTCAATCAGAGGCAGGTGTTCATCTTTGTCTCTGATTGGAAACCATATTTAGGCAGCCATATTCTTTGAGTGTTTCGTGGGTGATTGTTCCTGTCTCTGTGTTTGTTTGCACCAGAGAGGGCTGTTTCGGTTTTTTCCACGTTACGTTTATTGTTTTGTATTGTTCGTTATATTCTTTATTAAAGATGTATCGAAATAACCACGCTGCATTTTGGTCCTCCTTCGACGGAAGAAAACCTTAACAGACAGTCCTTTTTCGCGAATGAGCACCGCATCGATTATATGTAACGCATTGATTGATTGTTTTTTATAAGATAAGTTTAATGCTAGCTAGCATCTTACCTTGGCTTCTTACGGCATTCGCGTAACAGGCAGGCTCCTCATGAGGCAGGTGGTTAGAGCGTTTGACTAGCATTGCAAGATAAGGTTAATAAGGTTGCAAGATTGAATCCCTGAGCTGACAAGGTAAAAATCTGTCGTTCTGCCCCTGAACAGGCAGTTAACCCACCGTTCCTAGGCCGTCATTGAAAATAAGAATGTGTTCTTAACTGACTTGCCTCTTTTTTTTTTTTTATCGGCAAAATCGGAGTCCAAAAATACAGATTTCCGATTGTTATGAAAACTTGAAATCGGCCCTAATTAAATCAGCCATTCCGATTAATCGGTCAACCTCTACTCCACACCATCACACCTACTCCTCCATACTTCGCGGTGGGAACCACAAATGCGGAGATCATCCGTTCACCTACTCCGCGTCTCACAAAGACATGGTGGTTGGAACCAAAAATCTCAAATTTGGACTCAGACCTAAGGACAGATTTCCACCGGTCTAATGTCCATTGCTCGTGTTTCTTGGTCCAAGCAAGTGACTTCTTATTATTATTGGTGTCTTTTAGTAGTGGGTTCTTTGCAGCAATTCGACCATGAAGGCCTGATTCACGCAGTCTCCTCTGAACAGTTGATGTTGAGATGTGTTGTTACTTGAACTCTGTGACGCATTTATTTGGGCTGCAATTTCTGAGGCTTGTAACTCTAATGAACTTATCCTCTGCAGCAGAGGTAACTATGGGTCTTCCTTTCCTGTGGCGGTCCTCATGAGAGACAGTTTCATCATAGCACTTGACTGAACATTTCTTCAAGTGCAGTCGCAAAAACAAAGTTCTTGACATTTTCCGGATTGACTGACCTTCATGTCTTAAAGTAATGATGGGATTGTCGATTCTCTTTGCTTATTTAAGCTGTTCTTGCCATAATATGGACTTGGTTTTTTACCAAATAGGGCTATCTTTTGTATAATAACCCTCCCTTCTGTATAATACCCCTCTCTCCCCAACTGATTGGCTCAAACGCATTAAGAAGGAAAGAAATTCCACAAATTCACTTTTAACTTGGCACATCTGTTAATTGAAATGCATTCATGAAGCTGATTGAGAGAAGCTGTCATCAAGGCAAAGGGTGGCTATTTGTTTTTTTGAAATTGGTTACGACACGATTCCATAGGTGTTATTTCCTATTTTTGATGTATTCACTAGTATTCTACAATGTAGAAAATAGTACAAATACAGAAAAACACAGGAATGAGAAGGTGTGTCCATACTTTTGACTGGTACTGTATATAGATGGGTAATGGTCAGATCAGCACCATAAATGTCATATTTGCATATTGCATAGGTCTTAGATGAGAGTTAGGTAACCAAATCTAAATACCACATGTAAATCTCAGGTAAATTAAAAGGTTTAAAAAGTTTAAAAAGTTGTCACTTTTTTGACAACATAGAAGATTGTTGACAATATTTTAGTTTAGACAAAGGGCATTCCGAACTGACTCACCTATTATTTTCTCCTGGTATCCCTTGGTGAAGAACTGCATCGCAGTTGCGGCTCTCCAGGGAGTTTTGAGAAGTCCCTGTCTTTGCGGGTCTTCGCCGAGTCCCCGGATAATAGTGGTATAAGCAGCTGCCAGACTAGGCAAGCTCATCTCGTTGTCTTCTATACTTCGGGTGCGCTCATGCTTCCAATTTTCCACGACTGACGACCCTGTGTGCGAACTCGACTCACCGGCGGTCCCCGTCCCTTGACATCCCACATTCCGGGTGTCTTTTTTTACCAAGCCATCAAAGTGTCCGTTTAGAGAACTTTCGTTTGTAGTCGGTCTACTGTCAGCTTGATTGTCGTGACTCTGTTTTGAGCGCTCCATAGTTCAGAATTGACGAGAGGTCCCTTCACGTTCACCTTTTCTCCGTATTGGAAGATGCGCTTTCCAAGTGTTCTCGCTTCGCAAACTCAGCTTTGTTTAGGGCGCACCTACCGAGTACCCTGCCGGCAGCTGAACGTGTAAAATTATTTGAAACAAGCACGCGTTGGTAGTACCCACTGGCTTTATAAATATATAATCCTTGTGCATTTCTATTGGTCGAGCATTTTGAGTACGTCACGTTCTGTCAGTGGTAAACAGATGGAGAACATGCACTGCTCGAATTCTGTATGGATCCGAATATTCCCATATTCCCATGCCACAGGTAGCCATGATATTCACAAAGTAAAACATAAGCCATCATGTATTCATATAATAAACAACACTGTCAACGATTCACAAGTCAATCTTTGGAAATTGTGTATATTTCCATATTGCAGTGTGTTTTTCTAAAAAATAATCAGAATTTACTAATAGTTAAGAAACCACAGTGAATCACAGGCTACCACACACTTTAGTTGTTGCACTCTGACAAAAGGTGCAAACAAATTTGTGTTTTTAGGGTGACAAACAGCTCTGTTGTACAACAGATCAATAAATATATTTACGAAGGCAGAGGTGTAGGAAGAAATTGCTGTGTTGTTGGGAATAATTAAAAGTAACTGGGCCAACATTTTCCAGCAAAAATACCCCGACATGTTTAAATGAAAATATGTGCAATCACATTGCATCATTTAACACATAACACAGTACAAATTTGACCAAAAAACACCACCAATTTCCATTGAAAAACAAGCCTGTTATTATTTATGTAATAAGGTACGAGTGGGTGTGGTATATGGCCAATATACCATGGCTAAGGGATGTTCTTATGCACGACGCAATGCCTGGATACAGCCCTTAGCCGTGGTATATTGGCCATATACCACAAACCCCCAAGGTGCCTTATTGTTATTATAAAGTGGTTACCAATGTAATTAGAACAGTAAAAACAATGTTGCAGCCAATCATCATTCAGGGCTCGAACCACACAGTTTCTAATGCCAATTATACAAGGGGTGGGTCTAATCCTGAATGCTGATTGGTTAAAAGTACATTCCAGCCAGTGTCTATTCCACAAGTTAGCACCGGCTAAATCTATTTACTCTGTTCCATCTGACTACACAATCCACTCTCATCAGCCCAGCCAGGCAATTCATAAACTTCATCTCCACTGTAAAAAGCATCTAGACATGTTCTCATTATTGTTTATTTTAGACTAATATATCGTTTTCAACAGCAGAGATTTATATAAACCTTGCAGTCTGTCTCTCTGACATTTGCAACATTGTTTCAAAATTCAAATTCGATCTCCAGCTGTCCCATAGTAATGAACTTGAAGGGGTCGGGAGTCGGGACTAGACAGACAGGTAGGTAACATTCAAAATCATGAATCAACTGGCATCATTTTTATGGATATATATAAAGAAATGTCAATTGAATAAAGGTCAAATGAACCGAAGTGCAGCTAGTTTGCAGTCTTTCCTGCTTCAGTTTGAAGTTATTGTGTTAGTTGTGTTGTTGACTAGCTCCTCTGATCAACGCTGAGGTAAAAACAGTTTCAGGTTGGATATTCAACGGATATTCGCACTTTCAAACCTCAATAGCTTTCAAACCACTTGAGCCACAGACTCCAAATAAGTGTCATGATGTTGGAAAAATTGCGTACAACATTGCACAGGACTTATTTTCACAATTTGGACATTATTTTGCTTTGTAAAGCTAATAAACATGTGTAAATGTGAGCAGAATTTTGTATTTTAAAAAAATTACAATCAAATTTCAATAGCTCCTTGGTCATGTGACATACTGACCTCAAACAAGGTTCAGAATGTACACTAGGTGGGCCTACACATCGCACACCCTTCAGATTGTCCCTTTTCATCTCACACGATTTACATGAATTTTTCAAACTTTCAAATTTCAATAGCTCCTTGGTCATGTGACCTACTGACTTCAAACAAGGTTCAGAATGTCCAGTGACTACACTTCTATATTGCACACCCTTTAGTTTGTCCCTTGTCAATCTCAAACGATTTTACACTATTATTTCAAATGTCAATAGCTCCTTGGTCATGTGACCTACTGGACTCAAACAAGGTTCAGAATGTACAATCAGAGGGCTTACATATTGCACACCCTTTAGTTTGTCCATTTTCATCTCACACATTTTTACATTCATTTTTCTAATTTTCTCATTTCAGAATGTCCACGGACTGGAGACGGGCGCTGCGAGGCATCCAGTGTGGTAACGCGACAGATCCCGGGGGAAGGGGACAAACTAAAGGGTATGCAATATAGAAGGGTAGTCAGTGGACATTCGAACCCTTGAGGTCAGTAGGTCACATGACCAAGGAGCTATTGAAAAATATAGAAAATTATTGTAAAATTGTGTGAGATGAAAATGGACAAACAAAAGGGTGTGTGATGTGTAGGCCCACTGAGTGTACATTTTGAACCTTGTTTGAAGTCAGTAGGTCACATGACCAAGGACCTATTGAAATTAGAAAGTTAGAAACATTCACATAAAAACACGTGAGATGAAAATGGACAAACTAAAGGGTGTGCAATGTGTAGGTCAACTGAGTGTACATTCTGAACCTTGTTTGAAGTCAGTACGTCACATGGAATGTCCACAGTGCAAGGTGTTCTAAATTGGACGGACAAAGAGATGCCTTCAAGACCGCTTAGCAGAACACAAGTACGCCATACAGGTAGGCAATGAAGACTACCCCATGGCAAGGCACTACAAGTTCTTACACTATGACAACCCTGCCTCCCTACAAGCTATGGGTATTGATCATGTTCCGGCCTCAATTAGAAAAGGGGAACATCTTCAACAGCTAAACCAAAGGGAACGTTTTTGGATTTACAAACTACAGGTTACTAAGTACCCTGGTGTAAGGGTCGTGATAGGTCCATTTGCTGTCATCTAGTGGACATTTTGCTCTATTGCCCTCAGCTATGTTTATACTGTTGTTGTCCATGTTTGTTGTGTTCTAGTGTACTGTGGAATAGATTGCTTTCTTATTCTTGGCACTTTTCCCAGTCATATTTAAGGTTAGAACTACCTTTCTAGGTGTTCTGATGCTTCTAGGTTTGAGTTGACTTTTTTGATAACATATCTACAGTACTTCACTTTTTAATGTGTATAGTATCGCTTCCTAGGTATTGTCCAATGACTTCTGTAACCACTCCCTCTTCAAATCAGGTCTGATTGGAAAAAGCTGTTCAAAAGAGGATATTGCATTATAATTTCTTTGTACTCCTTGACAAAAGCCGTGTAGCCAAAACGCGCCAAAGTTTTAAAACTTTGTTTCCATTGAACATGCCATACAAATAAAGACATTTTAATTAATCATATTAAGAGTGCATTGGTCCTCCTTTCTTGTTGATGACAAATTTACCCCTTTTACCAAAGAGCACCTTCTGTTTCCCAAAATCTACTATTGTGTACCTTAGCAGCGCTTCCCTTCATCCTCTTTTTTTCTACAAGTTAATGTATAGGCATTCAGGTGTGAAGTCATGAAATCATAAATAATACCACAGCGGTTTTGAATACACTAGTTCACTTGAATCAGCAAACATATACAGTGCCTTGCAAAAGTATTCATCCCCTTGGAGTTTTTCCTATTTTGTTGCGTTACAACCTGTCATTTAAATTTATTTTTATTTTTATTTCATGTAATGGACATACACAAAATAATTTGAAATGTGAAATGAAAAAAATAACTTGTTTCTAAAAATTCTACAAAACAAAAAATGGAAAAGTGGTGAGTGCATATGTATTCACACCCTTTGCTATGAAGCCCCTCAATAAGATCTGGTACAACCAATTACCTTCAGAAGTCACATAAGTTAAATAAAGTCCACCTGTGTGCAATCTAAGTGTCAAATGATATGTCACATGATCTCAGTATATATATACACCTGTTCTAAAAGGCCCCAGAGTCTGCAACACTACTAAGCGGCACCATGAAGACCAAGGAGCCCTCCAAACAGGTCAGGGACGAAGTTGTGGAGAAGTACAGATCAGGGTTGGGTTATAAAGAAATATCTGAAACTTTGAACCCTGCCTTAAGAAGGCCACCAAAAATCCTGACATTTCCAATCCCCAGCTACAACATTTTCCGACAAGATAGAACTGCCAAAGGGGGCGGGGTTGCAATCTACTGCAGAGAGCCTGCAGAGTTCTGTCCTATCCAGGTCTGTGCCCAAACAATTTGAGCTTCTACTTTTAATAATCCACCTTTCCAGAAACAAGTATCTCACTGTCATGCCCTGATCTGTTTCACCTGTCCTTGTGATTGTCTCCACCCCCTCCAGGTGTTGCTAATTTTTCCCCAGTGTATTTATCCCTGTTTCCTGTCTCTCTGTGCCAGTTCGTCCTGCATGTTTCCAAGTCAACCAGTGGTTATCTCGTTCTCCTGCTGTTTGCATTCTCCTTTTTCTAGTCCTCCTGGTTTTGACCATTGCCCGTTTATGGACTTTACCTACCTTGACCATGAGCCTGTCTGCCACTCTGTACCTGGTTTCTGTTTACGCTAATCTAACTGGGGTAACTAGCCTGTCATGCCTATATGGTTGCTATTAGCTTAGAGGTTACTGTTAGCTGACTTTGTATTGAGATGGCTGTAGTGGTTTACTGTTCATCTAGCTATTTAAAGGCCTTTTTTTTTATTGAAACAGTGCATGAGGTTTTAAGATAAATACTTGTCACTGTATTAGCTAAATCAAATCACATTTATTGGTCACATACTGTATACATATTTAGATGTTATTGCGGGTGTAGCGAAATGCTTGCTTTCCTAGCTCCAACAGTGCAATAGTATCTAACAATTCACAACAATACACACCAGTCTAAAAGGGAATTAAGAAATTAACATTAAGACGAGCAATGTCGGAGTGGCAATGACTAAAATACAGTGTATATACATATGAAATTAGTAAAACAATATGTAAACATTATTAAAGTGACCAGTGTTCTATGTACATAGGACAGTAGCCTCTAAGGTGCCATGTTGAGTAACCGGGTGGAAGCCGGCTAGTGAAGGCTATTTAAGTCTCATGGCATTGAGATAGAAGCAGTTTTTCAGTCTCTCGGTCCCAGCTTTGAGGCACCTGTACTGACCTCACCTTCCAGGGCAGCAGCGTAGCCTAGTGGTTAGAGCGTTGGACTAGTAACCCAAAGGTTGCAATTTCAGATCCATGAGCTGACAAGGTACAAATCTGTTGTTCTTCCCCTGAACAAGGCAGTTAAACCACTGTTCCTAGGCTGTCATAAAATAAATAGCAGTGTGAACAGGCTGGGGTGGTTCATCTTTGTGGCCTTCCTGTGACATCGGGAGCTGTAGGTGTCCTGGAGGGCAGGCAGTGTGTCCCCGGCGACGTGTTAGGCAGACCGCACCACCCTCTGAAGAGCCCTGAGGTTGCGGGCTGTCTCGTCATTGTTGGTAATCAGGGCTACTACTGTTGTGTCGTATGCAAACTTGATGATTGAGTTGGAGGCGTGTGTGGCCACGCAACCATGAGTGATCTGAGAGTTGTCATGACTTTGGCCTGTGGGTAAGGTTTATGACCCCCCCCCCATAAATACCTTTCTCCCTTCCCTCTTTTTCTCTGACTCCACTGAATGACTCTTGAATAGACTTTTGTTAAACATCAAACAAGTGGGGGGAAAGGAACCATATTTCGGTAATAGAACCAGTTGAAAATATGCGTTGGTACTTAATGAATATGATGTTCTCGGGTGTCATCTGAGACATGACTGATGACAGGATGACATAAGCTGTATCTGGGGAAGTCTACACATTTCAGTTATCAGATTCACATGGAATTGTTGTGCAATTTAAATGTTTGAATATGAAACCATTTGTGAAAAGATTAAATGTAATTTGAAAAATGAGAGAATTGGGTTTTCATAAGGTTAGAGCTCTGCTCAATCAGTGGCCGGCCCATGTGAAAAGACATGGGTTATAAACTATGAAACACACCCTCCCCTATATAAGCCCTTGACGAAAATGTAACCTTCTGTTCCGAGTACGCAAGGTCTGCAGCCTCTGCGTTAAAAGGGCGAATAACTTTCTGTTCCAGGTACATTAGGGCGACCGTCCGATGTCAGGAGGATTCCGATAACTACAGAACTAAGCCAACCTCAGCGTGAGCTTTGGTTGTGAATGGTATGAACATTGAACTCTTATTCACTACAGAAGTGGTACCTCCTAGCCGTTGAGTTAGCAGCGGCCACTGTAAACGTGGGCTAGGAAACTCAAACTCAACCCTCTTCCCTTTGTGTAACCAGCCGTCATGTCGGCTCTGTCCACCAGGGACATTTTCTGTATGACAGTCATGTCGGCCACGGAGAATGAGAGCCCACAGTCCTTGGGAGTGGGCTGCGCCGGTGGCACTGTGTTATCCTCAAAGCAGGCAAAGAAGGTATTTAGCTTGTCCAGGAGCAAGACGTCGGTATCCACGACGTGGCTGGTTTTTCCTTTGTATTCTGTGATTGTCTGTAGACCCTGCCACATAGGTCTCGTGTCTGAGCCGTTGAATTGCGACTCCACTTAGTCTCTGTACTAATGCTTTGCCTGTTTGATTGCCTTACGGAGTGAATGACTACACTGTTTGAATTCGACCCTATTCTGAGTCACCTTGCTGTGGTTAAATGCGATGGTTTGCACTCTCAGGTTTGCTGAAGGTTGCCACGGTTTTTGGTTTGGGCAAGTTTTAACAGTCAGTTAGAACATTCTAATCTATACACCTCCTGATGAGTACTTCCTGTTTTTTAAAGTTTCTGCCTATGGGAAGGGAGGCGCAGGATGGAGTCGTGACATGAATTTATGAAAGGGAGGGTGGGGGAGTGCCTTGTAGCCATCCCAGAAAGGAGAGTGACAATGATCGAGAGTTTATGAAGCATGAGTACTGCAGGCAATCTGATAGAACTTCGGTAGCATTTTCCTCAAATCTGATTTGTTAAAATCCCCAGCTACAATCAATGCGGCCTCAGGAGATGTGGTTTCCAGTTTGCACAAAGTCCAGTGTAGTTCCTTGAGGTCCGTCGTGGTATCGGCTTGAGGCGGAATATAGTCGGCTGTGACTATAACCGAAGAGAGTTCTCTTGGGAGGTGCACCCAAGCGAGGGGGGCCCCAGAACCGAGTTTGCAAAACCATGCTTTAGATGTCGTCGTTGCTGAAAAACAATCTGATTGTATATACAGATATTCGTATAGACCTTAGAATTACTAGAAGGGGTATAGGCCCTTAGATCATGGCTAGTATGGGGCTCTGCCTTGGGTGTGAGGAGCGTTCTCAGGCTCAATAGTTCGAAGAAGATCCAATAACACTGGATAATTTTTGGGAGGTCTCATCTCAGAATGCACATACTATAAGGATAACAGGCGTTGTGTCGGAGATGCGTTGCCTGTGAAAAGGGGTTACTTGCTGGTACACTGTTTCGGATGGGAATGTCTGTTCTTCTCATTCTAATTCTATGCGACAATGGCTGTGGTACTGTACCAGTCAAAAGATTGGACACTTACTCATTACAGGATTTTTCTTTATTTTGACTATTTTCTACATTGTAGAATAATAGTGAAGACAAAGAAAAGTGTTAAACAAATCAATATGTTATTTGAGATTCTTCAAAGTAGCCACCCTTTGCCTTGATGAAAGCTTTGCATATCTTCAGACCTAACTAAATTGTAAATATCTGGCTGTGTCATTATGACTTTGGATAAGTATTTATCACACTTAATTAATTTAAACAATTCTAGTTGGCAAAGCTAAAAGGGGAGATGATAGGGAGAAAAATAAAGATTGGATCCTGAAAAAGTGGCCGCAATAACTGTTGAGTAGGTTTTTGTTCACCGATTGTAAATGAGCATTTGACAGATTTGACATGATATTTAAAAAATAATATTATGACTCATGGCATGTTGACTTCATTCATCTCGAAACTGCACGCTGAGACTGGTATTGATTCAAATGGTATTCGTGAGTTCATCTGACTCTCAGTATCCCTTTAAAAATGAATACCCCATAACAGGGTTAGTTCACTTTTTTTTTTAAACGTATGGTCAGATGGCTAACAAAACCACTGTGGGTGGTAGGGACAATTAGACAAAGTTCAATGTTAGTGGCAAAATCCCCTCAAGTTAATAGTGGCTATTTTTAGCAACCCTAAACCATGGATTGCAGTTTCCCCTGGCCCATAGACTACTTTCAGAGCAAGGAACCAGCAGACTGGCTATAAGCTTTAAAAAAGTTAACTATCCCTTAATTGAATTTACAAATCAATCATCGCAAATAGGGAATTAAAGGTCAAGGATTTCTTATTAAACTGAATCTGAATTTTCACAAGTTTTTACATTTATTTTTTATTTATGACCCCAAACCCAACCCCTAACTGCCCTTTATCTTACAGTAGTGAGTGCTTACATTTTCATTTGTCAGTCGCTCTGGACAAGTCTGTCTGCTAAATGACTAAAATGTCAATATTTGCTGCTTTCCCCCAACAGATGCTGTCATGAAGCACTTCCCAGGTGGGGGAAGTGGGAATGGCTTAAAACAGTAAAATGGCTGATTTTAAAGAAGCAGCACGAGAACTATCGAATGAATAGGATTAAATAAATACAAATTGGTCATTTGTTCTGTTTTATTACCATGACTACAAGCATCACTGAAATAATGCTCCAGTAACATGTGTTATTGCATGTTGTTATTTTGTTAAAAAAAAAGTTTAATATTAGCAATTTAACTTTTTAACTCTAAATTGTTGGGAAAGGGCTCAGAAGTAAGCATTTCATGGTAAAGTCTACAACCTGTTGTATTTGTAGCATGTGACAAATACAATTTGAGGTACTGTATGTGTGTGGGGAAGTGGGGACCATATTGCGATATAACCAATTAGATCCCAGGAACCTCCTATTGAAGTTATGAACATTTATGATTAGTCAGAGACAATACAAACAACAGCCAGTGTCACGTATACTCCGTCTCCAGCCTCTAGGACAGCATCTGACTCTGTTTCAGTTTCATTGTCATGTATTGTCATGTTGTGTCTTGTTCCTGTTCTTTCTCTTCACCCTGTCTCCCTCTGCTGGTCGTATTAGGTTACCTTTTCTTCCCCTCTTTCCCCCAGCTGTTCCTTGTCTTCTCTAACTACCTCGTTCACCCCTTTTCCCACCTGTTCCCTTTTTCCCTCTGATTAGGTCTCTATATCTCTCTCTGTTCCTGCTCCTGTCTTTGTCGGATTCTCGTTTGTGTTTCTCATGCCTGAACCAGACTATCGTCGTGTTTGCTGCAACCTTGTCCTGTCCTGTCGGAATCTGCCAGTTCATCTAACCTTGTCCTGTCCTGTCGGAATCTGCCTGTCCATCTGAGCCTACATGTGTTTCGTCATTAAAGAAACTCTGTTTTGTTAATTCGCTTTTGGGTCCTCATTCACGCACCCCTGACATTCATGTCTGTGCGTTGTTTGTGTTTCTTGTTTTATATTATGTTTTCATTTATTAATTAAATGATTTACTCACCTGGACTCCATCACCTCCTTGATTATCTTCCCTATATTGGTCACTCCCCTTGGTTCTTTCCTCAGGTGTTATTGACTGACTGTTTCAGTTTCATGTCTGTGCGTTGTTTGTGTTTCTTGGTTTGTATTATGTTTTCATTTATTTATTAAATGATTCACTCCCTGAACTTGCTTCCCAACTCCCAGCGCACATGTTACAGCCAGCCTGATTGGGTGGGCCAATATTCAATCTGGAATGGCCTTGCTTCACCTCTGTTTTGAAAGGACTTTTATTTATAAAACAATTATGAATAATGCATTATGAAGGTTGTTATGATACTGAAACTAACATGACTGGTTTTATGTTGTTCAATACGAGCACAGTAAATATATCATATTTTTTTGTTGACAAAAACAATGCAAGCTAAAAACGATGACATTTTCACAGCTATTTCAAGTGCTCGAGATATCATCGACGATGGCTGCATAACAGGCATACCAAACAGTTCTAATGAGCATTTCTAGACACCTGTGAGACTATACAGTGCCTTGCGAAAGTATTCGGCCCCCTTGAACTTTGCGACCTTTTGCCACATTTCAGGCTTCAAACATAAAGATATAAAACTGTATTTTGTTGTGAAGAATCAACAACAAGTGGGACACAATCATGAAGTGGAACGACATTTATTGGATATTTCAAACTTTTTTAACAAATCAAAAACGGAAAAATTGGGCTTGCAAAATTATTCAGCCCCTTCACTTTCAGTGCAGCTAACTCTCTCCAGAAGTTCAGTGAGGATCTCTGAATGATCCAATGTTGACCTAAATGACTAATGATGATAAATACAATCCACCTGTGTGTAATCAAGTCTCCGTATACTTTCGAGGGGGCCGAATACTTTCGCAAGGCACTGTATATTATGATAACTTATTATACCAAATACATCTTAAAAGTTCTCATACTCAGCACCAGTCCACAAATTTTATTTTTGGGAGTAATTATAGCTTTTTATTGTTTCCTGTCACGATATAACAATGCAATTGAATTACATTTGGCATTAAACAATAACTTGACAGACATGAATATATGCTATGCACTCGGAAAGCACCCCACAATGACAACGTGAAAACACCTCACAAATGAGAATTATTTCGCTGTGACCTATGACCCTAACTAAACAGACATAGGGAGCAAAATGTATAAATCGGTCCATGATATAGCCTTATATTTCATTTGTTGAAGGCGAACGCTGAGAGGTTGGCTGAGGTGTCTAGAGGCTTTTTCTTTTGGCACTGTTCTCAGCCTCGCAAGGTCCGTTCTCGTGTCCGCTGTCCTCCGCTTCTCCACTCTTTCGTTTCTTCAGATCTGCCGTGTCTCCAGACTGTCCTTTCGCCCACTCTGTCCAGGACTAAACAGAAAAGAGGGAGGAAACATCTGAAAATCATAATACAGATGCAATAGAAAAATTGTTAATATTCCTCTTCACAAAACCGTATTAAATGGCACTTAATTCCAAACCAAATGTGACATTTGTTTTGTACACAGCAAGACAACCAAGCGCACGCACAAACACACGCGAGTCAGCCATGCAGTTTTAAATTGCATCCTGTTATCAATCAAATTTATTTTATATAGCCCTTCGTACATCAGCTGATATCTCAAAGTGCTGTACAGAAACCCAGCCTAAAACCCCAAACAGCAAGCAATGCAGGTGAAGAAGCACGGTGGCTAGGAAAAACTCCCTAGAAAGGCCAAAACCTAGGAAGAAACCGAGAGGAACCAGGCTATGTGGGGTGGCCAGTCCTCTTCTGGCTGTGCCGGGTGGAGATTATAACAAAACATGGTCAAGATGTTCAAATGTTCATAAATGACCAGCATGGTCGAATAATAATAAGGCAGAATAGTTGAAACTGGAGCAGCAGCACAGTCAGGTGGACTGGGGACAGCAAGGAGTCATCATGTCAGGTATTCCTGGGGCATGGTCCTAGGGCTCAGGTCCTCCGAGAGAGAGAAAGAAAGAGAGAATTAGAGAGAGCATATGTGGGATGGCCAGTCCTCTTCTGGCTGTGCCGGGTGGAGATTATAACAGAACATGGCCAAGATGTTCAAATGTTCATAAATGATCAGCATGGTTGAATAATAATAAGGCAGAACAGTTGAAACTGGAGCAGCAGCACAGCCAGGTGGACTGGGGACAGCAAGGAGTCATCATGTCAGGTAGTCCTGGGGCATGGTCCTAGGGCTCAGGTCCTCCGAGAGAGAGAAAGAGAGAAGGAGAGAATTAGAGAACGCACACTTAGATTCACACAGGACACCGAATAGGACAGGAGAAGTACTCCAGATATAACAAACTGACCCTAGCCCCCCGACACAAACTACTGCAGCATAAATACTGGAGGCTGAGACAGGAGGGGTCAGGAGACACTGTGGCCCACTCCGAGGACACCCCCGGACAGGGCCAAACAGGAAGGATATAACCCCACCCACTTTGCCAAAGCACAGCCCCCACACCACTAGAGGGATATCTTCAACCACCAACATACCATCCTGAGACAAGGCTGAGTATAGCCCACAAAGACCTCCGCCACGGCACAACTTAAGGGGGGGGGGGGGGGGCGCCAACCCAGACAGGATGACCACATCAGTGACTCAACCCACTCAGGTGACGCACCCCCTCCAGGGACGGCATGAGAGAGCCCCAGTAAAGCCAGTGACTCAGCCCCTGTAATAGGGTTAGAGGCAGAGAATCCCAGTGGAAAGAGGGGAACCGGCCAGGCAGAGACAGCAAGGGTGGTTCGTTGCTCCAGAGCCTTTCCGTTCACCCTCCCACTCCTGGGCCAGACTACACTCAATCATATGACCCACTGAAGAGATGAGTCTTCAGTAGAGACTTAAAGGTTGAGACCGAGTTTGCGTCTCTGACATGGGTAGGCAGACCGTTCCATAAAAATGGAGCTCTATAGGAGAAAGCCCTGCCTCCAGCTGTTTGCTTAAAAATTCTAGGGACAATTAGGAGGCCTGCGTCTTGTGACCGTAGCGTACGTGTAGGTATGTACGGCAGGACCAAATCAGAGAGATAGATAGGAGCAAGCCCATGTAATGCTTTGTAGGTTAGCAGTAAAACCTTGAAATCAGCCCTTGCTTTGACAGGAAGCCAGTGTAGAGAGGCTAGCACTGGAGTAATATGATCAAATTTTTTGGTTCTAGTCAGGATTCTAGCAGCCGTATTTAGCACTAACTGAAGTTTATTTAGTGCTTTATCCGGGTAGCCGGAAAGTAGAGCATTGCAGTAGTCTAACCTGGAAGTGACAAAAGCATGGATTAATTTTTCTGCATCATTTTTGGACAGAAAGTTCCTGATTTTTGCAATGTTACGTAGATGGAAAAAAGCTGTCCTTGAAATGGTCTTGATATGTTCTTCAAAAGAGAGATCAGGGTCCAGAGTAACGCCGAGGTCCTTCACAGTTTTATTTGAGACGACTGTACAACCATTAAGATTAATTGTCAGATTCAACAGAAGATCTCTTTGTTTCTTGGGACCTAGAACAAGCATCTCTGTTTTGTCCGAGTTTAAAAGTAGAAAGTTTGCAGCCATCCACTTCCTTATGTCTGAAACACATTCTTCTAGCAAGGGCAATTTTGGGGCTTCACCATGTTTAATTGAAATGTACAGCTGTGTGTCATCCGCATAGCAGTGAAAGTTAACATTATGTTTTCGAATAACATCCCCAAGAGGTAAAATATATAGTGAAAACAATAATGGTCCTAAAACGGAACCTTGAGGAACACCGAAATTTACAGTTGATTTGTCAGAGGACAGACCATTCACAGAGACAAACTGATATCTTTCCGACAGATAAGATCTAAACCAGGCCAGAACTTGTCCGTGTAGACCAATTTGGGTTTCCAATCTCTCCAAAAGAATGTGGTGATCGATGGTATCAAAAGCAGCACTAAGGTCTAGGAGCACGAGGACAGATGCAGAGCCTCGGTCCGATGCCATTAAAATGTCATTTACCACCTTCACAAGTGCCGTCTCAGTGCTATGATGGGGTCTAAAACCAGACTGAAGCATTTCGTATACATTGTTTGTCTTCAGGAAGGCAGTGAGTTGTTGCGCAACAGCCTTTTCTAAAATTTTTGAGAGGAATGGAAGATTCGATATAGGCCGATAGTTTTTTATATTTTCTGGGTCAAGGTTTGGCTTTTTCAAGAGAGGCTTTATTACTGCCACTTTTAGTGAGTTTGGTACACATCCGGTGGATAGAGAGACGTTTATTATGTTCAACATAGGAGGGCCAAGCACAGGAAGCAGCTCTTTCAGTAGTTTAGTTGGAATAGGGTCCAGTATGCAGCTTGAAGGTTTAGAGGCCATGATTATTTTCATCATTGTGTCAAGAGATATAGTACTAAAACACTTGAGTGTCTCTCTTGATCCTAGGTCCTGGCAGAGTTGTGCAGACTCAGGACAACTGAGCTTTGAAGGAATACGCAGATTTAAGGAAGAGTCCGTAATTTGCTTTCTAATAATCATAATCTTTTCCTCAAAGAAGTTCATGAATTTATCACTGCTAAAGTGAAAGTCATCCTCTCTTGGGGAATGCTGCTTTTTAGTTAGCTTTGCGACAGTATCAAAAAGGAATTTCGGATTGTTCTTATTTTCCTCAATTAAGTTAGAAAAATAGGATGATCGAGCAGCAGTAAGGGCTCTTCGGTACTGCACAGTACTGTCTTTCCAAGCTAGTCGGAAGACTTCCAGTTTGGTGTGTCGCCATTTCCGTTCCAATTTTCTGGAAGCTTGCTTCAGAGCTCGGGTATTTTCTGTGTACCAGGGAGCTAGTTTCTTATGATAAATGTTTTTAGTTTTTAGGGGTGCAACTGCATCTAGGGTATTGCGCAAGGTTAAGTTGAGTTCCTCAGTTAGGTGGTTAACTGATTTTTGTCCTCTGGCGTCCTTGGGTAGACAGAGGGAATCTGGAAGGACATCAAGGAATCTTTGTGTTGTCTGTGAATTTATAGCACGACTTTTGATGATCCTTGGTTGGGGTCTGAGCAGATTATTTGTTGCAATTGCAAAAGTAATAAAATGGTGGTCCGATAGTCCAGGATTATGAGGAAAAACATTAAGATCCACAACATTTATTCCATGGGACAAAACTAGGTCCAGCGTATGACTGTGACAGTGAGTGGGTCCAGAGACATGTTGGACAAAACCCACTGAGTCGATGATGGCTCCGAAAGCCTGTTATGTGTAATCACTTTTGACAGACAGGACCACTTCTCGTTCAGCAGCCTTTTTCTCCTTGTGTTGCTCTCTGGGCAGAGACAAAGGGTGCCATTTGAGACCTAGCCCTGGACGTAAATGGAGCCGTAATGAGTCATCAAGCGGAGCGGCAGGACCCAATCTCCCCATTCTCACAACCTACAATTACTATTCTTCACCCGACTCACTGAATGGTGAATACGAGCCTTAAAATGTGCCCCCGGTCGCCTGCTGTATATTTACTAGCTAATTTACGACCACACACAAACACACACACACACACACACTCTTATCATAAGATCAAGGCACTGTGCCCACAACACAACACACTGGGTTCCCAAGCAACAGACAAATAAAGCCTCCCTTTCTGTCTCATCCCTTCTTCCCCTCCTTTAGGCTGTGTGGAGTGTCATCTACCCTTTCGCTAAGTGGCTTGGTGTGTGCAGGGTCACGAACGGGAGCTCAACACAGG
The DNA here is from genome assembly GCF_057628025.1 of Oncorhynchus mykiss. Lineage (NCBI taxonomy): Eukaryota > Metazoa > Chordata > Actinopteri > Salmoniformes > Salmonidae > Oncorhynchus > Oncorhynchus mykiss. The sequence continues at coordinate 48,144,615 of NC_143046.1, forward strand.
GGCACAAACACAGATGTGAATGCAGAGTGTGTTTTCGCAGATTACTCTATCACAAAGGTAAAGGCAAGTCATGTAATATCAGTTTAGAATATACTGGGGTTTCAGAGGGTCGGGTATGTGGCCAGGGGGCAAGGGGAGGTGGGGATGGCTGCTGGTGCCCAAGTACTTGCCTGTGAAAGTGCCTCTAGAAATATCATTATCTTTTAGATTTTTTATATCCGTTTTTGTCAGGAGGGCAGTAGGGGAGGGCAGAATCCAAAATTGAAGGCAAACTAGGCAATAGCCAGTCAGATCTACCACAAATTGCATTCTAAACTGAAGATCATAATTAGGTGATTATTGGAGTCAGATGTGTTAGCTGGGGCTGGGGCAAAACTGTGTCACCAATCAGACCCTCAAGGAATGGAATTGCCCACCCCTGCTCTACCATCAGTCCTATTAACCAACGTACAATCATTCGATAACAAAAGACACGAGCTACGATCATGAATATCCGACCAACGGGACATAAAAAAATGTAACATCTAGTGTTTCACCGTTGTGGCTGAATGACGACATGGATCAAATCCAGCTGGTGGGTTTTACGCTGCATCGGCAAGATAGAACAGCTGCTTCCGGTAAGACAAGGGGTGTCAGTCTATGTATATTTGTAAACAACAGTTGATGCACAAAATCTAATATTAAGGAAGTCTCAAGGTTTTGCTCGCCTGAGGTATAGTATCTCATGATAAACTGTAGACCACACGATATACCAAGAGAGTTTTCATCTATATTTTTCGTAGCTGTCTATTTATCACCATAAAACCTCTGCACTCAATGAACTGTATAAGGCCATAAGCAAACAGGAAAACGCCTATCCAGAGGTGACGCTCCTAGTAGCCGGGGAATGCAGGGAAACTCAAATCCATTTGACCTAATTTCTACCAGCATGTTAATTGTGAAACCAGAGAGAAAAAAACTCTAGGCCACCTTTACTCCACACACAGAGACGCGTACAAAGCTCTCCCTCGCCCTCCATTTGGCAAATCTGACCATAATTATATCCTCCTGATTTCTGCTTACAAGACATAACTAAAGCAGGAAGCACCAGTGACTCGGTCAATAAAGAAGTGGTCAGATGACGCCGATGCTAAGCTACAGGACTGTTTTGCAAGCACAGACTGGAATATGTTCTGGGATTCTTCCAATGGCATTGAGGAGTACACCACCTCAGTCACTGGCTTCATCAATAAGTGCATCGATGAAGTCATCCCCACAGTGACCGTACGTACATACCCCAACCAGAAGCCATGGATTACGGACAATATCCGCACTGAAATAAAGGGTAGAGCTGCCGCTTTTGAGGAGCGGCACTCTAACCAGGGTGCTTATAAGAAATCCGATAGGAATTCAGGGACTTCAGTGAGGAATGCTGTATATGGCCCAGGAGGCCTGTAAACAGTAGCTATAAAAGTGATTCAGTAGGTTGCATAGATTTCATGACTAGAAGCTCAAAAGACGAAAACGTCTGGGGTTTTTTGTAAATTGAAATTTACTATTGTAAATGTTAGCAACACCTCCGCCTTTTGCGAGATGCGCGGGGGATATGGTCACAAGTGTAACCAGGAGGTGAGGCCTCATTTAACACAGTAAATTCATCAGGCTTAAGCCATGTTTCAGTCAGGCCAATCACATCAAGATTATGATCAGTGATTAGTTCATTGACTATAACTGCCCTGGAAGTGAGGGATCTAACATTTAAGTAGCCCTATTTTCAGATGTGAGATATTACAATCTCCTTCAGGAATGGAGGAGTTCTTTACTCCAGTGAGATTGCTAAGGCGAAAACCACCATGTTTAGTTTTGCCCAACCTAGATCGAGGCCCAGACACGTTCTCAATGGGGATAGCTGAGCTGACTACACTGGCTGTGCTAGTGGCAGGCTCCACTAAGCTGGCTAACAGCCTGCTGCCTGGCCTGCACCCTCTCTCATTGTGGAGCTAGGGAAGTTAGAGCCCTGTCTATGTTCGTAGATAAGATGAGAGCACCCCTCCAGCTAGGATGGAGTCCGTCACTCCTCAGCAGGCCAGGCTTGGTCCTGTTTTTGGGTGAGTCCCAGAAAGAGGGCCAATTATCTACAAATTTGATCTTTTGGGAGGGGCAGAAAACAGTTTTCAACCAGCTATTGAGTTATGAGACTCTGCTGTAGAGCTCATCACTCCCCCTAACTGGGAGGGGGCCAGAGACAATTACTTGATGCTGACACATCTAGCTGATTGTCTCAGTTGTGTTGTGACAAGGTAGGTTATTACCTTCATTAAGAAATTAACTTTTAATAAGGCACACCTGTTAATTGAAATGCATCCCAGGTGACTACCTCATGAAGCTGCCTTGTCATCAAGGCAAAGGGTGGCTACTTTGCCAATACTTTTTTGTTTACGACATGATTCCATATGTGTTATTTCATAGTTCTGATGTCTTCACTATTATTCTTAAAGGCGGGTCCATTCTTCCAAGCAAGTGATTTGGTGCCTTATTGACAAGGGATTACCATTGAGCTGTCCTCAACCTTTTTGACCTTTTCCGATCACTTGAAAATAAGATCTAAGCAATAGTAAGTACTATCCTAATGAAATTAAGTGTTCTGTGTTCATGAGAAGCTGTTTCATGAGATGGAATACAAAATATAACATCAGAACTAAAGTTTAATTTTGACCCCTAACACCCTAATAATGGTTTTGGAATGACAGTCACAGGGACCACAGTCCTGGTCAGGCTACCCCCTAATTAACTACATTGGTGTCAGGAGTTATATAGCATTATTGAAAGCCTGTCCAGCTAAATTAATTTGACATTTTTGGACCCAACTTGCTTACCACTTTTTCCACATGGCTTCTTCCTTTAGAGGCTCCATGAAATGACATCTTCCTAAATATTTTGTCAAATTATACATTTTGTGTGTGGTTTTCCAGAAACAAGGGTGTCTCAACTTAACCTACTCTCCCCTATTTATCTTACCTTAGAAGTGTTTACTTTGCAGGCTGACTCATCTATTGCGTTGCAATGTTCCATAAATTGTGTGCCCAAGTCAACTTGAAGTATCTACAAAACAGGTTTTGCAACCGCACAATCTAAAAGTAAGGCTAAAGCAAAATATTTTTTCCTAAAATTACTGTTCCCAACTACTGAAACGTAGGAGTGAATTGTTTAGTAAAATTTAGTAAAAAAACAATTACATGAATCAAATTAACTGTTCAAATTCTTATTTCCTTTGGAGAAATGTGAAGAGGAGCATCAGTTAAACAGTAAATGAACTTTGTATGGCCTTACCACGATTTTCATGGATTTTCATCTGTGATTGTAATTTTGTACAGTGCTAATTACTCACTTCTTGTTCTCAACGTTGTCTGCTGGAGAGGCTGGAGGCAGTGCATCTGCCTGTTTCAGCCTATTCGCTGCCGGCTCCCGGTGCTCCGCTGGTTTCCTATTGGCTGCTACTGGGTCTGAAAAAGACAACAGCGTGTTAAAATCACCAAACGTCCAATGCATTGCACCACATGTCAATGCTGTCATACTTAGATCCATTTATTGGGTTGGTGACTCACAGTCACTATCCTGACATTTCTTAAGCTTCCATCTGACCAGTGTGTTGTATCTTGGTCTTGGGTCTGGAAGCCAGAGGCTTGAGGAGAGGGGTTTTACTGTGTTTTCCTGCTCCACGGGGCAGTGGGCTTCTTGCTAGACGACTTCATGCTGTCCAGGAAGTTGGTCACCCTGGGCTGACCACCCTCCGATGACTTCCCGGACCCGCCTCTCACCTGAGGTCACAATACAAGTTGATTTAGTACTTCACTTAGTTCTATGAGGGGCCACAGGTTAGACATTTAGCCAGGACACCAGCATTCAATAGCCAGTTGTCAGCAAGACATTGAAAGAAATGGACTCCTCCACTTCCTTTCTAGTAAGGGGTCGCTCTCTATTTTGGTTTAACCTTCCCCAAAAGCATAAGTGTCTTACCTTGAAAAGGTTCACACACTGTAAAAAATGACCCAAGGGCTTAGTAAATATTGCAAAATAAATAAAATAATAGGTTTCTGGTTTTACTTACAATTTTGAAAATAATACTTAATTTTTATGTGTTGAAAAGACACATAAATAAAATAAAAATCCAAGGTAATATGCTGCTAAATTTGAACGAGTATTTCTAAGAAACAACCAACAACTTAAAAATATGATATTCAAATTATCATTATTGTATTGGACTGACATGCTAGATCTAGTTATGAACGTCAATTGTGCTTGGAACATTTCAACGGACGTCGTCTTGATCTTTCTCCTCTGGAATGGCCATGCGGCAGGTAAGGACCAAATTATAACTTGGAATGTAGTTTGCATCTCTCGTTAAATAATATTCTTCAAGTACGAAAAGCCTTTAGCTAGCTATATTGCCAGAGTATGTTATATATTTGCACGTTGATAAGCTATCTAGTTAACGGCCATGATGTCTGTATAGTTAGCTAGTGGTGGGCATGCTACTAGCTAGTAAGTTAGCAGTGCATTTACTCGCCTCAGCGCTGTTTATAACCTTTGTCATTTTTGTGTACATTTTATATTGACCGAAATAGCTACCTAGCTTACCAAAAAAATAAGAGAAAGGTAGGAACAATATGTAGCTAGCTAGCTAACTACACCTAGGTATCTAACTAACGTAAACTCACGTGAACTTGTACATCACCTTGGTCCGTACAATTGCCCTTATTTTAGCTCCCCAAAAACTTAATACTTCCAGATCAACTGTAATGTCAATACTATTGTAAAGCACAATTTCTTCCCTTTCCGACAGAATCAATTACATGACCTAAACGCTGCCTGTTTCTGTATAATTCAAGCAGGCAATGAGCCCTGTCGGGTCTGTTTAAAAATGGCGGGTGGGGAAGCGAAACTAATGCGTGATAGTGAGAAGGAGAGATGTTGTGTGGGAAAATGGCTTTTTTTCACTTGATCTGTCCAACTCATCACCTTATTGCCTCTAAAATGTAAATAAAACACTATAAAGAGTTTATATAATGTGTCATTACATACCTATTTGAAGGTTTGTGCCAAATTTTAATCGGGTTTTTAGGGAGGTGCTAAAGTGATCTTAGAAGTATGCAATGATGATGCAAAAACTGACGAGGTATCCCCCCCTTACCCCCGTCACTGTCCATTTCTTGTTTTTAAAGGATGATAGAAGTGCTACACCTGGTGGAGAGAGATTGTAAGACAGAAATAGTTGCTTTATGCGTGCTGTACGTTATCACATGACATGTCAAGATGTATCTGTTCAGAAGATGTTTCCTCCCCCTTCTCTCTCAGATTAAGGAAGAATTCAGAAGAATTACAACTGTTGCTCCTGAGTCCACCTTTATCCAGAAGCGGGACTAATATACACCAAAACTATTGGAATTGTTTAAATCAAAAGGAGGTGCTGTAAAGGTGGGAGTGCAGAAAATCTTCGAAGTTCTGTATGGGGTATGAAGAGTAACACCTTCACAATAGTATATCGTTTATACTGTATGTATTTAGTTGCCAGTATTAAAAGCAATTATTTGTATAACATATTACAGTGCAACACCATCCAGGAAAGAAGAGACGGTGTGATTCGTGGCCTGATTATACCTTGGTGAGAGGGTTGAAGACCTTATTACAGAATACAAGGTAAACATTTTTATTTTTGTATCCTTATGTATCTCTAAATGAGGTATCTTCATTTGTTTCCCTCTCCTCCTCAAGTTGCACAGTTAATGTAATAGCCTAGCCTGTTATTTCTTCATTTTTTCACTCAGGATGCCGACGACACCTTGATCCGAGAGGACCTTGTTCAGAACGAGCTTCAGGACCTCGTTCAGGTGTTCACTGTGAAGGATCTGCACCAGAATATAGAGCATGGGATCTGCATCGAAGGAGCAGAGGTCCTGGCTGGTATTTGCAGTGTTACAGTCATGTACCTTGTTTTTGGGCCTCATCTAGAACTGACCTTTGAGGTGTTCCAAAAAGTATTCTTGGAACTTGATGATCTCAGGACCTCCCCATGGGTCCAAGCTCTAAAGATGAAGTTACTTGTTTTCAGAGATATCTAAAGATATTTATGAGAACTCTCAAAGGGCCACTCAAACTGTGGTCTACACCCTACTCAGTAAGCTGAAAAGCTACTTGCTAGGTGGTATAGGAGCTACAGTTTACATGATGCTCTTTGTCAGGTGAAGTCATAAGAGACATTGTCAATTCCTGGTTAAAAAAACAGCTTTGTTTTAAAACTTACTACATATGCACTAGTGGATTTCTGAGATTATTTGTAGTCAGGTGCAAGCTATCTGGATGTAATTTTACCTAAGGAGGCAAGGTGGAGTTTTACCCAGAATGCTTATACCTGTCAAAATAATATGTCCATATGGGCTTCACTAGTGCAAATGTTTAAGGGACAATTTGGCATATATTTTGTAACAATATGTGCAATGTATGTTTTGAAAACCCATATTTTTATTCATCTAAAACAGTTTGAATGAGGTTGTATTTGAGCTAAAGTTTATATTGTGCTTTGTGTAAAGTCTATTAAGATACATCGTTAACTTATGTTTCTGTTAAAATATCACTTTGATGTTAAGGGGCACACAGACCACCAGAGAATTCTTGCCAAAATGTACAAGATGTGAGGTCAAAGTGTTAATCCCAGACTATCACCTAAACTTTATGCAGTTGTGAAGATCTGAAATGATTTGTAGTCAGGTGCAAGCAATCTGGATGTAACTTTACCTAAGGAGGCAAGGTGGTTATACCCAGAACGCTTAAAGATTACAAAATAATGAGCTCTCCACAAATGCTTAAGGAGTAGAGTTTTACGGGGCAATTTGAGATTGAAGTTTGAAGAAAACCTTTATTCAAAATAAAGGTGTTAAAGTTTGAAATTGAGCACTGTTGTTTCTTTTTGCATATTCCCTTGTATAGAAATAATACATTTTAGTCAATTATACCAAGTATATTGAGGTAACTGTTTGCATCAGCTTTTTAAGTATAGTTGTGAGTATATATTTGAGTAGTAGGAACCCAATTTAAATACATTTGACTAACCTGAGTACCATAAGTAACTGAGCAAAAAACATTGGCAGATTAAACAGAATATCAATTACAATACTGAGTAAATTCAGCAAATTAAACTTACAATATTAGTTCTGTAACTGATTACAGTCTATAAGTATATAAACTTCTAACATTAGTTCTGGGAATAAAAAAAAACTTTTCTGAACCTGATAAAATTAAGTTGAATGAAAGGAATTTGAGATCCTGTTAGTTGTTTTCACTTAATATATTTGTGTTTGTTATGCACTAAAAGCGAAGTATATTATACTTAAATGCCTTGTTGGATTTACTTAAAAGGCTGATGCAAATATGTTTTACAGTGCACACCCCTCTTTGCTTACTGTAAGGAAGGAAAGAAGGCCCGTGTTTAACAATGCATGATAATGTAATGTATAACACCCATTGCCGAGTATATTCTTTGTGTTAACAAGCACTTTCCTTAGGTCTTGTCTTATTCTATGTTTACATAGAGTAAATTAGTTTAGAAGCATTGTGGTTTAAACATCTATGTTTACTTGTCTTTATGTCTGACTTGTCTTCACCCTGCATGTCTAAATCCCTTGGCTGAAGGGACTGCCTTATAAAGATAGGGTTGTGTTCATTAGGCACCAAATGGGAGAAACTGGGAGGGACAACCACGATCAATAACAATCATTTTCAACTTCAGTTTCAAAGCGTTTTTCTACTGTGTGCCCCAATGAACTACACACATATATTGATTGTTTTGACATGCAGGAGATCATAGGGGTGAGAGAGGAAATAGAGGGATACACTTTGACTTACATCGTCTTTTGCCCTCTGCTGTGTCCCCTTTGTCCATCAATTTATCCTGACCCTCTTCTTCATCCCCCTCTTCATCCACCTCTTCCTCCTGTGCTTGTGTATGGCTGCTGTGTTGGCGACCCGCCCATTGCTGCTCTGGTCGTTTCTGGAATAACAAACGGATATTATCATGAATCCCAACTCACCCAAGGTAGCCTCCGATCAGATTTTGGGTTCTTTATGCAAATTCTCCTTTTTGTTTTATTCGTGATATTATCTGCCATGTAATATTCATTCAATTACACCCTAATGGAACTAGCCTCTAACTTCTTCATCCATTTCTTTTTTCTTCATATTCTATACCGAACAAAAATATAAACACAACATGCAATCTCGTCACAGTATTTCTGTGCATTCAAATTGCCATAGATAAAATGCAACTGTATTCGTTGTCCGTAGCTTATGCCTGCCCATACAATAAGCCCCAACGCCACCATGGGGCACTCCGTTCATGATGTTGACATCAGTAAACCGCTCGCCCACACAACGCCATACATGTGCTCTGCGATTGTGTGGCCGGTTGGAAGTACTGCCAAATTCTCTAAAACGACGGAGGCGGCTTATTTTAGAGAAATTAACAAATTAAATTCTCTGGAAACCGCTCATGAGGGCATTCCTGCAGTCAGCATGCCAATTGCACTCTCCCTCAAAACTTGAGACATCTGTGGCATTGGGTTGTGTCACAAAACTGCACATTTTGGAGTGGCCTTTTGTCCCCAGCACAAAGTGCAACTGTGTAATGATCATGCAGTTTCATCAGCTTCTTGATATTGCACACCTGCCAGGTGGATGGATTATCTTGGCAAAGGAGAAATGCTCACTAACAGGGAAGTAAACAAATTTGTGAACAACATTTGAGAGAAATAAGGTTTTTGTGCTTATGGACAATTTCGGGGATCTTTTATTTCAGCTCATGAAACATGGGACCAACACATTATATGTTGCGTTTAAAGTTGTCAGTGTATATAGATTTATATCATCGGGGTGGTGTTCAGTACCTGAATTTGTCAAATCAGAACATATTTTCATTTTCCGTTCTTTCGGAACTGACCATGACGAACCCTGTCAGCCATGCCTATGTGCACACTCGGTTCTAATGTTCAAACAAGTATACTACTGCAATCCAAACAAGCTGCTAAGGAAGTTTCAACCAATTCATACACTGTCTTCAGAAATTATTCATACCCCTTTACTTACTCCACATTTTGTTGATGTTACAGCCAAAATTCAAAATGGATTAAATAGATTTTGTTCCTCACTCATCCACACACAATACCCCATAATGACAGTGAAAACATGTTTAGAAATGTTAGCAAATTAATTTAAAATGAAATACATACATATCATTTACATGCAGTTGAAGTCGGAAGTTTACATACACTTAGGTTGGAGTCAATGAAAACTCGTTTTTCAACCTTTCCACAAATTTCTTGTTAACAAACTATAGTTTTGGCAAGTCGGTCAGGACATCTACTTTGTGCATGACATAAGTAATTTTTCCAACAATTGTTAACAGACAATTCACTTAAAATTCACTGTATCATTATTCCAGTGGGTCAGAAGTTTACAAACACTAAGTTGACTGTGCCTTTAAACAGCTTGGATTCTCAGCTTCTGATTCTAAAGCTTCTCATTTAAGTCAATTGGAGGTGTACCTGTGGATGTATTTCAAGGCCTACCTTCAAACTCAGTGCCTCTTTGCTTGACATCATGGGAAAAATCAAAAGAAATCAGCCAAGAGTATGCCACGAGTATGGTTCATCCCCACGAGAATGGTTCACCTCCACGAGTATGGTTCATCCCTGGGAGCAAATTCCAAATCCTTGAAGGTACCACGTTCATCTGTACAAACAATAGTAGGCAAGTATAAACACCATGGGACCACGCAGCCGTCATACCGCTCAGGAAGGAGACGCGTTCTGTCTCCTAGAGATGAACATACATGGTTGCGAAAAGTGCAAATCAATCCCAGATCAACAGCAAAGGACCTTGTGAAGATGCTGGAGGAAACGGGTACAAATGTATGTATATCTACAGTAAAACGAGTCCTATATCTACATAACCTGAAAGGCTGCTCAGCAAGGAAGAAGCCACTGCTCCAAAACCGCCATAAAAAAAGCAAGACTACTTTAAGGGCGCTGTACTGCAGCGCCAGCTGTGCCATCAGAGTCCCTGGGTTCGCGCCCAGGCTCTGTCGTAACCGGCCGCGACCGGGAGGTCCATGGGGCGACGCACAATTGGCCTAGCGTCGCCCGGGTTAGGGAGGGCTTGGTCGGTAGGGGTGTCCTTGTCTCATCGCGCACCAGCGACTCCTGTGGCGGGCTGGGCGCAGTGTGCGCTAATCAAGGTGGCCAGGTGCACAGTGTTTCCTCCGGCGCATTGGTGCGGCTGGCTTCCGGGTTGGATGCGTGCTGTGTTAAGAAGCAGTGCGGCTTGGTTGGGTTGTGTATCGGAGGACGCATGACTTTCAACCTTCGTCTCTCCCGAGCCCGTACAGGAGTTGTAGCGATGAGACAAGATAGTAGCTACTACAACAATTGGATACCACGAAATTGGGGAGAAAAAGGGGTAAAATTCAAAAAAAAAAAAAAAAAAAAAGCAAGACTACGGTTTGCAACTGCACATGGGAACAAAGATCGTACGTTTTGGAGAAATGTCCTCTGGTCTGATGAAACAAAAATATAACTGTTTGGTCATAATGACCATCGTTATGTTTGTAGGAGTGTGTGCGGTGTGTGCTGTTTCCTTTTTCCTTCATCTTGTTCAATTGTTGCCATGCACCTGCAAATAAGATTGCTCAGATGTGCGAGTGCCTTTTGAGTTATGTTTGAAGCAAGCCGAAGAACACCATCCCAACCGTGAAGCACAGGAGTGGCAGCATCATGTTGTGAGGGTGCTTTGCTGCAGGAGGAACTGGTGCACTTCACAAAATAGATGGCATCATGAGGGAGGGAAAGTTATGTAGATATATTGAAGATCTCAAGACATCAATCAGGAAGTTAAAGCTTGGACGCAAATGGGTCTTCCAATTGGACAATGACCACAAGCATACTTCCAAAGTTGTGGCAAAATGGCTTAAGGACAACAAAGTCAATGTATTGGAAGCCCTGACCTCAATCCTATAGAAAATGTGTGGGCAGAACTGAAAAAGCGTGTGCAAGCAAGGAGGCCTAGAAACCTGACTCAGTTTCACCAGCTCTGTCAGGAGGAATGGGCCAAAATTCACCCACCTTATTGTGGGAAGCTTGTGGAAGGCTACCTGAAACGTTTGACCCAAGTTAAACAATTTAAAGGCAATGCTACCAAATACTAATTGACTGTATTCTGAACCACTGGGAATGTGATGAAAGAAATAAAAGCTGAAATAAATAATTCTCTCTACTGTTATTCTGACATTTCACATTCTTAAAATAAAGTGGTGTTTCTAACTGACCTAAGACAGGGAATTTCTTACTTGGATTAAATGTCAGGAATTGTGAAAAACTGAGTATAAATGTATTTGGCTAAGGTGTATGTACATTTACGACTTTCAACTGTATTTTCATCCAAAGGGCAGGCAATAGAATGGTCGGGGACAGGCAAAATATCATAACGTCAGTCCAGGAGGTACAGGGTGGTAGGCAGGCTCTAGGTCAGGACAGGCAGAATGGTCAGGCAGGCGGGTTCAGAGTAGAGGCAGACTTGACCAGACGAACTGGCAACAGACAAACAGGGAACTCAGGAATAAGTACTCAGGGACTAATGAGGAAAACAGGTGACACCTGGAGATGGTGGGAGACAATCACAAAAACAGGTGAAACAGATCAGGGCGTGACAGTACCACCTGGCGTCCTACCTGGACGCATACCTTGCTTACCAGGGTGTTGACGGTGAAAATTGGCGATGAGGATGTCTTTAGCGGGAACCCAGCACCTCTCCTCCGGGCCATAACCCTCCCAGTAAACCAGGTACTGGAAACCCCTGCCCCGTGGTCGAACCCTCAGGATGCATCTCACCATGTACGCTGGCTGAGAATCAATGACTTGGGGGGAGGGATGGGCCTAGAGACAGAAGACAGGACTGTGAGACAAAGGCTTAATCCTGGACACATGAAAAGTAAGATGAACACAGAAGGTACGGGGCAACAGCAGGCGGACAGCAATGGGACTAAGGACTCTAGAAATGGGGTAAGGACCATTGAAATGGTGGGAAAGTTTGTGTGATTCCACCCGGAGGGGCAGGTCCCGAGTGTGCAACCATACCCTCTGACCGATATGATAGCGGGTAGCCGGAGTCCGGTGGTGACCCGCTTGTCGACGATACCTGGAGATGGTCTTGAGAAGAGCCGAGCAGGGGAGAGTGTTCCTGGCATATTCCACCCAGACCAGTTGCTGACTCCAGGTGGTAGGGTTCCTAGCAAAGAGACACCGGAGTGCCGTCTCCATGTCTTCATTGGCTCACTCCGACTGGCCGTTGGATTGGTGATGAAACCCGGATGACAGGCTGGCCGACGACCTGGTAAGTGTCCAGAATCGGGACGAAAACTGAGGACCCCGATCCGAGACAATGTCGATCGGAGTCCATGGATTCGGAAGACGTGCTGCACCATGAGTTGGCCGTCTCCTTGGCTGAAGGTAACTTAGGAAGAGGGATGAAATGGGTGGCAATGGAGAACCTATCTACCACCGTCAGGATGGTGGTGTTGCCATCTGACAGAGGAAGCCCAGTGACAAAATCCATTTTCAAGTTTTGCCATAGATTTTCAAGCAGATTTAAGTCTTAACTGTAACTATGCCACTCAGGAACATTCACTGTCTTCTTGGTAAGTAACTCCAGTTTAGATTTGGCCTTATGATTTAGGTTACTGTCCTGCTGAAAGGTGAATTCATCTCCCAGTGTCCGGGATTTTGCCATTTAATTTATTTTTTATCCTGAAAAACTCCCCAGTCCTTAACGATGACAAGCATACCCATAACATGATGCAGCCATGAAAATATGGAGAGTGGTACTCAGTAATGTGTTGTATTTGCACCAAACATAACACTTTATCTTCAGGATATAAAGTTAATTGCTTTGCCACATTTTTTGCAGTATTACTTTAGTGCCTTGTTGCAAACAGGATGCATGTTTTGGAATACTATTCTGTACAGGCTTTCATCTTTTCACTCTGTCAATTAGGTTAGAAACCACAATGTTGTTGATCTATCCTCAGTTTTCTCCGATCGCAGCCATTAAACTCTATTATTGTTTCAAAGTCACCAATGGCCTCATGGTGAAATGTTTTCAAAAAACATAATTCCACTTTGACATTATGGGGTATTGTGTGTAGGCCAGTGACACGAGCTCAATTTAATCCATTTTAAATTCAGGCTTTAACACAACAATAGGTGGAAAAAGTAAAGGGGTGTGAATACTTTCTGAATGCACTGTACACCTACAGTAACATAAACAAATGTTTTTTCTCTTAGAATTTTAATTATACCTTAGACCTTCACAAGCACAACCAAATTATAATTTTTGCGATATATAAAATGTACTAATAACACTGTTTGAATCTTGCAGTCAGAATGACTGCTCATTACCTTGAAGGGGAGTCCAGCGAGGCCTAGCAGTTCTAGTGTTACTCTATGGAATTGGGGTCCCTAAACCAGGACGGTTGTTGCTAATGTGCGCTAATGTGACTAAAATGACGTTTTATACAACAGCCAACTTTCCGGGACATTGACATGTCTTATATGGGCAGAAAGTTTAAATTATTGTTAATCTAGCTGCAGTGTCCAATTAACAGTAGCTATTGTAGTGAACAAATACCATGCTATTGTTTGAGGAGAGTGCACAACAACAGCAAAACTTTTATCATAGCAACTGTTTTATACATTCACCTCTGAAGGTAAATAATGTACTTACGTTCAATAACCTTGCTCAGATTTGTCATCCTGGGGGTCCTAGAGATAAAATGTAGCATAGTTTTGTTTGATCAAATCCATTTTTATGTTCAAATGTAGGAACTGGGGTCTACAGTTTGACCCCACTGCTGTCTCTGGCTCCACACCCACCCCACCCGGCCATCTACATGTGTGAAAGTTAGTGTATAATGTCATGTATGACATTCCTGGGAGTGTGTAAACGTACATTTGTTATTACCATGGCATTTGTGTATGTTCTCTATAGTTATGTACTTGAAAATGTATCAATTGACCAATTCAGCACATTTGGGCAAACGACACGTTTCAGTTGAAGGCATTCAGTTCTACAACTGATTAGGGCTGTTTCAAACTCAAAGTAGACAGCCGTCGATTTTTTCGTTTAATGAGTTGTGATTATGGTTCATTGTTTAGCTAGCAAGCTACATGTCTAAACAAAAAACTCCACTACGCAAGTAACCATTTCAGTAGAATGTTCATGATGTCACTGCGACAACTGTCAATAGACTACCCCTCGGCCTGAGCGTCCAGTGTGCGCTCTGAACGCTCCAAGAGCAAAACGCTCTGAATTTACGAATGAACAATCTAACAAAGCTCTGAGTTTACAAACGCCCCGAGCGCACTCTGAGCACACTCTGGCACTCCACATTAAAGTATTTTTACTGAAGTACTTTACACCACTGAGTGTATGATATACCATTTTCTCTACTTTTATCCAATGTAAAAAACACAATTTCAAAAGTTGCTACATAAGACCGAATCGAACAGGTCGGTCACAAATGTTTAGTTGAGTGGAAAACGTATTCTTTGATGTATGTAATGGCTTGATTAATTTGAATTTAGCATGTTCTGATGGGAGGGGCTACCACCTACCAAAGGAGCCTCTTTCAGTTCAACGGGGGACCTTTTCATTGAAGCTGTTGATGGGGCAGCACTGTTTAGCTGCCCCCATAATGTATACTTTTGTGGCAGTAGTGTTTTTCTTTGGAATCAATATGTAAATAAAACCCCTTGCACAAAAGTGCTTTCGCGGCTCCACCATAGTTTTATTTGGAAGAGTTTAAGTATAATTTAAGTTGCATCCAAAGTGTAATTATTCACTTCACCATGCTCAAAGGGATATTCAATATCTGCTTTTTACCCATCTACCAATAGGTGCCCTCCTTTGCAAGGCATTGGAAAACCTTCTCCGGTCATTCTGGTTGAATTTGCTTTTTAAATGAACTGCTCTATAAAAACAAAGAGTCGCACACTCCATATGTATAAACTACCAGTAATTTATTGGGTAAAACACCAAAGTTTTATATTCACTGTCCAACTGAGGGACCTTACAGGTAATGCACTGTATGTGTGGGGTACAGAGATGAGGTAGTCATTCAAAGCCCATGTGTGAAAAAGTAAATACCCCTTACACTCAATAACTTGTTGTGCCATATTTAGCTGCAATGACGCCAACCAAACACTTAGTTGTTGATCAGTCTCTCACGTCGCTGTGGAGGAACTCCATCTTCCATGCAGGATTGCTGTAACTCAGCAACATTTGTGGGGTTTCAAGCATGAACTGCTCGTTTCAAGTCCTGCCATGACATCTCAATTGGGATTAGGTCTGCAATTTGATTAGGCTGTTCCAACACTTCAAATTTGTTGCTTTTTAGCCATTTTCATGTAGACCTGATTGTGTGTTTTGGATCATTGTCTTGTTGCATGACCCAGCTGGACTTCAGCTTCAGCTCACAGATGGATGGCGTGACATTCTCCTGTAGAATTCTCTGATACAGAGCAGAATTCATGGTTCCTTCTATTAAGGCAAGTCGTCCAGGTCCTGAGGCAGCCAACCATCCCCAAACCATCACACCCCCACCACCATGTTTGACCGTTGGTATGAGGTTCTTACTGTGGAATTCAGTGTTTGGTTTTCTCCAGGCATAATGGGACCGATGTGGTCCAAAAAGTTATACTTTTGAATCATCTGTCCATAGAACATTCTTCCAAGAGTCTTAATGATCATCCAGGTGCTTTTTTGGCGAACTGGAGTCAACTTTTTGGATGCCATGGGTCCCATTATGCCTGGTGAAAACCAAGCACTTCCGCTCCAGGTTATACGAAAGCTGTTCACGGTAAGAAGTCCAAAAAACGTTGATATGGTTGTTTAGTGGGCGCATTCAGGGCCAGCGCCAGGTATAAGCTGTTGCTTTATTTTGGGGGTGGGGGCGAAATGACTCAGATCGGCGTCTCAACATATAGCAAAATACACAAGGTGCATTTTCGAAATTTGGTTGTGCATCAGCAGTTTTCCTCTTGTTATATGTCAGTCAATGTAAAAACTCAACGGACACTATGAAATCTTAACCAAGTTTATTCTTCCCAGAGGATCAATACAGCTGCATTAGACATAGACATGGTTTCACCCGTGGTAGTATACATACACCACTTTGGGTGAAGTCTCCTCCTTATCGCTAAACATTGCATCATTATTGCTAGTCAGGGAGCTGAGTGATATGGGCCTTAAACGGTTCCTCCACTTATCGGTACTGTGACATGTGACCATTATCCCTGCACTCAGCCCCTCCCAAGCTTCATTATGGCACCCTTCATGTCTCTTTTATAACTAATGATTAATAATTGTTAAAGCTCAGAAACCAAACGGTATCAGTATGTTGTTGATCCGTCCTCAGTTTTCTCCTATCACAACCATTAAAGTCTTTAACTGTTTTGACATCACCATGGGCCTCATGGTGAAATCCCTGAGTGGCTTCCTTCCTCTCCTGCAACTGGGTTTGGAATGAAGCTTGTATCTTTGTAGTGACTGGGTGTATTGATACGCCATCCAAAGTGTAATTAATAACTTCACCATGCTGAAAGGGATATTCAATGTCCATATTTTTTTTTACCAATCTACCAATAGGAGCCCTTCTTTACGAGGCATTGGAAAACCTCCCTGGTCTTTGTGGTTGAATCTGTGTTCAAAAGTCACTGCTCGACTGAGGGACCTTACAGATAATTGTATATGTGGTGATGAGGTGAGGTAGTCATAAAAAAATTGCACACAGAGTGAGTCCTTGCAACTTATTATGTGACTTGTTAAGCACATTTTTATTCCTGAATGAATTTAGTTTTGCCATAACAAAAATGCAGGCTGTAACAACAAAATGTGGTAAAAGTCAAGGGGTTGTACTGTCACGCCCTGACCATAGAGATCTTTTTATTCTCTATGTTTGGTTGGTCAGAGTGTGACTCGGGTGGGAAACTCTATGTTCTGTGTTTCTATGTTTTGGCCGGGTATGGTTCTCAATCAGGGACAGCTGTCTATCGTTGTCTCTGATTGGGAATCATACTTAGGTAGCCTTTTTTCCTTTAGAATTTTGTGGGTAGTTGTCTTTGTTAGTGGCCTGTATAGCCCTAGTAAGCTTCACGTTCGTTTTTGTTGTTTCTTGTTTTGTTGGTGACATTTATAATTAAAAAAATGTACCCTCGCCACGCTGCACCTTGGTCCGGTCATTTCCACGGCGACGACGATCGTGACATGTACTGTATATGTTGGCCCTTAGCCTTACTGACCTCCATCTGTCCTTTCTCTGTAGTGTTCTGACAGAGGGGCAGCTTGAAGGGCAAGATGGCCACGGCAGGCCTGGGGAGTGTGGGGGGTACCTGGACCCTTTACATGGGATACACCTAGAGGTAAGAAGAGAAAGACATGGAGAAATGATACAATTATTCACAACCTCTTAATTTTCTATTACTAGCCGTCAAGGGCCGCAGTCCTGCTGTTTTTCTTTCTCTCCATTTCATCAGGAGAATCAGTGACATTAATTGATCAATTAACTACAATGTAGTATAAAAAAAAGATGTATTTGTTGAGGGACGAGAGCCAATAGCTGAATAGCCCTGTTAAAAGTAAATGAGAGAGTGTGAATGGAAGGACGAAAGAGAACGAGAGATTGACGGAGAGTGATACAGGGAAGCTGACTGATGGGGACTTGATCTCATCTGTAACTCCCGGTCTCCCAGACAAATTGGAATGAACCTGACTGAGGAGAGAGAGAAATGAAGGGGTGGTGGCAGATGAACAAGAAGAGAAGGATGACAGTGAAGAGAGCGATGTTTTCTCTTTCAAAACCTTTTTTGTTTCCTCAGTAGCTTTCCATCTAAGTTGTCAATGCCAGGAGGTTTGACATTATTACAAATTTTTTTCAAGCGTAGAACCGACACACTAACTTCACAATATTCAAACTCGCAATGCTTTTCTTTCATTAACTATTTTTTTATGCATGAATATGATGGCTCAGTGTTCATTGTTGGCATTTCCTGCCTAATTTAGTCTTTCTACCCATAATTTAAAGTACCCCAAAGTTTTTTTTTTTCCATCATTCTTTATATCATTGAGCTTGGCTTCATTATACAGTTTCTTCTTCTTTTTATTCAGTTTAGTCACATCATTTCTCAATTTGCAGTAAGTCAGCCAGTCAGATGTGCAGGCAGACTTCTTAGCCACTAGTTTTGCCCCATCTCTTTCAACCATACAGTTTTTCAATTCTTCATCAATCCATGGGGCCTTAACAGTTTTAACACTCAGGTCCATGTTAATCAATAATTGGAATAAGCAAGTAACAGACACATCTCAACATCAACTGTTCAGAGGAGACTGTGAGAATCAGGCCTTCATGGTCTAACTGCTGCAGAGAAACCACTACTAAAGGACAACAATAATGAGAAGAAACTTGCTTTGGCCAAGAAACACGAGCAATGGACTTTAGACTGGTGGAAATCTGTCCTTTTGTCTGATGAGTCCAAATTTGAGATTTTTGGTTCCAACCACTGTGTCTTTGTGAGACGCAGAGTTGGTGAACAGATGATCTCTGCATGTGTGGTTCCCACCCTGAAGCATGGAGGAGGTGTGGGGGTGTTTACTAGTGACACTGTCTGTGATTTATTTAGAATTCAAAGCACACTTAACCAGCATGGCTACAACAGCATTCTGCAGCAATACGCCATCCCACCTGGTTTGCGCTTAGTGGGACTATCATTTGTTTTTCAACAGAACAATGACCCAACACTCCTCCAGGCTGTGTAAGGGCGAGAGTGATGGAGTGCTGCATCAGATGACCTGGCCTCCACAATCAGCCGACCTCAACCCAATTGACATGGTTTGGGATGAGTTGGACCGCAGCGTGAAGGAAAAGCAGCCAACAAGTGCCCAGCATATGTGTGAACTCCTTCAAGACTGTTGGAAAAGCATTCCAGGTGAAGCTGGTTGAGAGAATGCCAAGAGTGTACAAAGCTGTCATCAAGGCAAAAGGTGGCAACTTTGAAGAATCTATATTTTTATTTGTTTAACACTTTTTTTGGTTACTACATGATTCCACATGTGTTATTTCATAGTTTTCCCCACAAAGGGGCTTTATTACAGACAGAAATACTAGTTAATAGTAATAGTTCGTAGGCCAAACTGTTCGGACACTACAGACGATTTTGGACCAATTTTCGGGATGTCTCATGGTCTGACAAACACCGCACTAGCTCTGTCACCTTTCACCGCCGATGCGGAAGTGCGAGACCCATCCAATGCAAAAAAAACATATCTCTAGCTTAAACTGATAGATGTTTTTATTTTGCTAATTAGATTTGGGGGCGCGGACATCGACTCTAAGGGGTTAATGACTTAATAACCTGGTTCAATCATGGTAAAAATAACAGAGCGGTGGATTTATTTGTTCAACATGGTGGAATCTTCTTGTGTCTGGCGGTGGAAATGCCTTTATGCACAAATATTGAAATAATAACGTCATATCAAAGTAAACTTGGATGATATCGCGTTATACCACCACGACGTCAAAAAGCATGAAAACGTATTTTATCTGCCTATAAAGTTAAGATGAACTTCACATGGTGGTTAAGGGTGGTTATGGGCACGGTAATCATGCAATCAATCTCCAATTGTCACACCCTGATCTGTTTCACCTGTATTTATGCTTGTCTCCACACCCTCCTGGTGTCGCCCATCTTCCCCATTATCCCCAGTGTATTTATATCTGTGTTCTCTGTTTGTCTGTTGCCAGTTCGTCAAGCCTACTAGCGGTTTTCCCCTTGCTCCTGTCTTTTTCTAGTTTTCCCGGTTTTGACCATTCTGCCTTCCCTGACGCTGAGCCTGCCTGCCATTCTGTACCTTGTCACACCACCCTGGATTATTGACCTCTGCTGCCCTGACTCCGAGACTGACTGCGGTTCTGTACCTTATGGACCCTGGATCTGGATTACTGACCTCAGCCTGTCCTTGAACTGTCGTTTTGCCTGCCCCCTGTTCTGGTAATACATTTTTGTTACTTCGACACTGTCTGCATCTGGGTCTTCTCCTGAAATGTGAGAGTACAAACTGGCCATGACTTGGACCGGCTCCGCAATGCCATCTCCTCCCAAGGAGCCACCATTGGAAGGCACGAGGAGTTGCTTCGTGGTCTTATGGAAGGGTTCCAGACCTTGGCTGAATGCCATGACTGAGAGTTGAACACATTGCTAGAGCAATTCCGCGGGTTGTCTGTTAGGCAGCCTATCACAACGGTAACTTCCCAGTCCCTCAGTTACCCGGCTGTTAGCAGTGCCGCCCCCCGGCCTCCCGGGCCCCCCCCCCCTGATTTCCCGGGAACCCTGCTTACCTCTCCCGGAACGCTTTGATGGAGAGTCGGGTACCTGTCAGGCGTTTCTCTCTGTGTTCCCTCATCATCGAGCTGCAGCCCTCCTCCTTCCCCTTGGATTCTAGGATAGCGTATATCTTCACCCTCTCACCTGGGCTACGGCAGTATGGGAACAACAGCCGGCCATATGCTTCAGTCTGGATGAGTTCGTGGCGGAGGTGAAGAAAGTTTCAGATGCTCCATTGCCCGGGAGAGAGGCTGCCTGGAAGTTACTCCAGCTTTGGCAAGACTCCCGCAGTGTGGCAGACTATGCGAATGGATTTCTGCACGTTGGCAGCTGAGAGTGCCTGCAACCCGGAAGCGCTGTTCGACATGTTCCTGCAACGGAGTAACGGAGGAAGTGACGGAAGAGCTTGCAGCCCGGGAACTACCGACGGTTCTCGACTCACTCATCGCCTTGACCATTCGGATCGATGAGTGACTACAGGAGCGAAGGAAGGAAAGGAGGTTCGATTTCACTTGCCCGCCCAAAGCTTCCATCTCGCTTCCAAGACATCCCGGAAGTCCTTGATGGCTCTGTTGCTACCCGAGTTCCCCGAGAGTCTTCTAAGTCTGCCAATTCACCTCATCCCGAGCTAGGCTGTCCCCAGCTGAACGGCTGTACAGGCTTCCCACAAAGAGTTGCCTGTATTGCGAAACTACTGGTCTTTTCGTGGCCACCTGTCCACGAAAAGACCAGGCTCACCGGTAAGAGTGAGTACTCTGGTGGACCATATGGAGAACTTTTCCTCTCCCCTTACTCACAACCCTTTTCATGTCATCTTGCTGTGGAGGAACCAGTCGAAATCTCTCTGGGTACTCATCGACTCTGGGACCGATGAGAGCTTCATGGACGCTACCCTGGCGTCTGAGCTGGGAATCCCTACTCCAAGCTGGGCATCCCATTCCCAAGGATGTTAGAAAGCAGGATGGACGCTCTATAGGCTAGGTCACCCACAATACCATCCCCAGCAACCTATGTATGTCAGGGAACCACAGCGAGACGATCCAATTCCTGCTTATTAAGTTCTCAAGTTCTCGTGGTATTGGGATTCTCTTGGCTCCAGCGACACAATCCCCTTATTGACTGGTCTGCTGGTGCCATCATGGGCTGGAGCCCGTTCTAACATGCTCATTGCATCGACTACTGGGGCCTCAACGACATCATGGTAAAGAACCACTACCCGCTACCACTCATCTCCTCGGCCTTCGAGCTGCTCCAGGGGGCCACCGTGTTCTCCAAGCTGGACCTACAGAACGCCTACCACCTTGTGCGGATATGGGAGGGGGACGAGTGGAAGAATGCCTTCCACACGGCCAGCGGTCACTACGACTATCTGGTCATGCCATTTTGCCTTACCAGTGTTCTAGGTTCTGGTGAATTATGTTCTCCGCGACATGTTGAACTGATTTGTCTTCGTCTATCTTGACGACCTCCTCATTTTCTCCCGCTCTTCCCAAGAACATGTGCTTACATCCGACAGATTTTCCAACACCTCCTGGAGAACCAGCTTTTTTTGAAGCCAGAGAAGTGCAAATTCCCCTTCCTGGGTTACATCATCACTGCAGGGAGTGTACAGATGGATTCCGGGAAGGTGAGAGCAGTGGTGGATTAGCTCCAGCCTACATCTAGAGTGCAACTGCAACCTATCCTGAGATTCGCCAACTTTTATTGCCGCTTTATCCAGGGATATAGTACCCTGGCTTCCCCCCTGTCTGCACCCACCTCTCCCAAGTTTCCGTTCACATGGCTCCCAGCTGTTGACCGGGAGTTACATGATCTCGAACACCGTTTCACCACAACTCCCATCTTGGTTCATCCTGACCTGCCCACCAGTTTGTGGTGGAGGCCGATGCTTTGGATGTCGGAGTGGGGGCTGTCCTGGCACAACGTTCTTCCCTGGACCTCAAGTTACATCCCTGCACCTTCTTCTCCCATAGCCACGGAGAGGATCTATGATGTGGAGAATCGTGAGCTTCTCGCAGTGAAGATGGCATTGGAAGAGTGGAGGCACTGGCTGGAGGGGGCGGAACATCTGTTCATTGTGTGAACAGACCACAAGAACCTGGAATATCTCTGCACCACCAAACGTCTCAATTCCAGGCAAGCTAGGTTGGCCCTGCTTTTCACCCATTTCAACTTCTCCCTCTCATACTGACTGGGATCCAAGAATGTCAAGCCGGATGCGCCGTCACGCCGCTATAGCCCTGCGGCTACACCCCCGGAACCCGAGACCATCCTTCCCACCTCGTACCTGGCGATGGTACTCAGCTGGGGAATATGGAAGCAGGTTCATAAGGTGCAGAGTTCCCAGCCGAACCCTGGGGGTAGAGTACCCAGAAAACCGGATGTTTGTTCCTGTAGCTGTCTGCTCTTCGGTCTGGAGTAGGCCCACTCCTCCAAACTCGCCTGCCAACCAGGCTCCCGTTGGACCCTGGCCTTTGTGCAACAACGCTTTTGGTGGCCTACTGTAGTTCCTGACGTCTCTGTGTCCGTCGCAGCATGCACGATCTGTGCGCAAGCTGACAGTGAAGAGGCGACTCTGGGATGCTGGCCTTCTAGGCAGAGTTCCTCTGTCCAGTGTCTATGCTATTTTGCCCATCTTAATGTTTTATTTTTATTGGCCAGTCTGAGATATGGCTTTTTCTTCGCAACTCTGCCTAGAAGGCCACCATCCTGGAGTCGCCTCTTCACTGTTGACGTTGAGACTGGTGTTTTGCAGGTACTACTTAATGAAGCTGTCAGCTGAGGACTTCGAGGCGTCTGTTTCTCAAACTAGACACTCTAATGTAATTGTCCTCTTGCTCAGTTGTGCACCGGGGCCTCCCACTCTTTCTATTCTGGATTGAGCCAGTTTGAGCTGTTCTGTGAAGGGAGTAGCACACAGCGTTGCACGAGATCTTCAGTTTCTTGGCAATTTCTCACATGAAATAGCCTTCATTTCTCAGAACAAGAATAGACTGATGAGTTTCAGAAGAAAGTTATTTGTTTCTGGCCATTTTGAGCCTGTAATCGAACCCACAAATGCTGATGCTCCGCATACTCAACTAGTCTAAGGAAGGCCAGTTTTATTGCTTCTTTAATCAGAACAACAGTTTTCAGCTGTGCTAACATAATTGCAAAATGGTTTTCTAATGTTCAATTAGCCTTTTGAAATGATAAACTTGGATTAGCTAACACAACATGCCATTGAAACACAGGAGTGATGGTTGCTGATAAAGGGCCTCTGTACGCCTGTGTAGATATTCCATAAAAAAATCTGCCGGTTTCCAGCTACAATAGTCATTTACAACATTAACAATCTCTACACTGTACGTATTCCTGTAAATGTATGTTATTTTAAGGACAAAAAGGGCTTTTCTTTCAAAAACAAGGACATTTCTAAGTGACCCCAAACTTTTGTTTTTATACATTAGGCAACATGTCGGTACCAACTTTCATTCAGAAATGATGACATAATAACAATAAAAAATGTTTCTCCGGTAGGCAAAAAAAACCCACTACAACACTGGTCATAATAAATAATAAAAAAACAATAAAAGCAATTGCCATGTGTGGTCAACTGATAATTCCAGCACCGTTTTGATTAGGACAGCGTCATTGTGCTGCTTTCAGAAAAGCATGGAAACGTGTCTTGAAAAATCAACCATTGTCAGATTTTTGTTTTCACTGAATCTCCGTTTGGATGTTTGATAACAATTAGTTTGGAAAATGTTTGCTAAATTGAGGTGAGTGCTTATGATCATTATAGCAATTGAAAGGAATGCATTTCTTCTTCTTCTCACACACACACACACACACACACATTAGGCCTATAGCCTACCTGATGAGCTTCCCTGAAATGTCCAATACCTTTCTGATGCATTTCAGTCACTTAGCCCACTGAAGCAAATACACATTTTAGACTGTCATTTGACATATTTCTTATTGGTTAAAAAGGTCATCAAGCCTACATTGTTTCAATAACAATATAGCTGAACCCACTATTGGCTTCATTGATTTGCTTAATGTATTTTCTTGTAATTGCAGGCTAGGCTACTTGCTGATACAATATTATTTAAAATAATCTAACAGTAGGCCTACCAACACAATAACCTCATATGGGGTTACTGACCACAAACCATTGAACTAATAATAAGAAGTGTTGATTGTTTGGCCTTGGGGAGAGCACAGTGCATGGAAGAAAACAGACTAAGTTAGCCGTAGTTTGGCTAGCTAGCAAGCAAGGGATAAGAACGTTGGTATCCAGTATGGCAATGGAAATTTAGAATGAATGACTGGGTCGCGTCTATAGATACAGAACAAAAAGTCTGAACGACTGGGTCTCTAGCATTGGAACCGATGGAATGAATGACCAGCTGGATTGGGTAGCAACCCTAGATTTGTCACAGGACTATATCTTGTGGAAGGATGAAATATTATGAATAAATTCATCAAAATAACATTTTTTATGAAAATATGTCAATCATTATTTGAATGTTGGTAACCCATTGCATAAAAGTGATAATGCCCTTGAAGCCGGTGTTAGGAGGATATATTGGCACAGGTTCGTTTCTGGCCTAACAACACCCGTGCCAATATATCCTCCAAACACCGGCTTCTAGGGCATTATCACTTTTATGCAATGGGTTACCAACATTCAAATAATGATTGATATATTTTCATTTAAAAAAAATTATTTTGATTCTTGCATTCTATCCATGCTGGCTTTTCCGGGCTACCAGAGACATGAAACAGATTGGTGACAGCCTGTATGCCCTTCCACCTATCTATTGTGCCATTTGCCTAAATGGATAATGGAAACACTTCAATCACTTCACTTTTATTCAACACTCATTTGTTTTTTAGGGTATGACATCATTACGTCCAGCTGTTTTTATCGACACAAGACACACTGTTCAATGGAAACGCACCGTAGCAGGCAATTGTCCCCACTGGGCATACAATGGTTGAATCAACGTTATTTCCAACGTGGCTGACTTTCCCTTTATGTAAATAGATGTAAATTGAACATCTGTGCCCAGATTTATTCTATTTTCTATGCAAACTTTCTAAATGTCGTCAAAAAATTACTGGACAAGTTAATGGAAACATATAGCTAATGTTAAGCTTTAGATGGGTTCTTGCTGCAATGATAACTGGATAATCTTAGACACATTAGCATTTCATTTCTGTGGTGTGGACAGATCAATAAGTATGCCTCCTGCATCTCTGTCATTGAGAAGCCACTTATTTTCATCATCTAGAAACATTGTCTGCGTCCTAATTCTCTATCCTTCACCCAAAGTGTGCACACTTCCCACACAGATTTTAAAGCATTAGTTTGGTATAAGCATTGGCTGGAGGGAGTTTCCACCATTGTTAAATCCCTGGCGGGAAGTGTGCTTAGGGATAAGGGTGGAAAATAGGGATGCTACCCCTAACTATTTCATGCATCACATGTTGATCAGCTTTGAACAATAGTCTACTATACTACTACTGTTTAATCTCCCATCAACCTTCAGTTGCAGAATGACAACACTTAAGAGTGTGTAAGATAAATTACCCCTAAATAAACAAATGACATGAATTAGGATAGAGAGGGAGAATATACAGTACCATTTATTTCTTATCTTTCCAAATCTCTGGATAGAGATAACATTTAAAGGTGCCATTTGTAGAGAGCACTAGGAATTGTTTCCCCACACTTGAAAGGCAAATTTTTCCAAACCATTAAATTGTCTTAGAGATCAGTGAAAGAGGTAAGGGCATGGTTAAGTGTGAAGACAGAAGTGCTTTTCTACAAGACCGAGGATATTCGTTTTGTTGATGTGACAACAGGTTCTCAACTTGGGAAAACAAAAATGGTTAGTTCTGCAAAATAGAATGTCACAAAAAATAGGTATGATGATGGAGCATTGATTGTTTGTATTGAGAAGTAGCCTGCGGTATCCATGCAGTGAATGATATTAAATAAAGGCTGCTTCGGTGGTTGACAATTTTAGCATTTTGCGGAAGCAATATTATGAAGACCATGACTCAATATATCACTGGGGTATTCGTGCTCTCTATACAGGGCTAATATGAAACAGTATCCATTGTATGTACTATGCTGGGGCTGAAAAACAACATGAAATGTTGTGTCAACCAAGACAGACAGACTTTAGAAACTAAACTGTGTCAGCCACTAAGACACGAATACCAGGAGGTGAATACCGGTCATCAATATGCTGTACTATGTATTACTAAGAGAGACTGTAAAGTATGGTATTGTATGATTAGAATTCCTTAACCCACTTGCAATGCATGAGTAAACCATACCTTGAGTATGAACAGTGCATTTATATCGCCATCTTGTGGCATCAGATAAGACTGCATCCCTCTGGATCCTCCAGCAATGAGCCTGAAAATCAAAGTTCTGTATAAAAACGAGGACCACATTTAGGCCATGAAACTACTTTTATAAACAGTCCTCACATATTGCATTATATGTGTAAATGTACATAATAAAATACACTAAAGTGTTTCTGTGTGTTATCATACTCCACATCTACAGCAGTCACTGTGAGGAGGCAAGGATTATTGTATTGGGAAGTTAGGCTACATTATCCAGAAGAGATCGCTTTCAAACCAGATGCGCAGTTCCTCATAGCATGCAATCAAATTCTAAAATATCAAATTTACAGAGGTATTCACATCACCATTGGCAGCTATTAAAGCTGTAAGTCTTTCTGGGTACGTCTCTAAGAGCTTTGGACACCTGGATTGTAGAATACTTTTATTTTATCTTTAACATTCGTCAAGCTCTGTCAAAGTGGTTGTTGATCATTGCTAGACAGCCATTTTCAAGTCTTGCCATAGATTTTCAAGACGATTTAAGCCAAAACTGTAACTAGGACACATAGGAACATTCAATGTCATCTTGGTAAGAAAATCCCTACTCCTTGCCGATAACACGATGTAACCATGACCATGCTTGAAAATATGAAGAGTGGTACTCAGTGATGTGTTGTGTTGGGTTAGCCCCAAACATAACACTTTGTATTAGTGACATAAAGGACATCAGGACATAAAGTTCATTTTGTTTGCCACATTTTGTGCAGTTTTACTTTAGTGCCTTGTTGCAAACAGGATGCATGTTTTGGAACATTTTTATTCTTTACAGGCTTCCTACATTTCACTCTGTCATTTAGGTTAGTATTGTGGAGTAACTACAATATTGTTGATCCATCCTCAGTTTTCTCCTATCACAGCCATTAAACTCTGTAACTGTTTTAAAGTCACTATTGGCCACATGGTGAAATACCTGAGCGGTTTCCTTCCTCTCCGGTAACTAGGTTAGGAAGGATGCCTGTATCTTCGTAGTGACTGGATGTATTGATACACCATCCAAAGTTTAATTAAGAACTTCATAATGCTCAAAGGGATATTCAATGTCTGCTTTTTTTGTTACCCATCTACCAATAGGTGCCCTTCTTTGCAAGGCATTGGAAAATCTCCCTGGTCTTTGTGGTTGAATTTGTGTTTGAAATGTACTGCTCAACTGAGGGACCTTAAAGATAATTGTACTGTATGTGTGGGGTACAGAGATGAGGTAGTCGTTCAAAAATCATGTTAAACACTATTACCTCACACAGTGAGTCCGTGCAACTTATTATGTGAGTTGTTAAGCAAATTGTTTCTCCTGAACTTATTTAGGCTTGCCAGGGGTTGAATACTTATTGACTCAAGACATTTCAGCTTTTAATTTTTAATTAATTTGTAAACATTTCTAAAAACATAATTCCACTTTGACATTACTTGATATTGTGTGTAGGCCAGTGACACAAAATCTCCATTTTAACACAACAAAATGTGTAAAAAGTCTATGGGTGTGAATACTTTCTGAAGGCACTGTAGCAGTCAGGGTCTTCACAAGTCTCTAAAAACCAATGAAACATGGTCAATATTGAAGAGTAGTAACCCATGGGACTATAATTATGAAGTCAGAAATTATCATTGTTTTACACTGCATAAGCCCCATTGCACTTGTAGTGGTACTGCCTAAGATAGTCCCTGAGCTGATGAGGCAGTGGAAGGATCTTGATGCCCTGGTACGTAGTGCAGCTACAGATCACTGCGCGACACAGGTGCTGCAGGGTGAATGGGAAAGTCCGGGCCAGAGGGCGGGACAGGAGGGGCTCAAAGAAGAGGCATGTGGCTGGGTCGCTGTAGTGCCGGAGCAGGCCCGTCACACTCGGATCCCGGTACATGCACGGATCGCGGCCATCGAAGCTGAAGCGCTTACCGTTCTGCTCGATACGCGCATGGAGGGAGCGGCTATAGCGGCGGAAGCTGACGGAGAAGAGGAACTTGTCCTGGGCTGAGTCACGGAGGAGGAAGGTGCCCTCGGGCTGGCCTTCCAGGAGCTCCTCTGCCTGGAAGCGGTCCAGAACGCCCCAGTAACACGAGCTGTTGTTGATCTGCAGGAGGTCAGGGACTAGGATGTAATCTGTATGGCTGCCACCATAGGCTGCTCTGCCATGCGGATGGGAGAGGTCCCAGTCCTCAAGGCTCAGGGGCCTACTCAAGCAGATGCCCTCCCATGAAAGAGGTGTCGAAGGCGGGGATGTGGAAGTGGACGGGACTGGTTCTTTGCCAGCAGCCTGTGCAGCCTTGGCGGCTTGGGCAACCTCTAGGCCCACAATGGCGCTGGGGTGGGTGGCATGCTTCTTGATGAGGTGCCAGCAGTGGGCCAGCTCTGACTTGGACGAGAAGGGGCACTTGTCCTGCATGAGCTCCGTGACATGTATCGGACGCTTGGACCAGAGGAGCACAGAAAAGGCCCCCTGGTAGGCCCCCCTTGGGCAGCCGTGGTGGTGGTGGCGATGGTCAGTGCGGAGAGGGAAACACTGACCCACTGCATCCTGGAACTTCTGCCGGAGAGAGCGCCTAGAAAGGGCTTTCCGACAGGGGACATCTATGTCAACTTCCCCCATTACGGTACAGCTACACTTCCTCTCTCTCCGTCTCCGCGGACATGAGGTGGAACGCGCTCCTTGCTCCTCCATCAGCCCTACCCCCTCCGGACGCCGAAGGCCCGGATCGTTTCGAGAACTCCGGGAGCGTTTCTTGCAGCTCCACACGTAGCCATCGGCACTCCAGCTGCGGATGCCGCATTTGGGACAGATGTCCGAACTTCGGGATTTCTTCTCAGACATGGCCTTCCCTCTTCTTCATACAGCTCTGTGCTACATTAATAGACAGAGATAACCAAGTCAATATGTGGATAAAGTAACATTCACTGATGAAACATTGGGATGGTTATCAACAAAAGTTTTGAAATCCAATTTCAAACAGTACAGGTAGAAAGTTTATTATGTTAGATTAGACATTCCTCTGAAGTTTAGAGGATCTTATGTCAAATGTTGTTGAAGTGTTGTGGTTGCAGGTTCACCTGCCTCATCTAAAGCATCTTCTTTTGGAGTGCTGCTATAGGCCACCAAGTGCTAACAAGTCCGTGTTTGGATAATATGTGTGCAATGCTTGATAAGGTTTCTGATGGTAACAGAAAGGTCTATTTTCTGGGTGACCTGAAGATTGACTGGTTAACAACTAGCTTTCCTCTCAAGAGGTAGCTTCTAACTGTGACTAATGCCTGTAATATCACCCAGGCTATCACTCAACCTACTAGAGTGCATACCAATAGTGTTCTATCTGTGACATCCACTTGTATTGATCAAATATTCACAAATGCTGCAGAGCTTTGCTCCAATTGTTGACAAACATGCACCTGTTAAGAAACTAACTGTAAGTGGACGGGGACTTTAATGCAGGCAAAGTTAAATTAATTTGACCTCATTTCTACCAGAATGTCACATGTGCAAACAGAAGAAAATAATCTCTAGACCATCTTTACTCTACACAGAGACGCGTACAAAGCTCTCCCTCGCCCTCCATTTGGAAAATCTGCCCATAATTCCATCTCCTGATTCCTGCTTAAAAGTACAAACTAAAGCAGGAAGTACCAGTGACTCGCTCAATGCGGAAGTGGTCAGATGATGGGGATGCTATGCTACAGGACTGTTCTAATGGCACAGACTGGAATATGTTCTGGGATTCATCCAATGGCATTGAGGAGTATACGACCTCAGTCACCGGCTTCATCAATAAGTGCATTGACGACGACGTCCCCACAGTGACCGTACGTACGTATACCAACCAAAAGCCATGGGTTACAGGCAACATCCACAAGGTTAGAGCTGCCGCTTTCAAGGAGCAGGACACTAATCTGGACGCTTAGAAGAAATCCTGCTATGCCCTCAGACTAACCAACAAACAGGCAAAGCGTCAATACAGGACGAAGATTGAATCCTACAGCACCGGCTCCGACACTCGTCGGATGTGTCAGGGCTTGCAAAGTTATTAGGGACTACAAAGGGAAGCACAGCTGAGAGCTGCCCATTGACACAAGCCTACCAGGCAAGTTACAGTTGAAGTCAGAAGTTTACATACACTTAGGTTGGAGTCATTTAAACTCGTTTTTCAACCACTCCACAAATTTCTTGTTAACGAACTATAGTTTTGGCAAGTAATTTAGGACATCTACTTTGTGCATGTTACAAGTAATTTTTCCAACAATTGTTTACACACAGATATTTCACACAATTCACTGTATCACAATTCCAGTATGTATTTGGCAAAGGTGTATGTAAACTTCCGACTTGAACTGTAAATTACAATTACAATTTTCAACCTCACCCTGTCTGAGTCTGTCATACCAACATTTTTCAAACAGACCACCATAGTCCCTGTGCCCAAGAAAGTGAAGGTAACCGGCCTAAATGACTACCGCCCCGTAGCTACCGTCAGCAGCCATGAAAGTCTGGTCATGGCTCATATCAACACCATCATCCCGGAAACCCACTCCAATTTGCATAAAGACCCAACAGATGACGCAATCTCCATTACACTCCACACTGCCCTTTCCCACCTGGACAAAAGGAACACTTACAGTTGAAGTCGGAAGTTTACGTACACCTTAGCCAAATACATTTTTCACAATTTCTGACATTTAATCCTCGTAAAAATCGCTGTCTTGGGTCAGTTAGGATCACCACTTTATTTTAAGAATGTGAAATGTCAGAATATTAGTAGAGAGAATTACTTATTTCAGCTTGTATTTCTTTCATCACATTCCCAGTGGTTCAGCAGTTCCCAGTGGGTCAGAATACATGCAATTAGTATTTGGTAGCATTGCCTTATAATTGTTTAACTTGCGTTAAACGTTTCAGGTAGCCTTCCACAAGCTTCCCACAATAAACTGGGTGAATTTTGGCCCATTCCTCCTGACAGAGCTGGTGTAACTTAGTCAGGTTTGTAGGCCTCCTTGCTCACACACGTTTTTTTCAGTTCTGCCCACAAATTCTCTATAGGGTTGAGGTCAAGGCTTTGTGATGGCCACTCCAAACCCTTGACTTTGTTGTCCTTAAGCCACAACTTTGGAAATATTCTTGGGGTCATTGTCCATTTTCGCACTTTTCACACCAAAGTACGTTCTCCTTCCTGAGCGGTGTGACGGCTGTGTGGACCCATGGTGTTTATACTTGCGTACTATTGTTTGTACAGATGAACGTGGTACCTTCAAGCGTTTGGAAATTGCTCCCAAGGATAAACCTTGGGGCAGTTTTACAATTTTTTTTCTGAGGTCTTGGCTGATTTCTTTTGATTTTCCCATGATGTCAAGCAAAGAGGCACTGAGTTTGATGTTAGGCCTTGAAATACATCCAGAGGTACACCGCCAATTGATTCAAACGATGTCAATTAGCCTATCAGAAGCTTCTAAAGCCATGACATTTTCTGGAATTGTCCAAGCTGTTTAAAGGCACAGTCAACTTAGTGTATGTAAACGTCTGACCCACTGGAATTGTGATATAGTGAATTATAAGTTAAATAATCTGTCTGTAAACAATTGTTGGAAAAATTACTTGTGTTATGCACAAAGTAGATGTCCTAACCGACTTGCCAAAACTATCGTTTGTTAACAAGAAATTTGTTTAGGGGTTGAAAAATTAGTTTTAATGATTCCAACCTAAGTGTATGTAAAATTCCGACTTCAACTGTATACGAGAATACTGTTAATTGACTACAGCTCAACTCTCAACATCACAGTGCCCTCAAAGCTCATCACTAAGCTAAGGACCCTGGGACTAAACACTTCCTTCTGCAACTGGATCCTGGACTTTCTGATGGGTAAGCCCCAGGTGGTAAGAGTAGGCAACAACAAATCTGCCTCGCTGATCCTCAACACGGGGCCCCTCAGGGGTGTGTGCTTAGTCCTCTCCTGGGGGGACTACAGGATTATTTATCTACACAGGATTATTTACAATGACCCCCCCCCCCCCCCCCCTCTATTTATGCATAGTCACTTTACCCCTACCTACCTGTACAAATTTCCTCAACTAACCTGTACCCCTGCATATTGACTCGGTACTGGTATCGATATTATTTTATTGTGTTACTTTTGTTCTTTTTTTTCTTCTTTCGTTTATTTAGTAGATATTTTCTTAACTGTATTTCTTTCCTTAATACTTTAGGTTTAGGACTTGTACGTAAGCACTTCACGGTAAGTTCTACACCTGTTAAATTTGGTGCATGTGACAAACATTCAATTTGATTTGATTTGAACTGTCAGAGCCCCCTGGGTTGACGATGAATTGAAAAATGGTATTGTTCAAAGAAAATTCTGCAAAAGAGGTGGCAAAAGAGTCAGGCTGCTCAGCTGATTTGTTAACATACTGTAAATTGAGAAATGTTGTGACTAAATTTAACAAAAATAATAAATGTTATTACCAAACAAAGATAAATGACATACAATAAAAAGAAAAGGTACTTTGGAGTACCTTAAATTATATCATGGGCAGAAAACCCAATTAATCTCCATCGTTCATTGAAGTTGATGGGTCATATATAAGAAAAGCTTTCAATATTGCCAATAATTTCAATGACAATTTCACTAGTAAGGTGGAAAAAATTACAACATTGAACAGTGAAACGTCATATTTTTGTATAAAATATTTAATAATGAAAGAGAAGGATTGCTGTTTTGAATTTGTTCAAGTTAGTATGGGAGAGGTGAAAAAACTATTGTTTTCCATCAATAATGATAAGCCACCAGGTATAGACAACCTAGATGGGAAACTATGTAAGGGATAATCAACGAGGGACTATGAGTTCTATGGAAAATAATAAATGAAGTGGAAGGTGTGTTCACAGAGAACTGACCTTCCACAGAGCTGGATTATTTTCCAGAGAACGCATAGAGCCCCAAATGGATTATCCCTTTTATACCATGACTATAATTTAACACATTTACGACTAGAAATGTGTTAATTTGGCGGTAGAAATGTGTTCAACATACACTGAAGTAGCTAGCAAGTGTACTAGTTAGCTACAGTAGTTGCCGTGGTAACCAAACAAACAGACTTGGTAGTTTAGCTAACCAAACCATCAGTCCTAGTTTCCCGTTATGAAAATTCAACAACGCCAATAATGTTTTCAATTCGACTTTTGCTTTCAAAAGCAGCTGAGACATGGAACATGAACTATAGCCATTGAATTCTACCGTGCAAATATAGTGCACGCTCTAGAATGCCCTTCAAGCCAATCAGAAACAAGTATTCAACAAGTCCATGGTACAATGAGAATGTTAGCAGACTGAATTGCCACCCCTATTTGCTATATATTTAACCAAAGTCTAAAGGAGTGCGTGTCCACAGGCGTGGAAGGAAGCTAAAGTAATTCCACTGCCTAACAATAGTAAAGCATCCTTTTGCAGGCTCTAACAGCCACCCAATCAGTTTGCTGCCTGTTCTTAGTAAACTGATGGAGAGGATTGTGTTTGACCAAATACATAGAACAGAGAACAAATTAACTCCTGACTTTCAGCATGCATACATAAAATGTCACTCAACTTGTACGTCACTGACTTAGATGACTGATGATTGGTTAAAAGAAATGGAGAGTAAGATTATCGTTGGAGCTGGACAAATATTTTTGCCCGCTAGCTATATTGGTCCCTGATACAGGACTATTAAAGGCCCAGTGCACTACTTTTGATTTAAAAAAAATAATAATTAAATTATTATGCCGATTTTTAAGGGGGTGCTGCAGCACCTTCAGCATCCCTACATCTTGTGGCTATGGACACAAGC
The DNA here is from genome assembly GCF_057628025.1 of Oncorhynchus mykiss. Taxonomy (NCBI): domain Eukaryota; kingdom Metazoa; phylum Chordata; class Actinopteri; order Salmoniformes; family Salmonidae; genus Oncorhynchus; species Oncorhynchus mykiss. Next base: position 48,179,275 of record NC_143046.1, read on the forward strand.
TAGCAGGCACATTGAGCAGCCAGGCCACAATGAGTTTATCAAGTCACTGGCAAGTGGCAACATGTATGCTTTCGTGCTGTTTTGTTTTTTACAACTTTCTCACTATCTATTACCAGAGTGTGTGTCTGTCTAGCAGTGTTTTATAGTAAATCATATTACAAAACAGGTCGCTCGGATTGCAGTTCGGATACAAGTATGCTCTGATCATCTCAATTCTAATGTTGCCTGAAAAAGTGGTGGATTGAGTAATACACTATCAAACACATCAGCAAGTGGCCACTCCACTTGTAATGTGTTGTATTGTGTAAACAAGTCTGAGGCGCTGTGTAATGGGAAGGTCTGTCTCACTGTCTGGAGGTTCTGGCTGCTATTGGATAGAGCGGGTACAGCTGATAGAGGGCAATCAGCACAGCCCGTGTTACTGGGCACTTAGCAAGTTGGCATGATCTTAATCTATACACAACCCTCCAGTAAATCATGACTAACTCAAATAGAAAACTCAGTTTTAGCTGAGACTGACTTTATGACCAAAATTATCCTATTTACGCATTGTAGTAAATGTTGATACTGGAATGAATGTTTCTGGCACATATGGCATGGGCTTCTGAGTTGCGCAGCGGTCTAAGGCACTGCATCTCAGTGCTAGAGGTGTCACTACAGACACCCTGGTTTGAATCCAGACTGTATCACAACTGGCTGTGATCGGGAGTCCCATAGGGCTGCCCACAATTGGCCCAGTTTCGTCCGGGTTTAGGCGGTGTAGGCTGTCATTGTAAATAAGAATTTGTTCTTAACTGACTTGCCTAGTTAAATAAAGGTTCAAATATCAATGCACATAGGCTGTTTAAAACCAGATAAGTTGGTTCTAAGGGGCAGTTGACCTTTAAACACATTACACTTAAAAGTCTACTTAATTGTAATTTAGTATTTTAATTACAAATACACTTGGCGTTGTTTTTAAGTTGAAACAGAATTTATTTTTTTTTTAAACTCTGCTTTGTGAGTGATCAATTACACTATATAGTATAGTTTCAGTGCCAATAATGTGTTTCAAAGTACTTTCTGAATTCCTATTAGCTATGATCCCATTAACTTGTACAGTGATTTTTTTGTTGACATTTAGAAAGTTTGCATAGAAAATAAATGCGACAATTGACTACTACGGTTAGTTTTCACTGTCTTGTGCCGATAAAAACAGCTGAAAGTAAGAAAACGTTTTTGTTGCAAAAACCTTGAGTGTCAAATAAAAATGAAGTAGTTGAAGTGTTTCCATTATCCCTTTAGGCAAATTGCACATTAATAAATTGGCGAAGCCAGTATCCCCTCCCACCTATCTGTTTCATGTCTCATGTAGCCCACAAAAGCCAGCATGGATAGAATGCAAACATTTACAAATATTTGCCATTATCTAACGTATCGCCACAGTCCGTGCCATGGTGAGACTTGCACTCATGTAGATCTAATATTCTAAGTATACTTCCTTAAAAGTATGTGCAAATATTTTTGCATTACCCAGCATCCTTTTCTGCAGATTAAGTTTTGATTTATAATATGATCAAAGACAGTACAGTATTAAGATAGGCTAAAACTGCTTCTCCAATCCCCGATCACACTTGTAGGCGATGTCATCAAATATTTTATAAATATTTTTATAACCAAGATAGACCACAGCCTGTCGTTTCCAATGGGAACAAATTAGTCATAGTTGGCATTTCACGCATGGAGATGGGCATTTCCACGCATGAGCAAGCGAGATCCTATTGACCCGTTCAAGCATGCATATTTCCGTTAGGGAATGCCTACTCTGTGGAGTAAGTGTGCGTGTGCAATAAATTAATTAGCCTTTGCACTCTGTCCAAACAACGTGATTTAATTTGTTTTTGTTGCAAAGGGCAAAGTCTATAAAACTTAGTCCATTTTGTTCATAACATATGATAGTTTTGGGAACAGAAAACTGTATTGTGGGCTTCCTCCCACTACCATATTTGGGAGTGAGTGGAAACGCCAAGCGGATGCTTCACATTTATACATCCGGTGAAATATCTGTCTCATTATTCTATCTGTGATGTCATGGCAACGGCTAGCTAAAGTCATGCATAGAAATACATCGTCAGGTCTAACACGGAACCCAAACCGGCTGCGCGCGTGCTCCATCGTGCACACATTTATTTTGTCCCCCTACACCAAACGCGATCACGACATGCAGGTTAAAATATCAAAACAAACTCTGAACCAATTATATTAATTTGGGGACAGGTCGAAAAGCATTAAACATGTATGGCAATGTAGCTAGTTAGCTTGCACTTGCTAGCTCATTTGTCCTATTTAGCTAGCTTGCTGTTGCTAGCTAATTTGTCCTGGGATATAAACATTGAGTTGTTATTTTACCTGAAATGCACAAGCTCCTCTACTCCGCCAATTAATCCACACAAAAAAAAATTATAATAAATTAATCCACACATAAAACGGACAACCGAATCGTTTCTAGTCATGTCTCCTCCTTCCAGGCTTTTTCATCTTTGAATTTATATGGTGATTGCCATCTAAACTTTCATAGTATTACAATGACAACAGGCAAAGCAGTTCGTCTTTCAATCATCCACATGGGTATAACCCAGCACGTGATTACCTGCTTCTACCAATGGGAAGATGGGAGAGGCAGGACTTTCAGCGTGATCTGCGTCAGAAATAGAAAAGAGTTCTGTACACTATCTGTAAATAGCCCACCCAACTACCTCATCCCCATATTGTTATTTATTTTTTGCTCTATTGCACCCCAGTATCTCAAATCAAAATCAAATCAAATATATTTATAGCCCTTCGTACATCAGCTGATATCTCAAAGTGCTGTACAGAAACCCAACCTAAAACCCCAAACAGCAAGCAATGCAGGTGTAGAAGCACGGTGGCTAGGAAAAACTCCCTAGAAAGGACAAAACCTAGGAAGAAACCTAGAGAGGAACCAGGCTATGTGGGGTGGCCAGTCCTCTTCTGGCTGTGCCGGGTGGAGATTATAACAGAACATGGCCAAGATGTTCAAATGTTCATAAATGACCAGCATGGTCAAATAATAATAATCACAGGCAGAACAGTTGAAACTGGAGCAGCAGCACGGCCAGGTGGACTGGGGACAGCAAGGAGTCATCATGTCAGGTAGTCCTGAGGCATTATCTCTACTTGCACATTCATCTTCTGCACATCTATCACTCCAGTGTTTAATTGCTAAATTGTAATTATTTCACAACTATGGCCTATTCATTGCCTTACCTCCCTAATCTTACTACATTTGCACACACTGTATAGGCTTTTCTATTGTGTGACTGACTGTAAGTTTTTTTTATCCCATGTGTAACTCTGTTGTTTGTGTCGCACTGTTTTGCTTTATCTTGGCCAGGTCACAGTTGTAAATGAGAACTTGTTCTCAACTGGCCTACCTGGTTAAATAAAAGTGAAATAAAAAATAAATACAAATAAAAACAGTTGAACCAACAAGCTGTGGTCTATTTTGGTTTAGTTATAAAAATCTTTGTCTGAATGCTCGGCTATGAAAAGCCAACTGACATTTACTCCTGGACCCTTCACAACCACTGTGATTATTGTTTGACCCTGCTGGTCATCTATAAACATTTGAACATCTTGAAGAACAATCTGGCCTTAATGGCCAGGTACTTATAATCTTATAGGTTTTATAATCTCTACCCCGGACAACAGAAAAAGACTGGCCATCCCTTAGAGCCTGGTTCCTTCCTAGGTTCCTTCCTTCCTAGGTTCCTTCCTTCCTAGGTTCCTTCCTTCCTAGGTTTCTTCCTTCCTATGTTCCTTCCTAGGTTACTTCCTGCCTTTCTAGGCAGTTTTTTCTAGCCACAATGCTTCTACATCTGCATTGCTTGCAGGTTGGGGTTTTAGGCTGGCTTTCTGTATAAGCACTTTGTGACATCTGCTGATGTAAAAAAGGCTTTATAAATATATTTGATTGAATGATTGATTGATTGAAGAAAAAAAAGTGTCCCAATTTAGATAATTGTAAATATATTTAATATACTTAAATGCTAATAAAACACCATTAAAGTTGACATTAAATGCATTAAATGTATTTCAAATTCTTCCAATTTAGATCATTTAAATATACTAAAGTATATTTATCACAGACATACTTCTAAATACTGAAATAATATATTTAAGTATATATATTTATTTTTTAAATAATCAGTTTGGGAAGACATACTATTGCTACAGATTTCTTGCCTTCTACCTAAGTATGCCCTAGCACAGTGGTCGCAAACCGTTTGATCTTCAAGGCATTCCAAGTCGATCACCAAATATTTCTGTAGAAAAGCCAACGAATGATAAAGGCTTGCGCTCCTTTATTGAAATCGTGTTGAGCTTATAACAGTAGGTGCACTTGATTCAAAAGTCCGGCGGACCGGCAATTCTGTGACTAAATCGAGGCATCTACTGCGCTGCCCAATCGGATAGCTCAACTCACCGTGGCTAGTGGCTACAGAGCTTCCATGACCCTGGCCACAGCCAAGTAGGCTACTAGCCTACGTAATATTTAATAACTTTTAAGACCATGAGCACAGAGAGACTGTCAACGAATACAGCAAAGAGCTGCTGTTTTTATGAGTGAGTTCATGTTTAAGTTTATATTCAGCACTGTCACTATTTTTATTCAACACTTTTACAAAACTAGCTTTTCCGTACTTCTGCTCGGCCTGCAGCCGCAATGACTGAATAGCCAAGTATCGATAGCCCTGCGTTTATATTATTATTAGCAGCTCGTCGTGTCAATTGTAATATTAAGAAATATTTAACTGTCTCTGGTCATAGGAACAACATGAATTTGTGCATGACGCAGATGCGGTGTGACTCGAGCTTCTCCATCAGGTGGAAGACGGTGTCCCCTCTCTCTGGTCAGTCTCACCGGAGGAAAGGAAGGAGAGAGCAGGGACGGTGAGAGGCGGTTGGGAAAAATCGTTTTGAACAGTCATCCAACAGTCATCAATTCCAAGTCGGAAACTCGGGCATCTTTCTAGAGTTCCGACTTTTCGACCTGAAGATCACTGACGTCGTGATTTGACCTCGTTGACTATCAGATGCAGGTACCATCAGTCCAGTAAAATAAAAAAGCTAATTATTTAAATTCATGCTCCACAAGTGCTAAACCAACTGATGAATTGTGTTATCAAAGCTTGAGTTTTGAAATATAATATGGTCTGATTAACAATCATACAGCCAATATGTTGTGATAATGTATTAGGCCAACTGCCCAAACCTCATTCCTACAAAACTGTCAGGTTAATGTAAAAAAATAATAATAATCTGAGCAGTAGATTTCAGTTTACTTTTTGACTGCGAAAGTGATCTTGACTCAGACAAGGTTAGTGACCACTGCCCTAGAATGTATAAGGGGAGGACCAGACAAAGGCAGTGTAATTTCAGAGTCAAGACACGTCATGATGTTTGAGAGTGAGTGCCCCACAGATTTATATCAAATCAATTATAAAAAATTACACTTACTATACAGTTGTACAATGTATAAAGTAATTTGCTTTGAAAAGAGTTAGCCTATAGCCACAAAAAAAGAAATGGAAACCTTGTTTCATATTGTTTAAAATAACATTGAGTTGCCTACACCTCCTTTTATTTCTAAATCTTACAAATCATTTAACTTTTGATTACTTTTGTCTAGAGATGGTCTTACCTTTTAAAAATAGTTTTAGAGAGACAACGTAATCTCCATGTCCATGTTGCCAAATTCTATTATAATCTTGCCATTTGCATTCGGTCTTCTGTCCAGACCCCATCTCCTGTGTAGACTAGTTCCGCTCTCTTTATAGACAAATCCTCTTGGGATTTGATCGTTTCCTCATTTGTCGGGGATGGTTGTGAGAGTGAGAAAGTTGCATCTTCTACTCAGTAGCATATAGTAGGCATGTAATAGACTACAGCGCATACGTGTAAAGACGCACAACCAATATGCTATTATTTTACTTGTTTCCTGCCCGACACCGCTGATTATATTTTTAAGGGATTGAATTTAGCCTTGAATTTGATTAATCTAGCCTATTTATTTCAGAAAGCAGAGCCTGTGTGCATTAGGCCTATATAGACCATTATATTTAAAGGTCCAATCTGGTATCTTAGAATCGGTTTAATGATCATTTAAATAAACTGACACTCATTCATTATAGGGCGGCGCACAATTGGCCCAGCGTCGTCCGGGTTCGGCCGGTGTAGGCCGTCATTGTAAATAAGAGTTTGTTCTTAACTGACTTGCCTAGTTAAATAAAGGTTAAATGTAAAAAATATATATATAAATAATTACCTTTAAAGAGATTACTGTAGGCCAATATTGTTCTCAATGCCACCTGATGGTAAGCCCACCCACACATTACCGACATCCTCAAGATAATTAGGCAACAATAATAGCCTCTGTCTGTTTATCCTTTCAATCTAGTTAGACAGGAAACGGCCTGGCTTTTAGATTGCATCGAGCACATGATTTATTGATTGAATAATCAATAAGAGTCTTCCGACAGGTTTGTCTGCTTCGATCTTCGAGTGGCTCCAAGTTAGAAGACAAGTCATTTTGACATAGAAACCTCTGCTACTACACAGACTTGGGTTGATATACCATCTGAAAACATTTCAAATACTTTATCTGTGCTTGATTAAGCTTGCCTGTTGCAATGGAACCAATACAAAAGTCGCAAAATGGCAAACACTGCCCTTCTGGCACTCCAGGAAGGCTAAAGCAAACACTCAGATTTGAGTATTTTAGCCTTTGCAAGTATTTGAAAGATGTCAATAGTATTTGAATGCAGGTCTGTGCGTGTGATCCATATGACATTCCCAGTTTTCCCACTGTTAGTCCACGAAACTTGTGGTATCAGATATCAAAAGAAGCATTTGAAGGCTGGACATCCTGCTGGACTTAAAGGGTTAAAAGGGACTAATACAATAAGTGCCCCTCCTTTGTTGTCATTAATGAGGTGATGTCATGTCCATGTTTAACAAGAGGTCCTGCCTATTAAGCAGAGGATGACATATTGTACTGTATGTATTATTCATTAAAGTGGAACCATTGTTTGTGTGTGTGTGTGTGTGTGTGTGTGTGCGTGCGTGCGTGCGTGCGACACTCCTGCTATGAAACGGCAGGTTAATATTTGATGAGCGTCGTTATGAAGTCCACATAGAGTAATACATCTCTTCAAGTAGTAAAAAATGTTCAATTAATTACGCACTGGGGGGCGTAGATTTCAGTCGACCACCAACCGAGCAAATTAGTAATCAAACCAGTTAGTAGTTGGTTACTGAGTCAAATGATCAGTGATGATGAACTACTAGGATGACTCCTCTCATGTGTCCTCCTTATATGGTCATGACACTTATCCTTTTTGTCCCATTTCAGGAAGTCTGTTGAATATGATGCTCTTCCCTGGTAGTCTTTTCACAGCATTTCATTCAATCATGAGGATGCCTGGCATTTGTCAAGTTAAAGGTTTTATTTTAGCATTATATTTTGATACCATTCATAGCTACATCAGACTCACAGACCCACCCGGTTCCTCTGAAATATTTGTTCTCCTCCACCCCTCCCACTGAAGGAAAGGCTTGACTTAGTCCTCTGTACTGACCCCCATCAATTGAAACAGCTCAATAGTGTGTGTGTGTGGGGGTAGCAGCACTACCGGTGTTGCATGAACCACACACTACATCCCCAGTTATACACACACCCACACACACACAAGCACACAGGTACACTCTAATCAAATCAAATTTTATTTGTCACATACACGTGTTCAGCAGATGTTATTGTGGGTGCAGCGAAATGGTTGTGTTTCTACAGTATCTCCAACAGTGCAGTAATATCTAACAATTTCAGAACAATGCACACAAATCTATAGTAGAGGAATGGAATTAAGAGTACATAAATATTTGGGCGAGCAATGTCAGAGCGGCATAGACTAAGATACAGTAGAATATAATAGAATACAGTATATACATATGAGATGAGTAATGACAAATATGTAAACGTTATTAAAGTGACTAGTGTTCCATTATTAAAGTGGCCAATGATGATTTCAAGTCTATGTATATAGGGCAGTAGCCTCTAATGTGCTAGTGATGGCTATTTAACAGTCCGATGGCCTTGAGATAGAAGCTGTTTTTCAGTCTTTCGGTCCCAGCTTTGATGCACCTGTACTGACCTCGCCTTCTTGATGATAGCAGAATTTAAAAAGCAGTTAACTTTTTCAGTTGACACATCATGGAACAACGGGAACTGTGAAGAGAGACACACAAAGGTACAGACACATGCATACGCATACATTGTGATATTGTTGTATGGTGGTATTGAACATTTTGTGTTGTGGACATGTGGTGGTGTAGGGATGTTATGTGATGTACTGTTTTATCTTTAGCTCATTCAGTACAAACATAGTTCACTGTTTTATCTTTTGTGTTATATGTAATGTGGGTGCTTTGGTGTGTTTGGACCCCAGGAAGAGTACCAGCTGCCTTGGCAAATACAAATAGCGGGGTGAACAGACTCGGGTGGTTGTTGTCCTTGTTGCGCTTTTTGGCCTTCCTGTGACATCGGGTGCTGTAGGTGTCCTGGAGGGCAGGTCGTTTGCCCCCTGTGATTCGTTGGGCAGACCGCACCACCCTCTGGAGAGCCCTGCGGGTGCGGGAGGTGCAGTTGCCATACCAGGTGGTGATACAGCCTGACCGGATGCTCTCAATTGTGCATCTGTAAAGTTTGAGGGTTTTAGGTGCCAAGACACATTTCTTCAGTCTCCTGAGGTTGAAGAGGCGCTGTTGCGCTGAGGAACTTGAAGCTTTCCACCTTCTCCACTGTGGTACTGTCGATGTGGATAGGGGGGTGCTCCCTCTGCTAATTCCTGAAGTCCACGATCAACTCCTTTGTTTTGTTGACATTGGGTGAGAGGTTATTATCCTGGCACCACACTCTCAGTGCCCTCATCTCCTCCCTGTAGGCTGTCTCATCATTGTTGGTAATCAGGCCTACTACTGTTGTGTCGTCTGCAAACTTGATGATTAAATCATGGGTCATGGGTGAACGGGAATTATAGGAAGGGGCTGAGCACCTATCCTTGTAGGGCCCCAGTGTTGAGGATCAGCGAAGTGGATGTGTTGTTTCCTACCTTCACCACCTGGGGGCGGCCCGAAAAGAAGTCCAGGACCCAGTTGCACAGGGCGGGGTTCAGACCCAGGGCCTCAAGCTTAATGATGAGCTTGGAGGGTACTACGGTGTTGAATGCTGAGCTCTAGTCAATAAACAGCATTCTTACGTAGGTATTCCTCTTGTCCAGATAGGATAGGGAAGTGTGCAGTATGATGACGATTGCATCGTCTGTGGATCTATTGGGGCAGTAAGCAAATTGAAGTGGGTCTAGGGTGTCCGGTAAGGTAGAGGTGATATGATCCTTGACTAGTCTCTCAAAGCACATCATGATGACAGAAGTGAGTGCTACAGGGCGATAGTCATTTAGTTCAGTTACCTTTGCTTTCTTAGGAACAGGAACAATGGTGGACATCTTGAAGCATGTGGGGACAGCAGACTGGGATAGGGAGAGATTAAATGTGTCCGTAAACACTCCTGCCAGCTGGTCTGCACATGCTGTGAGGACACGGCTAGGAATGCCGTCTGGGTCGGTAGCCTTGCAAGGGTTAACACTCTTAAATGTTTTACTCATGTCGGCCACAGAGAAGGAGAGCCCACAGTCCTAGTAGAGGGCCACATCGGTGGCACTGTGTTATCCTCAAAGCGGCGAAGAATGTGTTTAGCTTGTCCAGAAGCAAGACGTTGGTGACCGCGACGTGGCTGGTTTTCCTTTTGTTGTCCATGATTGTCTGTGGACCTTGCCACATATGTCTCGTGTCTGAGCCATTGAATTGAATCTCTATACTGACGTTTTGCCTCTTTGATTGCCTTAAGAAGGGAATAACTACACTGTTTGTATTCAGCCATATTCCCAGTCACCTTGCCATGGTTAAAAGCTCTTTCAGTTTTGCGCGAATGCTGCCATCTATCCACGGTTTCTGGTTAGGGTAGGTTTTAATAGTCACAGTGGGCACGACATCGCCTATACACTTCCTGATAAACTCAGTCGCCGTATCAGTGTATTTGTCAATGTTATTCTCGGAGGCTACCCGGAACATATCCCAGTCCGCGTGATCAAAACAATCTTGAAGCGTGGATTCCGATTGGTCAGACCAGCGTTGAATAGTCCTTAGCACAGGTACTTCCTGTTTGAGTTTCTGCCTGTAAGAAGCGAGGAGCAAAATAGAGTTGTGATCAGATTTGCCGACGGGAGGGCCTTGTAGGCCTTGCCTAGCAGTGGTCGAGTGTTTTAGCTGCGCGAGTACCATAGTAATGTGTTGATAGCACATCGGTAGCGTTTTTCTCAAATTTGCTTTGTTAACATCCCCAACTACAATAAATGCGGCCTCATGATATGTGGTTGCAGTTTGCATAAAGTCCAGTGAAGTTCTTTGAGTGCCGTCGTGGTATTGGCTTGAGTGGGAATATACACGGTTGTGATTATAACCGAAGAGAATTCTCTTGGGAGATAATACGGTTGGCATTTGATTGTGAGGTATTGTAGGTCAGGTGAACAAAAGGACTTGACTTCCTGTATGTTATCACAATCACACCATGAGTAGTTAATCATGAAACATAGACAGACAGACAGACAGACAGACACACACACGCACACATACACAAGCCCCGTCAAGGTGACACTGGAGATCAGCACAACACAACGGGGGATGTGGCAGAGCGGGAAGACCCTGTGACTGAAACAGGAAGCGATGAACATAATAGAACACGACAAAATGCCGATATAGGTCGTGTCACTGTCAAGGAATTGACAGTCTATCGCTCTGTTCTTAATACGCTGTCTGTGTCACGATTCTTTGACAGTCTCAAAAGGTCTGCCATGTCTCATAAGAAATTAATAATAATTTGATCCAAATGTTTGGATTGATTCTAGTAACACGAACCAGAGACCATGAGGACATGAACTATATTTTAATTGACAGCATTTGATAGATGAAAGAAAGAGAGGAATGAACATATTGTACTGCAGAATGTTACTGCATCATGTTTCTATCATATGGCTTGGGGTTCCCAGACTGAAAAGGCACTATAGTATGTCTAAATATTTTTGCAGTGCACCATTTCCTGGATACATAAAACAATAGGAAAACAGAATAATTAAATGATATATCCACTTTCCACTAGTGTGAATCAGCATTAATGCAATTTGCCAGGCGTGTAAAACATGGCTGTATCTCCTCATCTCACCAGGATACAATAGCTTTGCTCAGGAAGTTGTTTGGAAAGTGGAAACCCAGTATGCCCATTACTATGCCCACTAAGCGGGCACAGTTCATCATAGCAGTGCAGCACAGGGACCAGACCAGGGACAGGGGGGCTCCCATATTACATTGGAATCGATCTGATTCGGATGAACAGCACAACTAACAACGACCTCTATAAATAATTGATGTGCCTGAGTAGATGAATGGGGAGGGAGGGATTTATAAGAGGTTTTATTTCATGAGCCTTTAGCTTTTGCCTCTTCTGAAGTTTTCTAACACCTCCCTCCTGTCTTATAGTTAGTTGTAGCAAATTTTAAACAGACTTTAGTTGGCTATTATTTAGTCAGGATCATTATGAGATTATAAAATCACATTATAATGCATACTTGTGAACATTCTTACTGCATTATAACCACATAATAATGCATTATGTGGGTAAAGTAAACCTCTAAAATGTTGCAGAATCAGGGATGTCTGTTTCAACCACAGTCCCTAACGTACCTTTCCATTCACAATTCACATGTACTACTACTCTGCGTGGTGATGTTATCACTGGGCTGCCATTCATGAGGCAATGGGGAGAAGGAGTGAGAGGGAGGCAGTAGGGGATAGGCAGTGTTTGGCCTTGCCTTGTGAATTGCACTGAGAGCTAAATTGAATCAGAGAGGAAGTATCTGGCTCCATTGATCTTGGCTCAGCTCTCTCTCCCTCTCCTCTCTCTCTCTCTCTTTGCTCTTATCTCTGTCACAGCAGGGGCCAAACTGCAGCCACTGCTTTTTGCAACCAAGATGCTCTCGACAGTGTTACGGCATAAATGGTCGGACTGACATGATGCACTGTTAGTTGTTAGGAGTCATTATAATGCTATGGTTAGGATGACTGTGCATGATGAGTCATTGTTTGAGCAGTGTCTTGTCTAATAATACAGTATTTTTTTAGGGATAGTGTTCTGTTCAAGGGATTGATTGTGGAGTGGTTGGTGTCATTCAGTGAATTCCTCTTGCGTTGCACTTCACTTCACTTGCTTTACAGTTCACCAGTTTATTGTGCAGCTAAGAATGTGGCAATGTTCCAATGGCCGACACTATCACGCAAACAAGATGTTATTTCCTTTGCTTCCTAGAATGTATTTCCTGGAATTCAATTAGGCCTGTGTTTGAACCCAGGAATGTCATACCTGTGATTGGCTTCAATGTCTCAGCAGGGCTCCTCTATTAGCTGGGGTGGCCGAATGTACCGGACAACACCTGTCGAGTCCTGCTTGCTCTCACAAAGGATAACCACAAATGCTTTGACACAGTCTGACGTTTTCGCGCTATCCTCAATGACTTTAAATTAGTGTAAGACCATACTGTATATTGAGAGAAAGACCTGGGATCACAAACTAGATTTGATTTCTTTCAAAATTGTAGTATTGCCTGTGTGTGGCTGGTGTAGAGGAGTCAGGTGCAGGACAGCAGATATAAGTAATAAACTTAATTTTCTCAAATATTCACAAATACAACGCAATAATTAGAGCCCACAATAGCGGGCCGTATTACAAAAAACAATCACTCACAAACAAACATGGGGGAACAGAGGGTTAAATAATGAACAAGTAATTGGGGGAATTAAACCAGGTGTGTAAGACGAAGACAAAACAAATGGAAAATGAAAAGTGGATTTGGCGATGGCTAGAAGGCCGGTGACGTTGACCGCCGAACGCCGCCCGAACAAGGAGAGGGACCAACTTCGGTGGAAGTCGTCACAAAAATACTTTAAGCGGTTGATTGAGTGTCATGATTTGCACTTTTGGAACTATTCCAGTGGTTCCATTGTGCTGTGCATGTTAAATGAAGCATAACTTACTGTAAATATTTGAAAGCAGACAAGCCTTATTTGAACCCAGGTCTGGTAGAAATACAGTTGAAGTCGGAAGTTTACATACACTTAGGTTGCAGTCATTAAAACTGGTTTTTCAACCACTCCACAAATTTCTTGTTAACAAACTATAGTTTTGGCAAGTCAGTTAAGATATCTACTTTGAGCATGACACAAGTCATTTTTCCAACAATAGTTTATAGACAGATTATTTCACTTATAATTCACTGTATCACAATTCCAGTGGGTCAGAAGTTTACATACACTAAGTTGACTGCCTTTAAACAGCTTGGAAAATTTCAGAAAATTATGTTGTGGCTTTAGAAGCTTCTGATAGGCTAATTGACATAATTTAAGTCAATTGCGGGTGTACCTGTGGATGTACAGTTTAAGTCAGAAGTTTACATACACTTTAGCCAAGTACATTTAAACTCAGTTTTTCACAATTCCTGACATTTAATCCTAGTAAAAAATTCCCTGTTTTAGGTCCGTTAGGATCACCACTTTATTTTAAGAATGTGAAATGTCAGAATAGTAGTAGAGAGAATTATTTATTTCAGCTTTTATTTCTTATTTCTGAAGACATGTGAAAATCAAAAGAAATCAGCCAAGACCTCAGAAGAAAAATTGTAGACTTCCTCAAGTCTGGTTCATCCTTGGGAGCAATTTCCAAACGCCTGAAGGTACCACATACATCTGTACAAACAATAGTACGCAAGTATAAACACCATAGGACCACGCAGCTGTCGTACCGTTCAAGAAGGAGATTTGTTCTGTCTCCTAGAGAAAAAGTGAAAATCAATCCCAGAACAACAGCAAAGGATCTTGTGAAGATGCTGGAGGAAACCAGTACAAAGTACCTATATCCACAGTAAAACGAGACATACAGTGGGGAGAACAAGTATTTGATACACTGCGGATTTTGCAGGTTTTCCTACATACAAAGGATGTAGAGGTCTGTAATTTTTATCATAGGTACACTTCAACTGTGAGAGACGGAATCTAAAAACAAAAATCCAGAAAATCACATTGTATGATTTTTAAGTAATTCATTTGCATTTTATGGCATGACATAAGTATTTGATCACCTACCAACCAGTATGAATTCTGGCTCTCACAGACCTATTAGTTTTTCTTTAACCACTCATTACCTGTATTAACTGCACCTGTTTGAACTTGTTACCTGTATAAAAGACACCTGTCCACACACTCAACCAAACAGACTCCAACCTCTCCACGATGGCCAAGACCAGAGAGCTGTGTAAGGACATCAGGGATAACATTGTAGACCTGCACAAGGCTGGGATGGGCTACAGGACAACAGGCAAGCAGCTCGGTGAGAAGGCAACAACTGTTGGCGCAATTATTAGAAAATGGAAGAAGTTCAAGATGACGGTCAATCACCCTCGGTCTGGGGCGCCATGCAAGATCTCACCTCGTGGGGCATCAATGATCATGAGGAAGGTGAGGGATCAGCCCAGAACTACACGGCAGGACCTGGTCAATGACCTGAAGAGGGCTAGGACCACAGTCTCAAAGAAAACCATTAGTAACACACTACGCCGTCATGGATTAAAATCCTGCAGCGCACGCAAGGTCCCCCTGCTCAAGCCAGTGCATGTCCAGGCCCGTCTGAAGTTTGCCAATGACCATCTGGATGATCCAGAGGAGGAATGGGAGAAGGTCATGTGGTCTGATGAGACAAAAATATAGCTTTTTGGTCTAAACTCCACTCGCCGTGTTTGGAGGAAGAAGGATGAGTACAACCCCAAGATCACCACCCCAACCGTGAAGCATGGAGGTGGAAACATCATTCTTTGGGGATGCTTTTCTGCAAAGGGGACAGGACGACTGCACCATATTGAGGGGAGGATAGATGGGGCCATGTATCACAAGATCTTGGCCAACAACCTCCTTCCCTCAGTAAGAGCATTGATGATGGGTCGTGGCTGGGTCTTCCAGCATGACAACAACCCGAAACACAGCCAGGGCAACTAAGGAGTGGCTCCGTAAGAAGCATCTCAAGATCCTGGAGTGGCCTAGCCAGTCTCCAGACCTGAACCCAATAGAAAATCTTTGGAGGGAGCTGAAAGTCCGTATTGCCCAGTGACAGCCCCGAAACCTGAAGGTTTCTGTACCAAATATTAAGTTCTGCTTTTCTGATGTATCAAATACTTATGTCATGCAATAAAATGCAAATTAATTACTTAAAAATTATACAATATGATTTTCTTTATTTTTGTTTTAGATTCCGTCTCTCACAGTTGAAGTGTACATATGATAAAAATTACAGACCTCTACATGCTTTGTAAATAGGAAACACTGCCGATTTTGCAGGTTATCAAATACTTGTTCTCCCCACTGTATATTGACATAACCTGAAAGGCCGCTCAGCAAGGAAGAAAAAAGCCAGACTACGGTTTGCAACTGCACATGGGGACAAATATCGTACTTTTTGGAGCAATGTCCTGGTCTGATGAAACAAAAATATAACTGTTTGGCCATAATGACCATCGTTATGTTTGGAGGAAAAAGGGGGAGTCTTGCAAGCCGAAGAACACCATCCCAATCATGAAGCACGGGGGTGGCAGCATCATGTTGTGGGGGTGCTTTTCTGCCGGAAGGACTGGTGCACTTCTCAAAATGGATGGCATCATGAGGTAGGAAAATTATGGGGATATATTGAAGCAACATCTCAAGACATCAGTCAGGAAGCTTGGACGCAAATGGGTCTTCCAAATGGACAATGACCCTAAGCATATTTCCAAAGTTGTGGCAAAATGGCTTAAGGACAACAAAGTTAAGGTATTGGAGTGGCCATAACAAAGCCCTGACCTCAAGCCTATAGAAGATTTGTGGGAAGAACTGAAAAAGCGTGTGCGAGCAAGGAGGCCTACAAACCTGACTCAGTTACACCAGCTATGTCAGGCGTAATGGGCCAAAATTCACCCAACTTATTGTGGGAAGCCTGTGGAAGGCAACCTGAAATGTTAGACCCAAGTGAATCAATTTAAAGGCACTGCTACCAAATACTAATTGAGTGTATGTAAACTTCTGTGATGAAAGAAATAAAAGCTGAAATAAATAATTCTCTCTACTATTATTCTGACATTTCACATTCTTAAAATAAAGTGGTGACCCTAACTGACCTCAAGTAGCATTAAGTACTGCAGTGCATCTCCTCCTCATGGACTGCACCAGATTTGCCAGTTCTTGCTGTGAGACGTTACCCCATTCTTCCACCAAGGCACCTGCAAGTTCCCGGACATTTTTAGGGGGAATGGCCCTAGCCCTCACCCTCCGATCCAACAGGTCCCAGACGTGCTCAATGGGATTGAGATCCGGGCTCTTTGCTGACCATGGCAGAACACTGACATTAATGTCCTGCAGGAAATCACGCACAGAACGAGCAGTATGGCTGGTGGCATTGTCATGCTGGAGGAGGGTCATGTCAGAATGAGCCTGCAGGAAGGGTACCACATGAGGGAGGAGGATGTCTTTCCTGTAACGCACAGCGTTGAGATTATCTGCAATGACAACAGGCTCAATCCGATGATGCTGTGACACACCGCCCCAGACCATGACAAACCCTCCACCTCCAAATTGATCCCGCTCCAGTGTACAGGCCTCGGGGGAACGCTCATTCCTTCGTCAATGAACGCGAATCCATCCATCACCCCGGGTGAGACAAAACCATAACTCGACAGTGAAGAGCACTTTTTGCCAGTCCTGTCTGGTCCAGCGACGGTGGGTTTGTGCCAATAGGCGACGTTGTTACCGGTGATGTCTGGTGAGAACCTGCCTTACAACAGGCCTACAAGCACTCAGTCCAGCCTCGCTCAGCCTATTGCGGACAGTCTCAGCACTGATGGAGGGATCGTGCGTTCCTGGTGTAACTCGGGCAGTTGTTGTTGCCATCCTGTACCTGTCCCGCAGGTGTGATGTTCGGATGTACCGATCCTGTGCAGGTGTTGTTATACGTGGTCTGCCACTACGAGGACGATCAGCTGTCCGGGCCTGTCTCCCTGTAGCTCTGTTTTAGACGTCTCACAGTACGGACATTGCAATTTATTGCCCTGGCCACATCTGCAGTCCTCATGCCTCCTTGCAGCATGGATAAGGCATGTTCACACAGATGAGCAGGGACTCTTTCTTTTGGTGTTTTTCAGAGTCAGTAGAAAGGCCTCTTTTAGTGTCCTAAGTTTTCACAACTGTGACCTTAATTGCCTACCGTCTGTAAGCTGTTAGTGTCTTAACGACCGTTCGACAGGTGCATGTTCATTAATTGTTTATGGTTCACACTTCCGTCGCCGACAGAGATGGCCGCCTCGCTTCGCGTTCCTAGGAAACTATGCAGTATTATTTCTTACATTGGTACCCCAGGTAATCTTAGGTTTCATTACATACAGTCGGGAGGAACTACTGAATATAAGACCAGGAATATGACTTTCCCGAAACGGATCCTGTGTTCTGCCTTCCACCCAGGACAATGGATCGGATCCCAGCTGGCGACCCAAAACAACAACGTCGTAGAAGAGGCAAACGAAGCGGTCTTCTGGTCAGGCTCCGGAGACGGGCACATCGCGTACCCCTCCCTAGCATACTACTCGCCAATGTCCAATCTCTTGACAACAAGGTTGATGAAATCCCTGGGTCTCGACCCCGCCCTGTGCAACTGGGTAATGGACTTCCTGACGGGCCTGCCCCCAGGTGGTGAGGGTAGGTAACAACATCTCCACCCCGCTGATCCTCAACACTGGGGCCCCACAAGGGTGGGTTCTGAGCCCTCTCCTGTACTCCCTGTTCACCCACGACTGCGTGGCCATGCATGCCTCCAACTCATTCATCAAGTTTGCGGACGACACTACAGTGGTAGGCTTGATTACCAACAACGACGAGACGGCCTACAGGGAGGAGGTGAGGGCCCTCGGAGTGTGGTGTCAGGAAAATAATTTCACACTCAACATCAACAAAACAAAGGAGATGATTGTGGACTTCAGGAAACAGCAGAGGGAGCACCCCCCTATCCACATCGACGGGACAGTAGTGGAGAGGGTAGTAAGTTTTAAGTTCCTCGGCATACACATCACAGAACAACTGAATCGGTTAACCCACACAGACAGCGCGTGAAGAAGGCGCAGCAGCGCCTCTTCAACCTCAGGAGGTTGAAGAAATTCAGCTTGTCACCAAAAAAAAACACTCACAAACTTCTACAGATGCACAATCGAGAGCATCCTGGCGGGCTGTATCACCGCCTGGTACGGCAACTGCTCCGCCCACAACCGTAAGGCTCTCCAGAGGGTAGTGAGGTCTGCACAACGCATCACCGGGGGCAAACTACCTGCCCTCCAGGACACCTACACCACCAAATGTCACAGGAAGGCCATAAAGATCATCAAGGACAACAACCACCCGAGCCACTGCCTGTTCACCCCGCTATCATCCAGAAGGCGAGGTCAGTACAGGTACATCAAAGCAGGGACCGAGAGACTGAAAAACAGCTTCTATCTCAAGGCCATCAGACTGTTAAACAGCCACCACTAACATTGAGTGGCTGCTGCCAACACACTGACTCAACCCCAGCCACTTTAATAATGGAAATTTATGGAAAAATATATCACTAGCCACTTTAAACAATGCTACTTAATATAATGTTTACATACCCTACATTACTCATCTCATATGTATATTCTGTACTCTATCATCTACTGCATCTTTATGTAATACATGTATCACTAGCCACTTTAAACTCTGCCACTTTGTTTACATACCCTACATTACTCATCTCATATGTATATACTGTAGTGTATACCATCTACTGCATCTTGCCTATGCCGTTCTGTACCATCACTCATTCATATATCTTTATGTACATATTCTTTATCCCTTTACACTTGTGGTAGTAGTAGTTTTGGAATTGTTAGGTTAGATTACTCGTTGTTATTGCTGCATTGTCAGAACTAGAAGCACAAGCATTTCGCGACACTCGCATTAACATCTGCTAACCATGTGTATGTGACAAATAAATTTGATTTGATTTTGATTTGAACAAGCATGGGAAACAGTGTTTAAACCCTTTACAATGAAGATCTGTGAAGTTATTTGGATTTTTACGAATTATCAGGGTCCTGAAAAAGGGACGTTTCTTTTTTTGCTGAGATTATTTAGCTCCAACCATTACCTCGAGCCCGTCTTCCCCAATTAAGTTGCCACCATCCTCCTGTGATAAATGTACACAGTACCAGTCAAAAGTTTGGACACACCTTCTCATTCAAGGGTTTTTCTTTATTTTTACTATTTTCTACATTGTAGAATAATAGTGAAGACAATCAATACTATGAAATAACACATATGAAATCATGTAGTAACCAAAAGTGTTAAACGATTCAAAATATATTTTATATTCTTCAAAGTAAGAACCCTGGTCCCCCGTGGGAATTGAACCCACAACCCTAACAATGCAACTGCCATGCTTTACCAACTGTGCCACATCATCACATCACATTATTTCAAACCACTTGATGTCTTAATGTACTCAATTACTGTGCATTGTTTTTCTTCATGATGATGGACAGTCTGTTTTGTGTCTTTTGCCCATAACTTTGCAGCTTTTGATGTAAATGTTTGAGGACAGGCTTTTGTTCTTTCTGAATTTCATTAGAATGACAATCTCAGAGAAAAGGACAGGGCAACAACTCTTGCAATTCCATTTATTAATTAAATAACTACCTTTTTTCCCAAAGCAGAGATACTGAAAATGTACTTTTGTCCGTGCTACAGACTTCTATATCGGTCCGTTTATACTAGAAAATGCCCAGTGCACTACTTTCGTAAAATAAAATACAAATAAATAATGCAATTATTATTATTTTTTTATATAAATACAAATCTGATTTTTCAGGGGGTGCTGCATCACCCTCAGAACCCCTACTTCCCGAGTCTGTCTTTAGCCCATTAGATATTAATGAAGAGAACTATAAATACAATGATTGTGTTGATACAGATTCAAATTTCCTGAAATTGACCAGAGATAAGTCTATCACTTGTGAATACTACAATGTAAAGAAATTTAACAACCTGTGTATAGCAGTTTATTGCCAAGACATGCTTGGTTTTTTTTACCTTTCGTTTGAATGTTCAGAATCTTCCTAAAAATCATGACCACCTTGTTCATTATCGGTCTTCCCTCAAGCATGAATTTTCCATTGTTGTCCATTCAGAAACATGGTTGACTGAAGAGTCAACCTTGCTTTATGACGTCTCCTTATAATGCTGTTCACCACTGTAGAACATCAAGAGTGGGAGGAGGATTGTCCTTTTTTGTTCATAAACATTTTCCATTATTTCTAAGAGAGGACCTCGCACTTACAGTGCCTTGCGAAAGTATTCGGCCCCCTTGAACTTTGCGACCTTTTGCCACATTTCAGGCTTCAAACATAAAGATATAAAACTGTATTTTTTTGTGAAGAATCAACAACAAGTGGGACACAATCATGAAGTGGAACGACATTTATTGGATATTTCAAACTTTTTTAACAAATCAAAAACTGAAAAATTGGGCGTGCAAAATTATTCAGCCCCCTTAAGTTAATACTTTGTAGCGCCACCTTTTTCTGCGATTACAGCTGTAAGTCGCTTGGGGTATGTCTCTATCAGTTTTGCACATCGAGAGACTGAAATTTTTTCCCAATCCTCCTTGCAAAACAGCTCAAGCTCAGTGAGGTTGGATGGAGAGCATTTGTGAACAGCATTTTTCAGTTCTTTCCACAGATTCTCGATTGGATTCAGGTCTGGACTTTGACTTGGCCATTCTAACACCTGGATATGTTTATTTTTGAACCATTCCATTGTAGATTTTGCTTTATGTTTTGGATCATTGTCTTGTTGGAAGACAAATCTCCGTCCCAGTCTCAGGTCTTTTGCAGACTCCATCAGGTTTTCTTCCAGAATGGTCCTGTATTTGGCTCCATCCATCTTCCCATCAATTTTAACCATCTTCCCTGTCCCTGCTGAAGAAAAGCAGGCCCAAACCATGATGCTGCCACCACCATGTTTGACAGTGGGGATGGTGTGTTCAGCTGTGTTGCTTTTACGCCAAACATAACGTTTTGCATTGTTGCCAAAAAGTTAAATTTTGGTTTCATCTGACCAGAGCACCTTCTTCCACATGTTTGGTGTGTCTCCCAGGTGGCTTGTGGCAAACTTTAAACGACACTTTTTATGGATATCTTTAAGAAATGGCTTTCTTCTTGCCACTCTTCCATAAAGGCCAGATTTGTGCAATATATGACTGATTGTTGTCCTATGGACAGAGTCTCCCACCTCAGCTGTAGATCTCTGCAGTTCATCCAGAGTGATCATGGGCCTCTTGGCTGCATCTCTGATCAGTCTTCTCCTTGTATGAGCTGAAAGTTTAGAGGGACGGCCAGGTCTTGGTAGATTTGCAGTGGTCTGATACTCCTTCCATTTCAATATTATCGCTTGCACAGTGCTCCTTGGGATGTTTAAAGCTTGGGAAATATTTTTGTATCCAAATCCGGCTTTAAACTTCTTCACAGCAGTATCTCGGACCTGCCTGGTGTGTTCCTTGTTCTTCATGATGCTCTCTGCTCTTTTAACGGACCTCTGAGACTATCACAGTGCAGGTGCATTTATACGGAGACTTGATTACACACAGGTGGATTGTATTTATCATCATTAGTCATTTAGGTCAACATTGGATCATTCAGAGATCCTCACTGAACTCCTGGAGAGAGTTTGCTGCACTTAAAGTAAAGGGGCTGAATAATTTTGCACGCCCAATTTTTCAGTTTTTGATTTGTTAAAAAAGTTTGAAATATCCAATAAATGTCGTTCCACTTCATGATTGTGTCCCACTTGTTGTTGATTCTTCACAACAAAATACAGTTTTATATCTTTATGTTTGAAGCCTGAAATGTGGCAAAAGGTCGCAAAGTTCAAGGGGGCCGAATACTTTCGCAAGGCACTGTACTGTAATATTGTCTCGGCCAGTGCATAAGCCTCCTACCTACACAAATTACTCATCATACAAAATACATTTGCAAGACTAGCCACCTCCTCTAATGATCTGGCTCCATCTGCACCTTTGTTTACGAAACTCAATATCTTGCCTATTTACGAAATGAAGGTACCCCAATTGTGCACTTTCATCTACAAATACTCATAGCTCCCAGACAGTTTACCTAAACTCTTCAATGGATTCTTCCAGGTTAATTCTGAAATCCATCTATGTAATGTAACGCAAGACACTGCGATAACCTTCACCCTTAAGGCAGCCCCCCCCCCGCACCTCTCTGATTCAGGGTTGGGTTAAATACGGAAGACACATTTCAGTTGAACACATTCAGTCGTACAACTGACTACAGTAGGTATCCCTCTTTTCATTTCTTCCCCACTGCCGCACCTCACAATACTCTGGAATTCTTATCTTCACATTGTCAAAACCAATATTGTCACTCAATAACGTCAAGTGAAGACTGGAGGCAGCCTGATGAACCAAACTACTCAGTAATCTCCTTCATATACAGTGCCTTGCGAAAGTATTCGACCCCCTTGAACTTTGCGACCTTTTGCCACATTTCAGGCTTCAAACATAAAGATATAAAACTGTATTTTTTTGTGAAGAATCAACAACAAGTGGGACACAATCATGAAGTGGAACGACATTTATTGGATATTTCAAACTTTTTTAACAAATCAAAAACTGAAAAATTGGGCGTGTAAAATTATTCAACCCCTTTACTTTCAGTGCAGCAAACTCTCTCCAAAAGTTCAGTGAGGATCTCTGAATGATCCAATGTTGACCTAAATGACTACTGATGATAAATACAATCCACCTGTGTGTAATCAAGTCTCCGTATAAATGCACCTGCACTGTGATAGTCTCAGAGGTCCGTTAAAAGCGCAGAGAGCATCATGAAGAACAAGGAACACACCAGGCAGGTCCGAGATACTGTTGTGAAGAAGTTTAAAGCCGGATTTGGATACAAAAATATTTCCCAAGCTTTAAACATCCCAAGGAGCACTGTGCAAGCGATAATATTGAAAAGGAAGGAGTATCAGACCACTGCAAATCTACCAAGATCTGGCCGTCCCTTTAAACTTTCAGCTCATACAAGGAGAAGACTGATCAGAGATGCAGCCAAGAGGCCCATGATCACTCTGGAGGAACTGCGGAGATCTACAGCTGAGGTGGGAGACTCTGTCCATAGGACAACAATCAGTCGTATATTACACAAATCTGGCCTTTATGGAAGAGTGGCAAGAAGAAAGCCATTTCTTAAAGATATCCATAAAAAGTGTCGTTTAAAGTTTGCCACAAGCCACCTGGGAGACACACCAAACATGTGGAAGAAGGTGCTCTGGTCAGATGAAACCAAAATTTAACTTTTTGGCAACAATGCAAAACGTTATGTTTGGCGTAAAAGCAACACAGCTGAACACACCATCCCCACTGTCAAACATGGTGGTGGCAGCATCATGGTTTGGGCCTGCTTTTCTTCAGCAGGGACAGGGAAGATGGTTAAAATTGATGGGAAGATGGATGGAGCCAAATACAGGACCATTCTGGAAGAAAACCTGATGGAGTCTGCAAAAGACCTGAGACTGGGACGGAGATTTGTCTTCCAACAAGACAATGATCCAAAACATAAAGCAAAATCTACAATGGAATGGTTCAAAAATAAACATATCCAGGTGTTAGAATGGCCAAGTCAAAGTCCAGACCTGAATCCAATCGAGAATCTGTGGAAAGAACTGAAAACTGCTGTTCACAAATGCTCTCCATCCAACCTCACTGAGCTTGAGCTGTTTTGCAAGGAGGAATGGGAAAAAATGTCAGTCTCTCGATGTACAAAACTGATAGAGACATACCCCAAGCGACTTACAGCTGTAATCGCAGCAAAAGGTGGCACTACAAAGTATTAACTTAAGGGGGCTGAATAATTTTGCACGCCCAATTTTTCAGTTTTTGATTTGTTAAAAAAGTTTGAAATATCCAATAAATGTCGTTCCACTTCATGAATGTGTCCCACTTGTTTTTGATTCTTCACAAAAAAATACAGTTTTATATCTTTATGTTTGAAGCCTGAAATGTGGCAAAAGGTCGCAAAGTTCAAGGGGGCCGAATACTTTCGCAAGGCACTGTAGTCTAACTCTCTCACACTCACATTCCAACAAAACAAATATAAACAGTATATATTTTTTCTTTATGATTTCTGATCAATTAATGTATACATTTATAATTAGTAGGTTTTGTTATCCCTTTTAACAAACCTTTACATTTTTTGACTTATGTATTGTATATTGTTTTTTGTGGTGTGGTTTTCATATACGCCCTTGGGCTTCCAATCACACCAGCACACCATTTTTAATTGTATTATTTATGTTTATCTGTATAGCTGTTTATCACTTGTTTTATTTGGTGAATAACTTTTCCTTAAAAATTAAACCTAACTTAAAATAACTGGCAATTGAGAGGCTTTGAAGCCACCGGTCGGCCATATTGGCACTACTCAGTAGTAGTCCTCCAAAAATTATACTTTAAGGGAAATATTTTTATGTTTAACTAACATAATTTAAAATGATGCATTAAGCTGTCTAATATAATAAATGTGGCAAAACAAATGTAGACATTAATAAATGCATTTCTAAAGTTTCCTAAATATTTTTTACAATGGTGGGGGAGAGCCAAGATGGAGGTACGGTGGCTTCAACACAGCGCCTCCATCAGTCATCTAAACTATACTTTTCCAAAGATCCTCAAGCTCAAAAATGCCAATCTAGGGGAAAACCTAGTCAGTTGTACAACTGAATGCATTCAACTGAAATGTGTCTTCTGCATTTAACCCAACCCCTCTGAATCAGAGAGATGCAGGGGGCTGCCATAATCAACATCCACATTTTCAGCGCCCGGGGAACAGTGGGTTAATTGCCTTGTTCAGGGGCAGAATGACAGATTTTTACCTTGTCAGCTCGGGGATTCAATCCAGCAACCTTTTGGTTACTGACCCAACACTAACCACTAGACTAGTAGCACTTGCACATATCCTTCCTTGGCCTAACACATTGCCCATCCGATCCAGTGCCGTCAATAACAACTCCAGAGACTGGGAATCAGAGGGCCTTTCCCATCTTTGATTCCCCCCATCGTGGATTTACAGTATCTGCCTCCTCACATCCTCCTCCTTTCTCCTGACCTCTAGTGAAAAATCATTTAAAAAAAGGCTTGTGTGTCTCTTTTATTCCTGTAAATGTTCAGAAGGCTCCCGAAAAATCAATAGGAGGAGATTAGAGAATTTCCAGTAACTGTGTGTCCATGCTGCTGCTTACACAGCAGCCTTGGACCTGGGTGACACGGAAAATAGTCAGGACACCAATGCCCAGATACAGAAAATGTTTTAGAAAGGATGTTTATTTTAGTGATTTCTTTAGAAACCATTATATAGTAGTGGATGATATCCCACAGGCTCCAAAGTCTGATCTATAACACAAAGGATACCTAAGCTACAATGGTATATCAATATCAAATGGTTTAGATGCCATATGCCACTCTTTGACGCATCATACACTGCAGAACGTATTGGAATGAGTGGGTGGAGAGACAGGCGGCCAGCAGGCACACCACATATAGGCCTACAGCTTGTTGCAGTATGGCCATAGACAAAGTATAATTCATAGAAGGGTTTGTTGCAGCTGTCTGTTTGCCTTTTGCAAATTTCAAAATACAATCGTGGGGTAAATGTACCGTTTGGAACACCTACTGCTGAGAAGAGAAGACTAATCTGTCTGTAGAACCAATAGAAGAAAACCTTTCTCAACAACTCCCACTTTCTTGCACACAGCAGCACTGTTTTTCAAGGTAGCTAATCTTGAGATAGGCTATTGCGCATCGACCATCACCGTGAGTAGTGGCCTATGGCTTCATCTTCTTCATGAGGTAAGTCAGTGTGCCACTGGAAATTGTATTTAGTAGCCTAAAAAAGACATACACTACCAGCCAAAAGTTTAGACACACCTACTCATTCCAGGTAAAAAAATAAAATAAAAAATTATACAGTTTTCTACACTGTAGAATAATAGTGAAGACATCAAAACTATGAAATGACACACATGGAATCATGTAGTAACCAAAAAAAAGTGTTAAACAAATCTAAATATATTTGAGATTCTTCAAAGTAGCCACCCTTTGCCTTCACAGCTTTGCACACTCTTGGCCTTCTCTCAAACAGCTTCATGAGGAATGCTTTTCAGTCTTGAAGGAGTTCAATGTAGAAAATAGTAAAAATAAAGAAAAGCCCTTGAATGAGTAGGTGTGTCAACTTTTGACTGGTACTATATATAAAAATTGCCTCCTAATATTGTACAATCTGTGTGTCGCTTCACTGGCCTGGGCTATTGTTTGCTTGACTTCAAGACCAGATTGTTCTCAGCTTGTCAGTGTAGCCACTCATTTCGGTCATTTGTGTGGTATTAAAAAAAGATTCAGCTAATGTCTTCTATCGTGCAAGTTACGTTGAATTGCAAGACATTTCTTCAACAGTAAATGTACCACGCATCAAATTGCATCTTGGTGCAGGGGAAATGGGGGGTGGGGGGGGGGGCTATGATTTCTTAATCCGGCCCTGTGCTCATGAATGGTGGAGAAGAGCAAGCGCTTTCTGAGAAATTGTGCACGTTTGGGGAAACTGAATCTATTGGTATTCACACGGAAAAATATCAGAATAATATGAAGTAAGGCTTCCATGACGAGAAGAACAAGTGAAGCTATTATCCAATTATGTAAAAATAAAAAAAAATCCCAGTCTGCTAAGTAAATTCAGAAACAATGTTACTCTGTATGACTGACACAACGATGTGATTCAAGACTATCTCAGCCAAGGTATGGTAGAGCATGCTAGCTAGCAAGCTAGGGATAAGAACTTAATCAGCCTGCATAGCTATCAAATAAATAGAATGAACAACAAGTCTGCTTTTATAGCAACCTAACCAATAGAACTAACAACCAGGTATAGTGGAAGGATTAAATGGTATGAATTTACTTCATTGCAATGAAAATGTTTACCAGTAAATGTGTGCTTGTTTTCTTTGGCAACAGTGGTATAAGCGGGATAAACACCTCTGCTCTGTACATTATCTGCAACTAATACTCTCGGGCAGTACCAAGTCATCCATGATTTCCAGATAAGTTACAAGTCAGTGTTTATCCTTTACATGTATCTATGTCTCTCTGGGTCTATCTGCCCTTTCCTTGCTGTGTTCAGTCCTCTCCTTTATTCCTCCGTCTCTGTTGCAAGCTTCAGCCACCTTAAAACGTCTCTCTCCATCTGTAGCCTTTCATGTTAAAGTGTTTGTCCTGACAGCACCTTTTGAATAACAGGAGAAAAAAAGAGCAAAAGAAGTTACAACAATTCAGTCAGATTTTGACACCACACAATAAGGAAGAACATCAAAATAACACAAAACAATAACCACAGAGGTTTTCAATTTCAACACTGAATCAAACAGATCAAGAGCGCCACCGTATGGTCAATCTGAATGTGTTTGCATGTGTTGAGTCTGGATAGGGTTTGGAACATGTGTACCACGTTTGGTTACATTACAAATATGCATTTATGTGCCAGACCACGTCCCCATTGGTCAGTTGTCTGACATACTAGTCTGAAAAATATTGCATTGAAAGACCTTGGTCCATAGATGCCAAGTATCAAGTTTCATCCAGATTGGCCCTGTGGTTCCAGAGGAGATATATTTTAAATGTAAAAAAAAAAAATGCTAAATGGAAAATACATAATTGCAGACCTTGTGGTTCCTTGAAGCAAATTTGTTCCTTGTGAGAAGAGGGAACTATGCACAACATTTCAGGACTCTGGGTCAGGGATGGGCAACTTGGGGCCGCAAAGGCCTCAGATTAATTTCCCTCAGAAAATAGTTATTTTCTGTGACCTATTGTCAGGCTATGTCATAATAATATTCTATAATTCTATGGTCAGGCCACTGTCTGTCTCTCACACATGTCTCTCTTATTTTGTGTCCCCTGCCCAGTATTCATGGCTACAGCTCTCAGATAATAAAAAACATATGGTCCGTGCTATTCCAGTTCCTTTGGACGTGCCTACCAAATTGAAGTGGACATTTAAAATGTTTAAGGTTAGGTAAGGGATTTTGTTACGGTTAGGGTTATGGTTTAGGGTAAGGATGTCCCAAGGATCCCAGTTAGCACTGACCATAAACATATGGGCGCTATGGATGCAATAATGGCCATTCATTATATAAAAATTATAGTTTGAACCATGTTTTGAGGCTATACAGTGTTTGTTTTCAGTTAAATATGCCTATGTTTTGTTCTGATAGGGAACAACAGTTAAACTTAGCTCAACAAGCATGTATAACCTTTCTTCAAGAAGCAATGGGTATACAGTGCCTAGTGAAAGTCTAACACACTTGAACAGTTTTCACATTTGAGACTGACTCCTTTACTGTCCAGTCACACCGGCTCAGGGTGTCAGCCTTCAGATTCACATTTTGAGTATTTGGCGCACGGTGGTGGAAGGTGGAGACAGTCCATCAGAGACACCGAGTGGGGGGGGGGGGGGGGGGCAACTCAGGGAAGGGGGGCCGACCCCCTGGAGAGGGTGCCAGATCTCCGCCTGCTACCAAGGCCACAACTGGGCGCCACTCCATCCAGCCAGCTCCCTGCACTAGGAAGATTGGGGGAGAGGGCAAGAAAGGGATGGGGTCTACTCAGGGAGATTGGGGCCGACCTCCACCCCCGGGCACTAACTCCGCCATGGTTTGTTCGACAGCGTATGGGGTGATGACTGGTGTTTTTGTATGTTTTTTGATAATCGGCGAAAATAACTTATTTGGTAAATACAGGCTTAGGAAATTTTATATTTTGTTCTATGAGATAATCTTCATCAGCTAACGGGACAATTAGTTTTTCAGTAGGACCGATTGGAGTCATGGCTACCTCTGTATTTTATGCGAGAATCTCTCTGGAAGCATCAGGTGACCACTTGCGCAATGTAGCCGCTTACGGGTATTCTTCAACATAAATGCGTAAAACTACGTCACAATGCTGTAGACACCTTCGGGAATACAGAGAAAGAGTAATCTGATTGATAGCCCATTCACTGCTCAATAGGGACTCATTGGAACGCAGCGCTTTCAAAACATGGGGCACTTCCGGATTGGATTTTTCTCAGGCTTTCGCCTGCAACATCAGTTCTGTTATACTCACAGACAATATTTGTACAGTTTTGGAAACGTTAGAGTGTTTTCTATCCTAAGCTGTCCATTATATGCATATTCTAGCATCTTGTCCTGACAAAATATCCCGTTTACTACGGGAACGTTTTCTTTTTCAAAAATGAAAATACTGCCCCCTAGTCACAACAGGTTTTAAAAAGGCAAAATAAAATAATGAGTTGACTGAATAAACATTTCAAAACAATACCTTATACTATAGACCTGCTAAATTACTCACATCCAGCATAAACATTAGAAACAGAATGAACAAAAATAACTCTGTATTTATTTTTGAAGATGTAACAATTTTTCATGAAGCAAACATTGTATGACTTAGTGAAGGTGTGATAGAAAGAAGCTGTCTGTTTTCCTCCCGCTCCTTCATCTTAGCATTTGGAGATTCCTGTGAACACCAACCGTCATAAACATGTCATTCTGAACAGCACCATCTTCCTACTAAGAATTTAGTCCAGTTGACAATTCAACAGAATTCAATCTTGTTCATGCTGATGATAATTACAACATGAGACAGATAGCGACTCAGTAAAAATAGATAAAGAAATTATAAAATGGTTTATAAGCCTTGAATGCTGATTGGCTGAAAGCCATGGTATATCAGAACGTATACCACATGTATGAGTCAATATTACTTGTTTACTGTTGTAATTACATTGGTAAACAGTTTCTAATAGCATTAAGGTTGGTTCTACAAATTGGTTCTACTTGGAACCAAAAGGGTTCTACCCGGAACGAACGAGTTGTTCAAAAGGTTTTCCTATGGGGATAGCCGAAGAACCCTTTTAGGTTCTAGATAGCACCTTTTTTTCAGAGTATAGCTTTATTAGACATTTTCAGTAAAGGCAACACATTTAGCAAGCCAATTCAATGTATATCTGATATAATAACTAACTAGTACTTATTGTTCTATGGGTTTTCCTCCTCCTCCTCACTGATCTGCAGATGCTTGACTACTTGATTATGATGTTATGGCTGTAACATGTCCTGGATATTGCATAAGAACAAGATACTGGTTAAGTGTGCCTTGAATTCTAAATAAATCACTGACCGTGTCACCATCACAGTTTGCGCTTAGTGGGACTATCATTTGTTTTTCAGCAGGACAATGCCCAATCGTAACTTCAGGCTGTGTAAGGGCTATTTGACCAAGAAGGAGAATAATGGAATGCTGCATTAGATGACCTGGCCTCCATTATCACCCAAACTCAACCCAATTGAGATGGTTTGGGATGAGTTGGACCGAGTGAAGGAAAAGCAGCACAAGTGTGGAGATCATCCGTTCACCTACTCTGCGTCTCACAGAGACATAGCGGTTGGAACCAAAAACCTCAACTTTGGACTCTTCAGAACAATGGACAGATTTCTACCGGTCTAATGTCCATTGCTCGTGTTTCTTGGCCCAAGCAAATCTCTTCTTCATATTGGTGTCCTTTGGTAGTAGCTTCTTTGCAGGAATTTGACCATGAAGGCCTGATTCATGCAGTCTCCTCTGAACAGTTGATAATGAGATGTGTCTGTTATTTGAACTCTGTGAAGCATTTATTTGGGCTGCAATCTGAGGTGCAGTTAACTCCAATGAACTTATGCTCTGCAGCAGAGGTAACTCTAGGTCTTCCTTTCCTGTGATGGTCCTCATGAGAACCAGTTTCATAATAGCACTTGGTTTTTGCAACTGCACTTGAGGAAACTTGACTGACCTTCATGATGGACTGTCCTTTTTCTTTGCTTATTTGAGCAGTTCTTGCCATAATATGGACTTGGTATTTTACCAACTAGGACTATCTTCTGTATACCACCCCCACCTTGTCACAACTGATTGGCTCAAATGCATTAAGAAGGAAAGAAATTCCACAAATGAACTTTTAACAAGGCTCACCTGTTAATTGAAATGCATTCCAGGTGACTACCTCATGAAGCTGGTTGAGCAAGTGCCAAGAGCGTGCAAAGCTGTCTTCAAGGTAAAGGGTGGCCACTTTGAAGAATCTCAAATATAAAATATATTTTGATTTGTTAAACACTTTTTTGGTTACGACATGATTCCACTACATGTGAAAGGGTTATTTCATAGTTTTGATATCTTCACTATTATTCTACAATGTAGAATTGTTTTTTTTTAAATAAAGGAAAAACCCTTACATGAGTAGGTGTGTCCAAAATGTTGACTGGTACTGTATATCCAAGGCTGTCCAAGTGTGATATAAGGTTATGGTATTTCAGTTCCTTGTCAGCAAAGGCCTGGTGCATTTAGCAGTGAAATGAGCAACCTACTCCCCCCAATAACAATATTTGGTACAGAGGAAACTATATAATCATCATCCAACCAACTTCCGCTTACACAAGAATGTTTATGGAGGTGTGTTTGCAGTTGGTGAGGCTACATTTCTCACCTCAATGGCTATTTGGTCATTGAGGCGGTCATGTCCAGCTATGTACGTGTCCTTGTATGAACAACAACCATTTAACACACTCCGTTACATTTGACAGTGTGTAAGATATCAATCAAATTTATTTATAAAGTCTTTCTTACATCAGCTAATGTCACAAAGTGCTGTACAGAAAGCAAGCCTAAAACAGCAAACCGCAAGAAATGCAGCTGTAGAAGCACGGTAGCTAGGAAAAACTCCCTAGGAAGGTCGGAACCTAGGAAGAAACCTAGAGAAGAACCAGGCTATGAGAGGTGGCCAGTCCTCTTCTGGCTGTGCCAGGTGGAGATTACAACAGAACATGGCCAAGATGTTAAAAAGTTCATAGATGACCAGCAGGGTCAAATCATAATAATCAGTGGTTATAGATGGTGCAACAGGTCAGCACCTCGGGAGTAAATGTCAGTTGGCTTGTCATAACTGATCATTCAGAGTATCTCTACCACTCCTGCTGTCTCTAGAGAGTTGAAAACAGCAGGTCTGGGACAAGGTAGCACATCCAGTGAACAGGTCAGGGTTCCATAGACGCAAGCAGAACAGTTTAAACTGGAGCAGCAACACGACTAGGTGGTCCTGAGACATGGTCATAGGGGAGAGAGATTAAATTCACACAGGACACAGGATGAGACAGGAGAAATACTCCAGATATAACAGACTCATTTACCACCTTCACAAGTGCAGTCTCAGTGCTATGATGCTATGATGGGGTCTAAAACCAGACTGAAGCATTTCATATACATTGTTTGTCTTCAGGAACACAGTCGTTTTTATTTATTTGTAAATTTGCTCTCATAAATGTTAGCAACACCTCCTCCTTTTGCGGGATGCGCGGGGGATATGGTCACTAGTGTAACCAGGAGGTGAGGCCTCATTTAACACAGTAAATTCATCAGACTTAAGCCATGTTTCAGTCAGGCCAATCACATCAAGATTATGATCAGTGATTAGCAGAGGTGTGGACTCGTCACATGACTTGGACTCGAGTCACAAATATGATGACTTGCAACTCGACTTTGACTTTAACACCAATGACTCGTGACTTAACTTGGACTTGAGCCTTTTGACTCGACCTGACTTGATGCCCTCCCCAAGCCCAAATATTCAAACTGATGCTATTAAAAAAAGTGTGCTGCGCATCAACTCTTCATTTACCGAATTACAGTTTGAATCGGACAGCAGCCAATCCAATTGTGCCAGCTGAGAAAAAGCTGTGCGTGGCAGTGCAGAGGAACGTCGGCGGGTGAATTCAGATGGAGCCCTTGGAAAGATGATACCCAAAAGTATTATTTTCGGATATAAAGATGACTCTGTATCAACAGAAAATGGATTGCAACTTGCGGGAAGAAAATTAGACGGAGGCGCAACAATTTCCAACTTTCTTTGACATTTGAAGCTGCACAAAGAACGGTAAATCGTGGCTAATATAGCTGAGGGTATATCAGTCTGATTATGAATTACTTTGTCTTTAAATACACTTTCCTTACCTTCTCCTGACAATTATTTTTTTTATTCTACTCTCCTGCCGTCTCTCTACACGATTTGCTGTCTGGGACCAAATCTGGATGCATGTCCTGATTCTCCATCCAAAGTCTTCAGTTGTAACAACTGTTTACCGACTATAGGCTTACAATAATTGTAGCTGTTAAATGTTTTTGAGAATTCATTTTTCCCAGCATCATAAAAAAATAAGTGGCCACACCACAAGAGACTATTCTGTAGTGCAATGCTACCCAAAGTTCTCCTTGAGTAACCACTGCAAGTCCACTTATGTGATGTATTACAGAACATGCACAGAACTGCCCAATTGCACTATATTATACAGTCACTCCAATCAAGAAACATAAATGTTTGACCATTTTGTTTGTATTTTATTGCATGGCATAAGTATTTGATCGCCTACCAACCAGTAAGAATTCTTCTTCTCACAGACCTGTTAGTTTTTCTTTAAGAAACCCTCCTGTTCTCCACTCATTACCTGTATTAACTGCACCTGTTTGAACTCGTTACCTGTATAAAAGACACCTGTCCACACACTCAACCAAACAGACTCCAACCTCTCCACAATGGCCAAGACCAGAGAGCTGTGTAAGGACATCAGGGATAAAATTGTAGACCTGCACAAGGCTGGGATGTGCTACAGGACAATAGGCAAGCAGCTTGGTGAGAAGGCAACAACTGTTGGCGCAATTATTAGAAAATGGAAGAAGTTCAAGATGACGGTCAATCACCCTCGTTCTGGGGCTCCATGCAAGATCTCACCTTGTGGGGGAATGAATGATCATGAGGAAGGTGAGGGATCAGCCCAGAACTACACGGCAGGACCTGGTCAATGACCTGAAGAGAGCTGGGACCACAGTCTCAAAGATAACCATTAACACACTACGCCCTCATGGATTAAAATCCTGCAGCGCACGCAAGGTCCCCCTGCTCAAGCCAGCGCATGTCCAGGCCCGTCTGTAGTCTGCCAATGACCATCTGGATGATCCAGAGGAGGAATGGGAGAAGGTCATGTGGTCTGATGAGACGGCTCTGGCGGATCCTGGCTGACTGGCGGCTCTGGCGGATCCTGGCTGACTGGCGGCTCTGGCGGATCCTGGCTGAATGGCGGATCCTGGCTGACTGGCGGCTCTGGCGGATCCTGGCTGACTGGCGGCTGTGGCGGCTCTGGACAGATGGGAGACTCTAGCGGCTCTGGACAGATGGGAGACTCTAGCGGCTCTGGACAGATGGGAGACTCTAGCGGCTCTGGACAGACGGGAGATTCTAGCAGCTCTGGACAGATGGGAGACTCTAGCAGCTCTGGACAGACGGGAGACTGATGGCGCTGGGCAGACAGGCAGCTCAGGCGGCACTGGGTAGATGGGCAGCTCAGGCGGCGCTGGGCAGACGGGCAGCTCAGGCGACGCTGGGCAGACTGGAGACTCCGGCAGCGCTGGAGAGGAGGAAGGCTCTGGCAGCGCTGGACAGAGGGGCTCTGGCGCCTCTGGACTGAGGGGCTCTGGCGCCTCTGGACTGAGGGGAAACTCCGGCAGCGCCAGACAGGCGGGAGACTCCGGCAGCTCTGGAGAGTATGAAGGCTCTAGCAGCGCTGGACAGGCGGGAGCACCTGTAGCCAAAGAACGGAGAGACAGCCTGGTGCGGGGTGCCGGCACTGGTGGTACCAGGCTGGGGACACGCACCTCAGGGCGAATGCCTTGCATACTACGCCAAATCAACAGCTCTCTCTCTTCACGCTCCTCCAATTCTATTTACAACTCCTCGAGTGTCTCCTCATCTCCCATCCGTTCACTCTCCTCCAATCTGTCCAATAACTCCTCGACCCTCTCAGATTCAGCCCTCAGCTTCGCCCACAGCTCTGATTCCATCCATGGCTCCTTACGGTAAACAGGGGGAGTTGGCTCAGGTCTGACTCCTGACTCTGCCACACTCTCCCTGAGCCTCCCCCTCAATACATTTTTGGGGCTGTCTCTTGGGCTTCCTCCAGCGCCACCGTGCTCGTTTCGCGAACCTCATTCTCCTGTTATCCTCCTCACACTGCTTCAACGAATCCCAGGCGGGCTCCGGCACTCTCCCTGGGTCGACCGCCCACCTGTCTATCTCTTCCCAAGTTGTATAGTCCAGATAATGCTGCCTCTCCTGCTGCTGCTTCTTCTGCTGCTGTTGCCTCTTCTGCTGCTGTTGCCTCTCCTGCTGCTGCTTTTGCTGCTGCTCCCGCTTCCTCTGCTGCTTCTGTTGCTTCTCCTGCAGCTGCTGTTGCTGCTGCTGCTGTTGCTGCTGCTGCTGCTGCTGCTGCCGCTGTCTGTTACCACGCCGCTTGGTCCTTGGTTGGTGGGTGATTCTGTAATGGTTTTCCTCCTCTTCGTCTGAAGAGGAGAGGCGAGAAGGATCGGAGGACCAAAATGCAGCGTGGTTAGTGTTAAACATCTTTAATATAGACGATAACCGAGAACACTACAAAAATACAAAACAATAAATGTGAAAACCGAAACAGTCCTGTGTGGTGAAACAGACACGGAAACAATCACCCACAAAACAACAGTGAAACCCAGGCAACCTAAGTATGATTCTCAATCAGAGACAACTAACGACACAAATACTTAGTTGTAGTCAAGATCTGGTTAACTATAGTGCAAACATAGTTAGGTTTTTGGGTCATTACATATTTATTAACATATTTCCGGCTATATTCCAAACTATCCACAATGTACAATTTACATCAACATCATAGGCTAGGGATCATCAACTAGATTCTGCCATGGGGCAATTTC
This sequence comes from Oncorhynchus mykiss, assembly GCF_057628025.1. Classification (NCBI taxonomy): domain Eukaryota; kingdom Metazoa; phylum Chordata; class Actinopteri; order Salmoniformes; family Salmonidae; genus Oncorhynchus; species Oncorhynchus mykiss. The sequence goes on from NC_143046.1 coordinate 48,215,465, forward strand.
CTCGTCAGTGATGGATGGTCAAGGGTCAGAAAAATAATTAGTAGACTGCAAATATAATGAAACAAGCACAAAGAGATAGAATCACATATCTCTCTCTATTATGCATGGGAATACAGATGTCCAAAATTAAGAACACTTGAAGCTGGTTTGCTAGTGTTTTTACAGCATTTTTTTCGAAGAACTTGGGAATCCAAATGACATCACCTGCAGGCTGCCAGATGGGGAAACCTAATATCTTTGCTACTGAGTTAATATGCTAGTTTAGAAGCTATCTGATGTTGGCTAATGTTTATATTGGATTTTCGTTGAATATTGGTTATTCAATCTTCAATAGGTTTTAAACAAAGAGTGCCATTCGGAATCGGAGGGGGGGGGGGGGGGGGGGGGGGTAATAGTACCCGCAAAACACCAGTCTCAACGTCAACAGTGAAGAGGCGGCTCCGGGATGCTGGCCTTCTAGGCATAGTTGCAAAGAAAAAACCATATCTCAGGCTGGCCAATAAAAATAAAAGATTAAGATGGGCAAAAGAACACAGACACTGGACAGAGGAACCCAGAAGGCCAGCATCCCGGAGTCGCTTCTTCACTGTTGACTTTGAGACTGGTGTTTTGCGGGTACTATTTAATGAAGCTGGCAGTTGTGTTACGGTGCGTGAATGAGGACCCAAAAGCGAATCAACTTAAACAGAGCTTCTTTAATTACCAAACATAGGTAGGCTCAGATGGACCGGCAGATTCCGACAGGACAGGACAAGGTTACAGCAAACATGACGGCAGTCTGGTTCAGGCATGAATGACACAAACAAACAAGAATCCGACAAGGACAGGAGCAGAAACAGAGAGAGATATAGGGACCTAATCAGAGGGAAAAAGGGAACAGGTGGGGAACGGGGTGAATGGGTAGTTAGAGGAGACAAGGGACAGCTGGGGGAAAGCGGGGGAGAAAAGGTAACCTAACACGACCAGCAGAGGGAGACAGGGTGAAGGGAAAGGACAGAGACAAGACAACATGACAGTACATGACAGTACCCCCCCACTCACCGAGCGCCTCCTGGCGCACTCGAGGAGGAAGCCTGGCGGCAACGGAGGAAATCATCAATCAGCGCACGGTCCAGCACGTCCCGAGAGGGAACCCAACTCCTCTCCTCAGGACCGTACCCCTCCCAGTCAACTAGGTACTGATGACCACGGCCCCGAGGACGCATGTCCAAGATTTTACGGACCCTGTAGATAGGTGCGCCCTCGACAAGGATGGGGGGGGGGGGGGGGAGACGAGCGGGGGCGCGAAGAACGGGCTTAACACAGGAGACATGGAAGACCGGGTGGACGCGACGAAGATATCGCGGAAGAAGAAGTCGCACTGCGACAGGATTAATGACCTGAGAGATACGGAATGGACCAATGAACCGCGGGGTCAACTTGCGAGAAGCCGTCTTAAGGGGAAGGTTCTGAGTGGAGAGCCAAACTCTCTGACCGCGACAATATCTAGGGCTCTTCGTTCTACGCTTATTAGCAGCTCTCACAGTCTGCGCCCTATAACGGCAAAGTGCAGACCTGACCCTCTTCCAGGTGCGCTCGCAACGTTGGACAAAAGCCTGAGCGGAGGGGACGCTGGACTCGGCGAACTGAGATGAGAACAACGGAGGCTGGTACCCGAGGCTACTCTGAAAAGGAGATAGCCCGGTCGCAGACGAAGGAAGCGAGTTGTGGGCGTATTCTGCCCAGGGGAGCTGTTCTGACCAAGATGCAGGGTTGCGAAAAGAAAGACTGCGTAAGATGCGACCAATAGTCTGATTGGCCCGTTCTGCTTGACCGTTAGACTGGGGGTGAAAGCCGGAAGAGAGACTGACGGAAGCCCCAATCAAACGGCAAAACTCCCTCCAAAATTGAGACGTGAATTGCGGACCTCTGTCCGAAACGACGTCTGACGGAAGGCCATGAATTCTGAAAACATTCTCGATGATGATTTGTGCCGTCTCTTTAGCAGAAGGAAGCTTAGCAAGGGGAATGAAATGAGCCGCCTTAGAGAACCTATCGACAACCGTAAGAATAACAGTCTTCCCCGCTGACGAAGGCAGTCCGGTGACAAAATCTAAGGCGATGTGAGACCACGGTCGAGAGGGAATAGGAAGCGGCCTGAGACGGCCGGCAGGAGGAGAGTTACCGGACTTAGTCTGCGCGCAGACCGAACAAGCAGCCACGAAACGACGCGTGTCATGCTCCCGGGTGGGCCACCAGAAACGCTGGCGAATGGAAGCAAGCGTACCCCGAACGCCAGGGTGGCCGGCTAACTTGGCAGAGTGAGCCCACTGAAGAACGGCCAGACGAGTAGGAACGGGAACGAAAAGAAGGTTCCTAGGACAAGCGCGCGGCGACGGAGTTTGAGTGAGTGCTTGCTTTACCTGCCTCTCAATTCCCCAGACAGTCAACCCGACAACACGCCCCTCAGGGAGAATCCCCTCGGGGTCAGTGGAGGCTACTGAAGAACTGAAGAGACGAGACAAAGCATCAGGCTTGGTGTTCTTAGAGCCCGGACGATAAGAAATCACGAACTCGAAACGAGCGAAAAACAGCGCCCAACGCGCCTGACGCGCATTAAGTCGTTTGGCAGAACGGATGTACTCAAGGTTCCTATGGTCAGTCCAAACGACAAAAGGAACGGTCGCCCCCTCCAACCACTGTCGCCATTCGCCTAGGGCTAACCGGATGGCGAGCAGTTCGCGGTTACCCACATCATAGTTACGTTCCGACGGCGACAGGCGATGAGAAAAATACGCGCATGGGTGGACCTTGTCGTCAGAGAGGGAGCGCTGAGAAAGGATGGCTCCCACTCCCACCTCTGACGCGTCAACCTCGACAACGAACTGTCTAGAGACGTCAGGTGTAACAAGGATAGGAGCGGATGTAAAACGATTCTTGAGGAGATCAAAAGCTCCCTGGGCGGAAACGGACCACTTAAAGCACGTCTTGACAGAAGTAAGGGCTGTGAGAGGAGCTGCCACCTGACCGAAATTACGGATGAAACGACGATAGAAGTTCGCGAAGCCGAGAAAGCGCTGCAGCTCGACGCGTGACTTAGGGACGGGCCAATCAATGACAGCTTGGACCTTAGCGGGATCCATCTTAATGCCTTCAGCGGAAATAACAGAACCGAGAAATGTGACGGAGGAGGCATGAAAAGTGCACTTCTCAGCCTTCACAAAAAGACAATTCTCTAAAAGGCGCTGGAGGACACGTCGAACGTGCTGAACATGAATCTGGAGTGACGGTGAAAAAATCAGGATATCGTCAAGGTAAACGAAAACAAAGATGTTCAGCATGTCTCTCAGGACATCATTGACTAATGCCTGAAAGACAGCTGGAGCGTTAGCGAGGCCGAAAGGAAGAACCCGGTATTCAAAGTGCCCTAACGGAGTGTTAAACGCCGTCTTCCACTCGTCCCCCTCCCTGATGCGCACGAGATGGTAAGCGTTACGAAGGTCCAACTTAGTGAAAAACCTGGCTCCCTGCAGGATCTCGAAGGCTGAAGACATAAGAGGAAGCGGATAACGATTCTTCACTGTTATGTCATTCAGCCCTCGATAATCTATGCAGGGGCGCAGAGACCCGTCCTTCTTCTTGACAAAAAAAAAACCCCGCTCCGGCGGGAGAGGAGGAGGGGACTATGGTACCGGCGTCAAGAGCTACAGACAAATAATCTTCGAGAGCCTTACGTTCGGGAGCCGACAGAGAGTATAGTCTACCCCGGGGGGGGGTGGTTCCCGGAAGGAGATCAATACTACAATCATACGACCGGTGTGGAGGAAGAGAGGTGGCCCTGGACCGACTGAACACCGTGCGCAGATCGTGATATTCCTCCGGCACCCCTGTCAAATCACCAGGCTCCTCCTGTGAAGAAGAGACAGAGGAAACAGGAGGGATAGCAGACATTAAACATTTCACATGACAAGAGACGTTCCAGGAGAGGATAGAATTACTAGACCAATTAATGGAAGGATTATGACAAACTAGCCAGGGATGGCCCAAAACAACAGGTGTAAAAGGTGAACGAAAAATTAAAAAAGAAATGGTTTCACTATGATTACCAGAAACAGTGAGGGTTAAAGGTAGCGTCTCACGCTGAATCCTGGGGAGAGGACTACCATCCAGGGCGAACAAGGCCGTGGGCTCCTTTAACTGTCTGAAAGGAATGTCATGTTCCCGAGCCCAGGTCTCGTCCATAAAACAGCCCTCCGCCCCAGAGTCTATTAAGGCACTGCAGGAAGCTGACGAACCGGTCCAGCGTAGATGGACCGACAAGGTAGTGCAGGATCTTGAAGGAGAGACAGGAGTAGTAGCGCTCACCAGTAGCCCTCCGCTTACTGACGAGCTCTGGCCTTTTACTGGACATGAAGTGACAAAATGACCAGCGGAACCGCAATAGAGACAGAGGCGGTTGGTGATTCTCCGTTCCCTCTCCTTAGTCGAGATGCGGATACCTCCCAGCTGCATGGGCTCAGCACCCGAGCCGGCAGAGGAAGATGGTAGTGATGCGGAGAGGGAGGCGACGGAGAGCGCGAGCTCCTTTCCACGAGCTCGGTGACGAAGATCAACCCGTCGCTCAATGCGAATAGCGAGTTCAATCAAGGAATCCACGCTAGAAGGAACCTCCCGGGAGAGAATCTCATCCTTTACCTCTGCGCGGAAACCCTCCAGAAGACGAGCGAGCAAGGCCGGCTCGTTCCAGCCACTGGAGACAGCAAGAGTGCGAAACTCAATAGAGTAGTCTGTTATGGATCGATTGCCTTGACATAGGGAAGACAGGGCCCTGGAAGCCTCCTCCCCAAAAACAGATCGATCAAAAACCCGTATCATCTCCTCCTTAAAGTCTTGATACTGGTTAGTACACTCAGCCCTTGCCTCCCAGATTGCCGTGCCCCACTCACGAGCCCGTCCAATAAGGAGAGATATGACGTAGGCGACACGAGCAGTGCTCCTGGAGTAAGTGTTGGGCTGGAGAGAAAACACAATATCACACTGGGTGAGGAACGAGCGGCATTCAGTGGGCTCCCCAGAGTAACACGGCGGGTTATTGATTCTGGGCTCCGGAGATTCGAAAGCCCTGGAAGTGGCCGGTGGATCGAGGCGGAGATGGTGAACCTGTTCTGTGAGGTTGGAGACTTGGGTGGCCAGGGTCTCAACGGCATGTCGAGCAGCAGACAATTCCTGCTTGTGTCTGCCTAGCATCGCTCCCTGGATCTCGACGGCTGAGTGGAGAGGATCCGAAGTCGCTGGGTCCATTCTTGGTCGGATTCTTCTGTTACGGTGCGTGAATGAGGACCCAAAAGCGAATCAACTTAAACAGAGCTTCTTTAATTACCAAACATAGGTAGGCTCAGATGGACCGGCAGATTCCGACAGGACAGGACAAGGTTACAGCAAACATGACGGCAGTCTGGTTCAGGCATGAATGACACAAACAAACAAGAATCCGACAAGGACAGGAGCAGAAACAGAGAGAGATATAGGGACCTAATCAGAGGGAAAAAGGGAACAGGTGGGGAACGGGGTGAATGGGTAGTTAGAGGAGACAAGGGACAGCTGGGGGAAAGCGGGGGAGAAAAGGTAACCTAACACGACCAGCAGAGGGAGACAGGGTGAAGGGAAAGGACAGAGACAAGACAACATGACAGTACATGACAAGTTGAGGACTTGTGAGGCGTCTGTTTCTCAAACTTGACACTCTAATGCACTTGTCCTCTTGCTCAGTTGTGCACTGGGGGCCCCACTCCTCTTTCCAGTTTGTGCTGTTCTGTGAAGGAAAGGAGGACACAGAGTTGTACGAGATCTTCAGTTTCTTGGCAATTTCTCGCATGGAATAGTCTTCATTTCTCAGAACAAGAATAGCGTTTCAGAAGAAAGTTCTTTGTTTCTGGCCACTTTGAACCTGTAATCAAACCCACAAATGCTGATGCACCAGATACTCAACTGGTTTAAAGAAGGCCAGTTTTATTGCTTCTTTAATCAGAACAACAGTTTTCAGCTGTGCTAACATAATTGCAAAAGGGTTTTCTAATGATGAATTAGCCTTTTAAAATGACAAACTTGGATTAGCTAACACAACGGGCCATTGGAACAGGAGTGATGGTTGCTGATGGGCCTCTGTACGCCTATGTAGATATTCCATTAAAAAAATCTGCCGTTACCAGCTACAATGCTCATTTACAACATTAACAATGTCTACACTGTATTTCTGATCAATTTTATGTTATTTTAATGTACAAAAAATGTGACCCCAAATTCTAAGTGACCCCAAACTTTTGAATGGTAGTGCACATGTCAGCAGGGATGAAAATGAAGGTAGCCCGAGGCTACTACTTTTCAGACTGGACTAGTAGACAATGTGCCAAACTAGCCTGACGAAGCAGTGAAATGGCTTACAGAAATGTGCCGAACTAGCCTGACACAGGAGTGAAATTTTGCCTTTATAAACTTCGTATGCCACAGATTTAGGACCTAAATGTTACCGGAGCTAGTAGAAATCGTGGTCTGCTGGCCAGTGCCCAAAATCCTTATATTCCATCCCTGCATGTCAGTCCATTTCAGCCGAACCCCCCTTATCAGTGTTGGTCCTCCTCAGTGACCTCACGGCTGAAGGTTTTAACTTTACTCTTGAGAATTAGAATCAGAAGTAAAGTATTATAACTCATAGCAATACTCCACCTCTTCGGGCAAATAGTACACTAGACTGTCCTGATCATCTAGTTGAGCATTCCAGATGATTCCTCCATCCCAGTAGAAATGTCCCATCGACATATTAGGATTTTAGATGGGCAGATAAACCAAAGCCCAGTCTGTTACCGTTACTATAGTCAAGTCTGTGAGTTATGGTATTTGAATATAGACGGTAACGTTTCAGTAAACAACTTAGCTAGCTAGTAAAAGTAACTTTGTTTTGTCTTTCAGACGGGTTGGCCCGGAAACCCAGTGAGAACACTTGGGTCTGCAGTTGCTATTTTCCGGTGGGAAAGAGAAATGGCCCTGTATTTACCAGAAAAGGTAGCTCATCCACCATGGCAGAAGAGAAAGAAGAAGAAGAGGAAGAGGAAGAAATAGACTGTTGATTGGGACACAAGAACAACCAATGAGGCATGAGGATTGGGTGTTGAGGGACCACTTGTCACATTCTCCAAGATAGGTTTGTGTTATGATTAACAATGCACTTTCTGTCGGCAGATTGAGCCTGTGGACCGGCAGGTCAGTAACTCATCAAATGTGATACAACAATGAATTTGTTGATATCTGTGCAGTATGTTTGTCACGTTTGTGTATGGTTCTGAATCACTTTTCACATTGTCCAAGGTGTGTTTGTGTTATGACAAACAAGGTGTTTTCTTCCAGATAAAGATGTTGATATGGCATTGAAAAAGACCCACCACTGACCAAATGTCTCTTTGTTTTCCAGTCCAACAGGAGTGCATCCCTCAGACCATCTGGTGCATGGACATCCTGTGCCAGTGTGATCTGAGAGCGAGCGTCCAGTTGTGGAGACTACAGCACATCGAGCCTGTGGGCGGACAGGTCAGTAACTCATCAAATATGATACAATATTGTGTAAAACATTGAATTGGTAGTTGCATCGAAATTCTGACTTTATGTCCCCTTTTCCTCATGTTTTAGACATGAGGCGTGACATGGGGAACGTCAGGCTCAACCCACGAGAAGCAGTGCTTGATCAACGCCACCCTCAGCAAGGAGATCTGCTGGAAGTGATGTACTCTTTCTTACACTCTGGGGTAAGACATCATTTAAACATCACAGATATAAATTCCTATTGTGCCCATGATAAACTGCAATGTGAATTCTGTTGTACTACTGAAAGAAACTGTGTGGAGATTCACTCAGACCAGTTCTTGTGATTGAACTTGCATTAACTACCGTACTGCTATTCTGAAAGCCTGCTGTGTGTGTACTATGTGGAATATTTTTGGACCATTGGCTTCCCTGAACACAGGCACTGACAGGATGTTCAACAAGAGAGCTGATCCAGTGCTCCCCATCCCCCAAAAAGGTAAGAACAAAAACTGATTTGTGTGCGGATGTTCACCGTTGCAGTGCCAACGTTGGGAGCATGCGGTCTTTGAAAACTCCTCAAGTCCAGCAATATGAGTCTGCCAGAGGTCGTCACGCTGGATGCGGATGGTGATGGAGGCTTTGGTGGTCCACACAACCAAGATGATGTCCCTTCCAGTGATGTGGAGTTTCCCTTCGACCTGATGCCAGTAAGGATGGCCTTCACGGAGGCAGTAAGACCCTCCCTCCTTGATATAGACATTTTTTGACTTCACTGCCTCAATGGTATGGTCCCTTTACCATAGGTATACTTGACCACCAGCACTACTGTGGTGCCCACCAGACCATCCGGTGAGGCACCCAGGATCCCAGACCCTGTGACCCGGGTACAGGTCCTCCACTGACTGCACCTGGTTGGTCACGGTTTGCTTCCTCCACTCACATTCCATATCTTTTACAGACGATATTGTGAACCACAATAATAGCCCATGTAGCTGCATGGCTACACTTATGAGCTCCACAAGGCCATTCTCATGTGGTAGAGAGAATCCCCTGGTCACCTGTAGAGACCTACCAACATGAAGGATGTTAAGTGTTACATTTGGTAGAGAGTGTCACCTAGTTGAGCACCTAGACCTGGCCAAGAGGAAGGATGTTAATTGCCACATGCCTTTTAATGCATGACTTTGAACATCTTGAAATGCATTTGATGTACAAAATATGCTATATAAATAAAGTTTGATTTGGTTGATTTCATTACAGCTGCAGATATTTAATCTACTGTAATTTTCACATGATAAGTGCAGTTTTTCTATAAATTATCAAGTTAACAGTGAAAAGTTTATCACTTGACATATTAATCATATGGTTGGAAGGATCCTATAAATAAAGACTGTGTGAATGCATGTACCACTCTGAATAAATACTGTAGATAATGTGCCTTTGAAGATTTGTCTCTGGTCATGAAACTACAATACAGGCTGGATGTGTAAACAGAGTAAATTCTGAATGTCAATAGATTTTTTTTTATTCATTCTCATCAATGACAACATTCTAGAATTGTACTACTGTACTACTGAAATGTACACTCATCTAATGTTGGTATCCAGGGTAATCTGGTTAATGATTATTTTTACAATGGGTGGGTCTAATTCTGAATGCTTCATTCCAGCCGGTGTCTATTCCACAATTTACCACCAGCTAAATCTATGACGTTAAAATGCCTATTTACCCTGTTCCATCTGACTGCAATCCACTGTCGCATCAGCCCAGCTAGGTCATTTATAAACTTCATCTCCACAATAAAAAAGCATAGAGACATTATCTCACATTTCTTTTAGACTAACATTTTGTTTTCAACAGCGGAGATTTGTATAAACCTAACTGTCTGTCTCTCCGACATTTGCAACATTGTTTAAACATCCTCCAGCCGTCCCATAGTAATGAACGTGCCGGGACGAGACAGATAGGTAGGCAGCGTTTCTCAGCCAGTCTAAATTATGAATCAGCTGGCATGAATTACATTTTATCTTTGAATGAATGAAATTTTATTTTTGTGTTAATTCGCCAATTGGCAACCCATCACCTATGGGATTATTTGACACATTTAAAAAACATTACAATAACTCATGGTAATTAAATTATAGTTCTTCCGGTGTTCTCTGCATTGCGCATTGCATGAAGAGTGAAAAAATATATTAAAAATCTATACATAATAGTAAATAAGGTTATCCAAAAAATTACATCCCTAGAGCTTTAAAATAATATATATACACTGTGGCAGACCAGGAGGTTTGGTCAAGGCGTTTACACAGATCAGACACGGACAGAGTTGGATTAGCTCGGTTTCAAGTGTGTTTATTTAATCAACAAAAGAAAAGAATAAGACCTCCAGGATACCGTCTTCTGGGGCTCCGGGGCCTTGCTGTATTCTGGGGGGAACAAAACTGAGCTTCCTCCGTTATCTCTGGGACTGAGCATGACTATATGGGAGTAACCTTTCTTCCCCCAGTCCCCTCCTCCGTGTGCTGCCCTTCTGGCAGCTTTATGGGACTCATTGGGTTTACTTGATAGCTACCTACACAAATAGCTAGCTAGAACAAAGTGTTAATAAGATAAATTCATTTAAAAAGATTAAAAGCAATACAAATAAGTTCTCCAGTAGGCAATCAGCCCCTTGATTACTCACCAACCACAACCTGCCCCAATTACTCCTGGCTGGAGAGCCCGTCGAGACCTGGCACATCCAGCAAAGGGATCCATTGCCTCGTAATGTAGACTCCGTCTGTCACCAGGCCTCGATGAGTCTCCCACTGGGGGCTGACCTACGCCACAATGGGATTGAGATCCGGGCTCTTCGCTGGCCATGGCAGAACACTGACATTCCTGTCATGCAGGAAATTACGCACAGAACGAGCAGTATGGCTGGTGGCATTGTCATCCTGGAGGGTCATGTCAGGTTGAGCCTGCAGGAAGGGTACCACATGAGGGAGGAGGATGTCTTCCCTGTAACGCACAGTGTTGAGATTGCCTGCAATGACAACAAGCTCAGTCCGATGATGCTGTGACACACCGCCCCAAACCATGACGGACCCTCAACCTCCAAATCGATCCCGCTCCAGAGTACAGGTCTCGTGTAACGCTCATTCCTTCGACGATAAACGCGAATCCGACCATCACCCCTGGTGAGACAAAACCGCGACTGGTCAGTGTAGAGCACCTTTTGCTGGTCCAGCGACGGTGGGTTTGTGCCCATAGGCGACGCTGTTGCCGGTGATGTCTGGTGAGGACCTGACTTACAACAGGCCTACAAGCCCTCAGTCCAGCCTCTCTCAGCCTATTGTGGACAGTCTGAGCACTAATGGAGGGATTGTGCGTTCCTGGTGTAACTCGGGCAGTTGTTGCCATCCTGTACCTGTCCCTCAGGTGTAATGTTCGGATGTACCGATCTTGTGCAGGTGTTGTTACACGTGGTCTGCCACTGCGAGGCCGATCAGCTGTCCATCCTGTCTCCCTGTAGCACTGTCTTAGGCGTCTCACAGTGTGGACATTGCAATTTATTGCACTGGCCACATCTGCAGTCCTCATGCCTCCTTGCCTAAGGCACGTTCCGCAGATGAGCAGTGACCCTGGGCATCTTTTTTTTTGTGTTTTTCAGAGTCAGTAGAAAGGCCTCTTTAGTGTCCTGTTTTCATAACTGTGACCTTAATTGCCTACTGTCTGTAAGCTATTAGTGTCTTAACGACCGTTCCACAGGTGCATGTTCATTAATTGTTTATGGTTCATTGAACAAGCATGGGAAACAGTGTTTAAACCCTTTACAATGAAGATCTGTGAAGTTATTTGGAATTTTACGAATTATCTTTGAAAGACAGGGTCCTGAAAAAGGGACGTTTCTTTTTTTTGCTGAGTTTACATACATACATACATACATACATAACATATATAGATAAATAAAAAAAGAAACAGAAGTCACTTGAACCCAGTCTGGCACAAAGAGAAGATTCAAATGGGAGACAAGCCTATACACAATCTATATACACACATGCCATTTACCACATAGAATCTAAATATTTTTACAATTTAATTATCGGTAGCCCCTTTTATTTTATTCCAGGCTTTATCAAAATTTTCCGCAAACGGAAATACACAATGGAGAAAAAAAAACATTTACATTTCTCCTCATCATTCAGCCACATAATGCCAGGGTATATCTGGTGGACTTTCTGGAATAAGAGCAAGCGTATATCGTGGATAAAATGAGTTTACTTCTCTATTTCTTCGTGGTAACAATAATTACATAGTCTTTCCTCTTCTGTTTCACCACAATACCGACCTGTTTCAATACGCAGAGGTAATATCCCTGATCTTACCTGTGCACATAGCGATCTCTTGCTTTTAGGTAGGTTATACACAACAAATCTCTAACACACAAATGCACCCTTGATCAAACAAAAGGTTCTCAATTTGGGTGTATGATTATTCTCTACCCATTTTTTTCATACTGCATCAATAGATTTTTTGTTGTATCTTTTGTTTTATCATGTCTCCCTTAATTTTTTTTTGTACAGATGTTCACAGTCAGACTGTTTGAAAAAGGTCAGACAGTTCAGTTGCCCAGTCTCCCCCTATGGAATGATCCCATTGAATTTTTTTACTAGCCATTCTGGCAGTTGGCATATCCAACAGTCTATTCTAAAGTTTCACCATACATGCCTTCCAGCTGGCATTATTTGTATGGATATACAGTATACAAAGAAATATCAATTTAAAAAAGGTAGTGCAGCTAGCCTGCAGTCTTTCCAGCTTCAGTTTGAAATTATTGTGTTAACTGTGTTGTTGGCTACCTCCTCTCCTTTTCTATGCCAGTGAAATCACGCCTCATTAGCTCATTATTAGGGATGTATCCAAATAAATGTCACTAAAAAACAGCTCAAACGAAATGCAAATGCAGCTACTGTTGTTATTTTGGCTGCACTGTTTGACTGTAAGTTAAACTCGAACCGCTCCACTTCAGTCCCGTCTATGTCAATGGGGGGCTGTTCATCCATCCTTTTCCTATAGACCATGACCAGCTCCTTTGTCTTGCTCACATTGAGGGAGAGGTTGTTGTCCTGGCACCGCACCACCAGTTCTCTGACCTCCTCCCTATAGCCTGTCTCATCGTTGTCGGTGACACTGTTGTGTCATCAGCAAACTTAATGATGGTGTTGGATTCGTGCTTGGTCATGCAGTCGTGGGAGAACAGGGAGAAGCAGAGGGGACTAAGTACACACCCCTGAGGGACCACAGTGTTGAGGATCAGAGTGGCAGATGTGTTCTTGCCTACCCTTACCACCTTGGGGCGGTCTGGTCAGGAGGTCCAGGATCCAGTTGCCGAGGGAGATGTTTAGTCCCAGGGTCCTCAACTTAGTGATGAGCTTTGTGGGTACTATGATGTTGAATGCTGAGCTGAGCTTACATGTTCTATGTTTGAGCTGCTTTTGAAAGAAAAAGTCAAATTAAAAACATTGTCATTGCTGAATTTGATTTTCATTATAGCAAGCTAGGACTGATGGTTTGGTTAGCTAAACTAGGAAGTATGTCTATTTTGTTACCAAGGCAACTACTGTAGCTGCAGTAGCTAAGTAAACTTTATAGCTACTTGTGTTGTGTTAGCTAATCCAAGTTTATAATTTCAAAAGGCTAATTGATCATTAGAAAACCCTTTTGCAATTATGTTAGCACAGCTGAAAACTTGTCCTGATTAAAGAAGCAATAAAACTGGCCTTTGGACTTGTTGAGTATCTGGAGCATCAGCATTTGTGGGTTCGATTACAGGCTCAAAATGGCCAGAAACAAAGACCTTTCTTCTGAAACTCGTTAGTCTATTCTTATTCTGGGAAATTAAGGCTATTCCAAGAAACTGACGATCTTGAAAAATGCTGTGTACTACTCCCTTCACAGAACAGCTCAAACAGGCTCTAACCAGAATAGAAAGAGGAGTGGGAGGCCCCGTTGCACAACTGAGCAAGAGGACAAGTACATTAGAGTGTCTAGTTTGAAAAACAGATGCCTCACAAGTCCTCAACTGGCAGCTTCATGAAATAGTACCCGCAAAACACCATTCTCAACAGTGAAGAGGCGACTCCGGGATGCTGGCATTCTAGGCAGAGTTGCAAAGAAGAATCCATATCTCAGGCTGGCCAATAAAAAGAAAAGATTAACATGGGCAAAAGAACACAGTCACTGGACAGAGGAACTCTCCCTAGAAGGCCAGCATCCCATTTCTTTGCAACTATGCCTAGAAGGCCAGCATCCCGGAGTCGCCTCTTCACTGTTGACGTTGAGACTGTGTTTTGCGGGTACTATTTAATGAAGCTGCCAGTTGAGGACTTGTGAGGAGTCTGTTTCTCAAACTAGACACTCTAATATACTTGATCAATTAGCCTTTTAAAATTATAAACTTGGAATAGCTAACACAACGTGCCATTGGAACACAGGACTGATGGTTGCTGATAATGGGCCTTTGTACACCTATGTAGAGATTCCATAAAAAAATCTGCCTTTTCCAGCTACAATAGTAATTTACAACATTAACAATGTCTACACTGTATTTCTGATCAATTTAGCCGGCCGTGGCTGGGAGTCCCATAGGGCGGCGCGCAATTGGCCCAGCGTCGTCCTGGTTAGGGGAGGGTTTGGCCGGTGGGGCTTTACTTGGCTTATCGCGCTCTAGCGACTCCTTGTGGTGGGCCGGGCGCCTGCAGGCTGTCTTTTATTGTCAGTTAAACAGTGTTTCCTCCGACACGTTGGTGCAGCTGGCTTCCGGGTTATGCGAGCAGGTGTTAAGAAATGCGGCTTGGCGGGTCATGTTTTGGTGGATGCATGACTCGACCTTTCGCCTCTCCCGAGCCTGCTGGGGAGTGGCAGCGATGAGACAAGATGGTAATTATGAAATTGGGGGGGGAGTATAATTTACAACATTAACAATGTCTACACTGTATTTCTGATCAATTTGATGTTATTTTAACAGACCAAAAACATTGTTTTTCTTTCAATAACAAGGACATTTCTAAGCGACCCCAAACTTTTGAACAGTAGTGTACATTTGCAAACAATGTAAAAAATTAAATAAGAAATCATTGAGTTAATAAAGCTGCATCCCCGGGTTCGGGGAGGGTTTGGTCGGTGGGGCTTTACTTGGCTTATCGTGCTCTAGCGACTCCTTCCGGCGGTCCGGGTGCCTGCTGGCTGACAATGATTGTCAGTTAAACAGTTTCCTCTGACACATTGGTGCAGCTGGCTTTCGGGTTAAGCGAGCGGGTGTTAAGAAATGCGGTCATGTTTCGGAGGATGCATGACTCGACCTTCGTGTCTCCCGAGCTCGCTGGGGAGTGGCAGCGATGAGACAAGATGGTAATTACGAAATTGGAAAAAAAGGTTTTAAAAAATATATATATTTAAGGGCCCATCCAAGAATGCTCAAGGTCATTGACCACAGATAAAATGATGTCAAATCACGTTATATGTACTGTGGCTTTGATTGAACTGATCATGTCAACATCATACTTTCAAAATCTTAGCTAGCAAGCTAGCAGTCATCATCATTAATTAAGTTGACAGTCTACTGGCAAATCCTTTTCCATCCTTGTCGTATGAAGAGAAATTATAGGTAAAACGTATCGGTGCTCATCGGCCATTGGACATAAACATTACACAACAATGAGGGGTTTGGAAGGAATCCGTGGCTAACTGCAAGCATAGCAAAACAATCACTAGCCTGCTATACAGTGGAGTGGATGTATGGTCCAAGTCAGGGTTGAAGGGTCTCTTTT
This sequence comes from Oncorhynchus mykiss, assembly GCF_057628025.1. Classification (NCBI taxonomy): domain Eukaryota; kingdom Metazoa; phylum Chordata; class Actinopteri; order Salmoniformes; family Salmonidae; genus Oncorhynchus; species Oncorhynchus mykiss. The sequence continues at coordinate 48,230,833 of NC_143046.1, forward strand.
CCAACCTTAAAAGGATAAACATTTAAAGTTGGACATGCTGTCAATCCGGCATGACTTCTGCCGCATTCGAAACAACTGGAAACTCGGAACTGGGAAATCTCAGACTTCAGTGAGTTCAAGACAACTGGGAACTTTAAAAAAAACTAGCTCCGCCTGGGAAAATAAGTTTCTAATGGTCATCGGGTCTCTTTCTAGATCTCCAAACTGAAGATCACGGAGTTCATGATTCAACCTTGTTTTTTTCCCGAGTTCCCAGTTGTCTTGAAAGCACCATAAATCCAGAGAATGCTAGACTTTGATGACAAAGTTTGATGATCAATTTTACCACGAAGGACCACCCTGTTAAACCCCGGTCAACAGCACTGCACCCCCCACAGCAACTCGCCCAAGCCTTCCCCATTTCTTCTTCTCCCAAATCCGTTCAGCTGATGTTCTGAAAGAGATGCAAAATCTGGACCCCTACAAATCAGCCGGGCTAGACAATCTGGACCCTTTCTTTCTAAAATGTATCTGCCGAAATTGTTGCCACCCCTATTACTAGCCTGTTCAACCTCTCTTTCGTGTCGTCTGAGATTCCCAAAGATTGGAAAGCAGCTGCGGTCAACCCCTCTTCAAAGGGGGGGACACTCTTGACCCAAACTGCTACAGACCTATATCTATCCCACCATGCCTTTCTAAGGCCTTCGAAAGCCAAGTCAACAAACAGATTACCGACCATTTCGAATCTCACCATACCTTCTCTGCTATGCAATCTGGTTTCTGAGCTCGTCATGGGTGCAACTCAGCCACGCTCAAGGTCCTAAACGATATCTTAACCGCCATCGATAAGAAACATTACTGTGCAGCCGTATTCATTGATCTGGCCAAGGCTTTCGACTCTGTCAATCACCACATCCTCATCGGCAGACTCGACAGCTTTGGTTTCTCAAATGATTGCCTCGCCTGGTTCACCAACTACTTCTCTGATAGAGTTCAGTGTGTCAAATCGGAGGGTCTGCTGTCCGGACCTCTGCCAGTCTCTATGGGGGTGCCACAGGGTTCAATTTTTGGACCGACTCTCTTCTCTGTATACATCAATGAGGTCGCTCTTGCTGCTGGTGATTCTCTGATCCACCTCTACACAGACGACACCATTCTGTATACTTCTTGGCCTTCTTTGGACACTGTGTTAACTACCCTCCAGGCAAGCTTCAATGCCATACAACTCTCCTTACGTGGCCTCCAATTGCTCTTAAATACAAGTAAAACTAAATGCATGCTCTACAACCGATCGCTACCTGCACCTACCCGCCTGTCCAACATCCCTACTCTGGACGGCTCTGACTTAGAATACGTGGACAACTACAAATACTTAGGTGTCTGGTTAGACTGTAAACTCTCCTTCCAGACCCATATCAAACATCTCCAATCCAAAGTTAAATCTAGAATTGGCTTCCTATTTCGCAACAAAGCATCCTTCACTCATGCTGCCAAACATACCCTTGTAAAACTGACCATCCTACCAATCCTCGACTTCGGCGATGTCATTTACAAAATAGCCTCCAATACCCTACTCAACAAATTGGATGCAGTCTATCACAGTGCAATCCGTTTTGTCACCAAAGCCCCATATACTACCCACCATTGCGACCTGTACGCTCTCGTTGGCTGGCCCACGCTTCATACTCGTCGCCAAACCCACTGGCTCCATGTCATCTACAAGACCCTGCTAGGTAAAGTCCCCCCTTATCTCAGCTCGCTGGTCACCATAGCAGCACCCACCTGTAGCACGCGCTCCAGCAGGTATATCTCTCTAGTCACCCCCAAAACCAATTCTTTCTTTGGCCGCCTCTCCTTCCAGTTCTCTGCTGCCAATGACTGGAACGAACTACAAAAATCTCTGACTGGAAACACTTATCTCCCTCACTAGCTTTAAGCACCAACTGTCAGAGCAGCTCACAGATTACTGCACCTGTATATAGCCCACCTATAATTTAGCCCAAACAACTACCTCTTTCCCTACTGTATTTAATTTATTTATTTATTTTGCTCCTTTGCACCCCATTATTTTTATTTCTACTTTGCACATTCTTCCATTGCAAATCTACCATTCCAGGGTTTTACTTGCTATATTGTATTTACTTTGCCACCATGGCCTTTTTTGCCTTTACCTCCCTTATCTCACCTCATTTGCTCACATCGTATATAGACTTGTTTATACTGTATTATTGACTGTATGCTTGTTTTACTCCATGTGTAACTCTGTGTCGTTGTATGTGTCGAACTGCTTTGCTTTATCTTGGCCAGGTCGCAATTGTAAATGAGAACTTGCCTACCTGGTTAAATAAAGGTGAAATAAATAAAAATAAATAAAATAAAAAAGTGAGCACAGCACAACTAGGTGTATTGTATACTGCTGCATAAATTATGTAATATGCCAGGGAGATATATACACTGTAGCTAAGAAAGTAATACTTAGTGTATGTTGTGTAGTAAGCTGTTAGTAGCCCATGTGCCTCACGCTAATTATTTGCTCCCTTTTCCCCATATAATTTAAGCCTATTGTTCTGACTTGGTTGTGCTGGTTGAGGGAATGCCAAGAGTGTGCAAAGCTGTCATCAAGGCATTTGGGTGGCTATTTGAAGAATCTCAAATATAAAATATATTTTGATTTGTTTAACACGTATTTGGTTAATAAATGATTCCATATGTGTTATTTCATAGTTTTGATGTCTTCACTATTATTCTACAATGTAGAAAATAGTACAAATAAATAAAAACACTTGAATGAGTAGGTGTTCAAAAACTTTTGATCGGTAGTGTAAGTATACAGACCCTTTACTCAGTACTTTGTTGAAGCACCTTTGGCAGCGATTACAGCATTGAGTCTTCTTGGGTATGACGCTACAAGCTTGGTAGACCTGTTTTGGGAGTGTGTCCCATTTTGCTCTGCAGTCTCTCTCAAGCTCTGTCAGGTTAGATGGGGAGCGTTGCTGCACAGCTATTTTCAGGTCTCTCCAGAGATGTTCGATCGGGTTCAAGTCCGGGCTCTGGCTGGGCCACTCAAGACTTGTCCCGAAGCCACTCCCGCGTTGTCTTGCTGTGTGCCTAGGGTCATTGTCCTGTTGGAATGTGAACCTTCGCCCCAGTCTGAGGTCCTGAGCGATTTGGAGCAGGTTTTCATCAAGTATCTGTCTGTACATTGCTCTGTTCATGTTTCCCTCAATTCTGGCTAGTCTCTCAGTCCCTACCGCTGAAAAACATCCCAATAGCATGATGCTGTCACCACCATGCTTCACCGAGATGGTGCCAAGTTTCTTCCAGATGTGACGCTTGGCATTCAGGCCGAAGAGTTCCATCTTGGTTTCATTAGACCAGATAATCTTGTTTCTCATGGTCTGGGAGTCTTTAGGTGCCTTTTGGCAAACTTCAAGCGGTCTGAAATGTGCCTTTTACTGAGCAGTGGCTTCCGTCTGGCCACTCTACCATAATGGCCTGATTGGTGGAGTACTGCAGAGATGGTTGTCCTTCTGGAAGGTTCTCCCATCTCTACAGAGGAACTCTAGAACTCTGTCAGAGTGACCATCGAGTTCCTGGTCACCTCCCTGACCAAGGCACTTCTCCCCCGATTGCTTATTTTGGTCAGGTGGTCAGCTCTAGGAAGAGTCTTGGTGGTTAAGAATGATGTAGGCCACTTTGTTCTTGGGGTCCTTCAGTACTGCTGAATTTTTTTGGCACCCTTGCCCAGATCTTTGCCTCGACACAATCCTGTCTCGGAGCTCTTTGGACAATTGACTTGGTCTTTGCTCTGACATGCACTGTCAACTTTGGGACCTTATATAGACAGGTGTGTGCCTTTCCAAATCATGTCCAATCAATTGAATTTACCACAGGTGGACTCTAAGTTGAAGAAACATCTCAAGGATGATCAATAGAAACAGAATGCACCTTAGCTCAATTTAAAGTCTCATAGCTCATTTTTTTGCAAATATTTCTAAAAACCTGTTTTCGCATTGTCATTATGGGGTATTGTGAGTAGATTTCAGAGGATTTTTATTTATTTAATCCATTTTAGAATAAGGCTGTATGTGGAAAAAGTCAAGGTGTCTGAATACTTTCCGAAGGTACTGTATATAGAGAGTTGGGCCATTGCGGTTTCTGTCAGAACATTTAGAGAGCTCCACTTTCTCCTCCATAGCCGTTACTAATTGACCCTTCTTTATACTGATTATTTCAGATAGTTTTCAAAACCTATGAAGATGTCCAGTGAAAGCAGATATGCAATTTGTTGACAACACAACATAGTACAGACTTGGATACACATTATCCCAAATGCTAATCAATAAAAACATATGTTAAATTTGCAACTCTTTGCTGCTTGTTTACAGCGGTAATTTCATAGGGGAATTGTCAGAGGTGCTCTCGTACTGTTACATCACCAAAATGTTAAGAATAACGGTGCAAACATGGCAGGTATTCTAAAACCTGGCCCAACTACTTCAGAAAGTATTCACACCCCTTGACCTTTTCCACACTTTGTTGTGGAAAAGATTTGCTCAACAAGTCACATAAATCACAAGGAATAATAGTGTTTAACATGATTTTTTAAATGAATATGTCACCTCTGTACCTCACACGTACAATTATCTGTAATGTCCCCCAGTCGAGCTGTGCATTTCAAACACAGATTCACCCACAAAGTCCAGGGAGGTTTTACAATGCCTCGCAAAGAGGGGCGTGCACCCTTTGGTAAAAAAAATCAGACATTGAATATCCATTTGAGCATTGTGAAGTTCTTAATTTCAGTTTGGATGATGTATTAATACACCAAGTCAATACAAATATACAGGCGTCCTTCCTAACTCAGTTGCTGGAGAGGAAGGACACCGCTCAGGGTTTTCACCATGAGGTCAATGTTGACTTTAAAACAGTTACAGAATTTAATGGCTGTGATAGGAGAAAACTGAGGATGGATCAATAACATTATAGTAGTTACTCCACAATACTAACCTAATTGACAGAGTGAAAAGAAGGAAGCCTGTACATAATACAAAATACTCAAAAAAATGCATCCTGTTTGCAACAAGGCACTAAAGTAGTACTGCAAGAAATGTGGCAAAACAATTCACTTTTTGTCCTGAAAACAAAGTGTTATGTTTGGGACAAATCCAATATAACACATTTCTGAGTACCACTCTCCATATTTTCAAGCATAGTGGTGGCTGCATAATGTTATGGTGATACTTGTAATCGTTAAGGACTGGGGAGTTTTTCAGGATAAACCGAATGGAGCTAAGCACAGGCAAAATCTGCTTTCCACTAGACACCGGGAGATTAATTCACCTTCCAGCAGGACAATAAACTAAACACAAGCCAAATATGCACTGGAGTTGCTTACGAAGAATACATTGAATGTTCCTGAGTGGCCAAGTTACAGTGTTGACTTAAATCTACTTGAAAATGTATGGCAAGACCTGAATATGGTGTCAAGCAATGATCAACAACGAATTTGACAGGGCTTGAAGAATTTTGAAAATAATAATGGGCAAATGTTGCACAAACCAGGTGTGGAAAACTCTTAGAGACATACCCAAAAAGACGCCTGTAGTCACTGCCAAAGTTGCTTCTACTCATGGGTATCAATACTTATGTAAATTAGCTATTTCTGTATTTCCTTTTCAATACATTTGCAAAATTTTCTAAAAACATGTTTTTACTTTGTTATTATGGGTTATTGTGTGTAGATGGGTGAGAGGAAAAAAACTAGTTATTTAATCAATTTTGAATTCAGGCTGTAACAACCAAAAGGTGGAATAAGTCAAGAGGCATGAATATTTTCTGAAGGCACTGTATACGGATCTTGGTCTTGTCTACTTAGTCCTGAGTGGAGTGGGATGTCTCACTTCCTCTTCCGTCTCTGGCTCTAGCATCTCTGCCACGTCATATAGTAGTGATATCAGAAGGAGGAAGAAAAAAATCATCTGTTTCGATCAATGATGTAAGCTAGTGATACTCTCGAAGAAGGAGATCGATCAAGTATTCATTCATCTCATTCCGATATTTATTCATCTGTACGTGTCCTTACATTGATGTCACCGTAAGTACATTGACATATTTTCTTGATTTAGCTAGCTACATTAGCATAGCTGAAGAGCAATGTTGTGAAGTGTAGCTAACGTCAGCTAGCCAGCAGATCTGATGAATTATAATTAGCTAGCTATAATTAACATGTTAGCAAGTAGTTACTCTCTCTAGCTAGCTAGTTGTTGTAACGTTAGCTTGTCAGGGAAAACATTTGTCAGGAAAAAGATTGTGGTACTATGGAAACTCATGGCAAAGATAACTAAACCATTGTTCTATCTGTGCTTGTGGCAACATAGTTACTGTGCCTTTTGGAAATAGTGAACATTTTATGACAACTAGCAGTGGTGTAAAAAGTACCCAATGGTCATACTTGAGTGAAAGTAAAGATGCTTTAATAGAAAATGACTCACGTAAAAGTCACCCAGTAAAATACTACTTGAGTAAAAGTAAAATATTTGGTTTTAAATATACATAAGTATCAAAAGAACATGTAATTGCTCAAATATACTAAAGTATCAAAAGTTATAAATCATTTCAAATCCCATATGTTAAGCAAACCAAAGGACACCATTTTCTTGTTGTTTTATTTACAGATGGTCAGGGGCACACTTTAACACTGGGACATAATTTACAAATTAAGTATTTGTGGTTCGTGAGTCCACCAGGTCGGAGGCAGTAGGGATGGCCAGGGATGTTCTCTTGATAAGTGCTTGCATTCAAAATGTAACGAGTACTTTTGGGTGTCAGGAAAAATGGATGGAGTACAAAGTCCATTATTTTCTTTACGAATGTAGTGAAGTAAAAAATACGACTTAGGTAGTACTTTAAAGTATTTTTTACTTAAGTACGTTTTACCACAGACCGCTAGCAATGAACTAACCTTGCTCTTCTAGATTCATCAAGGGAAAAAATATAAACACTTCCATAACTAGACCAGTCCTTCGCTGTTTATGAAACAATTCTAGGCAAGACAATTGACTTTGACCACCATCAGTCAGTTCTTTTACTTGGCAAAAGGTGGACTGTAGGCCTAAATTCTTGTTCTATGGCTGCACCCAAATGTGTCCACATAGTGGGGTAGGTCCAACTCCTGTTACACTTCCTGGATAGGAGGATAGTATTGGAGGACATATTCTGAACATAATACAGTTGTAATTCAATCCCAGTAAATGTGAGATAAGAAGTTATTTCATCTGACAAAGCCAAGAGGACAGAATAGTGTCATTAAATTATTTATACAATTTCCTCAAGTTGAATGTTAGTCACTCACTGACATTGTCTACCATTTTGGAAACTGCCCTGAGTGTCTTTCAACTCAAATTTAGACTCATTTTGTTCCTCGGTACTATTTTATACCGTATTTGCTCGGTCAAAGTCCACTGTCTGTACATCAGAACTGAATTCGTCATTTCAAAAGTAAACATATTAAGCTAATCTTGGAGAAAGGATTTACACACTACATACAGTCAGTATTTGATTAGTACATACATCCTATTCCCACACCTTTAGGTCACAGTTTTGCTAACAGTGTGTGTGTGTGTGTGTGTGTGTGTGTGTGTGTGTGTGTGTGTGTGTGTGTGTGTGTACAGAGCCTGTGGGATGCTGCTGGATGAGATGCCACTATTCGAGCCAGCTCTGCTCCAGGAGCTGGACTGGAGTAGCAAGACAGTGTCCTTCTCTCCCCCAATCTCCCCCTCCCAGCCTGGGGAAGGTCTGGTCCTCAGGCCCCTCTGCACAGCTGACTTCAACAGGGGTAAGGAAGGAAGGGCCACTACAACACACTGCTTTATCTGGGTTGTTTGCATTCGGCACCAACCGGAAGAAAACGGACTGAAGCAGGAACGGTCATTTGAGTTTTCCTTTGCAAAACCTTTTGCTACAGTGTTCCTTTATGAGCACGACCCTGACTGACATATTCCAAATAATAAGACTGACTTAACTGAACAACAATAAGAGACTGACTGACTTGTCCCTTACAATAGTGGCATTCCTGAAAGTCAGTGCTTTCACAATAAGAGACTGACATGTCTGGCTCAATAGTCGTGCATTCTATTCTATGTCTAAAATAAAATGTTGAATGTAAGTTTCCTAATAGTTCCAATGTTGTTTTTGCTACACAGGATTCTACAAGGTGTTATCCCAACTCACAACTGCAGGGGATGTTACGCCAGAGCAGTTTATTAGTAAGTTCCAATCAAAGCCTAGGTATGGCAATACACATTGACTGTTTCATTTTGACAGTGGATTTTGACATGTTGTAAAGTGAATGTACATTCAGATTTTTCAAAGGCATGGTATGTAAATCCTAAAACAAACATAAACAAAATATTGATATGCTTAAGAGCCATACTATCGTTTACTGCTAAGAACTGGTTATTTTATTTGACCTTTTATTTTGATAGGGAGTCATGCTGAGACCAAGGTCTCTTTTACAGATGAGCCTTGTATACACATCAATACACAATCATAGAAAACAAACACATTCTCCAGTAAAAAGGTCCTCAATAAGCATTTTGCCATATGATATCCTGTCCATCAGATGTAGATGCACACACTTCCCAAAATGATCCTGTATATTCTCTCGTAGAGAATTTTGAGCACATGAAAAAGACTGGGGACTACTATGTCATCGTGGTGGAGGACACAAACCTGGGACAGATTGTTGCCACGGCCACATTGATCACAGAGCACAAATTCATTCATTCCTGTGCAAAGGTAGGGTTTAACAACAATCAATATACATGAAACCCTCCCTGGATCTATGTCAACTCCTTTTTGATTGATGTACTTGGTCAAATCTTATCGGGCCGAATCATGACAGACACGCGTAACATTGCATTGATGACAATGGGATATTTTGCTCAAAACCACACGTTTGTCACATAGTTATTCAGCCCATTGAAGACTTCTGAATGTCTGACATTTCGTCTCATTCACAGAGAGGAAGGGTGGAGGAGGTGGTTGTCAGTGACGTGTGCCGGGGAAAACAGCTGGGGAAACTGTGAGTAGTCTCCACTGAGCTTAAAGGAAAAATCCACAAAAAAACCAATTCCACTGTTAAGTCTCAAAATGTTTTGCATGTCAGCAGTCAGTTGGCTTCTTGAAAATCCTATTGACAAGAAGCAGTGTCACTTGCCACATTTTTAAATTCTTATTTACAATGACGGCCTAGGAACAGTGGGTTAACTGCCTTGTTCAGGGGCAGAATTATATATTTTTACCTTGTCAGCTCGGGGATTCGATCTAGCAACCTTTCGGTTACTGGCCCAACTCTAACCACGAGGCTACCTGCCATCCCATCATGATGACTTGACTGCAGACATGCAAAATATTTTGGGACTGTATGAACAGTAAACTAATGGAAAAAAATACCAAAATATAGTTTGACTTAATTGGTAGTCCTTGCCTCTCTTCCAACCCCTGTTCTGTAATACTATCTGGTAAACATGGGCGTTACATTTCAGTGAGGTTGTAGCTTTAGCCTACTTGTCTCGCAAAACAAGGTGGGCTATTGTCCTTTAACGGTTCTTGTTTTCTCTCACCAATTTCAGGTTAGTGTCGACCCTCACTCTCCTCAGCAAAAAACTAGATTGCTATAAAATAACATTGGAATGTGCACCCAAGAACGTGGCCTTCTACACAAAGTTTAGCTACTCCGCATCAGACGAGACTTACATGCAGTGTCGGTTCTTTGATTGAGCATCGTAATCCCTCCCTGGGATTTGACTTGAAGAAATTGCTTCCAGGACATTGTCATAACATCCTAGGATCCCCTAACCTTCAAGTCATCTCCCCACCGTCAGTCACCGTCCCTCTGGTCACAAAGCTACCTCACCTGGGGGAGATTTGGCATTGTGTCCCTGGCTTCTTAACAAAGGAATGTCAATCCAGTCTGGAATTTGGGACTTCTGCACATGCAATAAAGTGCTCTCTGCGCTTTATAGGAAACACATTGAATGATTTCCTATTTTTCAGTTTTTTGATTCAAATGTATGTGTTAGAGGGTTTAGTTAATATTTACATATGTTAATTGCAACTTAAGATTTGCAGACTGGTCCACATGTGAGATGTCCCACGTACTACAAAGACCATTTGGTAACGGTTTGATACCTTAATGTAGGGCAGAAAACTTGGGACATTCATTATGCTAAGGTACTGCATATTTATTTTGGGAAATTTGACAATTACCCGCTGAAATTGTATTTTCTGTTCATTGGTAAAAATACTTTGATCTCAGTGCCCTTTAGACTGATAACTGTGCTGGCAAACTATTGGCCTATGGGGCAGCACAGAATGACTCAAGTTTGCTTTCACTAGTGATCAATGGTACATGGGTTATTTCAGACCTCAGGAAGTTCAAGTTGTACACAAGTAAAATCATGTATAGGTTTGAGGGAATTCTGTTCTAGAAAATACATAGCTACATTTGGTATGAAGATATGGGGTAAATTAAATGGAATTGTAGTGAAAGCTTATTTATTCAACCTTTAGGTTTTTCAGTTTAGTTTCATAATTATGCTGTTAGTCTTGGCAACTGGGGACATTTTTATTCTATGTAAAAATGCTAATAAATTATTTTTACACTGGTTGTTACTTTGTTGGTCAAAATACAAAAACCGAACGTATATTTGGGAGCAGTGTGTTAAAGAATGCTAGAAACAGGCAAAAATAACAGTACAAAAGACATAAGTTAGATGTTTGTTTATTGAACAGTGGTGCGTTAATTCTCTGGCAAGCTGTTTCTCAATTGTAAACCTGATCTGTCCAATATTCCCTAACGTGTGGCTCAGCATTGGGCATTTACTTATTATGCCAATTGCCCCCTTCTGGCAAAATAATTCAAGTATCAAAAGTGCATTATTGCAATACTGTCCCGCTGCAAATGCAAAATGCTTTAAATACTATAAAACCTTCAGTGCATACAGCTCAAGAAAAACAAGTCACATCCCCTCTCCCTTTGGTCTCAGACGTCAGGAAGTGGACCCAATGCTCTCTGACCCCCTTTAGAAAATGTTTAATATATACATTTATATCAATACAAATGTAAAAAAAAAAAAAAAAAAGTGCACTGTATGTGATGACAGCTATCTGCATAATAAGCCTATCCGTTCTGCTCAGCAGTGACCTGCATTCCCCCAAAATCCTCGTCTTCTTCCAGGCTTCGTTTCAGGCTGCCTGTGAGGTACAGAGTCAAAAATCCATAAAGAAAGACTGGTGACGAGGTTAAATAAACTGTAAAAATCAACTTCCTGGGATGAAAACCAGTTGTAATTTGGCATATGAGTGCATACATTCTGTCCAGTCACTGATCAATAATAAGCTACTTTCAATGTGTTGCATTATAGGAATTATCTGACTTGCACCCATTGATTGTACACGAATGTACTAGGATGAGAGTAATTTATTTTGACATTAATGAAAAACATATGAACAATGGTAGCTATGACGACACAGCCATGTTGAAATGAGCCTTGCTGTTGGAAAACCACAGAAAGTGTTGGTACATAAGCACCTCCAACTGCAATGGACTTCTTTCTAGGCAGTTTGTAAGTCATCTCAAATGCACCCACAGTGACACAATAAGCCCAGGTTCTTGGAACTGTCACCTGAATGCAAGTTGCACACACTGACCTGGCATTCCAGCATGCAGGGAGAATGATCTGCCCAGCTGTATTGGTGACATCTTGATGGTGAGTTTAGCTGAGTAGATCGCTTCATATTCCTAGAAAACCCAGAGATGTCAAACATTCAGACAGAAATGGTCTTGTTTTGAGCAGACATCTGCCAAATTTGTAATGTTGAAATCCACTGAATATCCCTCAAGCCATTTTGGTATATCAGTGGTCAGAGCTGTTTGGAAGGTTGTATCAACAACTTGATACAGAGGACCCTACCTGTAATTGATGCACAAAGCCCACGTTAGGGTTGATGCAGAATCTCCTCTCCTGAACGTGGCTGAAAGCATCCCTGCAGAAGAACCAGCCAAATACAGCAGGACATGTGACTAGATCTTTGGTCACTATGCATCTGGACAGCAGCAATACATGGAGTGAACTCATTATAAATGGCCATATCGCTCTATTTCATAGACAAAAAAAATCCATATTGCGATAAATTTACACTGTTTGCAATAATCAGCGACAAATTACAGTAAATAATTTTTGGGAGAGACTAGCTTGGCGATATGGAAAAAAGTAATATTGCAATAAATGTAACTACACTGAACAAAAATATAAGCGCAACAATTTCAAAGATTTGAGCTCTGGGGCATCCTGTTTCTACAACTTGGAGTCCACCTGTGGTGAATTCAATTTATTGTACTTGATTTGGAAAGGCACACATAAGGTTCCACAGTTGACAGTGCATGTCAGAACAAAAAACCAAGCCATGAGGTCAAAGGAATTGTCTGTAGAGCTCCAAGACAGGATTGCGTCGAGACACAGATCTGGGGGAGGGTACCAAAAAATGCCTGCAGCATTGAAGGTCCCCAAGAACACAGTGGCCTCCATCATTCTTAAACGGAAGAAGTTTGGAACCACCAAGACCCGGACAAACTGAACAATCGGGGGAGAAGTGCCTTGGTCAGGGAGGTGATGGTCACTGACAGAGCGCCAGAGTTCCTCTGAAGATGGGAGAACCTTGCAGAAGGACAGCACTCCACCAATCAGGCCTTTATGGTAGAGTGGCCAGATGGAAACCACTCCTCAGTAAACGTGTGAGCCTGCTTGGAGTTTGCCAAAAGGCACCTAAAGGACTCTCAGACCATGAGAAACAAGATTCTCTGATCTGATGAAACCAATATTGAACTTTTTTGCCTAAAAGCCAAGCGTCACATCTGGAAGAAACCTGGCACGATCCCTACGGTGAAGGAGAGTGGTGGCAACATGTTGTGGCAATGTTTTTCAGCGGCAGGGACTGGGAGACTAGTCTGGATCAAGGGAAAGATAAACGGAGCAAAGTAGAGATCCTTGATGAAAACCTGCTCCGGACCTCAGACTGGGACAAAGGTTCACCTTCCAACAGGATAATGACTCTTAGCACACAGCCAATGCAATACAGGAGTGGCTTCGGGACAAGTCTCTGAATGTCCTTGAGTGGCTCAGCCAGAGCCCAGACTTGAACCTTATCGAACATCTCTGGAGACCTGACAATAGCTTGGCAGCGACACTCTCCAACCTTCTCTGCAGAGAAGAATGGAAGAAACTCCCCAAATACAGGTGTGTCAAGCTTGTAGAGTCATACCCAAGAAGACTTGAGGCTGTAATCGCTGCCAAAGGTGCTTCAACAAAGTACTGAGTAAAGGGTCTGAATACTTATGTAAATGTGATAGCGGTTTTTTTTCAATACATTTGAAAAACTTTTTTTTTTTGCTGTTTTTTCATTATGGGGTATTGTGTGTAGACTGATGAGGGGAAATCAATTTAAGAATAAGGCTATAGAAACAATGTAGAAAAAGTCATGGGGGCCGAATACTTTCCGAATGAACTGTATATACTCACAGAAAGCTGTGAGTCTCCTCTCTGTGACTAGAACAATAGCTGCATTGAAAACTATTTTTCCCGCAATAGCATTTTGAACAACGTTCACATGCTTGTGCTACTCAGAATGCATCGCTCGCTCTCTCCTCCTCACGGACCATGCAGAGAGGGAGTGAGTCAGCAGCCAACAGCGAAACAGGGACAGGCAGACACTTTCATAGCAGGACTCAACACAATGCATAGGATTTTACTGTTGAACAAATTATGTTTTATAACCATCTACACAAACGTTGTGTAGCAAAATCACCAACATTTGCTTTGGTAAGAGGAAGTCAATGTCCGTGTTGGCCATTTTCGGTTTATCATTCCAGCTCTACTCTGAACTAGCTAGCAATAAATGAAGCCTGCTTGGTTTGTTGAACGGTCTTACCTGTATTTTACACCAAATGTCTCCATAAGGTATGCAATAACCAAGGCAGCACTGAAAGAAGAGAGAATTATTTCAATTAAGATTGATACTAATCTTCATCTTTAAGTATCAGGAAGATCAATCAAGATCAATAGACAAGCAGGCAATTTTTAAACACACTGGATCTGTTCAAAATCAAATATTTTACACAAGGTAACCAACCTTCTTGATATCCCTGCGTTTCCATGAACTAGTACCTTTCCTATGTGAACAAGACAAGGAAAGAGTCAAGATCGATTTCTACGGGGAAATAAGAATTCAAAAGCACTGTTTTGCACAACCCAACAATTATCCAGGTGCAGAGTACAATAAGTCACATTACAGTGCCTTCAGAAAGACTTTTAGCACATTTTCTTGTGTTAGAAAGTGGGATTGAAATGGATTTAATTGTAATTTTTTATCAATGATCTACACAAAATACTCAAATATCAGTGTCAAAATAAAACTATCTACATTTAACAAATATATCAACGCAACATGTAAAGTGCTGGTCCCATGTTTCATGAGATGAAGTAAAATAAAAATAATTTTCCATATGCACAAAAAAGCTTATTTCTGTCAAATGTTGTGCACAAATTGGTTTACATCCCTGTTAGTGAGCATTTAATCCTTTGGCAAGATAATAAATCCACCTGGCAGATGTGGCATTGGAAAAGGCTGATTAAACAGCACTATCATTACACAGGTGCACCTTATTCTGGGAACAATAAAAGGCCACTAAAACGTGCAGTTGTCCCAACAGCTGTCAAATTGAGGAAGCGTGCAATTGTCATGCTGACGGCAGGAGTGTCCACCAGAGCTGTTGCCAGGGAATTTCATGTTAATTCCTCTACCATAAGCAGCCTCCAAAGCCGTTTTAGAGAATTTGGCAGTACGTCCAACCGGCCTCACAACCGCAGACCACCTGTAACCACGCCAGCCCACGACCTCCACACGCAGCTTCTTCACCTGCATGATCGTCAAATGGAGGGGAAGTAGTTATCTGTAATATAGTCCTTTTGTGGGGAAAAACTAGTTCTGATTGACTGGGCTCCCAAGTGGGTGAGCTTACATCCCCCCTGGCCCACCCATGGCCACAGCCCTGCCCATTAGGGACAAATTAAAGTATTTAGTTTGACTGATTTCCTCATATGAACTGTGATAACCTCATGAAGCTGCTTGAGAGAATGCCAAGAGTGTGCAAAGCTGTCATCAAGGCAAAGGGTGGCTATTTGAAGAATCTCAAATATTAAATATATTTTGATTTGATTAACACTTTTTTAGGTTGCTACATGATTCCATATGTGCCATTTCATAGTTTTGATATCTTCACTATTATTCTACAATGTAAAAAAAAAAAAAATCAAGAAAAACCCTTGAATGAGTAGGTGTCCAAACTGTTTTACTGGTACCGTAAATATTACATACAGGCTACCTTCTTTTCAATCTGTCAATTAAGTTAGTATTGTGGTGATCCATCCTCAGGTTTCTCCTATCGCAGCCATTAAACTAACTTTTTTAAAGTCAACATTGGCCTCATGGTGAAATCCCTGAGCAATGTCTTTCCGCTCCGGCAACGGAGTTATGAAGGACGGCTGTATCTTTGTAATGACTGGGTGTATTGATACACCATCCAAAGTGTAATTAATGAAATCAAAGGAATACTCAATGTCTGCTCTTTTTTTATTCAAGACAATTTTTACTCCTTAACTTTAGGCTTGCCATAAAGGGGTTGAATACTTATTGACAAGACATTTTGGGGGAAAAAAATCCACTGACATTATGGGATATTGTGTGTAGGCCAGTGACAAAACATGAATGTAAATCAATAAAAAATTCAGACTAACAAAATCTGAAAAAAGTTGAGGGGTGTGAATACTTTCTGAAGGCACTGTAGAAGGAGAAGAAGTACCTGCACATTGTTGTATGCATTTTTTGGAATGAAATTCTAAAGACTATATTCAATCCAATTAAATACATTTTTATTACCTCCGCTTGCTAAACAGCCATCAATAAATTCTTTAGTCTGTGGATAGAGGAGAAAATACATTTAGGCCTACTAGCAATAACATGGCAGGTCAGGCTGCAGTACATTGTAACATTATCCACCACATTTAGCTCATGCTGAAACTCACCATAGGGAAATATCTAATTATGTTTTCCACAGGATTGTCGGCAATATCTAAAACGAGGTATCTGAAAACATTAGAAAGCAGGCCACATGAATTAGCTGATCGATTGAGAGATGTCATTTAGCTGAGTTTTAAACACGTACCCATTCTCAGTTTGATTCTTACCGAAATTTATGTGGGAAGTTGGGCTTTATAAAATTTGCCTCAATATCTTGGCGAACACACACTAAGTGTGTTATCTCCTGTCTTTCAAGGATGGAAAGCTAAAAGAGGACAAAAAGGTTCAGTTAACAGCACATTGTACAAACTGAAAAAATGTATTATTTTTATGGTCCAGGACCTTCAACATTTCGATAACTAATTTTAAAGGGCCATCCACCCCAACGACACCAACTATAACTATGAGAATAAACTACACAACTAGAAAATGTTGGCGAACATCCACACTTGAGGCAAGGTCATCGTTCTATATTACACCTGTCAATCAACTGATCAACACATCCTACTGCACGCTGTAGGCCTAATAAAATCTGGGGAACTCAAATTAGTATGTTATGTTTGGTATGGTTACATAAGAAAGGTTACTTAAAGAGTACCTTGTGAAAAAAAATGGGGGAAAAAACATTTAAATCCAGATGTTTTAGGTTTAGTTAGCAGTGCACCTTATTTGGCAATGTGAAAAACCGATGTCAAAGCTGACGTGCATACCTACGTAACGTAGGTAAATGATGCAATGACGCCACGTAAAATGTTGCGCTACATAGCATTCCTAACCTAGCCCAGTGTCTGCTGTATGGATCAAGCAGTCATTTGAAAGAGTAAGACAATTTAAGTGAGACACCTCCAAGGCGAAATCCATTAATGTCAGGATAATGGAATTCATTGCCATTGACAATCAGTCGTTCTGCCGTGGGATGTTGGCTTTCACGACTGGTCGAGCACCGGTACTCACTAACGTTACCAAGTGCGCCATTTTTCAAATGTTTCCCTACCGGAGTTACACAGTAATAGCATCACTGCTATTTGCTTCACGACATACTATGGAACGCCATTTGGGTCTTTGCGTGTCAAGAAAGATACACATCAAATAACACTATTTGACAATAACACTATCTGACGCGTTAAATAAGCTTTTCATTTGACACGTCAAATAACAGTTCTATTATAGAATGTTGTGTTCAGAATATACGTGCAAGCCAAGCGCCACCACTACTATCAGTAGCACTGTCAAAGCCGTACAAAAAAAGTCTGCAAACACCGGCCACGAACGATGCGTTTACAATACCGCGTTGGTTATAAAGCATTATTTGTTTGATCGCAACTTCTGGGGTAGCTTGCGAGCTTTAGCTGGTACCTAGCTAGCACCAATACAACCAGCCTGAAAATAATGACCAGTAGAAACGTCATTTTCACTATTCTTAGCAATGATTTAGGAATCCTTGTGAGTAAGTATTTGCTAGGTTCCATGTGTTGTTCGCCTATTGAAATTGAACTTCAGTTCATGAACATAAATAGCTAGCCAGCTACTTAACCCTGTTGCCCAAAGCTAACATTATAAGCAGACAGCTAGCTTCATCTGGCTAGTGAGGCTCGAAATGACCGGGTTGTGTGTTGTGAAGCTAGCCACAATAAGGATTACGCACAAGTGGAATTTGCGGTTTGCCTTCAAAATAAAAGTACCCCTTTGAAAGTGTTGCAGAAGGTTACAATTGGTGGAATCATGCCATATTTAGACTACATCATGTTAAACAAAATTGGAATGTGAAGCAAAGAAATGGGGTATCAGTCTACTCGGTGACACACACAGAACACAACTGTGAAGAGTTTATACAAATATTAGCGTTGTAGCTCTAATCGCAGGACTCCCCAGTCAGCCTATTGTGTGTATTGACATTCATATTGCACTGTACAGCCTTACCTAAGGATTGGGGATCAATGAAATGGGGGTATTAGTCTACTCAATACCCAACATATTTTTCCCCAATGTCCCCCTCAGAGGTATCAGACTCCAAAACATCCACGTAGTATTGTTTTTATTTGGTAATGGTGTTCAATACACATAGGTTGACAATAAATGTGGCTCAATTCAATTGAATTCCACAATAAGAGCTACAATGCTAATGTTCTCTGGGTGTCACTGAGTAGACTGATACCCCATGTCATTGATCCACAATCCATAGGTAAGGCTATACAGTTTAATAAGTATGCCCCAATGCATTTCTAAAGTATAATACATCTAGTGTGATTTAAAGAGATTGTCAAACAAATTGTCTTTTGTTGATTTTATATACCATTTAGCACGATCTATTAAATTACATACCACCCTGCATACCACTGCTGGCTTGCTTCTGAAGCTAAGCAGGGTTGGTCCTGGTCAGTCCCTGGATGGGAGACCAGATGCTGCTGGAAGTGGTGTTGGAGGGCCAGTAGGAGGCACTCTTTCCTCTGGTCTAAAAAAATATCCCAATGCCCCAGGGCAGTGATTAGGGACATTGCCCTGTGTAGGGTGCCGTCTTTCGGATGGGATGTTAAACGGGTGTCCTGACTCTCTGATGTCATTAAAGATCCCATGGCACTTATCGTAAGAGTAGGGGTGTTAACCCCGGTGTCCTGGCTAAATTCCCAATCCAACCCTCATCACGGTCACCTAATAATCCCCAGTTTACAATTGGCTCATTCATCCCCCTCCTCTCCCCTGTAACTATTCCCCAGGTCGTTGCTGCAAATGAGAATGTGTTCTCAGTCAACTTACCTGGTAAAATAACGGATAAAAAAAAAAATACGGCATAATTCTAATATTCATTTGCATCGCTGTCAATGACACTTATTTTGAAGGCTATCCGCAAAGTCCACTGTTGTGGCTAATCCTTATTGTGGCTAGCTTCACATAGATGAGCCATGGATTAGTGATGGGGGTCGGGTCGAGATCAGGTCTGGTCACGTAAAGGGAGAAATAAAAGTTTATGGCCCATATCACTTCGTATCCTGCCTAGCAGTAAAGACACAATGTTTGTACAGATGTGAAGGAGGAGACTCAGCGTAGGAGGAAGGCTTAAATATCAGTGCTTGTGTGAAAATGTTTGTTGAATGCAGCTGTATTGATCCTCTGGGGAAAGCTTTCATAGTGTCCATTGAGTTTTTACCTCTGAGAATTAGAACCTAACACCTAGCTATATTGTCAGCTAGCTAACTATAGCTACTGAAACAGATTGTCGTTTTGCTGTTTTTGAGGAAGAACATTGTTTGCATCCATGAGCTAGCTAGCTTTTTTTATGACGAGCACTGTAGGTGAGCGAGACAACTTTAGCAGCATCATAGCATACGTATCGATTAATCATTGTGACATATGAAATAAGAGTGATAGTGTAATTCCTACGTTAAAAAATGAACGAACGCGTTAACTTATTATGTGACGTGCAGTCATACTCAGGTCCTGATTGGTCAACAAGCTTATTTGACGTGTATCTTTTTTGACATGCAAAGACCCAAATGGCGTTCAATAGAAATCCTGGTTGAGAATGAAACGACTGAACAAATGAACAATGAAACAGCAAATAATTTAAAGAAATAAGTTTTGATTCTGTTTTACTGGTAATGGGGACATACATAAATGCCAACAAAACCTTTTGGTCAGTGGTGTGTGTGTGTAACCTTTTTTTAACTAGGCAAGTCAGTTAAGAACAAATTCTTATTTACAATGACGGCCTACCTCGGCCAAACCGGAATGACGCTGGGCCACACATTGGATGCTACTGTAGGCTGAAATAATAGAACAGCTAGTTCCATGTTAAAATGTTATGGGATGCACTTTCTCCATAGTTTATGGTAGGCCACTCTGGTAGGCTGGAAGTTGCACAGAATATTCACAGGGTTCTAGTCTGAGCTCAGCAGACCTGAAATTTGCCCAGTGCCTAATTTATTTGGAGGCAACATTGGTCTTGGGTACTGTATAAAAACCAACAACTACTACCAGGGTGATCCCTGTCAAAGGTTTGTTTTCATTTTTCAGAAATAGATGGATGTATATTGTACGGGATGAATATTGTAAATTAAGGATTTGGGGGGGGGGGGGGGGGGAAACATCTGACTCAGGTGGGATTAGAACTCACAGCCATTGAACTATGAGACAACATTCTTTGTGGATGCGCCACCAATTGCTTGAAAACTACTTTTTTCTAAATCTTGGATACAAAATGACGTTTAGAGATGGGTCTATAATTACTCTGTAGGGAGGGGGTCTAGATTAGGCTTTAAGTAAATTGTAATTCGTAACATACATGAAAAGGATGACGGACATCCACAAATTATGCCCCAGATTTACATTTACCATGTTACTTCTACTCAGAGCCCAGCTTGATTAATAAGGTCCATTCAGTTCATGTTCATTGTCAGTGACAACTGCAAATAATACTTAAGTGTACATGTAAAGGGAAAATTATATAGAAACTCATATTTCAATGTAGCAATTCAACAAACGCCATTTAGCATGTGCATCTTTTACAGCGTGTTACTGCTTGCCTTGTTGCTCAAGTGATTTGGTTTGCAAGTGATTCGCATTTTTCTAATGGTTGTTTATTACGTTTGGATATTTTTCACTGTGCTGATCTCTGTCTGTTCTGTGCAAACATTTGGTCTTGAACCCAATCAAACAATTTGCTCAGTGCCGAAATTTGGTCTGAATTGTATTTTTTGTTATGCGTTGGACACCAGTAAGCCTAGCTGTCGGCTAATGGGACCCTAATAAATCAACCACCAGTGGTGCATTTGATACTATTGATCATAACATCCTTGTTGACCACCTGGAAAGGTGGGTGGGAATCTCCTGCTTTGCCCTCGACTGATTTTGGTCATATCTATGTGGCAGAGATTTCTCAGTGAGCATGGGTGGTTCAGTCTTGTCACCAGCATCTATTCAATTTGCTCAGTTTATACACTGCCCCCCCATCCCCCAATACACAAGTAAATATTGGACTATAAATTATGCCTTCCTCGATTATACCTATGCTTGATTAATGTTAATGCATTGTCGAGAAGGAACCTACACGTAAGAATTTCTTTGGAAACGAATACCATGCATATCAGACCCAGTGACCAAGCTACCGTAGCCACCAAGCTACCGTAGCCACTTCACAATTGTCTTGCTGACATCAAATGTTGGATGTCTGACAATTTTCTCCAGCTCAATTATAAGAAATCAAATGTTTTATTTGGCCACCACCTTGCTAGAACCCAGATTTGAAATAGCCTTGGTCATTTGTCCACCAATAAAAAGACTACGGCTAGAAACCGTTGGTGTCTTCTTTGACCTTGACCTAAACCTCAGCCTGCATATAAAAGGCTGTCCAGTCCTTCTTTTATCATGTTAACATAGATGCAGTAATGATTATATTTTAGTCACTAACCTGGATAAAGTAATACATGCTTTTATTTCCTCATGCCTAGATTACTGTAACTCTTTGTATACGCCGCAGTCAAATAACTCCAACGTCCGCAGTTTGTTCAATATTCTGCAGCTCTGCTTTAATAGGCAGCCGAAAATGTAACCATAACACACCTATTGTCAAATAAAAATGTATTTGTCACATGCGCCAAATACAACAGGTATTGACCATAACATGAAATTCTTAAGAGCCCTTAACCAACAATGCTGAGTTTTTTCAAAGCAAATTTTTTTGTGACAAATAACTAAAGGAAAAAATTGTAACGATAAAATAACAATAAAAAGGGGTACCGAGTCAATGTGCAGGGGTACGAGATAGTCAAGGTAATATGTACATGTAGGTAGGGGTAAAGTGATGCATAGATATGCATAGATAAACAGAGTAGCAGCAGCATATGTGAAGGGTGTGAATGTATACGTGTGGCGTTAATATACATGTTAATATACAATATACATGTGTGTGGTTAGGGTCCAGTGAGTGTACATCGAGCCCGAGCAAAACATTTTATAATAACTTAATAAAATAAAGGGTCAACGCAAATAGTCTGGGAAGCCATTTGATTAAATGTTCAGCAGTCTTGTGGCTTGGGGGTAGAAGCTGTTAAGGAGCCTTTTTGTCTAAGACTTGGCGCTCCGGTACCACTTGTCGTGCTGTAGCTGAGAGTTTAGCTTCTCTACACTGGCGACCAGTCCCTTTCAGAATACATTTTATAATTGCATTAATCAAGTTTAAGGCTTGGTTTAGCCCCATCCTATATCTTTGATATTTTAATCTCCTTACGAGCCAGGTCGCAACCGGAGATTCTTTGGCAGGGCACTGTTGACTATTCCAAAGTCTAGGTTGGAAACAAAAGGAAACCGGGCATTTGCCATTAGGGCACCTAAAACTTTGGAATGATCTGCCAGAGGAGATCAGGCATGCAAATTCAGTGCCTCTTTAAATCACTGCTGAAGACACACTTTTATAAAGATGATTTCAAAGTATGATTTTAATAAGCCATCTTTTTTTATTCTCCAGTCTTTGTTTCTTCAGTACTTTTATTTTATTATATTAAGCACTGTTACTTGTATTGAAAAGCATTATATAACTGAAGTTAATATTATTTTGGCCTATGCTTGTAGGGCTATTTTACATTCAGCAATAAGCAATAGCAAGCCTGCTTCTCTCCTTGAACAGGCCTAGTATTTAAAAAAGAGTTACGATTTTGAAATGGCTGCGCTCTGCAGACCAAAGTTGCACTATTGATTAAGCCTATGTTTTTAAACTAAATTACTCTACCTAGGCTAACAGTAAAATTATATTATTGTTATCAAGTAAGTAGGCTACACAATTATTGTCTGGACTGTAAACTGCAGTGATGTAGGCTAATTTTAATAACAGCTCAAATGTCCTATTTTGAATGCACGCTTCATGCTGAAATAACTGCATTAGGCAAGGCCTGATTATGCAACCATTTGGATCAGTTATGGGTCTATTCGACAGTTTACAACAGGGCTATCAAACACATTCCACAGAGGGCCTAGTGTCTGCAGGTTTTAGTTTTTTCCTTTCAATTAAGACCTTAACTACCGGATGTGGAGAGTTCCTTACTAATATTAATTCATCTATCAAGTACAAGGGAAGAGCAAAAACCCACATATACTCAGCCCTCCATAATTTGACACCAGTGGTTTACAAGGTTCAGAAAGGTACATTAGCAGGCGTATGGTGTATATGGTGTATTTTAGAAGAAATTGGCTTCTGACACAGGTGTGCTGTCTGTCGTGGATAATCAGTCTCCCAAGTCATCCTATATTTAATGTGGCCAACAACATACTCACACAACCAGTTATTCAGGAAAGCTCACAATGCGCTCTGCCTCCTGTCCTCTCCGAACGGCTATTCCTAGTTAGAACTCTTCAATAGAAGACGTTTTTGATTGATTGTTGACATTGTATCGTTGGGCACTCTGAAAGTGACCCCAATGATGGAAATAGTTTCCCACCGTTTTTGTAGTTATTGTGTGGACGCTGCTGTTCACTTGAATTAGAACTACTTAAATGTTTACCGTCCTTGGTGTGGATGGCCCTTCACACTTAGAGGTTCAGTGTGAGTGCAGGCTTTTGTTCCAGCCAAACAGAAACACACCTGATTCTACCAATCAATTATCCACCATCGTCAGTCGAGACTGACTTATTGAATGAGGTGTCACTGCTTGACTGGTCTGGAACAAAGGTCTGCACCCACACCTGCCCCCCCCCGCAGATCAGAATAACCACCCCTGTTTTAATTATGGTATACCAACTTACCTTGCTTTTCATAGCAGCTGAGTAGGGACCTAAAAACAGGCCTGGTAGAATTTCCTAACACAATGGAGAAACATGTTTTGGCATCATTATGAGATGACTCAGCACTTCTGTTGCCTGTTTCAAGAATTCCACTTTGGGGAGAAAAGGGCATAGCTACCTGCATTTCTCGCCTCATTGGATACGCCCAGTCCTGTGGAAGATATCAGAAAAAAATCAAGGGATGTATGTTAGCTGGCACGCTAACTAGCTACTTAACGGTATATTTAAGCAATAATGCACGAGGGGGTGTGGTATATGGCCAATATACCACGGCTAAGGGCTGTTCTTACACACGACGACTCGCGGCGTGCCTGCCCTTAGCCGTGGTATATTGGCCATATACCACAAACCCTATTGCTATTTAACTGTTACCAACGTAATTAGTTGTAAAAATAAATGTTTCGTTATACCCGTGGTATGATGAAAACTTTGTTTAAATTACGTTTGTAACCAGTTTATAATAGCAATTAGGCCTTTCGCCGTGGTTTATTGGCCATATACAAACTAACTAGATAGTTAGCTGACGTTAGGTAGCTAGTTCGCGGAACACATCTAATTTGAGCAGAAACATAATTAACGGTCATTTAAAAATACTTCAGACAAGATTACATTTAACTAACATTTGTCGCGTGAGAGATGACATGTAAGATGAACGTAACGTTAGTCTAACAAGGGCTGTTTTTGAGTATGCTAACTTTAGCTGGCTGCGTTAGCTTTGCATGCTAGAACTTACCAATAGGTCCTCCTTACACGGAGGAAGGGACGGGAACTGAAGTTTATTCTCCTCGTCCATCTTGCAGTGTACTTGGGCGCCGGTACCCCGGCCTGTCGCTTGGTTTCGGTGGTTTGCTAGCTAAAACTGTACAATTGCAGGAGTTTGTTTTGAGGTTGCACATGCGTTTCCGCCATGCTGCTACCTTTCGGATGAGTCACGTGACCAGAGACAAAAACGTCACCACGTAGACGTTCTTCTTCGATGACGTTTAACGGCGGTTGGAATCCAATAAATGTTGCATTACCGCCACCTACTAGACAACTCCCTTATTCTTCGTTTGAACAAATATAACTTATTCTTCGAAAACCACGGAGACGTATTACCGCCACCTACTACACAACTCCCTTATTCTTCACTTGAAAAAATATAACTTCTTCTTCGATAACCACTGAGACGTGCTCTTAGCTACTCTCTGTAAATAAATGGGAATTTCAATGCGGGATCCTTGGGACGTCACTATCCAATTGAAGTTAACATTGAAAATAAAGACCCTTTTCTGTGTTTCCAAATGTTGCCAAACGAGGGCGATGTGCCCAAGTTGGTAGTAGAACAAGGGGGCGAGAGAGTTGGAGTGAGGTCGGTCTAGAGGAAATGGCGAGTGTGCTTGAAACTGAAAGTGTGGCAATGAAGTGGTGTGGGGGCTGTGCTTTAGCAAAGTGGGTGGGGTTATATCCTGCCTGGTTGGCCCTGTCTGGGGCTATCGTCAGACGGGGCCAGTGTCTACCGACCACTCCTGTCTCAGCCTCCAGTATTTATGCTGCAATAGTTTGTGTCGGGGGCCTAGGGTCAGTCTGTTATATCTGGAGTTTTTCTCCTGTCTTATCCAGTGTCCTGTGTGAATTTAAGTATGCCCCCTCTAATTCTCTCTTTCGGAGGACCAGATCCCTATGAACATGCCTTAGGCTGATGACTCCTTGCTGTCCCCAGTCCACCTGGTCGTGCTGCTGCTCCAGTTTAAACTATTCTGCCTGCGGCTATGGAACCCTGACCTGTTCACCGGACATGCTGTTTTCGACTCTCTCTCTCTACCTCACCAGCTGTTCCGGACGACTGTGTGATCACACTCTCCGTAGCCGAAGTGAGCAAGTCCTTTAAACAGGTCAATATTTACAAGGCCGCAGGGCCAGATGGATTACCAGGATGTGTACTCAGAGCATGCGAGGACCAACTTCCAAGTGTCCTGCCAGGGTCCTGAGCTTAGTGATAAACTTGAAAGGCACTCTGGTGTTGAACGCTGAGCTATAGTCAATGAACAGCATTCTCACGTAGGTGTTCCTCTTGTCAAGGTGGGAGAGGGCAGTGTAGAGTGCAATAGAGATTCGGTCACCTGTGGATCTGTTGGGGTGGTATGCAAATTGGAGTGGGTCCAGGGTGTCTGGGATGATGGTGTTGATGTGGGCCATTTCATGGTTACGAAATGTGAGTACTAGTCATTTATAGTCATTTAGACAGGTTAGCTTGGCATTCTTGGGCACAGGGATTATGGTGGTCTGCTTGAAACATGTAGGTATTACGAACTCAGAGAGAGGTTGAAAATGTCAGTGAAGATGCCAGCTGGTTAGCGCATGCTCTGAGTACGCGTCATGGTAATCCATTTGTCCCTGCGGCCTTGTGAATGTTAACCTGTTTAAATGTCTTACTCACATCGGCTACGTAGAGCGAGAACACACAATCGTCTGGAACAGCTGGTGCTCTCATGCACGGTTCAGTGGTGCTTGCCTCGACGCAAGCATTGAAGGAATTTAGGTCTTCGGGTATACTTGTGTGACTGGGCAGCTTACGGCCAGGTTTCCCTTTGAAAGCCTTCCCTACAAAACAAGGGTAAATACCCGTGCATATCTTTTTTTGTCCTGATCTTCCAGAATGCTTTGAGAGTCAGAGGGAGGTTGCAGAAATGACTGAAGATGAGAAGCAGGAGAGCATTTGCCAGAGAGGGGGCTCAGCAGATCACACTGCATTTCCTGTGGAACATGAAGCAGAAGGAGCCAGCTGACATAATGGAGAAAGGTAAGCAATCTAGTTCACTGTGCTGTATTGTATTCACTGTGATTACTGGTTCGTTATTTTCACTCAGAAATGTACATTATCACCTAAACATGTGATTGAAAATAAAAGGCCTCATTGCCTCCTAAAGGGGGAAATATTTGTGAACTGTGTTTCCAAAGAGAATAAACATTACTTGATAAAAAAATCTGAAACGCCAAACAAAGTGTCTATGAGTACTAAAGTTTTGTGTTTTGTTTGACCATTCAGATGAGCTTGCTGTGTTCCAACCTAAATTCAAATCCAACCCGGAAAGAAAGTTTCAGTGCATGTTCAAGCGAATAGCTGAGCAAAAAAACACATTGCTCATCAGGATCTACACAATGCGCTACATCACAGAAGGTGGAAGCGGAGAGGTCAATAATGAACATGAGGTATTTTGATATTTTAGTATTTTATTAGGATCCCCAATAGCTAGCTCTTCCTGGGGTCCACACAAAACATGAAATAAAACATGACAGTAACAAGTACATCACAAGGAAATAACTAAATCTATTTCAAATAAGGGTACACGCTTTCATACATTTATGCCTTCATAATAATGTGATTCATAGACACCACTGACTGCAAGTGCAACACACAAAAATGTAAATGTAAATGCAATAACAAGGAGGTGCGTTGCAAATGGGCTGACACTTTTAGTTAAATTCCCCCGACGCAAATATGGCAACCATATTTTGCTAAGTTCCCCTGACGTGAAGAAAGCTACCTTGTTTCTATAGTTATTGCCCGTAATGGGTATACTGGGGTAGAGTATAGACTCATCCGGCATGGGTTTCCTTAGGTAACATGTAATCTCTTAAATTTGTAGGCATTTTGTTAGTTACCACCCGCTATGGTTTTCATTAGGTAAAATGCAACATTTATGAACATCAAATAACCAGGCCTTGAATCTTTTTTTAAATATTTTTTTTCTCCCCAATTTCGTGGTATCCAATTGGTAGTTACAATCTTGACTCATCGCTGCAACTCCCATACGGACTTGGGAGAGGCGAAGGACGAGAGCCGTGCTTTCCCCGAAACACAACCCAACCAAGGGCTGGTGCGGCTGCTTCTTTGACACAATGCCAACTTAACCCGGAAGCCAGCCGCACGTAACCCTGAAGCCAGCCGCACCAGTGTGTCGGAGGAAACACCGTACACCTGGCAACCATGTCAGTGTGCACTGCGCCCGGCCTGCCACAGGAGTTGCTAGTACGCGATGGGACAAGGACATCCCTGTTGGCCAAACCCACCCCTAACCCGGACGATTCTGGGCCAATTGTGCACCGCCCCATGGGTCTCCCTTTTGTCTCCCGGGTCTCCCTTGGGTCTCCCTTTTGTAAGGAAAATAAATCTGCCATTTTGAAAGCAACATGCTGTATATAAAGAGAAGGACGGGCTGCACATTGATCCTGCTGCTCTGATTGGATAGTTGACCTTTCATAGATAGTTGATATTTCACCTGAGGTCACATATTTCACCCAAAGCTGTCTTCTTTCACTCGCTTGTAGCTTCATATTTCACCCGATCACTTCTCATCACGTTTTGGTCTGATCATTTAGATTGCTGCTGCCTCCTGTTAGCCTGCCACTATGATAAATCAGTAGAAACGCGAATGCACATTCTGACTGAGTGATGACACCCTTGTATCTGACAGTTTTGAGAACAGGACACACAGTCACACACACACCTCTGCGTGCTGGTCCTAACCTGCAGCTATATAAACCTGCAGGGAGATGGGTACTAGACATAATAAACCTTACTTTTTTTCCCATCATGAGTATCAACTGTCAATTTACAGATATGATTACGAATATAGCCACCCTCAGATAACAACATAGTAGATTCATCTGATACGTAGGCTAAAGGGGACTTCTGACAGCACGTTTTCTAGTGGGTACTTGAAGGCTGAGAAGCCTAGCAGTTCTAGTGTAAAAGGTGATTTGGCTTTTTTTTTCTTCAACTAAACAATTGCCCCTATCACTTCCATTGATTTTTAGCTAGTGGTGGCTAAAGCTAGCTGAAGTTTGTAATGGCTGTATAAAGAAAACCATATCATGGATTACATTTTATCCTTGCTCATAGACTACTTTCAAGGTGAGGAATCATCAAGTTGTAAACTCCTGAACTTCCCCTTTAAAGCATCATATTGCACATCCTGATTGAATTCCGGTTTAAAATATGTCATTATTTTCTCACACTCAGGTTGTTGAGATGTAACTTCACAGAAAGATGCTGTGAAGAGCTGGCTTCATTTCTCAGCTCAAACCCCTCACACTCGAGGCAGCTGGACCCAAGGGACAAAGACCTGCAGGATTCAGGAGTGAAGCTGCTCTTTGCTGAACTCGAGTCCACTCTGTAAACCACTGAGCGAAGGTATTATGTGGTTAATGAGACATTGGAATGGGTATTAGAGTACATTGACATTATTGTTCTAATCGATGCCAAGTGTGAGTCAGCTTTACTCTGATTGTCATATCATTTTGTAGATTGTCATTCTGTAGAGTCGCAGAGGGAGGTTGTGCTTCGCTGGCCTCAGCTCTGAAGTCAAACCCTTCACATATGAGAGAGCTGGATGTGAGCGACAATAACCCGGGAGACTCTGGAGGGAAGTTGGTCTCTACTAAACTGGAGAAACTATTACCCGTGCACACTTTTAAGGGGAGGCTACCTGGTAGTAGTAAAGGGTTTTTAAGTAACCTTTAAGCAGCTACTGCCTAAAAACTGCAGTGTTGTTCCAATTGTATTGAGCACCTATATTTGCCATAAGTCTTTGATATTTCTATATGGTGATTAAGTTCCTAATTTATTAATAATATATTTATTGGTCATTACAGTAATGAAAGTGACTATAACAACATCATGATGTGAAGGGAACTTTACATAAAGCCTACAGGTTTAATTCATTATGATGCGGTTTTATCATAAGCATGCCTGAACCCATATAATGCCTATAACCATCTCATAATGATTCTGACTAAATACCAGACATTTTCAGTCAATGACTCAACGATTTTCGACATAGTCATAACTTATTATTAAGCATTTCAATAGGACACTATAAAGGCTTTTACATGCTTATAACAAGTAATAAAGTACTATACCTGGAGACTTGAAGTGTTACTGATTTTTCTATCAATTTTCTTTTCACTATCAGATGCCTTTGAGGTCACACAGAACCAAATCACAGCCATATTGTGATCACTCTAAGATATTTAAGCACAGGAGCCTGCTGAGGGGAGGACGGCTCATAATGGCTGGAACGGAGCAAATGGAATACATGGAAACTATGTGTTTGATGTCGTCCATACCATTCCACTGATTCCGCTCCAGCCATTACAACAAGCCCATCTTTCCCAATTAAGGTGCCACCAACCTCCTGTGATTTTGAGGTGTGGCCACAGTTGCTGTGTAGACAAGGGCTGACCGGGTACTGTTACTGGGAGGCAAACTGGAGTGGGATATGGGATCTTGTAGGGGTGACATATAAAATACTTAGCAGGAGAGGTTTTTGACTGTTTGCTTGGACACAATGATAAGTCATGGAGTCTGCTGTGCTCTAACTACATATTCTTTATGGCACAACTATAAGGAGACTACCATACATACACTACGACTCTGTTGCAGGTAGGGGTATCTGGGCTGGCTGGTCCTTCTACAGCGTCTCCACTGGCACACGTGTACACATTTTGGCTCCACATTCACTGAGCCTCTCTACTAAGGGTTTAGGGTAGATAAAGTAATTTACTCTTTTTCATGATTGAATTATATTCAAAGAATCTCATACATAACCTGTGATGTTAGATTTACAGATGTTCTCTATGTCTCACTTTAACCACTAGAAATAAGTATAAACTCTGAAATGGAGAAAAAAAACTGTTTGAAACGAGAAGGATAATGACACCTATCACTTACTTGTAAATGTTTAATTGGCCATTCAGGCATATGGTCAAAAAGTGGAGTTTTTTTTATGGTTGTCACTGTAGATAGGTTCTGACAAACTGACCACTGAATGACCAACCAAAAAGTCTGCATATATAATAAAGATATTTCCCACGCTGTCAATTATTGCATTTTTTAAGGCAGTGTTATATCCTGCTGTTGCATGAGATATAACATAACAGGTGGTTTAGTCTATCTACCCCACTAAGTAGTTTAGGGGTACGTCGCCTTTAAAATAAAATGTGCCTAATATTCAGTGTGACAAATGTAAGGACACTGTATCGCTCATGGGACACAGTTTGTGAACACAAAGACGAACAGGCCAACACAACAACTTTCAATAATTCTTTGTTGAAAATGCTTTTTTATTATAATTATTGATTTAAATTACGAAATGAACAAACACTGCTATACATATTGCTGTTTTTGTTTGTTTTCAATCATTTTAAACAGTTAAAGCATTTGAGAAAAGAAGAAATAGATGTCAGAAACAGAAGACGTACAGTAGATGACACGTACAGTAGAAGATCTAAAGTCAATGGCTTTCCTACGTGTTTCTAAGGGGTTCAACAGACTAAGAACACACTCTCTCCCACAATGGTTTTTGGTATCTTTTTTTCGGTCTGCAATTTGCCGCAATGCATGATGGGTGTTGTTGTTCAAACGCTATCATGTGATACCGTAACTATCCAGTGAAGTTTACCTCAAGACCATCCACACAAAGATAAATAAGTGATGTGTTCTCCTTCAAGACTGGTCAGTCCACAACAACAGCAGCAGCAATGATTTTTTGCACAGTCTTATTTGCTGCACCCAGCACAACTAAAAATTGTTCAGGAAGTCTTCTGTCCCGTGATCACAGCAAGGCCATGACACTCACTGACCCTGTAAGGAATGTTTGAAGTAAACAACAGGTCTTAAATATTGCAATTCAATCAACCCCCCCCCCCCCAAAAAAAAAAGACTTTCAATGAAGCTCTAGAGTGTCTGCTTGAACCTTCACTTCCACTAGTATTCGGGGTATAAGGAGTTGGCCATAATACCCTCATTGGTCGAACTGTCTTGGTGAATGACATAATTTCAGAAGTAGAAGGGTCCACGGTTTGAATTTCTCCTCATATATCACTCAAGCATTTGAGCCCCGATGCTTCCCATGCTGCTCCTTAAAATAGTTATCAACAACCACACAGAAGAGAAATCCCTGACATCAATGTAAATCACACAAACATGTATTAAACACATAATAAAGTTCAGGTACATTACCGAGAAAAGCACACAATACGATGGCCATCGATACTTTGACCAATATTCGGAGTAGAGTGTTGAGGATCTAGGCAATGAATAAAAATTGGCTATTTTCGTTTGAGACACTGAGGCTTTGAGGCTCACCCAGTGAACCATCAGGAGACAACAACACCAGAACGCAAGGTCACACAGCACAGGTCATAAATACAAGTAGAGATGAAAATAAAGTCATATGTTTATTAGCGTATCAGCGCATCCACACACTCTCTGTAGTCTCCCAAACAGGTCCTGGTTTCTAGGAGAGGGAGGATAAAAAAAAGGAAAAAGATGAGCCTGCTTTTAAAATCTCTCCATTGTTTCTATATCCCTCCCATGGTCTCTCATTTAGTCATTAACTGGTAGATTGATCATAGCAGAGTGCAACTTTTGCCCGATGGCTTTACTTAATGTTGATCAAAAAATACGTCTTGCATTCACCAGTTTTCTCCTCTCATGACTGCCTTCTAACCTCCATGTCATATGTTCATTGTTCAAAAAACAAATTGTGCTGGAGTTGAAATGGAGAAGGGATGACACTGGCTGGTACAGGTGCACACACTTTGGGTATAAAAAAAATCACACTGAAGCGTACAAGAAAAACAAGCGGCTTAGCCCTTGAGGGTTCCTGGTGTCAATGAAACAGTTACTGGTTGGCTTGGTCCAGGCTTGAGTGTGCTCTTTGTCTTCCAAGTCGGTAAGGGGGCGCTGCTCGCCCTCCGCACAACATCACCTTACTGCCCCTGCTCAGAGGGCCAGGAGGGTAGGTGAGTTGAGGGAGTCTGAAGACTGATCCCCGCTGCTGCTGCTGCGCCGGTGGGCTTTGGAGCAGGACTCTGAGGACGGCGAGGGGCTCTCGGACTCCAGCATGCTGGGGTAGGTGAAGATGAGGCTAGGGGCGCTGGGTGTGGAGGCCGGGGTGGAGGCGGCTACCACCGGGGTGTTGAGGCTGTCGCTATCGCAGTAAATCCCACCACCTCCACCAAGACAGATGGGCTTGATGACGGAGCGCTGGGACTTGCCGTCCTCATCGTCCTCTTGTGGTTCTTGCTTCACCACAACAGGGTTGACAAGGCCTCGGGGACCCAGATTGTTGCGCATGGTCAGCGGAAGAGGAGCGCACTGCTGCTGGTGGTGGTGGCCCCCCTGGTGGCGATCGTCGGGGGGCAGTTTGCACACGGGGTTGTGGGCCACCAGCATGAACTCCAACTTGTCCTTCTCCTTCTGCAGTGTCTCGATCTCTTTCTGTAGATCAGCCTTCTCGTCCTCCAGCTCCTCAGTCTCCTGGAAAACACAAACAAACAAAACAGACGATCAGGACAAGTTTTAATCTTCAGTATCTGGAGGGTTAATATTCAGCTCAATTACAATTCTGGTGTTTGGAGTAGACAGAACAAGTGTTAATCTTCATGTTACATACAGCCCCGATCACTGTTTAAGGTACACATTGGTGAGTTTCTGCACCACCTAATGCTACCACAAGAGTGTACTGTTTTCCAAAAAGAGCACACTGCACATTATATTTGAGTGTAAGTTTGCTCAGGAAAAGAGTAGGGATAAAGCGAAAGGACAGTCTTGGCTATGTTGCAACTGAATGACCTGAACATAAACCTACACTTTACCTGACATTTAGGTTTAACCCTTATCCTAATTCAAAAAAATATTGCAAGTACAACTTTGTCCAAACAAAAAAGGTATGAGGAAGTAGGAAACAAACGAGCAAAGCATGGACACACCCCAAAAATGGTAGAAATAGTGCAACAAGGAAAGAAAGAGATGGTTGTAGTAAAAATAGGAGAAATAGTGCAACAAGGAAAGAAAGAGATGGTTGTAGTAAAAATAGGAGAAATAGTGCAACAAGGAAAGAAAGAGATGGTTGTAGTAAAAATAGGAGAAATAGTGCAACAAGGAAAGAAAGAGATGGTTGTAGTAAAAATAGGAGAAATAGTGCAACAAGGAAAAAAAGAGATGGTTGTAGTAAAAATAGGAGAAATAGTGCAACAAGGAAAGAAAGAGATGGTTGTAGTAAAAATAGGAGAAATAGTGCAACAAGGAAAGAGACGGTTGCACTATTTCTCCTATTTTTGGGGTGTGTCCGTGCTTTGCTTGTTTGTTTCCTACTTCCTCATACCATTTTTGTTTGGACAAAGTTGTACTAGCAATATTTTTTTGGATTAGGATAAGGGTCAAACCTGAATGTCAGGTAATGTCAGGTAAAGTGTAGGTTTAAGTTCAGGTTGCCCTTCATGATTGAAA